>NC_132781.1:5000-1255000 GCF_048418805.1 Vulpes vulpes
TGCCAACAGCCACGCGATGTCACTGCCTTCACTCCCACCTCTTCTGAGGCACCTCCTGCCAGGGGCTCCCTCAGCAGTGCTCCCCAGGCAGGGACGCGGGCCTGGGACCTTCCTCTGTAACCTCTGAGCTGTGCCGGGAGGCACCGCGTGGGGAGCCAACCTCCTCCCTCCCCTGGAGATATGCCTGTTCACTGCCCCACTCGGCCAAGCAAGGGACAGATGGGGTTCAGAGAAGACTTCGGATTTTGAAGTGAGCTCAAATCCCATTTGAACGTTGGTTCTGCACATCCCTTCTGTGTGACTGTGGCCCCTCAGAGATCTCGGGACCTTGACCTCGTCTACAACAGACAGAACAATTACCTGCAATCCTGAGGACACAGTTGCCCTGCAGGCACCTTGGCAGTGACAGGTCAGCAGGCGCAAGGACCAGGAGCCACCAGGTCCAGAAGGGAGTCCCGGGACCCTTGAATTTCATGATGGGGCACACTTGCTGCCGTTTCTCCCAAGCTTCAGGGAAGGTTTGCTGTGTGCTGTAGCGGGAACACAGATGCCCTGGGAAGTGGAGGCATGAAGAGCAGAGTCACAAACCCGGAAACAAGGGCTCCCAGGGCAGTTTGCCCCACACCCTACTTTCCTGGTGAATTGGTTATAGGTCCCAACTACAATGTGCGGGGATTTCTCCCACACATCCACCAGGCAGTTCTCTATGGTACCAGCCAGGTGTCCTACAATTTAACCCAATTCTGACACTATCTACCTAGAGACAGTGGTCCGGTGCCACAGATTAAGGGCTCAGTCCCACAAGACTGCTCCCCCCCAGTCTAATCACAAGTAGTTGGCCCCCAGGTTACCCAAAACTTCTGATTTGCTACAAATCAAAGGTTCCCATAACCTGCCTTATCATGGTTGATCAATTTGCTAAAGCAGATCATGGAACTTAGGGAAACACTTAAGTTTACCAGTTTATTTAAGGGTATGATGCAGCCAGATGAAGACATACACAGGACAAGGTCTGGGAGGATCCTGAGCTCAGCAGCTCCTGGGCCTGTGAAGGTGGGATGTGTCACCTTCCCAGTGCGGATGTGTTCACCAACAGGGAAGCTCTCAGAGCCCTGCACTTGGGGATTTTAGGGAGGCTTTATCATGTGGGCATGATTGAGCACTAACTCCATCGTTAGCCTTCTCAAGAGAACGGGGGAAGGGCTACAACTTCCCAGATTCTGATCATGCTTGGTCTTTCTGGTGACCAGCCGCCATCCAGGAGCCACCCAGAATTGCCTCAGTAGGAACAGAGGACACTCCCATCCTCCAGGAAATTTAAGGGATTGAAGAGCCCCGTGTCAGGAACCAGGGATGGAGACCAACACATATTTTTATCGTAACTTAACAACCGCCAACGGTGCCCCAACCGGCTCGAAGCAGCAGCTCCTGGGGGCCCTTCTCTTCTTTGTCCGCCAGAGCCAGCCTGTGGCTCCATCCGTAGGCTGACAACCCCAAACTCACATCCGCAGGCTGAGCTCTCCCTGCCCTCAGCTCGCGGGGCACTTAGCACCTCCACTGGAGCATCCGCGGCAGAACTGAGCTCTGGACACTCCACAAGCTACTCCTCTGCCTTTCGGGAGCTCAGGCCACAACCCTGGAGCTCCCGCTCTTTCCCTCCACCTTCACCCAGTCTCAGAACGTCCTGCCAGGTGAGCCCCGGACGCATCCTGCAGGGTCACCTCCCACAGTCCACGTCCCTGCTCCAGCCTCTCCTGTGCCTCATGCAACAGCCAGCACCACCTGCTCACACGCAAGTCGCCGCTCCCCTTCTGTCCCCACAGTCCTCAGGGGAGGAGCCAACGTGCTCCTGCGTCCTCCGGTCCCACAGGCCCCACAGCCCATGTCCTCTGGCCTCTCCCAGTCTGAGCAGCTGCCCCGCAGCCTCGGGGTGTCCCCTCTGCCTGGGAGCTTCACTTCCCGGAGCCACTTGGCTGGCTCCGCTCCTTCAGTCCTGTGCACAAATGCCTTCTCGGGGGGACCCTGAGCGTAGGTTTGTCTGACACCCAGTAGGTGCTCAACAAACATCAGCTGAAGGAGCGAAGCTGTGGGTCGGGCCAAGGAGACCTCTGTCCCCACAGGAATCTAGTCTGGAGTCCCAACAATCCTTGGCACCACCATCCACAGGTAATAACAATGAGAGCAAAGCTCTGCTGATTCTGTAAGTGAAAATGCAGTTTTTTTGCTATAATTTGTCTTTGTTTCTCTTTCTTTAATTACAAGTTGTTTGAACATATTTTCATACGTTGTTGGCTGTTTATTCATTTAGAAAAATACACAGTGCCAGGAACTATCTTCCGGGTTCTTCAAGTTTGGACCATGTCAACTGTCATCTCTTTGTGGGCACAAACCCTCACCTACAAAGGGTTCAGACTTTTTTTTTAAGATTTTATTTATTTATGATAGACATAGAGAGAGAGGCAGAGACACAGGCAGAGGGACAAGCAGGCTCCATGCCGGGAACCCGACGTGCGACTCGATCCTGGGTCTCCAGGATCATGCCCAGGGCCAAAGGCAGGTGCTAAACCGCTGAGCCACCCAGGGATCCCCAGGGTTTAGACTTTTAATTCTGGGACAAACACTGCAAATAATTTTACAATTTACATTTTGACCTTTAATTTTTTCACGATGTTTATAATGAATAATTTTAATTATTATGAATGCATGTCAGAAATAATGCTTTCTTTATGGGTTCTGACTTGAATTTTGTGCCATAAAGGCCCTTTGTCTTCCAATGGCATAGAAATATTGACCAATACAGCCGCAGTTCTTTTTTTATATTTCAACTTTACTCCAACTGGGGGTACATTTTGGTGAATGTCCTATTTGGGCAAGTTTCTGAGTTTATTCCTTTCTCAAAAAGCTACGTGTGGTAGATGGCAAAAAAAAAAAAAAAAAGCCCACAAATTGCTCCCAAACCTCTCATGCACCTTTGCCTCGTCTCTCCTGAAGAGAAGTGGCTAATTTTCGACCCCCAAACCCAGGCTAGGCCATGAGACTTGCTTTGGCCAATGAGACATTACAAATGTGATGGACTGAGGCTGAAATATGTTTTGCCCAAGAATTTGCTCTCTGGCTGCATTTGGAGACCAGCCGCCATTTGAAGGAGCCAGAACCAGGCTGCTGCGTGCTGGCTGAACTTGGATGAACCTGCTGCACGCTGGAGAGGTGCGGGTCCACCTACTACCTGCTGGGGGAACGTGGTCATGTTGCCCTTGTCATTCAGCCGACCAGATGCACAGGGGAGCTCAGGTGAAACCACTGAAATCACTGCTCCGCTGAGCAGGCCGCACTGCCCTGCCATGGAGTCACAAGCACATGAAGCCCTGTGCCAAGCCAGTAAGCCTTGGAGTGGTTTGTTAAAGGGCAAAAGCTGACGTGGCAACCATTTCTTCCGATGCTGTTTATCGAGCCTCCTGCCCCTTCTCCACAGATGTGAAATGCCCGCCCTACATCTGGTATGTTTTACAGAATCAGGAATCTGTGTTTGGATTTCTGTTCTGGTCCTGCCCAGGCAGCGTCATAACCCTCTGGCCACATCCAAGTTACAGGAGCCTTCGGTTGAGCCACGTTTGCATTTCACCTCTGAGCTCAGGAAATCAAGGCTTGGACTGCAGACACCACTCCCTACCTAAAATTCAGATCCTTGGATCTTCTGAAAAGGGGGATTCTTTGCCTGAAACCCTTGGAGTAGCCATGGGTGTTTTTGCAAACTTGGGCCACATTTAAGCAGATCCTCAAAGGGTTACTTGACCCCAAATATGTGAACTGAGGCTGATGGAAATCGATGCGGCTTCCGGTCCGAGTCTCCGTGGGGCACTGGGTGGCACAGATGAAGGCCTGTGTGTCCTCTGTGTTGTAGAAAATTAGCCCTTGGTTCTGTTTGTCTGCCGCTGTGTTATCAGTTTGTGCTGTCCTGTCTGTTCTGCTAGAAGCTCCGTCAGGGAACCTTTTGGGCCCCAACTCTTGGCTTCAGTGAGGTGCGCCAGGCCTGGAACAAGTCACAGTTTTAGCAGAGAGACGACACTTGGGGTGTGCCCAGTGGCCGCAGGATCCTGGGCAAGTGTCTGAGAGCTGCTGTTTCCTGATCACGATCCCCAACAGGCAAAAGCATTAACACACACAGTGCCCAGCACCCACAGTGGCCGATGGGCCCGAAAGGGGAATCTGTTTCCCTGCACCCCATCCCCTCCTGGGACTGCGCCCATCACACAGCAAACAGAACAAACCCCCTGGCACATTCCTGCTCCATAAGTTGTCACTTGGGGGTGCAGTTGGGGGACGCCCACGGGACACAAATAAGATGCCTAATTCCGTCCATGTAGAAGCAACACCGCTAGTCTCAGTGGCCTAAAAGGCACTTGTGTTGGGGCTGCAGGAATCTGCTCACACACTCAGGCCAGGCACCCAGGCTGGTGGGTGCATCCCCTCGGCACACACCGGCCACACGTGCAGCAGACGGAAGCTTTGCTCTCTGCGCACATCCCAGCAAGTCACGCAGCATGTCACCGGGGCAGAGGTGGGGACTGAACGCCCGGGGGCGGCCATCGCCATGGTGCAGGGCACCTCCCACGGTGAGGCCCAGATGGATCCAGGCCCCCCCAAGTCCAGCACCTATGGGGGAGCCGGGTGCATCAGGGTGGCGCCCCTCACCAGTGCGTGCAACTCTACCCCGACCTGGCTCTTGTCTACACTAGCCTCCCCGCGGAGCTGCCCCGCGCTTCCTTCCAGACTGCAGGGCTGCAGGACCCGCGGCCAAGGGCCTTGCTGCTGAACGCTCGGCCATTAGGTGAGTGTTGTCTTGAGGCCAGAGGGATTTGAGTGGAAGACAAGAGGGCGTGTGAGGAGGGTGGGTGGGGCTTCACGCATGGAGGTCTGGTTCCCGAGGGAGCAGCGGGGTGAGGGACGCGGGCTCCTGACAGAGGCCGTCAGCATCCCTGCGCTGAGGGTCTGGCCACGCGCCCATCTGTTTGTAGCACCCGCTACTGAGCACCTCCTGTGTGCGGGCCGTCACTCGGGGTGCTGGGAAAACAGGGGCCCCGGGTCCCATGTGTGGTTCTCGCAGGGAGATGGATCACAGATGAGAAAGCGATACGGGAGCCGAGGTGTGAACGAAGTGAAGGCCAGCGATGCTCGTGCCTGGGGGAAAGCTTCCCGGCAGATGAACGGGATGTACAAAGGTCCTGAAGTAGGGGTGCAAGTTCGAGGGGAGCCAGAGCCCAGAGTTTCCAGAGAGCCAGGAGGATGATGAGATGAAGGGCCACGGCACATGGTGAAGACTTTGGGTTTCATTAGAAGGGAGATGAGAGAAGTGTCATGACCTGGTCTTTTCAAAATAGTCTTTCTGGCTGTTTGGTGAAGAACACGGCTGTGGGGAAGCCAGTAATCCAGGTCCCGGTGGAGGGGCTTCAGCCAGCCGAGTGGTGGGTTTAAAATATGTTGTGAACGTGGGGCCATCATGAAATCAAGGGGGTGGCTCCCAGAAAGACATGGGTCGGTATGATGCTGGGATTTGGCCCCACGTGTCTGGAAAGCAGAGTTGTCGGGGTGGCTGGAGGGCGCTGGAGGGGGTGTCCCGGGAGAGGAGCCAGGGGAGGGGCCCTGAGACTCCGAGGAGGCACTGAGAGCCCAGTGCTGAGCTGGCCTGCTCGAGGCGCCAAGCTGTGCCGGTCATCCCTCTCTTGTCTGCTCCCCACCCCTGTTCTCTGCCCCTGAGGGCCTCCCTGAACGCACAGTCAGGTCTGAGTCTCCCTCCTTCCTTTTGGCCCTCCCCGCTCTGATATATCGAGTTTCTGGCTGCCTCCTGGGCCACCCAAGCGGGACAAGCAGGAAAAACACAGTCCCAGCTTTGCTTCTGGCTACGGACGGGGGTTCACAGGCCCTTCCTCTGAGGTGTGGACTCCAGGAGCGGTCCCCCACCTGTTACGTGAGAGCCTGTCTGCCCAGGGGAAGGATTCCAGCAGGACACAGTCCACGAAGGGCAAATTAATTTGTTGTTCGGGTTTTCTGTTAAGAGAGGAGAAGAGATAAAGCAGAGCACTCATGTCCTCTGGACACGAGCACATGGACCCTCAGTGTGTCTACAGGCCTCACCCGTAGACGGGGGCTGTGGCCATCAGGGCACGAAGGGCCTCGTGGGGAGGCCGCAGCGGGGGTCGGCGGGGAAGACAGCCGCTCACATCGCCCAAAGGCAGCAGAGCAGAGGCCAGAGACGGCGAGACAGGGCGTGGGATGCAGAGACTCTGAGGCCCCGAGCCGCACACCCAGAAGCGTCTGGGTCCACGGGCCACGGCATGTCCTCTGTGGTCCCTGACACATCTTAGTGGGAAAAAAGCATGAAAGATAAAGTTGAACAAAAATCCAAATGGCTGCACTAATGCTTCAACAAGGCTCAATTTTGAAGTAACCCTCTTGTCCCTCCTCCTCTTGTCCCTCAGACCTCTCCTCCTCCCTTCTTCGCCTCTTGTTTCAGGAACCGGGTACCAGCCTGGAAACGGGTGACATTCGGGCAGCACAGCGTCTCCCTGTGAGGCCCCCAGCCCCTCCCTCCTCCAGGTAGGCTCTGAGGCCAGGGCGGCAGCCTCCGTTGCCTGGAAGCTCTTGTTCCTCTTTACCCCAAACT
The DNA here is from genome assembly GCF_048418805.1 of Vulpes vulpes. NCBI lineage: Eukaryota > Metazoa > Chordata > Mammalia > Carnivora > Canidae > Vulpes > Vulpes vulpes. The sequence goes on from NC_132781.1 coordinate 11,662, forward strand.
GTCTTCTTCATATTACATTTTGGCTGCAAAGTACAGAGGTCTGTTGCCGACAACACCAGTCACCTATTTAATCAATCACCTCTGCTGAACGACCTACAACGCAGGGCACTGTGACGGTGACAAGGATGCCCTCCCGGGCCAGACTCGGTCAGGCTCCCTCGCATCTCTTCTCCCTAGGCCTCGTCCTGGGTCCACTGAGCTGTCTTCGCCAGGGATCCCCCGCCCCGACCCTAACCAACCTGCTGTCCCTAATTGTGCATTCCCATCCTCTCCTGCCCCCTGGCTGAGTCCCACCTGCTCCCTGTTCCACTGTCTTGAATAAAGTCTTTCTTGCACTTTGCAGCAAGTGCTGGGTGAGTAGTTTTCTTGCCCGGGACTGTGGGGGAGAGCCCGGGAGCACCCCCACCCCCCCCACGTGGGCCCTCACGGACGGCGGGTCCAGGGCGAGACACAGGCACGAACCTCGAATCGTGCAGCGGACGCCCACGGACAAACAGGAGCACGGTGGCAGACCCGGGGGCTGGGGCAGAAGGACTCCTGTGGGGCGGCAGCAAGCTAGGTCCGTAGGTGCCAACTTAAGGCAAATGCAGAAATACCACTCTCAGTACAAATCCTATAGAAAAGTGAGGAAAAAGCAAGTGGAGGTTCAGATCTCCCACGTCTGCTACAGAAATACGGAGGGTGCTCTCGTCTCGAGGCCTCAGCACAGACGTTGTCGGGTCCTGTCAGAGATCTCAACCGCCTGCTGGGAGTGGTCCAGGGTAAGCGAAGCCATCTAACACCCCGGCCCACCCAACCGACCTGCTCTCCCAGGAGGACAGTGCGCACTAACCCTTAGGGGCACCATATAAGCAAATCGGTGGAGACTTGTGTCTACACTGACTTTCAGAATAAAGATCTGGATCCCTGCGGGACCTTGTAAGACACTCAGACCTGACATGACGGTGCTGAGAGCTCCAGGCGGTGGCAGGATGTATTCTCCACGACACAGGTAACAAGGGAATCCCGCCTGAGGGTGACGAAGCCAAACCGAGTATATTTACAAAGCACGGACGGCAGGTGCGGACGGCCCCGAAGGGGTCGACGCTAGTTCCTGGAGCTGGAAAGTGTGGTTCAGAGCGGCCGCCAGGCGCCCGCGGCGTCGGAAGGGGTCTCGGCAGTGCAGGAAGTACCAGGAAAAGCCTGTTTGATTCGTGAACACTGCGTTTTACTAACAGAAGTCGCCCTGAGGTCCTTAGCAATGAGAAGACAATTGTCCCTAAATGTCCAGAAGAAAGAGAGGACATGCCCTTGTGAGTCAGCACCCCTGGTGTCCTCCAGGAACGGCGGACGGAGAATCTTTGCATCAAGAAGGGCTGTGCCAAGCAGCTTTCAAAGCAGTTTTCCGTTCAGAGTGTGGTTTAACCGTTGAGGGAGAGAGTTCAAAGGAAAACCGTGGTGAGGAAGCGGGTGAGTAGGGCACAGCAGGTCTGGGCACCCTTGCATACAGCCTCGGGTGTGGCATGGTGGGGCAGCAGGTGTCCCCCCGCATTCCACAGAGAGGGCAGCGGGGCGCCCGTGGGACAGTTTCAGGCTCCCAGGTCAGCAACGAGCTGGGCTGAAGGCACAGCCTCCCGAGGACGGAAGCACGGCAGCCCACAGATAATGTTCGGGCCGGAAGGGACGGGGCTGCCCTGGCCCGCCCTCCCCATCTCCCGCCCCGCTGTCGACAGGTGCACACACGCAAGCCCAAGGATACGCTCCAGGCTGATGTGACGTAGCAATACAGGCACAGGAGAGAAGAGACAGGGGACAAAAAAGATGCACACAACCACCAACACACTCTCAACAGGGCACTCCCCACGGGGCCTGGCGAGTCCCCATGCCACAGCCCTGCGCGATCACCGGACAGAAGTGAAGAGGGCCAGAGAGCGGCCACATCCACGCGCACCATCGGAGGCGCCCGCGTGCAGAGACACAGCTAGGGCCGGCGGGAGGTGCCTTTCAGTCATCACCAGGCTCCTCCGTCTGGCGGCACGCATGACAAAGAAAGGTGGAGGCCAACAAAGTAGTAGTGAGTTGGCCTGTTTGAAAAAAAAATGCTGCAGCATCTCTTTTTCAATTAAAATTTCAATTCCAAATTAAAACACCGGATTGTGCCATTACGACGACCAAAAGTAGAAATTGTACAAAGTGCTCAGTGATGTAGGTTGTTTGAAAATAGAGTAGTTGGGACGCCCGAGGGGCTCAGCAGCAGAGCATCTGCCTTCGGTCCAGAGTGTGACCCCGGGGTCCCGGGATCGAGTCCCGCGTCGGGCTCCCCACAGGGAGCCTGCTTCTCCCTCTGCCTGGGTCTCTGCCTCTCTGTGCCTCTCATGAATAGATAAAATCTTTTTTTTAAAAAAAGAAAAAGAAAATAGAGTAGTCCATTTCTTTCTAGAATTTGTGAGGTTATTTGAGCAGCCTGTGGTGTAAAGGCCATGTCTGCATGGAGCCCACAGCAAGGGCCACATACCAAGGAGTCATCTGAAGGACCAGGAGCTGAGGCCCGTTGTCACACGGCTGCTGGCCTCGTGTGCTCACCTGGGCCTTGGCACTCCGCATCCTGTGGGTGAGATGCAGCTCCCAGGAAGGACCGAGGAGCTCCCCAGGGACAAGGTGGGCCCACGTAGAGGGCACTTCCCACCGGCACTCGTGGAGGTGTTTCACTATAAAACTGTCTTATGGGCAAAAGCTCTTCTGTAGACTGGACAACGCGTTTGCCCTTAGCCCCACCTGGAGGCAGCCCCCTGCTCACGCCCGCCCAGGGCAGAGGGCTCCCGAGGCCCCGGCTGGAGAAACCACACACAGCACGGCTCACTGCCAGCAAGATGTCAGCTCTGCTTCTCGGAGCAGAACAAGAACTGAGAAGAGGCAAGACCTGGGTGAACACGAGGGAAACAGGAACCTGGAGGCGCAGAGCAGCGGCTTCCACACACTGGGACCATGACCATGCTCGGAAGGACGTCTTACGTGAGGGAGGAAGGCCCAGGCATGCACAACACAGGCAGCCGCACACCTGCGCTCGGGCCACCCGGTTGCTCCTCGCTCGCTACCAGAGGCAGCTGCTCTCTATTAACTGATGGGAACGTTCCCTCTGAACCGCTGAGCGTTTTTGGAGAGTGGTGTTGGGCACGTGTGTGTGCAAATCTCCCTGCACCTTCACAGAGAGAGGGTCAAGGATGCCAGCCCCTGCCCTGGTGCCCACCCTGTGCCCACTGCCGGGCCCTTCCCGGAGCCAGCTCACTGGGGACGAAGCCCAGAGGCACCCACGTTCCCGAGGCTCCGTGGGCAGTGTTGGATTGCCCAGGAGGGGACGTGGTATCCGGGGCGCCCCGTGACTTACTGATGGTTTATTTGAAGTGACTTGCGCTTCACAGAAGCAGAAGTCATTGTGCCCAGGTTTTTCTTTATTGTAAATAATGCTGAAGGAAATACGTCTGCCCCAGGTAAGGCCCAGAAACACGATGCTCCGTCAAAGGGTCGGCATTTCTGATTCCCCTGCAGGGCATTGCTGCCTCGCTCTCCAGAACACCTGAGCCCATTTACCTTCCGTGGCAGGTGGGATTGGCCACCCCAGCCCCGCTGCAGCCTGGGGTCCCGGCATCTTTGCACGTCCGCCAAGGCTCAACCCTCCTTCAACTCCAAGCCAGGTTGGGTCAGGCAGCAGAGAGGCAGCCCAGGCCCTGGCATCAGGCAAGTCTGGCACTGAGACCGGCTGGTCTTCACGTCAGTTTTCTTATATGGAAACAGGTGGAGGTTTGGAGTTTGGTGTGGTCAGCACTCGTGTCAGCCGTGGCTGTTCTGCAGATGCCCCGTGGCTCTGTGAGGCCCCCTGATGGGAGCCCGGGGAGGGCAGACACCTCCCAGACCCCTGCATGCTCTTCCAAGTACCTCGTGCAGGAGGTTCGCTGCAAGCACCACCACCTCTGTTGTGTGATGACGGGCGCTGCAGGCCCACGAGGGCGTGAGTGTGCCCAGGGCACTGACAGGTTGCCCCCAAGGGCCGGAGTGCCTGCACCCTGGGGCAGGGGTGGGACTGAGTGGGACGTTGCTGCAAAATTCCCCAGCGGCCTCCATGGGGTGCTGCAGGGCAGGGCTGGGTGGGGAGGGGCATAGCTGGTGCTGAGCTGGGAAGTGGGCAGAGCTCGTGTTCCAAGGACCCTGTGCAGAGCCTCAGGTGCACTCCCGAGACAGTGGAGCCTCCCCGAGGGGCTTGCCCAGCCTCCCGCCTCCCCGGCGTTGTTGCTGCAAGAATAGGCTGCTCTCATTTGCTGGGCTTTACCCGGTTTCAGGTTCTTCACTTTAAAAGCAGATGCAGGAAATGTGTGGCTTGTGTCACTCCCAAATGTCACTGACACAAGTTACTTTTCACTGATGTGGCCTCTGGTGTTTTCCGCTGGGTTTCTGGACCTTGTAGACAAGTGGCCCCACCCAGCTGAACTCTGATGAGCCAGGGAAGGTGTTGAGGTCTGAGGAGTGGGCTCCCCGAGCCCTCCACCTCCCTCTGACGCGGTGTCACGGAGCCTCGGCCGCACGGCACGTCCCTCCAGGGAGCTGCAGGGGAGCCAGGTGGACCAAACTCCTGCCCTGGGCGGTGGTCCCCTGGAGCTGGGGCTTGGGGTGCCCACTGGCCCAGGTCACAGACCCCAAGACACACAGTGGTATCTGCAGCCCTGGATGGCGTCAGGAAGGTGGCCCGGAGAGAGTAGAGCAGACCGGAGCGCTGGCAAAAGAGGAGGAAGGGAGATGGACAAGAAGACAGAGGCAGAGGACAAGAAGACAGATGGGGGGAGGGGGCAGGCCACCCTCTGGACTCTGCTGTGGCCACACGCTGACCCTTAGCCCCAGCGCCTCGGCCCTCAGCGGTCGTCAGCCCTCAGGTCATCCCCACCTTGCATGTCCTTTCTCCTTCCATGACCTCACCACCTGTCCTTGACCTGCCGACCCCCTTTCTCCCACCTTGTCCCTCCAGTCCCACGCCAGCTCTGGCAAAAATAGCCTGCCCAGATTATGGTAGGATCGCAGCCGGGCCCTGGCTCACCCGCCTGTTGCCCTTCCCCTCACGGTCGGCACGCAGCCTGGGGCTGGGACCCCAGAGCCCTGGGTCCACCCTGCACGTTCCCGTCACCCTGGACGCTGGCGAGGGCTCACTCACCCCCACGGCAGTGGGAGCAGAGCTCCGTGTGCCTGCCTCATGGCTTCGACCCCCGTGGGAGAGACTGACAGGGGCGGCAAGGCAGAGGCCGGTAGGCACAGAAGCCACGTTTGCAGCGGGGGGTCCCCGCACAAGGGACAGGCTGGGTCTCCCCCTGAGCGGACGGGGGAGCTCATGGAGGAGGCGAGGCCGGACCTGCAGGAGAAGAGTCTCGCCTAGAGCATGTGGAATGCCACCGGGGGTTTTACAAAGAGGAAGCCGTGACTCATGTCTGTATTTGTCAACGGTAAGAGAAAAACATGGACATCGACATGCAAAAAAATGAACCTTGACTTAAACCACACACTTTACATAAGAATTGGGGTAAAATGGATCAGAGATTAAATGATAAAGCTTCTGGAAGATAGCAGAGAAGATCTTCATGAACTTGGGTTCCTACCCGTGACATCAAAAGCACGATCCATAACGGAAAGTAGTCGCAAATTGGATTTCATCAAAATGACAAACTACAGAAAACAATGTGAGGAGGACGGAAATAGAAGACATGGACTGGGAGAAAATATTTCCACATCACGTATCTGACGAAGCAATTGTGTCCAGAATGATTAAGGAAGTCTCAGAAACCCACAGCAAAGACACAAATCGCCCAACCACAGGCTGGGGCAAGGGCTGGGGCCGACTCTTCCAGGCCCGCCCACCCTCAAGGCTGCAAACAACCCACAACCCCCACCCCCCAGCGCTCAGAGACCCGGGCTCGCCCCGGGGAGGACGCCTCGCCGCCTCCAGGTGGGCACCGCGTCTACCGCGCCGCTCGGCGATCATCCTGCTGCGGGGCGACCTGAGAGACACGAACACCTGCACTCACACAAACATCTGTGCACTAATGTACAAGGCAAGTGTATGCCGTAGTCACCCAGAACCGGAAAGAGCCCGAATATCCCTCGGTTCGGGTTGTGCGGCCCATTTACGGGAGATCTCGGCCCCGACTCAGTGATTCCCACAAGAGCGACCAGCTGGGGACTTGTTTCCTTGAGGGACTGAGCCGTGCGGCCTGGAGCCAGGTCTTCCTGGGCGTCAGGGAAGCAGCCTGTGGTGTAGAACCGGCTTCGACGGGATCTACCTTTCAAAAGGCTGTGAAGGGCAGGAGGAGACGAGAAGGACTGGACAGAGGGACCCAGGGCAGCCTTGCACCCCTCAGAGACCGTGAAGCCCTGCAGGACTGGTCCCTCGCTGCCTCAGTGCCTCCCCCTGTGCCAGAGCCCCTCGGAAAGCCCATGGTCGGGGCGACCCACCACACGGGTGACCCGAACCAGGGACAGTATGCCTTGAATCACAGGACCTGGCAAATCCTGCACGTTCCCGCGGGTACTCCATTCCAGCGATGCCCAGCTTCTCGAGAGTTCCTAGCAGCGCGTGGTGTCGGCACCGGTGTCTGTCCAAGATTTGCTTTACTGCATTCTTTACTTTGTCTATTTGCAGCTTGAGGAGGGTTGGGGAAGGGTTTAGGGTGGTGAGTGAAGCAAGGAGATGCTGACGACGGGAAGTTAATTCTGTAAAGAGGAGGCGAGGGAGAGGAGGGGGGAGGCGGCAGGAGCAGACACTCTTCCTTGCAGGTGGGTGTCTGGAGGCAGCCCGGGGCGTGCACGGAACCACCAGAACGACGTTTGTTTTGTTCAGGCACCAGCAGGTGTCGGCCACAAAAGAGGCACCTCCAGTGCCCCCTCTTCCTCCTCCGGGGCCCCCATCGCAGGGAAGAGGGTACTGTCAACACTCAGGCCCCAAGCCCTGGGTATTGGGGTGAATGCAAGGACTTGTGGGGCCCTCACATCTGTCCCCATTCCCACCCTGCTGGCTCAGCCACCAATAATCTATCCACCCACCTATCCGTCCATCCATCCATCCCTCCATCTATTCATCTATTTTCTTTCTTTTAAGATTTTATTTATTTATTTGAGAGCAAGAGAGAAAGAGATCACAGAGGCAGAGGCAGAAGCAGACTCCCTGCTGAGTAGGAAGACCAAAGAGGGGCTCGATCCCAGGACCCCGAGGTCATGACCTGAGCCAAAGGCAGACGCGTAACTGACGGAGTCACCCAGGCGCCCCATGTTCATGCATTTCCTATCGATAGCCTGTCGGCCCATCCATCCACCTCCCCACCTGTCTAGCGCCTATGTAGCACGTGTCCGTGAGCACGCCTAAGCCAACAGGCTTTACAGTCACACCATCACGTAGTTTCCACTCGTGTGGATGTTGGGGGGGGGGGAGCAGGAGACAAGGGAGCTGTGTCGAGCGGGGCTTCGTCCTGCCTGCTCCAAGGGTGTCGTCTCCTCACCTATGTAGCAGGTTGTTTCCCAGTCGGAGGCACCTCCTTCCAGGAGGCGGGCGAGGGGCTCTCCCTGGGCGACCAGGTGGCGGGAGAGCCTTACACACCAACTAGTGACCTGAGCGACTGGCAAGTCTCAGAACAAAGAAGCTGGCGAAAAGCCGTATCTGCACCTGAGAGTGAAATCTGGGACTTTTCGCCTTAAAGAGGAATTCCAGGCAAGGGGAAAAGTCCCTGGGGCAGGAGTGAGGAAGTCAGCGGCTGAAGTAAGGCGAGACAGAGAGACAAAGACCCCACAGAGCATCCAGTGTGACCAAGGCCAAGCTTGGAGATCGGGCTCCAACTTCCATACTTTTTTAGGTGAACTGTTACTTTCAAACTGTTGTTTTCAGTTTGGGTTGGCCCTTCTAGAGAATTACACGGAGCTCCGGAAGAACAGGATGACGGGGCAAGACCCAAGAACGCCCCCGGCGCAGGGGTGGCACGGTCCGCTGAGGCTGAGGGGGTTTGTGGAGCCGAGCAGGTGGGGATGCAGGGAGCGGCAGGCATCCAGGCAGGGGGGGTGGGAAACATCGGGGGCAGGGGGATGGTGCAGCCCCGTGACAGAGAAAGGCACCGACGCGGGTGGATGTCGGAGTTTACGCTTGTAAGCCACACGGGCTCCCCAAAGCATTTCTCCTCCATGCGCTGCAGCCTGCTCACTACCTGAGAGTGTCCTACTGAGGGCCGCTCCTTGGACTGGAGCTCAGGCCACTTGCCCCTTCCTCTGAAGGGCTGGCCCGCCCCGTGGGGCCTGTGTGCCACGGCTCACGAGAGCCCGGGAGGATGCTTTGCCTTACCTGGACCCTGCCTTATGCCGGAGATACCTCAACTCTGGAGCCTACAGAGGGAAGGGGCTGGCGGGGGGGATGGAGAGCTGCACAGGTCTCCACGGCCCAGCACCCGGCCACTTCCTGGAGTAAGTGGAGCACCCAACTTGTTTCTGTGCTTCCTGACTCTCTAGAAATTGGGCCCAGGCTCCTGGCCCTGGCAGCCTGCACCCGCCCTGCTGTCTGGACCCATCCTGGGGCTCTGCAAGCCTCGGGGCTTGGGAGCCACCCTACAACCAGCAGGCGGCACTGCAGGAGAGCTCGCAGGAGAGGCCGCAGCCTGGGCTTTCAGCCAGTGGGACCCTCCCCCGTGCAGCCCTGGCTGGGAAGTGCGGGCAGGCTGCGGGGCGGGGTGGGAGGGGTGGTCAGAAGCTGCCCCAAGGCAGAGGCTGGAGCTCAAGGGAGCCCTCCAGGACTTCCCTGGTTTTTCTCCCTCCACGCACATCCCACGTCCAATGCCTCAGGTGTGGATCCATCTTAGCAGCCTGGACAGCCTTTGATGCTTGTTTTACAGATGAGAAAGTCGAGGCTCAGTCGCGGGCAGGTTCACACGGCGCCACGCTCGGCCCCGCACTGGGGCTGCTTCGCCGTTTCCTGCCTGATCCTGGGCTCTCAGATCCTCAGCCCGTCCTCCAGGCTGCGCCATGTGCTGTGCAGAGACCCCGGCGTGTCTGTGTACGCGTCGTGAGCGTGCGCCTGCGGGGTGTGCGTGCCCCACGTGCGTGGAGTGCCCTGGAGCGCGAGCGGCGTGTCCTTGTGAGCCTGTAAGTTTCATCTCTTCCTCTAACACACTCAGACGAACTGTCTCACGAGTGTGTCCACGAGATGGAACCACGTCTCCTGCTCAAGGAGAGCAACAGCGTGTTCTGACCGCGGCGTCGCAGCCCTTCCTGCGACCCGTCACTCTGAGACCCTCCGGGGAGGTGCCCAGAGAAGGTGACGGCTCTTGAAAGGGGTGTTCGGCGAAAGTCCTCGCCTCCCTCTGCTTCCAGGAGCAGCAGTAACTTTGCTCGTATTCAGCAGAAAGCCAAGCTGCCTCAGTCTGGAGGTCATGTGGCCGGGCTTCCTGGAGCCAGAGGGTGACTCAGCTCCAGAAAGCTCTGAGCTGTACCCCACCCACCCACGCCACGGGTGTGCCTGGCCCAGCGCGCACATTCTGTTCCCTCGTTGCCTCGCCTGACCTCCCCAAGACACGCTGCCACCAGCTGCCCTCACCAGGGTGCTCCCAGCACCTCCCAGCCTCCGGGAAGCGCAGGGCATGGAGGCTGCGGCCTGCAAAGCACCCCCGCAGGCGATTAGGACAAGCCCCTGACTCAACCCCCCGCCCCCCGCCCTGGGGAGCCAGACAAGGCCGTGTTCCATCAAACACTCTGGGTGTCTCTCGGGAAGCACCTGGGCGGCGGGCGTGGACATGTCAAGGAATGAGACAGAGAGATGCAGGGCCACAGGCCAAGACCAAGGGGCCATGGGGACCGGCAAGCCTCTCCTGGGGTTCCTGACTCCCCGACACACGGCTGGTGTCCCTGCAAACTGTGTAGGAGCAGGAGGTCGGAGCTGCAGCCCTTGGTCAGCCTGTAATGGGAAACGTTTAAAACATACGACAGAAGAAAGGAGTGAGAAGGAAGTTCCAGGGAGACCCTGCTGTGGGGGAGGACCCCAGATGTGTGAGTCCATAGAACCAGGCCCAAAGGGGACAGGAAGCCATGAGCAGACACCTGAGCTGGCCCCCAGGTCCTGCCAGCACACCCAGAAAGTGAAAACTGAGGGTGCCCAGCCCAGCTGCCCCCAAATGTGCCCAGGGGACAACAGGCGGGCCACGGGCACCCAGATGCCCACCATGGGATCGCCTCCTCAGATCTCAGCCTCATCGGAGCTCTCATCGCAGGACAGGGCTGGGCCACATGTGCCCATCTGGTCACCCCAGGAGAGGGTCCAGGGCTCTGGGCAGCGTGTGCACAGAAGAACAGGGCCCCACCTGGACGCCCCCCAGCCTGGACCCCGTCGCTCCCCGTCTCACTGCCCAGACCTTCACCTGTACCCTCCCGGGGGTTCTTCTCTGGCTACGCGTCCCGCACTCCAGCCCAGCTTGAGGAGCATCAGCTCAGCCAGGTGGCAGGTGGCACGGGGCGCTGCTCTCTGGGGAAGGCAGGAGGCAGGGTCTGAGTCCACAGGACACTTCCTCCTCCGTACAGACGAGAAGAGCGCTGCCCCATCGGAACAGGGTTTTGGGCTCCTAGGACCAAGCACCCTGGCCTCTGGGAAGATCCACCGTCCCCTCCCCGTCCCTCCCTACAGCCAGTGTCCGCTCAGGGGAGCCCAAAAGGATGCTCAGCAGCGACGCCGTCTCCATCAGGCTAACAGACGTCAGCATGGCCCGGCCTACCCCTTCTTCCAGGAGGACGGGTGGGCAACCGGTGAGAAACGCACCCTCTGGTTTCTGTTCGGTGCCATTGCCACGTGTGAGGTCACCAGGGACAAGCCTCATCCTGTTGAAAGCAGAACGCGATGTCCAGGGTCACCGTGCAGGCCCTGCGCCGAGAGCTTCTATCCACCTGCTCCCAAAGCAGGCTACCACCTGCACACCCCGGATGCCCTGGTTCTGCGGGTCCCTGGCTACCCTCCGGGTGTCAAGGCTGCGGTCAGCACAGCAAACCCCGCTCCTTCTGGGCTGCGGAGTCCCCACGCAGCGCGTGGCGGCAGGGGAGGGGCCGCCGCCCCCTGCAGCCTCCCTACACCACGGCCTTGACCTGCCGCCGCCCTGAGTCCAAGCCTCCTTGTTAATAAGCAGCCATTCCTGCGTGCCCTCACCTAGCTCCAGCCAGAGACGAGAGGGAGAACCTGAGCTTTGATGGAACGGCCCGGTTGGTGGCAGGGCCCGGAGGGTTAGCCCGCTTGCTGGCTACCTGGGGGCCCTTCCTCGATTTGCAAAATGTGCCTCTGAGAGTCGCAACCACTCCACCCAGAACCGAGTGCCTGCAGGTCACCGCCCTCCTGCACAGCCAGAGAGAAGATGCTGGAAGCAGTGAGCACTGCCAGAGGGACGGAGGAGAGGCAGGAGGGGCGGGGAGGGGCGAGGAGGGGCACCCTTCTTCTCAGAGGTTGAGGGTGGGGGTTGCCTGCAGACGGTCTCCTCCATCAGGAAAACTGGCATCTCGTGGAGTTGCAGCTTCTGGAGGCCACAGTGGGGGGTTACAGCTGGGGCAGGGGTCATCCCCGCCGCGGCCACCCGCCTGACCTACTGCGATGCTCCTGGCTACTCTGGGTGGGCTGGGCCGCCCTCATGCTCTCTCACAGCCCCGAGCCTCATAGGGCAACCACGCAGCGTGAGCAGCGCCAAGCTTGCTTTGGCTGAGCCTGTCCTAACCCGAAGGCCCTGCCGTGTGACCTGGACAAGTTCCTCGGCTTCTGTGCCTATCTCTTCATCGGCAGGACGGGCGCCTTCATAGGCCTGGACACGATGCCCCAGGACCCGTGGGATGCTCGGTGCGGGGCCCAGTGTGAGCTCCCCCTTGGTGGAGCCGGGTTGGGCTATGCACCTCCGCTGCACGGGCCTGGGAGGATGAGGAGGCGGTGGCCGCGGCAGCAAGCATGCCCCTGAAGGAGGAAGTCTTTGGGGACAGTTTTCTTCGTGTCCTGAAATTTCCTGCTTTGGGCATTTGCAAGTTGGCGCAGAAATAACCAGCGCCGCGTGGGTCCACGTGTGGGGTTCTGACTGTGGCCAGTGATGGAGCTGATCCCTGAGGACACACGAGAAGTGGCCCCCCTGGAACAGGCAGGTGCGGGTCTGCAAAAGGGGGAAGAGATGCCAAGGAGGAAAGGGCCCACCCTGCTCTCTCGTGGTGGCACAGCCTGTGGTCTCATCTCCCCAGTCCGGCCGGGACGGGGTCTGAGCCGCGAGACTCCCGGCGAGCTGTCAGCCGGGGGCCGGGAGCCCGGGGAAGCATTCCACGGTTGGTAACGGTGCTCGGCGCTGCGCTACGCAGTTGCCCTTCCTCGAAAGAAAGCCATCCATCCACGTACTTCCCGTACGGCCAAGTGCGTGGCCGGTAGGCCTCGCGGATGAGCAGGCCCTTGGCCGAGCTGTGAGGTATGGGGCGCTGTGGATGGCCCTTATGCGCGCCGGGAAGCTCCACGTGCATTCGCAATTTTCTCAAAGATTTGGAAAGAGCGAGCCACTTTGCCAGGCTCAAACGCTCGTTTCCACCACCAGGTAGTGAGGCTCTGCTGAGACCAGGCCCGGGAGGGGCTGTAACAAGTGAAATAGGGAGGGCTTGCCCGGAGCGGGTCCCAGCACCTCCCAGCCCAGCAGTGCCCAGCAGGCGGGACTGGGGGAGATGTGACAGATGCTGGGGGGACTCTGGCACCGGGCAAGCGCCAGCTGACCGGAGGACTGCCCCAGTCCGCCCAACCCAGTGTGAGCCCCTGTGTGTGCCCTCCGAAGCCCTTGCTCACCGGGGTCTCTGGCTGGATGCAGGCACCTGGCCCTGGGGCATTTAAAGCTATGGCACCCACGTCCTGAAGATGCCCTCTCCATCCAGGGCCAAGCACAGCAGCCTCTGGGAGCTCAGACCATTCAACGTGTTTGCACTCCAAGACCCAGGGAGGAGCACAAAGGGAGGTCAAGGGTGAGAAACCAGACATCAGCATCCCAGCCCGCAGAGACAGTTCTGGGTGTTGGGGGGCACCTCGTGGCACAGGGGGTGAGAGGCCAGAACGAAGTCTATGGAGGGTCAGGAGACTCCAGAGCAGCCGCCTGCTGAGGGGCACGCCCTGCCCTGCCCCAGGAGACCCCCGCCAGCCCCAACTCCAGGGAGCACCGACTCCAGTCGACACACATGGCCCCTCCCAGGGACAGCACAGCCGTGGGTACGTGTGAGCACCTGCTGGTGTGAGTGCCCACTTGAGGCCCTGGCCCCCCGTAGTCCTGCTCCTGGGGACTTGGGACCTCGCCTGGCAGCCCCGCCTCCAGAGGCCCCCGCAGCCTGCTTGCAGCAGGGCCGATGACCTGGGACGGGTGACGTCCACACGGCGCTCATCTTCTCAAAGGAGCCAGAGGCGCAGTGGACATGGCTCTACGGGCACCGCCAGCTGCGCTGTCCCCAGGGAAAAGCGGCCCTGGGCCAGCAGGCCGGCGAGGCCTTGCACGCGTCTCTGGGGCTCCTGTGCCTGGCAGGGGGCCTGAGCCTGGAAATAAAGAGCCGGCAACAACCGATGCTGGGCTTAGCCGTCCCTCTGGCGGCCTCGGCCCAGCCCGGGGCCCGGTGGACGCGCAGGGACCTCCTCCGAGTCCCCCGGGGAGGCACCCAGAGGCCCAGGACTCTGCCCCATGGCCCTGCCAGTGGTGATGAGCCTGACTCACGTGCTTCCTGCGACAGCCACCGCATCATCACATCCGCTCGGGGAACTATTTTTAACTGACTTATGTGTTTCGTGTCCGAGGAAGGCACCGAGTTCTGTTTTCATCCATCTACAGGGAAGTGTTGCAACCGCGCTCAGCTCAGCAGGACTCGCCCCGCACAGTGGCGGGGGCGCCCGGCTCGGCAACACGGCCTCGGCCTCGGAGAGTAATAAAGTTGGAAATGTCGGGCAGGCTGGCCGCCACTCATTCTGCGGAGAGGGACGCTCGCCATTCCCTCCCCTGAGGACCCCACGAGCCCACGCGCTTGCGGCCGCCTCCTGAACCTGACGGCACCCAGCGGGTTTCTGCACGGGGAACGCCTGGCCGTGGGGACGGCAGGGCTGCCGGGTGGCCGAGGGACCAAGGGCCACCTGTAGCGTCCGTCCTTGGGGGGAGGGTCTCCTCCGGACCCCGTGGGAGGCCAGCTCCCCCTCCCCTTGCAGACGAGGAGAGGCCGCGGGAAGGGCTCCCACTCGTGGTCGGGGTCTGTGGCTCCCGCGTCAGCTCCGTCCTCCAGCAGCCCCTGGGCAGCCCCGGCCTGGCGTGCTCCGGGCAGCGGTGGCCTGCGAGGACCCTCCCTCGGTCCCCACAACCCACACAGCCTCAGCTCTCACTCGCAGTCGGGACCCCACATCTCACTATCCTTAGTCCCTCCCCTAACTCACTTTGGCACAAATTAACAACCACTTTTTCTTTTCTTTCCTTTTTTTTTTAACCACTTTCTTGGCTCAGGCCCCTTCCGGTCCTCCAACAGCAAGCAGCGGACGGCTGGGCAGCGCTGGGCAGGGACACGGCGGGCGGCCGGGGCAGCAGGGGAAGAGGAACAGGAGGAAGGCGGCTGGTCCTCTCCCGGGAGCTGGTGCCCGGCAGGAAAACAGGAGGATGCAGGACGTGGGGGTCGGGGTTGGGGTCACAGAGGTCAGCCCCGAGGCAGCTGCAAGGGGCCTGGGCCCAGCCAGGGGTCAGGAAGGTGTCCCGCAGGAGCTGGACCCCAAGGGAGGCCAGGGTCAGGTTGTGCTCCGGCCCCCGGAGCTCAGCCCCCGGGGACCGCCGTGACTGATGCCAGCTGGTGGGTGGGGCCCCCCTCTCGTGCACACCTGTGCCGCCTGCCCACAGGGCCACTACCTGCTTTCACAGGTGGGGAGCCTGGGCCCCTGGGGCTGCAGCCTGAGGACACCTGAGCAGCCCCGTTTCTGCCCCCCAGCTCCGTGCAGAAGCAGGACCTACATCCACTTCCAGATCCCAGGAGCCGTCTGGGCTTGCGGAGGCCGGGCTGGGCATGACCCCAGTGTGACCGTTCTCTCCCCAGAAGCCTCCGGCAGTGCGGACGGCTCTCCCGAGGTCATCGGGTTGCCCAGGTGTTGATGTCACTCACCTGGAGGCGGCCACCTCCTTCCCTCCCCGGCCCTGCCCCACCTGCCCCCACTCTTCTGGAAGAAGCAGGAAGAGGTGAGGCCCAGGGTCTGGGAACGGCTTGGAGGCTGGGAGGCCCCAGGACCTGATCTGGGCTCGGCCAGACCACCGGACTCACTCCCGAGTGGCTTACACAAAGGTGCTTGTTCGAGCTGCACAAGAACCCTTTGGGGGAAGAAGAAACTGAGGCTGGAGCAGGCTCAGCACGTGGCCGGCATGTCCGCCATGGGGGGCCGGGCATGGATTCCAGCCCAGGAAGCCCGGCTCCAGGGCCTGTGCTCCAAGCCCGAACGCTATAATTTGTGTCCTCCAGGGCTCCTGATATCTCAGATTTAATGTGGAGAAGTGGTTCCACTCTGTCTCACCCCATACCCAAAATAAACTCACATAGATTAAAGGCAAAAAGTATAATTATAAAAGAACTGGAAGGGGATACAAGAGAAAAGTGCACGCTGTCAGGAAAAGGGACCCGATGCAGAATCTAAGAAACAACGGACAGATGGGACTACGGAAAGCCGAGGACTTCTGTGGGACGGATCGAGCAGCCGGAGGAGCGAAAATGTCCAGCGAGGAACCGGGCACAAGCCCCTGCAAGTAAGCGCGAGCGCTGGCGTTTATCACATGTAAAGAGCACCCGCAAGTCAGTAAGGAGAAACCAACAGCCCAACTAAAAAGTGGCAAAGGAGAACGAGAAAGATGTAAAACACCTCCATGGACGCGGAGAATTATTCAATCTCCACTAGTCACAGAAAGGAGAAGTTGGAAGACGTTTCGCAAGATCCAGGATCCGTTCGGTGAGGAAGAGCACAAACATGTGCGGGGCTGCGAACCAGTGATTTGGGGCCTCCGCCACATTTAGCGTCTGCGCTGAAGGTTTAAGGCGCACTCGCCCCGGCCAAGCCCTGAGCACAGCCCCTTGGGGGCACCCTGAGCTTCCAGCCTCTGGGAACTCCGCGCCGACAGCCTGGAGGTCCCCGTGGAGGGGGGGGGCGTCCCGGGAGGGAGGCATCCCCGCCTGGGCCCCATATCCTGCCGCCCTGGGGCCTGCAGAGGCCTGGCCGGGCCGTGGCCTAGCTGCACCCCTGCTTGGAGACGCAGCCAGGCAGCAGGACCTGACCTCCCTGCTCCGGGGAGCGGTGTCCCTCTGGGGCACCCCATCTCAGGGCAAGCCCTGGGGTACCCCCACCCCTTCTTGTTTTGTTCCAGGGTCCCCCACCCCACCCGGCCCCTCCAGGCCCAGCTCCCATTCCAGTTCTTCATGATGGGCCCCATGCTGCCTTCATGTCAGGCCGCGGTGTGTCCCCTGTCCCTGATATCCTGGACCTTCCCGGGGCGCTCCCCTTTCCTCACTGTCCCAGCCAGGGCTCCCGGGTAGGCCCAGAGAGGGTAGAAGGCTCCGTGGGCTCACACGGTAAGGAGGCGACAGATACTTGGGGGTTGGCTTGGGGCCCGGCCACAGTGAGGGCTCGGGGTGCTGGCTCAGGCAGGTCCCCACACCCCCATGCCCCGGCCCTCCGAGGGGGCTCCGAGGTCACGGGGGCAGAGCCTGCGTGGGCAGCGTCACGACTTCTCTGGGCTGACTCGAAATCTCAGGGAGCCGTGGCCCCGGCTGCATATCACCCTGGGATGAATCGCCATGGCTCTGCCTTCCGGAAAGTTCCGTCTCTGATTTACACACGCGATCAGGCAGTTATTTGATCCAGATGCCTTTGAAATGCGCGTTGCACTGGGACCATCCTGGACGGGGGTGGCGGCCCGGGCAGGGTTCCCGCCTCCTGAATCACGGAGCCGGGTCTAGGGAGGGGCTCCCTCCCCTGGGAAACAGTGTGGGCCTCCTTCCAGGTGGATTTCCAGCTCCCCTGGCTCCAGGGGCAGAGTGGGGGTCGGGGGGCTGGGCGTGGGAATGGTCTGGCCCCGATTCCCAACCTATATGGAGGGCCTGTCCCTCCTCACTCACCCAAGGGCCAGGGGCCCAGTGAGCTCAGGAAGGACCCTCTGCCCGAGGGCCTCGGAGGCCATGTGCTCAGCGGTCGGTGGACACGGGGCAGCCCTGCACAGTTGGCACATCAGGCCCCCCTGCCCCCCGGAAGCTCACCGTCCCTGCGGTGTGATGTGCTGCTGCCCCGAGCTCCTGTTCCCTCTGCTTCCAGCCTGGACCTCACAACACTTCTGGGAGCTGCCCTTCCCTCTGTCATTAGCTGTCCTCTCTCTCCTGGTGGCCCCGTGAGGTATTCTCCATGAGGAAGCCCAGGGACGCCGTGGACACCTGGGCCGGATGCCATCTCCTGTGCTGGCTGCCTCCCCAGGCCTCAGCTCAGGGTCAAAGCCACACCCCGGGTGGCCCCGCAACTCTGAGGACCCCCCAATACCCCCCATGCACCCACACTACCCCAACACCCCCCGAGACCCAGCGACCCACAGGTCCTCCAACACCCATCACGGGCCCACACTACCCCCGACACCCCCCGAGACCCAGCGACCCACGGGACCCCCAACACCCCCCATGGGCCCACACTACCCCAACATCCCCCGTGACCCAGGGGTCCACAGCACTCCACACATCCCTGAGAGGAGGCAGGGAATCCAGAGAGGTGACCCGCGTTGGGGACAGAGAGGGGCACTCACCCATCCACTTGCCCTCCCTCTCTGCCCAGCAGAAGGCACCGTCCTTCCCCCTGGGTGACGCCAGGTGCCCACCCCTCTGCAGAGCAGTCTCAGCGAGTGAGGGGTACCGGGCCTCCTGCCTGCCCCACCTTGGGGCACCTCAGGCCACCTCGCCCGGTGTTCTCAGAGGAGACAAGTCTCAGAGCCACCAAGGGAGGCAGGATACAGGCCTGGAACTTTAGAGTAAAAAATGCCATTTAGGTGAACGTGGCCACAGCCCATTTCCTGCCCCAAACCAAGGTTGAAGGCAGCCCTCCATGCCCAGCTAGGGGTGAGCCCGCAAAGAATGACCGCAAACCGGGGCCGTGTCCCAAAGACACCGGCCTGGGGGAAGGGCTAGGAGTTCTGGGGGAGCCCCAAGGGGTGAGTGCCAGCGGTGCCCCAAGGTGGGGGCGGATGGTGGGGGGTTGTCCTGCTGGGACTGAGGCAGGGTCTACACCGGTCCCTCCACATTTTCCGGGGCTGGCGCTTCTGCAGGGGCTCAGACCAGCCCTGCCCTGTGGGAGGGGCCCATGCTGGCAGCCTGCACCCCCCACACACCCAGGCCGGGTGACACTGGCCCACGGTCCTGAATTCCATCAAAAAAACAACAAACTGACATTCCAGCTGAACCCAAATGCGCCTAAATTCCCACCCCGGAGCCCTTGGCAGGTCCCCTCTCCCTGCCACCTCCAAGCAGAAACAGACCCTTGGCTGGCGGGGCCCCCGCCCCGGGCCCCAGCCCACATCCCACCTCCACCTCCTGCCCCTCGCAGGGGCCTCGCCTTCCTCCTGGGGCTCGTGACCCACAGCCTGGCTAGTTTTTCAGCAGCCCCGACACAACCCACAGTAGGGCTGGGGTCTCCCCACCCCGCCCCACCCAGGAAGTCCACTACCTGGCCCACCCCCCCTTGCAGACGTTGCTTCTCACGCCCAAGGTGAGCGACCCCCTGCCACTCTGGGGGCCCGGGTGGGTCCTCTGATCTCACACCCCAGCCGGAGACACCCGGCCCCTCCTCTGGCCTCGCCTGGGTCAGATCCCTTCCTGGCTCACCCAAGAGGTGCCCAGGCGGAGAGCACCTGCTGACTGGGAAGGGCCTCTCAGCCCCTCCGGGAGGGGTGCGCCCTTGGACCTATGGGACCGGCCACGCCCTCACGTCCACCGCCTGGTTGGGCGCAGCAACCCCAGGCTCGGCCCATGTTTGAAAGCAGCTGGGGCCTCCCCTGGCCTCGGGGTGCCCAGGCCCTGCTTATGAACCCTGCTGGGCTGACTCAGGACCCAGGGGTGGGCGTGGTGCCCGAAAAGGCACCCGCGTCACCAGGGCAGCGCCCACGCAGTGTGCTCATTCCAGAACGCCCTTGGGGGTGAGGCATAGCCTGGCTCCCCAACTTCTACCCTGCAGCAGCAGCCCTGCCCACCCCCCACCCCGTGTGCCCTGCCCTGCCACCCCTGGCCTGACGCCCCCCAAGGGCACCCTGGGCCTCCTCGTCCTTGGTCCCTGCTCCGTCCGGACCTCAGAAGCCCTGGCTCCAGCCGAGACCATGATCCAGGCAGAAGCTGGTGCCCCAGCCTTTCGGGGGGGCCCGGGGTCCCCATCTCCGCAGGAGCACGGAGCAGGCCTGCCTGACAGCAAGGGAGCCGGCCGGGGGGCAGCGCTGCCTCTGGAAGCTCTGAGGACACCGTCTTCGGGCCTCCTCCGGGGTGCTGCTGCCCGAGCAATCCGTCCCCAGGCGGGAGGGCCTCTGTCGCCACCCTTCACCCCCTGACCTGGGGAGCACCGAGGCCGGCCTCCCAGGGCAGCTCCTCCAGAGGCCCAGGGAAGAGGTTCAGGGAACCCAGAGACAGCGCGAGGCTGGGTGAGCCGGGCCTGGGCACTTCACGGGGGGGGGGGGCCACGAGGGGAAGGTCACCCCCCTCGGTCCCCAACCCACGAGGCATAGGTCCTAGGGCTCAGCCGATGGCCGGGGAGCACCCCGTCTCCAGGACACGCAGCGGGGGAGGGTTCGAGCCCGGCAATCCTGCTCATTCTCACGGGGATGGAACAGTTTTTAATTTCAGGACATTCACATGTGTTACAACAGGAAATAAAGTGTGTGAGAACCAGCATCCCCCACACACTCCCGGCAGGAGGCTCTTCCGGGGGCCTCGGCTCCACCCGCCCCCACACGGCCCCGCGGGGGGACCCCAGGCCCGGCCCGAGTCCTGCCCAAGGCCCGCATTCCTGGGCTGCTTGTCCACTGAAGCGCTTAAACCACGCACACATGCACACACGCGCACTCACATACACCCACCCGCTCACACAAGCACACACACTCACACGCATGCATTCGCACACATGGACCCGCTCATATAAGCACACGCACTCACGCACACTCACATACACCCACCCGCTCACACAAGCACACACACTCATGCACACTCACATACACGCATACGTATGCGCCCACACATGCACTTGCACACATGTGCTCACACACACACGTGCTTGTGCACATGCAGCAGGGCTGGGCTGAGGCTCTGTGTACCAGCGGGCGCTCTGAGGGCTCACAGAGCACAGGGGTAAGGGTGGAGGGATGTGGTTGGAGTTTTAAGCAACTCTGCCCCGGGCTCCCGTGCCCCGTGTGATCTTCCCAGGCCAGGACCCCGCCCGCAGCTCCTGACACACCGAGGGCAGAGGTCTGTCCAGGGCCCTGTGGCTGGTGAGTGCAGGTCTGTCCCTCTCTGCCGCTGGGTGCCAGGCCCAGCCTAGTAGGGACAGTGGCACTCAAGTTCCCATCTTCCTCAGACCCACGCAACCCTGGGTGTGCGTCTAATCGAGGTCCCTCACAGATGTTGGGGGTCTACGCCCTCGTCGCTCTACGGAGTTGACACTAGTGGCCTTACCTCCCCTTCTACTTGGGAAACACAGAAGTGCCACTTGCCCCTTTCTGTTGTTGAAGTGGCAGACGTGGCCACACCTCTGCCAAAGCCACCGCGGACCTTGGTGTCCGTCCAAGGGCCCCTCCCTGATGCTCCAAGTGGCCGGTGTGATGGGCTGGGGTCTCACAGGCCTCAGGAGGTCGTACGCTTCGACTCCCTGCTCCAGTTCCAACCTGATCATCCCGGGGGCTCTGAGGCCTCTGACCGAGGTCAGGAGCACCTGAGCACCAGGGGCCGCTGGTTGGTGGCTTTTGTGAAGTCCCCTCCCTGCCAGAGAGGGGAATCTGCCGTGGGCTACCTGCTGTTCTGCCCCCACGGCCCACCCCCGTTGCCATGTGGAAGTGCCCCAGCTGGCTTATGGTGCCAGGGGTGGCCTTCCCTGGGCGTGTCCTCTTCTCTTCCTGTCCCAGCAGGGCCTGGTTTTCCCCGCTTGTGGCCTCAGCATCTGGCACGTCCTTCATGTCCCTCTGTGGGGAGAAGAGAACTTAGGGAGGATGGACAGGGAGGGAAGGGACCAGAGGACATCCCTTGGTCACGCGGGTCCCCCCACCCCCCACCCCTAGCCCAGTGTTGAGGACCTCGCCACAGAGAGCACGTGCGAGTGAGAGGACAGAAGCTCCCGCAAACCAGGAACCCACCTTAAAACCTTAACATCAAACCAACCAAACGGCTTTATCTGTGTTTCCACAAAGGTGGTTTCTGCACCAGAAAAGGAATGAGGTTGACTTTAGAAGTTATTATAACTTAAATATGTGTCAGATGTCATATGCCACCACGCACGGCTACCCTCAGAAGACCCTGTCCCCCAAGGGCCACCATGTCAGCCAGCTGTTCCCAGGACTGACGACAGCTGGTGTCATGCAACTGAGGCGGGACCCAGGATCAGGACCCGCGGCCCTCATCCCGAGGGACCCCAACAGCGGCCCCACAGAGGGCTGAGGCAAACACAGTGAGGCCAAGATGGAAATTCCTTTCTTGGCCTCACTGCTCTCCTTCCTGCCACCCTCAGCCTTGCCATGGACTTGAAGTTATAAGGAAAAGGGTCTCATCCCCTTCAGTTACTGCCGTCCACCCCCTTGCACATAAGCAGCCTCCTTTAGCTGGTCCCCCCAAAGGGACCTTTGGGACTGGTGCATTTTACGTGGCTTGGGGCTGAGCACCCCTGGCGTGGTGACAGGAAGGTACACCAAGGTGAGGTCTTTGGGGGGGGGCGGCTAACCCTGCTGGCATTGAGTGGAGCCAGCAAACGGGACGGAGCAGGAGCAGGAGGGCGTGGTGGACAGGGACAGCCGTCCGGGGGCTCAAGCAGACACGGGGGTGAGTAAGGCTCAGACAGGCAGATGCAAGCGCCTTCAAGGGGTGTGTGCGTGTCTCATTGTTGGTGGATGGACGGACAGACAGGTTATAGGTTAGATAGGTAAGAGAGGGATAGAGATGGGCAAGTAAGGGGGTGGAGACTGTGGAAGGCTAGACAGACAGAGAAGTCACAAAGTCGCAGACGCGTATAGGTGGGTGAGGCGCGTGTGTTAGGATTCCATAGTGGGGCAGCCCGGTGGCTCAGTGGTTTGGTGCCTGCCTTTGGTCCAGGGCGCGATCCTGGGGTCCCGGGATCGAGTCCCACGTCGGGCTCCCTGCAGGGAGCCTGCTTCTCCCTCTGCCTGGGTCTCTGCCTCTCTCTCTCTCCCTCTATGTCTATCATGAATAAATAAATAAAATATTAAAAAAAAAAAGGAAACCCAACAGGCCTGAGTTCTAGTGTCAGACCTGATTACTGTCCGTAGGACCATGAACGCTCAAGCAGACGTGGTTTCCTGACTTCCCAAGTGACCCACGTGTATAGCGTGTGTGTGTGTTCATAATGCTGTGACCCAGTGGTCAGGGAGGAGCCAAGATTTGCCACGTGGCTTCTTATTTTTACCTGACGGCCAGGCGGATTTGTCTAGGGTTTGGGACAAATCCGTAAAACAGACACAGACCCCCGTCCAGAAGGACACCTTCCAGCAGGGAGAAATGCCACCATCAAGAGGCCGTTCACAGACGCTCCTGCCGAGCTCCAGCCAGGGCAGCCTGGGGTCAGCAGGCGCCACGCAGCCTCGGTGGGAAGGAAGCCAGGGACGAGCGCTCCAGCCCCCCGGCTCGAGCGAGGAGGAGGAGCAGCGAGGAGACGGGGGCAGAGGACACACCAGGTCCAAAGTTCCCTCAAGACCAGGAAACGGCACCGTCGGCGCCTGTAGCACACGCTGCTACCACCTCGGGGAGATGGGGCTGCAAATGGGACTCAGCTTGATTTAAAACAAACCAAACAAGAGAATAAAACAAAAAGCTACGACATACCTGGCTCGCTGGAGAGGCATGAGACGCTCGGTGCGGGGAAGGGTCTGCTGCGACGGAAGCCACGCCTGGCTCGGGCAGACGACAGACGACGGGCACGGACAGACGACGGGCCGGGCTCGGGCCTCCGGTGCCTCAGCGCCGGGCACGTGGGGAGCACAGACACCTACGCAGCAAACCAAGGACGCGACAGGGCGGAGAGCGGCTCCGGGGTGTCAGGAGCTCTCTGGGGGCCGGGGGCCCTGCGCCCTGGGCCGCGTGTGAAGGATCCGTCACCAACGCGTTAAAACACTGGCCCGCGGCAGCAGCTGGCGTGGCCGGGACCCAAACAACCCCGACCTCATTTTCCAGGAGCACCAGCAGATGTTGGAAGTCGTGGCGGAGCCTCGGGGCCCGAGCAGCCACAGGAGCCCCCACGGCCGTCAGGGAGGTGGCCAGGGCCGTCCAGCTGCGTGGGGGGTGGGGGGGCAGGCGGGCGCAGGGCTCGGCCGGTCGACGTTACCTCCCTGGATGATGTTGAGGACGCGAGTGCCCGCCGCTGCGAACGTGCAAAGTTGCCGAAGACTTACCTGCTCCTGGGACACGACGTTGGCACCCGCGTGTGTCGGGAGCCACAGACGTTCCCGTGCAAAGGGAGAAAGTGAAGACGAGGAGGGGTCACCAGCTCCGGGGAACTTCAAAGCCGAGCAGGCAGGCGGGCCCTTGGGCCTGGGCGTTTCCCTCTGGCTCCGGCCCTGCTCTGGGGTCCCCCTCGTCTTGCACATAGGGGAGCGTGTCCGCGGCTCAGCGGCCTTATCCGCCTGCTTCCCGCCTGCAGGGTTCTGAGGTTCCAACATCTGCTTCCACCTTTCCTGACCTCGTCTCTCTGTCCCCCCAGGTCTCTGATGTCACGTTCTCAAGGCCGTTGTGGGTCCCCTGCGTGTGTCACGGGGGCTCGGGCCCTCTGACGTGAGCATCCCCTTGGGTCTTTCCTGGACAATCTCGGTTCCGTTGTGGGCTCTGCTGGGGTCGCTGTGGGTCTCGGGGTCGAAACCTCTGTGGTCAAATGCTCTGTTCATTCCGCCCAACGAGCCAGCACGGGCTTGTCCTTCCGCACCTGGGCTTTCCTTCCCGAGCTCAGGGCCACACTTCCTGCGCACGGCGCACCTGCACGCACACCACGGCTCCCGCACACACATGCCCCCACACGCACGGCTGCATGTGCACACACAACACGCGTAGACACACGGCACCGAAGCACACGAGTCGCCCAAACAACGCCATATCCCACAGCTTGTGGCCGCATCCCTCTGCCCCTGCCTCTCCTTTGTAAGGACACACACCATCGAATTCAGGACCAACTCAGATAACCCAGGCCCCTCACTTCATTACACCTGCAAACACACATTTTCTACACGGGGTCCCAGCCACAGATTCCGGGAAGGAGGAAGGGGACGCGTTGGTGGGACCACAATCGGGCCTCTGCGGACAGTGTGTGAAGGCTTCAGAGCAAATGTCCGGCGCAAGACAGGGGCACAGGAGGCCAGCTGCAGGCGCAGGGACGGGGGCTGTTGGTCATTTCTAGAGCCGCAAGCTCACAGGGCTGGGATCTGTCCTCCCCGGCCGTCACGGAGGCCCCAGACCCAGTCTGCCCTGAGGGGGGGGGCTGGCTGGACACTTCTCTGCTCCCAGCGAGTGTTCGTTCTGGCTCCGTGCGGCTGGGGTGCTCAGGGGGCTGCCTTGCAGCTGCTCCTCTGCTGCCCACACCCGGGGTGTCCCCTGAGCTGTGAGGTGCACGACCCGCACTCAGTACTGGGGGCTGCCCCTGCACCTACCCTGAGGGAGGCAGAAGGAAGGCTTGAGGGCGGTGCCGTCAGCATGCGTCAGGGCAGGCCCTGCGGGGACGGACACTGGTCTGCCCTGGGCCCCTGGAGGGTCCCTCACCCCGTTTCACAGCGCAGAGTGCAGGTGCTCTGGGGCCCCAAGGAGCCTGCTGGGCCAGCTCCTGGGAGCATGCGGGGCCCCGGCTGGCTCGGCCCTGCACGCTTCCCTCCCAAGGGCGTCGGGAGCCGAGGGATGACCCCTCGGGGCCATGTCCTTGGAAAACGGCACCTGGAGCCAAGTCTCGCCCCACCGCGGCCGCCACCCCAGCCTGGGAACTGTGGGAGAGGGCGGTGGGCGGGTCTGGGCAGGGTCTCAGATGCGAGACCTGCTGCTGCTCATCCTCACGCCCCGGCTGCTCCACGGGAGGACCAGGGAGTGGGGCCTCCGGTCCAGGTGCCAGAGAGACAAGCGCAGGCCCGAGCACCCCCGCGGCCTCGACGCACACGCGTGAGCGAGAGACACGTTCCTGGAGGCCCTCGGTGGGCCCGGGCGACGGCAGGGGGTACGGGGAGCGCCCGCAGGCAGGCCCGAGGCGCCGCGCGGCCGGTGGGCAGAGAAGCGGTGGTTTTCGGGGAAAGGAGGCCGCGGCGCTGCACAAGTGGGACAAACCGGGGAGACGGCTCCTGCGTTGTTCCGGAAAACAGGAAACGCACCTGGCGCGACCCCGGCTCCAGGCGAAGGGCTTTCCAAGCAAAATATCCCCGGGGCTCGTCAGCTGCTCGATAAGGTGCGTCCAGGGCACACGCACGGCAGACCCAGAGCAAGCGGGGGGCCGGCCCCCCTGGCGCGGGCACCGTCACACTGAGCCCATTTCTCAGCCACGATGCACGAGGTTGAGACCGAAGGCTCAGCATTGGGGGGGGGGGGGGGCGGGGGGGGCAGGGCCTCCAGGGCGACGTTCCCACACGGCCCGGGCCGAGGCTGGTGGTGTCCCCCTGCCAACGGGGACACCGACACGGGGCCCTGCCGTCGTGGCGTCTGTCTGTGTTTTCAGCGACTGGCACAGCCCCGACAGCGGCCACGTCCGCCATCCTGTTATGAAGGAAACACGCCCAGGGGAAGGGGCGTGAGCCGACGCCGAGACAATAAACAGAGGTGAGCCAAGAGGGCAGCGGGGTGACCAGGGCGGCCGCCTCTGCCCACGGCCCGGCACCTCCGCAGCCAGCGCTTCCCTTCCATGCCCGCCTCCCGCGTCCCGCAGCAGCATGGGGCAGGGGTGTCCCCCCGGACCCAGGAGCCCTCCGCCCCTTGGCCCCTCAGCCCTGCAGCCCCGCGGCCCAGCAGGCCCTGAACCCCACCAGGAGCCCGGCGCCCCACATGCGTGCTCGGCCCGCCCGTGAACCGGGCTCATCCCAGGAAGGGAGGCCCTCTGGGAGCCGTGGTCGCCACCTTCGGTCCCAAATGCCACCCCGTCACCTCCGCACTGTGCGGCCCTGGGCAAGTCACGTCACCCCGACCGCGATCCCACGGACGGCAGGGCCCGAACACCACGGAGGGGAGCGACGTGCACATGCCCGCTGGCTCCCGAGAGGCCCCCGAGCGGCGCTGGCGGACACAGAGGAGCTGCAGGAGGCCGACAGCCATGTCCCTCAGCGGTGAGGCCAGTGCCCGTGGGTGTGACCATGTGCCTGCAGGCGCGTCACCCTCCGTCCCGGCCACAGCCAGCCAGGCCACCAGGAGGTCCTGGGACAGCCACACAGGCACTTTGGTGAAAGGAGGGGAGCCCCTGAAACCAGTGCCACCCGGTTCTCTTCCCCAAGTGGTGCATAAACACCCACGGCTCCCTCCCGGGGCCTCCCTCAGGGCCGGGCCTGGGGCCTGCCCGCAGCCAGCCTGCTGGCCTCCCGTGGGCACGCGCGGGGCTGGACGGCACCGACACTCTCCCAGCTGAAAAGTAAGGCCGTTCCCACGGGCCTCGCACTCTCCGCGCGGCCTGGGGTGGCTCGTCTCTGCCTGGATGGGCCCAGCCCCTCTCACTGACCGGACTCCTGTCGGGGCGACACAGGCCTCGTGCTTTTCTCCCTGACGTGGTCTGTCAACGGGCCCTTCTTGGAGGAACCCACATCTTGAAACTGCCCCGGGGCAGGAAAGGCCAGAAGGCCATGCTGGCCCCGGGGCACAGGGCACAACCGCGGCCGGGAGATATGCGGGTCAGGGCAGCTCTCCACACCTGCAGGTGTCCCCCAAGTGTCCCCCCGGGATGCCAGAGGTCACACGACACAGCTGCACGAGGCTGGGCCCACTCCCCACACCCAGGAGAAGCCTGTGCAGCTCAGGTCAGCTCTGAGGACTCTGCAGGGTGAGAGCCTGGCCTCTGACTCAGGGTCAAGGCCTCGTGCACTTGGGGGTGCCCAGAGGAAAGCTCACCAAGAAGGGGGCGGCCCCACTGGGCCAGGATGGGCATCTGCACACGAGCCTACGGAAGTGGATGCCCGGCATCATGGCTGCAGCATCCTGACCAAGCCCCCAGTCTCGGGGTGACATGAGGGAAGTAAGGACAGTGGACAGGGGGACCCACAGCTGTCAGAGATGGCAGTGGGGGCCTCCCCGTGCTCTAGGGTTCCACTAGCCCCAGAGATCTCCCCCAGAGCAGATCTCTCCAGCTGGAGGCCCCTCCAGTTCATGATGACACAAATGGGATCCATCTCGGTCCCCCAGAACCTGCCCCTCCCACTGCCATCCAGTTATGTGAAGAAGCAGCCTGGAGACCGCGGGCAGCCTCTCCTCTCTGCACCCCAGGGGGGTCAGCCCCCAGCCAGGCCCGCCCCACTCCCTCTAGAACAGGCTCCCCTCACTGCAGCACCCTGGGCCGAGCAGTGAGCGAATCCTCCCACCCCTACTCAGGGACAGGCCAGGCCGCCCATGTGCCTCCGCAGAGCTCAGTCGCATGGCCCAGTGCCCTGTCTAGAGGACTCTGGCAGCATCCACACTCCAGAGACGTCCCTCATCCTGACCCTGCCATGAGCCCAGGACAGGCACTCCCTTGCCCTCTCCTGTTCCCGTGGGGACAGGGCCACCGTGCTCGGTTCCAGACCAAGGCGGTCAGTGCCGGCCTCTGCTGCGGATGCCCCTCAGTCCCATGCCCCAGGCCCAATGCCCTCTCCTCCCCAGAGTCGGCCACTCTGACACGTTTGCTGCAAGTATGCTTGGCCGCTGTGAACGCACGTTTCCGACCGACAGAAGCGGCGCCGTGCCCTCTGTGCTCTGCGTCTTCAGCTTCTCCAAGATGCTGTGTGCCGCCCGCACGGATGCCCCAGCTGCTGCAACGTGCTCCGTCCTGCGAACCTCGGCCTGGGCTTGCTGGACCCTCCTGCCTGGGCTGGGCCGCCACGGGGCTCACCTGCATTGTTGTCCCTCTTTCAGGAGAGGGGGTCAGTCCCGCCCTGCTCCTCACCCTGCAGAAACGGGGCTTCGGCTCCCAGTGGGGCACTCTGGGTCACTGGTGCGGCATCTCCACGGCGGCACAGCCTCCCCACGGGCCTCACACATCCGACCTGTGGGTGCAAAGCATCTCCCTGTCGCTCTAGGTTGGGTCCCTCTGATAACCGCCGTGTCTGAGGATCATTCGTGGCCTTTGGCCCTTCTGCAAATTGCCTATTCATATGATGTGCCCATTTTCCGTTAGTTTGTCTTTTTCTTCTAGGTTGGAAGGAAGCTCTTGTGCGTTCACTGTATCCGTCTCTGGCTAGTGTTAGGAGCTGTAGACACCTTGTCCTGATCTGTCCTGCTCAGTTCATCTTGTGGCAACACTTCCACAGTCACCCTATTGGGTCCCCATGAGCCAATAAAGTGGGCACCACCCCGAAATCCACTTTGCAAATGAAGAAACTGAGGATTGCAGAGGCCAAACACCTGTGCTGGGTCCCGCCCATCAGGCCCGCTGGTACGCCCCTGCAGGTCCCCGTCCTGGCTTGTCTCCGGGGGGCTTGATGACCTGTCTGTCTCCTAGACGGTGACTTTGTGAAGTGTCTGTAGGAGATGTCACTGTTTTTTGAATCAGTGGCGCAATGAGAGCCTCGTGTTCACTGAAATGCCAACAGGTTAAATTCAGTGCAACTACTTTAAAAGGCTCTACCTAATGTTTTACTTTTAATCCGGGCACTGCGGCCTCAGTGACCTGTCAGAGCAGTCTGAGGCCACCCTGTGGCCTGCACCAGGGTCCGTGCTCCCCCAACTTCCCTGGGGAACCTGCACAGATCCCGAGGCCAAGGAGCCCTCCCCGGGCAGAAAGACAGGGCGTCCCTGGCCGACCTCCAGCCATGTACGCAGGGCGTTGGAGCAAGCCGCTCTGCATCGGAGCGTCCCTTCCATGCGTCCCCTTGCCCTCGGTGCAGCCCAGGGGAGAAGCCATGCCCGGCAGCGACCTACAGTGTGTGCAGGGAGCAGTCAGCTCAGACTCAGCACTTTCGCCAGCAGGGGCCAGCTGGGCATGGCTGTCACGGGAGAAGGGAACCCTGGGTGAACTTGAGCCCCGTGGGGCGCCTGAGCAGATGGAGCTGCAGGCCGCAAGTGAGGACACAGCCCTGTCTGGGCCTCAAAGCCAAAACCAGCTTTCCTGTCCTGTTTTCTGCAAAGGCTGGCTCTTGAAAGTAGGGTCACCTCCCGGAAAGCAAATGTTTTCCATGATGCTGACAAAATGAAATAATGAGTCTGGCACCTGGGCCTGTGCTGTCCCTGGCCTGGTTGCTGGCCGCCGGATCAGGGGGGGGGCCCGGGGAGCCAGGGCGGAGCGCAGGCCCAAGAGCGGCCCGGCACCGGCAGCCGGGCTGACGCACTTGTCAGACTGTAGTTAAAGATGTTTAAATAGTAATGATAACAGAGGGTCTTCCAAGAAAGCAAAGAAGGGAGCGGTACTGAGAGGAATCTGGAGAAACTCCACCACGTCCAGCCTTAGCCAGAGGGAAGGAAACAAGAAACCCAGGAGGCCGGCCGCCCAGCTCCTCTGAGCCAGCAGAGCTGCGTTCCTCTGCCAGAGGCTCCGAGGGGCTGCGGTCAGAACACAGCACACGCTCGTGGACACGCAGGGGCCGGCGGAGCCTCCTCTCAGCCCCACGCTGAGCCCCGCATGGCCTGAGCGCAGCCACGCAGGCCGCCCAGCCCAGAAGCCAAGGGGCAGCAGAGAGGGCCGACACCGGGTCCCCAGCTGAGGCGTGAGGGGCAGGGGCGATGCCAGGCCGTGTGACGCGCCTCTCCTCTCCAGCGGGCTCCGCCATCACGGGGACCGTTGGTCACTCCAGGACCATGTGATCATGTGATCCCAGCGGCAATTGTGGACACCAGGTGGCTTGCCCTGGGCCAGGCACTGCTCTAAGCTCTTCACGTCTGCCTCCTTACTTGGTTCCCACCCCGGCTCCAGGTGCTTGGCCCGGCTGAGCGGAGGACCCAGGGTCTGCACCCCAACCTGGCCCTGGGACCCGCAAATGGACTCGCCTCGGGCCTATGGGTTGGCAGAGTTTTGCCTTGAGTGGGCACTAACTAGGGTCATGCCCACCAGGTCAGGCAAGCAACAGACCCGGGAGTCCAGAGCCTGGCGCCTCGGGGGCCCCCACCCAGCGCCCTGGAAGGCAGCCTGGTCCCCAAGCACAGTGGCCCATGCCTTGAGGGGATGCCCCCCGAGGGCACGTGGTGGCGGCTGCTCCGAGGAGTAGCCACGGAGACAGGGCTCTTGGTGCAGGAGCTGTGGAAACATCCGTGAGAAAGTGGGCCGGGGGCCAGGCAGGGTGCAGGGAGGGACTTCAGAGGGCAGAGAAGGGAAGATCGCAGAGGGCCGGTGCAGGAGGCCTGGGGGTCTGTCTTCCCACGTCAGCGATCCCCCTGGTCCTGCAGTGTCTCCAAAGCCCCACCTGGAGAGGCCTCCCTGGAGTGGCCCACCTGGAGAGGCCCACCTGGAGAGGCCCCCCTGGAGAGGCCCACCTGGAGTGGCCCACCTGGAGAGGCCCACCTGAAGTGGCCTACCTGGAGAGGTCCACCTGGAGAGGTCCACCTGGAGAGGTCCACCCGGAGTGGCCTACCTGGAGAGGCCCACCTGGAGAGGTCCACCTGGAGTGGCCTACCTGGAGCGGCCCACCTGGAGAGGCCCACCTGCAGAGGTCCACCTGGAGAGGTCCACCTGGAGTGGCCCACCTGGAGAGGCCCACCTGGAGAGGTCCACCTGGAGCGGCCCACCTGGAGAGGCCCACCTGGAGAGGTCCACCTGGAGAGGTCCACCTGGAGTGGCCTACCTGGAGCGGCCCACCTGGAGAGGCCCACCTGGAGAGGCCCACCTGGAGAGGTCCACCTGGAGTGGCCTACCTGGAGCGGCCCACCTGGAGAGGCCCACCTGGAGAGGCCCACCTGGAGAGGTCCACCTGGAGCTGCCTACCTGGAGTGGCCCACCTGGAGAGGCCCCCCTGGAGAGGCCCACCTGGCCAGCTCCCACCGCAGACCCCGAGGCACACAGAGCAGCTTCCTCGGGGCCAGTGGGCCTGCGCAGGCCAGTCCCCTCTGGACACACACCCGAGCACCTGCCGAGGACGCAGACATCACCTGGAGCTCCTGCTGCGGGGCCGGAGGGGGAGGCTGGTGGGGATGGACCCACTTCCCTCATTTCACTCCAGACTCCTGGGACCCTGGACAGGCCCCTGCCCTCAGGAGGCTCCGAAGCTGAGCTCACAGCTGTTTGCGGCTGGAAGAGACGATGCTGGGACATCATCCTGCAAGTCCGCTGGCTGCTGTTTGCTGCCGAAGGGGGCCCCTCCTCACCCTGTCTTTACCCCGGGCAGTCCAGCTCTGTCAGCCACACACACACTGCATGCTGGGAAAACCTGTCCCACTTTATCACTCACAATTTTTTTTAAAGATTTGATTCATTTATCTGGCAGAGAGAGAGAATCAGAGAGCACAAGCAGACCTGCGGGCTCGACACCAGGACCCCGGGATCATGACCTGAGCCGAAGGCAGATGCTTCACCCACTGAGCCCCCAGGCGCCCCATCACTCACATTTTTGACTTGGGCCAAATCCAAATTTCTTTAACCATAACCCTCCTCACCTCCTCCAGCCCCCGTGTCAACCCACGTGCTTCCAAGAGACAAAACCCACACGTTTCTGAATCACGCCTGAGTCAGCCGGGGAGGAGCACCTGCCCGACCCCCCGAAACGGGAAGTTCTCGGTGGCCAGGAGACACCCAGCCAGCTTCTGCGGGAGCCCCGGGCGGAGCCCAGATGATGAAGGCCCACAGCTTGAAAGTCAGGGGGCCTGGGCGTGCAGAACCCGTGGGCTCAGTCGGGGGCCGTGGGCAGCCTGGGACGGGCCCGCTGGGCGTCTAGGAGGGTCCTGACAAGCCCTCCCTGTGCCTGCCTGTGCCCCCATGTGAGGTGCCTTGGCCTGTGTCCAGGCGGCATCTGCCGATTCCCCAGACACGCACGGGCCGAAGCGGAGGCAGCCGCGCGGCCAGAACTGGGCGCGGGGTGGCCGGGAACTGCCGGAGGGTGGCCGAGGGGCTCCCCGGGGAGGGCACAGCGGCCGGGAGGCTCAGGTACGGGGCCCAGGTGCACCCCCCAGCCCGCCCTCTCCGCAGAGCCTCCCCTTGAACGAAGCCCCTGATTTCCTCCATTTCCACGCCACGCCCTGCACCTGGAATTAGGCAAATCGCTACTACAAATAAATCACGTGTATTTACAAAGGGGTCGGCTGCAAAACAGGCCACGTGGGGCACCTGCGCAGCCACTCCTGCGCCCAGTCCTGCGAGCTGACGTCGTGCTGCCGTCCTTCCCGGCGGCAGGGCCCTCAGCACCCGGGCCCGGCTCCCGCCACGCTGGCCCCGGGAACCTCGCCTGGGCCCGGCTCCCTCACCCGCCCC
This sequence comes from Vulpes vulpes, assembly GCF_048418805.1. Classification (NCBI taxonomy): domain Eukaryota; kingdom Metazoa; phylum Chordata; class Mammalia; order Carnivora; family Canidae; genus Vulpes; species Vulpes vulpes. The sequence continues at coordinate 44,438 of NC_132781.1, forward strand.
ACTCAAGGGCCCTGAGCAGCCCCATCTTCCTCGCCTGTGCCCCTGACGCCAGGAGCACAGGGAACCCGCGGAGTTACTCCTCACGCGACGAGGAGCAGCGACCTGCCGGCTGCGGGCCCGCGTGGGGCGGGACGGGACCTTCCACACCCGCTCAGGTCTGTCCATGTTTCCCGAGACCCTGGGCAGGGGTCCCGGGGGGCCGTCGTCACAGGCACTGGTGGCTGAACCAGCCTCCGCACCAAGGCTGCACCAGAGGCCACGAGCACAATCCTGCCTGGACACGACTGCAGGGAGGTCTCCCCCGAACACAGAGGACGGACACCGCTCGGCAGGAACGTCCTGAGCCTTCCCGTCACTATCCAGCCAGTGGAGAGTTACTAATGGGCCCCTGCATGGGAAGACCGGACCTTGGCAGCTCTGCAAATATGTTCTCCCTGGAGGGGGACCCCAGCCTGGCCCACGTGAGACCTGATATCCTTGATAAAAGGGTCTTGATTCAGAAGTGTCCCCTCTCACCAGCTGGTATTTCACTATTAGATATGCATTCCTTTGCCTGAGTTACATCACTCAGACTTCCTATGACATTCAGGTATCCAATGCAGAGGGCACCAGCGCGTACCTGAGCACCAGCCCCCCCGTGGGCCGGGGAGCCACGGGCGGAGACAGAGCAGCACGGTGGGTGAGGAAACCCCAGGCTCAGTGCAGAAACGTGAGAGGAGGAGCTGTGCTGAAGGCCAGCGGAGCACCCCCCAGGTGGAAGAGAGGTTTGCATCAGTGGTGCCCCCCTGCAGGGAAGATGGGCAGGGGTGAAGGCCCCCGTGCACCTGGGGGGAGTCCCACCCGGAAGGCAGTAGTTTGGGGCCCACGCGCTCCCCCGCCTGGTCCCAGGCTGGCCCACGTCCACCCCAGCCCTGCCGCTCTGCTCCCCACCACGTCCACCCACCTGGGCCTCACGGCCGAGGAACTGAGGCAGGGCAGGCCCAGCCAAGAGCAAGGCCCCGTGGGAGGTGCCCATGGGGACCCGGGCAGGGGCCTCCGGGCCTTCCCTCCCTCCTGACGCCTCCTCCCTCTCGGCCCCCCCCAGCACTCACAAAGAAACCCGTGTTGTTCCATTTAGTACCAAAGAGCAAACATTTATTCAACAAACATTAGAGACTTAGCACGTGAGAAAACAAACAGTGGGTCCCTCGTGGTAAGAGCTGACGGGTGCTGGGCCGGGCACCCGGAGCAAAGCCCTGGACCCAGGTCCGCCCGGCCCCAGAAGGGCTGCGGGAGGTGCAGGGCACTTCCCAGGGCCCGGGGGCTGGGCGAGGTGGAGGGGAAGGTCTGAGGGCGCCCGGGGGGCAGGAGGGGTCCGCACTGGGCTCCGTGTCCTGGCTTGGCTGGACCGACAGGCCCAACCCAGAAGCCAGTGGGCTGGTCGGGGCCTCAGCGGGCAGCGGGCAGCTCCAGAAACAAGGGAGTGAGGCTTTCAGGGCGAGCGAGGAGTGGGGACACTTGGGGACACTTGGGGGGGTGCTTTGTGGAGGCGAGAGGTGAATGAGGATTCAGGGAGCTGGAACGTGCGTTGGAATCAAGGGCTCCCGGGACGCGGAGCTCGCTTTCCTCCCGCAGACGGAGGCTGTCGCCTCCTCGGGCAGGGAAGACCACGGTCCCGGAGCCAGTGAGCGTCCCCTGGAGGCCGGGGCCGCGTGGCCGGGCCGGGTGGGTCGGGGTGCAGACACGCGGGGAGAGGCCCGCGCGGCTTGAGCACCGAGGCCGGAACCAACACTGGACGCGGTCGGTGCTCAGGACAAGGGTACCTCGGAGCTGACCCTGCTCGTGTCCTGTGCCGAGAAGGCGGCAAAAGCGAGGGGCGGACGCGGCAGGTGGAAGGACGCGGTTCCAGCCGTGGGGCTGCAGCGGGGAGGCCGGGAGGGGCAGCCCGACGTGGCTCTGCTTCTCCTCTGGGCCTTTTTCTACCTTGGTTAGCCTTGTTTTCCCCGGGGCTAGAGGTCCACGCCTGTGTGCACCTCCCGGGGCGCCCAGAGGTCACCACCCCGGAGACGCTTGGAACAACCGAAACGCGTCACCTCCAGGTTGGAGCCCAGAAGCCGGACATAAAGGTCCTGCGGGACCCCACTCCTTCCTTCCGGAGGCCCTGACACAGGATCTGTCTTTGATTCTTCCAGCTGCTGGGGGCTCCACATGTCCCCGGGCCACATCACCCCATCTTGTCCCCATTGTCACCTGGCTTCCCCTCTGGTCTGGGTCTCTCCTCTGTCCCTCACGAGGACACCTGTCATTGGATTTGGGGCCCACCCAGGTGACCAAGGATGTTTTCCACAAGGTCACGGTGTCAGGCCCAGGTGTTAGAACATGGACATTGAACCCACAACAATGCAGAGAACGGACGTACAAAGAAGAAAACATCCACCTGCCCAGACCCTTCCATCCCCAAAGGGCCGCCAGTGGTGTTTGCACACGCTACCTTTGCCTCCTTCCTATACATCGCGGGGCATTTTCCATGATGTATTTTGGTTTTTTTATTGTTTTTTTTTTTTTAAAAGATCTTATTTATTTATTTGTGAGAGACACACAGAGAGAGGCAGAGATGCAGGCAGAGGGAGGAGCAGGCTCCATGCAGGGAGCCCGATGCGGGACCCTATCCCAAGACTCCAGGGTCACGCCCCGGGCCTAAGGCAGACACTAAACTGCTGAGCCCCCTGGGGATCCCCGCATGATGTATTTTGAATTGACTTTGCTAAGTTGTGACTAACATACAAAACAATGCACGGATCTTGACTGCAGGTCTGTGAACTGTGACAGGCGCGCGCGCCCCGGCCCCCACCCTGGGCAGCGCCCTCCAGAATTCGGGATCTCCCCGCCATGCACCTGCACCTGCTTGTTCCGTGCTGCAGAGGATCCCATCACTCACTCTCTCGACAGGTGGTGCCAGCCAGGAGCCAGGCAGCATGCGCCATCCGGGCCTCAGGGGAAACGAACACAGGCACCGTGTCCGCTCCCTTGGAGCTTAAAATGTGGCCGGGGGCGGTAGGACGGACGTGAGGCGCGGGGCCCCCGCTCGCGTCCTGCTGCTCGCACGCAAGGCTGTGAGAACGTGCTGGGGCATGAGTCTTGTCCACTTCTGTCTTCTTCACGGTGGCTCGTGGAGCGCAGGGTGACGAGGTCCGAAGGTGTGCGCTCGCTCAAGGACACGGGCAGACCTCTTCCCTGAACGTGGCCCCGGGGCAGCGTCCCAGGACCACGCCGTCCGGCACAGGGTATCTGAGGTAAAGGCCTAACTGCTCTGTTTTGTGTTCCTTTGATTCTGGGCGAGACCGTTTTTTTTTTTTTCCATATACTTATCAGCCTTTCGGGTTTTCACAGCTCTGAACTACCTGTTTATGACCTTGGCCCATCTATCAATCGGGAAAAGACTGTGCTCGAGCAGAAAGTAACTTTGGTCCCGGGAAGGAACCCTATGTGTGGGCTCTGTCAGCAAGGTCCCTGCCCCTTCCCACATATCACAACCGTTCGAACGCAGGCATGAAGCGGCAGGGACGCTGCCCCACGGGGTGTCAGACCTGTGACCAAGCTGCAGAGATCGGGCGCTGCGGTCCCGGCCCACGGCGCAGAGCCCAGAGCCCAGAAGCAGCCCCCGAGCAGATGGAGGCCTGGCGCGGGCGGCGCGGCGCACAGCAGTGCACGGTGCCAGGGAGCTGGTGGGGACGTGAAATTGGATCCCTATCTTAGCCCAAACTCAAAGAAGATTGCTTCCAGATGGATGAGCACTTGTGTGTGGAAAGCAAGACTTTGAATATCTTCACACATTCAAGCCCAGGAGGGGCGGTCAGGGCACCGAACGGGAAATCCTAAAGGGGAGAAGGCGGGCAAACGCCCCTGCGTGCCAGTGAAGAACCTCATCAAAGACAAAAGGCAGGTCCTGGACCCAGAGAAAATACCCACGACCACGCAGGCCCCGCGGGCCCCGCAGAGAAGTCGCCGACACTGGCTCAGGGGCTGGGGCGCCCACCCGAGGTGGCTGCAGGCCGGAGCGCGCAGAGGGCGCTGGCACGGCCCAGAGGTGTGCGGGGCGACCGTGCCCTTGTCAGCAGCCAGGGAAACCACGAATAAACCCGAGGGAGAGGCCATGTTACCCCCCAGATTCACGGCCGGGGTGGCAGGAGCAGGGGAGTAGGCCCGGGCGGTGTCCACACGGCCGACAGCCGGGCCAGGGGCAGGAGCGCCGGCCGCCCCCGTCCTCCTCCAACGCCCCGTACCTGGTGCACCGCACGCCTGGCACACACGGCCAGCTTCTTTTTTTTTTTTTTTTTTTTTAAGTTTTTTTTTTTTTTAATTTTATTTATGATAGTCACAGAGAGAGGGAGAGAGAGGCAGAGACACAGGCAGAGGGAGAAGCAGGCTCCATGCACCGGGAGCCCGATGTGGGATTCGATCCCCGGTCTCCAGGATCGCGCCCTGGGCCAAAGGCAGGCGCCAAACCGCTGCGCCACCCAGGGATCCCACACGGCCAGCTTCTAATAAACTACAGAAAAATGATTTGGAAAAGGGGATTCAGAGCTCCAATCCCCTGGATTTTAGTATTTTATGCTCTGTTGTGCTTTTCCCTAAAGATGAGGATTATGTCTTATTTGTATGTTTATTCTCCGTACTTGCTGCAAAATGAGACACAGGAGAGAACGGAGAATAAATTCCTCAAAAGGCCGAGGGTCTGAGGGGAGGGAGGCTGGGACCGCACCGTCACCCGGCGTCCGAGGGGCTTCTGACGCGACGGCAGATCCAGATCCGGGAGCCAAATGTTGGGACACGAGAGGCTCCTGGGGATTGAGGGGGCACTGGGGGTGCGGGGACGAGGAAGTGTTTCCCCTTAAGCAAGGCCCCTCACATGTCCTTACTCCTGGGATTTCCAGCGACATAAGGTGCAGGGGACCCCTTCCTGCCTCAGGGAGAGACCCCAGACCCTTCAGGGAGCTGGCGAAGGGGGGGCCAATGTAGACCTGCTGCAGGTACAGGAGCAGGGACCCCTTGGGGGGCACGGGGGCTGTTGGCAGAGACGGGGGGAAGACCAGGTCCTGGAGGACGGTGGACACGTGGGCAGAGACCTGACCCCGGGCTGGGTGGGCAGAGGCCCCGCAGCCACGAGGCCATCTGGGTCCAGCCTGCAGGGCAGAGGGCAGGACAAGCCTGTCCCCTCCTGGCCCACGGTCCCCTGGGTGGTGCCGCAGGCCCGTGGGGGCCGCACGACTCTGGGCAGGGGCGCAGGCGGCGGGACAGCTGCTCTCACGCACGCTGCCGAGATGAGGTATTTGGTCACAAAGCAAGCGTGCCCAGCAGCCGCCGCCAGAATCAAGGGCACGAGGAGGGCAAAGAGGAAGAAGCAAACCCGAAGTTAAGGAGAAGTGGTGAGAAAAGAGGGAACAGGGAACGTGGGGGTGGGGCCGAGCCTCTGAGCTGCTGTCAGGACGTGACCCTGACGTGACCCACTCCTGCGGCTGGAAAAGGAGCCGACGGGATCCGGAGCAAACTTGTAAACGTAGCGATCGGCTGTTACCACGTTAAGAGGTCTCCTGTTTTGGGGCGCGGCGCAGGAGATACTTGCTGGGTGTCCCAAGGTGAAGGCCGCAGCGGCGTGAGCTCGGGGCACCCGGAGGGTGGGCCCAGCCGGCACCGGCCTCCCACTCCCCCCGGGGACCTCAGCCCCACTGGGAGCGGCCAGGACCTGTCTGTGGGGCGGCCTCAGCCCCACCCGAGACCCTGCTTTCCCGCGCATCCTGGGGGACACGCCTGGGGTGCAGCCTGACTCAGGGCCCTTCGGTCCCCACCCCCAGCACAGAGCTGTCCCGCTCAGGCTTCCTCCCCCAGACGCCAGGTGTCTCCTCGCCTGGCCAGCGGCTTCCACCCATGTCGCCAGCCCGTGAGTGCCTCCCTGCCCTCGCCGGGCGCCCCAGCTGGGCCCAAGGCCACCCTTCCCAGTCACAGCCCCCGCAACGGGTGCCCCCCTGAGCCAAGCCCCCAGCTCTGGGCTCCAGGTCACATGGACTCAGGGGTCCACGCCGCCGGCCTTGTTGTGAGCTCCAGGCCCCAAACTGCATCCCAACACCTGGAGAAGCTCCTTCCAGCACCAGGTGTCTCACCTGCTGGCCCCTGCCCGCGGTGCACCCTCCCAGGGACCTGCCTGGAGCCTCAGCACCCAATAAAATGTCATGCACAGCAATCGGGGCAGACTTGCGGGGTTTCCGGGAGCCCCAGCCCAGGAGCCTCGTGGGATCCGGCACTGACAAGGCCCGCGGAGGCTGGCCTCCTCCTCCCTAGCCCTCGCCTGCTCGCCCTCCGCAGAGCATCCGGGATCCCCTCCCGTGTTTGAAGCACATGCTGCTCAGCTGCTGGCTTCTCTCATCCCTCTCCCAACTGGCTGCTCCCCCCACTCTCACCCAGAGCGGGCGACGGACAGACGTCCAGGGCCAGGACAGGGTGTGTCCCCAGCCCCGCGCCCGGAGGGACCAGGAGAGGCACGCAGGACCCGCTGGCCACAGCAGACCCCAAGCCCCCTGCAGCCAGTTCTCACCTGTGAGTCCAGGGAGGGTGTGCGGACCGCGTGCTGTCCCGGGCCCGGCGGCCACCCTGCAGGCCAGCCCTGGGTCCCAGCAGGACGCCCCCACCCCCGAGGTCAGCAGATGTGTGTCTGCGCCCCTTAGTTCTGTCCACCCTCCTGCACGAAGCCCCAGCACGTCCCCATCCCGGGCTGACGCCGGCTGCGTGGACAGCGTGGGGGGGGCGGAGGGTGTTTGAACTTCATGTGGGGCTCTGCTCCCAAGTTTCCAGCAATTTAAGGAATGTCGGGAGCCTGGGGTCGGAATGTAAACAGGGCTTCTCACAGAATCGGGGAGGGGGGTGACCTCGCCGCGACCTGCAGGGTGTCCCTGACGCCTCGGGCGACCACGTGTGCATCTCTCTGGTCTCGTGGAAACACAACAACGCGAAGTTCACGTCTTGAGCCAACAGCTTTCAAATTCCAGAAAAACGGCCTGTGTGTCATTCTTCTCACTTGCTTCTTCTCTTCTCCGCAGCGTAGCTTGGATGACACGGAGGCCTCAGCCCAGCCCAGGCCGTGCGGGGTCAGCGGCCCCCTGGGACGTGCTCTCGCGCCCGCACAGCAGGCCGGGCGGGACTGGGGCAGCCCGGGAGGAGCACCCCGCTCGCGGCCTCAGCCCGGCCCAGGGATGGCAGCAAGCGGGCGGCTGCTCCAGGGAGCACGGCCCACGGGGGGCGGGAGCAGGGACAGCGTCCAGCAGGGAGAGCGCACCCTTGCCCCGGGTCACAACCAGGGCCGGAAAGAAGCGGCCTTTGCAGGAAGACGTTCCTTAGAAGACGGGGCTGCTGGAGTCCGGAATGAGAAACAGACGCTCAGAGAGAAAAACATATAGGCAAGGGCGAGCGGGGTGCCCGTGGGCTGGGCTGCGAGCGCTTTGCGGCTGCACACGACGGGCAGCTCAGCGCACTGACCTCACAGCCCGCGGTAGAGACCTGGGCTCAGCCCCCGGCGCCCGGCTTGCTTCCGTGTTCACAGCCGCCGGGCCATTCCTCGTAGCCACAGTGACACGGGAAGGCCCAGCGCCGAGCCTGGGGGCTGGGGTGGCTGCACACCCCGACGCCACCGGGACCCCACGGCCCAGGCCCGGGCAGAGACCACAGCGACATCTCGGTCCCTGCTGTCCTCGGGGACCCTCCCTCCGCCAGCCCAGGTGGAAGTGCACGGGGCTGGGGCCTCTGGCGGCTGCAGGGGGAGGGGACGCCTTGCACCTGTCCCGGAGGAACAGAGGTGGGTCTGGCGGGGAGAGGAGAGAATTCCAGAACGAAGGTGATGACCCCCAGGGTAACAAGCACTTAGGGTGGTGTCTGGGGAGGCAGACGCCGTCCCTATCCTTCAGGGGCTGGTTTGCAGCCATCTGGTTGCCGTTCTTGGAGGGGGGCTCTGGGTGCTGCCCCCTGTGGTCCCGGGCACCGCACCGTGCCGGGGCCAGGTCAGAGCCAGGCCTGACTCCCTGCAAGCCCCCAGGGGCGGCCACACTGTCCCGGGGTGGAAGGACCCAGCCGGCAGCATCATGACGGCAGCGGGACAGCCCCGGCCTGTACATCTCTCACCGCGTGACGGACACAGGGGCCACGGACAGCAGTCACCTGAGCTGAGCGGGCCGGAGGGGCCACCTGCCTGGCTGGGTCCTGGAGCCCAGAGCAGGTGGGGCCCAGACAGGGTGCGGGGCCGCGGCGACCCCACCTGGGCCCACCCTGTGGGGAACAGGACCTGGCTGACCGGACGCTGGCCCCCGTGGGAGCATCGCTTCAGCTCCGTGGGGCTCTGAGCGAGGCTCCGGACGGAAGGTGCCAGCAGCTCAGACCCCAGACACCCCCACGCAGTGCCCCACAGTACGGGGTGGAGAGCTCTGGCCCTGCCTCCTGCTGCCTCTGTTGGCCTCTAACTCGGAGGAGCCCGAGCCCGGCCGTGAGGACGCGAGGAGCCTGATTCTGCCGTGAGATCCTCTGGATCCAGGTGGAGCGATGGCGCCAGGCCCAGGGCCCCAGAGGCTTCAGCCTGCAGACCGCAGCGCCTGACTTGGTAGCTTATTGTGACAAATTTAGCAAAGTTAATAGAAAACAGTACAGGAGACACTTAGCGGGCGATGCGGGCACCAGGGATCTGGACGGGGCTTGAGGGGTGGACGTGACACCGGCCTCCCGTGTCTGAGTCGGGGGCCTGGCCTGAGGAGCCGGGGACACCCTGGCTGCGCTCACGATCCTCCTTCCCGGCCCTGGAGAGGCTCTGATCACGCAGCTCCACACTCCCCTCCCTGTCCAGCCTGCTGACCCCAACCCACTCCTGCCTGGGACCCTCCCCCTGCCCTGGGCCCCACCCCTACCTGGGACCCTCCTTGCTACCCAGGCCCCACCCCCCACCCCCACGCCCGCCTGGGACCCTCCCCCTGCCCCGGGCACCACCCCTACCTGGGATGTCCCCTCTACATGGCAGCTTCCTGGGGCCTCTCTAGGTGGGGTGGAGGTGGAGGAGTGTTTGGAGGCCAGGCCTGGGGGATTGTGTTTGTTCACTGTGTGGACGAGGCCAGCACAGTGGCCCCGGTTCCCTGGGACCCTCAGGAGGAGCTGCGAGGTCCAGTAGAGGGGAGTGAAGTTTCCCCATCACGGCAGAGGACGGAGGGGAGACTGAGGCCAGAGTGGTGTCCGGGAGGCCTCAGGGCCCTTCAGCTTCGCAGACTAATGTCCCGCGTCCGTGTGGCTCTGCCTCAGACGCTCTTCTGGGCCGTCACCCCGTGGAACAGCGTCCAGCAGGGAGAGCGCACCCTTGCCCCGGGTCACGACCAGGACACTCCCATTCCCCCCAAGTCCCCGGCTCTTCGACCCCCCAACTCTCAGAAGGGAAATGCGCGTGCAGGGTGGGTGTGCGGGCTTCCTGCCCAGGGGACCCCCACTCCACCAGGATGGAAAGTTCCGGGTCTCAGAGCGGACGCTCTTCCCTCTGAAGCAGCTGTCACCACGCATCGCGAGCCGCGGTGTTGCGTGTGGCCGCGTCCTCGCTCCCCGAGGAGTCACAGCTCCGGGCACAGTTGCTGCGCGTTCTGCTCGGGCTCCACCGGTGAAGCGACAAGACGCAGCCACCGCCATCCCGACGGTCACAGCACGTGTAGGGCACACAGGACTCTGTCTGATAAAGTTGGGTTTTCCAGGAGTAACTGAAATGGAGTGTTTCTGAAGGTGCCCAGCTCCACGCCGCGCGTGTTCGGGGGTGGCTCCGGCCGAGGCTCTGTGGCCCGCAGGTTCCAGGGGCGCATCGCCCTGCCCGGGGCCGGGGGGCTTCCCGGGCGGGATTGCGGACACAGCCGATGAGGAGGGCCTCTGCTGACCCCCAGGCTGACTGTCACTGGTCCCAGGTGTCCCCCGCAGGGTGAATCCCACAGTGTCGCCCCCAGGCCACGGGCAGCAGGGTGGGCAGCCTGCCGGGACTGCACTGCGAAGAGATCGTGCCTGTGGCCCCTGAGGGGACACGGGCTTGCTCCGTCCCCCCCGGGCCTGTGCCACTTCGGGTGGAAGGTGGGGGTGCAGAGAGCAGCTTCCCCCGCAGCTGCTGACGCCCACATGCAGGCTCGTCTAACCGATGCCGGAAGCTGGCTGTGGCAGCGGCGGGGGGAGCACCTGCTGACCTCCGAGCCCCCCAGTAGACGGGCACCCCAAGCGGGAAAAGTTGTGAGCCACCAAGACGTCCGAGGGGTTTGTTGACCATGAGTTGGGAAAGGGAAGGAGGCTCCAGGGGGCACCCGGAGGGGAAGCCAGGCGGCCTACTCCACCGCCTGCCCAGCGTGGCCCCGTGAGCAGGCTGTGGGCCACGGCGGGCGGCAGGCACAGGCCACTCAGACACTCCCGGTGCCCCGCGGCGGGGCTGTCCCTGCACATGGCTGGGAGGCGCGACACGGAGGCAGGCTCACCAGAAAGCAAAAGCGGCTACTGATGGGACATGATGCCACAAACCACCTGGCCTGGGGATTCAGCGAAGCTGTGTGTGCCTGCGGCCCGCCCTGCGTGACGGTTACTGATCCGTGAACACTTCTGAGATCCACGATGGCCCTCACCTCACTTTCGGAGGCTTGGGGACCCTGAGAAGCGGCGCCGGCTCTGCGGCTGGGTGCTCGGAGCTCAGGTGGGCAGATAAGGACTCATGTGCAGGGAGGTCTGCCCAGGGGTCTGCAGGGCCTCAGGCAGAGTGACACCTGAGCAGGTGACGTGTGCTCCCAGGGGAGCTGCAGCAGGACATTCCCGGCAGGGAAGGGGCAAGGAGTACCCCCCTTTCTGCAAGCGTTCGGCACTGGGGAGCAGTGGGGAAGGACCAGGGACTTCACCTCGGGTCAAAGACCAACCTAGCAAAACTCCGGCCAAAGACTTGTTCCCTTTCAAGATGCATATCTCGGCCAGTGGTGCCACATGGTGCCCCTGTGAGCCCCAGATAAGGGGTAGCTCTCAAGATCTGAGCCCACAGATAAGTCTTGGACGTTCCTTCCTCTGGGCACCCCTGCTCAGCTCGTCCCTGGGGAGGAGGGGACACTGCAGGGTCACGACCGCCCCAAGGGGCCTACATCGCAGCACACGCCTCAGCAGGTGCAGGGGCACGTCACGGTCCAGAGCACACCTGCACGGGGGACGCCGGGACGCGGGAGAGGTGCCCCCTAGAGCGTGGTGAAAACCACCCTTGAACCACCAGGCAAGCACTGTGGGCTGGGCACACACCTCACCAGACGCCAGCATGACCCTAAAAGGGTTGGAAACGCCCATCGGGACCCCACAGCACTGGGAGAAAATACAGAAAAGTCTTCTATAGCCTCAGAATCTAGAAGCCATAAAAGAAAAGATGAAAATCTTTCCTTAGAAATCCACGGCCAGGGGATCCCTGGGGGGCTGAGCAGTTTGGCGCCTGCCTTTGGCCCAGGGCCTGATCCTGGAGACCCGGGATCGAGTCCCACGTCGGGCTCCCGGTGCATGGAGCCTGCTTCTCCCTCTGCCTGTGTCTCTGCCTCTCTCTCTCTGTGTCTATCATAAATAAATAAATAAATAAATAAATAAATAAATAAATATTCAAAAAGAAAAGAAATCCACGGCCAGCATAACTACCATGGAAAGTGAACAGAGAGGACACAGGACAGCTCAGCGAGCTCCGCCCCTGCGTGAACCAACAGGCCACCAAAGAGAGAAATGCAAGTGCCCGTGAACATATGAGACGTGTAAACTCATTCAGAAAAGGAGAAACTGTTATTTTTCATTTATCTGATGAGCTAAAGCCAAGAGTTTTGCAATGCTCTGGGGGCGGGTCCGGGCGTCCACCCCTGCTGCTGGCGTGACCTCTGACCTGGCAGCGCCACTTAAGAGTTAGTCAACCCGTGAAAAAGCAATGTTTGCAGAAGTATGTATGTTTGATCCCGTTGCATCCTAAACGCACATCGAGGAGAAAACTGGCCCCTTACGCCAGGGACGAGCGACGGACCACTCCGGTCTGAAAAAGAGCCAACAAGAACGGATGCCCGAGAAACAGCATTAACCTAAAAAGATACACGATCCTTTTTTTTTTTTTTAATTTATTTACTGGGCAGCCCCGTTGGCTCAGCGGTTTAGTGCCGCCTTCAGCCCAGGGCGTGACCCCAGGGTCCTGGAATCGAGTCCCACGTCAGGCTCCTTGCGTGGAGCCCGCTTCTCCCTCTGCCTGGGTCTCTGCCTCCCTCTCTCTGTCTATCATGAATACATAAATAAAATCTTTAAAAATAAATAAATAAATAAAGTTTATTTACTTAAGAACTCTACGCTCCACACGGGGCTCGAACTCCCAGCCCTGAGAACGGAGCCAGCCGGGCACCCGGAGAAACACGCACCCTCGAGGGGGGCCCGTGTGTAGTGATTTCTGACCACGGGCAGGACGGAAAGGCTGGGGACGCTGGGCCTCCCCCTGCTCGGGAATCTGCAGGCTGGGGGGCGGCAGCGGCTCCCGGAAGCCCCGGCCACCCCGTGCCGTTGTCCACATTCCCGCAGTGACCCAGGTCCCAGGACGCAGCGTCTGCAGAGCAGGTCAGGGAGTCGGACGGGAGCCAGTGTCCGTGGGCCCAGCACGCAGGCGCGGACGTGCACTCTTCCCGGGCCCTCTCGCCGCTCTGTGCTGGCATCGGGGAGGCCACGGCGCAGCGTCCTTGGAAACCTCACAACTGCTGGGGACCCTAATGCGGCGGCGCTCACCCCATACAAACTCTGAGGCTTCCGAGGTGAAGGGACCCCCCCTGTCTGCTCCCCCTCAGGCCTGGGGTCTGCCCCTTGGCCTGTGGCTCCTCTTCCCCAAGACACAGCTTCAAGCTGTTGGGAAATTGGAGAAAGTTGCAGCCCATGGTGTCACTCTCACAACATGACTAATACCGCGACCGGGGCGAGCCGACAGTGACGCTGGAGCTCATTGCGAGGGTGTCCACTTCCCAGAAACACGCGTCCCACCCGCACACGGCCAGAGTGTCCCGTTTAGCAGCGTCTTGGCAGCGACAGTAAGACTCAACCAATATGGGTCAATGAACAGATGCTTCCCACAGTTCTGGAACCCCGAGAGGCCTCCAGGGCCGCGGTAGTCGGGCATGGGACCCCCCTTGGGAGGGTGCCCCCGACCCCGTCCTTCCAGGGCCGCTGGGGTGCACTGGGGTCTCTGCCCCGGACACGCTCGCTGGGAGGAGCAGGGGGGGCAGCCTCGGGGGGCAGCGCCCTTTATTCTGAGACTTCCTCCCTCCCTCATTTTGTTCACTTCTAAGTGATGCCAGTGGTAGTATTTGTGGCTCCTTGCTTTATTTTTAATTTTTTTTCCGCAAAATTAAAAGCCAGTACATTTCAATTGTCTTCAGGTTGTAGGGCGACCACCTCACCGGCCCATGAAATCCAAAGCGAAAGAGTTGGCTTTCCGGCCTTCTGGCTGAGGCTTGATCCCCTCGAGGACCCGGGCCTCGTGTGCAGCTGTAAAGCATCCAGGGAGGGCGTAAGGGGTGTCTCCGCAGGAACAGACGCCCAGGCACCGTCAGAACCAGCGTAGTGAGCGTTACTTGGAAGAAAAGCCGGCCACCTCCACTCTCTCTGTACAAACACCCGAAGCCGTAAGTCTCTGCTCCGTGCTCCCCGCGATGAACGGGGATGAGTCACAAACTTCTATGTGATCGGCTGAACCCAAGCCAGCTGGCTGCAGGCGTGCCCGGCCCTGAACTCTGACCCACACACTCCGGCGTCTGCTCTGAGCTGCTGGGGTGACACGAGCTCCCAGGGACTGTCCATGGCAAGGGTTGTGGGTAAAGGGGACGTGCATGGAGTCTGACGGGCATCAGCTTAACTCAGAGGCCTGGGGTCAGATGCACCACACGCCCCTGAGCGGCCCCAGCCACCGCCTCAGTCACCCCATCCTCTTACCCTCAGTTTCTGATCTGTGAGATGAGGACGAGGGGTTGTTTGGAGGAGTAGACCCTCCCTGGCCACACTGCCAGGCCTGGCTGTCCCTACGGCTACGGGGCACCTGCTGGCCGGAGCCGCCTCAGTTGCCCCCAGGGTCCAGCAGAGCACGGGGTGGAAGTGGGGAGCCTAAGGGCTGCATTTTGCATAAACAGATGAGCCGATTTGGAGGCCACCGCAGGAGGCCCTTCCCAGACCGCGCAGAATCCAGTGAGGTTCCTTGCCCGCCCACAGGGTAGGCACCTCTACGCACCCCAAAACCCCTCGGGAGAAAGCCGCCGCCCACTTGCCCCAGAGTGAGAGGACCGAGCTCCGGTCTGGAGTGGCCCAGTGGGGACCCGGGCCCCCGCCCCCCGTCGGGTTCCGGCGCAGGGGCCCCTCCCCGGGCTGGCACAGCCCGGGCTCCACCTGCCGCGGGTGGCGGGGCGAGGGGTGCAGGCACGGGCCCAGCGGGGCCCAGCGGCCCACCCCACCCAGATGTTTCCTGCTGAGGCCTGCACATTCCGCGTTCATGCGATGCCTCACGGCCCGGAGCGCAGGCTGAAATGTGCCGACGCAGCCCGCGCCTCGGTGTGTCGCAATGCAGTCCCTCAGCAAGTTTCCAGCTCGGGCTGCGGGGCGACATGCTGTTCCACAAGGTCCCGGGCTGCCCGGAAGCCAGGGGCGCGGCAGGAAGAGCGGCGGGGGTGACGTCTGCTACCGAGCGGTGTGACCGCAGTCATTGCGAGGTGCAGTCGCCTCTTCGCTGAATCCCCGGGGCCTGTTCAGAAAGCCGAAGCACCCACAGCCTCCTGCAGCCCCGCGCCCACCCGCGGGGGCCCCGCGTCCACGCCGCCGGCTCACGCTGCTCCGGGGGCTGCAGGACGGGCGACTGGACAGGGCGCGCGAGGACGCTAGGCGGGGAGGCCCCGAGAGCGGGTGGGGGCCTCCCCTGGGAGTGACCCGAGGGCCCCCAGCAGCTTCCGAATGAGGCCCCCGTTCCTTGGGCTTCCCCAGATTAGCTCCAGACACACGCCTGCCCGTCGGCTCTGCCTGGTTCACTGGCCGCGCTCTGGCCAAAACCCCAGAGGGCCCCCACCAGCGAGCCTCGGGGAGACGCCCCTGGAACCTCCCCGAGTCAATCGACTGCACAAACACCACGGCGCCCGGAATGCCAGCTCCACGGGGGCGTCGGCGTTTGCATGTTTTTATTACGGAAAACGTCCAACGAAAGGCCGAAGTTGAGACAGCAGCGCCGTGACGCCCACCGCGCCCCCCCACCCCAGGACCCGATTCCAGTAACTGCCAGCCTGCGGCCTGCTCCTCCTCATCCCCACCTGTGTGCTGGGACACGCGTCCCCTGTGTGCGTCCGAGCTGTGGGGTCAGGCCCGGGCCTTGAACCACAAGCCCTCACCACCTAACCCGTCGCCACCTCGAGGTGGAGGGTCGAGGCCCAGCGCCTCCGGGCGTCTCAGGCCCACCAGGGCCGCAGACACTCCCCCACCCGGGGTGGCAGGTGCTGGCGCCCAGTCCCCTCTCTGGTTGTTACAGGGGCTTCGGCCCCAGGGCCCGACGGCTTCTCGACCCCGACCCAGCCCCCGGCACGCACTCCGCACACGGTGCTTCCAGGCTCCTGCAAGTCTTCTAAAATCACGACAAACAGGTCCTGCATCAGTGGCTCTCCGCTGCTGTCACGGCGCGTCACCGCCCTGGCACTCACTTCTCCCAAGGGCACCACGGTCCCTCCCGGGCCCGGGGGACCACACACAGCCCCCTGCCCCTCTTCCCTCCTGCTTCCCCCTGCGGGTCCGTGGCCAACCTGCCTCCTCCCTCTCCCGTCCGCTCCCTGAGCAGCGAAATGCTGCCTCCCGGTCTCCCGCCATCACCGGGCACAGGCAGGCGGCCTCGTCCCCCGTGTCCTGCTGGGAGGGCCGCACGCGCCCGAGCGCTGGGCTCTGGGGTCACTCATCCCTACGGTGACACAAAGCACCGACACACGCGCTCGGGGCGGCTTCCCTACCTGCGGCATGGAGGGGGCTGCGTGGGGGGACGGCCCACCTGCACCCCCGGCTACTGTGTCCCACGTTCCTGTTTTCGGTTGCGGTTCTACCTGGACTCTGGTTCTGCAAACGCTTCCTCTTCCTCTTTTCCTTCCCTTTTGACATCTGCCCCTCTTCCTTTACAAACGGCTCCATGGACGGAATTCACAGAGCTCGGGCCGCTCCCCTGGGGCAGCCCGTGGGCGGGCGGAGCGAGCAGCCCTCTTGGGTCCGACCTCCCGGCCTTCATGCCTCACGCGAGGGAGGGCCTGACCCCGCAGCGCAGATGCACATGGGGGACACGTGTCCCAGCACACGGGTGGACATGAGGAGGAGCAGGCCGCAGGCTGGCAGTTACCGGAGTCGGGCGTGGGCCGGGCTCATGTCCACGGCGAGACCCCAGGGCAGCGCAGCACGGCAGCTCTGCCTTCAAGCCACCTCCTTGACCGTGTCCACAAGGAAAAGGGGCTTAGCGAGCGAGTGTCCAGGCTGCGGTGCCAAGTCCCGCTGTCACTCCTTGGGCATCATCCTGTGACCTTCAGATGCTTTGGCTCCGATCTCCCAGGTCTAGGCTGTCGTTGCAGAAGACCCACCGGACTAGGCCCGTCCCCCCGGCGCCCCGTGTCTGCGCAGGCCTTCGCAGGGCCTTTACCATTTATCTGTGTTCACTTTCTCCTGGCCTGTCCTTCTGGGACAAGCCCTCAGTCCTGCCCCGGGTGACGACCATGAGCTATCCCCGGGGACGGCTGTGGCCCCCTGGACAGAGTGCCCGCTGGATGCCATCCCCTGAGGCAGGCGGCGGGTGGAGGGGCCGCTGCAGGACCAGGGAGCTCCCGCAGGAGGCGGTGCCCACCCCGGAGGGCGAGCGGTGTGGTTTCCAGCCAGCGTGGGAAGCCCCCGGCCCGGGCCCGGGCAGAGCTGGGGTCAGGCGGCCTCCTGTTTGCCCTCCGAAGCCTTTTCTCAGGCTTGCCGCCTTTTTTTTCCCCGTTTGGTCAACAATCCTCTTCCCCGTCACAATCTTCGTGGTGTTTGCCCACTGGGGCTGCCTGTCAGCTGTAAGAGGCTAACAAAGCCGCCTGGCCCCGTGAGGCCACCATCATCCAGGGGTCCCCGCTGGCCCCTGCATCGCACACTCATTCTTCACTGCCTTTAATTTACTTCTGACACCAGGAGTCTGAAGTCTCTGGCCTCAGCCGCCCTGCGGGTCCAGCTCCGGGGCAACCCCAAACAGGTCCCTCAAACTAATGAGGACTCTGGAGTGTCATCAGGAGGGGCTGCTGCCGTGGAGACAGCCCGCGGTCACCCAGTTACCACGGCACCGGGCAGGGTCCTGGGGTCGGCCGCAGGAGGTTCGCACCGTCTGGAAATATCCTGCTTTTGCTAAACTGCCTTGTTGGCACAGAAGTCTGGACGGAGCCCCTGGGCCGGCTCTGCAGCGTCTGTGCAGCCTCGCCAGATGTGCCCCGAGCACAATGGGCCCGCCATGGAGCTCCCAGGGTGGGGCGAGGTCCCGCACCCCGGCCGGCTCTGAGGCCGCCAGCAGCCCACACACGCCCTCTCTGCACCCCGCTTGCCCACAGACACCTTCGAGCAAGGACGATGGTGGAAAGGAAGGTGCAGGGGCAGCGAAGGGAGGGGTGTGACAGGGAGCTGCTGCGCCCTGAGGAGGAGCTGTCTTTACCGAGGCCCAGAGCCAGGCAGCTTGTGTAAAATCAAAGAGCCTGGAATGGCAGCCCAGCGGCGAGCTGGGGACCGGCCTTGCCAACGTACTGTCCCCATAGAGAGTGTTTAAGGAGGCCAGCCGCTCGCCCGGTGTCCTCACTGCCTACACGTGGGGGTGTCAGTTCCCTGACACCTGCCTGTGACGGGTGCCGGCAGCATCCCACTGGGAAGTAGTATTGGGGTGCAAAGGCCCCAGGGCCTCTTTGTGGCCTGTTGGAGCCGCCTCCAGCCTCTGTCACCACTGGAACTTTGGCAGTTTGTCACTGAGCAGGGACAGAGCATGGGAACCGTGCCAGGGCCTCCTCACCCTGGAACTTCTAGCAAGTTCACGACACAGCTCATGACCCTGCAAGCTGTCCTCGCCACTGGGAAGAAGAAAGCTGAAAAGATTTTCTCCACCACTCTCATGCATTTTGTGATTTTTTAGTGTCACCGTGCAAAAAATGACTGGGGCCTTGGGTCCAGGATAGCCCAGCCCTGAGTGAGACTTGGACAGACTCACAGAAATGCAGACCCTTGAGTTGGCCTAAGTCATCCAGGCTCCTCCTGCACTCACACCTCAGCTGCTCGGATGTTCAATTGTATCCAACTGGCCCAGGGGCCCCAGAAAAGCAGCGTGGAGGGGCTTGGGTAGGAGGCTGAGGAGGACCCTGGCCACCCCCTCAGCAGGAGGCCGCTTCCAATGAGCACACATCACCTGTCCCGGGGTGCCTGCGGGGGAAAGGGTGGTCAGGACAAAACTGCAGCAAGGAATTGAGGGAGGCACTGACCGAGGAGGGGCTCTTGCCCTCCGCTAGCCCCCTCTGTGAGTCCCGACACGCAAGGAACGCACAAGTTTTCAGGTCAGAACTCACAAGAGTGTGATGTCCACCTACGAGGCCATCTTCCCACCAGTGTGCATGCCTCTGGAGCAATACAGGGCGGAGTGCACGCCCTTCAGGACAGAGCCATCGGCTGCTGGTGGCCTTTCATGCACCTGCTGCTCATGCTTGTCACCTGACACTGCGACACTAGGGTGCCAAGAGTCCCCAGTACTCATCAACTCGTCCTTTCCAGGCTGAAGGGTCTCCCCTCCCACGGTAGGGTCATGGAGAACCCCGGGCTCCTTGCAGGCGACCTCTTGGGGGAGGAGGAGAAAGAGCCTCACGTGCTTGCAGTTCGGGGACTGCACGGAGAGGTACTGTCGGGGTGCGGGGAGCACTGGCTTATAAACAGCACGGGTGCTGATAATGGGTCGTTAAAGGTCTGAGCCGCAGGCTGCCCGGTGCTGAAACCCAGCTTAGCCCAAGGAGCCCGGCCGCCCGCTGAGCCAGGACTCGTGCACTCAACGTGCGCAGGCTCGAGCAGCCGGCTGCAGGGAACTGGCCCGACAGTCTGGCGGCGTGTGCGCCCCACTGCCTGCTTCAGAGGCGAGAGCCCGTTCCCACGAGACTGTGCCACCCAGAGAAGAGGGAGCTGCAGGAAGGTTTGACTCTCTCCTCCGGGGTACCTGGCCTGCCGTGGAACAGGTGGCCCTCGGGTGGGTGGGGCTGCTGGGCTTGGCTCTGTAGCCCAGACACCCCGGGCTCCCAAGGGTAGGGGCCATCCTCTAAGGTGAACCAAGCCCCTCACACGGGCTCCGGAAGAAGAGCTCTGGCCTGGGATGTGGGCCAGTGGGAGCCGCCACGCCCTCAGCTGGGCCCAGGGTCCGGAAGTGACTCAGGCCCTCCCCCAGCTCTGACCCCATGGCTCCCTCCCCTTTCCTAGCCTCACTTCATCCCTATCTCCCCCAAGACCTTGGCCTCCCATGACCCTACCCCACCCTTCAGACTTAATCACGTCCCATCTCGGGCATCGGGACCATTTCCCTGGGTGGTCATTTGAGTCAGAGCACCGTTCGCTCGACTGTGCCCCTCGCAAGTTGGCTGCAGGTGGGAGGGCTCAGTGCCAGGCCCCAGCTAGGTTGGGCAGCCCAACAGAGCGCCATGAATGGACGTGCCCCACTGAGTCACCTGGAGCTGTTGATGGACACAATACAGCATGACGCTCAGACGGAAATAGTCCCCTTAAACCGAGGGACCATCTCGAGGGACCCCGCATCACAGCTCCAAACCTTTCTCCTGTCTTGGCGGCTCCTCCTCCATGGCTCCGCCTCCTCCCGCCCTGGCTCCACCTCCTTCCTCCTTAGCCCCGCCTCCTTCCTCCTTGGCTCCGCCTCCTTCTTCCCTGGCTCCACCTCCTCTCACCATGGCTCCGCCTCCTTCCTCCCTGGCTCCGCCTCCTCCCACCCTGGCTCCGCCTCCTCCTTTCTGGCTCCGCCTCCTCCTTTCTGGCTCCGCCTCTTGGGACGGTCAGCGCCAGAGGGGAAGAGGCATATTCCAATGTCCCAACCTAAGCCTGTGGTTGTCTCTAGTGTCCAGTAAAGAAAGGAGAGATGTGCGGCCCTGGGAGACTTTGGTGCTCTGTTCTCAGGGAACCCTGAAAAAACAGCTCTTCTTTTTGATTGACCTAAAACCCACATGTAAAATAAACTTTTAAACATTTGAAAGTGTACAATTCGGTGACATTTAGTGCATTCACAGTGTTGTGCGACCATCACCTCTTTCTAGCTCCAAAACGTTGTCACCACCTAAAAGGAAAGCCCTAGCACTCATCCCCCCACCCCACTCCCCAGCCCCAGGCAGCCACAGGCCGCTTCTACCTCTAGATTTCCTGCTCTGGACCCCACACGTCAGTGGATCACGTGACGTGTGGCCCTTCCTCCTGTGTCTGGCTTCCTTCACCTAGGAGCGTGTCATCGAGGTTCGCCGTGCTAGGACGTGTAGCAGCGTGCCACTTCTTGGGGCCCGCAGTGCCTGTCCTATGGAAGTAGCATGTTTTGTTGACGGGAGCCACTGGTTTCCCCCTGGGGCAGGGTCGTGGCCCACCTGTTCGGCTCTGCCTGAGTGTCTGGCCCCACAGACCAGTGGAACACCCGTGGGGGAGCAGGCAGGGAGGGCCTGACCCCAGGCTCTGGGCATCGGACTTTCACTGTTTTGCTGTGTAGCCACTGGCCACCCTGCCGATGGATGTGGTCCATCTTGAGACGCGAGAGCTGCTGTCTGGTGCCCATGACCCTGTGATGGAGACCAGGAGCCCTCAGCCATGGAACAGATGACAATCTGTCTTCACGCACTTGTGCTCTTGGCCTGCTGATGAGTAAAAGGCAAAAACCGTACGTATAATTTGTTCATTTGGGGCAAAAAATCAGAACAAAATCTTCCCAAAATGAGTGCACAAACAGTAAGAGCTTGAAGAGAAAACCACTTTGGAGGCTCTTCTAGACACTCGTGAGGGACGCATGCATGTCTTGGCTCCTCCTGGGCAGCCAGGGAGAAGGCTGGAGAGAGCAGGTCTTCCGGGGGGCATGAGGGGGGACACACCCTTCCTGGTTGCCCATCCAAGAGCCCTGTGCAGGGACCGTGTGCCTCAGGCGCTGGAGCCTTCACCTCCTCCCTGAACACTCGGCCACCCTCCCAGGTCTCAGAGGACGTTGGCCTGGATCGGTTCCCTCTCCAGAAACACGTGGCCTCTCCTCGCAGAGAATGACTCTCTGTCTGTGTCACCCCCAACTGGCCTCTCCCTCCGCAATAACCTCAGACACCCTGCGGGCGGCCTTCGTGGGGGACATGCTGCCCACGGGTGGGGGAGTTGCATTTGATGTCGCCCTGAGCCGCATGAATAGCTTTGTATGGTCCCCCCCACGCTGGACTCGGCCAGAATGTCAAATGGTAATTAGCAGCAGACCTGGCTCTGTCGCTGGTGATATTATCATCAGACTTCTTGGGTTTCAAAGTGAGCAGCCGACTTGAAACGGCAGCACACTGGCCTCCGCGATGGACCTGGTGGGGTTTGAGCAGTCTGGGGCCCCGAATGCCCAGAGCTGGGGCAGCCGGGGCAGGGGAGAGGCCCCTCCTGTGGAGCCGGCGAGGCTCAGGGGCAGCACAGGGCTCTCGGATCTAGAAGTGACCAGTGCGGTGCCTCTGGGCCCTCAGTCTGCTGCCGGCCCCCGCACACAGGAGCCCCCCGCCCCCGGGCCCCCACCCTCCCAGCCGGCCAGCGGGCAGCGCCTCTGTGTGTGTTCCTCTGGTTCTGGTTTCCTTGTTGTCAAAGTAGAAGTATCAGGGGCACAGGCTCACGTCCCCACTCAGGCAGAGGGCGAGGAAATCTGTTTGCAAGAAATTAAATTTTAGGGGCCCCTAGGTGGTGCAGTCCATTGAGCGTCCACCTGGATTTCAGCTCAAGTTGTGATTTCAGGGTTGGCTCCACGCTGGGCATGGAGTCTGCTTGAGAGTCTCTCTTCTCCCTCCGCCCTTCCCACTCTTGCGTGCTCTCTCTCTCAATAAATAAATAAATCTTAAAAAAAAAATTAAATTTCAAAGATCAATCCAGAAAACAGCATGTATACTGTGATCCTAACTTTGAAAACCCTGAAAACATACCCATGTGTATACAAGTAGAGAAAATCATCCACACCCAAAGATTAAAATAGATCATCCCTGGGTCGTGAACAATGGGCACTTTGATAAGTAGGAGAACAGTAGTCATTTTGTGATTTTAAACACCAAGCTCCTCAAAGTCTATTCTCAAAAGTGGATTAAGGAGGGGTCCCCGGCCCTAACCCGGGGCAGGCCCAGCCACAGCCTCCTGGGGACTCACAGGCCGGAGTCCATGTCCAGCACCTCAGGAGGCCTGTCCCGGGAGAGGGGAGGAGAGCCCCTCGGAGGGTGTGCACAGGGTCGCCCTCCTGCGTCCCCATCCCCACCCTTACCAGGCCCCGGCCCGGGGCAGATCCCTGGGCCTCTCCCCAGAGCGCCTGCCGCAAGCCTCGCACGTGCAGCACATCCTCCTAGAACGTGGGGACCTTCCGCCAAGGCCTGGCCACGTCTGCTTCTCCGCTCCACCCGGCCGCGCCTCTACCAGTTCAGAGAAGAAAGAGAGGCTCATCGCCACGGAGGACACACTGCCCCGAGCATGCAGGGCAGGAGAAGCAGGACCGGTGCATGTGGTCAAGCCACGCTGGGCCGTGGCCTGGGCACCCGGGCCTTAGCCGACCCAGCACGAGGCTGCTTCCCCACGGGCCCGGCTGGAGCCTCTGCCTTCCGCTAGCTCGCAGGCCGTGGAGGCCCATCAGGCACGGGGGACCCGGCACCCCGCTCTGCCAAGTGGGTCTGTGGGCCCGAAGCGCAGTGGATGGAGCGGCGGCCCCCCCTGCCGCGCCTCACGGCCAGCACCCACGTGCTCCCTGTTGGCTGTCAGAAGAACTTGGACTGAGGTCGCGAGCTAGAGGGACCCCGACCCTCCAGCGGCGAAGGCTCAAGGACCCTGGCGCCGCTTGCTCGCTCAACTCCGGAGCTGACTGTATTCCGCAGGGAAACGAGAACGTTTTGCAAGAGTCCACGGGTGCCGTTCTGCTCTGCACACCCTGGTTCGCGGCAGCGTCACGATGCAGGAACGGCCCGAGTGTCCGCGGCTGGGTGGACGGATGAACAAAACGTGGAACGTAGTTCAGCAGAATATGACTCAGCCGCAGAAAGGAGGAGGGTCTGACCCACGCTGCCACGTGGGTGGACACGGAGGGCACGACGCAGAGGGACGCGTCCCACACGGTTGCGCTCCCGGGAGGCCCTGGGGACGGCCAGTGGACGCGGGCACCGGGGCGGGGACGGCATGGGACAGGCTCCCTCTTACAAGACAAAGAATCTGGAGACGGACGGTGGCGGCGGCACAACGTGAACGTGCACAACCCAGCCGGGCGTGCACTGAACGTGCCTAAAATGGCAAATGATGGGTGATGTGCGCTTCACCACAGTGGAAATGTCACGGCATGTGGGTGGCCCCGAGTCGTGGGCGCGCGGTCACACACCGGGCACGCGGCCTGAGCGGTCCTGGGGGCTGCGCCCCAAGGGGCAGTGGAGGCCGGCTTGGGGGGGCCCACGACGTGCTCTCCCCCCTGTGCTGCGACGTCCAAGTTTTCTAAAAGGGGAGGCAGCACTTTCGCGCGGATCTCTCCCCGGGGCCTGCTGCACACAATGGGGTCATTCAGCCCCGCTGCCCGCCCGCACTCGCCCCCCCAAGTCAGCCGGCGCGCCCTCGCCCACAGCCTCCGTCCCCCCGCCCCCCCAGGGGCCGCGACAGATCCCCCCACGCCCCCCGCCCCGAGGCCGCGCCCAGATCGCCTCCCGAGGGGGCGGCTGCCTTCCCAGCCGCGGCCTCAGCTCCCAGGGACGCAGGCGGCATCGGGGCCTCGCTGGGTCTGTTACGCATATTCCCCAAACGCACAATTATCTCTGGACGAGGCACATTCTTGGTGTCTTGCCATGTGTCCGTGCCAGACCCCGGACCGTCCTCCTGCATTCCTGGGCCGTGACACCGCCGCACCGCGGCCTGCTGCCCCTGGCCGGAGGCGTGCAGAGCTGCCCCGCGCACCCAGCGGGCTCCAGGCAGCAGGGACACGCAGCCGGGACCGAGGTCAGCCCAGCACCCGCTGGAGACTCCAGAGCCCAGCATCCCCCCCGCCCCCTGCCTTCGTGCCTAGGGCGGAACCAGGCCAGCGGCGGTCACGGTCCCGGGGAACTGCGCTGACCGTCCTATTTCCTGCTCCGCAGAAGGCAGGCCCGCTAGGCCTGGGGTCCGAGGGCCGCCAGTGGGATCCAGGGGCCCCTCGTCCTGGCTCTGGGCTCCGAGGCAAGTGGCCACCCAGGGACTCTGTTCACGAAGCCAGAGGGGCAAAGCCACGGGTGGATCAGACACCTCAGCCCCAAAGGCCATTGGGCCAGCTGCATGGCCCAGGCCGGGTGCTGGGTGCTGTGCACGGGACGTGGTCCCCAGCTGCACGGGTGCCACAGGGCTCTTGCAGAAACGCCCCGTGGCAACGAGCTCAGGTGGCCAGGGGGTCACGTCTGTCCCGCAGCGGAGCCCCAGCCCCGCCCCCCAGGCCCCCGTGCCGGCCTCCTCCTCCCCAGGCACCAGCCCCTCACTCCGTTCTCTGCCCAGGACCCTCCTAGGAAGCGAGAGAAGGGCCACGAGGCTCGGGTGCCGGAGCCCGCGCGTCACCGACGGCAGTTTAGCGCCTGTTTGTCTCACAGGACGCGGTGGTGACTCAGATTTTCTTCCTTTTATTTTTCAGTTTTCTGACCTTCCCAACGCTCCTCTCACAGCGTGTTTTCGCGTGTGGTTTGAGATTATAACGTGCTATTTAAAACTCCCAGCCTCTCGCCGCGGCCTCCCCGGCAAATCCTCCTCTGCTCCCCCTGCCAAGCCCTCACCTCTGCCGGGGGGGGGCACCCACCTTCCGCCGTGGAGCCCGACATGGCTCCCCCTGCACTGGGGGCTCCCCCGGCACAGCTGAGCCCACCTGGAGCCCTCAGGCTCTGCGGGGCCCCCGGAGGGACGACAGGTGATGCTGACCAGAGAAATCCTGGCTCGCTGAGAACGTCCACCCCACGCCCTCCAGGCCTTCCCCGTCTGACTTGAACCCCTGTCCTCACCCAAGTTGGACCCTGAGCCTCCTGAGTCCCCCGAAGAGCAGCATGGGACTGGGGGGCCAGGACGCATCGGGGAGGGACGTGGCCCCTGAGCCGCAGACTCGGGGGCAGGGCTCGTCCTCTGGTGGTTTCCATTCGGGCCAACATTCCTGCGGCTGTGGGCCCCACCCTCCGTGGGCTGGCGGTCAGCGTGCTCCCGCCCTGTCCGGCGTGTCCTGCGCTGGTCCCCAAAGCGCCTGGGGCTGGGCCTCAGACATGCTGCTCAGGTAGGGAGGAGCCGGTGCCTCGGGCACAGCATCTGGGGTCCTGGGGGTCTGGCTCCTGTGCCCCCCCAGGCCTGTGCCCCCTTCGAGTCTCCTCCACCCCCCACATCTGGGGTCCCCCATCTCCTGCACCCCCATGCCAGAGTCCGCCCTACCTGGACCAGGGCACGCACGCAGAGGCGCCCCCAAAGGGCGGGGGCAGGTGCCGTGTCCAGCCACTGAGAGACGCAGGCGGACAGCGAGCCCCCCTTCCCGACTGTGCCCCGAGGCAGGAAGGAGGGCACCGGGGGGCCGAGGTGGGAGCTGAGCCCTGGGGTCTGGAGCGGTGCCGGCCGAGGCCTTTGCTCTTCCCCCGCCCTCGGCTCGGGAAGGCGCCTGGTCTCCCGGCCAGTGCCGGGCTCCACGGGCTCACGTCGGCCAGCACGCATCCTGCCTGGGCTCTCCGACCCGCGCCAAGCGCTGTCCAGCTGGGGACTTGGCGGCCGGAGCTGGGGAGGAGCGGCTGTCCCTCTGCACGCCTAGCAGGGCCGGGGGCACAGGCCGCGGAGGGTCCACCGCCTGAGGACGGGCTGGGGGAAGGCAGGAGACCTTCCCCAGTTCTTTTGCAAAGGCTGCCCCCCCGCAGAGCCCCAGAAACCAGCTCTCCGGGGAGAGCCAGGAGCAAGCAGAAGGCACAGGGGGTGGGGAGACTGAGGCACAGCTGGAGCCCGCCCTCCCCGGGCACCAGGCTCAGGCGTGGGCCCTGCTGGCTGCACTTGAGGTCCTCCGGGAGAGGCCAGGGCGGGCGAAGGAGCCCCTGAGGGCACAGCCCCGAGGAGACCCCCGCCCCTCCATGCCTGACAGAGGCCCAGCCACGGCTGCCCCAGCAGGAGCTGGAACCCTCTGGACTTGGCATCTGTCCTATAGGCTGCAGCCGCATGTGGACGCACAGCGCTCGGGGCGGGGATGCATCACACCCCAGGAGCCACAGGTATAGGACCTCGTGGACCCCCGCCAGCCGGGATGCTCCCCAGCGGTGCCCGCGTGGCCATCAGGGATGGAGGCCCAGAGCCACAGCCTGTCCCCACCCCGCAGGGCTGGTCCCTTTGTGTCGCCGGCCTGGTCCATCCTCCACACTGCCCAGCAGCGTCACGGCCGAGGGCCACCTCACGTGCTGCTCGTACCGGGCCACCCACTCTGGAGGCTGCGGCTGGCAGGGCCCGGGGAGGCCCGTCAACCACTGGGCCACCGGCCATTTGCCTGGGGGGTCCCCTGTTCTGGCTGGCCGGAGCCCCCAGAGCTGGCCAGACCCGGACGCTGGATCTGACCTGCCCACCCAGGGGAGAACCTTCGCAAGACCCAGCCAGCAACGGAGACATGTGGACACTACATGGCAGCAGCGCCCGCCGAGGGTGCTCTATCTGGAGCGGTGATGGACGCCCACCCCCCGCCGCTCCCCTCCCCACGGGGCTTGTTCTCCGATTGTCTCTTATGTACACAGAGGCCTAAGTGCCCGATGCAATCTCGGGGCACCGAGGGCCAGGGGCAGCCAAGACGGGCGCCCCTTGCACCGCTGGGCCTGCAGCCAGCCCAGGGAGCCCCAGGGATGGTGCCGCGGGCAGGGCTGGCTGGCTGGGCCCTCTGGGTGCTGTCCTGGGGCCCGCGTGGGCTCACCCCCCCCTCGGCTGGCACGAGCCAGCACATGCTACCTGGAGTGTGGCGGCAAGGTGGGCCCCGGCATCTGCCCCCCAGCTGCACCAGCACAGACTGACCCCCTTGGGCCTTTGCACCATCACCGCCAGGCACTCAGGGGAAGGGACACGCTGAAGCAGCCCCAAGGGATGGCCGCGGGGTCCCAGGAAGAAGCGAGGTACGCCCCTGGCCACGCCTCACATCCTCCACGCTGTCCCGTCTCTTCCCGAGCTCTGGGCCTAGATCGGGGACCGCAGAGGGTGTCCTCGGGCCTCCCCTGCTTGCCTCCCCACACCCCACGCCCCCTGGAGACGCCTCCACAGCGCAGGCACCAGCCAGCAATCCCAGGACCCCCAACCCTGTGGCAAGACAGTGAGCGGGGCTGAGGGCTGCAGACCCCGCTTTTGGGGGGGGGGCAGACAAGGCGGTCAGAGAGCTGGGACCAGGGCCCTTTCCCAGCCACCAGCCACCTTGTGGGCTCAGAGCCATGGGGGCCCCTGCAGAAGTCAAGCAGGGGAAGGAGCCCAGCCCAGGATCGGGAGAGGTAGAAGAAGGGCAGGGGCCCCGAGGAGCCCGTCCGGGAAGTGTGGGGTCCCCGGCCTAAGCCCCTGTGGGGTAGCCTCGCAGACCAGGAGCCCTTGAGGCAGAAGCCAGGAGTGGCCAGGACAGAGGGTCTGGCCTGGGACCCTGTCCTTCCACCTGCGTGAGTTCCCGAGGCTGATGGAGCGATGCCGTCGACACGGGGGTGGGCGCTGCCTGCCAGCCCCCCACCCCGCTGCACAGGCCCTCGTCGGACCTCCCGCCCCGACCCACCTCGGACCCCGGTCCCTGTCGCCGTGCCTTGGGCGCCCCAGGGCCAGGGGAGACACGCGGACTTCTGGGCAGACACCGGGTCTCTTGTACGTTGACACCATCAGTGTGTTCAGTCCCCTGCTTTCGAGAGAGCTCCTTTGGGGACATTTTGGTGCGCTCGGCAGTGATAAAGGGGGAAGCAGGGGGCCTTTGCTCTGAGCTGCAGCCGGGCAGATCCGTGCCAGGGCTGGGAGGGGCCTGGGGGCCACTAGGACCCCCTCTCCTGCCGCCAACCCCCCCCGGGGCCCAGGGACACAGAGGACGGAGGCCGGAGCCCCCCTTCTCGGCCTCCCCACCCCACCCTCGCACACAGTGGTGCCCTCCCCACCCTCGCACACAGCCCTGGGGGTGTTTTGTGCTCTGTTTTTTTAGCATTTTTTCTTCTTGCCCACGATCGAACTGATGACTAGGAGGTATGCGGCCTGGGGAGCCGAGCGCTTCTGAAGACGGAATTCCAGAGCCGCAGCCGTGACCTCACCGCGCGGATATGCGCCGAACCGCGGCTGTTTTTGTAAATCGCCACCCGCCCAGGGGCAGCGCACAATGGCCAGTGTTGACACTGAATTCCGCACGTTCCCAACGGCCCCCACCCCCACGTGGCTCCCGCAGGGCCGCGCGGAGGCCCTCACCCCCTGCGGCCCTCACCCCCCCACCTGATCTGTCCCCCCTCACCTGGGCGGGAGGGCCCGGGGCCAGCTGGCTCCTGGAGGGACGGGGACTGAGCGGCTGTGTGCCAGGCCCCGGCTGCTGCACCGGGACGGAGGCCCCCCCAACTCTCACAGCCTCCTAGGCCACATCCAGGCTGGACCTTGTCCTGCTGGGAAGGGGCTGGGGGGCGGGGAGGAGGGGGAACCAGGCACCGGGACCCCTCGGGCCTGCCTCCCTGGCCGCTGTTCAGGGCACTTGACCCCCCCCCCCGCCTTTGGGAGCAGGCCGACCCCGGGGTGCTGCACACAGCGAGGGGGGTCAGTTCCAAACCCCGGAGTCTCAACACCGTCCTGGGACCACCCGACGTGCGACCACACGCAGCAGCTGGAGATGCAGCAGCATGAATGACCTCACTGGCGAATGGGGTTCCCAGTCACGTGACGTGTAGAATTTTACCCCAGATTTTACCCTGACGGGCTGGCCGGGCCAGTTCTCACCGCTCAGGCCTGAACCGAACACTGTAATCGATTAGTGAGGTGGACGCCTCGTGCCAGCTGTGGCTCCTGAGGGGCCCAGCCCCCCCCTCCGTGGGACACACCGGACTTCTTCCCAGGGCCGTCACCAGGGCCAGACTCACCCTCAGCCCCAGCTGGGCTCCGCCGTGTGGTGCCAGGCCCTCCCTGCAGCCAGCTTTCCCTCCAGAACCCAAGTGCCTACAGCCGGGGCCAGAGGCTTTACGCCACCGTCTCTGCTTGTGGATAAGGACGCCGTGCTCCTGAGGACACTGGACGTGACCTGGCAGGAGCGAGGTCACAGGGACCCTGGGTCGGTGAGCCAGGACTTGCTCCCCTTGCACACACAGGCACACCCACGTGCACATACAGGCCCCACCCTTCGGTGTCCGTCTGGGGTGGGCACGGGTGTTCACTCCCGAAGCACTGGCACAGCCGCCAGGGCCAAGGCCCGTCCTGCAGAGACCGTGTCCAGGTGGAGGGTCAGCACCAGGGTCAGTGTGGGCGCCTGTATACATGTGTTCAAGCATGTGTGTGCAAGCACCAGTGCAGGGGTGAGAGTGCATGTGCAAGCACATGTACGGGGAGGGTGCATGTGGGGGGGGAAACACTGTGTGAATGTGTGTGCAAGCATGTGTGTGAGCTCATGCATGTGTGGGGCGTGCATGTATGTGAGCATATGTGCATGCATGAGAGCATGTGAGCATGTGCGCACCTGTGTGAGCGTGTGGGTCCAAGGACACGTACTTGTGTGTGTGCACGAGCACATGCAGGTGTACGAGCGTGTGAACACATGTATGGGAGCGTACATATGAGAGCGTGTGTGCAGGCGTGTGTATGTGGGGCCAGCACGTGTGCAAGCATAGCGCGTGTGTCTGTGTTCCACCATTCGCCTCCACGGCCCCATCCCCGTGTGAGGACCCGTGTGCCTTGAGGGCTGCCGGCCCGCCGGGGACCAAGGCCCTTCCCCACGGCGTGAGGGGACCGTCCCCGAGGACGCCCGCCCAGGGAGCCTTCCAGCATAGGGCAACTCCCGACCGGTGGGCAGACCCACAGAGCACCGTGTCCATGAGGGACGGGACTCAGGAGAGGCCGCTGGACGGGGTGGGCGGGCTCCACCCCTGCAGAGGCTCTGGGGGGGCATGCGAGCTCCGGGCTCACACCCCACACACGGCCCTTTATCTGCGAAGGGGATGTCCAGGCCACGGGATGGTGGCCCCAACTAGGGGTCCAGGACACGTCCGCCTCGTCCTCAAGCACTGAGGGCCATGGGGGCGGGGGGCGGGCTACCCTCAGCCCACCGGGGCCCTGGGTCCTGAGTCCAGCAGCCAGGAGGGCCAGGGGGCCGCCTCTCCCTCCCGGGGGTGGGATGAAGGCCCTGCCCGTAAGTCTCACCAGCCCTTGGTGCGGGTCAGGGAGTGGGATGGTCCTTCTGAGCTGAGCTTTTGGGGGGCCCCGGTGTCCTGGTCTCGCAGTGGGGGGAGCACCGCAGGGGCCGTGCCAGTTCAGACCATGGCAGGGGCCCCCGTTTGTGGGAGGGTTCCTCATGGGCAGCGAGGACCTGGGGAGCCCAGGCCTGGCTCCTCACCACCGCACCTCGGGGGGCTGCTCCTGCCAGGCCCCGTCTGCCGGACACCTTCTGCACGTGTGGGAGCAGAGCCTGGCAGCCAGGCGTGGCCCCAACACTGACCACCCCTGGCAACGAGGACCTGGGGCGTGCCCTGCAGACCAGTGAGAGGAGTGGGGGGCCCGGAGCCGCAGCGGGGTGCCCAGGGGCCGGGGGGTGTCACCGAGGCTGGGGACCCGGAGTGCCCAAGCACGCTGCCTTGTATCTGGTGGAGGACGTGACCTCTGACAGGGGCGTCCAGGGCCACAGGAAGACAGACCGAGACCGACAGACCCAGAGGGAAAGACGGGAGACGGGCGCAGGGGTGAGGAAGGTGCACGGCCCCGGAGGCCCGCCAGGGAAGAGATCTCGAGACAGGTCCCGAGGGTGTTTCGAGCGCCGGGTAGGAAGGTCCCAGCCGCCCTTTCCCACTTTTAAGGGTTAGGGTCACCCCTGGTGACCTCGGGGCCCACAGACGACCCAGAACAACCTCCCGGTCTCATCAGCAATGTTACCTCCAGGACCAAGTCCTCGTCGCCCGCAGGGAGCACAGGGCGGGGCGCAGCGCGAGGATGAGGACGTCTTTGGGGCCACTGTTCTGCCAACCACCTGGCGCAAAGGACGCCGTTAGATGGTGGACAAGACACGCAAACTGCGCCCCAGGACCCTGTTCTCAGTGTCCCCTGCCAAGCGGTGGGAAGCAGGAAGCAAGAGGGACTTGCTGAAAACCTGGTAAGCGTCACCTGGTGCCCCGGCCCTTCCGCTGGCCCCCTGGCCTCCTCCCCGGGCCTCTGCACACCCCGGCCTTCCCGAGGCCCTGCTGCACCAGAGTGGAGCCCGCAGTTCAGCACCCCCAGCTCCCCGCGGGGGCCAGGGTCTCGGGCTGGAGCGGACAGGGTGGCTGGCCAGGGTTTTCTATGGGGGGGCCCTCGCCCGCGGGTCCGGCTCCCCACCAGGGGTCGGGCCAGCAGACACACGCACAGGGCGGTGCTGAGGTTCCCAGGGCAGCGGAGGCCGCAGCTGGTCCCCGACAGAGCACGTGGCCCCACAGCCAGTCTGTCGCACCCCAGCCCTCAGGACAGGCCCCAAAACTAGGCCCAGGGCATGACCAGAGGCCCCCAGCTGGAGGCCACAGGGTCAGCCTGATGGGGGGGGCTGTGCATTGGGGTGCCAGGGCCTGAGCCCTGGGGAGCCCGAGCCAGCAGGGGCAGCGGCCTGAGCCCCGTGTGTCCCATCTGGGACGGCAGGGCAGTCTGTGAAGGGAAGAGCATGCTGCCCACGGCCCAGAAAGCGACTGTTCTCTCGACCCGTGTCATCAGGCCCAGACCCGGATCCCGCTAGCGGCGCTTGAGAAACGTGCCAAGAAGGGCTGTCCAGGGCCGCCAGGATTAAGAGATGAGGGTGTCCCTGGGGCCGCTGGGGGACGAGGCACCTCCAGGGCCACGCGGGGTCCTGGCTGACCCCTGTGAGGGGTCCGGGTGCCGTCGTGCTGGGACGGCCTCGCCGCTTCCTTAGAACCAGACCGCACAATGGCCGGGAGACTCCGGGGTTGGAGGAGGCAGGAGGAGGCCAGGCCGGGTCACGTGTCCCCTTCAACCCCTGGATGGAGCCGGCAGCCGGCAGCAGGGCGCCCACGGCTCCGTCCACACACTGAGCAGGACTGATGGCAGCTGAGATGGGGACACTAGGCTGGGCCGGCGGGCAGAGCCGCCAGCCATGGGAGGACCATCCAGAGACCCTCCAAGCACCTGGCCTGGCCACGCAGGGCTCCATGGTGCGGGGACTCCCCCAAGGACAGACCTGGGAGGTACAACCCTGGTGATGCGGAGCAGGTTGGGGTCTGCGGCGGCCTCGGAGGCCGCGGGATGGCATGGTTCTCGGCAACGGGGCCCCGGGGTGTGCCGGCACCAGGCACCCACCTGCAGCAGTGCCAGCCTCGGAACAGACGGGCCCTGGGGAGGACGCTTCCACACCTGCTGGCCCTGCTCCCCCTCCACCTGGCCCCCAGGCCAGCTCCCCCGCGCCCACGGCACTTCGTAAAAAGCTTGAGCCTCACTCGGAGCGGAAGCTGCTGCCCACGACACAGCACGGGGGTCAGGTCCCCGGCTCCTCCCAGGTCCCTGTACTGATCTAGGGCAGAATGCCAGCCCTGAAACCGAAACCCAAACCCGACATTCTGGTTCTGCAGGACCTGCGTGCCCCGCGGCGCCTCCAGCGTCAGATCGACACCCAGCAAACCTAAGCACCGACCCAGCAGCCGAGTCGCTGTGCGCGTCCTCCTGGCACATCCCCCGGCCGCGGTAGGACCTGTTCCCATCACCAGCCTGCTGCTTCAGGACATCACCCTGCTTCTTGCCGTGCAGGTGTGCAGCACCTGCTTCTTGCTGTGACCTGCAGGAGCCCACAGACCTGAGCCAGCACGTGCCTGAGCCAGGGCACACCTGAGCCAGCCCACACCCACCTGAAGCACTGTACACCTGATGCAAGGTAGACCTGAGCCAGGGCACACCTACCTGAGCCAGGGCACACCTACCTGAGCCAGGGCACACCTGAGCCAGCACACACCTACCTGAGCCAGCGCACACCTACCTGAGCCAGGGCACACCTACCTGAGCCAGGGCACACCTACCTGAGCCAGGGCACACCTGAGCCAGCACATACCTACCCGAGCCAGCACACACCTACCTGAGCCAGGGCACAGCACCCACCTGTAGCCACACAGTGTGCCGAGTTTGGGGCTCACTGACCAGTGTCCTCTCCCAGAGCCCCCTTGTGCCTCAGCAGCTGCTTGGGGGAAACCACCTGACTCACAGGTACGGATGCAGGCTTAGGTCTGATGACTGGACACCCCAGTGACCCCGTAGTGGGGTGAATAGCGTCCTCCCCAATTCCCATATACCCAGAACCTACGACTGTGAACCTATTTGGAGACAGGGTCTTTGCAGATGTAACGAACTTAGAGGAGGCTGCACTGCACTGGGGTGAGCCCTAATCCCGTAACTGGCGTCCTTGTAAGAGGAGGGGTTGGAACCCAGACACGCGGAGGGGAGAAGGAGACAGAGCCTAGAATGACGCCTCTGGGGGCCAAGGCACCCCGAGGATGCTGGGCAGCCCCCAGAGGCTGCAGGAGACGGACCGCGTCCTGCCCTACAGCCTCCAGGGGAGCCCGGCCTGCCCACACCTCCATTTTGCACGCGGGCTCCGGAACGGCGGGAAGGTCTGCTGCTCACGCCCTGCCTGTGCCCGGCTCGTCCTGGGTGGAGCAGCGGGCTCCGGGCGCGCAGACCTGCTGTGGCCGAGGCACTGGGGGGACGCTGGAGTCAGGGCAGGGCCTGGGCCCACGGGAAGGGGACAGGGTGGAAGGAGGAGGCGCCACCTGGCGCGGCCGAGGGGCTCTCCGAAGCTCGAGCGCAACAGCCGCGCCGAGAGCTCGGCCTGGGTGGAAGGCCTGGAGCACCGGGGCCGTGGGGCCCCCGCAGGGGTGCGGAGCGCGGGAGAGGCCGGGACGTGGCCTGCGAGGTGCCCCGCGCCCCCCACGGGGCTGCGGACGGACGCCCACTCTTCCTGCAGCTGCTGGTCTTTATTCTCTGGAACGGAAACAGTATAGCCCCCGAGAGATCGTGGGTCCAAAGCCCATTCTTTGAAACACAAAACAGAAACTAAGTATTTGGCTCCGTGAGTTTCTGTCGTAAGGAACAGCTCGGAACGGCCCCGGCGCCGGGCATCCTGTGCGGCCTCGGCCTGCGTCGCCCCCGACGCTGCGCCCAACGCGATGACCTCAGGGGCTTGTGGAAAACAGCACGAAACGGCTCACGAGGCATTTTAAGACACCAGAGTTTGTTTCCTATGGACATTTCTTTTTAAAAAAACAAAAAATATAATAACTTAGTTTGCATTTTACAACATTTCCCACCAGCCGGGCGTCCTTGGCCGGGGCCGGCGGCCGGCGCCGCGGGGAGCCCCTGGGCCCCACCCGCCGGGGTGGCCCCTCAGTCCGTGCCCATCTCGCAGGGGTTCAGGCCCCTCTCCTCGGCGTCCCGGTACATCCTCTGGAAGTCCTTGAAGCGCGGGGCGCAGCCGAGGCGGGCCTCCCCAAAGTGCATGTGGCCGGTGAAGAGGAACTCGCCGCGCCCGGGCCTCACGCCGCACTCCAGCAGCGTGGCCACCCGCCCCCGCCAGCCGCCGCCCTCCGGGGCCGGCCGGAACACCCTGCTCTTCTGCCGGTAGAGGCGGCTCACGCGCAGGTGGATGGTCGACTCCTGCTGCTCCGGAGCGTGCGTGACGTTCTGGATGGAGCCTCGGACGACTGCGGGGCAAGGAGACGGGGTCAGTGGGGTCGCCGGGGGCACGTGCGCCAGGGCTGGCCCTGACCCCGCACTCCAGGACCCCGGTACCGGGAACAGCCCACGTGCCTGAGGCCGCCTGGGGACTGTCCCTGGCTCGGTCCGGGCTACAGCCCCGGGAGGGGGGCAACGAGGGAAGGGACCACGCCCTGCGCCAGTTCTGGTCAGGACGGGACAAGTAACCGCAGCAAACGCACGACATCTGGGGCAGCTCCGCGTCCAGTGGGGCCGGAGCGGAGGGGGCAGGAGCTGCTGAGCAGGCCCAGGGCACACGCAGGCCCACAGCCAGGACCCGGCCGGTGCCCAGAACAGCCCTCGGGGCCGGGGGCGCTCGGCGCCGGTCCAGCCCCAGCGTCGTGAGCCCCTGACCCCCCGGGCCCCGCCCCCCCCCAGGCCAGGGCCCCGCTGTACTGCCCACTGGGACCCGATGAGGATGGGCTCGGGTGCGGCAAACGTCAGTGCCCAGAGGGCAGTGCTCCGCGGCTGCCCCAGCAGGATGCCCACCCTCTCCGCGCTTCCATTGGCATCCCCCCACCCTGGTAGACAAACGTCACTCTGCTGCGGTTTCCTGTAACTATGACGACGGGGAGCAGAGCGCCCCCAAGGGTCCTCGGCAGGCTCCTCCCCCAGCCCCCCGCCCCCCCAGGTCTCCCAGGCCACGTGAGGACTCACCGAAGTCGCTGGTGCAGACGGCCAGCAGCACCTCCGCGTCACTGCAAGGGCGGCAGGGGGCTGCGGGGAGAGAGGAGGGGGACAGGGTGTGAGCAGAGACCCCATCCACGATCGCTGGTCCCACGGGAGCCATGACCTGGGGAGCGGCACGGGTAGGGTGGCCCAGAGGAAGAGCGGCTCGCGGGCACAGCGGGGCGGGGGGGGACCCTAACGTAAACCACTCCCATGGGGTCGCCCTCGGGAAAGCAGCCCCGCGGGTCCCGACCCCAGCCCGGCCGATGCCGCCTTCGCTCCTGCTCCACGCGACACCCCAAGTGCGGAGCCCGCCCAGGCCGCAGCTGCCGGGTGGGGGCACGAAGCCGCCAAAGCCGCAGGCGCTCGGGGAGGGCACACCTGCCCGCAGAGGCCGTGGGCTCCCGCAGACCCGCCTGCAAACGCGTCCCGGGCAAGGCCACTGCCCGGTGAGGCCGGCTTCCTCCTCGCCTGCCCGTGACCTGCTGCCCCGGCCGGGCCCTCACCCCGCCCTTCACCCCTACTTCCTCCAGAGGCTGCGGGGAGACGGAGCCCAGGCCCGGCCACTCTGCCCCCAGACCAGGCGCCTCTGACCCAGCCTACGCTTGGGACGCCGCCGTATGTGGCCCTCGCCGCACCCTTCAAGGCCTCTGACTCCAGACGCGGCGGCCGCAGGGCCTGGCACCGGGGCAGGTGAGCTGAAGCCTCGCGGGAGCGCGGCCGTTCGCTCTCAACGCCCGTGGCTTCGGCGCTCGCCGGGCCCAGCTGGCCCTGTCCACACGCTGACCGGTCGCCCGCGTGAGCCCTGAACTGGGTGAGCTGTCCAGGGGCCCAGAGAGGCCTCCCAACGCCCTGGGTCCCGGGGGGTGGACGGGACTTTCCGAGCGCTCGTCGTCCTGCCCCCGGTGGGGTGGGTGCGGCTCGGGAGGGCCTGGCTTGCTGGCCGCCCACCACGGCTGCTCCCACCGGGTGGTCGGGAACCGGGGGACACTGCAGCACAAGCACGACCCGTGGGATGCGTCCAGCCCGCCCACAGGCCCAGGCACCCGCCCGCCCAGCCCCAAATCCCGAGGACTGCTGCCCACCTGGGCACTGTGGCTCTGTGCCCCCAGTCTCGGGCCTCTTCAAAAAGAGGGTGACCCCCGGGGCGTCCCCTAGGCCACACGGTGGGGAGTGAGGAGGCCGCACACGCAGCCCCGCAGGGGGCAGGGGTGCCCAGCTCCGCTCAGAGGCAGCGGGGCCAGGGACACGCAGCAGACATGAGACCTCCCAGCGTCACCGGTGCTCCTGGCGTCCCACGAGCCCTCGCCCAGGACGAGGAGCCACGGCAGGCCCTGGGGCCAGGCCACGCAGCGCCCCAAGGGGTGTCGGCACACCACTGCACCCTCTGCGTGGACACAGGCCCCGGGACCTCGGCCGACCGCCAAGGGCAAAGGAGCTGGTCGCGGGTGCCACAGGGTGGCGGCCGGGGGTCTGCGGCCCCCAGAACCTCAGCCAGGAGCTCCATGAGCCACCACGGCAGAGCTAACAAGGTGCGGCCCTGGGGTCTCCCCTCGTCGTTGTGGGTTTTATGAAGCGCAGGTCACCTCCTTGGAAAATCCAAGAGAAGCAATCTGGAAACGATTATCAATCGGAGCTGGGCTCGTAAAGGCCGTGGAATGTGCTGGTTTCGGACGCTTCGAATCTCGTTCCCTGGTGGGGGACGACGCGGAGGGGGCAGCCAACGGGCCGGCTGGGACCCCGCTTCCTCCGGAGGAGAGGGCTGAGGCGTGGACGTCTCAGGGGGGTCCCCCCCGAATGCGCATGGAATGAGCTTAAGAAAATAGGTCAGGGCGGTGACCGGGGGCCGCTGCGGGGACCAGGGAGGCCGGCAGTGCCGGGGAAGGGGGCGCGCAGCACCCCTCGCGTCTGGCCCTGGCAGGGGAGAGGCTGGGCTGGCGGCGGGGCTGCCCGGGTCCGGACGCCCGGTGGACACAGTTTCCAAGGGGAACGTGCATGGGGACGCCTGCCAGGGCAGTCGGTGACAGGTGGTGGGCGCGGCGCTGCTGGGGGGTGCGGGGAACACCCCCAGACCAGGCTGGGGCGAGCTGAGGCGCCCACTGGTGTGGCCCCAGGACGGCCCCGCGGCCCGGCCGCTGCCCCGGGGAGGACGCAGGGGGAGGCCACTCCCCTCCACCCCAAAACGCCCCTAGCTGCGCCAGATGACAAATAATCACCCAGTAGTTACGGGGCCAGAGAACCCAGGGCAGGACACGAAGTGATCCGTAGAAAAAAAATTTTTCAGTTCTCCCTCCTTCTCTGTCTCCGGGACATAATGGGGCTTCTTTCACTGGTGAACGTGGCTGCTCACCCCCCCCCCCAGAGCCACCCCCAAACTGAGCTGGAAGGGCCCCCACCTGCCCACCCCATGGGCATCCCT
The DNA here is from genome assembly GCF_048418805.1 of Vulpes vulpes. Taxonomy (NCBI): domain Eukaryota; kingdom Metazoa; phylum Chordata; class Mammalia; order Carnivora; family Canidae; genus Vulpes; species Vulpes vulpes. The sequence continues at coordinate 82,701 of NC_132781.1, forward strand.
GCCCCCTGCTCATCCAACGCAGCTGTAAGGGGGGGGCTGTCCTCCACCTCACGGGCTCCAGGAACCTGCGCAGACCCCAGACCCCAAACTGTGGATGTGGCTGCCCCAGGCGACCCAGGGAGCAGGAGGCCAGTCTGTGCCCCTACAACCAGGCAGGGTCCCTGGCCATCCGCCCCCGGCCCCTGGACAGCGCGGGCTCCCGGTGGTGCGGGGACCCGGGGGGTCCTGGGGCGCAGGTCCCACTGCCCGCGGCATGATGGCTACACTCTGAGCCCCGGCCCCCCGCCCCTGGCCTGCACCCGAGGAGCGGCTGCCTCTCCCGGGCAAGTGCACGAAGGCGACGGCCTTCACGACAGTCCCGGCGGCAGCGCCCGGCGTCACACGCGTCCCCCCCGGGGAACGTCTCCATCTTCAGCACAAACTAGACGCTGTGAGTCGGCGGGAGGCAGGTGGACCCTCCGCCCGGGGCCCTCCGCCCGACGCCCCAGCCCCGGCCCGTCCCGGGCGCTCCCCCCGCGGGCACCGCGGCCGCCAGATGGCTGGTGCGAACATTCCACATTACGTGCCCATTCCTCGGGCATTAAGGGCTTAGGGGCCGCCCCCGATGAAAGCAGGCAGCTTGGGGCACCGGCGGCCGCAGGCCCTGCCCCCCTCGGGGGTAACGTCCCTCCCATCCCCCCTCGGCCGGCTGCCCCTACTCAGAGACACCGAATGCGGTGACTCAGTTTCTCAGGTTTTGTTGTTATTGTGACTTTATCTCTAGGAGCCCCCCCAGCTCTCCCACCCACCCCATAGCTGGGGACCAACAGAAAGACTCTTCAGGTGAGAATTTCATTCAGATCCTGACAAATACAGCAGCTTTCATGCCACCGTCCTGAGCAGGAGTCCTGGCCGGGCCCCTGGCCTGGGGGGGCTGGGGGACAGCTGGCACGTGGGGGGTCAGGGTCCCACTTGGACAGTCAGGCATGTGGGGGGGGTCAGGGTCCCACCTGGACCGTCAGGTGTGGGGGGTCACGGTCCAGCCTAGACAACCCCACAGCCAAGGTCTCTAACAGACCAGTTTACTCAGAGACTAAAAGTCGTGAAGACGGATCGGAGCCATGAGCAATAGAACGTGGACTCACTTTCAGGAGGAGAGTCTGCATTTCAAATCCTAGCAGATCTGTTTTTCCCCAATCAGATCTCTAATTTACTGAAAGGTGGAGATGAGAGCGCGCTTGGGGACCCCGGGGGTCTCTGTGGTGGCGCCCTCGCCCGTGAGGCCGGCTCAGCTTCGTGCTGGGGCCACCCCGGGCTCTGTGGGGTGTCGGCAAGGCCCCGCCTGCCCATCCCCCAGGGTCCCCCGGGCAGCGGCCTTCCTGGAGCCAAGCTCACCCCGTCCCCCTGCTTCCAGCCAGCTTCGGAGTTGACACGGATGGTGTCCCCGCACACCTGGGCCCGTGAGGTCGTCCGTGCCCGGGAGCGAGAGCAGGACGCCTGGCCTGGCATCTGACGACAAGGACTTCTGTCTGCGCGGGTCTGCGGCACGGGGGGCAGGACCGATGCCACGTGAGGGCTGAGGCCACCCCTCCTCCTCCGTCCCTGCCTCTGGTGCTGCTCAGTGAGCAACACCACGCTCCGCACAGGGCCCTGCAAAGCCTGCCTCCAAACAAAACCTGACAGACCATCTACAGCCGACCCACGGCCCCAGGCGCACACGGCTCCTCCAGCACGGGACCCCCGGGGGGCCCTGCAGGGGAGGAGGCTCCCCGAGGGCCACTCACGGGGCCCGCAGGTGAGTCCCCGCCGGGCTCCTGGCCCACAGCCCCGCTCCCGGCAGCTTGCTGGTGTCTCCACTCCACGTGGGGTCGCCCTGATGACACGCACCCACAAAATGCCTCCAGAACCCAGGACCCGCGCTCCCAGCACAAGAGCACCAGGAGCCGGGACGGCGGCCAGTCCAGGGCGTGCTTGTCCCCGCCGACCACTGGGCGTGTCCGACCCCCACGGTGCCCGCGGCCGCCCCCCACCCCGGGGCGCGCCACCCACCTGACAGGGCGTGCAGGTCCGACTCCGCGTGCCGGCTGGTCAGCTCGTACTGGAAGCCCGTGGTCCTCCTGCTGATGTCCTGCTGGGGCGCGGCCTCCACGAAGAGGCCGCCCTGCTCGAAGCCAAAGCAGCGCACCTGGCCGGGCCCGCGGTCCCCGTCCCGCACCAGCAGCTTCAGTTCTCCAGTTTTTTCCAAATAAATATTGGCCCCTGAGGAGTCCTTGAGGGGCTTGATGCACAGAGTCAGGTGCCGAGAAGGCGGGAAGGTGTTGGGCCGCACGTTGACGATGAGAGCCCCCGTCGGGTACATCCACTCCACCGAGCCCGCGGAGCAGCGCAGGTACACCTGCTCCACCTCCTTCCTGTGGGCCTCGTGCGTCAGCCCGCTGCAGAGGGGACACGCGTCAGCCAGGGCCACCGCCCCACCTGGGGTCACCCCCCCTCCCCCCAGTGGCCTAGGTGCCCGTTCCACCCCTCACCTGCTTGCAGGCTGCAGCCCCCTCTGCCCTGCCTACGGGGCGGGGCCGCTCCCGGGAGGGGCAGTCGCCCAGCCCCGCACCCAGACCCCGCACCCAGCCCCCATGCCCGGTCCCCATGCCCGGACCCTGCACCCAGCCCCTGCACCCGGACCCCACCGGCTGGCCCGTCCCAGGGGGTCATGGGGAGATGGCTGTGATGCGCATCAGCAAGTGGGCCTCAGCCCCTCTCAACACCTGCTGGCCTGCAGCGCGGGGGGTGCCCGGGTGCCTGAGCGCCCTGCATCACAGAGCCAAGGGTCCCGGAAGGGGGATCTTCCAGAATGGGAACGAGGGCACCGATCCTGGTTCCAGGAGGGAGGACAGACGCCCTTGGCCCAGAGAGTAGCTTTCAATTATGGGGCAGCCCAGGTGGCTCAGCGGTTTAGTGCCGCCCTCGGCCCAGGGTGTGACCCCAGGGTCCCAGAATCGAGTCCAGCGTCGGGCTCCCTGAACGGAGCCTGCCTCTCCCTCTGCCTGTCTCTGCCTCTCTCTGTGTGTCTCTCACGAATAAATAAATAAAATCTCAAAAAAAATAAATAAACCAATTATGAATGAAAGCAATTTGGGGGGCGGCGCATTGCTGGCGAGTGTTGCCCTCAGCGCCTCACAGACTGGCGTGTTTGTGTTTTCCCTGAAATGATGACCGGATGGCTTTTTCATTCATTTGCAAACCTTGAGGCACGGGGGAGGCTCAGCCGGTGAAGCATCCGCCTCCTGCTCTCTCCCACTCTCTCGCTCTCAAGTAAATAAAGTCTTAGAGAAAAAAATAAATTTAATTCATTTATTTATTTGAGAGAGACAGAGCACAGCAGGGGGAGGAGCAGAGAGAGAGGGAGAAGCAGACGCCCCGGGGAGCAGGGGGCCAGATGCGGGGCTCCGTCCCAGGCCCCTGCGATCATGACCTGAGCCGAAGGCAGACCCTCCACCGACTGAGCCCCCCAGGTGCTCTCAGATAAATAAAAAATTTTTAAACCCCGAAGACCCTGCCATTGCCCATCGTTATTTTAAAAAATAAACTCGAATATCATCAAAATACAAGATCAGGGCCCAGGCCCCGCACGGGAGAGACACACAGAGGACACGGGGAGAAGCCACGGGAGGCACAAGCGGTGGACAGACAGCCCCGCTTCCCAAGGCGAGGCTTCGGAGGCCCAGGTCCATCTCCCTCCCAATAAAGGCCAAATAGGAAAAAGTGAGGCGTGCTATGCTCTGGGTGAAACAGGTCTGCAGTCAAGTCATTACGTGGTGTTTTCAAGACGTTGAAACCATCAAAAGCGTGAAAGATTCCCCAGCCCCCAGTCTGAACGTGAGTGTCCGCCCGGGCGAACGGCGGCGTCATGCCCAGCGGGCCGCCTGGCACCGCACCGGTGACTTCCACCCAGGGTTCTATTACATGAAATTCGGTTCTGATCAGATCTCGGACAGGTTCACCCACATTCTTGGGATTTTTATGTGCAATAAACAATGCTATACTCAGCGCCCTGGCCTGAGCGAGTTACCAGAAACCCTTTCTACGGAGGAGAAAACACGTAACATATGGTTTGCATTTACTGTTGGTGACTCATGCTCTGGGCTCTAAAAAACCTCACTTTTCATACGAGGGCCAGCTGCAGGCTGGGGCTGCACAGTCATCCTGCAGACCACATCAGAGGGAGGTGTCAAGGAGGTGACCCCCCCTCCTAACCCCACTCCCCACCCCCGCCCCCGCGAGGCCTGGGTCACTAGCAGCCAGCCCAGCCTCAGACGCCCACCAGGGCCGCACATGCAGGACACTTACAAATTACAGTCAAATAAAACTCGCATAAGCTCATCTGACACATATGTGTGGATGAGCATAATTACAGTGTTGTGTGAAAAAATTAGACTAAATGGTGAGTGGTTGGCACAGATGACTATAATCAGCTCTGCTCTTAGGCAGCCAAAACAAACTTTATCATAGTGTCCCTCCTCTCCTGTCTCCAGCCTCCAGGGGCAGCTGGACACTTGCCCCGTGCCCAGACACCAACCCTCAATGCTGTCTCCCATAAAAACCGTCCTGTCCGAGGCTCCACTTCCCTCTCTGGAGGAGGCAGGGGGAGGCCCCGGGGGCTCCAGGGGAAGGAAAGCTCATTCCGGAGGCTTTGGGTCCCTCTCACCAAGTCACCCTAATCCAAGCAGTGGGGGGGGCGGTGGTGCTGGGGAGGTCGTGGGCAAGGGCAGAGGGAATGCTGGCGGGGACAGGTGGCCAAGCCATGGCTGCCCAGGGGGAAGCAGAGCTGCGTCTGCGGGCTGGGCTGCTGCCCCCACCCGCACGTACCGCCCCGCACATCTCACGGGGTACGCCTGGCTCCATTTATTCATAAGTCCTCGACTAAAAGAGGACCAGGAACAACATGGAGGTGGACGTACAAGAAATAAGGTGCCCATTACATCGCCCTTTCCCCAGTGTCCTCGCTGGCCCCCGGAGGAAGGTGTACGCCCCTCCCAGTGGCCATGGCCAGCCTGCGCTCCGCTCGGTCTCCCCTCGGGTTCCCCCGAAGCGCTGAGACCAAGAGACCAGCCAGGCACTTGACACAGGGTGTTGGCGTGAAGGCCAGCAGCGTGTGCTGTGCAAGACTGGGGTCAGCCTGGGGCCCCACCCACGGGGTCTTTATCGAAGTCGAGGACTCAGTCTGTCTAGTTCTTACCAGAAAATCTGGTCAAATCTCTCGCCTCGGCGTTTCCAGCACCACAGCAAACCCGAAAAAACTTCTGTTTATGCAAAACTGCTGGCGGTGCAAAAATGTGCACATCTGTGACATCACTGAGGGTGGCATTTATGATTTTCACACAGCATGCAAGCAAGGGACACGCTTATCGGACAAAAATAAAAGAACTGCTTTCTGATGTGATGAAGCTGAAGAGAACAGAAAAATCTGCGGTTCTAGGCAGCCTCGGGGAGCTGAGAACACGGATTGCTCTTGGGTTATTTAAACTGGGTTCTGCGTTGTTCAAAAAAAAAAAAAAAGAGGAGTCTGCAAGTGTCACTGCCCAGGTGGCCACACCGGGGGGCCTTCACGGAAAGGACAGCAAATTCCGAATTGACATGGGATTCTCTGAAGGATCAGTGCGGTGGCGGCAGCCTGGCTCACCTGCGGCAGCAGGAGGAAAAGATGAGCGCTTGTGCTCTAAAGTCAGGATTCCTGGGGAGTCTCCTGGGGGATCAAGAGAGACCCCAGAGGCTGCGGTAACTGGGTCAGGGTTCATTTCCCCGCCAAGCAGGAGGGCTGGCGCGGGTGCGATGGAGCCACGAGCCCTGCCCACGGCGGTGGGAAAGTTCATGGTCCATCTTTACAACCGCAGCCTCGTAAAGATCAGGGCGCTGTCCTGCCCCGGCACACAGGACACGGATTGCAAAACCTCCTGCTTTGCTGCTTGGAAACACCCAGAAACGCATTTCGGCCTGTCAAGTGTGAGTAGACGGTGTCATAAAGAGCGACTCCCTTCCTATCGGGGGAGCAGAACCCGCCCAGCATATCAGGACGCGCACCACCCTGTGCTGTCTTTAGAACAGCTCATGAAGAGTCATAAACGGTTCTGGGGGTCAGCTGCAAATCTGCGCACCCAGGCTCCCGCGGCAAGGACCTGTCGGCGGAGCTGCGAGGCGCATTGACAGCCGCCGCGGCGGCAGCGAGTACGACGCAAGGGGGGCCCTGTCTTCCCTACGGATCCCACGGATCCCACGGTGGCCGCAGGGGCTGCGGGGGGGACAGCCAGAGCGAGTCCAGGATCAGGGGTGTGTTGGCAACGGTGGAGAGAGAAGGGAAGCAGGCAGGCAAGCAGCCCCGCTTCTCCAGGTAGAAAAGTGGATGCAGACACCCGCTTGCTCCAGGAGCTGGTGCCCTGCTCGGGCCCCGGGAGACGCATCCCGTACCGGCGTATAGGCCTCCGAGGGCCTGGAAGGATGTCAGCTCCTGCTCTGGAAACTCGGGCTCCCTGTGTGGGGCCGGGCTTGTTTCCGACCCGCTGAAGCAGGATGCCCTAGACCTCAGTTTGGGGGTGCACTGATTCATCCAGCAGAAGCTGCAAAGCAGGGAGTTTAATTACCAGCGCGGGGGGAAAGGGCAGCCCTGAAAGAGTGTGTCAGAGTCGGAGGCTCCCAGCCAGCGCTGTGCTGGCGCCAGGCTTCTCCGGGCCAGCCCTCCCCCAGAGCTCCGGCTCATGGCCCCAAGCTCCCTCCACCGCCGGGCTCCGCTGCCTGCAGGGAGGAGGAAGGCCACCGCCGGGCCCGGGGCGCAGCACCCGCGAGGAGGGGTGGAGGGTGCGGAGCGGTGAGCAGGGGGGCCGCGGGCCGCCACCACCTTCTCGGAAAGGCTGTCCTGGCTCCAAAGCGCCCCGGGATGGCCCAGCACGAGGGGCTGGGGGCCGGGCGGGCAGATGGGCAGCTCCCGCTGCAAACTCCCGCGCGGGGCAGGGGGGAGGGGCGGGGGCGGCTCCCACCCGAGCTGAGCCTGCGCGCCCCGCGCCGCCCCCTGGTGACCTGCACCCCTTCTGCTCGTGGCGCCTGAGCGGGTGCCCGCTGCGCGCGGGAGGGGGCGTGGGGGGTCGCGGGCGGCGCGCGCTGCCAAGGGCGCCCTGACCTTCAGGCGGCCCGCGCGCAGCGGCCCCGCGCAGGTGTCCCCGGCCCCGCGCAGGTGTCCGCGGCCGCACGGCGCGGTGGGCGCACCTCCCCCGGGGCTCCTCGGAGGGGCGCCCGGACGCCGCGGGCCCTTCTGTTCCAGGCCCGGGGGCGGGGTGCGGGGCGGGGGCGGCGGGAGCCCCGGGACCGGGCCCGGGCGGGGGCGGGGCGGGGCGGGGGCGGGGGGCGCGGACTCACCTCCCCTTCCAGCTGCACAGGTCGCTCGAGTACTGCGCGCCCGCGCCGCCCAGCAGCACCGCCAGCAGCGCGGCCAGCAGCAGCGGGGCCGCCGGGGGCGCCGGGGGCGGCGGGGGGCCGGGGCCCGGGGCGGGGGGCCGCGCCCGCAGCTGCCCCGCGAGCCCCCGGGCCGCCCGCGCCGCGCCCCGCATGTCCGGCTCCGGCCTGGCCGCCGACCCCGCGTCCGCGCGCCGAGCAGACCCTGCGGGCGGGGCTCCCAGCCCGAGTCACGTCGTGCGCCCCCCGCGCGCCCCGCGCGGCCGCCCGCCCCTCCCGCCCATCCCGGCCGCGCCGCTGCAGCCGCCGGACCCGCGCCCGGAGCTCCGCACGCGCCGCCGCCGCCCGAGCGTCTGAACCCGGCGAGCCCCGGGGCCGGGTCCCGGCTCAGCTGGGGGGCGGGGCCGCCTCTGGCCACGCCCCGGCCACGCCCCGGCCACGCCCCGCACCGGAACCCCGCCCCCAGCGCGCTCCTAGCTCCGCGCCCTGCGTGCCCTAAGGGGGCGGGGCCGGCCGGGCCTGGGCGGGGCGGGGCGGGGCGGGGCGGGCCGGGATGGGGAGAGGCCGGACGCCCCAGGCCCGCAGCCGCAGCGAGGCCGTGACCCCAGCGCGCAGACGGACCGGGACCGGCCACGGGGCCGCTGAGGGAGCAGCCGGGTTCCATCAGGGGTGCCCCGGGCATCGGGCCTCGCGGCGTCTGAGTGCGCCCTGCAAGGCTCCGGCTCCTGCGCGTCTGCGGGCCGCGTGGGAGGGGAGGCCCAGCTGCAGGTGCGGGCGCGGCTGCCTCCCTGGTGAGCGCACCGTGGGCTCTGAGCACCCGCCCCTCGCTCCTGAGCCTCCCGAGCCCGCTGCCCCAGGTCATGAGTGTCGCTGGGCCGCAGGTCCTGAGCATCCCAAGGGTCGCTGGGCCCAGATCCCAAGCATCACTGGGACCCAAGGTCCTGAGCCTCCCAAGCATCACTGGCCCCAGGTCCTGAGCATCCCAAGGGTCGCTGCCCCAGGTCATGAGTGTCACTGGGCCCCAGGTCCTGAGCATCCAAAGGGTCGCTGGGCCCAGATCCCAAGCATCACTGGGACCCCAGGTCCTGAGCCTCCCGAGCATCACTGGCTCCAGGTCGTGAGCGTTGCTGCCCCAGGTCGTGAGCATCGCTGCCGACCTCTGCTTGCTCGTCCCTGCAGTTTGGTCTCCTACCTGCTTCACTAACTTCTTGCTTGATTCTTCCTGGGGACCCTCTCATGCACTGTAGGATTTTAGCAGTATCCTGGCCCCTAGGCTCTAGATGTCACTACCCCCACCCCCGCCACCTCACGGGTTTGGCAACCCATACCATCTCCAGATATTGCCAAATGCCCCCTGCGTGCAAAACCTCCCACGGAGACCCTTGTCCTAGAAGGACCCCGCATGGTAAGTTGGTGAGCATAGTGTGCTGAGCGTGCCTTCCTTCACCAGCGAGTCACTGGGGCCACCATGGGCCTAACATCCAGCGGAGGAGACAGGAGGAGCACAGGCAGCCCCAGCCCCTGGGGGAAGGTGTCCTCCTGGGGCTTGGGGCCGACACCGGGGCCGGGGCTGGGTCTGGCTGGAGGGTGGATGGCAGTCTCCCAGGTGTGCCATCCTACCTGCTCCTCATCCTGGAAGGGTCAAGGGGCTCTACCGGCAGAAGGAGGGGCCATGGCGCTCTGCGTAGCCACCTCTGTGCTCACAAAAGCAGGCTTTCCTGCTGCCTCAAGCTCTCTGGTGTGGAGCTGAGCTCCGGAGCCCCGAACAGCATCAGGTGGTGGAGAACACTGATCTGTCGTCGCGTTTCTTCTCCAGCCGGGACACGTTTCAGGAGGAATGTCAAGTGACTGTGGGGAGGGGAGTGACCTCTTCCACCTGTTGCTTTGCACATTGCACTCTTTGGTCAGAGGGTTAGAAATGTCACTGGTTGCAGGGATGCAATTGTCACCTCTGGCGAGGTCTCATCTGCAGGCGCCCACACAGCTGGAACTGAGAGCGGCCTGGTGAACCCGCAGGGCGGGCGGGGGCCCCGACCCCTTGAACGTGCTGACAGCTGAGGGATCCATTTGGAGAAGCCTGGACTGGGTAGGTCCCGCCCCGCCGGGGTCCAGCCCAGTCGTGGAAGGGATGTCACCCTGTGGCCCAGGGGCAGCTTGGAGGCTGAGGACTCCTGCACCCCTCCCCACAGCCGCTTTGCAGTGCCTGCCCCTTCCCTGCAGGTCCCCGGGTGCAGAAGTGCTATGAGAAGTGGGCGAAGTGAAACCACCACCCAGGGCCCCGGGGAGAGGAACCTGCAACCACCTCCTACCCACAGCCGTGTCCACGCAGCTCTGCAGCAGCTCACACCCGAGTGCTGCCTGTGGTAAAGAGGCTGCCCCTCAAGGTCGTCGGGATCCGGGGAAGGGCAGGGGCCGCTTTAGGGCCCCGTCATGTCACAAATGCCAAGACCGAGTGCTACCGGCCAGAGTGATGATTCACAAGGTTTCAGAAGCCCCTGGTGACCACGGGGCCAACGGGCAGAGGCCATCTCTGGTTCCGTCCTAGGTTCAGGCCCCCACGACCTGGAGGACTGCCAAGCCACCTGTGCCCAGGTCCGCTTCCCTAAAACTGGGCCACTGCAGCGGTGCATGCAGGACGCGCAGCTGTCAAGAGCCACAGAACTCAGACAGGACTGGACAGTCACAGCCTCCCGTTGGAAGACGGCAGCATGAGCTCACCGATTGAGCCGCCGCACAGCCAACGTGGTCTACTTGGTTTTGCTCGTGAGCCTAAAACAGTAAGTCCACTCATTAAAAACAAGGGCTCAGGGACCCATGCTCACCTGGCGGTGTTCTTGGACGAGTCCAGCAGGATCCTGGGCAGGGCCTGGCCTTGCTGCTGTCAGACCTAAGGCGCTGTGACAGGCCCTCCCTCCTGGGGACACAGGTACCTCCGGATTCCTGAGGGTCTCTGGAGCAGGAATTTCCAGATTTCCCTCCTCCTGATGAGCCACCAGCCAGCCGTGGGGTGAGGCCACAGCAGCAGAACTGGTTCCTGGGCCTTCGCCCAGCTCCTGGGGAGGTCTGTGCTTCAGCGAAGCTCAGGGCCTGCTGGGCACCTGTGTGCCTGGCACAGTGGGGCTGCTGACCCTCCTGACCTGGCAGTGAAATGTCCCCATAAATGGGTCCTCGGTGCCTGTGGTGTCAGGCTCTGAGGGGGCTTGTTAGGTTTGGGCCTGGGGTGGGCATGGCTGTCTGAGGCTGCCCAGTGACCAGCTGCCGCACGCCACCTGCTAGGGCCTGGTCAGGGGCAAAGCAACCCCCATGGGATCGATTTTGAACCAGAAGGGACCTTGCCAGCAGGTGTGTGGGGTCTTCCTGGCAGTAAGGGCATCTTGGAATGTGCCCATCCACAGATGGCTGGGGTCAAGTCCCAGTGAGCATTTCTCCAGTTAAAGCCAGCAGGAGGCCACAGCGGTACTGCCCTCCACGCACAGCGGGAAGGAGCTGGGCATCCCGGCATCCAGAGCAACACTCGGGGACTTCCCGCCCGCACTGTCCTCCAACAGCAGAGGGGGCGCGGAAGGAGCAAGACCCGGATCTGCCGGACTCACAAAGGCGAGGAGGGACTTTGCGGAGGGACGCTGCCCCCCCCCAGAGGTGACAGCAGCCAAGGGGCCGGGTGCCTTCCACGGGCTCCGTCATGGGTGCAGCGGTGCCAGCAGCCCCAGCACAACTCAGCAGGTGGACACTGTGGGGAGGGCAGGATGCTCGCCCAGGGGGCCACCCGCCCCACCCCATGGTCCGCGCCAGAGAGTGTGGGGAGGGACAAGGCTGTGGCCCAAGGTCAGGTCAGCATCAAGCTTCACCGGTCACGTGTCTTCATCAAAAAACGTCTACCAGGTGCCACCTGGGCTCGTTTGTATGATGTGTTCCGGGGCTGTGGCCCCTGTGCAGGGTGGGCCTCGGGGGGCAGGCCTACGGCGCAGGGCAGTGGCCGTCGGGGCGCCCACACGTCCTGGGACGGGCCCAGGACACGGTCCCGCCCGCTCGGGGTCACACGGGCTGTGGGGCCAGGTCTGTTTCGGTTGAGTCTGGGTGACTAGGAAAGTGGCTGGTGCCTCGATTCTCAGGGCGACCTCAGCTTCGAGCCTCATCCCTGGTGGGCGTCCGAAGCCTGGCCCCGCAGGCCCGACTCAGGCCGCGTGGGGCCGTCTCCCCAGCGTGCTCCCCGCGGCCAACCCCGCGTAGGCGCTTTTATTCCCAGCCCAGGCCTGAGGTTATTGGGCATGCATTGGCGGTCGCTCCTGTCATCTGAACCTGCTCACTCAAGAGTCAGCCGCCCCCGGAACCGGACACTCCCGGAAAATGTCAGGACCCGGCCCATCCCCCTCCGCGCCTTGCCCCCCGTCCCCCGGTGAGAAGTGCAGGCCCCCCTGCCCGGGGCGGCTCCCGCGTGGGCCTGTGCCTTCCCGCTCGGCGCCCTGGCCTCCGAGTCCCTGCTGTCACACTGCTTCCCCTCCGAGGTCATTTTTGCTGACCTTCTCATAGGGACGTAATTACCGTAATTGTGGTCAAACGCTTGTGACTTATGTTTAGCAACTGCGGCAGCCACATGTAATTAGACGTGAACCGAGCGAGCCAGCTCCACCCGGTAACCGGCACCTGAACACCTCCCTACCCTAACTTCCCGTTGGGGGAGGGGGGAATGGGCGGCCGCTGGGAACCGAGGGGCTCCCCACCCTGGCCCCCGGGGCCAAGCTCTGGGTGTGGGCCTCGAGTCCAGGCTGACCCGGGCTGCGTGGTGGCGGGGGTGCCCGCCGTGGGCCGGCCCCATGTGATCGTCCCCGCACCCCCACCACTGGGGGTGACAGCAGCCACTCTGGGCCGTCAGACCTTGGCAGCACCTCAGTCTGCTGGCCCTGAGCGGACCATGGGCCCCTGCGGGTGTCCCTCCCACAGCCGTCGCGTGAGTGGGAAGGCCCCACGGGCACATTCCCTCAGGGTGGCACCCCACGGGGCAGGAGGGCCCCCTGACTGCCACAGGGTGGCCTCAGGAGGGACCATGCGTGAGACACGACGTCACGAGGACCTGACATCCCCGGGGACGCTCCCACCTAGGTGGCCGGCGGATGTGTGCCTCGGCTAGACCCGGGAGTGACGGGGCAGAGCCAGGCTGGGCCGGCGGCCCCCAGGCGGCCCTGGAGCCAGGGGCCAGGAGGAGGGGAGGGGGCCAGCCGTGCACAGGGGGCACGGAGGAGGGGGAGGTGTCCAGCCAGCAGGGACCTGGGCACAGTCACCGGCCTCTGCTCCCGGTTCTGCCCCGAGGGGGTGGGGGGGGTGGGAGGGGGTGGGAGGGACCCCACGCACCTGCTGTGCGCCAGCCCCGCCACGCCCTCCCAGCCCTGCGTGGGCAGCCCCACCCTCCTCAGAGCCAGATCCCGGGGAGGAGGAGGGGCAGCCCTGGGCTCTGGGCTGGGCTCCGACCGTGGGGCACGCCGGTCAGCACGCACACAGCTGTCTCAGCCGAGGCCTCGCACCCCCAGTGCGGGCAGGGCTGCGGTTGGCCGTCTGCGCACTTGCAGGCTCCACGGTGTCACCAGCCAGAGCACAGGGCCCTGCAGCCCGAGGCGGGGGGTCGGGGGGCGCCTCACCGCAGACCCAGCTTAGAGGCAGAAAGGCCCCATTCAGCCTCCGCATCCTCACCCTGCACCTGCTTGTAGGACATGGTCCCGTGTGCTCCGAGTGGATACTCCCAGATGCTCCCTCTAGGTGCTCCCCAGGCCCCCAGGACGTGCTCCCCGGGCCCCCAGGACATGCTCCCCATGCCCCAGTGCATGCTCCCCGTGCCCCAGTGCATCCTCCCCGTGTCCCCAGCAGGTGTTCCCCATGCCCCCAGGACGTGTTCCGCGTCCCCCCAAGTACGTCCTCCCTGTGCCCCTAGCAGATGCTCCTTGTGCCCCCAGCAGGTGCTCCCCATGCCCCAGTACATGCTTCCCGTGCCCCAATACATGCTCCCCGTGCCCCAATACATGCTCCCCGTGCCCCCAGCAGGTGCTCCTCATGGGCTGCTCCCAGCTCAGGCACCTGCTTGGACCAGCCTCCGGGTTCAGGGCAGGGAGGTGTCCGACGCACACACTGTCCTGTGTCCCGGCGTGCGTGTGGGAAGTCTTGGCTGCGTGCCTCCCGCCATGCACCCGGCTCTGCATACCCCCCGACTCAGCAGCTGTGGTGTGGCGCCCCTTCCCGCGTTCCGCGTGCCCACATCTGTACATTGTCCTTTGTTAAATAATTTTTTGCAAGATTATTTGTCTTGGAGAGAGAGCACACACAAGTCGGGGAGGGTGGGCAGAGGGAGAGAATCAGACCCCACGCGGGGCTCAGTGCCTCGACCCTGAGACCGTGACCTGAGCCGAAATCAAGATTTGGCCACGTAACCAAGGGAGCCACCCAGCGCCCACATGCGGACCTTTCCCACCTGACCGTGGGAAGTTGCCGAGGTCATGAGCCTTTGGCCCTACACACCCGAGGGGCCACCAGCTGCCAGGACCGCGCTCACCGTGAGACACCGGCCTGGGGCCTCACAGGGACACGGCGTCCCTCAGCTCGCTGGCTGGAGTCTATTTCCTCCACTGCCCCCAAACCACGCAGCATGGGGAACACGGCCCACGGGGGCCGCCCTGGTGGTGCCCAGCCCCTCCCCAGGCAGGTGGGCCTGGAGGGCGCTGAGCTGGCCGCCCACTTGCATTTCCAGCAGCGTCCCCGCCGCGCGGCCGTGGGAGGACGCTGTCCAGCCCGTCTGCGCCCACACACCGCGGCCTGCGAGCGCACGAGGTGTGAAAGCCCTTCCGTGCCCCGACAGGAGAGAAGGGTCCTGCTGTGGCCCCGGGGACTGTGCAGCCAGGCCCACCCACGCTGTCCCCTCACAGGCCCCTTGGCCCCGGGGAGCTGCGCCAGGGACGGGGCGGGAGATGGGCGGACGGGGCACAGTGTGGGCGCTGCCCCGGAACTGCCCGGCTGGGAGCCCCAGGGACAGGTCCTCCCGGGTCAGTGCTGAGCCACACCTCGGTGACTCAGCCCAGGTGTGCGGGCGGGGACACCTGCAGGAAACCCCGTTCGGGGCCAGGCAGGTGTGGCCTGCTTCGCTCCAGTACAGCCGGCCTGCCTCCCACACACGGCTCTGGACGCAGGCCACAGTGGGCCGGGCGGCTCCGGGCTGCCGCCTGCTGGCGGGCTGAGAGCAGGCCAGGCCACTGTCCCTCGCGGTGGGGGCTCCATAGGGACGGGCAGTGCCACCCAGAAGCAGGCAAAGCCGGCCCTGGACGGCAGGTGTCCTCCTGTCGCCTCATGGGGTCTGCAGGCCATCCGGACATGACGGCCGTCCTCACCTTCCCTGGGCCTGAGGTTCACGGGCTGGACAGGGAAGGACGCCCAGAGCCCCACACAGGATGGATGTGGAGTGGGGGCCCTGGGGGGCTGGGGAGGGTGCAGTGGGTGATCACGTGGGCTTGGGAAACCACAGAGACGGTGGTGAGGGTCCCCCGGGGCGGGGCGGGTGCTGGGGCCTGTGCCGGCGAACGTGGGGGAGGGTCAGGGCATAGGGGTAGCTTCCAGACCTTCGCACCCAAGGTCGCAAACGCCATCGGCAAGGTCAACCAGGTGGCTTGGTTTCTTCAGACTCATTCTTCTGGGCTGAGACGTCATCGTGTGATTTGAGCACGATGACCTAGGAGACCTTTATTCAAGAGCCCCTAGCGGTGGGCTCTGGGAGCAGGGCCAGCGTGACGAGGGTGACGCTGGGGAGGGGTTCTGACCCTCACACAGCTCCCACCCGCCGAGCACCCCATCCCTGCACCGCCTGGGGGCCACATGGCCCCTCAGCGGCAGCCGGCCTGCAGGACGACATTCGGGACCCTGCCTACTGGCCCTCTGCTTCTAGCCCTGTGACCAGAAGCCTCGGGCCTGAAGGTGGGTGCAGAGTGTGACCCATGAGGAAGTGGGCTCTGTTCTTCAAGAGCTACTGAGTTTTCTACTTTATATGCAGAAATGTGTGGGGATGGATGTGGAGGCTGTGGGAGAAGAGCGGCAGGAAAATAACGCTGGACCAGGCACACCCAAGACAGCTGACGTGGGCTCACCAAGCGGCCATCCGTGTTCACGTCTCAACTGGGGTGAGGGTCAGGGTCGGGGTCGGGGTCAGGGTTAGGGTTAGCGTCGGGGTCAGGGTCTGAGAGGGTCAGAGTCAGCGTCGGGGTCAGGGTCTGAGAGGGTCAGGGTCAGCGTCGGCATCAGCATCGGCGTTGGGGTCGGGGTCAGGATCAGGGTCGGGGTCAGGGTTGGGGTCAGGGTTAGGGTCAGCATCAGGGTCAGGTTTGGGGTTAGGGTCAGGGTCAGTGTCAGGGTCAGGGTCGGGTCGGGGTCAGGGTTGGGGTCAGGGTCAGTGTCAGGGTCAGGGTCAGTGTCAGGGTCGGGGTCAGGGTTAAGGTCAGCATCGGGGTCAGGGTCGGAGTCAGGGTCAGGGTCGGAGTCAGGGTCAGGGTCAACGTCAGGGTCAGGGTCGGGGTCAGGGTTAAGGTCAGCATCGGGGTCAGGGTCAGGGTCAGCTCTGAGAGCCTGGGTGGCTGAAACATGGACTGGAAGGTGGCCCACAGTGAGCGGGTTAGAAATGTCCAATGTAGAGAAAGGGATTCAAAGGGTTGGGGATATGGAGGTGACTCTGACATTTAAGGCCGTTCACCCACATGGAGAGGATCCAACAGAGGCCCCTCCCACCGAGACAGTGGGGACCCCGGCACCCCTGAAGAGCCCCGTGGCCCCTTCCTAGAAGGGACCATGCAACTCAACTGGAAAACTGAAACTCAGTGGAGTGCTGAGGTCCCAGGGTGGCAGGGGTGGCAGGGGCCAAGTGGGGGCACCCACCTGCCGAAAGGAGGGGGGCGCGGTCTCACGGGTGGACGTGGGGTGGAGCCACGTCAGAATCCTCCGACTCACAGGCCTGGGGGGCCCCGCGGTGGGTCGCTTGGTGGCGCCCTGCTGCTCAGGAACCCCAGGAAGCACAGGGACTCTCACTTGACCTGCACCCGCAGGGATATTCGAGGTCAAGGGAGGAAAAACCTGGCCCGAATCATAGAAACAGGCTCATGACCCCTCCACCAGCTCCCAGACCCGAGTGCGTCATGGACCCAGAACACCTTGAAGCAGGGGGGTGGGGGGTTGGGCAGTGTCCCCCAGGAAGGCTGCGGCAACCACCGAGAACACACCAGTCCATCTCCGTCCCCGGCTTCCCCAGAGGCTCCTGTGGGCTTTCCCTGGGTACCTGTGCCCCCGGGAGGAGGCGCGATCGCAGCCTCCAGGGAGCACCCGTTACTGGTTTTGCACAGACGCCGAGTCCGAGGGACCCAAACCTTGGTGGTGGCCCGTCAGGGCGAGGACCTGTGGGGGCCCGTGCCTTCGTCTCCACAGGTCCCGCGTGGCCCGGACCCAGCCTGTCTCCCTCCCGAGTTCCAGAACGCTTGGTGAGAGTGGACGCAGGCTCAGCTGGCGGACCCCACAGCGCCAGGGCTGCGGGGGCGGGGGGGCTCCCTGGGCAGCGAGGCCCAGGGCGGAGGCCCGAACCGCCTGCCTGGGAAAGCGGCAGGCGCGAGGCGGCGGGATCAGCGCCCGGTGGGGCTCCTGCCACCTCCCGTAATTCTCGCCTGCTTGGCCGGGGCGGCTGGGCCGTGGAGAGTGGCCGCGGGCCACGTTGTGGTCACCAGGGGCTCCAGCAGCCCCGCGGCGACGTCCCTGCTGGAGCGGCCCCTGGAGCGCAGCCTGTGGCCGGGAGGAGGCCTGCCTCTGCGCCCACCTGCTGGGCCCCAGGGCCAGGTCATGCGACCTCGGGCCGACGCCGATGCTCCCCCCGGCCTCAGACTTCATCTCTCGGGGACCTTGACCGCCAGCCCTCCCACAAGATCGCACGCTTGTCCGTCACATGGATGACAGTGCTCGTGGCTCCTCGAGACCTACTGGCAAGACATCTGCGGTCAGAGGCAGGAGTCAATCCAACAGTTACTCAGAGGCTTCAGTCCTCGGCAACATTTCTGGGCCCCGTGGCGTGGGGAGTGCGGAGCCAGGTCTTCGGGGGTGAGCGCTTAGCCGGACGTCCCACGACCCAGGAAGAGGCCACCACCTAACGGGTCTCTCCAGGTCTCTCCGGCTGCTGGAGGCGACCGTTCCTCCCCAGAGCGTAGTACTTCGGCCACTTTACCGAACGACCTAAGGGCCGGGGGTTTGAGTGGGGTGAGTGGGGCCCAGGATGGGAGGAGGCGCCAGGATGGGTGCGGGCTGCGGTGTGAGCTGCGCTGTCGCGTGGGCCACGTGGTGCCTGGAGCGCCAGGGCCAGACGGAGATGCAGCGTCCTCCGCAACCCCCAGCGCGCTCTGTGTGGTGTTTGAGGACGACCATCCCTGCTTCGATCCTCCTGTTCCCACCTGTAAGTGGACTTGAGGAAGTCACGGTGGGACCGCGTGGGGCGCGGGGGGCCGTGGCCTGGCCTTGTCCCCCCCAAGCGGCCGTGGCAGCCACAGGCGCTCAGAGTGGGGGAGGTGCCTGTGGGCGTCACCCTCCTCCTGCCCCCTTGACCTGAGCAGCCACCTGCCTGCCAGCCTCAGAATGTCGTTGAGAAAGTGACGTGGGAACGCCCGAGAGCCCGTGAAAACGTTGTCAGTCAAATTTCTTGAACAGGAGAGTGAGTACACTTGCTGGGAGAAAGTCAATTGTGCCAGAGGAACCGAGAGAAGAAGGAGTGGTTTCCCTTCACTCTACAGCTGCCGTGCAAGGATGCATCTCCCCGTTCTCCCACTGGGTTGCAGGTGCATGTGTGTGTGAGCGTTTGAGTGTCTGAGTGTGTGCACGTGTGTATACACATGAGCATTGTGTTTATGTGTGTGCATGTGCACAATTGCACGTGTGCGAGTGTGTCTATGCATGTGAGCATTGTGTATGTGAATGTACACGATTGGACGTGTGTGTGTGCATGTGCATATGCACATGAGCATTGTGTTTGTGTGTGAGTGTGCAAAATGTGTGCATGTGCACGTGTGTGTATGCATGTGTGTGTGCATGTGAGCATTGTGTGTGTGCGTGAGCGTGCATGACTGCACGTGCGTGCAGGTGAGCACTGTGCGCGGTGCACGTTGAGCACGAGCGTGTGCGTGGAGTTCTCCGTGGACCCGGGCCCCCAGGCAGGGCACGCGCAACACAAGTCTGCAGGTGCCTGCAGGGCCCTCTAGGCCGACGCTGGTGCCTGTGAGGCAGGATCTGGATTTCAAACCCACTTTTTCAGACGACACGGGGTGGGGGTGGGGGTGGGGGTGGGGGTGGGGACGGGGGTCCACTTTGCTTCCGCGGCCCGCTTGTCGGCTGGGGTGCAGCGCCCCGAGGCGCCAGCACAGGGGGGGGGGTGCGGAGGAGAAGGGGGCGAGGTCCTGCTGTCGCCAGGAAGCCCTTTTGTGGGCATCTTTGAATTCCGTCTGTTCTCACTCCTTTCAGGCCCAGCTGAGGGCGGCGAGCGGCTGCCATCTCCCTGGGTGACCAGCTCTGAATGTCCACAGTCTCCCGGCCTGGCAACCGCCCAGCCTGCCCACCCACGGTCCTTCCTGACCCTGGCGAGGGCTCGGGCCCCCAGAGTGCCGCCGCCGCGCGCAGGGCGCAGGCAGGGACGGGAGCGGCCCCGGGGCGGGCAGGACCTGCCGGGCGCCCCCTCCTCCCCCTGTGGAGGCCCCCCTCCGTCCCGCGCACCCCACGAGGGAGGCCGCGCTGCCATCCCCAGCCGGTGGTTAGGGAGGCCCTGGCGGGCTGGGCTGGGGGTGCTGAGGAGCATGGACCCCAGGCGTCTTGCTCGTCTTGGGGCCCCGGGACCCCCTATGACACCTGCATGTGGTCGGCGTCCAGCAGGACATTAGCTGGGGCAGACAGCTCCGTGGGAGCCCCGTGGGGGGTGCTCCGTCCCCGTGGCCGCTGGGCGTGTGCCCCTCACAGCGCGCGCCAGCCATGTCCCGCAGGTCACCCGTCCGGGAGAGCCGCCTCCAGCCCCTGTGGGTTCCCAGACCGGAGGGGGAGCCACTGTCCTGGCTGCGGACACCTGCAAGCCAGGGCTGGGAGGCGGGATGGGGGATGGGCCTTCGGGGCCCCACTCGTGTCCCGGGGCCCGGGTGCGAGTCAGCACCCACGGTAGTCGTTCAGGAGGGAGATGCGGCACAGCCACCATGGGCCGTTTCCAGCACCTTCCGAGGAAGAGCCTTCTCGGGTCCTCACCGTGGGCAACGAGGCCCCGCCCCCGTCACCCGGGCACACCCGCGGACGAGGTCTGCAGGCACTCGGCTTTCTTTACTTCAAACCATGTGTTTCCTGTGCTTCCCAAAATGTCCAAGCAGGAAGCACAAAACCTCAAACGGCAAAAATAACTGTCCCCCAGATGGCCCTGGGGGGCTGCGGGTCACCGCCCGTGTCGCCCACACTCCCAGGTCTTGGGTCCGGTCCTTGTCGTTTTAAATCTGAGTGAAGCCGACCTACCCTCACCCCGCCGACCCCAGAAAGACCGAAGAGACGCTCTTCCGGGCGGGCTCGAGGCCCACGTCCAGGCCGCCTTCCGCGAGGAGCCAGCCGCGGCGTGAACACCTGCAGGGCCATGGGACACACACGAGCCGACGTGCATGGAACGGGCGCCTGGACGCCCAACGCTTGCTCCTGGCTCAGGCGGATCCGATCCCAGGGAGCTGAGTTCGGGCAGCGGCGCCCTGGAGTTCCCGCGCCCTGGGGCCCCCTCGCTGTCGCTCGCCCGCTCTGAGATCGGGGTCTTCCACGACCGTGCGGCACCAGGGCCTGGGTGGGGCGGGCCTGGGCGCTGAGGAACCCGCTCCAGGAGCGGCCAGTGTGGCCGGCGCGCTCAGCACGTCCGCGGGGGAACACGGCCGAGGGCGCCCCTGCCAGGGCCCGTGTCGGGACCCCCAGACGCCCGCGGTCCCAGCCCGGCGGAGGACGCGCCTGCCACGCTCTGCGCAGCCTTTCTCCAGCGCGTCGCCCGGGGAGGGACGGCGGGTGACTGCCCCGCAGCCGGGCCTCGGCCGCCCCGGGGTCTGTGCCCTCACCAGTGCCTCTGGCCACGGCCCCGGTGCTTCCGTCCCTGTGTCTCCCGAGGCAGCAGGAGGGCGGCCCGGTGACAGCTGCCCCGCTCAGTCAGTGACGCCCTCGCTCGAGGACAGCGCTTCTCGGTCCAGATTCACAGATAACACGGGAGGAAATCCCCCAGCCACAGGAAGGAGCAGCGCGGTGACAGCTTCCACGTGTCCTCCCCAGGCTGTGGGGCTGCCGCGACCCTGGGGGCCCCAGTCGTGCCTGGACCAGGACGCGGCCTGAGCAGCACAGCCGGGCCCTTCGGGACGGAGACAGCCTTTGTCCCTGCCGCTGTGCTCAGGGGCCACGGGCGCCCCAGGCAGGACGCGGAGCCTCATGACCCCCACGGTCACCGCAGGCGCCTGAGCCAGCAAAAGGCCAGGGGAGCCGACCAGAGAGGCCAGGGTGCCCCTGCACCCCAGGTGTCAGGTGTTCTCCTCCCCGCCTGCAGGGGGCCCGGGCCCCTCCCTCCCCACGGGGCCATCAGACAGTCACACATCCGCCCCCCCAAGCCCTGGCTACCGGTCCTTGCAGGGGCTCAGTGACCAGTGGTTGCAGGTTTCAGGCCTCCGGGCTGCCAGGGCTGAGACTGGGAACATTCTGGGTGCAGCTCGGGGAATGGGGTGAGCAGGTTCCCCTGGGCTGGACGGAGGAGGCCCGGGCCTTGGCCCTGCCGCTGGCCCCACGGTCAGGCCTGCAGGGTGGAGACGGGGCCCTGTTCCCCCACAACACCCGCAAGGCCACGGGCACCTCAATCACCTGCACCCCAACAAATACATAAATCTTGGAAACATAAGATGCTCATTATTTTGAGTGTTCACTGTTAAGAAAAATTAAACTCGTTCCCACTTGCTCAGGGCTGTGTCCACTTTAGTAGAAATACGTTCACAAGTGCGGCCAAGCCCCTCACGGGAAGACAGCGGGGGAGCTCTGCCCACAGTGGCCGTCGCAGCGCTGGCAAGTGCTGGTGACAATGGCGGTGGCCGCGTGTGGGTGCAGGCTTGGGGGGCCCCTCGGAGGAGCCGGCCAAGCTGCAGCTTCAGTCCAACGGCACTTGTTGTGGAGGGGACGGTGGGGCTGGGCTGGCCGCCCGCGAGGTCCCCGGAGGGCGCCGTGTGAGCTCGGTCACTGCTGGGCCCTTAACGGGATCCCCGTGGGACGCGTGTAATGATCAACCGACTGAGGGTGGTGGGCCGGGGGCCCCAGGCCGCCCTGCACCCCCGGGCCGGGCTCAGCGCTGGCTCACAAGCGCGTGGACTCTGCCGGCCGCGGGGAGTTGGCAGCGGACAGAGGACCGTGTCCCTGCCCCACGGACGCGGCAACGTCGGGGGAGGCGGTGCTGGGGGCAGAGCGGCGGGGCCGGGTGGGGCGAACACGGCAGGAGCCTGCGCCTCCTCAAGCTCGAGGTCCCGGAGGGAGGTGTCAGTGGAGCCAGGCCAGTGGCGCTGAGCGCAGGCCCGACCCGCGGGGTGTGCGGGATGCTGTGCGGGACGGTGTGCAGGACTCTGGGCGGGACTCTGGGTGGGACACTGCGGGACACCCAGGGGCGCGGCTGTCCAGGGGCTCCTGGGTGGAGACAAGGGAGTCGGTTTGTCGCAGCAGCAGCCGTGGGCAGCAAGTCAGTGCATGTGCAGGGCTCCTGGCCGTCCCGGGGCCACGTGGGGAGGCAGGGGACACGCGGGCGGCAGGGGTCCGGGCCAGCTGTCACCTGCCCCACAGCAGCCGCAGGCGCTCAGCTCTCCCTCCCCGCGGCGACATCCCCTCAGTCTCACCCGGGGAGCAGCGCCCAGGGCCATCTCCACGCGGCCCCTGGGGCCAGGTGACAGCCGTGACCCTCAGTGGCGTGGCCTGAGGGCTGGACGCGGGGGGCGCAGACAGAGAGGCTCCCTCCTGGGCCGAGAGGGAAGAACATCGCGCGGGGCCACTGAGGTCGCACGTGTCTGTGCGGAGCCCTCGGGGGGACAGCTGGCTCCACGGGGTCAGCGCGCAACCTCACGGGGGGCGACCTAACAACTCCCTGCGCCAAAAAATAACGGGACCCTGTCCACAGAGCCGCGTGTGGGCCCCACGCAGGGGCAGCTCGCGGCAAACCCAGCCCGGGCTGTGGGCGCCTCCCCGTCCCCCTTCCTCATCGCCTCTGCCCCGTGGCCTGTCACCCAGACGTCAGGTCCCACTGGTTCCCCGTGAACCAATGTGGTAAAATCTGTGACGCGGGTTCATTTCTGTTTGGACAAGTCATGGTTTTCCTCCTTTGAAATGTGTCTTTTCATACTTTTCTGCAGCAGAGCAGCCCTCACCGTTAAAAGTGGAGGAGACCCTGCGCGAAGGCCCGTCCTTGCCCTCGGGCGTCCTGGGGAACGTGGGTCCTCCAGTATTTAGGGGCGTCTGCCGGCCACGGGCACAGGACGCACCACGTCCCCCTCTCCAGGAGCCGGAGGAGGGCTCTGGATGTGTTCCACTCGGGGGCCTGAGGGCGCCTGGGGGGTGACACCCAGCTCATGCGGTGCAGGAGGGGGCCCGTGGGGAGGGGCAGGAAGAGGAGCCCCCTGGAGGCTGTGCCCCACAGCCCAGAGAGCTGGACTGGAGGAGGGTGAGGGCGGGCAGCAGCGGGTGCGCGGTAGGCATACTGCCTGGTAGGAGGTGCTGCGGGGGGCAGGTGGAGGCCCGCAGGTGGAGGCCCACAGGTGGAGGTCGGCAGGCTGAGGCTGGCAGGTGGGGGCCCACAGGTGGAGGCCGGGAGGCAGGGGCCCACAGGTGGAGGTCGGCAGGCTGAGGCTGGCAGGTGGAGGCCCACAGGTGGAGGCTTGCAGGTGGGAGGCCCCGGGGGTCCCCGCAGCAGGTGTGGGCAGCCACTGGCTGTTAGCCACTCGGAGCCTGAGACCCCAGCCTGACTGGAAGAAGGCACGAGAGGTGGACGCTCGCACGGGCACAGGGGCTGAGATGCCATAGGGCCACCGGGCCAGGAGGCAGCAAAGCCAGAACCAGTCCCGGCGGGGCCTCACCCCACGTGCCCGGCCACCCTGTGACCACGTCCTCTCCCTCTGCCCACGTGGCTGCAGATAAAAGGACATGGGGAGGATCTGACGGGCGTCGGGGCCCACACAGCCCCCCCTACCCCGTGAACGATGGGGGACCCAGGAGCTGAGGCAGGCGGAGGGCCAGGCCCCGCCCTGTCAGTGGGTCGGCAGCTTTCCACAGGCCTCGCAAGAAGGGCTGCAGTCACCCCGAAACCTCTGGCTTCCCCGCCTCCCGGAGTTCTGCGAATGTACCGGAACCCTGTCTCCACAGATGCCACCTTCCTATGGAGACACAGGAGGAAGACGTCTAACTGGCCTCTCCTGGCTGGTTGCCGGGCGCCTCGGTGCTCAAGCACGGCCACCCGCTGTGCACGCACCCCGGGGGCACCGGCCACCTGCTCGAGGTATCCAGAGCCTGGACGGCACATGGCTGGGATCACTCAGCCTCAGCTGTGGCAGGCGGAGGCCCTATTCGAAGCCTCCCCAACCTGGGCTGGCTTCCTCTCCCTCCTGCCCAGCCCTTGCCACCCCAGTCCTGACCCTGGTTCCCGCCAGGCCCACCGCACGCAGTTGTGGGCAGGCCTCCCCTGGCCCACCGTGTGCTGCGCACCTCGGGGACACCTGTGGGACCCTGCACCACCGCCCAGAGGGGCAGGCCGGTCAACGGCCCAGGGGGCAACCCCACAGGACAGAGCCAAGGGCGCGCCCCCACGGACGCTTCTCCAGAGCCCCCAGCTGCCCACAGAGCGCGCCGGTCCTGGCTCCCTCTCCTCCCCTGCCGCGCCGTCCCGCTCCCAGCTTCCCAGGAGCGAAATCCCTCACTGCAAAGGCCCGACTCCGGCTCGGCTCTCTGGGCCGCGAGGCCAAGACAAACACTGTGTGATCCTCGGATGCTTGCGTCAAATCCACTCCAGATGTTTGCTCAGCTGCTAATTGAATGCACCCTCTAATGGGAACCTCATTACTTCCTCCAGCCCGTCCAGGGAGCAGTCCAGACTCGGGCTTCGGGTCAACTGTGTTCTCCAGGCTTTCATGACACCCTAGTCCTAAAGCGCCCGGCTCTTGGGAAATGCTCAGTGAGGGGGCCACTCCTCCCTGCGTGGGGTTAGCCCGGGCCGGAGAGCACAACACGTGGGCTAGCATCACGGCTTCTGCCCATCAGGCGCTCATCAGGAGACACTCGTCGTGTCCTGGGTGGGCAGGGGGCTGCATGGGTGTTGGCTCTCGGCGTGGGCCACAGAGGGCTGCCCATCCCCTCCTCCACGGGACGTGACTTCAGGTGTCTGGCCCACGGAGTCCAGCCCAGTTCCACCAGCCATCCTCCTGTGACAGCACTTGGCAAACCCTGGGCCCAGCAGGGGCGGGGTCGGCCCAGAGAGGAGCTGAGCCGGGGTCCGTGCCTCCCCGATGGCTGAGAGCCCCCAGGGGAGAAGACAAAGGTGGTGCTCCCGGGCTGCCCCGCGGGTGCTGCTCCGGATTTCACACTCACCCACTGGCCGACCCCCGCCCAGGCTGTGGGGCTCGACGACGGGCCTGGGGCTCCCTGCCCCTGTGCGCAGTGGCCGACCCGGTGGAGGGGATGAGAGAATGACTCAGAGTCGCTGCTGTGGCCATGGAAGCTCAGCGGGTCTGACACCCAGGGACTAAGGCTGCTGCCGTGGGAGTTGATGTAATCACGTCCCAACAGGTCTAGGTCCTGCAGGACCTTAAGACGTCACCTGGCCGCCACCCCTGGATGAGCCGTCAGGCCGGCCCAGTGAGGCCCCGGGTTCGAACAACGTGGAAGAGCCCGTACAGCCCTCACCACGCTTGGGCCAGCAGCTGGCTGCTCCCACGAACACGTCCCAGGGTGAGGCCCTGGGCCGCGTGGCTGCTGCGTCCTGCAGGCTGAGCGCAGGCCTCCCATCCGGCTGGACACCTGGGGCTCCCGGCCCCCCCGCCGCCCTCGGGGCAGGCTCCCTGTGAGCTGCGGCCCAGCGCCCAGGCCTCTCCACGTCTGTCCCCACGGCAGCGCCTCACGGGGCTGCCGGGCCGTGTCTGCATGTGAACTGGCACCAGGCTTGGGAACTCAGCCAGCACCGGCTCGTCTGCACACGCGGCGGCTGCGTGGAGGAGGTCACCCGGAGAGCCAGCTTCCCTCGGCCCCGCTCCAGTGCCCCCAGTGCCCCCCGGTCCCCGGCCTCGGGGTTCACGCAGCCTCCGCCCTGCCTTCCTCCAGTGCCGCTTAGTGCTCGGCATGTTTGCAAAAGGCAGGCGACAGCCAACTGTTATCAGGGAAAAGGCGGTGAAAAGCAAATTTCTGGCAGCAAGATGCGAACAGGAAGCGAGGCTGGGCAGCCAAGGCCCGTTCTGACCCCGCGGGCGTGGGGGCGCAGGCACCGCGTGGGCCCCTCTCCTCTTGCTCCCGACGCTTGCGAGGAGGTGCGGGCCCCAAGGCTGCAGGGGCGCTGGCGGCTCATGGTGCTCAGCTGGCGGAGAGCAAACTGCGTCCAACCGGTGGAGCTGGGGAGCACCGGGGCCGGCAGTGACCCCCCAGGCTGCCCCATCCCCCGCCGGAGCACGGCCCCGCTCATGTGGCCCAGGAGCTTCCCGGGCGACAGGCTTGGCAAGTGCTGACGTGGGGTCGGCAGAGGTCACACTTGAAGTGATGCTTCAAAAACCCAAGGGGCGGGGGCGGGGGGCGGGGCAGGGCGTGACCCGGGGTCCCGGGATCCAGTCCCGCGTCGGGCTCCCTGCGTGGGGCCTGCTTCTCCCTCGGCCTGGCTCTCTCCCTCTCTCTCTGGGTCTCTCAGGAATAAATAAATACAATGTTTAAAAAAAAGAAAACAAAAATCTAAAGCAGATACAATGTATCGAACGGTTTGCGTTTAATCTTCGATCCGGGCAGCGACGGCTGTAAAGCGGGTCACGGGCTCGCGCGCTGGGAGGACCGCGGGGGTCACGGCCGCAGGTCACGCCCGGGAGGCTGGCGGGGCGGTGCAGCGGGGGCCGTGGGGTGCGGGTGCGGGTGCGGCTGCGGGGCTCGGGGCGCCCCCTCCCTCCCCCTCCCTCCCCCTCCCTCCCCCTCCCCGGGCTTCCGCCGCTCAGGCCGCGCCCCTCCACCCGCGACCGACGGCTCCGCGAGCCAATGGGCCGCGCCGGCCTCGGGCCGCCCCCGCGAGCCGCACGCGCAGTAGCCCCGGGGGAGGGGCGGCCGGAGGAGCGAGCGGTCATGCGGCCCCGGGGGGACCCCGCCGCCGCGCCCCACGTGGTAGGTGCCGGGCCGAGGGCGCGGGGCCGCCCCCTCCCTCCCCCCTCCCCCCTCCATCCTCCAGCCCTCCTCCCTCCGGCTCTCCTCCTCTCCCCCCTCCTCCCTCCTCTCTCCTCCCTCCAGCCCTCTTGCCTTCTTCCTCCTCCGTCCGCCCCTCCCTCTGCCCTCTAGACTTCCTCCCTCCATCCTCTTCCCTCCTCCCTCTGCCCTCCTCCCTCTGCCCTCCTCCCTCTAGTCCAACTCCCTTTACCCTCTCCCTCCACCCTCTCCCTCCACCCTCCAGCTCTCCTTCCTCCAACCCTCCATCCTCCTCCCTCTGCCCTCCTCCCTCCAGGCCTCTTCCCTCCACGCCTCCTCCTTCCAGCCCTCCTTCCTCCACCCCTCCTTCCTCCAATCTTCCATCCTCCTCCCTCCAGCCCTCCTTCCTCCAAGCCTCCATCCTCCTCCCTCCAGCCCTCCTCCCTCCAATCCTCTTCCCCCAGCCCTCCTCCCTCTAGCCTTCTTCCCTCCAGCCCTCCTCCCTGTTCTTCCTCCCTCCACCCTCCAGCCCTCCTCCCTCCACCCTCCAGCCCTCCTTCCTTGAGCCCCCCTCTTCCATCCTTCCTCTGCCCTCCTCCCTCTCGGGGCTGCACTCAGCGGCGTGCACTCCCCGGGGGCTCACCTGGGAGGATCTTTGCCCCCAAGCAACCTGCAGCCCAGGAATTTAATCAGTGTCCACCCTGGACAGGAATTCACATTAGGTTTTGTGTTGTAGATCTTGAGAACAGTAAAAATGTTCTTTCCTGTTTTCTTTAAGGAATCATATTTCCTCTAAAAATAGGTCTGTAAGTAAATTAGGTGACCACTTTTTTGGAAAGATGAATTCCAGAAGGGTTATCACTGTTCAGTCAGATCCTCAGAGTAAAGAACTTGACCAGACTGTGCTCAGTCCACGGGCTTTTCTAAGCCATCTTCGGAGCTGGTGTTTTTATCGAGCTGTTTGCTGTGTGGATGTCGAACACCCGTGTGCACACGTCCGTAGGTGCGTGCCCGTGAGCTGTGCACGCCCGGACGGCCCGAGTCTCTGTGTCCCGTTCAGGAACGGCTCCCCTTCTCAGTGGGGTATACACTCCAGGCTGGGGGACACGAGTCTCTAACTCTGGGCACCCTGTACTCGCTTCACGTGCTAACATGCAAAGTTAAGGCGGTTCCTGTCTTCTGTTCCTTGGTGGCAGTCGGTTCCTCTGGTTTTACTCCATACACTTTGGGCGTTTTTGTTTCATCTGCTGTAGGAGAGGACGTGTCAAACTGTCCTAAGCTAAGTAGAGCAGAAGGACAGAGGCCCCCATGTCCCCAGCACCCACCCATTTCTGTTAAAGCGGGTGTCCAGGGACCTCAAGACTTTGTTGCAGCTTCTCTAGCGTCATGGCTTTGGAAGATGCTTACTCCACTGAGAAAAGGCCAACAGGTTCTTTTCATGAGTGGGCTGGAGAAGAGCTGCTTGTTTCAACCAAAATGATGTTTCCGACCAGTGATTGGAAAACACATGAATTTGCCATTGAATTGGGAAAGTCTTGGGTGCCTTTCAGATTTTTGTTTCCTTTTCAAAAGCATCCAAAAGACTAGCTCAGGGCAATCTAAGACAGTATAAATCTTACGGAGTAAAAGGACGCTAAGAGCCTGGCGGGAAGGAACGGGCACCTTCTGTCTGGGGAGCAGTATTTCCCTAGAAGCCTTACTCTGGGCCGCCTGTGACCCTGGCCTCCACGCTCGGTGCTGGTGCTCGGTGCTGGTGCGTGGTCCCGGTGAATGGTGCGGATGCTGGTGCGGGTGCCCATTGCACGGAGCGGGTGCTGGTTCACAGTGCGTGTGCACAGTGTTGGTGCGAGGTGCTGGTGTGCAGTGTCAGTGCTGGTGCATGGTGTGGTGCTGGTGTGCTGTGCTCGGTGCTGGTGCTGGTGAGTGGTACTTGTGGGTTTGCTGGTACGCAGTGCTCGGTGCTGGTGTGCATGCTGGTACTGGTGCACAGGGTGGGTGCTGGTGCGGGGTGCTCGGTGCTCGGTGCTGCTGCACGGTGCTGGTGCGTGCCGGTGACGGGTGAGAAAGTCCGGGCACGGGCACCGGCACCGGCACGAGCTCCGGCCCGTGCTGCGCCGACCGGCTCGCTCGGGGTTGCAGTCCATCATCCTCCCGGTGCACAACGCCGAGCGCTGGCTGCACGAGTGCCTGAGGTCGGTTCTGCAGCAGGACTTCGCAGGCCCCATGGAGCTGTCGGTTTTCAACGATGCCAGTAAGGTAGGTGCGGACTCGGCCCGTGGGAGCCCCCTCTGTGCGCAGGGAAGGCTCCCGAGCCACCCGTGTCCTCCTGCTTTCAGGACCAGTCTCTGAGGATCCTGGAGGAGTGGAAGGCGAAGCTGGAAGATTCTGGCATCCCCGTGGTCATTGGCGGGCACGAGTCTCCTTATCCGCGTGGAGGTCAGTGACCCTGTTTGCTTTACTGTCTGGCCCTGTGGGGTGGCTTCTTAGGACTCGTGTCCTTCCACACACTGAGCCCCGCCAGCCATTCCGCCACCTGGGAAGGGGGCTTGGGGGTCAGAGGAGGACCCCCCTCCCCCAGGAACACGCAGGCTCCACCCCAACCACAGGCAGGGCAGCAAGCAGAGGAGCCTCTTTTTTTAAAAAATTTTTATTTATTTATGATAGTCACACACAGAGAGAGAGAGAGGCAGAGACACAGGCAGAGGGAGAAGCAGGCTCCATGCACCGGGAGTCCGACGTGGGATTCGATCCCGGGTCTCCAGGATCGCACCCTGGGCCACAGGCAGGCGCCAAACCGCTGTGCCACCCGGGGATCCCAGAGGAGCCTCTTCTTATAGGAGGGGGTGGGCGGGGCTCTTGTAAACAGAAAAACCATTGGAGTAAACCGGGAGCTGGATGTATAGTGTCTTCCCATTGGCTGGACTGTGGCTGTCTCCCATTGGCTGGGCCATGGCCGCCTCCCATTGGCTGAGCCATGGCTGTCTCCTATTGGCTGGCCTGTTGCCGGGGCAGCAGAAAACCTTCCATCCTGGACCTGGTTGCTAAAGTAGTTACCACCTGTGAGGAGTCTCTCTCCCCGTGGGGTCTGTAAGTGGTAACGGTGCTGGGCACCCAGCGCCCCTGCCGGGCCCCTGACTGCGCTTTTAATAAGCTTTTTGCCACCCAGGGATCCCTAAGCTTTTATTAACTTTCCTAAATATTTCATATTCGAATCCTGGTGTAAAGTATCCCGAATAATAAATTTATCACGTATTAAGAACCCAGTGCACCTAAATTTCTTATTCTTTGCTGAAGGTTTGTATGAGACCACCACACATACTTTATACTTGCTCAGCTTAACAAAAAGCTGTGGGGTGTTTTTATTTTTAGTGTGAATGATCATATTATTGGTCACCTCTACTTCTTAAAACTCTTTTCTTGTGACATTAGATTTGTTTGTGCCCAGTGTTTTGAAAACCTTAAAGAACTAGTTTTTAATTTTGCTGCTTTTCTATATTTTCTTTCATCTGTTTTGCCTGTTTTCTGTTTCCACTCTGATCTGTATTTGCTTTTTTCTGCTTGCTTTTGGCTTAAAATTTTCTTTTCCTAATTAAAAAAAAATATTTATTTATTTATTTTAGAGGGAGGGAGAGCAGACTTGAGTGAGTGCCCTGGAGTGTGGGGGGGGGGGCAGGAGCAGGGGGGAGGGGTGGGGGATAGAGAGTCAGGGGGACTCCCCACCCCAGCAGAGCCCCAAGCACCTGAGCTCAGGACCTGAGCTAAAACCAAGTGAATCTGCCCAGCCTCAGGGGACTGAGCCAGCCAGGCACCCCCTTTTCTTTCCTAATTTTTAAAGTGGAAGTTGAGGTCATTGATTTGACACCTTCTATAGGCATTTTATGATATAAAATGCTTTAGCAACATCGATACGTTCTTTTCATTTTTGTTCAGTTTCAAAACACCTAATTTTCTTTTGAGTTATTTGATTTATGGGTTATTTAGAAGTATGTTACTTGGTTTCCAAATATTTGAGAGGTTTTCCAGAATTTTTTTGTTACTGATTTCTCATGGAACTCCTCCGTGGTAAGAGAACATGCTTTGGCGTGACCATGTGGCTGTCCTTGCAGATGTTCTGTGTGCACCTGAGAAGGTTGTGTAGCTGATGGTGTTGGATGGAGTCTTCTGTAAATTGAATCAGGTCAAGCTGAGGTCGGTCATTTAAATCTACTGGAGTCTTGCTGACGTGTCCTGTCAGTTACTGAGAAGGGGCATTGAAGTCTCCAACTCTGTACACTTTGCTGTCCGTCTCTGGAGTTTTGTCAATTTGGGTTAACAGTATTTTGAAACTGTTAACTTTTAGGGTTGTTATGAAGAATTGACCCTTCATCATCATGAAATACGCCTCTTGATCTTGCTAATTTTCTTTGCTCTGAAATCTACATTTAGATATTAATTTAATTGCCTTGCTTTTGACTAGTATTAACATAATATAGGTTTTCCTTCTCTTTGAACTTGTAACCCATTTGTTGAAGTGCACTTCCCTGTAGATTCTCATACAGCAAATCCAATCTGACGATCTTCACCTTTTAACTGTTTATTTACATTAGTTACACTTAGTGTGATTATTGATATCTTAGGTTTGAGTCTATCTTCTTGCTATTGGTTCTATATTACTTCCATTTCTTTGTTTCCCGTTTTCTTCCTTTTCTGCCTTCCTTTGAATTAGTCAAATATTTTTTATAACGGGTTGATTCATATGCCACATAGTTCACCTAAAGTACACAGTCAGATGGTTTTTAGTGCATTCACAGAACTGCGCACCCCCAGTCAGTCTGAGGATGTTTTCATCACTTCAGACATGGACCTGCTGTCCTGTAGCCATCACTGATCCCCATACCCTGCTCCCACCAGCCCTGCACCACCACTAATCTACGTTTCCTGTACAGATTTGCCTGTTGTGGAGATTTCTGCATATATATTTGTAAGAGATGTTGGTGTATGGTTTTCCTTTCCTGTGATGTCTTTGGCTGTGGTATCAGAGTGATACTAGCCTCATAGAACAAGTGTTCTTTTTTTTCTTTTTCTTTTTTTTTTTTTAAGAGTGGAAGGGATTGGTGTTATTCTCTATATGTTTGGTAGAATTCATCAGTGAAATCATCTGGTCCCGGCCTTTTCTTTATTGGAAGGTTTTTGTTTTGTTTTGTTTTGTTTTAAAAGTTTTATTTATTTGAGGGAAGGGAGAGAGAGCATGAGTAGGAGGAGCAGCAAAGGGAGAGGGAGAGGCAGGCTCCCCGCTGAGCAGGGAGCCCGACATGGGGCTCAACCCCAGGACCCCTAGATCATGACCTGAGCTGAAGCCAGATGCTTCACCAACTGAGCCACGCAGGCGCCCCTTTTGTTGGAAGCCTTTTTTTTTTTTTTTTTTTTTAAGATTTTTTATTTATTTATTCATAGAGACACAGAGAGAGAGAGAGAGAGGCAGAGACACAGGCAGAGGGAGAAGCAGGCTCCAGGCAACAAGCCCGACGTGGGACCCGATCCCGGGTCTCCAGGATCACACCCCGGGCTGCAGGCGGCGCTAAACCGCTGCGCCACTGCGGCTGCCCTGTTGGAAGCCTTTTATTACTGATTCAGTCTATTTGTTATAGGTCTGTTCATATTTTTTATTTCTTCTTGAATCAAGTTTGGTAGTTTGTATATTTATACAAATTTGTCCCTTAGGACAAAAACCTTTGTAGATTATCTAATTGATTGGCACACAGTTTGTAGTATTTTCTTAGAATCCTCTTAAATTTCTGCTAAAATCAGTAGTAAGGCACCCACTTTCACTTTGGATTTCAGTAATTTTGAGTTTTCTCTTTTCCAGCTGAAAGTTGCCAATTTTATTGATCTTTTCAAAGGACCAACATTTGGTTTCATTGATTTCTCTTGTTTGTTTGTTTGTTTTTTACTTTCAGTTTCATTTATTTCTGCTCTGATCTTTATTAATTTCTTCCTTTGCTAGCTGTGCATTTAGCTTTTCTTTTTTAGCTTCTTAACATATAAAGTTAGGTTAGTAATTTGAGATCCCTGTTACATAGGCATTTATAGCTGTAAATTTCTCTCTGAGCACTGCTCTTATTTGCAACCCATAAATTTTGGTGTATTGTGCTTTAATTTCCACTTATCTCTAGGGATATGTCCCCAAGAATATCTAAACATCTCCTAGGAATATGTCTAAGGATATTCCACTGTCATATAGAGCATCTGTTAGGCAGACAATCCAGTATTCTTGGGTTATTAGTTGAGTGGAATATATTTTTCCATTCTTTCACTTTTAACTCCTCTGTGCCTTGGGATCTAAGGTGAATCTCTTATAGACAGCATTTAAATGGACCGTGTGTTTTTAAAATCCATTCTCCCAATCTTTGCCTTTTAATGGAGCATTTAATCCATTTACGTTCAAAGTAATTAGTGACAAAGAAGGCCTTTTACCACCTTGTTGTGCATCTGTACACCTTACATCATTTTGTTCAATAGCCCTCTGTTACTGCTTTCTTGTGTGTGATTACTTCTTTCTAGTGTGCCATTGTGATTCCCTTCTCATTTCCTATCGTGTGTACTTGTAAGGTATTTTCTTAGTGCTTATTGGGGAGATTACAATTAATGTATTAAATTTATAACAGCCTAGTTTGAATTAACACTAATTTAGCTTCAGTAGCGTATAGAGCACCATTCCCACTTGATGTTGTCACAGTTTACATCAATATCATGCACGCACTGACATAGATTTATAATCATTGCCCAATGTATTTGTCTTTTAAGTCAGAGAGGAAAAAATTCAAAGTAAAAATAAAACAATACTGCCTTTTATGTTTATCCATGTTTTAAACTTTATTAATGTCTTTGACTCCTTTGCATGGTTTCAGGTTCTGTCTAATGTGTTTCTGTGACACCCTGAAGGATGCCTGTCGGTGTTTCTGGTGAGGGCAGGCCTACGGGTGAAGAGCCCCCTCAGCACTTGTTTATCTAGCAATGTCTTAATTTCTCCATCACATTTGAAGTGTTTTTTTTGCCAGGTGAAGAATTTCTGCATGTTATAGACCTGTGATACATAACTTACATACTGTCTTACTGTCAGTAGGTGAGTGGACACCCGGTTTGTTGGTTCACCATCGTACCCAACTCAGTTTCTTATGTTATCTCTGATTTTGTAATTAGGCAGTCTGACCCTGCAGAAACATTATTGCTTTGCTTCTTTTTTATTTTCTGATTTATACTTTACTTTTCATATTTTTTAATTGGGATAAGAAGTATAGAAGTACAATGTGGAATCATATTACTGAATCCTTGTACTGTTCCTGACTTAGGGAAGGTTCCTGGGGTTTCATTGTTAAGTTTGTTTACTGTTGCTTTCTGACGATACTTTTCTTGAGTTAACTTAGGATTCCTAACTTAGCCTTCAGAAAATGAGAGGTCAGTATAGACTTTTATTAAATATCTCTTAGGTATCTGTTAAGGTGATTGCATATTTTTTTCTCCTAACGCTTCATTTAGCAATTATGGTAGTATTTTTGGTAACAATGAACAGTGTTAGAATTATCAGCAATGACTTGATGGTATTTTTGTACAATTATTGAGTTTCCTTTAGGATTTTTGTGTCTATGGACATATGGAAAATTGATCTGTAGCTTTTTGGTGCTTGTTTTGGTGTCTGATTAGAAATAAGAGCAGTTGGCCTTGGGCTTGCTGATAGAGCGTTTTTGCAAGCAGTAATTGTGTGTAGCAGCTCAGCAACCTTTGTCTCAACCTCCTGCACAAACTAGCCCTACAGCCTGTGTACATGATGGGGAAAAAAAGCACTTACCTTGTTCTCAGAAATGTCTGCTTTGGGTAATCACAAATATTTGAATACCATCATGTGATAAAAATAAATTCACGCATACAGAAGGGTCTACAGTGACACTCAGAAGCCCCACACCTTAGAAGCACTGGCGTGTTTTGGTTCTCACTTGACTTCATTCACACAGTGTCAGTCAGTACTCACGGCGAAAGAGGACACGGTTTAGCCACTGGAGTGCCCCATGCTGCTCTTCTCATTTCCCCCCTCAAGGGTTTGGTTTGTTATGATTGAATCATGTTGTCAGGGTGCATGATCTTCAACTCTGTTCTGTAACTTGTTTTATGTGCTTTACTAATAAATTGATTCTGGCAGTTGAAACCTCGTAGAAACAGCACTCACGGCATCACCAGTGAGTCACTTCTCGCTGCCGACCACATGGTGGTGGGTGAGGCTCGTGCTGTGCTTGGGGGCTCCCAAGTGTCCGGATCTGTGGGGCCTGTAAACACCTATGCCTTATTCTCTTTTACTGTCTACGCACCTGCCACTTTTTGGGGTTTTCCCCTTTTCTTTTTCTTTTATTTAATCTTTACTTTATATGTTCTTTCATTGTGTTCCTGGACTAGTCCTTAAAGCATGTTTTCTGTATCTGGTCTGTTGATGGTAAAATATTTGGGGTTTTTAAGTGTCTGAAAATGTCTTCATTTTGTACTTAGGCTCAGTTGACAGTTTGGCTGGGTATAGAATTCTAGGTTCAAAGCAATTTCCCTTAGAATTTTGAAGGGTTGCCTCATTATCTTCTGGTGTCCTCTAGAGTCTGGCTCTTCAAAGTTTTCTTTTCTGAACGTGTTTCAGATTTTTCTCTTTGTGTTTTAAAATTTTGTAATGCTGGGTCAAGGTGTAGGTGCTTTCATGCACCCTGTTTTTATCCTGAATGATTACCTTTGTATTCCTTTTTATTTTTTATTTTTTATTTATTTTTGATAGTCATACAGAGACAGAGAGAGAGGCAGAGACATTGGCAGAGAGAGAAGCAGGCT
This sequence comes from Vulpes vulpes, assembly GCF_048418805.1. NCBI lineage: Eukaryota > Metazoa > Chordata > Mammalia > Carnivora > Canidae > Vulpes > Vulpes vulpes. The sequence goes on from NC_132781.1 coordinate 118,371, forward strand.
CCATGCACCGGGAGCCTGACGTGGGATTCGATCCGGGGTCTCCAGGATCGCACCCTGGGCCAAAGGCAGGCGCCAAACCACTGCGCCACCCGGGATCCTGATTACCTTTGTATTCTTAGCTTTAATTGTGATATATTGGGCTTCCTTTGGCTTTACTTTTAAGTTTTTGTGTAAGACTTGAAATTAGTACTTGTGCGTATACTGCTGGGTTGGAGGAGGAGGTAGGCTAGATGACGAGGCTGGAGCTGGTGGTCGAGTCTGTCCCCTAAATTGCAGGCCTCAACTTCGGTTGCACATTAGCAGTGCCTGCGAAGCTTTGGGAGCCCTGGTGCCAGAGCGTGAGTCCCCTCTAAGATAGTCTCGAGTAACTGGTTTGCGTCCAGCGTCTGCACCGGGATTGTGGATGCTTTCTAAGAGATGCTGGGGTGCATTTGCAGCTGAGAATCTGCTTTAAAATGACCTCAGAAAAAAATAAAATAAAATAAAATGACCTCAGGAGTGGTGTGGTGTCAGCCTCACACCCTTGTGGCTTTGGACTTCAGGGAATCCTGTAGGTCTCCTCATTTCAAGGGTGGGCAGGGGGTGGGTCAGGGTATGGGGTAGGGTTGGGAGAGGTGTGAGTGGGAGAGATGTTCACTTCTCAGACGCTGCTTGCCCTCAAAGCCCCTTCCCATCCTGTTTTCTCTCTGCACTTGTCTGCCAGTTTTGGTGGTCGAGTGGCTCTCCTGGTGTCACTTCCAACCAACCCCCCACCCCCACCTCTCTGGGCCTGTTTCCTTTGCGGGCAGCAGGTGCCCATGGCCTTTGTTGAGAAGACATAGCTGCTGGAGCCACTCAGGAGCTGCCCTATTCCTGTCATCCTCATCTGCACCATTATCTCATGCATCTGGAAGACTTTTTTTTCCCCAAGTTATTTTTTGTTTTCATTGTTTGAAATAGAAAACTTTAAAGAAATCAGTTATTGTAGAACATCTATTTCAACTTGTTTCTGAGATATGTGCCAACAAATCATGGTTTCTGAAACTAGCTTGAAGATTGTTTTAAAATATTGTTTAATTAAGATATTTTCCCTCTTCCATAGTTGATGAAGGAAGTTGAAGGCATTTTGGTGACTGGTGTGTCTTTGCTTATCTAATCTCCTTTTTTTTTTTTATTTTATTGTTTGTCTTTTTTTAATATTTTGTTTGTTTATTCATGAGAGACACAGAGAGAGAGGCAGAGACACAGGCAGAGGGAGAAGCAGGCTCCTTGCAGGGAGCCTGATGCAGGATGCGATCCCAGAATTCCGGGATCACATCCTGGGCTGCAGGCAGGTGCTCAACCGCCGAGGCACCCAGGCACCCCCTATTTTATTGTTTATTAGAGAGCACGTGTGTGCACATGTGCCTGAGCAGGGGAGGCAGGGGCAGAGGGAGAAGCAGATGCCCCGCTGAGCAGGAAGCCCCCAGCTTGGGGCTTGACCCCAGGACCCCAGGATCATGACCTGAGCCCACTGAGCCACCCAGGGGCCCCATAAAATACTTGCCATAGATTAGATGTAACTCGTGTCACGTTCATGTGTATTTTGTCAATGACGAGAAGATTGAGTTGTCATAGCGTGAAGCAATGAAGCCATCGTGTTGTCGTTTTGAAGGCAGCAAGGTGAATTCAGGGGGGCCCCGCGTCATGATTATGGAACGGGGTTGACGTGAGGACATCTGAACGAGCATATCTCCCTACACTGGTATTTTCTGAAGTAGAAGTTATGTCAACTATTGGATAACAGAAATCCCCGGTGCTTCCTTTTTCAGGAGTGCTAAGTTATTTAAATTGGATTAAGACACATTTACTGTTATTTTATGATACGAAATAACATAACAGAGCAAAACGTTTCTTAAAGACGTGGTGAGTTGCTAAATGAAACACCGCAATTCCGCCCTCTTCTCTCCAAGAGTGAGGACAGCGGCGTGTTTCCCGCTGTGACCATGACAACTGGCTCCGTCACGAAGGGACGGCCTCCCAGACATCAGGCCCTGGTGCAAACATTTGACTTTCTCCGAGGCAGTGATATTAAAGCAAATTCCTTGTCTTTGCCAAACATACCTCGTCGCGAGGACCTTCCAGCTTCTTAGTGAGGCGTGTTTTCCCTCATCATCCAAGTTCTGCTTCCATCTTTCCTGTTCTGAAACGTGACTCCACTAAGCAGCTTTTTAAACAGAACTCCCGCCAGTTGATTTTATTTTTTATAAAGATTTTATTTATTCATGAGAGAGAAAGAGAGGCAGAGACCCAGGCAGAGGGAGAGGCAGGCCCCTGCGGGGGCCTCGATGCGGGACTCGATCCCGGGACCCCGGGGTCACGTCCTGGGCCAAAGGCAGACGCTCCACCGCTGAGCCCCCGGGGGCCCCTAACCTCTGCTAATTTAAATGTGACTGTGGACCGTCTCTTCCCGTTGTGTCGCCCACGTGCAGCTCTTTGGGCGACATCCTGTGAGGTCCTGTGAGGCTTCACCACAGCTGTGTCTGGTGCCGCTAATCACCCCCCGGCCCCTGCACCTTCCCTGCGTGCTACACTTGCGGGTCCTGGAGATCCAGGCCACTCCGCTGAGCTGCTACCTTGAGTGAAGACAACCTGCGTGGCTGCGGCGCTGGGTCATGGCCTGGGCGACCTGGCACTGGCATGTCCCTCCTCTGGCCTGTGGGACCAGCTGGCGCCCAAGTCTGCTCGGAGCTGCCAGCTGTGGCACTGCCTTCCCTCCCTGCCCCAGGGCTGGAAAACTGGGGTGTGGCTGTGGCTGTGGCCCCCGCGGGATGTCCTTTGGGGAGTTGGAGCGCGAGCCCAGGGGGCTGCGTGTGCCTTGTGGCTGTGGCCGCAGACGGGTGACGGGCCGGTGCTGGCCGCGTCCCGGGCGGGTGTGCGCCCCACAGGCCCCGAGCCTGGAGGCCCCTCGGCACGCCCGGGCCGCTCGCCCCCGTCCCCGTGGGCCTCCTGGCTCGTTCCAGCCCCTTCCGTCGGGCGCGTAGCCAGAGGTCGTCATCTAACGTTTTCTGACTCACTTGTACCCTCTTGGAAGGCGGAGAGTGTTCTAGACGTTTGTTGCAACATGAGGCCCACACGGCAAGTGCACTCGCCCACCGTCCCGGGCGTTTTCTCAAGCTGAGCACAGTGTGTCCCCGGCGCCCGCGAGGGCTGTCGCCCACCCGAGGCCCCTGCCCGCAGCCTGGCCCCTCCCGAGGCGGCCACCTGGCTCCGGGTGAAGGCGCTGCGTGGAGCCACGCGAACGGCACCCACGTGTGCACAGGCCAGAGTGTTCAGGCGCATCCGTCCCCTCTGCGGCGGCGCCGGGCCGGTCACACCTCGGTGAGCGTGGGGGGCCTGCTGCTCGCGGGGCCGTGAGGTCACGGGCCGTGTGCAGGCGTGGCGGCCCCGGGACACGCGTGCAGGTGCCACTGGCGGCCGCATCTCGGCTTGGAGCCGCGCACACTCTGCAAAGAGCGTTCCCGCCAGCGTCTGCTCGGGCGCTTCCATTCGGGGATTTTGTTATTTTTTATTTTTTCAACCCCGCCCGTGGCGTAGCGCAGCGTCACAGTGGCTGCTGGGTCCCCGCAGCGGGCACCCCTCCCTCGGCGCTGCCCTCGGCGCTGCTGTCCTTTCGCTTCCCTCTCACTCGGCCACAGCGGAGCTGGCTTTGTCCCTCACGGGTCCCGGGTAGCACACATACCCCAAGGTCCAGGAAGGAGGGGGCCACGGAAAAGTGAATCATAAAAGAACTTTTCTCTCTCTCTCTCTCTCTTTAAACAGTTGGATATTCTAAAAATCAAGCAATAGCACAGAGCTCGGGGTCTTACCTTTGCTTTTTGGATTCGGTAAGTAACTCTTGTTTTATTTAAGATGCGTGTTTGTGCAGTGGCTGAATGATCACGTGACCTGACGCTTTAGCGTGATTCTTGAAAATCATCGTTCTCGTATGTAACGATGAGACCTAAGGTTCGTGGGCTCTCGCCATAGCACTTAATGAGTTAATTTTTCATAAATGGAATTACCTAGAAATGCTGAATTGCACAGCAGAATCACATAAACCGGGAAGGCAGCCTCGGGTAGAACGGATCCACGCACGTGCTGAGAAACGTAGAGGAGAGTCGGTGGTGGTCCCATCGGGGTGGACGGGGGGGGCCCCCGAACGGCAGGTGGGCTCCCACACACCTGGTCGCTGTGACCAAGGAAACTGAAGTGACACGAGACGAGTTTTTATTTATTTTATTTATTTATTTTTTTATTGGAGTTCAATTTGCCAACATATAGCATAACACCCAGTGCTCATCCCGCCAAGTGCCCCCCTCAGTGCCCGTCACCCAGTCACCCCCACCACCCGCCCCCCTCCCTTCTGCTACCCCTTGTTCGTTTCCCAGAGTTAGGAGTCTTCATGTTCTGTCTCCCTCATTGATATTTTCACTCATTTTCTCTCCTTTCCCCTTTATTCCCTTTCACTAATGTTTATATTTCCCGTATGAGTGAGACCATATAATGTTTGTCCTTCTCAGACTTACTTCACTCAGCATCATCCCCTCCAGGTCCATCCACGTCGAAGCACATGGTGGGTATTTGTCCTTTCTAACGGCTGAGGAATATCCCACTGTCCACACAGACCACAGCGTCTCTATCCATCATCTGTCGGACACCGAGGCTCCTCCCACAGTCTGGCTATTGTGGATGTTGCTGTTATAAACCTCGGGGTGCAGGTGTCCCGGCGTTTCCCTGCATCTGTATCTTTGGGGTAAATCCCAGCAGTGCAATTGCTGGGTCGTAGGGCAGGTCTATTTTTAACTCCTTGAGGAACCTCCACACAGTTTTCCAGAGCGGCTGCACCAGGTCACATTCCCACCAGCAGTGCAGAGGGTTCCCCTTTCTCCGCATCCTCTCCAACATGTGTTGTTTCCTGCCTTGTTAATGTTCACCATTGAGAGACTAGTTTTTAAAATCCACGTCAGCAGCGTTTCCCCAAGTGCAGATGCTGCATCTTTGGAAGGTGTGAAGTGAGGGTGTTGGCAGCGTAATTGTGCATTTTGTACCAAGAACTGAGAAAATGCTCCCGCCCTCGACTCTGAGCCGTCGCTTCTAGGGGCCTCGGAAACTCTGACCACGACTTACGTGTAGTGTGTTTACGGGAACTGCTGTTTATAAAGCAGAGTCACATGATGAAGCATCGTGACAGGTGACAGAGAGGCATAACTACATGGAAAGCATGTGTGGACCTTCTCACTTACTTTAAAACGTGCTTTTTTTTTTTTTTTAAGATTTATTTATTCATGAGAGATGGAGAGAGAGGCAGGCTCCCTGCGGGGAGCCCGATGCAGGACTCGATCCTGGGGTCCCAGGTCACACCGTGAGCCCAAGGCAGACACTCAACCACTGAGCCACCCAGGTGCCCCTAAAACACGCTTTAAGACGGGCTGTCTGTGCTCGGGCTCCGCGCGGGCCCCTCTGGGTCTGGGGGGCCGGGCACCACATCTTCTGGACGCTCCTTGGCAGCTGCTCTTGGCCTTCACGAGGTCACCGTGGCTCACAGTTGCTGCTTGTGCTGCACGGACGCACCTACCACCCTTCGTGTCGTCTCGTTGGGCTCAGCCTTTTCCTCGATTACCAGGAGCTTCTGTGCAAGGGCCAGGTCCGCGGGGAGGCCTGACAACCTCATGGGCCGTGCCAGCCGGCGGCGAGGAACTGCCCATCGGCCAGCCCTGCCCCTGAGGACAAGCCCTGGGGCCTCAGCTCCATCCTGCGGCTTCGCTGCCTCCTTCCTCCTCTTCTGCGCTTTTCCTTAGATGAAAACTCCGTCCTGTCCCTCATCTCCTTGCAGACCCGGCTCCGGGGCCTGTTTTCACTCTCACAAGGTCCCTCCAACATTTCCCTAAACAAAGACGTGTTTGCAGCAGACACAGCCACGCCGAGTGGTAGCCCCGGGGGACGGAGAAGGCGATTCTCTGTTTAGGGCCACTCTCTCTGGACCGCGCGTGTGCTCCTCGCAGGTGGTCCCGGGCCGCCGCAGGGGTGGGGAGAGGGGAGGGCTGCAGGTACCCGCTCCTCGCCGGCTGCCGTCCTCCGCGCCTCTCTCCGTGTTCACCGGGGGGCAGGAGACAAGACGCAGCACCGGGAGCCGGGTTAGGGGGCGAGCACCGCAGCCCAGGGAGGCCCCGGTAAGGCCGCCGCTGGCGTCAGCACAGCCTCCAGCGGGCCACAGGGGGCGGGGGGGGGCATCAGGCCCCGAGGTGTCCTTCTGTGGTGGTGGTGGCAGGGGGAGGAGGAGTGGGGCGGACACCTGGCACGCTCTGTCCTGGCAGGTGGGCAGGGAGGTGGGCGGGCTCAGAGCCACAGGGTCGGTGCTGCCGGGTTGGCCCCCCTGCGCCTCCACTCTGGGCCTGGGCGTCGGACACAGATGGCGTTGCCCAAGTCTGGGCAGGGGGACTTGCCCCCGCTCGAGAAACGTGGATTGCTCTTGGGGTTTCGTTGAAATAAATCAGCGAAGTGAGCGAGGCCGTGGGGTTTGCACGACCGCCTGGCGCACTAACCAGGGCAGGGCGGCACCGTCTGCCTGCCTGCGAGGGGCTGGGCGCACCGGCAGGCAGGTGCGTCTGGCTCACTGAGGACGCAGCCGTTCCTGGGCGTGGGTGGAGTAGGAGAAGCGAACAAAAGTCTGGCCTCTAAACAGGGGTCCTTACTCTGTGCGTCGGGTCGGGGGCCCGAGCTCCTGGCCCCGTGAGCTGGGCAGCCGCGGCGTCTGCGGGAGCGCGGCTCAGACGGGCCTGGTCCGCGGGCCCTGCTCTCCTGAGAGCGTCGCTTCCTTCCGAGGGGCACCCCCACCGCCGTCACTTGCCGCCCGGGCACAGAACCTCTGTCTGCCTGTCGGGACCCTGGCAGCATGGCCTCCACGTGGGGAGCCACGTTAGCCACCATGGAACAGTCTGTCCTGATGGGCCACAGCGCCGGCAGGGGCTGCAAGGCCCAAGGGAACGGCCCGGAGGGAGACGGGGCCCACGGCCACGCGGGGACGGCCAGGGGGGTGGCCAGGAGGACACGCTGCTTCCAGGAGGTGGGTTGGCGTCCCTAGGGCCGGGCAGAGACGTCGGGTGTCCGACCGCTGCCCGCGACGCCTTTTCTCTACGCACCTTCCTTTAGTTTGTTTAGTTTCTGATCTTTGTGGGTTCGGTTCACTTCTCATGCTCACTCGCCACCTTTCAGCCTTTGGTTTTGGTTTATCGCGTGAGGTTTAAGACGATTCCTTCTCTTCTAGGGACCGCATGGGTGTCCCGAAGTCCTGAATACAGTGACTCAGGTATTGTCACCTTTGCCAGCTTCCAACCCAATTTCTTCATCCTCTTTTTAAACGTAGACCCCAGGATCTCCGGATCTCCAGAGCAGAGAACCGAGTCATCACGAGCCTCGGCTCAGGACACTCGCTCACGTGTCGAGTGGGGTCTGTCTGGTTTGTTCTGTGGTCACATTCCCCGGGCCCCGGCAGTGGCACTGGTGTGATTGCCCGTGAACCTGCCGCCCGGGACTAGAGCCAGCCCGGCCCACTGCCCGCCTCCCCACCTCCCCACTTGGTCTGCCACCTGCCAGGTCATAATCCTTGTGGAACTCTGGCATTTATACAGATCTGAAAAAGTTAATTGAAAATTTCAGGGTTTTTTTTTTAATCTTTATCTAAAGAGCATCGAGCTATATAATTTTTTAAAACGTGTGTTGTTAAGATCTATCCATATCGTTGCTATATACCTTTATAGATCATTTTGTTTTTATTTTATTTTATTTTTTTATTTTTTATAATATTTCCTATTTTAAAAAATTTTTTTTATTCATAGAGATGCAGAGAGAGAGAGAGAGAGAGAGAGGCAGAGACACAGGCAGAGGGAGAAGCAGGCTCCATGCAGAGAGCCCGATGTGGGACTCGATCCAGGGTCTCCAGGATCATGCCCCGGGCTGCAGGCGGCACTGAACCGCTGTGCCACCGGGGCTGCCCTAGATCATTTTGTTTTTAAAAACAGAGGTAAAGCTTACATATGGTGAAATGCAAGATTTCAGTGTGAAAATTACACACAAAGTGAACAACCTGGTGAGTTTTGACAACTGTGTACACCCGTGCGCTTAACCCCCCGGTCAAGATACGGAGCGTTTCCACACTCGGGACTCCGCTGCGCTTCTAGACAGTGTTCTCCGGTCTGGAGTCCACACAGGCGAAGTCATACAGGTGCCCTCTTGTGTGCAGCTTCTCACTCAGCGGTTCTCCGTGGTATTTTGCGTGTCAGTGGCTTATTCTTTTTTATTATCATCGTGCGAACGAATACGCGCGATCTGTTTTTACACTGTATTGTCTGTTGACACGTGGGCGGTTTCCTGTCTGGGTTACTTTAGTGAAAGTGCCACGAACATTCCCTGTAAGACCTTTTGTGGGTGTGTGTTTCCATTTCTCTTGGAAAAGAGCAAAGCGTGGAGTTGAGTGGTCGTCGGTAAAGGCTTGCTCGCCTGGGGAGAACCTCAGACACGGGCGGCTGTGTCCGGGTGGGGCCCGCGGCTGCTCCGCTTTCCGCCAGCCGGTCCTGTTGGTCTTAACCGTTCAGCAGATGTGAAGTGTGTGTCGTTGCAGCTCCGATTTCCGTTTCTCTGGCGCCTGCGGTGCTGGGCACCTTTTCAAAGGTTAACGGCCGTTCATTTCTTCTGTGAGATGTCTGTTCGGCTCGTCTGCCTGTTTTTTGGGGGGTTGTTTGTGTTGTTGTTACTGAGTTACGAGAGTTCTGTGTCTCGGGTGCACGTCCGTTGTCAGATACTGTGAATACTTTCTCCCACCTGTGACTTGCCTTCATACTTAATGGTGTGTTTCAGTGAACAGAAGTTCTGAATTTTGTTGAACTCCAGTGTATTTTTGTCTTTTTATAGTTGACTTTTTTTCCCCGAGAAATCTCCACTTGCCCCAAACGAGAAGCTGTTCTCATATTTTCTTCCAGTGGTTTAGGGTTTTTCCTTTCATATTCAGGCCGCCATCCATCTTGTGTGGACTCTGGCTGAGGCAGGGCTCAGTGGCCTGGGTCTGTGTGGCTCAGTCCCGGCGCCGTGTTGAGGACCCGTCTTGTCTCCGTTGAGGCGCCGCGACGCCCCTGGTGAGAGTCAGTTGGCAGGTCCGTGGGGGTCCGTCCGAGGCCCCAGTCCATCCAGTTTCTCTGTGGTCTGTGCTGGTTTTGCCAGCTGTGTGGCCCCGGGCCCGCAGGCATCGCGTGTGACCGAGCGTCTCCCCTGGGCCCCTGCTGGCTCCAGCTCTGCTCTGGTGCATGATGCTGCTTCCCTACACCCTGTGCTATGTGGCGTCACAGGAGCAAGAGCTCCTCTTGGGTGGGATCCTGGCCCAGGGGTGTGCGGCCATCGGAGGGAGGGACACTATGCCGCCCGTGGCTGCAGCCCCGGAGCCGGCCGTGGCCTCCAGAGCCTCCCCACCCTTGGCGCCGACGGCCTCCTCCTTTGTGCCGATGCCTCTTGGTGTGTCGACCTGTGCTTGCCAATTGTGAATTGTGAACCAGCTCACCGTTTGGCCCATTTTTCTTCTTCAAACTTAGAGAAGAGTTGCAAGGACGCGACAGGCCCCACACGCTTCCCGGGAGTGGACTTGAGGGTCTGGAGAGCGAGGCCAAGAGCAGGGTGTGGGGTTGCTGAGGCCGTGGGTGGTGCAGACGCTACACGGCCCTGTGTACGGCTGTGGCCTGTGGCCAGAGCTAGTTAAACGCACCTGTAGCTGCAGGTAAGGAAGGTTTGGGTTTTTGTCTCTGTGTCACATGCCTGCTGGTTTTGACTTGTGACCTGTGGGTGGAGCGTGGGGTCTTCTGGAATCGCTGCGACTCTAGGACACAGCCGAGCAAAGGCCCGGGTTCAGGTCTGCAGCAGGCGGGGCCGCTGGGAGCACGGCTGTGGTGGCTTCCCTGCTTGAGCATCAGCTAGAAACTGGGGGCACAGGCGGGGGGTAGGGGGGCAGCTCAGGGGCAGTCCAGGTTGGGGGGCAGCCGGGGGGAGCCCACCCAGCTTCCTGTGGGCCTGCACCCCGATGAGCTGCAGCCGCTGGCAGCCAGAGGGCCTCAAGCCTGCGCTGGGCCCTGCTCCCGCGTCCTCAGCAGCCTGTCCTGGTAAATAAACACCCGGTCTGTTAAAATAAACAACGGACAGAAAACCCCAAGTTTTGTTTAGAGATCTTGTCGCAGACGTTCTGGACCCTGTGTGTCGACGCCCCTGCGGCACCGCGCCGGGGAGCCCGCAGGGACCCGGGTCACGCCTGCTGTGCTGTCTGGGGGGGCCCTGGGGGGGGTCCACGCTGGGGGGCTGCCCTGGGGGGTGAGGGGCGGGGCTGCACTGGGGGCGGGGCGGGGTTGGGGGCGCCCCCCCCTGCTCTGCAGACACCCCGCGGGGCCTCTGGGCTCCGCCTCTCCCGGGAGTAAACCAGGGACCGCGTTCAGCCAGGAGGGAGGGAGGCCCCGGGAGCTCAGCGGCGGCCGCTCCCTACGAGGCCAAGCAGGTCTCCCAGGTCCAGGGAGGCGGAGGTGGGCCGCCCCGAATCGGCGGGGGGCCGGGAGGAGGGGCAGGGCCTGTGTCCCCGGAGGCGCTGGGCCGCCCCGGACGCCGCTGACCTTGGTTTCTGGAGGGTGAAGGCCCAGGGGGCGCCGAGCCTTCGGGGGGTGACGTGCGTGCGGTGGCCTCGGGCCCGGCCGGGATGAGGGCTGGTCCCCGAGCCCGCGGCCCCCGCCGCCGCTGCAGATACGCCCCCGGGCCCCAGGCCAGCTGCACCCCGCCCTCCCGTGACCCCCGGGGACCCCGCGGGCACCTGCTCCCCACCTCCTCCCCCCTGTGACCCCGCGGGCCCCTGCTCCCCACCTCCTCCCCCCTGTGACCCCGCGGGCCCCTGCTCCCCACCCCCTCCCCCCTGTGACCCCCCGGGGACCCCGGGCCCGGGGCGCTCTCTTCTCTGCGGTGGAGGTTTCCCTTCCAGAGGAGCCGGGAGCCGGGCGGGCCCGTCCGCGGGGCGTGTTCCGTGGGGCCCACGGTGGGCCCGGAGGTGGCTGCGCTGGGCTGTAACTGCGGCCCCGGGAACTCGGTGGCCCGGGCCCTGCCGCCACCCCGACCCGGTGGTGTTCTTTTTTTTTTTTTTTTTTTTTTTTTTTTAAATTTTTTATTTATTTATGATAGTTACACAGAGAGAGAGAGAGGCAGAGACACAGGCGGAGGGAGAAGCAGGCTCCATGCACCGGGAGCCTGATGTGGGATTCGATCCCGGGTCTCCAGGATCGCGCCCTGGGCCAAAGGCAGGCGCCAAACCGCTGCGCCACCCAGGGATCCCAGACCCGGTGGTGTTCTTAGGCGGCAACACGGGCTGGAGTCAGGTTAGACTCTGGCCGGACTCTCGGCTTTCCTGGAGGCACATTAAGGATCCACCTGCGGGATATCAGCGTTCCCATAATGGGGCCTCGGGTGCTGGGCCGCAGGCCAGGTGGAGAAGCCGGCGCGGGTGCCACTGGCCAGCGGCCTTGCTTCTGGTCGGCTGCAGGGGCAGGGCTGCAGGGACGGGGCTGCAGGGAAGGGGCCGCAGGGACAGAGCTGCAGGGAAGGGGCCGCAGGGATGGGGCCGCAGGGAAGGGACCGCAGGGAAGGGGCCGCAGGCACAGAGCTGCAGGGAAGGGGCCGCAGGGAAGGGGCCGCAGGGACGGGGCCGCAGGGAAGGGGCCGCAGGGAAGGGGCCGCAGGGATGGGGCCGCAGGGACGGGGCTGAGCGGTGGCACCGGCCCGCGCCTTCGCCTCCGCAGGGGCTTGGGAGCTGCTGTCCACAAGGACGAGCCACTTTCCGGGCCTGGCGCCTGAGAGCTCGGTTGTCCTGGGGTCCCATGGAGAGCTGAGCCCGCGGCCTGCCTGGGTCCTGCCCCCTGCGGGCTGGGGTCGTGTTTCCCTGGGGACTAACGACCCCAAGTGTTTCCTTGGGCCCTCGCTGCTCATGTGCGGGTCTTCCCGTGTGAAATGTCTTTCAAGTCTTTCAGCTTTTTCATTTTTAAAGATTTTATTTATTCACGAGAGACACAGAGCAACGCAGAGACACGGGCAGCGGGAGAAGCAGGCTCCGTGTGGGGACCCCGATGCAGGACTCGATCCCGGGTCTCCAGGATCAGGCCCCGGGCTGAAGGCGGCACTAAACCGCTGAGCCACCCGGGGATCCCCAGGTCTTTTTTATTTAAATTCTAGGTAGTTGACATACAGTTCAATATTGGTTTCGGAGTAGAATTCAGTGGTTTATCACTTATGTAAAACCCCCAGTGCTCATCAGCAAGCGCCTCTAAGGCCGTCACCCTCCATCCCACCTGCCCCTCACGTCCCCCCCTTGGCCGTCAGTTTGTTCGTTACAGTTAGGAGTGTCTCATGACTTGTCTCCCTCTCTCTCTCTTTTCCCCCCTCCGGTTTGTTCATCTGTTTTGCTTCTTAAATTCCACACGTGAGTGAGATCATGTGATCATTGTCTTCCTCTGACTGACTGAGGTCCCTTAGCCCAATACGCTCTAGCTCCATGCACGTCATCGCAAGTGGCAAGAGTTTATGCTGGCTGCTGGCTGCGTAGTACTCCCCCGCGTGTAGACCACACCTTTATCCGTTCGTCAGCTGGTGGACCTTTGGTCTCCTTCCCTAGTTTGGCTCCTGTCGACACTGCTGCTGTAAACCCTGGGGTGCATGTGCCCCTTCAAATGTGTATTTTTGTGTCTTTTGAGTAAATACCTGGTAGTGCAGTCGCTGGATTTTAGGGTAGTTCTATGTTTAGCGTCTTGAGGCTCCCCCATACTGTTCTGCACAGCGGCTGCGCCGGCTCACATCCTACCTATAGACAAGAGGCTTCCCCTTTCTCCATAGCCTCGCCGATACCTGTTATTTCCCGAGTTGTTGATTTTAGATATTGTGACAGGTGAGAGGTGATATCAGAGTTTTGATTTGTATTTCCCCGGTGAGGAGTGATGTGGAGCAGCTCTTCATGTATCTGTTGGCACCTGAATGTCTTCTTTGGAAAAATGTCTACTCATGTCTTCTGCCCATTTCTTAACTGGATTATGTGTTGTTTTTTTTTTAAGATTTTATTTGTTTATTCATGAGAGACACAGAGAGAGAGAGAGACACAGGCAGAGGGAGGAGCAGGCTCCATGCAGGGAGCCCAACATGGGATTCGATCTCGGGTCTCCAGGATCAGGCCCCGGGCTGCAGGCGGCGCTAAACCGCTGCGCCACCGGGGCTGCCCTTTACTGGATTATTTGGCTTTTGGGTGTTGAGTTGAACAGATTGTGGATCCTAACCCTTTTCAGATTTGTCATTTGCAAACACCTTCTCCCATTCTGTAGCTGCCTTTTAATCTTGTTGGTCGTGTCCTTCGCTGTGCAGCTTTTCATCTGGGTGAGGTCCTAGTAGTTCATTTTTGCTGTTGTTCCCCTTGCCCCTGGCCCCGCGTCGCGTGAGCCGCTGCTGTGGCTGACATCACGGAAGTGGCTGCCCGAGTTCTCTAGGATTTGGCGGATTCCTGTGTCACGTTCAGATCTTTCATCCATTTTCAGTTTATCTTTGTGTTTGGTGTAAGAGAGTGGCCCAGTTTCATTCTCCCGCGTGGGGCTGCCCAGTTTCCCCAGCACCATTTGTTGAAGAGACTTTCTTCCAGGGGTTAGTCTTTGCTGCTTTGTCGGGGACTAGCTGCCACACAGGTGAGGGCCCATTTCTGGGTTCTGGGTTCTGGGTTCTGGGTTCTGTTCCGTTGATCTGTGTGTCTGTTTCTGTGCCGGGGTCACCGTCTTGATGATCCCAGCTTTGTAGTTTGGCCTGAAGTCTAGAATCAGGATGTCTCCAGCTTTGCTTTTTTTTTTTTTTTTTTTTTTTCCAGGATTTGGGGTCTTTTGTGGTTTCATACAAATTTTAGGAGTTTTTGTTCTAGCTCTAGCTGGTGTTATTTTGATAGGGATTGCATTCAATGTGTAGATTGCTTTGGGTAATATGGACATTTTGATAATGTTTTCTCTTCTAATCCATAAGCATGGAATATTTTTCCATTTCTTCATGTCCCCTTCGATTTCTTTCATAAGTCTGACATCGTTTTTAGAGTAAAGATCTTTTACCTCTTTGGTTAGGTTTGTTCTTAGGTATCTTATGGCTTTTGGTGCAGTTTGCAAATGGGATCAAGTCTTTGTCTCTTGCTTTGTTATTGGTGTATAGAAATGCAACGGATTTCTGTTTGTTGATTTTTATATCCTGCATGTATTAGTTCTGGCAAATTTTTAGTAGATTCTTTTGGGTTTTCTTTTTTTTTCTTTTTTTTTATTTTATTTTTTTATTTATTTATGATAGTCACACAGAGAGAGAGATAGAGAGAGGCAGAGACACAGGCAGGGGGAGAAGCAGGCTCCATGCACCGGGAGCCCGATGTGGGATTCGATCCCGGGTCTCCAGGATCGCGCCCTGGGCCAAAGGCAGGCGCCAAACCGCTGCGCCACCCAGGGATCCCTCTTTTGGGTTTTCTACATAGAGTATCACGTCATCTATAAATAGTGAAAGTTTGACTTCTTCCTTGCTGATTTGGTTGCCTTTTATTTCTTTCTGTTGTCGGATTGCTGAGGCTAGGACTTCTAGTACCACGTTAAATAGTAACAGTGACAGTGGGGACATCCCTGTCGTGTTCCTGACCATAGGAGAAAAGCCCTGTTTTTCCCCATTGAGGATGATAATTAGCTGTGGGTCTTTCCTATGTAGCTTTTATGATGCCGAGCTGTGTTGCCTCTGTCCCTAATTCTTGAGGGTTTTTATCAAGAATGGAGGCCGTGTTTTGTCAAATGCTTTTTTCTGTGTCTGTTGAGAGGATCATATGGTTCTTATCCTTTCTTTTTTAATGTCGTGCATCACATCGATTTGCAGATGTTGTACCGCCCCGGTAGCCCAGGAATAAATCCCACTTGGTCATAGTGGATAATTCTTTTAATGTACTGTTGAATTTGATTTGCTAGGATCTTATTGAGAATTTCTGCATCCATGTTCATCAAGGATATTGGTGCGTAAGTCTTCTTAGTGGAATCTTTGTCTGGTTTTGGTACCGGGGCAATGCTGGCCTCATAGAAAGAGTTTGGGTGTTTTCTTTCCATTTCTATTTGGAACAGTTTGAGAAGAGCAGGTATTAAATGTCTAGCAGAATTCCACTGGGAAGCCATCTGGTCTGGATTTTTGTTTGTTGGGAGATTTTTTTTTTTTTTTTTTTTATTGTTTCAGTTTCTTTGCTGGTTATGAGTCTGTTCGAATTCTCTATTTCTTACTATTTCGGTTTAGGTCGTTTATATGTTTCTAGGGATGCACCCGTTTCTCCCAGCTTGCCCATTTTGCCGGGATATGCTTGCTTATAATATTCTCTTATAATTTCATTTCTGCAACGTTGATTGTGATCTCTCCTCTTTCGTTCATGATTTCATTTATTCGAGGCCTTTCTCTTTTCTTTTTTGCTGAGTCTGGCCTGGGGTTTATCAATTTCGTTAATTCTTTCAAAGAACCAGCCCTTAGTTTCGATGATCTGTTCTCCAGTTCTATTTTATTTCAATATCGTTTGAGCTCTGATCATTATTATTTCCCTTCTTCTGCTGGCCTTAGGCTTTATTTGCTGCTTATTTTCTAGCTCGTTTAGGTACAAAGTTAGGTTGTGTGTTTGAGATTGTCCTTGCTTCTTGAGAGGGGCTTGTATTGCTGTATGTTTCCTCTTAGGGCTGCCTTGGCTGCATCCCAGAGGTTTTGAAACTTCAAGCTTTCATTTTTCTTTGTTTCCATGTACTTTTTAATTTCTTCTTTTATTTCATGGTTGACCCATTCATTCTTTTGTAGGATGTTCTTTAACCTCCATGTCTTTGTGGTCTTCCCAAATTTTTTCTTGTGGTTGACTTCAAGTTTCATAGTATTGTGGTCTGAAAAATCTGCCTGGTACGATCTCCGTCTTTTTGTACTTATCGAGGGCTGATGTGTGACCCAGTATGTGGTCTCCTCTGGAGAATGGTCCATGTGCACTCGAGAAGGATATGTATTCTGCTGCTTTAGGATAAAATGTTAAAAAATATGTGTTAAGTCCCTCTGGTCCAGTGAGTCAGTCAAAGTCATTGTTTCCTTGTTGATCTGCTTAGATGATCGGTCCACTGATGTGAGTTGGGTGTTAAATCTCCTACTCTTACTGTGTAGGGGCATAAATATTCACAATTGTTAGATCTTCTTGATGGATAGGCCCCTTGATGTGAGATAATGTCATCTTTCATCTCTTGTTATAATCTGTGGTTTAAAATCTAGTTTGTCTGATAAAAGGATGGCTACCCCCGCTTTCTTTTGATGTCCATTAGCAGGATAGAGGGTTCTCCATGCCCTCACTTTGAATATGAAGGTATCTTTAGGTCTAAAATGAGTCTCTTGTGGGCGACATATAGATTTGTCTTGGTGTTTTTCAGCTCAGGCCTTGAGCTCAGGGTCATGAGTTCAGGCCCTGCACTGGGCTGCGCACTGGGCATGGAGCCTACATTTAAAAAAGGATGTCAAGACATTTGTTAGTTTTCAAAGAATTTCCAGTGAGGCTTTTGACTGGAATCATGTTGAATCCACAGATCAGTTACAGGAAGGCTGACTTTTTTATGGTATTCAGTTTTCCTAACAGTGAACATGGGTCCATTCGTTTCTTTCTTTTTTTTTTTTTTTTAAATGCAGGCATTTTTTTTTCCACTTTTTTTTTTTTTAAATTTTTATTTATTTATGATAGTCACACAGAGAGAGAGAGAGGCAGAGACACAAGCAGAGGGAGAAGCAGGCTCCATGCACCGGGAGCCTGACGTGGGATTCGATCCCGGGTCTCCAGGATCGCGCCCCGGGCCAAAGGCAGGCGCCAAACCGCTGCGCCACCCAGGGATCCCCATTCGTTTCTTTATCTCGGTAGCCACGCATGGTTTTCATACTAGGGGGCTTGCAATCCTTCGGTAAATTAATACCTTGGCATTTGGTTTCCAAAAGGCATCTTTTTTATCAGCTTTACTAAGATATAATTCACATAAAATCCACCCATTTAAAAAAAAATCCGCCTACTTAAGGTGTACAACTCAGTGGTTTTTAGTACGTTCACACTGTTGTGCAGTTACCACCACTGTCTAATTCGGGGACGTTGCCATCGCCACAGGGTGATGAGCTCTCATTCCTGACCCCGCAGCTCCCAGCCAGGCCCACGGGCCCCCTTTCCGTCTCTGGGGCTTGTTCGTTCTGGACCCTCCTGTGAGTGGCACCGACGTGGTTTGGTCTCTGTGACTGACCAGTGTCCTTTCCTTTCCCGTCACGTTGCAGCCTGTGGCAGAGCTTAGTTTCTTCCTGTTGTGGCGACACGGTCCACTGTGTGCATGGACCACATTTTGTGTATCCATTTACCGTTTGATGAGCTCTTGGGTGGTTTCTGCCTTTGGCTGTTATGCAGAAGGCAGCCACGAACATCCCTGTGCACGTTCCTGTGTGGACAGACGTGTTCAGTGCTCGTGGGTGTCGACCCAGGAGTGGCATTGCCGGGCCACAGGGTTACGCTGTGTTTAGCATCTGCGGGAATTGCCAGACCGTTTCCCAAAGTAGCTGAACCACTTTATATTCTCACCAATGATACAGGAGAATAATCTGATGTGTTTTGATGTGATGGTGACGTCATGTAAACAATTTTGTAGGTTTAAAGAAATTAATTTTATTATTTTTTAGATATTTTACTTATTCATGAGAGACACAGAGAGAGAGAGGCAGAGACACAGGCAGAGGGAGAAGCAGGCTCCATGCAGGGAGCCCGACGTGGGACCCGATCCCGGGACTCCAGGATCACACCCTGGGCCGAAGGCAGGCGCCAAACCACTGAGCCCCGCAGGGATTCCCTGTCATCGTAGTTTTGATTTGTATTTCCCTGACCCCAGTGATGTCACGCACTTTTTCATGTGTCTGTTGGCCATCGGGATGTCTCTGTAGAAGAATGTCTTATTCACGTCTTCTGGTCCGGCGCCCGGCCCGTGTGCGGCGTGGTGTCGCCCCGTAGCTTCCGCTCGGCGTCCTTGTCTAGCGTGGGTACCGGCGGGTGCTGGCCGCCGCCCTCTCCGGAGACTGTGAAGGCAACAGCATACCATTTCTCCTTTTTCTTTAAGATTTTATTTTTAATGATCTCTACACCCAAGGTGGGGCTCGAGCTCACCAACCTGAGATCAAGAGTCGCACGTGCCACCAACTGAGTCTGCCAGGCTCTTTTCTTCTTTAAACGTTGGCAGCGCTCGCTCCTCGTGCCATCTGAACTTGGGCTTTCTTGTGGAGAGAGAGTTTTGGTTACTAATTAAATATATGTAATTTTATACTTTCATGGGTCTATTGAGACTTTGTTTCTTCAATTACAGAAACCCACGTCTTTTTAGGGATTGCGTCACCCCAAGTGTCTGGTTGGCGGCGTGCAGTTCATGTGGGCTCCCTGGGAGCCCCCCACCTTCCCCGGGAGCCGCCCACCTTCCCCGGGAGCCCCCCCACTTCCCTGCTGTTTTCCTTTTCATTCCGGCCTTTACTTGCTTGTGTCTTCTCTGTCAAGCTCAGGAGTCAACAGATGACAGCTCACGGGCCAAACCCACAGGCAGCTTTTTTTTTTATGGTCTCTGAGCTAAAAATGGTCTTTTTTTTTTTTTAGGTGTTGTAAAAACAAAATAAAAGAATAAAACACAAGAATATTGGCAGAAAGCACATGTGGCCACAAAGACGGAAATATTTAGCGTCTGGCCCTTTGTGCAAGTTCGCTGGTCTCCAGTGTAGCTCAAGGTTGAGTTTCCTGTGGTTTTCGAAGCACCGATCATTGTCTCCCCTGATTTGCTCTGGAGTTTTCCTTCTTTCTCTTTCTGCTCAAATCTTTATTATTTTCTTGTTTACCTTTGTTATTTTTTAAGTATTTTTTTTTTTAATTTATTGATTCAGAGAGAGAGAGAGACTGAGAGGCAGAGCACAGGCAGAGGGAGAAGTGGGCTCCGTGCAGGGAGCCTGACGCAGGATTCGATCCCAGGTCTCCAGGATCAGACCCCAGCTGCAGGCGGCGCTAAACCGCTGAGCCACCGGGGCTGCCCTTCTGTTTACCTTTGGTTTAGTTTGTTCTTTTTCGTTGTTTCCTGAGAAACCCGTGGTTGGCGGCATAGGTGCGGCTGCGTCCATGCGGCTCCGAGTCTGCCCTGACTGCGCCTTCTCCCCGCCACCGTCCAGCCCCGTCACTCGTGTCCGCCTGAGGCTGGTGGATGTGCATGTCCCCCCGCGGGTGGTGCACGCGAGTGGGAGCAGGAGCGCCCGGCTCTCGCCACTGCCCCTTCCGCCCGTGCCGGGCCCCCTCCTGTTGCTGTGTCCTGGGCACTCCCGTCCCGGGGTCGCCTGTCGCCCGGGCCTGCCACCCCCCAGCCTGCGTCTGAGGCTCGGCCTGCTTGTGTTACTAACGTGCGGCCTGACTTCGGGCCAGAGATCGAGTTTATTGCCACCTGTCGCCGTACTTGGCTGCGCGCCGGGCTGGGGCCTGAGTGTTTGCTCTGCGGGCGCCTCCGGGGGCTCGGCTGCTGCGGGTGCGGGTGTGGGCGCAGGTGCGGGTGCAGGTGCGGGTGCAGGTGCAGGTGCGGGTCGGGCGTGGGTGCCAGCGTGGGTGCAGGCGCGGGCTCGCGCTGTGGGCCTCCGACGCCGCGGCGGTCCTGCCTCAGGAGGTGGTGGGCGCTCGCCCTGGAATGTTCCGGGAGCTCGGGGTTCTGGGCAGCTTTGCTGTCGGCCTTGATGTTCCCTCGGTTAACCTGTGCTCAGGCCGACCCGGAGCCAACTGCTGCGGGATCGTGGGGAAGCGCACCCCGTTCCTTCGGCTGCACGACAGGGGCGGCGGCATTGGCTCCGTGTGTCCAGGGGCAGAAGGTCCCGATGAGCATCCAAGGACGAACGCGTGACGTCTGTGAATGGCGTCATCGACAACGGCCTGGAGTAGACACGTCGTCGTCCCACACGTCTTCCCGGGGCCAAGTGCACGGGCCTGAGCCGGCCCCGCTCCTGCACGACGCGCACGGTGCCCCTTCCCACGCCGCGGGGCCGGCGCTCAGTGGGGAGGTCGGGGACGGGGTCGGGCACCCGGGGCGTAGGCCGCGCGGGGTCCGGGCCGGTGCAGCCGCGGGGAGACCAGCTGTCCTTGCTGGAAACGCCGCGTGGCCGGGTGCTGGCAGCTTCCGCTCCCCACGTGGAGCCCGGCGCAGACGGCTGGAGGAGGTCGGCACCCGCGTGGACGTCTCCGTGAGGCCCCGGACACAGGAGCCACACTCCCCTTCCAGGGAGATTGGCCCCGTGTCCCCGCCCCGCTGCCTTGCCCTTCCCGTTCTGCAGGGGGACCGGGCTGACCTGGGGTGTGACATCCGTGCCCCCCGCTCTGCCGCGGCCCCCAGCTCCCGTGTCCCCCTCAGGGCCCCAGGCTGGCCGACCAGGCTCTGAGCTCAGGGCCCCAGAAGCCCCGCGCTTGACGTCAGCTCCCGTTCCCACACCTTCGTCCCCTCCCGTGCGTTTCCCCCCTGCCCGTGGGGGGGCTCCCCGCAGTCCGCGGCCCCGTCCGGCTGACCTTGCTCCACCTCAGGAATGTGGTTTCTGGCTCCCCTGGTGTTGGCATCGCGTGTGCTGCTGAGACAGTCCGGGCGCCGCAGGTGGGTCGCACTGGTGACCGGCGCCGACCGTGAGGCGCAGGCGGCGTCCTGGCGTCCGTGGACGTCAGCTGGGTCCCCCGGGATGCGGCTGCCGTGAGCGTTTCCGGCGTCTCCGGACGACCTGCACCCGAACCTTTGCCCCAACGGGTGAAAGTGCCGCGTCTCGGGACGCGTGTCCTCGGCCGAGCGCCCTGCCGGAGCCGATGGCAGAGCACGAGCCCTCGTGGGGACGGCCACCGTCTCCCCGCCCACCAACGGCTCCTGTCGCGTCTCTGCCCACTTCACTGTCGGGTTTTCTGTCTTTTTCTTTCTCATTTGTGGGATTTGCTCTTTATGAGTTTAAATTGTGTCCTTTGCTGCAGGACGACGTGATGATGCCCCAGAGGGTGAGGCTGCAACTGGACGCTGCTACCCGGCACCCGACAAGTGTGAGTCCCGCGCCCGTCCCCACCCCGTCCCCACCCCGTCCCCACATGGTCCCCACGTTCCCCAGGCTGCCCCCAGCGTGTCCCAGGCCGGGGCAGGCTCGGCAGGTGACCCCGGCCCTCGGGAGAGCTGCTCCGGGGAGGCCGACGTGCGCGGGGCATGATTTGCAGGGAGCGCGTGGGACCCTGCGGACGGGCTCGGCGCCGCTCCTGGAGCCGGGGTGGGCCCGCAGCACCGACTTCCCGCTGCGTCCTCGGCGGCGGCCGCCCACACGCGCCCCGGCTCTGCCCTTGGGCCCCGAAGGCCCAGGGTCCTGAACCGCAACCACTTGGGCCGCTGAACGTTACACGTTTTCACGGAAGCGTGTCCTTGAAATAAAATAAGTCCGATCAGATCGGGCCCTCAGCTGCGTCTTGAGAAGCGACTACTCTGCTCCTTGGTCTGGAAGCTTCCGGAAGGGGGCTGCGTGGGAGGCTCGCAACGGCCCCTCGGCCCAGGTCGTGTCCTGGGGGCCTAGTGTCGGGGCTGAGGGCAGCGGCCACTGGAGCCCCCCCCCCCCGACGGCAGGCAGCCCAGCCCCAGCGTCCCCGCGAGTGTCCCCACGAGCGCCCCCATCGGCCCGGACTCGGGGGACCGGTTCACACGGCAGTGCCCTTCCCGCCGCATCACCCAAGACGCTCCGCGTGAGCCAGGCCGAGCGACGCGGGAAGGCAGCCCGTGGCCAGGAGCTGCGGCCCCACGGGTGGACCCAGAGGCAGAGGGTGCGGGTCGTCCCGCGAGGAGGGTGTGCAGCCCTGGGCCTGCCCGCCCCCCGCCTGCGGGTGTCGTCTGTGCTGTGTCCTTGCTGGGGAGAGAAGAAAGGAAAGTGTGTCTGGGGGGACTTGGGTTTACGTCTGAAAGGAGGACGGAGAGACTGGGCTTCCAGAAGCTTCCTTCCCTGGGCCCGGCAGCTGCAACGGCAGCATCGCAGACAGCACCCCGCCGGCCCCAGGGTGGCCCCGCCAGCTGTCCTTGCTCGGGACCCGGGACCCCGAGCAGCTGCGTGCCCGCGGCGGCCGGGCCCGAGGTGCTGCACCTTGCGGCGGGCGGTGAAGCGCGTGGCCCCGGGTCGTCAGCGCGGAGACACAGGGCTCAGGTGTGTGCTGGATGGTCCTCTGCGCGCAGGTGCGCCGGCCGCCAAGTCGAGGGGCATAAGGAAGTTGGGAAAACACCGACTGTCGTCGTGGCTTAATCGTAATGAAAACAACGTCGGCTCACACTTTTCTATATGAAGTCGCAGGTGAGAGTTTGTCTTGCGGGCCCCGAGATTACGTCCCCTGGGGCTCCGTCCCCGCGCTCCGGGGCCCTGGCTCACGCGGTGTCCCCACCCCGTCCCCGCACACACCGCCTGGCTCCTGCGTCCGTCTCGCTGGCCCAGAGCAAAGGCAGCAGGTTGCCGCGTGGGCCGGGCTCGTGTCCCCGTGAGGCCTGACTTACAGACGTCTTAGCTTGCAGCTGGCGCTGGCTGCGTCCGCTGCCGATTGTTTGGAAAGAAGGAGATGATGCTGGACGCACGCTTGTCCGCGGCCGTTTACAGGGAGGCCGCGTGATCTGGAGCGAAGGCCGCGGTGACACGGTGACGCTTCCACAAGCCCCCCCGTTGCCAGCCGACCGCAGAAGTCCCGGGTGTCTCGTGCCGGGGCTCTGGGACGGGCGCGGGGTGGGACCCTGGGGGGCTCTTGGTGGGTGTGCAGCGGGGCGCGGGAGGGCAGGGGCTGCCCCGCAGGACCAGCGGGAGCACCTTGCAGCACGTGTGCCTCCCATGACGGGTCCCCCACCGTGGCCCTGGCAGCACCGTGGGGGAGGGTTCGGTGGTGACCTGGCCGTGCCCTGTGAGCACCCTTCCTGGGGGGCACCGAGTCCCCGTGGGAAGGTGGGTGCACCTGGCAGGTGCCGCCTCTTCCAGGAGGGGGCCGAGGGGGCCTGGCGTCTCCGTCTGCACACACAGCCCGTGCTCAGTGCACCCACGTCCCACCCAGGCGTAACCGCCGCCGTGGGACCCTCTGCCCACAGTAACCCAGGGCGAGGGCTTGCGGCAGGGCCAACCCGCCTGGTCCTGGGTGCGTGTGCCCCGGGCGGCCGCTGTTGGGGAAGAGCACGCGTCCCTCGGTGCCCCCGCACGTGTGAGCATCGCACCCGCCCTTTGAGCACGGCCTGCTCACGCGTGTCCGTGTCCAGCCCGGGGCCGGCATGTGCTCGGTGTGTCTGACTCCCCGGTTTCCCGGCGCTGGGTGCGGGCGCAGTGGGAGCGGCTGTGCGACCCTGCGGTGAGCGAGCGCCCAGGCAGCAGGCTCCCACGCACAGCGGGCGGGCCTCCTGTGACCCGTGTCCTGGGCGGTTGTCCTCAGCCTTCAGGAAGGCCGTGACCCCGTGACCCCGGGGCGCCACCTGGGCTGTGGTCCTGCCCTTGGCCGCCCGCAGCGGGAGAACACGACAGCCTAAAATCCTAGTTTCCGTGGCTTCCTGCGACTCTCAGCCCCCGGGCCGGTCAGCGAATGCAGGCCGCGTCCCCGTGCATCCTCCGTGCACCCCCATGCAGTCCCTATGTGTCCCCCATGTGCCTCCGTGCGTCCCTGTGCGGCCCCGTGTGGCTGGGGGGCGGTGGGAAGGGCCGCGTCTGTCCCCCTGCAGGAGCAGGTCAGGTCACGTGCACCCTCCGATGGCCACGGTGCAGGTCACATGGCCCCGTGGCAGTGGCCTGGCCGTGTCGCCCTTGGACCAGTCGGCCGTGGTGCCGGGTGTTGGCGCGCAGCTTCGCAGGGTGTACGCGGCCCGATTCTCCTCCGGTGGCCCTGGGAACCCCCGGGGACCGTCCTGCCAGGGCGACTGTGGGCCACGCGGGGGATCCCGCTGTTCTGTGACGTGTGATCTGCGGGAAAGACGATGCTGGTGGAAACTGAGGGCGGGCACATTGTTACCTGGAGGTGGACCGCGTCACCCCTTATGTGGGAAGAGGCGAGAGGACCGAGGACTTGCCGCAGGCGGGACCCGCAGCACCGCCCCCCAAGGTCACCGCCTGCAAAGGCCGCGTTGGCCCCGAGGCCGAGCCCGCGCAGTGCCCTCCCCGCCTCACGTCGTCGGGGACGCCTGTTCCACTGGCGACCTCGTAGGAAGCGGTCAGGGCGCCCGGGCCGCCCGCGTGGGGCTCCGTGTGGGACTCCCCGCCCGCACTCACGTCCGCTGGCAGCACCTGGATGAGTGACCTTGCGGGCGGTGACCTTTGGGGCATCCTCCGTGACAGCTCCAGGCCCAGGGCGGTTCCGGGGTGCTGCTCAGCCTGGCGCCCTCGTGTCCCCTGGGCCCAGCGGGTGTCCCAGGCTGATCCGATGCGGTGCTGGCGGGTGCGCATGCCCGGGTGCGGGAGCCGCCGCTGACCTTCGGGCTTGTGGTTCCGCAGATCATCGGTTGTCAGGTGAGGAGGGAGCCCCCCGACTCCACGGAGCGGTACACGCGGTGGATCAACCAGCTGGCGCCGGAGCAGCTCCTCACCCAGGTACCCCGCTGGGGGGTCGGGGGCTCCACCGCCCGGGCCTGGGGGAGGCGGTGTCGGTGGGGGCTGGGGGCCGTCTGGGGCCTGTGGGAGGGAGCCCCCTGGGAGGCGCTGCCCCCACCCACGCGGACGCCCCCACGCAGTAGGTGCGTCTGCATTGGGGTTGACTCATCACATTTTGGGACAATGAAGGGAGATCCCACGAACGGCCTTTTATGGGGTCCGGCGGCCGAGGAGCAGAGAAGCTGATCTGCCTTCCTGCTGCTGTAACGCTGGTCGGAAGGGGCCGGCGGGTGGCCCGCGCACCCCTCACCTGGATGTCCGCAGGCTCGGGGCCGTGGGGCGGGGGGCCGTGCCGCTCCCTCCTGCCCCCGCCGGGCACCGGCCGTGCTGCCCCTGGTGGCTTCCCCGCAGCAGAGGGCGTCCTTCTGCGTGGTCAGGGGCACTGCCTGAGCCCGGCCCCACGCGGCCTCCTCCCCTGCAGCAGGTGAAGCTGCCCAAGGGCGCAGGCGGCCTCGAGGCGTCACACCTCGTGATCCCGGGCCGCAGGGCCGCGGAGGGGCTGCTGCACACTCGCCCGTGGATGCGTGAGCGTGGCCACCGCCGCAGCACACGAGGCCTGCGGTCCCTGCTGCCACGCTCTGGTCCTTCCGCGTCGGGGGCCGGCCGGTGGGCTCCACGCGTCAGGGAGGTGCTGCCGTTTCACGGACACAGTGTCAGGACACACGCGTGTGCACCTGTCAGGTTTCTCCTAAGATCCCAGCACACTCAGTGGAGAGCCGGAAAGTGTGGTCACGTTCCCAGCTGGGGACTTAAAGTCCCTCTTGGGCGTGGAAGCTCCCGGCCTCCCGTCGGCCCGCGGGTCCCCCGACCTGGGCCCGAGGCTCCTGCGACGCGACCAGGCGCCACCCGGTGCCGCGAGGCCTTGGAAACCGCTCAGCGCCAGCATCGGAGCGTGGGCTGCGGGGCGGGGCCGGCCTGCGTGTCTGGTGCGCGGGGGCCGCGTAGGCCGACGCCGAGGGCGTGGTGGAGAGGCAGGGGGCACAGTTTCAGCCCGAGATTCGCGTCCTGATTGCTAAGGAGACCTAACAGGTAAGCGTCATCGAAATAATCCAGGCGGGGCCCTCTCACGTAGGTCGTCCTTTGTCACGTGCTCTCAGCCGAAGGAGGCCGCGTTGCTGGGGCCACTTGTCCGCCGCCGCCGTGCCGGCCGCTGAACGCGCCGCCGCCTCCGAGCTGGGCCCGGGCTCGGGGCTGCCGAGGACT
Source organism: Vulpes vulpes (assembly GCF_048418805.1). NCBI lineage: Eukaryota > Metazoa > Chordata > Mammalia > Carnivora > Canidae > Vulpes > Vulpes vulpes. The sequence goes on from NC_132781.1 coordinate 144,315, forward strand.
GCGGGGCCGGTGCCACCGGGGTGACGGGACACCGTGGAGCCCCTCCCCGATTCTGACCCGCCCTCGACGCTCACAGACCTACGCGGCTGGAGCACACTGGGCTGCGCTATTTTTCCACGTTTTCTCATTGAAAGGGAGCGTCGTGCCGCACGTCCGCGGGCCGCAGCCGCGAGTGGAGAAGTGGTTCCGAGCAGGTTCCTAGATGCACCCGGGACAGGAAACCTCCTCACGGCCGCTTCTCCGTCAAACCCAGAAGCCGCGGAGTTTGGATTGAACATCAAAGCTGCTTCTTGTTGCCACGTGGCTGTTAAAGTGTCAGGATCCTGGAACGTCTGTTATCTGCCCAGAGAGTCTTCCAGCAAATTAGAGATGAGGATAATAAGCCACAGGAATCTGGAAGTGAGTCACAGACTCCGCTGTTCTGCTCGGAGAAGCGTCCCCGGCGCTTCCTGGTGAGAGGCCGAGGCCTGCGAGCGTCGTCGGATCCTTCCTCTTTTAGCTCCGAGGCTTCTCCCCCCCGAATAAAACTGAGCTCGTTGTGCCAAGGCTCATCCTGGCCTCGTCGGGGCCGCAGCGTCTGCCGGGATCCACCGACGCCTGTGCGCCTCCTGCGTCTTCCGGAGGGCGGGCTGGGCGCGCGACCCCGAGCCCCCCGGGAGCCGCCTCCTCCCGACGAGGTCGAAGGAACTCGATTATCTGATTTGTAGGGGACACAGCAGAACCAGGAGACAAAGTCAAAAGGGAATCGGGTGAGACCAGGGACTCCTGGGACTTGTCACCGCAGGCGCCTGCCAGGTGGGCCGCCCTCCCTCAGGCGCGCCCCACCCCGCCTCTGCCCCGGGCACACCTGCCTCCCTCCCCCCCTGCCCTCCTGACCCTCCGACCTGCACACGCCCCCATCTCTCACACACACGCGCACGCGGCCCCGCAGGAATGTGGAACCGGGAGAGCTCGGAGGCCCCTGCACCCCGCCCGCCCGTCGCTGGGGAGCCACTGGCCGGTCCAGGCCTGAGTCACGGAGACGCGACCTTGTTTCGGCCGAAGCCTCCTCCCCGGAGAGACCGGGATGGGCACTCCGGCTCCCGGCCGTCCCGTCGGCGGCGTCCTCTGTGGGTGAAGTTTCATTGTCCGCCGCCGCCGGAGTGTTCACGGTGTCCGCACCGAGCGGCTGTGGCCCGAGAGGCCTGAAACCTTAGTACGTGGCTCTTGGAGAAAAGCCTGCGTCCCGGGCGCCCCTGCAGCGGCCGCCGGCGGGTGGGGGGCTGAGCGCCCGGAGCCCCCGAGGGCCGCGCGGGAGCAGGTGGGAGTTTTCCCTCAGGAGGCCCTGCCCCTGGACGGCTCGGGAGGGCGCTGCCCGCTCCCCCGCCCACCCTTTCAGGAAGAGCACGTTGATCCGCAGTTCCCGGCTCCACGTACCTTGCGTGGCGACGCGGCGGCCAGGACCTGCCCCCGCGGTGGGTGGCGCCAGGGCAGGGCACCCAGGTGGTCACGGAGCTCCTGGGGCAGCAAGAGGCCCGAGCAGGTGTCCGAGTCGCCCGAGCTGGAGGGAGACGGGTCCACGAGGGCACGGCCTTCGCTCCACGAGGACGTGCACCTGCAGATGCCCTGCCTGGCCCCGCCTGTGGTCCTCGTCCGGGGCCTCGGGGACCCGCGGGTGTCGCCGTCCCCGGGCTCCAGGGTTAATGTGAACCGTTTGCCGGGGACTCGGGTGCGGAGTCCGGAGAGGACGGCACACGGGCCCTCAGGAGAATCGGGGAGACGTCCTCGCCGCTCGCGTGCGGTCACACGGTCAGGGCGCTGGCACCTGGAGGGCACCGGCGTCCTCTGTGCTCAGGTGTGTGACACCTTCAGAGTCTGGAAGCCGAGAAACGGCGCGTCTCAGGTGAGGGGATCCCGGGCCTCAGACGAGGAAGGAACAGGCGTCGGGGGCAAGACCAAGGGCCACGGGCCGCGTGGCCTGGATTTGGGGACAACTGGCTGCTTCTGACGGGACCGGAGGAGACGCGCCTTCCTCACTCGCGTCGCTCTGTCGTCCCGTCGGGGACCTGCGGCCCCTGGACCCGGGGCCCCTCCCAGGCTCCCGGCCCCCTGCTCGCTGCACCCGGGGTGTGGACCAGGCGGGGTCGTCGTGAACGTCCCAGCCCTGCTGTGCAAACCCCAAATCTATCTTTTCCCCAGAACTAGCTTAAGGAGGGTCATTGTTCGTATTTCCTTAAAAGAAAAGCGCCTCTTGGTTTAGGGAAAACGGAGGGGACCTCGTCAAAGCGGCGTCTTCCCCACGCGCTCGTGTTGCTGAAGGCCCTTCCCACGCGGCTTTTAGGGCGTTAGGAGGGGGCTGGGCGGTGCCGAGGCCGAGCCCGTCCCCCGAGGGCACAACCTGGCCACGCGGGGAGCACCCGAGACGTCCCCACACGCGCTCCACACCCAACTCAGGCTCAGCAGGTTCGGCAGGACGCCAGCTCCCAGGGCGGGACGGAGGGGCACGGCCCCAGACCCAGGAGCCCTGGCCACCTGCGCCCCGCAGCTGTAGGGCGCACAGGCCGGGGTGAAGGGCGTCTTGGGCCCTCGGACCGACGTAAGCGTGGCCAGACGCCCCCGAGGCCTCTGCCCGGTGCCCACGGGGTCGGGGTGGGGCCGGGAGGGCAGACCAGCCTGACGCTGTAAGGAGTCCCTGGAAGGGGCACCTGCCCTCGGCCCAGGTCATGACCCCGGGTCCTGGACGGAGCCTGCCTCTCGCTCAGCTGCTTGCAAAGAAGCAGAATCTTAAAAAAGAAGAAAGGAAGAGAAACCCCGCGGACCCGGCTGTCACCCCCAGGCCTCCCTCCGGCCTCCTACCCGCAGGGTCGTGCCCCGGGCACCGTGAACCCGTTGTCCCTGTTCGCCCCGACCTGGAACAAGGTGCCCTTTGGCCCCGGCTCGGGTTTGCCGAGCGCGGCATCGGTCGGGGCGCAGAGGGCGCGGCGGGAAGGCGATGCCTCCACCCGGTGGGGCCCTTGGGGCCTCGGTGGGCTCGTGCGCTCACGCAGAGCTGTGGGCTTTTGTCGGGTCTGTGGGGCCCGTCCTTGTCCTGCGAACGCGGCCTCCGGAGACCGGTGCCGTGTCCCTGGCGACCCTGGGGTCCCTGGTCGCAACGTGGCCCCAGGATGACGGGCTCGTTCACAGGGTTTCTGTATTTTCACAAGGGCCCTTGGTGTGTGGTTTTGTGACGGGACAGGCTGTGGGGTCGGGGTGCGCTGCCCCGCGGGATGACTCTGAGGGTCTGACGTCCCGGGGCCTTGCCGCCACGTGCTCCGCCCGGGCGCTCCTTCCCGGGGGGCCGTGGGTTTGAGTTTTTCTGTCTACACCACCGTTTCGGCCTCGGACAGATCCGTCGCGTCGGTTTCTTCGGTCACTTCCCGGCTCGCGTCCTTCGAGGACCCCGTCCCTCGCGTCTGCGCTTTTCAAATTTTTTAAATTTTTTTTTTTTTTTTTAAATTTTTATTTATGATAGTCACAGAGAGAGAGAGAGAGAGGCAGAGACACAGGCAGAGGGAGAAGCAGGCTCCATGCACCGGGAGCCCGACGTGGGATTCGATCCCGGGTCTCCAGGATCGCGCCCTGGGCCAAAGGCAGGCGCCAAACCGCTGCGCCACCCAGGGATCCCCGCTTTTCACGTCGGGTCCGTTTCTCTGGTCTCGATGCGAAGCAGCGTGTGCGTCTGTTCCCACGCGGACGTGACCGGCAGGTGGGCAGGGCCCCCGCGGGCAGCGGGCTGCAGGCCAACCTTGCCCGTCTCTTGCTCCTAGGTGTTCACCTCCCACGGCCCCACTGTCGTCATGCCCACCTGGTTCTGCTCTCGCACTTGGTTCTCCCACGTGGGCCCGTTTGACGAGGGCGGGCAGGTAAGCGTGGGCCCTCGCGGTCCCGTCCTCGGGGGTCGGGGCTCCGGGCAGGGGGGCCGTCTGAGGAGCCTCCCGGCGCCTGTCCTGCCGGTGGGACGGGGCACCCACCCACGGCCTGCGGCCCCGGCACAGCCCGGGATTTCCGCGTGGGGCTGCTGGTGCCCGGGGCGTCCCCGCCTGACTCTCACGGGCCCTCTGTCCACACGGGGCCGGCTCGTCCTCCGGGCCCCGTCCTGCCCACGGCCCCACCTGGGGGGTCCGCCCCAACGTGGGGACCCGGCCTCACCCCGCTCCCTGCCCCCGCGGCCGGACCGTGAAAGCGCCTACAGTCAAGTAAAAGGGAATCTTTGGGTCGGCTTGTTTTCCCTTAAACTTCCCTCAAGTTTGGCTTTGGGGACGTGGGGTCTGGTCCCCGTGACGGGAGCTGGTGCCATCAGCCTTCCCCGTTGACCGTGGACGCGCCCCCCGCGGCCGCCCACACAGCCTCCGGGCCCAGGGCCGTTCTCACACGGGCGCCCGAGGGCCTGGCCGGCGGCGTCTGCACCGGGACACAAACGGGGGCTGCCCCACAGGGTCCCCGCAGCCCTGCCGCCCGCCCTCGTGTCCCCGGGGTTGGCCCGGGCCGGGAGCGTGTGTGGCACCGCGTGGCCGCAGCTCGTGGACGGGCGCTCGCCCCGGCTGGGTGGGAGCCCGGGCACCCCGTCACGGAGGGGCGCTGCTGCCTGATTCTAGGGGTTGGGCAGCCGCTCTGCTCCTGTTCCTGCTCCTCGTTCCTAAGTGCAGAGAACTTGACCTCGTGGGGCCCGACCTTGGCTCCCGGGGGGCAGCCCCGAGGCAGGAGCGACGGGGGCGGGCCCGGGCGCCCCAGCACATCCCTCACAGCTGCCGCACGCGTGCTCTGTTGCTGCTGCTGCTGAGCCCAGCACCTTCCCCAGAATGAGCCCAGAAACGGTCGTGAGGTCCCGAGGTCCCGGGGTCCCGGGACGGAAAGGCCTGACCCGACCTAAGTCACAGCTGAGCCTCAGCGCCCGAGCATCAGGCCTGGTAGCTCAGAGTGATTCTTCCTGGAGAGGCGGCACCTGCCGCAGGGAAGCTCATCCGTCCCCTCATGGGTCAGGGACCCCCCGGGACCCCAGGACCACCCCAGGGGCGGGAAGTGCTCCCTGGTCCTTGGTGCCGTCCCCAGCTGATGACACTCAGGGGCTGTGCTCCGAGGGGACGCCGACACCCTAGGGTGGGCACGGACTGGGGGCCTGGTCCCCGGGGATTGTCCGTGGGCCCCGTGAAGAAGGAAGGTGCCCCCAGGGCTGGGAGTGGAGGGCAGGTGCCCCGAGATGGGGGGGGCAGGGCAGGTGGGGAGGTCGGGGAGGTCGGGGGGGCAGGGGAGGTCGGGGTGGGGTGCAGGGGAGCGCCGGCGCCCCAGGAGCTGGGGGGTGCAGGCCGCGCAGATGTTCCCACGGGCGGTTCCCTCTCCCACTAGGGAGGCCGCCCCCCCGCGGCCGAGCGTCCCCATGTCTGCGGTTCCGCCGTGGCCGAGGGTTTGCACGCTTCGTGCTGATGGGCCGGTGTCTCGAGGGCCCGGGTGCTTTGTCCCCGTCCGGGGCTGGGTGAGCGGAGCTTGGGGTGTCACCGCTCCGTCAGGGGCCGCGCGGGCGCCTCGTCCCCTCCCCTTGCCGGGTCCCCTCTCCTGAGGACGGGCAGGGGCTGCGGCCTCCAACCCGGTCCGTCCCCGTTGCCCGCCGCGAGCTGCACCCACCCCCGGATGGAAGGTTCTGGATTTCTCCCCTTAAACGCCCTCCCCCCCATGGCTCCCAGGGCCGCGCACAGCGGGACCCTCCCTCGCTTCCCCCGCGTCCCCTCCTGGTTTCCACTGCCATGGGGAGGACACGCGCTCAGGACCGGGTCCCTGGCCCTGGGCTCCTGGTCTCGGCCTGAGCGTCCCGAAAACCCTCCTGCCTCGGGGCCGGGTGCACGGTCCCTCGGCCGGCGGCTCCGGGGACTTGTCTCTGTTGGGAGAACCGAACCGGCCCACGGGGTCGCTCGCCGCTGGGCGGCTCAGGGCGTGGGGCCCGCCTGCGTGACTCTGGGACACGGACGCAGCGGCCGGTGCGCCCCGACCTGGGGCTCAGTCTTCTCTCCGGCTTTTACGGTTCTCAGTATAGGATTTCCCTTTCTTGCTCATTTTCGTGCCTTTTTTTCCATGTCTTTTATCAAGTTTTTATTCAAACACACGCTCCCTTGAGGACCTGGTAATAGGATCCTCGCTTCTCGCGTGATTTTATCTCGTCCTCCTGGGTCTTCCCTACTACGGACTGGACTGGCTTGAGAGCAGGTCCCGAGGTCCTGGGCAGGGAGCCGGCCCGCCCGGCAGCCGGATGTGCAGGCAGCGGGGCCGCGAGCCCCGCCCTGACGCCTCCGCTCACTGGCGCTAGGAGCGTCGAGGCAGCGGACCCGGCGTCTGGCTGCCAACCCCGACCGGCCGCGGGGGCGGGCCCCACCCAGGGACCAGGGACCCAGGAGAAGGCGGGCACCCCGCGGGCAGCGAGCGCCGTGTCTCGGGTTGGAGGGCGATGCTGGGGGCTGTCGCCCTGGGACACCCGCACGTGCGCTGGAAGCTCGCGCGAGGCCGGCCGTGGCGCCCACGTCCAGGCCTGGGTCAGCGCACAGGTGGGGAGCGGGACTCGGCGTCTCGGGCTGTGAGCGGAGTCGCTGGTGCGGCTGACGCTGCTGCTGTCCCCGCCACTGTCCCTGCAGGGTGTGCCCGAGGACCTGCTGCTCTTCTACAACCACCTGCGGAAGGGCGGCGGGGTCGTGCGCGTGGACCGGAGCCTAGTCCTCTACCGCTACCACCCGGACGCGGCCACGCACTCCGTCCTCGAGTACGTAGCCCCAGGGCTCCAGACACGTGCGGGGGCGGCGAGGCGCAGGGCCCGGGCCCCGGGGTCGGTGGGGCAGGTCCCACCTCGGGGCAGGACGTCTGGGAGCGTCGCGGGGCGGGTGGCCTTCGTGGGAGGAGGCGTCGGGGCCTGTGGACAGGGGTCCCCGGGGTGACCTCGCCTCCCGCGTCCCTCTGGGTTCGTGGCCCGTCCGCTGCCTCTGCTCCTCTCCACCTGCGCCCCATGTCCCCGCGACCCGCCTGCCCCGGGCGCCGCTGGCTGACGTGGGAGCCGCAGGAAGGGCTGGTTGACCGTCACCGGTGCAGCAGCGCGTCCCGTGCTGTGCTGAGCACAGAGGGCCCTGTGGGGCCCGACTGACGGGAGGCCCGTGGACGTCTGCGTGGGTCTTGTCGGGAGTTGAAGTTCAGCTTCGTTCCTGGCTTCCGGCGGGGGAACTTGGTTTTGGGTTTTTCTGCTGAATCTGAACTTTCCCACGACAGCTTGAGTGCAGCATCGTGGTTCGGGGCTGGACTCGGGGTGGTTTGCGCCGTGGGGTCAGGGTCACGTCCAGGAGGCGGCTGCGGCCGCGTGCGTGTATCTCACGGTGTCTGGGCACGACCAGAACTGCACGGACGGGGACAGACGGACCCCACGTGGGAGGGTCCCAGGGGGAGGCCTGGAGCCGCCCGCCACCCGGGGCCGCGCGTGTGGCCCACTTGCCTGCGGGATGCGTCCTGGTGCGAGACGAACCAACTCCGGGTACGTTTCCAAGGACTGGAATCCTCCACGGTGTGTTTTCTAACCACGTGGGATTAAAACAGAGATCATCAACACGTCGCAAAAATGCAAAATATTTGGAAAATAAGCAATCCGGGGAAAAAAATCACAAAGGAAATCAGGAAAAAAAATGTATTTTAATGAAATTGTCAAAATTTGTGGAATTCACTGAAGCCCCCAGTCGACACACTTGAACTGGGAGACACAGAACCACGTATGATGGCGTCAAAAATAAAACACGGGGGTGTGTGTCCTCTGCAAACTACAAGAAATTCAAGGAAACCCGTCACAGGGGTGGAGGGACGCCACCGTCGTGGGCCGAGGCCTCGGCGACCTGAGATCGCCCTCCCCAAAGCGCTGGGCGTTGGTCCCGGTACACGACCTGCCGGCGTCTCTGCGGAAACTACCGGATTCTAAGATTCACGTGGAAAATTAGAGGAGCCAGGATGGACCCAAGAACCTTGACAGGAGCAAAAGGCCAGGCGTGGCCGTGAGCCCGGAGACCGGGAGGCCGGGGACACGCGGGACGCGGTGCAGGAGGCGGATTTTTAACAAAGTCGGCGAAGGCTGCTGATGGAAGGAGCAGCCTGGGGGCGGCCGGGGGCGACGGTCCTACGGGGACCCCACGACCTCACAGCCCCGCTCGAGCACGGGACACCCCTGACCATTGGCGAACGGAGGCGGCGGCTTCACCAGGACCCGAAGCCTCGGCTCAGAAACGCCGGGAGGCCCGGGAGGCAGATGCGGACAGTGGGGGCACCGGCGGCTGCGTGAACGGGAACCGTGGGCCACACACGCCGGGCGGGTGCCCAGGACCCAGGACGGCGTCCCCATGGCAGGGAAGGGCGTCAACAGCAACCTCACACGACGACGTGGGCCCTAACTCCTGCAGCCGCCTCCACGCTCACGCGGCTCCGGGGTGGGCGGTTCCCCGAGCGCTGGCCCGTGACCCCCTCCGTGACCCGGCAGCTCGCGAGTGGCGGCGGTGACGGAGCGCCTGGGCCCCGAGGGGGTCCCTGCTGCCCACGGGCTGCGGCCTGTGGGGCTCCTGTGCCCCCCGCTGGCCCTGGGTGAGGGGCTGTGACCGCAAATGTCACGCGGCTTCCGCAGCGGGGGTGACTGCGCCGCGGGGATGGGCCTGCCCGTGCGCCCAGACTCCTGCTCCGACCCCACGGCCCTCAGCACGGCGGCGCCCGCGATGGGTCACCCTGGCCACGCGGACGGAGGCCCCCTCCTTGCCCTGACCTGGTGCTTGGTGCCTCCACCGCGGGCGGCACCTGCCTGAGGCCCTTGTGTACCGGCGCCTCCTCCCTGGACGCTGCGCCTCTGCTGCGCCTTGCGGTGGCCCTGCCCGTGCGACCTCAGGTGGCGCGTCTCTGGAGCGTTGCCACGGCCACCCCCGTCCTGGCCCGGGAGCCCCCGTGGAGGCCGCTGCTGCCCCGGCACGTGAGGAGATGTGGGGGGACGCCTCCCGCCGGAGGAGCGCAGGGGGCACGGGCAGGACGGGGGAGGACGGGGGAGGACGGCGGGAGCGCCCTGGGGCTGCTTCTAAACTGCAGGGGTGTCCAGAGCCAAGGCTACGTCAGTGACTTGGGCGCAGCCTGCGTGGGCCCGGCGGCCCCCTGGGCTCCTGGGGTCGGGCCGTCCACGCAGCTGGTGGCGGCCGCGCCCTCGGGTCTGCGTCTCACCGCGAGGAGCCCCGGCTGCTGGAGGAGGGGGGACGCGCTGGTGGAGCTGCGGGGGGACAGGAGGCCGCGGCGGGAGCACCTGTGCCCTGCCAGCTCAAGGCCCTTGTGCCCTTCGCGTACCCTTCAGCGCCCCGTGCCCTCCCGCGCACCCTCCCGCATCCCCTGCCTTGTCCCCCGTCGTGGCTGTTGCCCGGCGGCGTGGGCCTGGCCGCGAGGACTGGAAGTGCAGGGCCCCCCACCGGGCAGTGCTCCTCGGCAGCCCCGACGTGCTCAGACCACCTGCGCCCTGCGTCCACGGAGCTCAGGTGCCCTGCCAGGACCGAGCCCCAGAGGCTCCCCGACACCCCAAGAAGGGCCCACCCGGCAGCGGGGACCCAAGGCAGCTCAGCGAACCCCCGACACCAGCAGCTGCGTCCCCCCAGGTCCCCGGGTCTGCGTCAGGCGTGGGAACGTCCCCGGGGCGGGTGAGGCCATATGACCCAGGTGGGTCGTGCCCCGCGGTGCTCGGGGCTGGGGGGGGCCCCCGTGTGCAGCCGCCAGAGGCCCCCACCCCCGCTGCTCCCCCAGGACGACCATCTGGACGCACCGAGTCCGGTTCCTGGAGGAGCGCGTCCTGCCGCACTGGGCCGCCTTCACCATCTGGAACGCGGGCCGCCAGGGGCGCCGGCTGTACCGCAGCCTCTCTGCGGGGGCGCGGCGCAAGGTGGGTCCCCCCGTCCCCCCGCCCTCTCCCCTGTCCCCCCACCCCGTTCCCCCTGCCCTGCCCTCCCACCCCGTCCCCCTGCCCTCTGCCCCCCAACCCCGTCTCCCCGCCCTCTCCCCTGCCCCCCACCCCATCCCCCCGCCCTCTGCCCTGCCCCCCACCCCGTCCCCCCCCCCCCCCCGGCCCTCTGCCCTGCCCCCCACCCCATCTCCCCGCCCTCTCCCCTGCCCCCCCGTCCCCCGCCCTCTCCCCTGCCCCCCCACCCCGTCCCCCTGCCCTGCCCCCCACCCCGTCCCCCCCTCCCCTGCCCCCCCACCCGTCCCCCCACCCTCTCCCCTGCCCCCCTCCCCCCCAGCTCCCGCCCTCCGCTCCTCCCCCAGGTGGTGGCCTTCTGTGACGTGGACGAGAACAAGATCAGGAAGGGCTTCTACTGCTACGAGGACTCCAAGGTGTGCGCCCGCCCGGTGGCCTCGGCCCCACGGGGTTGCCCAGAACCCCCCCCCCGGGATGGACCCTGCCCGGCAGGGGTGACCCCGGGCCCCTGGGAGCTGGGGGCCGTCGGCGCAGGCCCGCACCCAGCGCCCCTCTCCCCTCAGGAGACACCCAAGCCGCGGGTCCCGATCCTGCACTTCCGAGCCGCCCGGCCGCCCTTCGTCATCTGCGTGAAGCTGGTACGTGCCCGCGGCCGGGGTCAAGTCACTGCCCAGGCTCCGCCTGTGGTGCGGCCTCCTGCGTGCTGGGCTGGAGGGAGGGGCTGTGGCCTCGCGGGGCGCCCGGGGTGTTGGGGCGCGCGGTGCCCGCGGACAGAGGCTGCATTTCCATAAAAACGCTTTTCGGGAACTTGCGACGTGCGGCCCGGCAGACGCTGCAGCTGAGCCGAGGGGCTGCCGTGAGGAGCCCCCCCGGCTTCCCCCTTCCCTTGGGGTCACGGGGCCCGGGCGCTGGGCTGTGCGTGGCTCCGTCGGGCTCACTCCTTGAGCTCAGGGACCCCGGGGCCTGCCCGTGCCCGGCTGACGTCCTTGGCAGCGACCGCTGGCTGCGGCCCCGGTGACAGGGAGCTGCGTGCGGGTCCACGTGCACATTTGCCCAGCAGGGAGGTGGCGGCGGGGTAACCGGCCCATTCCCACAACCGTCGCAGCGTCTCGTGCTCCCCCCCCCCCGTTGTCACGGCCGCCCTCTGCGCCACGGGCCCTCGCGGCCAGGCTCTGCGTGTGCCCGACCTCCGGTGGTGCGGGGTCTCCATGTGCAGACGTGGCCACGCGTGTCCGTCCTGCGCGTGTCCTGGACGCGGCCCCGTCGGGTGGGTGTGCACACGTGTCCACCCGCGGCTTCCCTCCTCTGCGCTTGGACGCACACAAGGGCCACGATCACCCGTGCGCCCGGCTCAGCTGGGTTCTGGTGCCGCCGCTGGGCCCCGAGGGTGGGGGGAGGAGGCTGACCCCCGCCCCAACTCGCCCTGAGGTCTGGTTCTGCGGGGGCTGACCCCGTGTCAGCGCAGCCCCGTGATACGCGCCGCACACCCCCACGCACGACACGGTTCTTTTAGACTTTTAAATCTACTTGGAGGGAAATGCTGGGCGGGGGGGGGCCGTCTCCGCAAGACCCCCCCCCCCCCCAAGCAGGGAGCCCAACTCCCCGACCCCGGGTCACCACCGCCTGAGCCACCACGTGCCCTCAGTGTCTGGCTCGGGCGCTGCCCAGAGGCCGCGCTGCGGGAACGAGGGCCCCATGCCCTGCGGGTCGCTGCCGGCCGCATGTCCCCACACGTGCAGGGTCTGCCGGCGAGACACGGGCCTCTGTGACATCGTGTGGCCGGTCCCGCCGGCTCCCCCCCCCCCCCCTCGGCCCCCCCGCCCCCCGCGTGCGCCTGCAGCCTCCGGGGTTTCTGGAAGGAGCGGCCTGAAGCCGCGGTGAGCAGGGCTCGGCCCAGGACGGCGCCGCCGCTCTAGGAGGAGCCTCACCCCTGCACCAGCAACCCGCAGCGGTTGGGGCGACGGCTCTGCCCGGGGAGCCCCTCCCCCAGGCCCCCACGGAGCACAGGCCTGCGTCCCCGCCCGTGTCCCCGCAGAGGCGCCCCGCACCTGTTTCTGGCATATTCTGCTGCAGCGAACCCAGGCGTGCGCGGGTTTGGGGCCAACGGTGACCCCGTGTCCCGCGGCTTTTACACACGTTCACAGCGTATTCCACACGCCTGGGCCACGGGACCCTGCCGTCGCCTTTTAATTGAGCAAGAAGCCGAGCAGCAGCGTGCCCCCGGCCTGTGTCCCCCTATGTCCTGTGTCCCCGTGCGGCCACCCTGGGTCCATGTCCCCATCCCCGTATCCCATCCCCATGTGGTGTCCCCACCTGTGTTCGTGTTCCCATCTCCATGCCCCATGTCCCTCTCATCTGTCCTCATCTGTCCCCGGGTCATTTCCATGACGTGTCCCCTTCCCCGTGTGGCATGTCCCCATTTGTCTCCATGCTCCATGTCCACGTGTCCCCATCTCCATTTGTGCTCCTGTGTCCTTGTCCCCCTCATCTGTCGCCGTTCCCACGCGGCATGTTCTCATCCCTATGTCTGTGTCCCCATGTGGTGTGTCCCCATCCCCGTGCAGCATGTCCCGGAGCACAGATGGGCCAAGGAAGAGGAGGGCGGGGTCCGTGGACATCCCTGAGTCGGGGTCAGGCCCCTGCAGAGGGGACGGGGTGTCACGGGGGCCCTAGGATGAGGCACAGGCAGGAGGCCGGTGTGCCCTGGACAAAGGGGTGACGCAGAGCCGCCAGTGGGGACGCTTCCTCCCCTTAGCTCCTGAGGGAGGGGAGTGTCTGCCTGAGAGGCCCCCCTCACCGTGGACGGCCTCTGGCCGCGTCCCCTGCCCATCCCAGCCCCTCCCCTCAGCAGGGAGGTCCTGCTGCACCCAGCGGACGTGCTGTTCCTCCCACAGGACCTCACCGGGGGCGAGTTCGAGGCCAACCTGCGGTCACTAAACCTGCAGGAGGGCCGGGACTTCCTTCACTTCAGCTGAAGGCTGCGGGCAGCAGCTCCCAGGTGCGTGGGTCGCCCGGGTAGGGGGGTGGGGGGCTCCCAGGTACACCGGGGGGGGGGTGTCCTGTGGCCTGAGGGCACGTGCAGCCCCACCTCCTAGTGGGGCCGGCCCTTCCCCGGGGGGCAGGTCCATGTCTCACCGGGACATGGTCCCCGTGCGCCAGTGTGACTGCACAGTGGTGACCACCCCGGCGTCCCCAGCAGGTCGTGCCTGTCACACCAGGAGCCGTCCACCTGCGCTGCTGAGGGACACCTGTGCCGTGAGTCTGCGACCCCCCTGGGGGCGTTGGACCCTGTGGGTCTCGGCTGCCCGCGGTTCCCGGGTGCGCTCGCTGCATGAGCGCTTGGTTTCCTGCAGCCGAGGCCCAGGTGCTGCCCCGCGGGCACCGTCTCCCCACTCTCCCGCCCGCCGTCCGTGGGACCCCGCCACCCGAGGCTCTCCGGCTGGCCTCCATCTAAAACGAGAGCTCCCTACTCCTTTTGGGGGGGAAGCACGTTTGAATGCTTGAACGGATTCAAGCAAATCCGTTCGTTAATCCACGGCGCCCTTGGTCCGAGGAGCCGGGCAGCAGGCGACCCCGCGGTCGCACACACCAGCGTCAGACACGGAGACACAGAACTGCTCAGGACGTGGTTTTATGGACGGGGTTCCCACGGGTGTGAAGACAAAGCACCAACACCCCAGACACGTGAGGAAGAGCTGCTGCTCAGGTGGGGCCACCTCCGGCCTGGGGCCGCCTCCAGGTGTGCTGACCAGCGTCGGTCTCCTCCGCCCCCTGGGCAGCAGGGGCTCAGCCGGTGCCAGGCTGTGGGGGACACAGCACAGGGTCAGGCCACGGGTGCCCAGGACCCCGTGGCTGCCACAGTCCCCCGTCCTCCGCTCCCCACCTTCATCCCCCCGTGCGGGACTGACGACAGGTTAGCAGCACGCTCACCTGGAGCCATCGCTGCCCTTGGCCCGCCAACCCCCGTGTCACCCGCGGGCCCGAGAGAAGGGTGGACGTGGCCACCACCCCGGAGCAGAGGCAGGGAAACCACCGTGGCCTCAGCTCCAGTTGCACCACACGCAGCAACGCCATGGAAGGGTGACCTCACCAGGCACCTGGGACCCTGGGGCGACTGTCCAGGGAGACGGTGACAGTGAAAACCAGGTCAGGGGGGAGGAGCGAGCTCAGCCACCACCAGCTCCACTGAGGGCCGACAGCGCGGGACGGCCACCCCCCAGGCAGAGAGCCTGTCCTGGCTGTCGTGCCCATGGGACACCGGGTGCTGCCTCCTGCACGAGGGACGCGGGAGCCCAAGCAGCCTGCGAGGGGCCGCGAGGACCACAGCGCCCCAGACGCCAGCTCAGGATGAGCGCCCGGGGGAGCTGCGCAAGGGGGGCCCGGGGTCCTAGCGTGGCCGAGGCCTGCGGTTACCTTAGGGACCAGCTGCGGTCGGGGCACGCCGAGGAGGTCACACAGGCGGTTCCGCTGGGCTCTCACGACTGGGAGCTCCGCGTCCCTGGGTGGGGGGGAGGAGCAGCTTCAGCCATGGGGCCCTCGGCGTGTGCGTCCAGCCTCCCGCAAGCTCCGTGCTCAGGCTGCCGGGGTGCAGACCCCAGGAGCCCGGCTTAGGAGTCCAGGGGGAGAGCACGGGGCGAGCCCCCGCGGTGGGTGCTGCAGGCCCTGCTCCTCCTCGGGAAACTGGAGGCGGCGACCCAGGGAGGTGGGCGGGCGGGTTTTAAAGTTCTACTGTACTTGGAAAGCTGTTTATCATTTTCACTAAAAATAAAGATTAAATTTCATTTCAGAATAAAAAAAAATACCAGCATCTTAAAATCACTTGGAACTTTTTCCAACAGAAGAACGAGGTGGGAGGAGCAGCGCTGGGTGCCCGTGTGTCTGTGACACTGAGCTCGGGCCACGCTGTCCTGGCCCTGGGGCCGTCCCGGCCTTGAGGGACCCCCAAGACGGGAAGGAGCCGGGTCTCCACCTCGGGGACCCCTCGTTCACTTTGATGTGTGGACGTGGCCACGCGGGCCTTTCCACCACGGCCGAACCGAGGTCCACGGGCCGCCTCCCAGAGCCTGGTGCCTGGCACCTGCGGGGGGTCCAGCGCTGCACGCCCTCTGCCCTTGGAGGCCTCGGCGCCAGGTGTGTCCCCACGGAGGCTCAACCACCTCCCAGGCCGCAACCCCACGACCCTGCAGCTCCCAGAGCCCCCGGCGCAGAGTCCACCGAAGTGAACTGGTAGTGGCCAGGACACCACCCCTGCATGTCTCCCCAGCCGGACGGGAGGCGCCCGCCCAGCCCTCGGGTACGAGCGGGCACCTGTGGGCACCTGTGGGTGGGCGCTGCAGGTCCTCGGGCGGGGGTGGGGACGGGGACGGGGGACAGGGGTGGGGGCTCGAGCGGGGGTAGGGCTGGGAGCTGGGGGCTGGGGTGGGGCTAGGGCGGGCAGGGGCGGGGTTCTGCAATCCCGGGGAAGGCGGGAAGGGCCCTCGCACTCACCAGGCCGTGGCGCCCAGCACAGCCATGACCTCCTCCAGGACGCCGTCAGGCAGCACGTCCCCGTAGGTGAGCAGCATCTCGTACACCTGGCTCGCCGTGCTCTTCCGGATCTGGGCAGGGCAGGGCGGGTCAGTGGCGGGGCCTGGCGGGGCGGGGCCAGGAGGGGCACCTGACACTGCTCACACCCGCTGCACAAGCTGCTCGGGGAGCGGGCCTGGGGTCCGACCCCACCTGGCCGGGTGCCCCATGGCCGCCTCACGGGGAGAAGCCAGGCCACCCCGCGCTGCCCGCAGAGCTGCCCGCCGAGCTCCAGGCCCCAGTGCAGGGTGCGGCCGGCAGGCAGGGCAGCCCGAGCCGGAGGACGCCCGCCCGGGTGAAGCTCGGCGGCAGGAGCCCGAGGATGCCCTCAGCCAGCAGAACCGGCCTCTGGTGGCTCAGGCACCCGCCCGGCCCAGTGTGACCCCCACCCCACCCCCCACCCGGGGCGGCCGCACACTCACCACGGGGAACGGGTGGCACAGCAGGAGGCACAACTGCAGGAGAACCTTCCTCCTCACGTCCCCCGGGAACTGCACCATCCCACAGAACCTGCGGGCGACAGGCGGGAGCGGCCGGCAGTCAGCACCCACCCCGGCTGCCCGACGCCGCGGCCCAGGTCCCCCCGACAGGCCCGGTGCCGACCGTAAGCCACGGTGTGTCCCGCCTGAACTTACACGGCGACGCCCGACCGCAGCTTCTGCACATCCTTGGACTTCCTGGTCTCCTCCTTACAGAGCGCCAGCAGCTTCACGCCGAAGGGGTGGCTGCAAGGGAAGCACACGGTGCCGGCGGCGGGCCTGCGGCGAGCTCGAGCGCCCACGGACCTGCACACCTTCCCCAGCCGGCGGGAGGGCCCTGAGGACCAGAGCCGGGCGCGCCCCGACCCCCGCCCGCGGCGGGCACAGCGAGGGCAGGCTCCACCCCGACCCAAGGAAGGACGACCGGCTCGGAATCAGGCGCGGCCCCTGGACACACGTGGACGCACGTCCCCCTCCATGCCGTTGCCGCCAGGGACAGCAGGGGGCCAACCAGCAAGGGTCCCCACGACACAGGCTCCTGCACGCCACTGTCGCCCCGGGGGCCCCGCCGCCCGTGACCTCTTCCTTGTCCTCAGGGAGAGCGGCTCCCCCACCCACCCCGTCCAGGTCCCTGTCGCCCACAAGGGTCCAGCCCCCTCCCCCCGCAGGCTTCTCCCCACAGCTCCCTGCCTGTTCGGGACCAAGTGACCTCCGTGTCCTCCACCCACATGACCCCGTGGCTCACACCACGCAGGCCCTGTGTCCCCTCTGCTCCCTGTCCTAACAGAGGGACACCCCACAGCCCCCCCAGGGGCCCCTTCTTGTCCACAGCCACTCCCGTGCTGGCCTCCAGGGCTCACACACCACCCTCTGGGGCTTCCCTGGGGTTCCAGGCTCTAGGTCCATCTCCTCTGGGATCTAATGAGCATCTCAGGCCAAGCGTTCATGCTCCAGGCTGAACCCCTGTGCCCCCCGCTCCACACAAAGCCCCCTGAATACCCCACGTGAAGGTATTACCAGGTGGGACCTCAGAAGCACGTAGGCCGTGAGACTGAGTCCCCACGATGCCCCGAGTGCCTTCAGGGCAACAGACATGAGGTGGCCGCCCTCTGCTGTGCGAAGAGTGGAAGGTCCCTCAGCAAACCAGGCCTGGGTCGCTGGCACCCTGACCTCCTGCCTCCAGACCTGCTGCGCAAGCCGCTCCCTGCCATTCCTCACGGAGCCTGAGCGGCCCACGTCTGCCCCTCCCTCCCGGCCGTCCTCCGGGCCTGGGGACAACCCCACCCTCCCGCTGCCGTCTGGGACACAGCGGCTGACGGCTACTTGCACTGGGAGCCACGCGCCCCATTTCTCCGCTGCCACCTCTCTGGCGGCGGCACCTCCCCACCTGGACCCCGAGGCCCTTCTGCATGCGGCAGGTGGGATGCCCACTGCCTCCACTCCCAGGGGGGAGTCCGGCACCGGGCGTGCACCGCCTCAGCACCCGGGCGGACCGACCGCCAGAGGACCTGAGCATGCCGTCCCCAGAATCCAGCCGCCACAAGACCCGAAGCTTGGTCCCGACGAGGGCTTGCGCCTGACAAGCCCGGAAGGCTCCCCCAGGTGGAGGGTGCACCTGCTGCGGGCAGGCCAGAGCCCCCGGGGCGGATGTGGGTCAGGGCGGCTCCGGATCGCTACCACCCGCCCGCAGAGCCCTGCAGCCAAGCTCATCTGCCGCCGCAGTCACTTGCACACGCAACGTCTCAAATGCAGCGTCCAGACAACGAATAAGCAAATGAGAAGGCCCACCCGCGGGCTTAGAAACCAGACACCCCACGAGGAGACCAGAAGTGTGCGGGAAGACCGCAGCACCGCACCCAGGAGGGCAAGGGGCTGGCAGCTGCACGACAGACCAAACAGAAAGCCGCATCTGAAAAAATACGAAAACCAAAAATAAGAACCCCAGCCGTGAATTTGGCAGAAACACGCTAGGAGGAAGCCGGCAAGTGGAGGACAAGTCAGAACCACTGAGGCACGGAGGAACGTGGGACGTGGCCGGCCTTCGGGGAGGGCGGCCAAGAATTTTTCAGAACAAATGAAAACAAAGCCACATCTTCAAGTTTAAGAAATTCCTGGTAGGACAGAGGAGTATGTGACCCACTGGACCCACTCGACGGGTAGAAATGTTGAGACTCCTCAGAGACGATCCTCAAAGGAGGCGGTGAAAACCCGACCGCCTCGGACTCCAGGTTCACAGGCCACGTCTCAACAGGAACACAAGTCGGAAGATGTTTAGGTCCCGAAGTAAAACGTCTGCCTAGAACCCCATATCCTCGAAAGTAACTTGCAAATAAAACCAGAAAACGTTCACTGCCAGCGGCATCACGAGGAGCTGCAGACGGGGGTTCTTGAGGCAGAAACACAGGACGCAGGCTGGGGCGGGCCCAGCGAGGCGCGTAGGAGGCAGAGGCAGACGTGGACACGCTCAGCATCAAGTGCACACAACAGCAGGGAGTGAACGTGTGCGTGTAACACGACGCAGCGAGCCCACGTCACCCGAGGGAAGACAGGGAACACGTAAACATCCCTGGTTTTCCAGGAAGAGGAAAAGTGCAGGAAATTGGCCTCTGGGCGGCCAGTGAAAGAGAAGGAGAGTGGGACGTCCCGCTGGAATAACAGACGTCCCTGAATTCATCAGAGAGAACAGGACGGAGGGGACACGGCAGCCGGACCGACGGACAGAGAGACGCAGGCGGGAGGCTGAGCGGGTTGCTTGCAAAGGAGATGAGCGAGCCCGTGAGCGGTCGGAGGCCGTCGGGGGCCGCAGCCCCGAGAGCGACACACCAGGCCGGCAGCACGCACGGCCCCGGGGCAGAGTCCGGGTCACACGAAGGGGCTGCAGCCTGACCCACAGGGAGCAAACGGTAATAAAGCGCGTCGTGCAGTAGACTCTGCCCCGAACGTGCATGCGCCAAAGCAGAAGACCTCACGGTTCGTCAACAGAAACTGGCAAAATTAAAGAAAAATAAAAAGAGCCGTTTACAGCAGGACACTCTGTCCCACTGTTTTATTTTGAGATTTTCAAAGGGGGAAAATACGTTTAGGCCTCCAAACAGCAGGTCGGCGAGCCGGGTGACACAATCTGCGTAAGGACACCACCCCCAGCGGGTGGCCGCGCCCGGGAGTGCGGACGGCGCCCTGACGCCGGAGGGTCAGCGACGCAGCAGAGGCGGGGAACAGGCCCTGGACTCCCCTGCACCCCACACTCGACACCAAACAAAACCCACAGGACAGGAGGCCACGGAGGGGACTCGGGTGGGCGGGGGTGAGAGCCCCCAGAAATGGCAGAAAGGCCCCCGCCCACAAAGAGGACTCCAGGTGCGAGCACACACCTCTGGGGGCCCACCTGGCGCAGCTCCTTCCCAGGCCCTGAGACGTGCCCACGCGCGGGACACAAGGCACCAGAGGCAGAGCCCTCGAGCCTGGGACGCGGGGAAGGTCGTGAGGCTCCTAACAAGGCAGGCCGGAGCTCAGTGCGGGAGCTGCCCCCGCTCTCGGGTGGTGGGGCCCATGCCCAGCCCCGCATGCAAGCACCAGCCCCGCCCCCGTGACAGTCAAGACGCTCCACGCTGCCCATGACCGCCCTGACTGCCAGGCCCCGGCCCAGGTGGGGTCGGGGGCTGGGGGGCGGGGGGGCACCTCAGCTGCTTGGGCCTTTTCCCACCTGGGCAGCAGGTGCCACAGGAGGAGCCTGGCCAGAGGCACAGCCCAGCCTCACTGGGGCAGCCGAGGCGTCCTGATGGCACGGGCCACCCTGAACGTGCCAGAAACCGCCTCCTGGAGTCGCGGCTCGGCCTCCCCTGGCTCGGTCGGCACGAGGGGGTGGCAAGCGGGGCACTTACTCCTGCTCCGCGGTGAAGAGGTCGAAGCACCCATTGGCCAGCATCTGGTCCAGCATCTTCAGCAGCGGCACAGACACCCTGAGGGGAGAGGGCGAGTGCTGAGGCCCCGGGAGCCCACCCCGGACCTGCTAACATGGGGCGCTCCCCGGGGCCGCACCGTCCCAATCCGGATCCGGGCAACACCTTCTGCAGAAAACGACAATCTTACTGTAAAACTCACATGGAAACCTTAGGATCAAGAAAAGCCCTAACGACCAGGGGAGCGCGGCCAGAGGGCCGGCAGCACCCGTCTCGGCTGCGAAGCTCGAGGGAGACGACAGCACAGACTGAGGAGAGGAAAGTCCAGAAATGGGCTTCGGTGTCCACGACGGATACAGCGGACAAGCAGCCCCGTGGAAGGGTCAGTCCCTCAACCCCTGGCCACACGCACGCAGGAGCACAGTCTGCCACCCGCGTCACACACAGGCCGTAACCCAGAACAGACCCTGGGTCTCCACATAAAACCCAAAGCCACACATCTGCTAGGAAACGTTAAGAGAAAACCGTCGTGACCTCGAGTCAGGCCAAGAACGCACACGCCCGTAAGAACCAAGGGTGCAGCCGAGCGTGCGGGGCGGCGGCACCTGCTCAGGGTCCCGGGCTGTGAAGGCCACGGGCCGCCTGGACGGGGGTGCCCGCGGGCCGCTGTGTGACCAGGGCTTGCGCAGCTCACCGCACCCCCGAAGCTCAGCAGGAGGGGAGGCAACCACAACCACCAAGTGAGACGCAGGCAGGAGGCCGGACACCCCTCACCGGGGGGACCACAGGGCAGGACCGGCGCTCGGACGGAGACGCCCCACGGGGTGTAACACGGTGCGCCGCTTTGGAAAACGTGGCAGTGTTTTAAAAGTTGAGCATCCACCTGCCCCGTGACCCGGCCTGCTCTCAGCACGGACCCAGGGGCGAGGTGGGCAGCGGTCCACACAGACGTGGGCAAACGTTCCCGCCGCCTGAACTCCAGCCGCAAGCAACCCTGGCGACCGTCAACAGGAACCGAACGCGGTGTGACCGCACAATGGAAGCCGGACACGCCGCAGATTGCGGGGAAATACTCGTAGGAAACGCCACCGGAGCCTCCATGACAGACCAGCGGTTGCCTCCGGCTGGGGGCGGGGGGGGGGGTGGGGGCGCAGGAAGATTCCGGGCTGACAGGTGTGGCCTGTGTCCTGACCGCGGGGACGGTGTCGGTGATGCCACAGAGTCAACATCTCCCGGACGGCAGCCGTCGTGCTCATGTCCGGAGACCTCAGTCACGCTCGGTGCTATTCAGGCGGAGCAGAGCACAGGCTGAGCTCCGCTGCCTCCCACGGACACGGTGCGCCCACGGGGCCCGCATCTGTGCTGCGTGACCAGGGCCCGCCTGCCCAGGACAGCGGACAGCGGAGTCCAGGATCAACTCTTGGAGGACTTTGGGGAACACCCCGAATCCCGAGGTCAAGACCCACGGGATCCACATGCCGCCTTCGTGGAAACGCAGTTGGGCAAAGACGATGCAGCCAAGATGCCTCAGAGAACAAGTGAGGCTCCTCACCGCGACGTTCCGGTCCTGCCTGCAGAGACCGTGACCACACCGTCGGTGTGTCCGGGCGCAGACTGGGGACACGCTGCCTCGGAGAAGAGCCACACGGACCCTCCAGGGCTCACAGCCTCGGCCCCCTGGACGCCCGACGGGTACCAGAGTCGTGTCCTGGCTGGCCCACACCGCAGGCTGCAGGGCCCCGCAGCGGCACCCCCTGCAGCCACGTCCCCTCCGGGCCCTCCTCACTGCCCCCTTGAGACCAAATCCTGGTGAGAATACGGGAGACCCCAGAGGTCTGAGAACCGTGACAAAAGCGCCACCTCTTACCTGTCGTTCAGAAGGTTGTCCTCAAAGAGCTGCAGAAGGGTCCCCCCAAAGCCCTCTAGGGCCTGCGGGTCGTTCTGAATCCCCTTCATGTACTCGAAGAGGCTCTGCGTCGAGTACCTGACCTGCAACACAGAGATGCGGTCTAACAGGGACGGCCCCCGCCGGGGCCACCCGGGTGGTCACACGTGCCCGATGGAGCAGAGACGGCAACACAGTCCCACCAGATGGGGCACAAGCAGGGACGAGGAAGGAGGAAGGAGCCGGGACAAGCAAACACTTCTCTGGGCAGCAGCACAGACCGAGCGCCGGATCCACCGCAATGACCCTTGAGGGACCTCAGCAGAGGCTGCGGCGTCTCCGGGGAAGCAGGCTCCGTTCCAAGCTCAGCCAAAGCCCCCGAGGCGCTGGCGGCTCAGAGACCCCCCCTCCACGGACCCCAGCGGAGGAGCGCAAGGAAAGGCCGTGGGGCCGCCCTGCGCGGTGACCCCAAGGACGTGGGCACAGCTGGGACCCGGGGGCCCTGGAGCTGGCGCCAAAGAAGCCCTGCAGTCACCGGCCCCTGCGCCACAGTCCACGCGAGGAAGTGGGGGGACGTAGATCCCGGGGGCACAGGAGAGCCGCAGGTTAATCCTCAGGGAAAATGTGCAATTACAAAACGAGCCTGCGGGGCGCGGGGTGGCTGGGGGGTAGAGCATCCGACCCCTGGATTCCGCTGGGGTCGCGATCTCAGGGCCGCGCTCTGCCCTCGGGGGGAGTCTGCCTGGGATCCCCCTCCCCCCACACACACTCTTTAAAAAACAGCAAGAACAAAATAAAACAAGAAAACTACCAAAATGAGCCTGCAATGAAAAAGTTAAAGAAAGATTTCAAAACAAAGCGAGTGTTTGGTAATAAACAGAATCACAGAAACCAGAAATCCGGGAGGGGGAGGGATAAACAGCAGATTGTACGAAAGCACAAACGCAAACAGTATCTGGGAAAGGGAGTCTGAAAACCGGGAGGACGGAGCACGGGGGGGCCCGTGGGGAGCATACGGGGCGTTCGGGAGGAGGAGATGCCCAACGACAATGAGGAGGGCACAGAAGCTTCCAGGGACACGGACCACGGACGCACGGAGGATCACAGGCTGCAGCGTCACGGGGAAGCTGCAGAGGCCAAGCTGGGGACCAGGGGCCTCCCCGCGGCCGAAGCAGGAGCGCGGCACCACCAGACGGGTTCCTGGCGCCCAGAGCACGGGCAGGGGAGGGAAACGCAGGCGCCGTCCCCAGGAGCACCCACAGGCGCCCGCGTGGGCAGCAGGACCTGCAGCTTCGGGGCCCAGGGAAGAGCACGTGGGAGGAACGCGTGCCCGCCGCCCGCAGGAAGGACACGAGAGAACAGAACACGCACAACAAACTAATCCAGAAACACAACACAGGGGACGCGAGTCCAGAATGCGGGTCAAGCAGCAGCTAGCGGTGACGCCCAGAGGCCGCTGCGCCCCATGAACACGCGTGCCGGGCTGCTCCATGCCGCGTGCGATGGACACCACGCTCACAGCCCACCGTGACCAGGACTTCCCTACAGAGTCCCACCACCGGGCTGCGCACCGGGAGCGCCACCCCGACTCATGAGAAGTACCGCTGCCCGTAGGGATCCTGCCCCGGGACCCAGGCCAGGGTGGGGGCCAGACCCTGACCCCACTTTGACACCCCAGAGCACAGCAGGGAGACGGCTGCCCTCGGGCATGTGCCCATGCCAACCTCCCACGACCATGGCCCGGGAGGGGCCTCCTCACCGTGGACTCCGTCAAGCCACCCACGGACACAGCCAGGCCCAGCAGGACGTGGTAGCGGTAGGCGGGCAGCCCCAGAAGCCGGGTGATACGAGGGAAGGCCTGGGACGGCGCATTCCAGTTCACAGAGGCCACGTCAGACCTGCGGAGAGGAAGCCAGCAAGCTGGGGGGGCCCGCGCCCACGGCAGCTGCGGTGAGGACCCCGGGCTCTGTCCCTGGGGAGCAGCTCCTCCAGCCGGAGGACCTGGGAGCACCTGGGAGGAGCTCCTCCAGCTGGGGGACCGACCCGGGGAGCACCTGTGAGGAGCTCCTCCAGCTGGGGGACCCGGGAGCACCTGGGAGCAGCTCCTCCAGCTGGGGGACCCGGGAGCACCTGGGAGCAGCTCCTCCAGCTGGGGGGACCCGGGGAGCACCTAGGAGGAGTTCCTCCAGCCGGGGGACCTGGGAGTACCTGGGGAAGAGCTCCTCCAGCCGGGGGACCCGGGAGCACCTGTGAGGAGCTCCACCAGCTGGGGACCGACCCGGGGAGCACCTGTGAGGAGCTCCTCCAGCTGGGGACCGACCCCGGGAGCACCTGGGAGCAGCTCCTCCAGCTGGGGGACCCAGGAGCACCTGGGAGCAGCTCCTCCAGCTGGGGGACCCGGGAGCACCTGGGAGCAGCTCCTCCAGCTGGGGGACCCGGGAGCACCTGGGAGCAGCTCCTCCAGCTGGGGGACCCGGGAGCACCTGTGAGGAGCTCCTCCAGCTGGGGGACCCGGGAGCACCTGGGAGCAGCTCCTCCAGCTGGGGGACCCGGGAGCACCTGGGAGCAGCTCCTCCAGCTGGGGGACCCGGGAGCACCTGGGAGCAGCTCCTCCAGCTGGGGGACCCGGGAGCACCTGGGAGCAGCTCCTCCAGCCGAGGGACCTGGGAGTACCTGGGGAAGAGCTCCTCCAGCTCTCCTCGGTGGGGCACGTGAGGGAGGGGGGCGCCGTCGCAGTGCAGCAGCGTCATGAACACCCGCGCAGCGTGGGCACGGACCCGGTCGATCTTCTCACTCGCCTGCTGGGCCACACAACACATGACCTGCTGACAGCTGGGAACCAAGAGCCAGGGTTAGGCTGGCGTACCCGGGGCCGTGGGCACAGGGCCCCCCAGGCACAGCAGCCCCCCAGCCCGGGGCCGGGACTCTGCCCAGGGCCTCCCACCGCAGCCTGAGCATGGGGTCCCGGGTGGCAGCGAGCGGATGAGCCGCAGGGGGAGGCCAAGTCACGAGGACGCAGGAAGGGGGCAGCAGCGACAGCAGCCTGTCACCGACACCCGCAGAGGCACTCACATGCTGGCCTCCAGCAGCTCAGGCTGCTCCCTCCCCAGCAGGAGCGTCAGGTCCCTCAGGCTGGTCATGGCGGCCTCGCGGACCCTGTGGGGACAAGGGGGTGCCGTGGGGCCCCGAGCCATGAGACCCGACAGCCACAGGGGGCTGAGATGCCCCCGAGCAGGGAATTCCAGAGAAGAGTGTCACTCCAGTAGGAAACGTTCAGCCAGCGCGGGACACGCGGCCGGCGAGGGGCCCTCTCCTGTGCCCGTCGGCAAGGACACACGCCCCATGGCAGGTGCAGGTCCCTGGCGCCCACCAGGACCAGAGATGTGCCCACAGGACCTTCAGACGCAGCGTGGCCCGGGCAGCTCATGCTCCCACTGCCACCACCCTCCAGAGCAGGACGCTGCTCCACGGTCGCCACCGTGGAGGCAACGAAGCTTCCTCAGCGTGAAAACCCGAGGCCGCCCCATTACTGGCCAACCTGGGGTGGGGGCAGCAGGGCCACAGACCCGCCCACCCCACCCAGGCCGGCAGGTCCCACGGGCCGGGCATCAGCCCTCCACCGGCAGACAGAGGGCAGCCCCAGCCCCGAAGGAGCCCGGTGGGCGGAGCACAGGTGTGGGCGAGCTCGACGCACGAGACCGACACGGCCGCGTTCAGGGGAGGACAGGCCGCCCCCGGGGCCCGACGCAGCTGCCTGCCCGTTCACAGGCACCAGGGTGGGGAGAGCACGGGAGACGGGAGGGGCCCCGGGAGTGCGGTCTCGGCACTCACAGAACCACCCCAGACGTGCACGTGCCCCCGAGGCCTCATCGGCTCTGGACGGGCAGGCGCAGGCCAGGGTCCCACACGCAGGCAGGGCTGCAGGGGTGCACGGCCCGACCCTGCACTGAAGGCAGCAGGCGGCCGCACCCACTGAAGCTTCATGCTCCCCGCAGGCACACGCACACCCGGAGCCTCGCAATCCTGAACGTAGCATCTCACTAGGACTGCGAGGAGCGGATACGCTGGGGGCGGGGGGCCCAGGGGCCTGGGATCGAGTCCTGGGGAAGCTTGCTTCTCCCTCCCCCCCGCCCGCCCACGCTCTCACTCACGTGCTCTCCCTCTCAAATAAGATCTCATAAAAAAATTTTAAAAAAGCAATATTAAGTACTGGGGTGGGGGGTCAGCAGCAGACACGGGGTGGCCACAGATCCCAGAATGAACAGGCCAAGTCTTTAAACAACCGTGAGAAACGTGCCGACAGAAAACAGGTAGAAAAAGAAATAACCGGGGACCCTGTGCAGCGTGAGAACCTCTGAGAAAGGACCGCACGTGGCTGGGCTCCACACCCGCAGCGGTGGGCCCTTGGGACGGACCCCGGCAGCGCCCCCACCCTCCTGGCCTCTTCCTCACGGGCCTCGGCGTCCACTGCCGAGGGGCCGCAGAAAACCCACAGGCCTTCTGGGCCCCGAGCCCCGCCGGCCACTGTGAGCCAGGCCTGCGGGTGCGCTGCTGCCCGAGGGCACGGAGACGAGGAGACGCGGAGACCGCTACCGCCTTACCAGGCACCCACGTCCCCTCGGCTGTCGGTGGTGTAGTCGCGCAGGCAGCCCAGCAGCGTGCGGTAAATCTGGGAGACGTTCTCTTCACACACGACCTCGTCTGGGGCCCCTCCTGCTCTCACGCCGACCGTCTGGCAAACCCTGAAATTATGAGAAGTGTGTGAACGGTGGCGAGTGCCCGTGGACCCCATCCACCCTGTCCTCCCAGCCTGACGGGATACACTCGCGATCCAGAATACGGAGCTCTTCCCCCAAATCACATCTCCTGGTGTCGGCGGCAGCAGAGGTGTCAAGGGGGCCACCTGTGCCAGCCCCTCCCGCCCTCGCCACACAGCAGAGGGGTGCAGGTGGGGGGACGGGACGGGAAAGCGAGTCCTGGCGTGGGGGCCGGGGGGGTGAGCACACACGCCGGCGGCCGCCCCCCACGGCACCTGCACACGAGCTGAGGCTCACGCCCCCGCGTCCCAGGTCAGCTGCTGTTCCTAAAGCAAGGAGACCTCATACCCGCTGCAGCGACCGTGACCAGAGTCAATGAGCCTCTGGGTGGGAAATACTCTGACGACCGCCCAAAAAAATAAATGAGAAATCAGGAAGTTACAGCATCGCTTCAGGGTAGAGCTGCTGCGTGGGGCTGGGCTCCGGCCACACGGCAGGGACCACCCTCTGCGTGCGGCCGCCCCGGGACAGCAAGGACGGGGAACGGCCCAGGGACCCACCTCGAGATCGCCTTCAAGGCGTCCCGCCTGGACTCGGCAAAGCTCACGTCCTTGGGACAGATGGCGGTCACGGCTCCCAGGCCAGCCAGCACCTGAAAGGCAGTAACGTGTGGTCCACAGGCCGAGCACCTGCCAGGCCACCTGCTGCGCCGGGAGGACAGGTGGCCGGGTCGCCCGCTGCCCCAGGTCATCTCCGCGAGGCACCCCAATGGCAGCTGCCCCCTTTCTGTCCTGCGGCCCAGAGCCGGAAACCATGACCAGTGACGGGCTGGCCCCCGACGGCGCAGCACTGTCCACGTGTTCCCGAGTAAGCCCGGGGCCCCGGAGTGGTCTTCAGCAGTCCGTCCAGTGCCTCTGACCCCAGCTGTCCAGGCAGGGGAAGGGGCCACAGCACGGCCACCCGACGGCACAGCCACGTCCCTCGGCCACACCTGGACGCAGCCCCTGCAAACCCTCCCGTCCCAAGAGCGTGCGCTGGGCGCCCCGGAGAGCACCCGGTTCCCCTCCCCGCGGCCACACGCCCAGCGGCCCGGGGCCCTCACCTGCTGCAGCCTGCCCTGGAGGAGGACGCGAGGCAGGGCGCCCAGGGCCAGCGAGAAGCCGCAGCGAGCCATCTCCTCGGGGCTCTGCAGGTCGGCCAGGTACTGCCGCAGCAGCTCCTCTGAAAGGAAGCGAAGAGGCCGCTGGCTTCCCCCCACACGGCACGCACCCGGACACCTCGGGCGCGCGAGCCAGCGGCGAGACGGAGGCCGCACGCCGCTCTGAGGCAGGCGTATCTCGGGAGCGGCTCAGCGCAACACAACGCAAGGGTTTCAATGGGGCCGTCCCGAGGTGGTCCCAGGCCATCTCGGCAGGATTTCACCCTCCAGGAGGGGCTGAGCACGCACGACGCGGCCCCTTCACCCCAATGCCGGCTCGTGGTGGCCGCAGTGCCCTCCCCAGGCCGAGAGCACACCGGCCGTCGTCAGGGATGGAAGGGCCCGGACAGCGGGCAGTCCCCAGGCAGCGCAGCTCGGGAGGGGCCAGGAGGTGACACACGGCAACCCGACTGCCGCGACCCTTCGTCTCTGCTTAGGTCTCAACAGAGCACGACCGTGGCGTCACACGCACGGAAACCTCAAGGGCAGCGAAGGGACACGGCAAGGCCTGTGCACCCTGGTGCGCCGCCTCCGCAGCACTGGCCGGGGTCTCTGCGCCCGATGGCCGTCACTGCAGAGCAGCGCCCAGTCTGCCCGTGACCACGGACGCCACGGTCTTCTCAAAGGGAAGGGTGACCGTGTCATCCCAAGGTCTAAGGACTGACCAAATACACAGTAACGTCACTACCTCCCTGGGTGACGCTGCCCGAGGTGGACGGAAACGTCATGACCTTGGAAAGTCCGTCAGAAGATGACGTTACAGAATATTTTCTTATTTTTGAAAAAAAAAAATCATAAAAAGTAGATTGAAGCCATTGCACGTGTGATTTTTTACATTTACAATAATTCAAGTCTGCGTCATACACGCCTGAAGGCGACGGGCACCTCAGGGCGCAACATGAAGCTTCTCCACACAGACCCATCCTGGGCCGACGCACCTCCCGAGCGGCTGCTGGAAAACCTAACTGGGGCAAGGCTGCGCAGGGGGAGGGCGTGGGCCTGCGTGGTGAGCACGACGCCTGCTCCCGCCGCCGGGACCCACGGTCCGCAGCCCGAGGGGGACCAACTGGCGGCGGCTGCGCACACCTGGGGGACCCAGAGCAGCAGGCCCCACGGCCCGGCCCGCACCCCCACCATCCCCCCCCGCCCCCATGCAAGCCCAGCTCCGCTCCCCCTCCCCCGCTCCTCCTCCCCCTGCCCCCTCCCCCCCAGGCCCGGCTCCCGGCCCTCCCCCGCACCCACTCACCCTGCCTGGCGGGATCGGCCTGCCCGCCGTCCAGGACGTAGTACTCGCGGCAGAGCGCAGCCAGGGCCGAGACCGCCGCCTCCTGAAACAGAGCGGCCGTGAGTGCGCAGCCGGGCTGGGCGCCCCACGCCGGGCGCTCCCACCGTCAGGTCAGGGTCCCACGGGCGACCAGCAGAACCCGAGTCGCACACTCCTTTCCAGCAGGTGCGCTGACCACCGACACAAGGTTATCACTTCGATATTCTCTGCAAATAATAACCTGAGTGGATAACGTGGTTCCTACCGTTCTGTGCAAACACCCTCTGATACGGTTAATAATAAAATGAGGCATTTTTTCTTTCCCAGCAGAATAAGCGAAGGACAAAGTGTGTGACACGGTGGCGTTCAGAGAGGGGCTGGGGCCCGGGTGCAGGGACGGCGGGCGGGAGCGCAGGGGGCAGCAGGACACCCCAGGCGTCGAGAGGAGGAGCCCGAGCTCCAGGGAAGCCCCTCGGGGTCAGACAGACGGCAGAGGGCAAACGCTGGGTTCCGACGTTCTTCCCACCACTTCCCCCAGGCACCCCACCGAGCAGCCCTGGAGAGGGGGGCCGCCCAGGGCCGCCTCGCACCCCGGACAGACCGCCACAGTCCCTGCTGAATCGACTACGGGAATGCTGCTCAAAGGACACCTTGAGGCCCTGACCATGAAACACGCAGGTTCAACTAGTAAAACTACATGGATGCAATAGAATGATAATGTGACTTTTTTAAAAAATATTTATTTATTTATTTATCATAGAGAAAGAGAGAGGCAGAGACACAGGAGGAGGGAGAAGCAGGCTCCACACCGGGAGCCTGACATGGGACTTGGTCCCGGGTCTCCAGGATCGTGTCCTGGGCCAAAGGCAGGCGCCAAACCGCTGAGTCTCCCAGGGATCCCCAATAACGTGACTTTTAAAAAGAAAAAAAAAAAAAAAAGCAGACACAGGAGGCTGGAGAATTAACATACGGGAAACCAACACGGACTTCATCTGTCCACTGTCGATACCAGCACCCGAGATCCGCAACAGGACCTCCGTCCCGGCTCCACGAGGCCCAAGGGCCCTCCCAGGACAAGTCAGCAGCACATGGGCCACCAGACTCGCACACTGTCCTCGCCCAACGCAGCCAGCCCGCAGGCAAGGACCCTGACCGTGGCTCCCGGCTGCACGGGAGCGCCGCAGCGGTCTCCAAGCCCACGTTCTGTGGCTCAGCACGGCCCAGGGCCCAACTGAATAATCACTGTGGACACACAGGAGAGGCGCCCACAGGCCGTGTCTAGTTACACCAGAAACTGTCAGAGAAACAGATACTCTGGTCGTCGTTGGCTGCTTTAGTTTTCCTGGTTACAAGTTACACAGAGAACATCAACTAGAATTCCAAATAGAATTATGGCATTTGGGGCTCCCGGGGGGCTCAGCGGTTTAGCATGTGCCTCCGGCCCAGGGCGCGACCCCCGGGGTCCCGGGATCGAGTCCCGCATCGGGCTCCCTGCGTGGAGCCTGCCTCTCCCTCTGCCTGGGTCTCTGCCTCTCTCCCTGTGTGTGTCTCATGAATAAATAAATAAAATACAAAAAAATTATGATGGCACTTATCAATGATTATATTCATATATAAAAAGGACCCATAATGCACACAGTCCTTTAAAACAAACACCAAAAAAAGGATTATGGTCTTTTTTTAGATCATTTGCTTGTTCCAGAGAGAGCGCGTGCAAGCAGGTGCATGAGAGGGGAAGGGGCAGAATCTCGAGCAGACTCTGTGCTGAGCACGGAGCCCGACGTGAGGACTGATCCCAGGGCCCTGACACCACGACTGAGCCCAAATCAGGAGTCAGACGCTGAGCCGACGGCGCCGCCCAGGCGCTCCCAAACGTCACTCCCTGCACAAGGCAACAGCCAGGAAGGCCTGCGGACCGTACCTTGACCTGTTGTCGAGAGTGACTTGAAATAAGATGGAGATTCCTCAACGTGTCATCTATCAGCCACTGCCAGCCATCTGCCAAGGGAACAGAGGACGCTCACTGACCCAGCTAAGAGCACGCAGGTGAACTTGAAAGCAACAGATCCTCTACGTCTTGAAGGGGGCAACCTTCGAGATAACCTGGAGGAAATCTGAACATCACGCAGGTTGCACAGAGGTCCCAGGGCCCCTCCAGTCTTTCAGCCGCTGAGATGCTGAGCTGTTACCTCAAGAAACTTGCTCTTCCGACACGGGAGGCTTCAGGGGGCCGCTCCCTCCAACAATGCCCCCAGGGCCCCACCAATAAAACCCTATGCATTCAACTCAGATCCCAACCGAGCAAGGAACACTAAATCTATCCAATTTCCTTTTTTTCCCTCCTGGTCACAGAACTCCTGAGGCTGCGCAGGAAAGCATAAGGTCAGCGGGGGGAGGACGGTGACTCCGAGGCTAAGCACCACAGACCGCGCCGGGCTCCGGGCCCGCACCGTGCGCCCGTCTGGGCGGGGACGGCCCGGACTGCCCGGCGCTGGGGGCAGGCGCCCTGGGCGGCGACGCAGCCAGGAGCCCGCGGGGAGGAGGCTGACCTCTCAGCAGGCGACGGACGGGCTCCCGGTCCTCTGAGGACGGCGGGGCGGGGCGGGGCGGGGCGCTGCTCGTTATCTACAACAGGTTCTTAGAGCAACCTCGAAACCAGGTGCCCTGATTCACGGATCCTACCGCCCGTCCTAGCCGGTTCACTTTTAGTTTTTAAACTGAAATAGCTCTGGGAGGAAATGCGACAGCGAGTCTACAAAGAAGAAGAAAAGCACTTACCAATGACGACGTCACCTCTAAAAGGCATTTTGGAAAGGGACAAGTTTTCTATTAAAACGCACACTGGGAAGAAAAAGGATAATTGCAGGTCATTTCTCCAGAAGGGCCCCGTCCGTGTGCTCAGCTGCCGCGCCAAGCCCGCCCGCCCGCCGCGCTGGGCACCTCGGTGCTGGGTGAGGCCCCCCGGGGCAGCTCTCAGCGGGGCAGCCCCGGGGCCACACGCACTCCAGAGCCCGCCCCCAGCCCGGGTGACCCCACACAGTCCCCGGGGACGGCTCTTGAGTCCAAGGGCGCCTACGAGTGTCCAGGAGCTGGGGCGGCTGCCTGCCGGAGGACCAGGAGGAGGGGGTCTCCAAAGACGGGAAACACTCCTGTCACAGGTGAGCGCCCAGAGCCCCGAGGGGGGGGCGGCCGGGGGTCCCTGAGGACCCCAGGAGGGGCCCCAGGAGGTCACCAACAGCCCTGGGCTGCAGCTACTGACAGGACGGCTCCTGGAGAAGCCGTGGGGTTGAGATCCTGGGTAAATTCCTGACCCTGAATGGTCAGCGTCAGTTTTTTAAATAAAGGCACGACGACCACCCCCGTGGGCAGATCTGGTCCAATCTGGTGAACGGGGTCAGAGACGCCCACCGCGGGGACACTGCGGGATGGGGCCCCGAGCTGTGCACCCCCGGCGGGCCCTTCTCCACGCACTGCCCACCGCCTGGGACGGGCCCACCCCTGGCTCGCCACCTGCACCAGCACGGCCCCGTGGGGACCTCTCCCCGTCGCCCCCACAGCGGGGCACCCCCACCACTTCTGTACAGCCCTAGTGGGTTTTTTCTTGCTGGTATAAATAATCTGTATTTGCTGAAAACACTAACACTAGAGAAAAAACACAACAGAAAAAGCTGCCGCTGGGCGCCTGGCACGATGGTGCTTCTCCACAGACACGCGCTTGTTAGGGCGACTCGCCTCCCCCCCTCCCTGCCCTGACCCCAGAAACCAGGCCTGGCTGGAGTGTGACAGCGGTCACCCTGCTGCACGCAGGACAGCAGTCCCTCGCCTGGAGGTCGTGGCTGCGGGCGCTGGCGGCCACCGCACAGGGACCCCAGGCCCGACGGCCATGCTGAGCGACAGCACCACTGTGCCACCCGCACGCCTGGGGGACGGTCCCCCCTCGCAGCTCCTGACTCCCATTAGCCGAGGCCAGGAACAAGGTCCTGCTGACGCCGGCAGCGGCTCCGGCCACCACCCTGCCCTTGTAACAGCGGAAGTGACGGCGGGAGACCTCATGCCACATACTGCGGCCACAAAACGACCCATTCTTTTGTCCTGATGGGCTGGATGTTCCTTCCAGCTGTCACTGCAGTGACGGCGGCCACACGCATCCGCCTGCCCTTGCACCTGGCAGCACTCAGGACGGCACCGGCGGCACCCAGGACGGCACCCAGGACAGCAGGCGCACTGGAAGGCCTGTGACAGCTCCGCCCTGGGGCCGGCACCGGGGCCGCTGAGCTGACCGCAGCCCACCTGGGCGATTGCTCGCTGTGCGTTCCCTCTGGTCACGGGGGAGGCCGCGCCCTCCCGTGGGGCACCCAGGATCTGCTCTGGCCCCGGTCAGGCACTGCCACCTCCGCGTGGCCTGCTGACGTCACACGTGGCTGTTCCCACATCCAACGTTCTCGGTACTTAGACACTCACTGCTTTCTCCTGCTGTTTCGGGTTGGCAGCTACTGCTCGTCCTGCTGGGTGGTTACGTGCCAGAAACAAAACCCAAACCGCCCAGAACCGTGGTCCTCCCGGTAGGAACGACGCCTCCAGGGCCTGGACCCGCCCACGACGTGGCACACACACCTGTGGGAGCGGCAGCACCGCCAACACGGGCTCCACAGGCTATTTCTCCGCGTTCTCGTGTACATCTGAAGTTTTCCAAACGAAGACTTTTTAAGGGACCGATGCTATCTTATGTCTCCTGAAATTTCTTTGAAGCTTTTTAAATTCTAGTTTTCATAGCTGAGTTTTTAATTCATCACAAATTTAGTTCTGGAGATGTAGGAGGCAGGGCCCCTGGTGACACCACCTCTCCACCAAGGATGGAAGCACCTTCCGTGTCACGTGGCGCATCTCATACGCGTCATCACATCGGCGATTTTCTTGGCGATCGGCCCTGCACGTCATCTTTAAACGCGTTCTATCAAGTAAAACTAGAAGGGCGGGGGCGCCTGGCTTGCTCAGTGGGAGGGACATGTGACTCGATCTCAGGGTTGTGAGTTCGAGCCCCATGTTGGGCATGGATATCATCTAAGAATGAAATCTTTAAAAAACAAAAAAGGCTGAGGTTTTATAATTCCCAGTGAGTCTACAATTATTTCAAAATAAAAAGTCTGGGCAGCCCGGGTGGCTCAGTGGTTTAGCGCCGCCTTCAGCCCAGGGCGTGACCCCGGGGTCCTGGGATCGAGTCCTGCGTCAGGCTCCCTGCATGGAGCCTGCTTCTCCCTCTGCCTGGGTCTCTGCCTCTCATGAATAAATAAATAAAAATCTTTAAAAAATAAAAAGTCAAAAAAAGTTACAGACAAGGTCATTCAGATCCACTCACCAGCTAACATTTTTAAAAAAGTGGAGGAAAGTCAACTGCGTTTAAGTCCCTGGGAGTGGCCGCGGGCCTCTCGGAGCCTCTCGGGGCCACTGGGACAGAACATGGAGCCCAGGGCGCCTGAGGGGAACCAGGACACCCACGTGGGCCTTGCACCCAAGGGAGCCCGTGCTAGACACGTGCACGTCCGAGAGGCCCGACAGGGATGCGGCGCCCCCGGCTCCAGCCAGAGGCCGACACAGACGCCCGGGGGGAAGCAGGCTGGAGCCTCCAGGTCCTTCTCTGACCCTTCACGCCTGGGTCCAGGCCGACACAAGCACAACCACACAGGCACTGGACGATGGCATCAGACACACATTTTTAGTATGTTTTTTGTTCAAAAAGGTAAATGAAATCATTAAAAACTATGACAGTGATACAGAAACTATTAAAAAATATACTCTGAAACACAAAACCCCAAGAATCGAGGGGTGCCCGAGTGGTTCAGTCGGTTGAGCGTCCAACTCTGGATCTCAGGCTCCGCTGGATCTAGGATCGGAGACCAGCCCTGCGTCGGGCACGGAGCCCACTCAAAAATAGGTAAACAACCCCAAGAATTAGGGGCTCCGCGGACGGGCTTAACGACAAGACACAGCTGAGGACAGAGCCCAGGACAGGGCCCCCCACACACACCCGAAACGGAGGAGGACGAGGGGGCAGGGGTGCGAGGGTGCAGACAAGGCCCACGCTGTGCAGCCTGGGGCCCCAGACGCGGTGGCAGAAAGACACACAGAAGACGGGGATCTGGAGAGACGGTGGCTGAGCGGCCCCCCCAGGGACCCAACCACCCGCCGACCCACGACCTCGGGGCCCGTCACCCCCTCCCGCCCCGGTCGCCGTGTGAGCCGGGAGACCAGACACCAGGGGCCAGCGACGACTAACTGCGGAGCCTGCAGCCACCCATGCAAGCCGGGCCTCGAAGCCCAGGAGCGGGCCAGGTGGTGTGCAGGGAAGCGACCAGGCCTCATCCGGGGCCACCACTCGGGACGAGCGGTCCTGAGGACCCGGACTCCTGCTCCGCCCCCCCATCGCCCGGGGCCTCGCCCTGCCAGGTGGGCTGCTGGTGACGGAGCTCCTGGAGCGCGAGTGGCTCGCGGGCAGGGCTGCTGAGGCCTGTGTGGTGGACGCAGGGACGGTCTGAGTCCCTTCCGGGTTTCTACCTGTGCTTCCTGCGCGGCCTGCGGGGGCCCCTCCACCTCAGCTCCCACGTTCCCAGGGGCGACTGGTATCCCCGGAGGAGAGACTCCAGACACAGGTCTCCCCAACGTGCGGCCACGGTTTACTCTGCTCCCCTTGTGGTGATGCGGCCCCCGCCCGGCGTGCTGGCCGGCGTGGGTGGGTGGGTGCTGCCCCCAGGATGCACGGGGTGACACTGGGTCCCTTCAGACGGACCCCTGGGCCTGTGACCCCCCCTCACAGGCCAGGCAAGTGCAGGCGCGTCCAGTCTGCCTCGGAGGAGCGGGGGTGATCCCAGGGGCCGAGCAAGTCAAGGCCTCTGGTGAGACCAGCTGTGGCCCCGCCGTCCTGCCTGCGCGCCCTCACTGTGCCGTCCGCTCCTCGGGACCCCCAGGCCCACCCCACACACTCCCTGCTCACTGCCCAGAGGGGCTGCCTCGTCCTGCTGACCCCCGAGCCCCCAGTGCCCCTGCTCGGGGGCAGCGCTCGCCATACTGCTGCTCCTGCGACTCGGAGGCACACGCCTGTCCTGCCTCACGTCCCTGCTGCCACCGGGGGCTGCCCCGGAGGTCAGAGCAGCACAGATGCCACGCACAGCGCGGCGGGGCAGAGGACGGGGTGTGCGGGAAGCTCGAGACCCTCTGTGCAGCCGCTCAGGGATGTGCTCGTGACCGCTGCTGCCTCATACACCAGATCCCACACGGGGACCCAAGGAGGAAGCCGGCAGTTCTCTGTGAAGCGGAGGCCTTGGGGCAAACGAGAGCAGAAGGCACGTGCCACCCCCGTGCTGGGCCGGGACGGACTGGGACGGTCTGGGGGCGCCAAGCAGGCGGACGGGGCGCATGGGAGGAGCCGTGAGAACCAGTGCAGCGGCTGTCCCAGAACCAAGAGGACAGACTGCCAGGAAGGGAAGGAACCGCCACGCACACCGAGGGGCGGGACCTGGTCGTCCCTGACCTGCCCCCACCTTGCGCTCGCCCCGCGGGGTCCTGCCTCAGAGCCTGCGGGCCCTCCCCGACCTCTCCACCCCCGCATCCCGCCCCGCGGCCCCGCGCACAGCCAGGTGCCTGACAAACGAGCCGCGGGACAAGTGGGTGAGGGCTGGGGCTCAGCCGGGCGGGCTCCGGGAACGCTGGGTACCCGCTTGCTGGCATCATCTGACTTCCTGGGAACACGTACACACACTCTGAGAAGCTGCCCCTCGCTGTACAGCTACGCGCCGCGCGTGGAGGACAGACGGGGACGCTCACCGCAAACGACAACCACAGCTGCGTCTGCTGCCTGAGCCCT
Source organism: Vulpes vulpes (assembly GCF_048418805.1). NCBI lineage: Eukaryota > Metazoa > Chordata > Mammalia > Carnivora > Canidae > Vulpes > Vulpes vulpes. The sequence continues at coordinate 181,178 of NC_132781.1, forward strand.
CGAGGCACCAGGGAGCTGAAAGCCTGCAGTGAACGCACGGAGCCGACGGGGCGGCGACCAATGGCCCCAGGAGCCACGGTGAGCAGCCGCGCGGAGCCCGAGGGCCCTGGTCACCACGAGGACCACAGAGTAAGGGAGAAGGGAGCAGGGCCCCCCGACGCTCACAGGCAAGACGCCCCTGACGCCCCCGTGGCCCGGACCTACCTGCTTGTCTCATGAGTTCTCCTCCTAGACCCCTGAAAGTGAACGGAGACATTCAGAGTTAAAACCTTTTATTTGTAACGACCTAAACCATCCCAAGTGACACACGGAGCTTCGGGTTCCAAACAGACGCTGCTTAGGTCCAGCCCGACTGCCAAGACCCTCCTCCAGAGGAGGCCGCCCTGGTCCCCGGGTTTTAAGGGCACGACGACCGTCAGGCATCAACCCCGCCGCAGCCACACAGCGCAGATCCCAAGTACTGCTCAGTTCCTGCCGCGGAGGGACGGACACGGGAAGTGAGCACCGTCCGGCCCGAGGACGTAGCCCAGCAGCGTGCGTCAGGGAAGAGGCGCTGCCGCTCTGGACACCTGACCCGACGCCGAGCAGCAGACGGCACACAGCGCACTGCACGGATCACCGAGGTGCGTCTACGAGGCGTCCGGCCCAGACAGTAACGCGTCGCTCCCCATCCTGCCTGAACCAGTTTGGAAACTGGGGCCCCCGGGGGGCTCAGCGGTTTAGCACCACCTTCAGGGCGTGACCCCAGGGTCCCGGGATCGAGTCCTGCGTCAGGCTCCCTGCGTGGAGCCTGCTCCTCCCTCTGCCTGGGTCTCTGCCTCACTCTGTGTCCTTCAGGAATAAGTAAATAAATAAAATCTTAAAAAACAAAAAAAACAAAAGCAGTTTGGAAACTGGATGAAATCTCGGAAAGGGGTCTTGGGTGGGGGGGGCCTGGCAGGAGAGGACCCGGCGAGCCAAGGGCCCTTCCAGGCTCAGTGTGGGCAGCCAAGCCCAGGAGAGATTTAGAGCAAATTTAAAAACGGCGAAGAAAAAAAAATAAAACAAAACGAAACAAAACAAAATAAAACAAACAAATAAAATAAAATAAAATATAAAATAAAATAAAAAATAAAATAAATAAAATAAAATAAAATAATAAAATAAAATAAAATAAAATAAAATAAAATAAAATAAAATAAAATAAACAGCAGAGACGTACGTGCAGACTCTGTAAAGCCAGTGCACAGCAGCCGAAGCCGTCGGGCAGCAGACAAAGCCGTGCGACGTGGGTGCCCTGTGGCTCCCTCCACAGCTCCCTCTGGGCCACGGGACCAGTCCGGGGCTGAGGCGACTCGCCAGAAAGCAACGAGCACGTTCCCTACTCAAGGGGGAGTCGCTCCTCTGCCGTTGGAGCAGCTGCAGCAGCAGCAGAGCCGCGGGAAGGCCCAGGGGAGCTGCCCGGGTGCTGAGCCTCCATCAGCGGCCATGAGGGACGGCGTGTGAGGCCGGAGCGCTGACGTCCGTGCCAGAAGGCACAGCCCCGCCACCACCCTCCTGCCGGGGTCCAGCCGCGCTGCCCATAAGCCACAACGGGGAGGAGAGCACGCCATGAGAGCCCCCGGGGGTGTGCATCGTCTACGGGGCAAACAGGGTGGGGGGTGGGGAGGGGGGGACAGCACTAGGGGGGCGTCCTGAGACCGCAGACACACCCCTGCAGTGACCACGCGGCCCGACACAGACCCACCGCGCCCCACGGGGCTCACGGGCTGGGGGGAGCCCCCCTCACACTCACATTCTGGCTCCAGCACAGGCCTGGCAGGGGTCTGTTAAGGGGAACAGAGGTGTGCCTGTGCCTTCGAGCCAGAGGTGTCCGGAAAAGGGATTCTGAAATAAGGCAGAACGCACGGGATCAATGTAAATCCACGTGGAACAGCTGCCGCGTTGGCACTGGGCAGTGCCAGCCGGCCAGGCCCGGCCAGGAGCACGGCCGCTCGGCCCCTCTCCCGGGCCTCCCTGTGCTGAGCCTCCACAACCACTCAGGGGAGCGGAGGACGTCTGAGCCCTGGCCGCTCCGTGACAAGACGGCCACCAAGTCTTATGAATAAGCCAAAGATTTGAAGAGTCACTTCACCGATGGCAGAAGACGGCCAGTCACACGCAGAAGACGCCAAGGGCACCAGTCCCCGGGCCGTGCCGGGCGGCTCCCCGCAGAGACGTCCCGCTGTGTGCAGAGCCCGGGGAGCGCTCCCAGCCACCACGGGTGGACGCCAAGCGGCACAGCCCTTTGGACGAGCTGCTGGGGCCTTAAACCCCCGCAGGTGTTCACCCAAGCAAAGTGCAAGCACACGTCCACACCAGGACTTGACCACCGACCGCACGGTGACACAAAGGCGACTCTGGGGTCCGCACATGACAGGCACAACCTCTGCAGCTTCACCTGCACAGAAGTCGGAAAAGGCAGCTCTCCCGGGGAGCACAGCCGGGCCAGCGGGCTGGGGGGCGGTCACGGGGCCAGGTGCCAGCAGCCGCCCGGCCTCACGCCTGCCAGGCCACAGCCCTACACAAGCTGACTCTGCCACAGGACACGGAGACCTCGGTGAAGCTTAGGACACCCGTGATGCTCGTGGACCTTCACACCCTCTGACCGGGACACACACCCCTTCAAACAAGTAGCCGGGCCGGGGTGCCCGTGCGGGTGACCCCGAACACAGGGTTGTGGGGCTGGGACGCTTACCTGTATAACTGGTGGTCGTAGAGCTGAAACGAAGAAGGGAAAGTTATTTAGCTATAATTGGTATAAAATGACACAGCGGGTACGTGACATCAGTGAGTCACGAGGACACGACAAGCGTTTCTCAGGCTGGGTGTCCTCACGACGGAGCCCACTCGACTCCCAGGAAGCCCCTGTGCCCTCGCGTGGAGGGGAAACCAAGGCACAGAGAGTGGAGCCAGGACCGACCTGCATCCTAGTTCCAGGGCCGCCAGGCAGCCTCTTGGGCGGCCGGGACCACACCCCTGACCCCAAGTGGGCAGTGAGCAGGGCAAGGCCTTCCCTGCGCCCCACAGACACCCAAGGGGCAGCTCTGCGGCTTCCTTCCCCCCACAGGCCAAGGATGTCCCCCGGCCACCCCGCGCCGCCCCCCTCCCCCCCCCCCCCCCCCCCCCCCCCCCCCGGCACGCACCGACCCCACCGCCGCGCGGCACCGCAGCACCCACTGGACGGCACAGGCCGGATGAGGATCTGGTATCAAAATGGTGCATCGTACGTGAGAGATGAATCTCAGGGATACAACTAACCCCAACCCACCCACGTCCCCACGAGAGACTCTGACGTCACCTGGTGAGGCGAGTGGTTCACCCGGCACCTCTCCTGAACCACAGAGCTCGGGGAAATGTCAGGAACCCACAGAAATGGACACACCTTCTCCCCCCAAGATGTGCGAACCCAGATCCTGGGGGTCAGTTCAGACCCTGGTCCCGCCGTGGAGGCACAGGCGGGAATCCAAGCCTCTGCAAGAACAGGCCCACGTCCGGACACCGGTGGGAACGCAGCCGGGTCGCTGGGTGCCCGGGCAGCGCGGAGGTGCGAGCAGCTCGCAGGAGACGGCCCGGTTGGCAGGAGGGGCAGGTGTGCTCGGGGCCACCCCCAGGCCGCAGAGCCCCAGGTGCCGGCCACCCGCGGGGCAGAGGACCTCCCCGTGAGCAGTGGGCCCAGACGAAGCTCGGCGGGACCTGTGGGGCCATCAGACTCCGCGGCCCGGACCAGGGCTGAGGGGGAGCGTGCAAGGGCAGGGGCCCGTGGCAGCCGCACACCAACCTGCTGGTGGATCTGCTTCAGGCCGTGCACGGCCGCGTCATCCAGGTAGTCTGCGACGGGCCTGCGTGGGGCAAACACAGCGGCTCAGGCCCTGAGGACGAGTGGAGGGGAGCGCTCAGGGGCCTCCAGCTCCCCCGGCACCCAAGGGCCCTGCGACCAGACGCTGCGGCTCCTGGATCCCGGGAGGCTTCACGCCCGCCCCTGCCGCCGAGGGGGCTCCCTGTGCCCACCTCTCGGTACCGACCAGGTGCCCGATGCTGAAACCTTTCCTTCTGGGAGCCTGGGATTCGCGTCCACACCAGGCAGGGGCCGCTCACACCCCAGCACCCAGGCTGGTGGCCACCTCACCAGGCTGCTGCGCCCGGGCCCGCCCTGGGCAGCTGTGCTGGGCACACTGCGGCTGACGCCAAGCCCTCGGCCCGCCCCAGGTGCCACGTCACCCCGTGCAGACGTCCTCAAAGCTGCCTGACGGTGTGTGTCCAGCCCGGGGGAGGCAAGGGGCTGATCGGGTCCAAAGCCCCGGGCTGTGGCCAGCGCCCTGCCTCACGTGGCCCCAGGAGTCCTCCAGAGGGACGGGTGGTGATTAAGACCGTGGTCCTCAGACTCAGTGCAGGGCCCAGGTTACAGACACTGCAGCGTGTTCTGAGCTTTTCCTTTCGTGGAAAAGTTGGTGGGAAAGAAAAGTAGAAATCTAAGCAGTCCCACAAACTCACAGAGGAGCTGCTCCGCGACCCACGCCGCGCTCCCACGTTGTTAGGACTCTGCCCGCTAGAGGGTCCTTACTGGAAATGTCACAATTTACGGCCTCTGATGCTTTAAATTACGAAGAGTCACGCTCCGCCCAGCACGCGGAGCACAGGGCCCGCTCGGCGCCCTCTGAAAACACATCCTGCTTTTCTGAGCTAACTCGATCCCCAGAAAGACAAGAGGTCAGGAAACAGCTACTCGGTGCCTCGGGCCCTCAGGGCCCCGGTGGCCAGCAGCCCGCGGACACGGCCACCGGGCAGGGAGAATCCCGATGGATGCGGGGACCCCGGCTCGCGGCCACAGGGGTCACACAGACCGCAGGCACGTCTCCCACCTGTCCTCTTGCACGGCGAGTCGGTACAAGCCGCGGGCGAGCTCCGCACAGGCGAGCACAGCCCCGTGCCGCGTGTGCAGGTCCAGGCTCTGCGTCTTCGACAGCAGGCAGGGGAGAACTGCGAACGACAGGGGCCACGGGACACGTGAGCGAGCGCGGGGACCGTGCGTCAGACTCAGGAGCAACAGGAGGCCTACGGGGCGAGCTCCCTCCGCGAGGGCCGCTAGCGTGACGCCCGGAGTTAACGCACGTCAACACGCCAGACTCTCCTCGGCGCCCAGAGGCGTGAGCGGGACGGCGGGTGGGGGCGCAGAGCTCCTCGATCCCAGGTCCCCCGGACACGGGGCAGGGACCCAGAGTGGAGGCGGAGACCCAGGGCTCTGCTGTGGCTACGTGGGCAGAGGGGCCACAGCCCGCCTCCCCGGCTCGGAGCAAAGGAAGCCGCAGGACTCTGGTGCCCTGGGGACACCACGGGAGCGGGCCGAGGGCAGACTAGAGCCTCGCCACACCCCTCTGCCCATCGACCTGGGAACCACAGCCCTTGGAGCCTCCGCGTCCCCGAGCGCGCACACGCACTGCTGCGGCAGCTGTCACAGCGCACGGCGTCCATGCAGAAGCACCCGCACAGGCGCTCGCCCACGCAGGCAGCCGGCAGCGGTCCGTGCTCAGGGACCGGGGAGGCTCCTTATCCTATTCACGCTCTTTGGCGGGAGGAAAGGACAGGGCTGAGCCCCCGTCCTCCAGGCCGTGAAGATGTCCTGGCGTCACTGCTCTGGGGCTGCGGCAATGAGCGGCCCCAAGGCCTCCCCTGGAGGGCCCGGCTGTGAGAGGCTCACGGGAGTAACACCGCGGACTCCAGACGAAGAGCCGCGACGTGACCACCAGCTACTCTAATAATCAAAGCGTGATTTACACAGGTTTGACGAGGGCTCCCCACCTGAAACCAGATGCCTACTTATCCTGGAATACGGGTCCTGCCCGTCATAAGGTGTCAACGCTCTGGGCCTGGCCGCTCTCCTCTCCCACCGAGGTGGGCTAACGGGACAGCAGGCCATTCCCCCAGCCCGGGGCGGCCGGGAAGACGCTTGCGTTTTAATTTATTACATTGTGAATCACTTCACTTAAAAAGATAATAATAAAGCTACTTCTGAGACACGCAAGATGCAGAACACGGTCCCTCAGGTCCGTGCACCCAGGGCTCGCTGGCCCCAGGTCAGGGCGTCTGTCCGCGGAGAGGCCACGGCTGAGTTCCGTCCCCCGACCAGGCGCAGACCAGCTCTTCATCCACACACGTCCCGGGGAGGAGGAAGCACGGCAGGGCTCCCAGCCCTCAGGCCTGGACGCCAGCACGGTGCCCGCCCGGCACACACAGGCGCACACGTGGGTGCGCGGCACCGCACGGCCGGGCACACCTACCGTGAGTGGCGCTGTACTCCGGCGCTCGCTGGGCCAGGTTGTGCAGAGCCTTCGCGGACAGCTCCCTGATGACCCTGGCGGAGGGACGCAGAGAAAGTTAGCTCCTTCCTCCTCTGACTCCAGCTGCTCCATCTCGCAGACAGAGGACAGACGGAGGGTCGACCGGCCACTTACTCAGAGCCACCGATGAAAACAAACACGAAGGAACAAACAAGTAAGAACCTGTGATGATAACAAATGGGACAAATTCACCAAGCGACGGGCAGGAGCCAGGCCTGTGTTGGTCACAGCCGCCCTCTCCGGGCGCCACGGGCAACGTGTCTCCCAGCCTCCCACACCCGAGGGATTCGGAGTAGAAGCAGTGGGCAGAGGCACGTGACCTCCTCGCTGTGAGGACCAGAGGCTCACGGGGCAGATGTCGTCCGGCTCAAGCTGCGACCTGGGAGGCGGGTATCACGTCAGTACAGATATTTCCAATCAAACACATCGACGTGCTCTCAACGCATCGAGCGACAGAGGAAGCCCCCAGAGGTGGTGACCGAGGCCTCCTGCGTCCGCGGGGCCCAGACAGCGTCAGACCAAACTCTGAAAACCACCCCCACCAGCTTCCCCGCCCCCTCCCACCCCCAGGCACCAGTCGCCAGGACGGAACAGTGTCACCGCAGAAGCAACAGGACAACACAGAAACACGATAAAAACGTTAAGGTGGAAACACACATGCATTGAGGGCAGACGAGGACAAACGAGGGCTCCCTGTATGTGGACGACTGAACATCTGACACACGTCAGCTCGGAGCGAGCACCTGAAAGCAGGATGAGCCCCGTACCCCGGCAGGACCATGTCCCACCCCTCCTGGACCCCAGGTCCTGCTTAGGGGTCCACTTCCAACAGCAAACATGAGTGCTTCGAGGCAGGAGTGTCTCGGGCACCAAGCAGCTCAGCACCACGCACCCACGACCACCACGCCCAATGCCAACCACTCGGTGACGCGCCAGCCACACCCAGCGCTGCACCCCGCAGCCTCCGTGAATGGTCAGGGCTCAGGAAGCCGGTTCCGAAGAGTGAGTGATAAATGGGTCTGAGAGCAGAGAACCGTTTATCTCAGCAGCAAAAGGTCCCGAGGAGGCAAAGGAGGTGGCCACTCCGACACCAGTTACACGCATCTTTCCCAATTGGTGCCACGCTGAGCATAAGCGTTCTCTACTTAAAACAGTTATATTTACCGTCTAAATGTAAGACCTAAAACTACAAAACTCCTAGAAGAAAAGAGAGGAGAAAAGCTTCATGATGTTAGATCTGGTGAGGACTTCTTGAATCTGACACCAAAAGCACAGGCAAGAAAGTAAAAATGGGTAAAGTCTACATTACAAAAATTTTTAAAGATTTTATTTATTTATTCCTGAGAGAGAGAGGGAGGCAGAGACACAGGAGGAAGGAGAAGCAGGCCCCCTGCGGGGAGCCCGACGTGGGACTCAATCCTGGGACTCCAGGATCACACCCCGGGCCAGGCTGAAGGCAGGTGCTCAACTGCTGAGCCACCAGGGTGTCCCTGTTTTAAAATTTATAACTTCTGTTAATCAAAGGAAATAGTCAAGAGAGTGATAAGGCCAGCCACAAGACGGGAGAGAATAGCTGATCAATATCAGAATATACGAAAAGCTTCTACAACTCAACAACAAAAAACAAGTAACTGGATTTAAAAACAGGCAAAGGACTTGAGACGCTTCTCCGCAGACAGTACACACAGAGCCAACTAACCCGAGAGAAGATGCTCGATATCAACGATCCTGGGAAATGCAAGTCAAGACCACGAGGTGCTACCTCACACCGGCTGGGATCGCCGTCAGGAAAACACAAGGCAAGGAATGATGAGGACACAGAGAAGCTGGAATCCCTGCGCAGGGCGGGTGGGAACGTAAGGAAGTGCAGCCATTATGGAAACCAGTACGGTTCTAGGGGCTCCCTAAAACATTAAAAATAGAATTACACCATATGATCCAGTAATTCCACTTCTGGGTATTTCACGCAAAGGAGCTGAATCCGGGGTCCAGAAGAGAGATTTGCACACCTACATTCACGGCAGCATTTTTCACAACAGCCAGGAGATGGGAGCAACCCCACGGCCACTGACAGGCGAGTGGGTGAAGAAAATGTGCTCTGCACACCCAGTGGAGTGTTGGCCTTACAACAGAAGGAAATCCTGTTGCTGCTACGACGTGGTGCACGTGAAGGACAGCAAGCTCGGTGAACTCAACCGGTCCCAAAGGACTGTATGATTCCACTTACATCAGGACCCTGGAGGAATCAAATTTTTAGGGACAAAAAGCAGGATGGTGGGTGCCAGGGGCCACGAGAGGGGTGAGGACAATGAGTCCCTGTCAACGGCGACACGGTTTCACTTTGGAAGATAAAAAGTTCTAGAGGTGGATGGGGAACATACGCAACGCTACTGCACTGTACACGAAAAGTGGTTAAGGCAATATCACATTATGTACATCCTACCACAATCCAAAAAATTAAGTTATATTTATCTTTTTAAAATATTTTATTTGGGCAGCCCGGGTGGCTCAGCAGTTTAGCGCCGCCTTCAGCCCAGGGCCTGATCCTGGGGACCCTGGATCGAGTCCCGCGTCGGGCTCCCTGCATGGAGCCTGCTTCTTCCTCTGCCTGGGTCTCTGCCTCTCTGTGTGTGTCTCTCATGAATAAATAAATAAAATCTTTAAAAAATAATTAAAAAAAAAAAAAAAAGCCCAATGTTCTGGAAAGTGTTAGCCAATGTGGTTCTGAGCATCTTTAAACCTGAAAGAACTAGGACCAGACAACATTCCCTCCACGGCCCGGCTCACACACCCTGAACACTTCCAGGTTTTCAGAGCTTATTCTAAAAGTATCTTCTTAACGAAATTGATAAGACCAAAGCCATGAGAAAAAAATAAAAAACAGCCAGAGACGGGCAGGAAGTGAACCCTGCGGACGATGTCATGAGCTCTGTGCAGACCAAAGGCCTCACGCAAAGGGCAGACTCTGTGAGAAGGGACAGAAAAGCAAGACCCTACAAGACTCACCCCGGCTGAGGGCAAAGGGCACAGGCCGTAGCGGCTACGAGGGCTCCAGCCGGGCCTCTCTGCAGGGCCCCAAGCCAAGGACGATTTCTACGTCGTAGAAGGTCAGATAAAGAGAAAACTACAAAATACACGGAACAGTGACCTGAAGTATTTACTGCCTGGCCCTTCAAAGAAAGCGCGCGAGCCCCGACACCACGACCTCTCAGATCACACTCCAAGACCAGGAATTTAGCATAAAACAGAGGGAAACGTCACAATGATAAAGGGTCAATCCAATGGGAAGACGTACAAATTATAACTGTAAACGCACCTAACAAACAGGCCGACCCAAAACGCACGGAAGATGGAGATGGAGAAGGGAACGCTCTGACGCCAGCTGGAGATTTCGACGGCTTCAGAGCTTAGCCCAACACCACGGGTGACACACGCGCCGTTCTGGTCTTAAGTGTCCTACTGACTCACTAGTTTCTCGCAGGGTCGGTGCAAGGGATCTTTGTCCCAATTAGGAGAGTTTGTGCAGTTACGCCTCAAGTGTCAGAAACCAGCACAACTCTCAGAAGATCCCTGGCAAGGAAACCGAGGAAGAGGTCTGCTGGCGGGCGGGCCGCACCCACGCAGGGGGCACAGAGGCGCCCCACTCCCAGGAGAGCCCCGCCAACGCCCCACCGTGCAGGGTGCTGGTCCTGGCAGGTCAGAAGAACGCCCCGCAGGTGACGCCCTACAGCCGGGCCCTCGACGTAGGGCCGTGAGCGGCCCCTACCTTCAGGCAGTCCTCTCCTCCAGCCCTGCTGCCTGCACCAGCAGCCACGCCAAGCCCTCCTAGACGAGGCGGTCTCGCCTTCCCAGGGGCGGCCACGGCGGCCGGCAGCGCGGACACCCCTCTGGGTTCTGGATCACAGGGGCCCCCCGCTAACTCGCGCAACACTCAGGGCCCTGGGGCTGCTACAGAAGGAGGAAAAGCTGCCGGCTTCCAGGAGCCAACGGAGAAGACCGCCGGCCAGGGCGGCCACGCGGGACAGCACGGGGGAAGGGGCCCTGAGGGAGCGCGTGGGGGGCTGCTCCTGCGCTCCGGCACACCCGACACGACCGCATCCACGCGGCAACACCGCACACCTGGCACACCTAAGGTCTCCAAAGGTAAAACTGGAGTCAGAGCCTTAACCAGCACATCAGGCACGAAGACTGGAACGCCTATCACTTCTCAAAAGTCATCTTAACAGACAAAATCTACAAGAAGACACACTCAAGGCTTCGCTCTATTTAACTGCTCCTCTGGAAAAAAAATAAATTGTTATTTGACAGCTACATTTTTTTTTTTTTAAGATTTTATTTATTTACTCCTGAGAGACACAGAGAGAGACAGAGAGAGAGAGAGAGGAGAGAGGCAGGCAAACGGAGAAGCAGGCTCCACGCAGGGAGCCCGACGCGGGACTCGATCCCAGGACCCCAGGGTCACGCCCTGGGCCGAAGGCAGGTGCTAAACCGCTGAGCCCCCCGGGCTGCCCTTTGACAGATATTCTAATAAAACACATTAGTAATGAGACAAACACAAAACTTACCCATCCCAGTGGTTGATCTTCATGGCCACCAGGTGGTCTATCATGGGCTGCGTGTACTCAGGAAAGCCGGCGATAAACATGCTGAAAAAGACCGTATTGAGAGGCGGTGAGGACGTGAAGGAGCAGGAACTCCCGCCGATGCTTGTGGCGCGTACGGCCACCTTCGGTTTGGCAGTTCCTTATAAAGTTAAGGACACAGAAATCCCCCTGGAAGTATTTACCCAGAAACAACCAAAGCTAAGCACCCACATGGAGACGTACGGCTCAGAGCAGGGTACTCCTCCGAGCCACACCCTCCACACAGCCTGACCGTCTGGGACGGGTGAGCTCAGAGGGACGCCGTGGCATGCCCCCAGCCACCAGCCACAGACAGGAGCGAGCTCCAGGCGCACACGCTGCGGGCGTAACGCTCAGAACAACGTGCTGAGCTGAGAAGCCAGACGCAGGAGTTCATCCTTCCTGATTCCACCATGAGATGTTCTACAAAAGGCACCAGCGGTCCACAGCGACGGGCTGCGTGCCATGCAGGTGCCGGTCACCCAGGGGAGACCTTGCTGACACCAGGTGACACCAGGCGTCCGCTCTTGCTCAACCGTGCGCTTCGCTCGAGGACAGCTGATGGAATGTAAATCCTGCCTCAGAGATAAAAGGTACAGGGCGCCTGGGGGGCTCAGTCGCTGAAGTGTCAGCTCAGGTCGTGACCCCGGGGTCCTGCTCGGCGGGGCGCCTGCTTCCCCCTCTCCCTCTGCCCCTCCCCCTGCTGCGTGGTCGCTCGCTCGCTCTGTCAAATAATTACATCTTTAAAAATAAATAAAAATAAAAGTTACATCTAGTAAAAACACTGTAGGAGGATTAAGAAAAAAATCTCCAAGTAGGACAAGCGCACTCTACCTACGACTCAAAACCCAGAGGCCGTACGGCCATACCACCCTGAGCGCACCCGATCTCGCCAAAACTCGGAGGCCATCAAGGAAGATCGGTCGGTACATTCAAACACGTGACCAAAAAAGAAAAACGTCTGCCAGGAAAAACACATCATGAAGTCAAAAGATAAAAACAAACTCAGAAAAAATACCAGCAACTGTTACCACAAATAAGAAGCCTCTTTAAAATAAAATTGTTCCAAACCCGTAAGAAAACACTATCACCTCAGAGGAAAAGCCTCAGTTTACAGAGAAGGAAATGGACACAGCTGGCGTCCAGCCTCCTCGGAGGAGGAGACAGACAGGAAGCCTCCGTCCACCCACCAGACAGCCAAACCCGGGGGTGCGGGTGCAGCCATCGTGGGCAGGACCTAGAGGCATCTAGAAACACCGCGGGGAGCACCCCTGTGGAGCAGCCTCCGTGGACGGTGAATGGCATCGCCCAAGGACTGTAAAACGTAAAGATCCAGCCGTCCCACCGCAGTCCATTCATTCAGATAAAACCCCACAGGTGGGAAATCCTGCGTGCAAACAGTCACCTCACATCACATCAAGCAGCCCTAGGCCGGAGGGGAGGGACGCAGGGTGCGCGGTACGTCCACCTGGAGGACTGGAGGAGGGAGGCGCCGCGTGCACGTTCGGCTGGTTCTGCTGTGCGGGCACCACACCCGAGCCGCCCGCCGACCCGCCGTCCCCCGCGGATGAGCACGCAAGCCGTGCCCACCTGTGCACCTGCTGCCAGCGCTTGGCGAGCACGGGAGGAAGCCAGCACCGCGGCCTGTGTGACACGAACCCGGCCTCTCCAGAAGACGAGCCGAGGACCCCCGGGAGGGAACCGGGCCACCAGAGCATCAGCTGCACCTTGGGAACCGTACACCACACCCTTATGTCACCTCCTCCAAAAACACACACTCGTACGCGTCATTGCTCGAGAACGCCCAGCTGCTCCCACATATTGCCCAAGCCCGCGCGCCATCCACACCCCCCGTCACGGGCTCAGCCATCGGCCACGTGTGCTACCTGGAGGCTGAGAGACACAGTGGACGGCACGGAGGGCCGAGAAGGGGGAAACACTTGGAATCACCCGGATCCTGGGTGGGCACGCGTGTGCATGTGCACGGGGAGAACGCGGTGCTGCGTGAACATGTGTGCGCTACAAGGTGCTGGACTGGGGGCACGGGCACAAAAGTGTGTGTTCTGGATGTGAAAGAAAGCAGAGACTTCTCCAGAGGTGAGGGAGACGGAGAGACCCTCCAACGGTGACAAAAGAGGTAAAGTCAGAAGGAGAAACAGAAGAACCAGGACAGTGGATAAGCCGTCAGAGAGGAACCCAGATGTGACCCCTGGGAGGACCCCGTCACCGAAGGGCCCCTGGGACTGCCAGCATCCACGACCGATGGCCGCACAGGAAGAGACGGACAGACGCCAGCCACCCGAGCTCTCGTCGAGCTCGGACCCGGCGACAGCGGACCAAGGGGGGGAGACACGCCCGGAACCAGTGCCCGGTGCACAGCACTCCCCGAGCAGCAGAGTCTGCAGAGAGGCCACGTGCAGAGCCCGGGGGGGAGGGGGGGGTCAGCAGACGGCGGCAGGCCAGTGGGAGCCGGGCCGCATGGCAGCTGAGGGGATCGGCAGCAGGAGGAGCCCTTGAGGGCTATTAGGGACACGAGTGACAGAACTAGGTCACCAAGCAGACGCAGACAAGGAGGCAGTAGGAGAAGCAAAACGGAGCTGACTGTGTGGGCGGCAGCCGTTCACGGAGCTAGGAGGCAGCGAGGAGGCAGTTTGCTCTGAGGGCTCCTAAGTTAGAAGAGGTCCTATGGCAGGAATGTGCAAGTTACTGGAAAGCAAAATACGACAAATGGGGTTCCGAGAAGGGTGCACGGGACCGCAGATGTCAGAAACCCACCAAGGAAACTTCCAGCAGCAAGACAGGCCAACAGAGCCAGCGACCACGGGTCGTGTCCCAACAGGAGCAGCCCCGTGTTCACGCGCTGACGTCAAAGGGGCTTCAGCAACCAGTCACCGGCGGACGAGGGACAGGCCGGGCGACAGCAGAACTCAGGAACACGGGACGCCAGGACGCAAGCAAAGGCTCCACGTGACTCTGTCCACACCGGTTCCAGAAAAGGCAGACTCCGGGCCCAGGAGGCGAGTCCAGGTGCCAGGGCTGGGGCACGCGGGGCCGTCAGGGCCGGGGGCATGTCCTGCGTGACCATACGGTGCTGCCCACTCATGGCCAAAACTCACATTTTAAGTTGGGGACTCTTCCTATACAGAAATTATGTGTAAAATAGTCGTATAAAATAACAATCGGACAAAAATAAACGTGACGTTTTTAAAGGTTTACTCTCAGGAGTACACAGGTGACTGTAAGCAAAAAACAAGAGACAAAAAGAAAATATTTGCAGACCGTTTATCTGAAAAGGGGCTCGTATCCAGAATAGGTAAAGAATTCTGAAATTCTCAACAGGAAGAAAACTAACCCAATAAACAGGCAAAAAATTTATCAAAGGAGCCCCTGAAAGACGCTCCAAGTCCTCAGTTATGAGGAAAACAGCAGCGAGCCTCCTGCCCGCCGGCCAGAACGGCTGTGACGGGAGCACGGGGAACGGGAGCACAGGGAATGGGAGCATGGGCCGCCGGGAGCACGGGCCGCCGGGAGCACAGGCCGCCGGGAGCACGGGGAACGGGAGCGCCGTCTTGGAAATCTGCCCGCAGGCTCCTAACAGCTGGGCTCCGGCTGTTCCAGGCCCAGGCGCCCAGCAAGCGGAGCACTTGTCCACAGACAGGCGTGCGCGTGGCGTCAGTGCTGCGCCCTGTGGAGCGGCCAGACCCGGAGGCACCCAGCGGCCCCTGCCCGGGCGGACGGGCCGATGCGCCGTATCCGCAGCGGAGCGCTGGGCCGCAGAACAAACCCTCAACACGCAGTGAGTGACGGGAGCAGCACAGAGCGCGTTCCGTGGGGCCCACGCACCACCTAGGAAGGCAAAGCACCCCAGCGGCCGGCAGGCCGGGGCCACTGGGGGAGGCCGGGCCCTGGGTGCCCCGCCCCGGCGTGCTGACACATCAGAACGTGACACGGGCAGGGTCCCCGCACCCAGGATGGTAACGAAGCAGCCCAAGTGAACGCGAAGGTGGCGGGCCTGGGGGCACGGCCCACCAACAGCCTCCGCGGGCCGCCGGTCCAGCCTGTGCAGAGCTCTCATCTCCAGAGGAGCCCCGGCCGACCCCCGCCCCTGGGGGACCCGACCCCCCCTTCCAGCTGCCGAAGTGCAGGCCCGTCCAACCACGTCCCACGACGTGGGACGATGCAAACCCTCGCGTTGGCTCCGAGGCCCCGCACGACGCCTAAGCTGGGCCCTGCTGGCCCTGGACCGTCTCCCGGGCTGCCCCCCTCAGCACAGGCCCCCCCACCGCACCCCTCCCCCAGTCCAGGCGGACAGCAGGACCCTGGGTGTACGCCCTGCCCTGGCCCCAGGGACCCCGTCCCATGACCACTGGACTGTGTCCTCACCGACTGCCCCTCGTCCACACTAAGACGCCAAAGGCACCGTCAGAACACGCCTGGCACAGGATTGAGTTTTGCCAAACATCTCTATGCCACGCAGACAACTGTGACATCGAAGTCTTAGATCAGCTTAGAAACCCCAGCGACAGGGAAAACACAGCAAGGCTAAAAACTGGGCATTAATGTTACCCAAGAAGCTCCAGGAAAGGGGGTAAATTCTCCACATTAAAATATATGTTCAACTACCAACAAAGAAAACAGGATGACGGCAGGAAAGAACTGGTTAAGGCCCAGGAGGCCACTAGACGTCCAGACGAGAGGGAAAGGACGCTAAAAACAGGGAGTTTAGTCAAAGCGTCTTTGAGAAAGAGGGCAAACGCTACATTTTTAAAAAACTCTGTGCATGGTCATGGAGAGACGTAATTTCTGCACGGTCTGCCCAGGTGCGCAGAGAATCTCTCCCGAGGACGGAGAGTGGTTCACGCGTGTCCGAGGCGACAAAGCAGAGCAGGACGTCATTCCCGCGTGGGCGCCGCGCCAGGACTCAGGCAGCGAGGCCACGGAGCCCACAGGACCCGTGTGACGACGCTACGTATTAACCCCGGACCTGGTTTCTCTAACTCTTCTTACTCGTGTCTCAGAAACAACCCAGAGACCTTCAACTTGGGAAACATGATTTTACCGGAAAGAAAAAAACAGGACAGACACACGGTCCCTTCTAAGCCGCGTCGGCCTGGCTGGCGGCCGCAGGAAGCAGGGAGCGCGGAGGCGGCGCCCACACAGCAGGACGGGCTGGGAGGAGGCGAGGAGCAGACACAGCTCATCCCAGAGCTGCGGCCTAGACACGCACCCCCCCAGAAGGCCGCCCAGACCTGCCCACGCCCCTTGTCCCTTTGGATTAGTTTGTGTTTTCTAGGGTTTTACATAAAAAGAATCCCGCACTAGGCACCTGGCCTCATCAGCAGGAAACACAAATTTCGGTCACATAAATTACATTTACTCTTGGTGGACTTTCCAGGGGGAAGAGAGAAAATTGTGGAGGCTTTTCTGACATCGGCATCACAGGGAAATATTACATTTTTTGACAAACATTAGAAACTTACCTTATAACCAGGAAACAGTTAGCCCTGTTGCCAACAGCAAAGTAGTCCGCTGCGGTCAAAATGTCGATTCCATGGGGGAAAGTGCCCTAATCACAGAGTCAAGAGGAAGAAGAGCACAGAAATGACACAGGTGAGGGGAGGCCTTTCTAGGGGAACCGCCGCCACACCCACACCCACACCCACGCCCACGCCCACGCCCACGCCAGGCACGCTGGGGACCAACAGCACACGGCTCCCTGGCGGCCCATCTCATGCTGGACACTGCGCTACTATGACGTGAACCACTCAAAAATATTGAATTTTTTTTTTCAAGCAACTCAAACGTTTTCAACTTTAAAATGTTTTAAGAGACTCTCTTTACACCCACACCGTAAAAAATAAAAATAAAAAATCAGGTTTCAACAGTGAGGCCCATCTCGTTCAATGGGTGTCCCGGACACTGCGTGTCTTTCGAGCAGGTTTGCAGGACCCTGCACACGGGTGTGTCGGCGCCGCGTGTGCACTTCAAGTCTGCGTGTGACATTCTGGGAATTCTCGCCAACACGCCGCCACCACCACCCATCCCGTCGGGGAGCTTGCGTGCCCTCCCCCAAGTGTCCCTCTTTGCTTCGGCGGGTTCCCGTCCTTCCTCTGCAACGTTCCCCCCGAGCTGCAGGACACTGCCACGGGCAGGGCTGGCACCCTGGCCCCCACCAGGCTCCACCTCCTTCAAAGTCCGTGTCTCTTAGCCAGCTGCCCGGCTCCCCCACGCCCGTGCTGCGTGCACGCTGCTCACGGGAAACATCGTGCAGGGGGGTGGGGAGGCTGAGGGGACACCCCCTGGAACACTGGCTCCTGGCTGGTCCTCCAAACCTAGACCGTGGTTAGAGGCCTTTCCTCTCCCCGATGGTCCATCCAACCTGAGTGTCCCCCCACCAAATGGGACACGGGAACGGCCCAGAGCCCCGAGCACCCTGCGCCCGGGACAGGCCTGGCTCTCCCCCAGCGGCTGGAAGCCAGGGGTGGGGAGACGCCTCCTTCCCCTGGGCTCTGGGTTCTGACGCTGGGGTGTCCGGAGCCCCTCGGCTCAGCTTCCAGCGGGTTCCCTGGCTACGACGCCTGCCCACCTACCCCCTATGCTTCCAAGTTCCTTCCCGTCCAGCCCCCTCCTTGGCCCGAGCAGCACTCCTTCGGGAGCTCTCCACACTGGCGGCCCCGACACCCCAAAGCCTGTTCTCTTCGGAGGTGGGCTGTCCCTTCCTAGGGAGCCTCTATCATCTATGTGTCCAGGGCCCCCCCAGGTGGCACCAAGGACACTGGTCTCAGCCACCTTCGAGCCAGGGAAGAAAGGGAGAGACCCTGAGGAGACAGGTGCTGGAGGACGATGAAACCACCGCCGCCCTGCAGGGAGCTGGGGAAGCCAGCCTGGACGGCCGCCCGGGGCCCATTGTGGGAGCACCTCCCACCAAGAACCACATGTCGTCTCCCCTGCAGAAGCAGGTCAGCCCTCACCCTGGCCCCTGGGAGCACGACAATGGAACCAGGAGACCGTGGACCCGCGTGCAGGACCCTCACGGTGGGCACAGGGGGCGCCTGCAGGCATTCTCCTCCCAAACACCCCAACGTCAAGTCTTCCCTCGCGGAAGCCTGCCCTTCCTCAAGGGGCTCCCCTCGGGGCCTGCAGCCTGACTTCTGACCCCCAAGTCCCAGACGCCCGTCACCGTCTCCCCTTGTCCCCCACCCAGCCCCGTCTGCTGATGGCCTTGCCCACAGTGCACATCCCTCCAGCCCAGTGCTTCCTGCCGGGGCTTTGACCAGAGCTCAGCTCAGTGTTCCCCCAACATGACCTGCTCCCGTCTACTCTTCCCCAGGCCAGCCACACGTCCCAGCGTAGCCACCGGCATACACAGTGTGAATGACCCGGTGACAAGGGCCACACCACCCAGCCAAGGCTGACCAGCCAGGAGAGGCTGGGGCCTGGGGGCACGACGGTGCTGGGGAGCACACGGAGAGGCCACAGGATCAGCGGCTTCCGGAAGCTGGCTCCGACACAACACAGCATGGGCAGGATCATGCCTCCGTCCCTCAGAAGCCGGGCTCCTCCTCCCACATCCCTCCCGCCCCACAGGCAACTGCTTAAATCGGGTGGCAACGCATAAGGTGCTGACCTGACGTGGGTGTGCGTGAAATCACTTACACGTTTGGGTTTCCCATAAAACACAGCACTGTTTAAAACTTGTGTCGACTCTCCTGGATGTCATCCCGAGTGGGTCTGTGACCAGACGGCACCGAGTCAACACAAGCTCATCCTAGGTAAATTCCGTACCCACATCCGACAGTGCGAGGAGATACCAAGTCTGTAGCTTTCAGTATTTCTACTGCTAAAGCGACAGGAAGTTTTAGGAATGAAGATTTCAAGAAGTAGCCATACCTGTCTTCCCACATTCTCCTGGAAAGCGGCCTAAGGAGAAGAAGAACAAACAGAGCAGGTGAGTTAGGTTTGCACTTTGCTAAACATCAGGAGAGAAATTCAAAACAAATGCCATGCAGCACAAATGACCCATGGCTTTATTTTTTTAGATAAAAGTCTGCATTGTTAGCCGATCAGAGCGCCAAGGGTAGCTGTCATTCTGTCTCTAGGTCCTGGTGCTTTTTCAAACCACTAATCAAGTTTATAAAATCAGACACATCCTGAAAAGTGCCCTTTGGAAGTGGACACTGAGCTGCTCACAGCAGCCGAATCCAAGCTCCAGACAGAGGCGTGAGAACGGAGTCCAACATGGAACCCTTGTCCTGGGAACTCGGGGCGGCAGCTCGCAACCCCACCCCACCCCCGGGGCCTGCCCCAGGGCCGTCTCGGACAAGCCCCCGACACAGGCCCAGAGCTCCAAATATTCACTTAAACCCAATAAAGTGTCTTTAGGCGCTTACTGGACAAAGCCCGTTGACTTCCCCAGTAGTTCCCGTCCCGTGTCTCTGCCTGCCCTGGGACGTGTGACAGCCAGGCCAGGCCCCTGGCGGTGACAACAGGCAGCACCTCCTTCCCATCCGCCACCCAGCCGGTGCCCAGAGCAGCAGGGCTCAGAAACCAGGGCGGCCCCGGGGGAGCGCCCTGCCGGCGGACGCGGCCCCTTCCCCGGAGCCGAGCCTCTGGGGCCCGTTCCCGCTGCACGCACAGGGCGCCGCCAGGGAGCACACGCAGGGGTGCGGAAGGGACTGGAGACCCAGAGGTCGCAGGCAGGTCCCACGGAGGATCAGAACCGGGGTCGTCCCCAGGCACCAGCAGACGGGCTCCTCACCCACGGCCCTCCCGCGGCTTTCAAACCAGGAGAGAGACCCGATTTTCACTTGGTAGCATATTGAGCCTTTTGCAACAAATTTATTAAAGAAATTAAGAAACCAACCAAAAGGCAACGGAAATAAGATATAACGTCGATTTATGTAACAAGCAAAATTTAGGAACACATTTACCCGTTTGATGATATCAAAAAGGCAAAAAATAATACAAGATTTATGTGGAAACACAGAGCCCTGGAACAGATGCAGCAGCCCTGAAGAAGAGGGGAAGGACCCCGGGCCCCAGCACGGGTGAGGCCAGCACAGGCACCACAGGGTGCAGCACGACAGAAAAGCAGAGAACCTCACCTCTGGGACGGAGGCCAGGCCCTGAATTCTGAGAGGGGGCACCAAACCACGGCCTGTGTAAGAAAGAACTGACAAACGGGTCACACCGAACGTTAAGACTCCTGCTCTGGGGATCCCAGGTGGCTCAGCGGTTTGGCGCCCGCCTTTGGCCCAGGGTGGGATCCTGGAGTCCCAGGGTCGAGTCCCGCATCGGGCTCCCTGCATGGAGCCTGCTCCTCCCTCTGCCTGTGTCTCTGCCTCTCTCTCTCTGTGTGACTATCATGAATAAATAAATAAAGTCTAAAAAAAAAAAAAAAAAAAAAAAGGACTCCTGCTCTGTGCAGCACCGTGTCCTGGGGACAGAAGCCACAGCCCGGGAGCAGGGCCCGCGGGCCACGTGCCAGCGAGGGCAGCACCTCGCTTCGGGAGCAGAACCACCCACACTCAGCCCTGCACACGCCAGCCAGTGAGGAAACAGGCCAAAGGCTCCAAGAGATGGTGCGAGGAAGCGAGGCACAGACCATGGAGAGGTGCTCGCCACCAGAGGAAGGCAACAGGACGGCACGGGAGGCATCACCGCACCCCGATGGGACCACACGGCGACCCCACAGAGGCTGGCAGGGCCGCGGGGGACGGGATCCCCGACAGGCGGTGGGAAGGTGCGGCGGCGAGCCTCCAGGGGCTACACGGGCACCCACCGTCCACCTGCCACACCACTCCCAGCGTTCGGCCAAGAGAAACAAGTTATGTCCACGCAAAAGCCCGGACACAACTGTTCACGGCAGCTTAATTTTTTTTTTTTTAAGATTTTATTTACTCACGAGAGACACAGAGAGAGGCAGAGACACTGGCAGAGGGAGAAGTAGGCTCCACCCTGGGAGCCCGACGAGGGACTCGATCCTGGGACCCCGGGGTCACACCCTGAGCTGCCGGCCCAGCCAGAGCCCGGGTGGACCCGCGGGGAACCGCCAGCCCGAAGGGTCACTTGTGGCAGGACTTCCTCCTTGCAACACGGAGCGGAAAGGCAGCCAGTAGGACCACAGGGGCTGAGGGGCCGCACACCGTTCAGCTAACTGGGCTTCGAGGAGATTCTGTGTAACTGCGATGAACCAGGCCCCCAGCCCCTGGCCCCCCCGGCCCCCAGCCCCCGACCCCCAGCCCCCAGCACCCGTGCCGCTGGCTCCGCTCCAACAGAGCGGCAAGCACTGAACAGCTCCGTAAGGGTGAGCGGTTGCAGATTCGCTAACGTGCCGGTTACCCCGTAGGCCCCTCCCGGCCTGCGTGAGGACCGCAGCTCGAGGCCCGGCGGGGGCAGGGGGCCCCGGGTGGCTGGCAGCGCACAGGCCCAGGCCCTCCTGACCTCGGCCAGGAGCGCCCTTACCCCGGCACCGAGGGCGTGAAACCTGAGCACAAACAGGCGCCGGAGGGGGCACAGCAAGCCTTGGTCTGAGCTCCACAGTAAGAGAACTCCACGTTGTCACCTCCTCGGTCCCAGGTGTCCAAGCGCGCCCCCAACACGTGCCTCTGACCCTCAGCTTTCATTCGGAACCTGCTGGGTCGGCCAGCGTACCGGGATGACGCCCAACACAGAGAATCCCCTGCACATTTTGAAGGATTATAGTCCTAACTTGAAAAACAAGAGGACTTCTGTGGGTTTTCTCGCCTCTTTCTCGGGGTTTATAAAGGCAGCACTGCTTTGATTTTACCACTGCTTCCCATTAAAATGCTGGCTTTACGGTAAAAAAAAAAAAGAAAATGTAAAAGCTACTTTCTAACTCCAGACTTCACAAAAAATCATCATCGTGTTTGAAAGCATGAATATGTTCCTGGGTGACCATCAGGGCAGAGACGTGAAGGCCCCTCACGGAGTCACGGGACTCCTGACGCTCCAGAAACAGAACTGCATCAACACAGAGGAAACTAGCTCCGCTGGCAAACCTCCCCTGGAGAGAAAATTCTGAAGGGCCAGAGCCCAGGACCTCCTGTGTCACACTGTCTCAGGGTGCAGAGGGCAGGCAGGCATGTCCAGGGGCAGCGGATGCTCCGGCCGAGCTCCCGCACGTGAGGCAGGGCCCGCGGCCAGGCACCTGTGCTGCCGGGGACACGGGACAGCGCACAGGGGAGCACCCGCGGCTGCACCTGACGACTCCCGATGGAGAAGTCCCTTCACTAGAAAAACACACGGGCTAAGGGAAGTGAGTTAGGAACGTGCCTGCGAAGAAACAAAACAGGCCCAGATGGGTTCACCCGTGATTCCCAGCAAACATTTGAAGTAGAAACAAAGTAAGAGCCAGCTTTATTTTTAGAGACTTTATTCATTTAAGAGAGCAAGTAGGGCAGCCCGGGGGGGCTCAGCGGTGGAGCGCCTGCCTTCAGCCCGGGGCGTGATCCCAGGGTCCTGGGATCAAGTCCCACATCGGGTTCCCCGCATGGAGCCTGCTTCTCCCTCTGCCTGTGTCTCTGCCTCTCTCTGTGTCTCTCATGAATAAGTAAATAAAAAAAAAAGCAAGCGGGAGCAAGTGAGCTCCATCCCAGGACCCCAGGGTCATGACCTGAGCCACCCAGAGCAATCTTTTAAGACTTCTACAAAATACAAGAGGTAGAAACACTCCCGATTCCCTCCATGGGGCCAGATTACCCTGATTCCAAAGCCACACAGAAACGTCCCTTACAAACAGACTCAAAACCCCAGCAAACTGTGTGCAGCAGCACACGAAAGAGGACAGGACAAGTGGGATTTCTCCTGGGAATGCAAGGTTGGCTCAATACCTGCAAAACTGATGAGCAGGACACAACATATTGACAGAAAAAAAGCACAAAACCACACGAGCATCTCACAATCAAACATCCACTCGGGATGTACCCAAACACCACAAAACCCTTCACAACAAGCCAGCAGAACCTCTCGACCTGCTAGAGCCTGTTTACAAAGGCTTTCCAGTTGATGGTGAAAGCCGGCACATCCCCGGACGGACGCCAAGGCGGCCCCCGCGGCCCCCACGTCGGCTCAGCACGGTGCCTGCCCCCCTGCACCAGCACACTTAGGCAAGAAAAAGAAATAAAAGGCATCGAGACTGGAAAGGAAACAGTAAAGTCTTCTTCAACTTTTCTTTTCCTCACAGATGACAAGATCCTGCACGCGGAGCCATAAGGAGCCCACACGCACCAGGAGTGAGGTGAAGGCCCTGCCGTGCCCCACTGACCACCCCCCCTCGGAGCCGCCAGCCCCACAGGAACCGCAAGGAAGCACCCAGGAACTGGGTCCCCCAGGCCCGCAGGTGGTGCCAGGGGCCCTGGGAAGCACGGCCTTGAAAACAGAACCCCGGGCGTGGGTACGGAAGACACAGCCGCGGCCGAGTTCCCCTCTCAGGGACTGGGCACATGGGTCCCTCGCCTGGGTGGCCCCACCCCTGCCCCCACCTGCACCAGGTACTTCCCTGGCTCCCAGCCACTCCAGCCTACACCGTGTCAGCTTGAGTGTGACACAAACAATCCCCAAACGTGTCCCCAGAGCAGGTGGGAGCAGACCCAGCACGACACGGATCCTCCAAATCCCACATTCCCAGCAGACCCTCACCTGCCCAAGGCTGTCTGAGCGCACCTAGGTGTCCCGGCATCGAGTGGTAGCTGTCACCTCTGACCCAGCCTGACCCAAGGGGAGCTGCTGGCCTGCGCCCTCTCTCACCAGTCTCCTCCGCGGCCACACGGGGTGCTTGCTCTCAGTCCTTCTAGCAGACACCCCCTGCGCCTCCTCTGTCTCACCAACTCCCACGGGCTCCAGCTGGACCAGGCCGAGGGGCACAGATGCCTCGTCCGCCCTCCCTCCAGCACCTGGAAGTGTGGCTGCTGCCCATGGGGGACCTAGAATCAGCTTCAGCCCCCAAGTGTGTGGGCAGAGCCGTCTGGAGCAAGGCCCTCCTAGGATCACCATCCTGTCCCCTGTCCCACCTCTGGGCCGAGAAGACCTGGCTCCCCGTGGTGCGGCGGGGGCCCCCAGGGCAAGGTGGGCAGCTCTCCCCACGCCCCAGCTCAGGGCCGCCAATCCACCCAGAGGACACACTCAGGTCCCCTACGACACAGGGCTCACCGAATCCCTCCCAGGCCCCTGCGCCTCTCGGGCCAGACCCTCCTCCTGCAAAGACCGGAGCTCAGCCAGGACCAGGGCCCTCCTGGCTTCACCCCCTGGTCTCCCCCATCGTCCTCAGAGCACGGCCTTTCTGCCCATGTCCATCCCCCCCTTCCTGACACGGAGGCCCCTCCACCACCAGGCTCGGCAGCTGAAGGTACGCCTGGTCCCTCAGCGCCCACAGCAGCCCACGTGTGAGCCTGACCTACGCGACTGACCAACAGCAACACAGCCCTGTGTGCGGCCGGGACACGGCCATGGACACCACCAGCAAGTGTGCCAGGGACACGACCTGGCAGCCGTCGTGTCTGCCAGCATCTGCAGGAACCCCCGAAGCAGAGCACAGGGCCACAGCCCAGCTCCGGGGAGGAGCAGCGGGACGTCGTGCAGACTCCTGCTCAGTGCCCCTCGAAGCAACGGCGCAGCCTCCTGAGAGCTCTTCGCACACAGAATCCGCCCCGAGCATGACCAGGCCCGGGGGAGACACTGGTGTTTGAACGCAGGAAGGGCCACTGGGGCCGCCAGGCACGTCGGCGAGGCCCCAGGCCCAGCACGCCCGCGTGGGGCTGAGCGGACCGCTGCTTGGCAACACGCCTCCTGAAGCTCCGAGGCACCTGCCCCGCTGTCATGTTCGGGTCACAGCCGGAACCCATGGTCTTCTCCTTGAGCCTGGTCGTCAGGCACTGTCCCGTCACCCACGATGCTCAGATGGCGGCACTTCTCGGCCGGCGGTGCCGCATGTAATCCCGACCCGCCTCGCAGGTTAAAGGGCAGCCCCTTCTCCCGGAAACTGGGAGGAGGGTGCACTGGCGCTGCGCCTGTGGCTGCCCGGGCACCGCACCCGGCAGCGAGCAGGAGTGTGTGGCCTGCTGAGCAGAGAAGGGCACGGCCCGGACCCGCCCACACCGTCAAGCAAAGGAACAAAACAGGAAAACTCACAGAGGCTGCTCTCCTGCAGTTTATGTTTCGGTCAAACACCGTGGCAATCACCAGGGCGCTGTGAAAAAGAGAGGAAAATAGTTAAAAGGAAGTCTGTAAAAGGACACAGACCCTGCCGCATGACTGGGGAGCCAGCGCCTGCTCAGCGTCCCTGCGCGGCGAGCTCCCAGCACCCCGGGGCCTGCCCCCGGTCACCTGAGTGCCAGCGAGGTCACAGGGAGGACACCCGCCGTACACAGGGGCCTCGGAGAGAACGTGCTCAGCCTGGGGCGGGGGGCGGGGCAACAGGCAGGGCTGGCATGGACACGGACACAGACCTCGGCCCCCAGACCCCAGGATGGACGGTGACACGGGGCGTGCGCGGGCAGCCGGGGACACCTAGGCCCTCCCCCTTCTCGGAAACCCAACCAAGCGCAGAACACAGCTATCGGGGGGGACGCCAGGTCCTCCAGATGCCGTGCCCACCCCACCAACCCAACCACCTCGGCGAAAAGGAAGCCTCTCCAAGCTCATAACATTCATCAGGCTTCGCTTAAGCCCCTCTTCGTGAGATCATCGCACTTAATTATCACTGATAAAGCAGAAAGCACTCATTTGACTCTGTGTGGCTTTATTAACAGAAAACAAAGGATTTGGGCAGAGGGGAGACGGCACTGTTTCTAAGGATGACTCGAGAACCTGCAGCTCCCATGAGCCCAGAGAAAACGCCCTTAGAAAGGGGTATTTCGGACACACGGAGGCCACCTCCCAGCGACACGGCCGTCAGCTGGGGCCTGACGCGACCCACTCCTATTTCTACATCTCAGTCCTCTTCCTCCTCCAAATACGTGGGTCGTCCCATCGGCACATCCACAGTTCCCGCTCGCCAGCCTGGACAGCGACCCGTGGGCCCAACAATCCCTCCGGCTGCCGCATGTCTGTCCGTGCCCCCCCGTGCAGCTGTCGGGGTGCTGGGCCCCGCACCGTGCACCTGCCCCCCTGGCCGGCAGCAAGCAGTGCGGGAGGCAGGTGCCACTGGGGGGGCTGCCCTCGTCACGGGGGCCCGAGGGACGGCCGCAGGCCCGGGCAGCCTCCAGAAGCCGGCGTGGGCCGCGTTCTCCTGGAGCCTCCGGGGGACCCGCCCGGCCCACTCCCCGGTCCTAGCCCACCGAGGCCCACGTCCCACGAGCGACCCCCGCCCCGCTCCGAGAAAGCCCCCCACTAGCAGGGCCCAGCAGGCAGCGCCAATCACGGGGACCGGGTGAAGCTACGCGCAGTCCGCCACACGGAAGGAGCGCGTCGGGTGGGTCTCTACAGACCTTCCAGAATCGGCAACACCAGGGCCCGGAACCAGTCTGGTGGTGGCCAGGGGTCGGGGCGGCTGACGACCAAGGGCAGGATGGGGGACTCGGGAAGACGCAACCACGGTTTGGGACTGTACCTGTCGCAGCCAACTCGGAGTCTGCCAAACCCCGAATGGTACACGGCGGGAGGGAACCTGAGTGCCGCCACGGAAACGAGCCACTAGAAGGGGGTCCCCGACGGCCACGGGAACGCGCCTGCCTTACGCAGCAGCACGCAGAGGGCCAGCCCGGGGCCCTGGACGGGGCAGTGCTCCTCCCAGGCTGGGGGCAAGCGGCTCGCGGCCCCACACACGGCGGAGGACTCGCGCGAGGAGCCCGAGAGCCGGGGGGCAGCCAGGTG
Organism: Vulpes vulpes; assembly: GCF_048418805.1. NCBI lineage: Eukaryota > Metazoa > Chordata > Mammalia > Carnivora > Canidae > Vulpes > Vulpes vulpes. The sequence goes on from NC_132781.1 coordinate 207,987, forward strand.
GGCGGGGGGCCGGCCGGCATTGCAGCGTCCACACGGACACGGGCACTTCGGCTGGAGGTGCCCGGGCTGGTGCCTGTGTACTGGATGGACTGAGAGCAGGGTCCAGGGCTCTGATCTCAGCACGAACCCCAGAGCAGCTGACCTCAGGGCTGGGGCAGAGGAACAAAAAGCAGCCTGGAGAATCTCGTCACTCTAGAAAACAGAAAAATATTTAAAGAAATAAAATTCTGAGTCTCGCTGAAAGGACACAGCAGCCAACGTGAAACCACTGCCACGGCCAAAGGCAGAGCCATCTGAGCGGCACAACCAGCAAGCGTCAGACGACAGGCCCGAGGGTAAATGATCCTGCCCGCGTCCAGACATCAGCAGACGACGCGCGGGTAGAAAGGGGACAGGAAACCCCCTTTCCTTACGGGAGGAGGGCGGAGAGAGCCGCTGCTGGCCACCGCGCGCCTCCGCAGGCAAGACCCACAGACGGGCAGACGGGTGCCCTCGGCGGCGGCCAGAGCGGGGACAGACGGGGACACGCAGCAGCACAGAGGGAGGCCAGGGACCGAGGGCAGCCTCCCTGACGCGGGGTCTGGGGTGGGCCCTGTGACCCTTTCCCACGGCGGGCGGCTGGGGAAGGGCCCACGGGAGCTTCTCCTACTCTTCTAAAAACTCTAAGTCTCAAGTTGCTTCAGAATTAAAATTGTGAAAAGTAACTACACCTCCGAAGATTTCAGTGTCTGGGGTCCTTTCACCGGTGAAGCTAAAAATAAATTCGCCAAAACTCTTACCAGAGCTTACTCCCTTTCTCCTCTATACTCCTGACCCCAAACTATACCCAAAATGAGATTTAAATAATACTGAGCTTAAAAGTGAAGAAAAGTCACCTCCTCCTTCACCTACTGGCTTCTGTTAATAAGAAATACAAAAGTGATGGTGACGTGTTCACGTCATGTCTCAGTAACTAAAAATTACACGACTGCCATTCTTTGGTTTAAGATTTTATTAATTCATGAGAGACACAGAGACAGAGAGAGAAGCAGAGACACAGGCCGAGGGAGAAGCAGGTCCGTGCAGGGAGCCCGACGCGGGACTCGAACCCGGGACCCCAGGTCACGCCCTAGGCCGAAGGCGGCGCCCAGCCGCTGAGCCCCCGGGCTGCCCTACATGGCCACCATTCCTAATGAAAGCACGTGCGGTGTGTATCCTCAACATATTCTCAGAATTAACGGAAATTTCGCCACCACGTGTATGTTCGACGAGAGCTGCTTGCCGTAATCCGCAAGATCGTGAGCGTTCTAGGAAAAGACACTGACCAAGAATTTCCGCTTTAAGATCTGACCCAAGAAAAATGCAGACTTCCAACTGCACCAGCTCTGGGGCCAGCCGACGCTATCGAAAGTCTGTATTTTATATTGAGTTCTTGACATTTCCTGTCAATCTATTTGTCCTAAACCGTAACTTTTAAGTTCTGGAAGACTGAGCAGAGAAACGGACAAATGTAGAGAAGATGCAGGAAACCGCCCGGGAGCTGCCCGGGATGCCCTGGGAGGGGCTGCACGTCCTGGGTCCGTCCCACCCACTCGGGCTGCCACCGGGTGCGGGCGCGCTGGCCGTCGCGGGCTGAGTCCCCTTCCAGCCAGGCACCCTGGTGCGGCCGAGGCCACTAAGAACCTCGCGGTTTCTCTTCGTGACCGCCCAGTGCGGCCGCCAAGCGGTGAGCGTCCTCCCGAGGCCAGCCCGGCGGAGAACCTGCTCTACGGGGCCGGCGGGGAAGGGCCCACGCGAGGGGCTTAGCTTCGAGTCTTCGAGCTCCTGCTGCGACCGAGCCCAAGTACTCACAGGTGAGTGAAGGTGCTTCTACTTTTGCCACGTGTGTCAGCTGCTTCCTTTCCTCCCAGCCACCCCCTAAAACACAGCGGGCAGCCGCTCGGGGGCGGGGGTCCCACACAGTTACCGAGGGCCCCTTGCCTCACAGGAGCCCAGAAGGTTCTATCTCTAAGTAACCCCGGGCAGAACTGTGTGTGGCACATGGTGCCCAGCTTGAGGCATGACGTCCCCCGTGTCCAGGAAGGAGGAGGGAGGGAGGGAGGAAGGAAGGGAGAGAGGGGGGAGGGAGGGGGCCTCCCCCAAGCCGGCCTCCACGGGGCTGTGTTGGCTGCAGCCCGGGACCCTGACTGCAGGGCCTCGCGCACGACCTCGCGCACGGCCTCGGCCCCAGGCCTTCTGCACTCACAGGTAAATGGCTGAAAATACTGTTTCATCAATATTTTACCAAACTTAACAAAGTAGGACACGCACGGCAACACCCCCTTGAAAACACAGGGTTTAGCCGAGTACAGACTCCGGGGTGAGTTCAAGAAGTCAACCGTGCGGGTACCTGTGTATGTAACCGGTTCCTAAATCTGTTCAGATTAAATTTCTAAACTGCTCTAATTTCACGTTTTCAGAATGAAACTGGCTTATCTGAAATATTAGCGTGTTTCAAGCAAACACAGGTCTGATAACAGCGGCCCAACATAGTGAGGGAAGCTCCCGCAGGCCCAAGGCCCCTTCTCCCGAGCGGGGCGCGGCCGAGCGCCTGAGTCACCAGACCTCCATCCGCGGAGAGGGGAGAAGGTGGCCCCAGGCCAGCCGCACACGCTGCCCGCGGGCCCCGGTCGGGCTGGAACGCGTCTCTGGTGTCTTCACCTGTTTGCTTTCGCTGGAGGAGCTTATGCGATACTTCACCAGGATTTCCCAACACAGAGAAATGGTCCGTGTCAAACAGAAAGGGACTTTCTTTCTCGTCCGCACCAGGGGGAAGCTGCAGGCCTCTACCTGCCCTGAGCCCCAGGCACCTGGTTTCCAGCAGACACGGCAAGGAGCAGATCTCATCCCAGACTCAATTCTGTTCGCCTGTAGAAGGTTTAGCTCGCTCGCTCACTCACACGCTCACACTCACACACACACACACACACACACACACACAAACGGGCAAAATACACTGGTTTTACCCTAAGTAGCATTCACCCCATCATAAAGTAAAGGAGCTTAGAGAAGCAGCAGGCGATCGCCTGCTACCGTCCACGCGGTTTTAAAGGGCAAACCACATCGTTGTTTTTGAGTGAAACGCAGGACCTGCCCGTGACTTCGTCCCCCGCGTCCTAAGAGGCAGAGCTCCCCCCATTTAACATGGTGGCAAAACACCCGAGACCTTTCAGGCGCCTTCGTGTCCCAGCAGAGCCGGAGCCGAGGCCGAGCGAGGTTACCAGGCGGGGACGGGGAGGGGAGCGACAGGGGAGCGCTCTGGTCACCAACCACCATTTAACTACTTCTTGAAGAACAAAAGGGTTATCTTCCCTCTGGAAGTCTGCCATTAAGAAACGCTGAGTGAGAACAAGACGTAGCTTTGAGCAATGCTTGCCATTTCCTGATTTTTCAGGACAATCTTGCCCTCGAGGAAGAGATCTGGGACTCTCCATCCCCAGGCCCTGCCCACGCTGCAAGCTGCCGGCTGGGCTGGCTCTGCGGGCTGAGTGGGCGCTGCCCGGCGCGGGAGGGCCCTGCGGCGCTGATGTCAACAGGGGCTTGGCTTACAAAAGAGTTTCAGGTGAGGAAATCACCGCAAGGTGACAACAACACGCAGGCTGGCAACAGCCGGCTCCTTTTTCTTTTTCTTCTTGCAAATTAGCTTTTGATTACGGGTGAGAAGGTATCCCATGGCCGGCGCAGGGCCATCGGGGCCATTTTACCCTTGTGCTTCAGTGTTCCTAAATTACAAGCGGCTTTCCAGGTAGGCCTGTTTACTTTTCCACAAAATAATTATTTGGTCTCTTAATCAGTGTGTAATGCTTAACAGGAGTTTTTAAAGCTAACCGATTTCAAAGCACGAACGAATCTAGCTAGACCCCCGGTTTCTGGCATTTGTGAGACAGGGAGGGTGAGTGCACGCCCACCAGGAGGCTCAGCTCCTCCGCCCTCCCCGGGGTCCCTCTCGTGGGCACCTGCCAGGCCCCCCTCACTGTGACCACCACCCTGTTCCCCTCACCGGGCGTCTCTACTTCACGCCACAATGACATTCTCCTCTCGTCCACTTCTGCAGGATCCACTGGAGAGTTTGTGAAAGTACAATTAAAGATAGCACGGTTTTATCGTGAGCCAGGATTAATGGGTTTAAAAGCCGACAATTAAAATGTGGTCACTTATTACACGCCGAGGGAGGCAGGTCTCGAAGCACACACCCCAACCGATACTCCTGGGGCAGGGAGGCGCGCGCCCGCAGCGTCCGCCAGGCTCCCCGGCATCGTGACTCACCTCCCAGCCCGCCCACCCGCCCCCGGATGCCCGCAGCCCAGATGGACGGGAAGAGCTGGAGCACAGGTTCCCTCAGAACCTGCCAAACTGGCCCGAAACCTGCTGGGCACGGCTCCCAATGGCACTGGGTGATCCCACCCTGGGACGGGCGCCGGAGAGGGGACAAGAGGGGCCTTTCCACACAGACTCCCGGGTAACTCAGGAGAAATCCAGAGTCTCCAGACCCCCCTGCTAGCTACTGGCCCCCGTGTGCGCGATCCCAGGGACGAGAGAACCCACCCTCCCCGAGATGGAAGGGAGCCAGGGAGCCGGGGAGTTTCTGCGGACACTGGACTCTGCCTGTCACTGCCGTCTGGTCCCTCGTGCTCGGTCACTCGCTCACAACCAGTCCCAGCTCAGGAAGGCCGGGGTTCCAACACCCCCTTGATGCCCTCCCAACACGTCCCAGACACACGGTGGGGCCTGCAAGACCCCCCAGGACCCCCACAGAACGGGCTCGGCTGTACCTCCTCTGCAACAACCGCTGCAAAGACAAGTTCGCTCCACTGCGGGCAGTCGGGTCCAGGCAGACTGCGCGGTGCGCCCGCTGGTCCCTTCCAAGCCCTCCGGCCTAGTGCCACCGACCAGGAGGGCAGTCGAGAGACTGGGACCCTCTCGGGTGCAGAGCCAGCTCACCGGGCCCCAAGCCGCTCTTTCCTTTCCTGAGTAACAGATGGTGACCCTGGCGTCAGATGCGCCAGTGCCCCTCAGCCCCCAAAGCTTGGCTCCCCTTCGTGTGGGACGCACACGCTGCAGAGAAGAGCTCACGACAGCTGTGCAAGCCGCCAGCAGGCCGGTCCAAGCATCCAGGAGCCTGCGACCTGCCCAGGCCTGGGACCCACAGACTCAGCCGACCCCCGACCTCCACTCCCACGCCACGCGGAGGCCAGGCTTAACGTTCATCAACATCTTTCTGTTCACTGATCCTTCGCTTTATAAAACCAGGGACCAGTGAGCAACGATAAGCTCTGAAGTCGCAGAAAGCAGACCTGCCTGTGGCTAAACGAGCCCCCCTTCCCAGAGCCAGAGCCCTGGGCCCGCACACATCAGCGGGAGCGTCAGGGTTAGGGCCCCGTGGTGCTGGAAGCAGCTTTCCCCAGGAACAGAACAGTGTGCGTGACAGCCCCCGCCCTTCTGTGTGGCTCTGGACGCGCAGGCTCCTGCCCTCCGGGGGAGCACCCCCCCACTCCGGTCCCTCTTCCTTGGCGACCATTCAACCCTGAGCCCTGCTTCTCCCATCTGGAGAAAGGAGGGACACGGATTCCTATGAAGTTTACAGCTCTCAGACGTGTTAAACTGCAAAACGAATGTGTCAGGACCATCGCTCCGAGGCGGGAGCGACCCCGTAAGGAGCCGGAGCCCAGAAGCGGTCGGTGCGCGCGGGCTGCAGGCCGCCCGCCGGGACCTCCCGGCAGAGGCAGGCCGCGCCGGCTGCCGAGCAGGGCCTGGGTGTCTGCCTGCGGCACGGGCCTGACCCGGCGCCCACCTGCCGCACACTTGGGCAAGCGTCCTGAGCACTGTCCCTTGTTCGTCCTCAAGGGAACGGGGAGAGCCACAGCCCCTACCCACAGCTCACGGCGCGAGACACACCAACCCAACGAGTCTGACGGTCCTGGGACTGATGTCAACAGTAAGTACGTCTTCTGCTTTTATTCTCTAGTTACAGAAGCAACTTCCAAAAAGTTGAGGGGCAGGACAGAAAAGCAGCCGGCAGTGACCCCCCTCAAGCCGACTGACGGTGCAGCGGGGACCAGACACGGCAGGACCAGGGAGCCGGGGGAGGGCGATCAGGAGCCTGGGCTCTGGGCAAGGGAGGCTGCAGCCCTCCTCCGCCCCCTGGGCCTGCGTGGCCGCAGGCCACCCCGCACAGCACTGTGCCTCCCCAGACCCCGCCCTCCTGCCCCGCCCGCACCTCCTCGGGTGGGGCGGCCGGGAGGAGCCAGGCCTCTTTACGACTTCCTCCTCTCCTTCCACGGGGATCAGAATCCTCAGGCTCCTCTGGAGGCTTTGCTTTGATGTGGGAGTCAAGATGGAGCGATACAGGCCCTGGCCACATGTCACAGGCCGTAACCAGGCCCGAGGCCCCTCTCCCGGCCCTCAAATCCTGGGGATGTGGAGCACCTGGGACAACAGAGCGACGCTCCAGTCCCCAAGCCCTGCGCCCACAGGGAGGGGCACGGCAGCCGACACCCTGGCTGTGCCCGGCCAGGAGCTCCTGCAGGCCTCGGGGACACCGGAGGCAGAGGGCCCGGCTTCCAGGCGTGACACGGGCAGGGTCTCACGCAGACCACAGGGCGGCAGGTCCTCAGAGCCGTGGGAGGCGGCTGCCACGGCCTGAACACCATTCTGAAATCCGCTCCCTAGTAAAAGTTGTCAGGTAAGTATGACTAACCAGACCGCGTGCTCAGGGCCCCGCCCCTGGTGACTTAAACCACAAGAAGTAGAGACCCGACATTCTTCAAATCAAGGAAACTTACTTTAGTCCAAAGACAGAGCAACAAATCACGGAACAAAAATTAACTTAAAAATCCAGTCTACTGGGAACATCTCTCCCTTGCACTTTTCTCAAGCAAAAAACTGTCAGATCCTATAAGTGGGGCATGACGTCACAGGGGTGCAGGTGCCTTCGGGAGGTTCGGCTGGACACACACAGCAGACGCCCAAGGGCCAGGGGCCTGGACGTGCGGTAGGAGGTAGGAGCCCGGCGGACTGCAGTCCACACAGGGTCCTGGTGGGGTCGCGAGCCTGCCGGTTTCAGTTCTTAGACCAGAAAACCAGAGATACTCTATTGTTCCTGCCTCACAAACCTGTTCCCCAGAGTGTGGACTTTGGTTTCAAGGGCTCTGATGATGAAGCTCGGTAAGAAACGTGGCCTCGAGTAAATTCCGGGGGCAAGCCCATAACAATTAGAACATTAAGGCTGGACAAAATGCAGCCCCTTCAACAAAAGCAGCTTTGTTCTCCTGCACCCCCGAGCCGTCCCCAGGAGCTCCTTCCACGGTGGAAGCCGGGACCGTGAAGCCCCACGTTCTCTCTCAGCACAACAACACGCACACTCAGAAGCACACGAGCTCCCCGCCTGTGCTCCCTCCACACCACCCCAAATGCCGACCTTCATCTGCGGATGTGCGAGCCACAGGCCAGCCAGAGCCTCCAGAACATTCCTCCTAGACACTCTGGCTTGAACTGCTTACCCACAAAAGAAGAACTCCATTCTTGAGCTGCTTCATTTCTAGAGCTCACCCTTAAAATTATATTATTAGCACATCAATACCTCCTACTTACGGGAAAGGCACCACACTAGCTGCTTCCGATGCACACTGTCATCAGGAGGACGTGACCTCAGGGACATCCGCAGGGACGCACCCGATCCCGCCACGACTCTGGTGGACTTTACCTGGAAATGGCGGCCACGAAGGGCTGCAGCTCCCGGGGCTCGTAGGCACGTGCAAAGGCCCAGCACACATAGCAGGCGGCATCTCTAACGTTGGTGCCCACGCTGCAGGAGCCCCGCTTCTCCTCATAGGTCAGCGCCTTCAGGATCACGGGAACAACTGGGCACAAGAGACAAAGACTGTGAGTACGGAGCAGCAGCACGCCTGCCGCCTCCCCGGCGCCAGAGGCAGGTGCAGTCCACCCCAAAGCCACCCGGTCAGAAAGCAAGCGCCTGGAAGGAAAAGAGGAGCCGGCCGGCTCGAATCAGGTGGAGACTTTTTTAAGAAGCTGCCCCCAAATCACATAAACAAGTGAAAATGGGTTCAGAATGGCCTGGAGATGCCTGGGTTCTGCTGGCCACGGGGACCGCGGAAGGGAGCCCACTTCTCCTTCTGGCCAGAAGCCAGCACCGATGAGCAACCTTGAGGAGGACCCCGAGGTGCAGGGGCCTTCCCGCGCTCAGTTTCAGAATCGAGGACCCGGATGATGAAGCAAATCAAGCCCAAGGCTACTTCTATGTTAACTTTAGGAATAACCAAGATACATTTAATTACCTAAAATATCTGTAATATATGAATTTAAGTCCATAACAGATTATCCTTCTGGTTCCATCTGCAAATGTAATTTAATACTGGACATGTGATTTCTGATGTAAAGATATTAGAGAATTTTAAGATCCATGGTAAGGATACTGGAACGTTTCAAGGAGCTAAAATGTTAGCGTATTTATCTGTTAAGTTTGTTAGATTCATGTATTTCGAGTACTTGGGAAGAGTTTGCTTATTAACACATGTACACTACTTCAAAGATACATAAAATATGTTGCATTTATGTGTAGCACTTAAAAATATGAGAATTTAATGTTATAAGTTTTTCTTAAGACAATAGGCTTTATTTTATCTTTTTAATTTTATTTATTTATTCATGAGAGACACAGAAAGAGGCAGAGCCACAGGCAGAGGGAGAAGCAGGGTCCCTGCGGGGAGGTTGATGCGGGGACTTGATCCCAGGACCCTGGGTCATGCCCTGGGCTGGAGGCAGACGCTCTACCGCTGAGCCCTAAATAGGATTTTCTGAAAGACCCTGCCGTAAATCCCAATTTGCTGATCCAAAATCAACAACGATGCTGCCGTAAAGCCCACTGACAGCTCACCCGTGTTTAGAAAGCATTACAAGTAGAAACCAGAGAGTATCTGCTCTCCGAGGTGAGCGAGCTCGCATCCCTGCTCCGAGGCCCCGGTGCAGTGCAGGTCTGACCCCAGCCCACGCCCTGAGGGGTCACCAGCTGCGGAGGCCCTGACGACCACATCACTGTACACAGCCAGAGCCTCCTGTTCCGGCGGCCTCACACCTCAGGCCACACGTCGTTGACACAGAAGCCTCCGGTGCCGGGGCAGGTGCTCGCTGCAGACGACCATCACGCATCGCCCCGTCAACCAGCGTGGGACATGATCACTGACAGCACGGGAAGGAAGCTAAAAGGCAGCGCCACGTGTGATCCAAAAGGCAGGACCGAAGGGACCAGCCTCAGCCCCTCGCGCACGTGTGTGCCCAGGCCTGCCCAGGACCCCGGCGCTGTCAAGAGCACCTCGCGGTGCACCTCACGCCATCCTGTTTGACAAGACCAGCGAGGTTACGTGTACACAATGCTCCAGGTAGGAGTTTAAGAAAAATGAAGCAGGAAAAAAAAAAAAAAAAAAAAAAAAAAACAAAGAAAAGAAAAAGAAAAATGAAGCAGCAATTATCTGAACATGCAACTATCATCCCAGAAATTATCTTCCAGAAAAATGTACCTAGAAATAGCCTTGGGCAAAAAAAATCAAAAGAAACAACAGTAGGACTGTGACTATCAGACATATTTCATCTCTGCTTTTCTGTATCTAAGGATGTTTGATTCTTTTTTTTTTTTTTTAAGATTTTTATTTAGGGCAGCCCCGGTGGCTCAGCGGTTTAGCGCCGCCTTCAGTCCAGTCCGGGATCGAGTCCCACGTCGGGCTCCCTGCAGGGAGCTGCTTCCCCATCTGCCTGTCTTTCTCTTTCTCTTTGTGTTTCTCAAAAAAATAAAAATAAAATATAAAGATTTTATTTATTCATGAGAGACACAGAAAGAGAAGGAGAGACACAGGCAGAGGGAGAAGCGGGCCCCAGGCAGGGAGCCCAACATGGGACTCGATCCCAGGACCCAGGATCACGCCCTGGGCTAAAGGTGGTGCTAAACGGCTGAGCCACTGGGGCTGCCCAGGATGTCTGATTCTATATAAATAACAAGAAATAGATTTGATTCTGTGCACTTTTTATATAGCCTGGTGATCATTTTTAATTATAAAATATTAACATAAGTTTACTTAAAATTATGGAAGTATACTCCAAAACAAATTATTGACAAGTAAAAAGCTCAAAGACACGGTGTTGGGATCCCGGGGTGGCTCAGTGGTTTAGCCCCGCCTTCAGCCCAGGGCGTGATCCTGGAGACCCGGGATCGAGTCCCACGTTGGGCTCCCTGCATGGAGCCTGAGCCTCCCTCTGCCTGTGTCTCTGCCTCTGTCTCTCTGTGTCTCTGTGTTTTTGTCTCTCATGAATAAATAAATAAAATCTTAAAAAAAAAAAAAGACACGGCATTACCACTTAGGTCTATCTCAGCCGGGAGAGGATGGGACCAGCCCAGGGCACCTGCACCCACCGCCCCAGGAGCACAGGCCACCAGGGACCCCAAACCTGGGGCCCACTCTCTTGCCAAGTTCTCGTTTCCTCAGCTGAGCGACAGCAGGACAGCCCATATGAGACGTGCCCCTCAAATTCCTCAACCATCGAAACTGGGCCTGTCCCCCCCGTGTCCCACTACAGCCAGAGCCCCACACGCGTTTTCTGGAGCCCGGGTGAGGGCCCGGCGGCCACCCCAAGGAGCCCTCCTCGCCTCCCCGAGGAGCTGAGGCCAGCCGCCCAGCAGCCCCGCCGAGCCGCCTTCTCACCCAGCCCCTCCCTTAAGGCTGCACCACCGCCCCTCTCAGGCGACGCACCTGGCAGAGCAGCCTGCCCACGTGGCTCCCGGGCTCCCTCCAGAGAGGCCCCAGCACCCCAAGCCTGCATCTCTAGGCCGCCCCGAGCCCTGCCTCTCCTTCCATGCCAGGCAGTCTGCGGAGCAGGCTCTGCTTCCACCAGTCAGGACACCAGGAACTAAGCTCAGATTTCTGAAGGAACAGCCGTCGGTCCTCGGGGAGCCTGACGAGGGTCACCATCACGACCCACGGAGCACGCACGAGTGCCAAAGCCAACGCGAGGACGCCACCGAGGCTGCTGCAGACAAAGCAGCTACAGCCAATTAGTGAGTTTTAAATCACGATCTCGACTTGAACTAGACCAACTCTTAAGGCTTAAAACTGGTGTTCAGCAGTTCTACCTGGAGGAAGGCCGGGTCACCTGAGCCGCTGCTAGTGCCCTGCGTCGCCCACAGGCACTGTCCACGCTAACAGGACAGCCCAGTCGGCCCGACGGACGTCAAAACTAATAGGCTGTGGCACCTTTAGGAGGAAAGCAGCATAGAAACACGGTTCCGCTGCCACGCCAGGTCCCTGAGACCGTCACTGCGACTCAGCCACCCGGACAGCTCTGGGTAAGACCGTTCAGCGATTCTATAGCCCGAGGGGCATCTGGATGCTAAGCGCCGAGTCCCAATTTACCGGTCCGCTGGACAAAATCAATTTCAGGGCAGACGAGTAAGAGTGACAGTGGCCAGTGCTGTGGATGTGGGTGCACGGAGGCGCCACAGCCTCTGCCACGCTCAGGACCGCTCGGTGCCACCTGCCAGCAGCCCGCCTCCACACGGACACGGCCCCCACCGCAGGCCCGCTGGCCTGGAGGCTGGTCCCACCACACCCTGGGGCCTCACGCTGCGTCGGGGAGCCCAGCGGTCTGTCTCCCAAAGCGTCACTTTGCGGGCCCGTGAGGTCTGCGCTCCACTCGCTGTCTCCACCAGAACCTGCACACAGACCTCGTCGCTGGGCAGATCGCCAGCCTGGGCAGCAGGTCCAACGTTGGCCCACCCGGCCCGCTCTGCCTCCGGGGGCGGCAAGGCTCAGCCCCACACGGCAGGGGTGACAGCAGTGGGCCACGGTGGCCTCCCCCACACACAGGGCTGCCTGGCTATCTCGAGCGCCCGCACGTGCCCGCGTGCCGGGTCTGACAACGTCCTCCCCAGAAACGGGTCAGAGGAGCAGAGGCTCACGCTGCCCGGGCTCCGAGGGGCCTCCCGCCAGCCGCCCCACCCACGTGGCCGCACGACCCCGCTCCGCCCAAGTCCCACAGCACAGATGCCCCTGAAGTCCTGCTCTGTCCTACTCAGGAGCCTGACAACGACGCGCGCAGGCATCCGCGGTGCAGGTGAAGGGGCGGCCGGCAACTGGCAAGGGCCTCACTGGACAGGGTCCACGCAGAGGGCAGCGGGGACGCTCCCCCCACAGTCGCCAGAAGGGAACCTAATCTGCAGAAAGTGAAACAGCTCTGAGGAGAAAAGTGAGATGGTAAATTTCTAGAACAAGAAAATGGAACCTTGGGATCCCCGGGTGGCACAGCGGTTTGGCGCCTGCCTTTGGCCCAGGGAGCGATCCTGGAGACCCACGATCAAGTCCCACGTCGGGCTCCCGGTGCATGGAGCCTGCTTCTCCCTCTGCCTGTGTCTCTGCCTCTCTCTCTCTTTCTGTGTGTGACTATCATAAATAAATAAAAATATTAAAAAAAAAAAAAAGGAAAGAAAATGGAACCTTGAGCTTGTTGGCTCTGATTTATCCCGAGGTGGAGGCAGGAGCCACGGCCCAGGGTGCCCGGCTGTGGGCGGTGTCGTGCGTGGCCTCCAGACCCCACGCGTCCTCCCACCTCTTCCGTGCAGGAGGAGCCCTGGAGGCCCAGAGACTCCAGCCCCAGGGGCCACTCAGGCCACACACGCAAGCTCCCAGGGCCCGGGGGACATTGGGAAGAAGTCACTATCAGAGAAAAAGTTCAAAACCTAACCACTCTTTCCAGATTCAACAGGTTTAAAATAAGGAAACTCTGCAATAGCTTTGAACAAAACCCTTTCTCATGGTTCCAATTACACACTGCAGATGCGTGTCAAATATATAAGACTCCCCAGAGGGCTTCCTTTTGGCAACCCGGGGCCCCGCAGTGTAATTTAAACACCCTTCTCTCTAGACACCGCGTCGCGCCGTCTAACGCCAACCGCCTAAGGACAAAGCAGCCTCCAGGTGAGAACTGCCTTAACCCCCGGAGCGCCCCTGCCCCGCGGGACGGCCCCCGCGGGAGGGACCCCGGGCTCCCTGCAGGGGCAGAGACCCTTCTGCCAGAAAAGACGTCCCTAAGAGCCAGCACGGGAGGCCGGGCCTCGGGGAAGTCACGAGCTACACCCCACAGTGGGGTGTTCGCGGCTGGAGCCGGGCCCCAGGAGGCCCTGGGACGCCCCCCCCCCCCCCAGGGTGTCGCACGCCGGGGCTGCAGACCCACGAGAGCTCCAGCCTCCCGGACGGTGCACACCCGCAGACACCCTCAGCCACCGCCTCAGAAATGCAGCCCGACTTGCTCGGGAACAAAGCCTGCGCCGAACGTGCTACGGGGCAACAGGAAACGGCAGACAGAGCAGCTGGCTCCAGAGCCACTCGGCTTCAGTTCCCACAGACGTTTCTGGAGCGTGGCCCCGGACGGGCCTGCAGGCAGCAGCGGTCGCTCCACCAGGTCGCTGGGGGTCTCGGCCCCAGAGCCGACGTGGGGGACCACGCAGCCCTCCCACACAGCGTCCCCGCGGATGGGGCCCCGGCTGCCATTGGGGCCCAGTGGGAGGCCAACGTGCACCTGTCACGAGGCCTCGAACAGATGCTCCTCCGGGGGCAGCAGGGGCAGCACGTGTCCGGCCAGGCGGACTCCGCGGTCTGTACGACGCACGTGAGCCCTGGAGAAACGCCACGGGCAGGCCGGCGCTGTCAGGGCAGGGGCCACACGCTCTCCTGGGGCAAGGACCTCTGAAGCCACGGCCACGGGCGAAGCACAAGCAGCGCCGCCCCTAGGGAATGTCGCCCGCCACCCGCCGCCCCACCTGGTCAAACACACCCGAGCCCGTGCCGGGACGGGCTCCAATGGTGGTGACGGCAAGTGAGCAAAGACCACTCAGTACGACCCATAGCCAGAGGCTCGGACCAAACCCACGTCCCAGGCTGTGAGGAATGCGGGGCCCCGGGGCTGCCAGCCCAGGTCCACGCGGCCCCCACACCGTCCAAACGGCCCCCAGAACCGGTGCCCAGGAGGAAGGGGCAAGGCTTCCAGATTCAATCTTTCAAAACGACTTGTCTGAAAACATTAAAACAAAATACTGTCTCAACTCCCTGAACACCTGTTCATCAGTCCCGTCGCTCCGAGGCCACCGTAACGTGACCCTGTATGTCAACTCTGTTTCCACAATCGCAAAAATAAATAAATGGCAAACACAGACTTCTCGCCCGGCCCAGCGAGTCCCCTCTTCAGCTGTTACCCCGGAGAAACGCAGACCTGCCTGCACACGAATGCTCACAGCAGCCCTGGTCACAATCCCCGGACACAAACCACGCACGTGCCCTGCGGTGGGTGGATGTTGGAACGCACAGCACGTCCTGCTGGGGAGGACCGTCCACCAGCGGAAAGGGAGCAAACGAGACACACCGACCACACGACAGCCTCGAGAAGCCTTGCTGAGAAGGCCGACGTCAGACGAGGCGACTGCAAGCTCCCCGCAGGCGACCCAGCTGCAGAAGTGGGGGCCACCTGGCGGCGCTGGGCCAACAGCGGGCACGGCTGGGATGGCACAGCCGGGATGGCACACCAGCTGGGCGTCAGGGGCCTCCACCGCCACTGCTGCCGCCACCTGAAATCAAGGACACAAGGCAAAGCGGGGCCAGGTGTGTGTCTCAAGTAAGGTCAAGCTGCAGCGCAAACCACGCGGTGCGAGGTCGGGGGGCGGGGGGGGGGAGGGATGGGAAGCCGCAGGCCCCTGCACGCCCCCCACCCCCCCGTGCCAACCGCACAGTGAACACAGGTCGGCTGGCATTACCCAGACGCACAGGACATGCGGGACTTGCTCGTGAGCACAAGTCACTGACGGAGCCCAAATGACCAGAGAGCTCACAATGCTTCTAAAACGACACCCTAAAATAGCAAGAAGAAAAAGGCAGACAAACGTCGCCCGTTGTCAGGATGAGGAACGCATCTCTCAAGGTGGGAGACGTCCCGTCCCACGGAAGCGGCTGAGCGATGCTCCCGTGAGGAGTGCCGTGGCCTCGGCAGGCAACACACCGAAGCGAGTACGTGCACGTGCCACGGAGGCGGCGGCCTGTAAAAGCCCGCGCACCCCGAAACTCTGAGCACCCGGCTCAGGAAGACCAGACGAAGCTGCCAGGGAGGCCGAGCGCCCGGACCGGCCAGCAGCAATCCTGGCCAGGACGCCAGGGAGCGGGCAAGGGGCCACGGGCGGAGCCCCACCAGCCGCTCGGCCGCTGGGCCCGTGACCCCCGGCACGTGGCAGGGGGCACCAGTCCGCACGCAGACTCTCGCTCAGGGTCAGGAGCATGACCAAGCGGCGGGCGCCAGCGCATCACGTGACCTCGGTGGCCCCAGACCCCACCTGGCGCCGCGCTTCCCGGGCGGCGGCCTCGGCCTGTACCGGCGGCAACGCGCCCCTGCTGCCGAGAACGGAGGAGTCAACTGAACCGGAGCCCTCGACCCAGGTCACGTGCCACCCGAGACAGCGCTGCACACGTCACCTCAAGAAACGCGTCCTGTGACCCACGTACTGAGTCCTGAGGACGGTCAGCACCCAAGGCGCCAGGCCCTGCGTCCACCGCAGGACGCGGGGACAGGGCTCCCCCAAGGGACGGCGGCTGGTGCCAGGCCCCATTAGCCAGGACGGCGGCAGCGCGGACTTCCAGGCGGTGAGAGCTGCGGCTCCGCACAGACGCCCCCGGGACACCCACCCAGAGCCCCCACGGCAGCCCCTAGAGAGCTGCCCGACCACCCGGGAGACGCGGGCACAGGGCGCTGCAGCGACGACACGCAGCACAGCACGAAGCCCAGACGCTGACCTCGTTCAAGGCCGAGGGCTCCTGGCCGGTGGTGCTCCGGGGCAGCCCCCGGGTAAGCCCCGGCACCTCCTTGCCCCCCAGTGCCCTGGCCACCAGACGTAAGGAAGGGCCAAAGGTCGAAGCTGGGCCGCCCCGATCGCTGCGGGCTCTCGGCCGGGCGGCAAGGCACCCTTCCACGGGCAGCTGCCCGGCCTGTGTGGCTCCAAGTGACCCCACGCGGAGCCTCGGCCTCGGCACGCCCCACCTCTATATCCACGACGCTGAAAACACGAGCCTCGGACGCTCAGACACCAGAAGGGCACTCTGTTAAAAGAGAATGTTTAAATGTCACTTTTTGCGGACTCCACTGTGGAACAACCAGAGGATCTTTTTCCTTTTTTTTTTTTTTTTAATAATTTTTTTTAAATTTATTTATGATAGTCACACAGAGAGAGAGAGAGAGAGAGGCAGAGATACAGGCAGAGGGAGAAGCAGGCTCCATGCACCGGGAGCCCAACCTGGGACTTGATCCCGGGTCCCCAGGATCACGCCCTGGGCCAAAGGCAGGCGCTAAACCGCTGCGCCACCCGGGGATCCCGAGGATCTTTTTCCTATTTTAAGAGACGATCCCGGGGCGCCTGGGTGGCTCCGTCGTGCAGCACCTGCCTGCAGCTCAGCTCATGATCCCGGTCCTGGGGCTGAGCCCCACGTCAGACTCCTGCTCGGGGGGGGGGGGGGGTCTGCTTCTCCCTCTGCCCGTCCCTCCCCCAGCTCATGCTCAGTCTAATTAATTAAAATAAAATCAACCGAAATACACCCACACGCAGAGACAGGACATGAGCAAAAGCCCCTCCTTGCTTCTGCTCACTAACCCCTCGGAGTGCACGACCGTCGCTCCCTGCCAGTCTGGCCCTGCCGGCAGCACTGCCCGGCCATCTCACCCCGCGATGAGCCGCAGGAGGGGACCCGGGCTGCCCACGGACACACCCAGAGCCTGGCTGCCCAGGGCCCAGAACACAGAGAGGCTCCCAGCACCCCTCCTGTGCCAGGCTGTGCCCCTGCACACGTCCGCCCAGCTTCCTCCACGGCCACCTCCCACCTGCCCTCTGAGTCGGCACTGGAAGGACGTGTTGTAGGCCGCGTGAGTCTCTGCTGCCCAAGCCCTTTAGGGTCCGGAGTTCCCAGGGGGGCCTAGCCTTCTCCCCACATCGTGCACAACTGCAGAGCAGGGCGCTGCTCGGTCCATACCCTCGGGCTGAAAAAACATCACCATTAGGAGGACAGCTGTTTCTTTTTTTTTTTTTTTTTTTTTGAGATTTATTTATTTGAGAGAGAGAGAGAAAGAGCACAGCAGGAGGGGCCGAGGGAGAAGGAATCTCAAGCAGACTCCGCGCTGAGTATGGAGCCTGAGGCGGGGCTCCATCTCATGATCCCAAGGCCACAACCTGAGCTGGAACCACAGAGGATGCCCACCTGAGCACCCACCCAGGCGCCCCAGGAGCACAGCTTCCGAAGACCGCGGAGTCTGCGCTCCTCTCTCCCTGCAAACACCTCCTGTCGTTCTTTCAAATCAACACTGCCGGGAGGTTCCCAGGTGGTGGCGTCAGCCCTGGCTGCCGTGACGACGACTCGGGAGCTCCCGATCACCTCCCCAGAGAGGCCGCTACAGGACGAGCCGCGGTTACAGCACGAAGTCTAGAAGTCTAGGTCGCAGGCAGCCCCCCACCTCCCAGCATCAGGCTCAGATCCTCCACCGGCAGAAACTGCCCCAGGGGCTTAACACCCACAACTTGAGAAGCTAAATCCCGTAACGTAAAATACACAGATGAGACCTATGCTCAGATTATTAACAACAAAATAAGTAAAAGCCAGGAATGAGCATTACTCTTTATAGTGAAAAGATCTTTCCAAAATACGTGAAATGCCTGGGCGGCTCAGTCAGTTAAGCAAACGACCACATTTGATCTCAGCTCAGGTCTTGATCAGGAGTTCAAGCCCCTCACGGGGCTCCACGTTAAAAAAAAGTAAGTACATTTTTAAATAAATTAATACAATTAAACACATGCAAGTCCAATCTGACAGTGGAGGAGGTGCTAAGGCCAGTCGCTGCTGTATGCGCACCCACACCCACCCACACACGTGAGTACGCGTCACCGTGTTCGAGTCACTGGGTCACTCTGCATCCGGTGTGTGCGCCCACAAGCACACTGCCGTCCCACGGGGCTGCGGCTGGGACCCCCTGCGTGGTGGCCGAGCACCAGTCTCCAGGCACCCTGGGCCTCCGAGCCCACCAAGGGGCTCTTCCCACCTCGTCACTCGGGGCCCACGTGTAGCCGCCCTCTAAGGCTTCACATCTCTGGTCAGCACTCAGACGAGCTGCACCTGCCCGGGAGCCCGATTCTCAAGAGCCTCAAGGATGACAGGCGACCCCCCACCTCCGCCTGCAGACCTGGGCCTCCTGCTCTGGGTCCGGGCCCTCCACGCACACTGCCGTCAGCACTGTCTGTCCTTCCTGACAGGTGCCTCCCTCCGTCCAGGGTCTGGGCCACTTTCAGGGCCCTGCAAGCACGCCCACGTCCCACACCAAGCCTCACCCCCTTGAAGGTGGACTGTCAGGTTTAATCTGATCGGTAGTGAAGTGGAACAGAGGCCAGGCAGAAGTTGGTCGAAACAGGCTTTTAATGGGCTGCACTCTCGGGCCAGGTTCCGCGGCCCACGGGGGAGGGAGAGCACGGGAGTCCACCCAGGGGCGGGCAGGCGGGCTTTTTAAGGGGGGAGGGGCAAGGGGCTGGGTGTCTGTACAGGGTGACAGCTATTAGGCACATTGCTGGTGAAGTCGGCCTGGGGTGGTAACTGCCCAAGGCCTCATATGGGGTCCGGGTAAGTACGGTTCAGGGTCCCTGCAGAGGTCGGGCACCCCGGTGCCGTGTCCTCGGGCGGTCTGCCGGTGGGAAAGTTCTGAGGCGGGGGCCACAAGGCGGGGGGTCCCTGCCATTTCGTTGGTGCCTCCGGATCCCCCTGGATCCCACTGGCCCAACACTGACCACGGCCACCGCCAAGGGGACAGCAGGACAGACTTGCACACCATGAAGACCAGGGTTACCCACTGGCTGGCCTCTTGGCAAAGTGGTGAGGGTCAGTTCAGGATAAAAAAATTACTCCCAGAGTCCTAGTTACTTGGCGGTAGGGAAAACGAGGAGAAATGCAATCTCTGAGCGCTCTGCGGACCCCCGAACACAAGGTCGGCAGCTGAGCCTCGGGAGCTGACGGACGGCCTCCAGGGAACAGGGCAGTGCTTTTCCCGCAGAGCCCACTCCACCTGCCCCAACCCCTACCTGTCGTGTTTCAGGGACACAATGACGTGAACCCGGCATCACCACCCACTGAGAACAAGCAAGCAAGCAGGCAAATGTCCCAGTGGCAACCTGCTGGGACCATTAGGTTCTGGAGCTGGGAGACGACCATGTGGCCTGCAACCCTGCTTAAGGCGACGTGGGTCAGGCCAGAACAGGAACCAATAATGGGACCCCCAAGGGGAGAGTCAACAGGGTCCCCTTGCACATCGTGCACACGACGGGGAGGCCCGCACAGAAGCACAGAACCAGGGACGCCTGGATGGCTCAGCGGCTGGGCTCTGCCTTCGGCTCAGGGCCTGATCCTGGGGTCCCAGGATCGAGTCCCGCGTCGGGCTCCCTGCAGGGAGCCTGCTTCTCCCTCTGCCTGAGTCTCTGCCTTTCTCTGTGCCCTTCAGGAATAAGTAAATAAATAAATAAAATCTTTAAAAAAAATGTCCACGATGCACACGTCCTGACAGTGTTACAGTGAATTCCCGTGCAAGCTGTCACGGAGCCCGCATCAGGCGGTGCACTCTCTGTGGCATTTAGAAGGCTCGGGGACCGCACCTCCGCAGGTGCCGTGGCACGGAAGGCAGACGGGGTGACCTGCGGTCCGTCTCCTCCTCCACCACCCACTGTGGGCATCAGCCCTGCTCTAAAGACAGGACCTGAGGTCGGCTCGTTTGCTGGCCGTGCTCCCTCACAGAATGCGAGCCCAGTAGAGCCCCCGACGGTGACCTGACCACGTGACATGGGGGCGACGGGCAGGGGCCCCCTGCTCCAGCTGACAGCCGCACCCCACCGTGCAGCACGGTACCTGCACACAGTAGGTACAATACTGTGTGAGCACTTCTCTCCCGTTCTTTCTCCACAAGTGCACGTCCTTTGCAGTTTTCTAACACTGCTTAAGCCATTCCTCTTGGAAACACTTCCCTAATGTTTCACTGAAGAGTGACTTTCTTACACGTTTCTGTGTAACTGAGGAGAACCGAGACACCTCTCTACCTCCCTTTAAAATACACTTACCCTCCGCAAAGCTTCTCCACGTTAACGTACGCAGACAACAGAGTTCACAGCTCTGGAGGACGGAGCCTGGGCTGCTCGGTGGGCGAGCATCTGCCCTCCGTTCCCAGGATCGAGCCCCGTGTCAGCTTGGCAGGGAGCCTGCTTCTCCCTCTCCACCCCCCAACCCCGCCTCATGCTCTCTCTCTCAAATAGATCATCTTTAAAAATTTTTTATTTTTTTTTTTTTTTTTTTTTTTTTTTTTTTTAAATTTTTATTTATTTATGATAGTCACAGAGAGAGAGAGAGAGAGAGGGGCAGAGACACAGGCAGAGGGAGAAGCAGGCTCCATGCACTGGGAGCCTGATGTGGGATTCGATCCCGGGTCTCCAGGATCGCGCCCTGGGCCAAAGGCAGGCGCCAAACCGCTGCGCCACCCAGGGATCCCTTTAAAAATTTTTTAAATAAAGCTTTGGAGGAAAACCTTCTCCCTCCCTCGCCTGTCTATTCAGCGTAAGGTAAATGTGACCAAACATCCGGTCTCGACCCAGGCGGTGCCCTGAACAGGGGGTGGACACCACAAGAAGGAAAGGGACAAGTGTGACCCCAGCCTGGCTCTCTCACCACTAGATCCTGGGCTACGAGAAGCTCACATAAGGAAACTAAGCGCAACCCTCAAATCTTCAAGTCACCACGTCGTCAGGGCTCCCGAGGAGGGACGGGGGCGTTTTCCATGCAGGAGACCTCCCCTCCGGCCCCCAGCCACAGAGGAGCAGAAGGAGCGTCGCCAGACACCCCAGGCCCCCACTGAAGAGGGGATGGACTCCTCTGCCACAGCGGGAAGGAACTGCCTCTAAATGGCAGACGCGTGAAGTCAGTCCGACCCTCGGCTCGCCCAACTGCAATAAAAGTAAAAGTAAATTGTTGGCTTAGAAATAATCCCCCGAGAGGGGCAGCCCAGGTGCCGCAGCAGTTTGGCGCTGCCTTCGGCCAGGGCCTGATCCTGGAGGCCCGGGCTCGAGTCCCGCGTCGGGCTCCCTGCGTGGGGCCCGCTTCTCCCTCTGCCTGGGTCTCTGCTTCTCTCTGTGCCTCTCATGAATAAGTGAATAAAATCTTTAAAATAAATAAATAAATAATCCTCCGATAGAAGACACAACCTCTCGCCCTATGCTCCTAATTTTTTCCGTAACGAGCTCCCATAGTTCCAGACATTCCCTCCAGGATCCAACACCCCACTCTTCGCGAGCGTCCTCTCGGGCCTCGTGCAGCGGCAATGGGGAGTGACAGCTGCACCTGCCGCCAGCCTTCCAGAAGGACAGCGCAGGAGCCCTGACGACCGGGGACCAGGCCGGTGCACTGAGCTCCCGCAGCCCCGCGGCACACGTTCCTGCTGAGTCAGGGCTGTGCGTGAGCAGCTGTCACCCCGTCAACAACGGGTGACGGGCAGCGCCACACCGCCTGGAGCGACGCCGCCGACCAGCCGGGCTCTCCCTACCCAGCCCTGGTTTATTAAGTCCCCACAGAGAACGCCAAGGGTACCCAGGGGAAGCCGCCGCACATGAAGTCACGGGCAGGAAGCCCCTGCGTGGGAGCTGCCCCCGCCCACGGCCCCGACACCCCGTGCTGGTCCCCGCGTCACAGACACGCCTGCGTCCCGCGTGGGAGCCCGCCACACGGACCCCCAGCGTGTGGACACGCCACAAAACAAGGTCCCGGATGTGGAAATGGGACCCCCGTGGGAGGCAAACCAAACCCTGAGGAAGGAGGCCGGCCCGCGGCGCTGCTCCAGGCCCTCGGCTGCCGCTTCCCCGCGACGCTGGCCCAGCCTGAATCCACACTCTGTGGTAAAACTACTGCTTTTGGGGACCCCTGGGCGGCTCCGTGGTTGGGCGTCTGCCTTGGGCTCAGGCCGTGACCCCGGGTCCCGGGATCGAGTCCCGGTCGGGCTCCCCGCAGGGAGCCTGCTCCTCCCTCTGCCTGGGTCTCTGCCTCTCTCTCTCTCATGAATAAATTAATAAATAAATAAATTTTTAAAAAAGCAACCCTTTCTTTCCAAGCAATCTAAGTGACTGTTCTCTGCAAATCAGACGCTGTTGTGACGGACGAGCGATCCTCCTCCCCACCGAGAGCCGGCAAAGGCTCCTCCTCCCTCTGCCCCCGGAGATCAGCACAGGGCCAACCCCTGTCCATCTGTCCCTCGCCAAAGGCCCCCCAGGGCACGGGGGAGGGAGCGAGCCACACCGGCAGATGAAACGCCCACAGCTGATGACAGAGTGGCCCAAGTACATCAACTTGAAAGCAGCAAAAACAAGCGTTCAGGAGAATTAAAGGCTTAACCCGGAAGTCGGAGACCAGTTCTGCCGCTGAGTCACAGACCTACATTCCCAGCCCCAGAGCTGGTCCTCCACTGGCCCCGCCAAGGCTGGGGCAGGACACTGCAGACCCGGTGGGCCTGGAGGAGCGTCCGGGGGGCGACCCTGCCCCACAGGCCGAGGGGCCGTGGCCCTGCCATACGGGACGCACGAAGCCGAGGGGACACGCCGCCCAGGGTCAGAAGGCCACCAGCGGAGAAAAGGCTCGGTGTGAAGGCCTTTAGGGTTTCGGCTCACGGCAAGCCGGCCGCTGTCCTGAAGCAAGTCACCCGAAGAGTTCTGGCTTCCCGTCTCCCCACCCACCATGGGCACTGGCCAGACGGGCATGCGCAGCACCCCGTCCACCACCCGGAGGTCAAGCCTCAGCCACTGTCTGGCCTCCCCTCCCCACTGACCTGTCCCACTGACCTCTGGCCCCCATGGCCTCCCCCCGCTCCTCCCGGGACCTCCGCCCACGTAACACGGAGACAGCAACTGTGGTGAGGAGGGCTGCAAACTCATTTCATCCCCACAAAGCCCATTCACAAGATCAGCCCCAAAGCACCTCCCCGCTGCCACCGAACCCCTACAAGACCCTCGTTTCTGTGGACTCTCACCAGATCCCCGCTATGTGCGCCCATTTCAGGGCCCACGCTGACTCCACACTCAGAACACAGGACAGCTCTGCTAACTCGGACCCCGCAGCCTTGCCCGTGGGGAAGAAAAACCAAGGCCTTTGCATTTTCCTACACTGCCGACCACTGGGGCCACTTCTCAGGACACTGCCCCAAGATGCACTTCCCTGGAGAGCCAGCGAGCCGGCGCTGGGGGCCTGCAGGAAGAACACTCTCCACAACCTATAGCACCTGCCGGTCAGCCGTTGCCAAAAGCAAAAGGCCGCACGGCCACCACCAGCTTCAAGGCCCCAAGGGACCCCTGGCCACCCACGGCTTCCTCAGGATGGAAGCAGGACGCCTGCAAGACCCCTGGGAGGCCCAGGCACGGGGTGGCCACAGGCAGCCACATACCAAGCCACCCACCCAGCCCTAAACAGGCTCCTAGCAGAGCAGGAGCCTCGCATGCCGGACAGTCACGGTACAGAGGGAGCAGGAAGTGTGACAGCACGTACAGAGAAAGCTCGCTCGGCACCCTCCACCCAGGAACAGTAAACCCAACCGAAACCATGTCCCGCATCCACACAGTGCACTGAACGAAGCAGGCAGTCCTCAGGGCAGGGTCACAGGAGCAGGGCTGCTGCACTTCTTCCACAAGCAAATCTGAAGTCGAGTGAACTGGGACCGTCCAGATGCCTTACTGCGCAGCCCTCAATAAAGCCAGCCCGCCTGCGCTGTGTTTTCAACAGCACACGGGTCACAGCCAGCAGACAGACAACAAATCCGGAAGATGCACAATCTACTAAGGGAAGGGGTTTTTTCCCAGGTAGCAAGACTTTCCATTAGAGGATTCATGAAAATATTTTCCAGTAAAATAGCAAACGCTGACAAAACATCTAAAGTACAGTCTTCTTCCTGAGCACACCGTACAGAGGCAACACACACACAACCGCACCATTTCATGTTCACTAACGTCACAATCTTAGTTTTGACCTAAACTATAATTTCAATTCTTTTTTTTTTTTAATTTTTATTTATTTATGATAGTCACAGAGAGAGAGAGAGAGAGAGGCAGAGACACTGGCAGAGGGAGAAGCAGGCTCCATGCACCAGGAGCCCGACGTGGGATTCGATCCCGGGTCTCCAGGATCGCGCCCTGGGCCAAAGGCAGGCGCCAAACCGCTGCGCCACCCGGGATCCCTATAATTTCAATTCTTAAAAGTAACAGGCACAACCATGTGGCACAGAAATTTTATGATTTATGTCAATTTTATGATTTTATGATTTTTTATGAAATTTTATGATTTATGTCAATTTTATGATTTTATGATTTAAGCCAAGTATAAATTCTAATATGTATGAATTTGATGCACTCTCAACTTCCCTTCACTAAACCATAAACTCTCTCATAAAGAATCTTACTTGTAATGAAAGAAATATCAAATATTTAAAAACAAAAACATTAAAGATACCTTTTAGTTCTTATTTATCTGGGGGGGAAGGGGCAAAAGGAGAGAGACAGAGAGAATCCCAAGCAGACTCTCCACTGAGCACAGAGCCCACCACGGGGGCTCCTGAGACCAGAACCTGAGCCGAAATTACGAGTCAGACATTTAACCCCCTAAAGATACCCTTTAAAGGCATGTAAATGCACATGTCTGTGTGTACATACACACACCCCAAAAGCTAAACATATACAAGAAAAAAGAACTGAAAAAATGAAGACAACGGTGAAGCTTTTACAGTAGAAACACATAACACAAAGACACCATCAAGAGAGTAAAAGGACAATGCACAGAACGGGAAAAATGTTTGGAAAAATTGTTTTTCTTAAAAGGATCTACACTCCAAAATATACGCAGAACTCTTACAACTCAACAACAAAGAGACAACTTGATTTTAAAATGGGCAACGAGGGATCCCTGGGTGGCTCAGTGGTGTACCGCCCGCCTTCAGCCCAGGGCCTGATCCTGGAGACCTGAGATGGAGTCCCACATGGGGCTCCCCGCAGGGAGCCTGCTTCTCCCTCTGCCTGTGTCTCTGCCTCTCTCTCTCTCTCTCTCTCTCTGTCTCTCACGAATAAATAAATAAAATATTTAATAAATAAATAAATAGGCAAAGAACTTAGGCACTTTTCCAACAGAGATACACAGAAGGCCGACAAGTAGATGCTCAACGTTATCAGCCATTAGGGACACAGAAATCAAAGCTATGAAGAGACCCCCAGTGGATGGGCTATAATCAAAGAAAACAGGAAAGGTCGGGTGCTGGTGAGGAAGTGCTGCTGGTGGGAACAGAAAATGCAGCGGCCGCGGGGGAGACAGTGTGCAGGAGGCTGTGTATGGAACTGCCTTATGAGCCAGCAGTTCCACTCCAAGATACACACCCAAACACATGAAAACAAACATTTATACGCAATTGCTCACAACAGCTGTAACCACGCTGGCCAGGAGGTAGGAACAACGTGCCTATGGACTCGTGAGTGAAAAGCTGAGTGGCCGTTCCACACGATGGAGTACTATTCAGTCATAAAAAGGAACGAGGTGACCCACACTCCAACGCAGGTGGACCTCAAAGCCCTGCTCCATGAGAGAACCAGGCACAAAAAGGCCACGTGCCCAAAAATAAATAAATAAGTAAATACAAACTTAAAGATTAAGAGAAAAAAGGTCACATGTCATTAGGATCCCACTGATGTGCGATTTCCAGAGTAAGTACGTCTGCAAACGTGGACCGCAGATGAGCACTTGCTAGGGGCTGTGGAGGCACAATGACAGTGACAGGAAATGGGCACCAGATTCTTCTTAAGGTGAGGAAAGGTCCTGGAACCAGGGGCGCCTGGGCGGCTCAGTCAGTAAGCGTCCTACTGTGATTTTGGCTTGGATCGTGACCTCACGGGTTGCGGGATCCCGCCTCCCGTCAGACTCCATGCGCAATGGGGAGTCTACCTGAGAGTCTCCCCCTCCCTCCCCTCCTGTCCCTCCCTCCACTCACTCGCTCTGAAATAAACAAATCTTAAAAAAAAAGAAAAAAGGAAATGTCTCGGAACTAGACAGAATGAGAGCTGTTCAACAGAGTACATTACCAGACGCTACCACGCCGCTGACTCCAAAATGGAGTTAATTTTATGATGTGAGTTTTACCTCAATTAAAACAACAACACAATACGAACGTTTTTTTAAAGAATGAATACCTTTGCCTTCCTCCCCTGAAAATTCAGTCCTGGAGCCAACAGGCGGGGAAGGGCAGCAGTGTTTATACCCCAAGGTACGTAACAGACACGAGCTCACTAGCATCAAAGACAGACGTCTGCCTCTGACAGAGACGGGAGGGTCTGATCAAGTGAAAGCCTGAAGAGAGAAAAGACAGGAAGTATGAAGACAGAATGAGGTTGACAAGGGTCTCATCAGAGTCTGGAAGGAAAAACTAGGAAAAGAGAATTGCAAAGAATGAGAATTTTCCAGAATCAACAGAAAAGAGATCTAGAAAACAAGGCTACATAAAACAAGACCAACAGAAACAAGTCCACACCTCACACACCATGATGAAACTACAAAGCGTGAAAAACAGAGGAAGCTCCAAAAAGTAGCCACAGAGAAGAGGGGGCTCCCCTGAAGGACCCACCACTCAACTGGTCCCAGGCGACCGAGAGCACCGGTGCCAGAGGAGGCGGCCGCAGGAAGCCCGTCTTCGGTCCGGGCTGGCACATAACACAACCGTCATCGAGAATGAGGGTTCAGAAGACACTTGAGACAAACAATACCTGAGGTGTAACTGCTACTAAGATGCTTGTGCAGAGGAACTTCTGAAAAACCTAAAAGAAGTAGCATTATCCGTGAGCGGAGAGGTCTGAGGTGCAAGGAGCCAGAAGCAGGAACATCTCAACAAGGACCGCCTGTGAGATAATAACGTGTAACGTTCAACAAAAGGACAGAATCCAAAACCTGACGATCACAACACGTCAGCTGAGACGTGGCCATCTCTGGTGCGTTCTTTTGACTTTAAATATTCATGATACAAGTCTAAAGACTATCATTAAAGAAGAGAAACGGGGATCCCTGGGTGGCGCAGCGGTTTGGCGCCTGCCTTTGGCCCAGGGCGCGATCCTGGAGACCCGGGATCGAATCCCACGTCGGGCTCCCGGTGCATGGAGCCTGCTTCTCCCTCTGCCTGTGTCTCTGCCTCTCTCTCTCTATCTCTCTGTGACTATCATAAATAAATAAAAATTTAAAAAAAAAAAATAAAGAAGAGAAACGGGGGCGCCTGGGCGGCTCGGTCGGTTAAGCGTCGGCTCAGGTCATGATGCCGGGGTCCGGGGACTGAGTCCGACATCGGGCTCCCTGCTCATCGAGGAGTCTGCTTCTCCCTTGGCCTCCGCCCCTCCCCCTGCTCATGCTCTAACAAATTTTTCTTTTTTAAAAAAAAAGAAAGAAGAGAAATAGAATATATAACTTCTAACTCCATAGGCAGGGAAAATGTGCAACAGGATGGGGGGGGGAGTATTTAAGAGAAACCATATTCTGAAAAGGACACACAAAAAAATGAATCTTAAGTATACAAAAAGTGATACAAAAGCAAGACAAAAAAAAAAAAAAAAAAGTAAGACAATAGACCCAAATCCAAACATCTCAGTACTTAGACTAAATGTTAACAGAGTAAACTCACCAACTAAAAATCAACGAGTGGAGTTTTGGGTCTGACATGTACCTAAAATCTAGGAATGTAAAATGATTAAAGGATAAAAGAAGATATACTGGGGAAAAATAAAAAAAGGGCAACCCGGGTGGCTCAGGGCTTAGCACCTGCCTTCAGCCCAGGGCATGATCCCAGAGTCCCGGGACCGAGTCCCCCATCGGGCTCCCTGCACGGGGCCTACTTCTCCCCCTGCCTCTGTCTCTGTGTGTCTCATGAATAAATGGATAAAATTAAAAAAAAAAAAAAAGATACGCTGAGAACACACTCACCAGAAGCAAGCAGGGGTGACATTAAGACGTGGCAGAAACAGACTGGACCCTAAGAGCCCTTTCACCATTGTTGTCACGAACAACAAAATAGAATCCATCAGGCAGCCCGGGTGGCCCAGCGGCTCAGCACCGCCTTCAGCCCGGGGTCTGATCCTGGAGACCCGGGACGAGTCCCGCATCGGGCTCCCCGCATGGAGCCTGCTCCTCCCTCTGCCTGGGTCTCTGTCTCTGTGTCTCTCGTGAATAAATAAAATCTTTTTAAAAAGGAGGTAATTGGGATCCCTGGGTGGCGCAGCGGTTTGGCGCCTGCCTTTGGCCCAGGGCGCGATCCTGGAGATCTGGGATCGAATCCCACGTCGGGCTCCCGGTGCATGGAGCCTGCTTCTCCCTCTGCCTGTGTCTCTGCCTCTCTCTCTGTGTGACTATCATAAATAAATAAAAAATTTTTAAAAAAAAAAAGGAGGTAATTACGGGGAAACGAGCCCTATGGGTGGAACGTAATCCACCATGACTGGTGTCCTCAGGAAGAGGTCAGGGCACAGACGGAGGGGTGGCCCTGGGAGGACCTGGGGAGGTGGCGGCCGCCGCAAGCCGGCGAGAGGCCTCAGCAGCAACCAGCCCCACCAGCACCGAGCCCAGATTTTCGGCCTCCAGAACCTTGAGAGAGTAAGTTTCTGTTAAGCCCCCAGTCTGGGTATTTTGTCATGGCAGCCCGAGCAAAGCAGCACTCCACACGACGGAATGTTCTTCAGCGCTGGAGGAAACACTGGCACGCGCCACGGACGGGGAACCTGGAGAGCGGGCCCACGCGGACGACCCTGTGTACGAGAAACACCCAGAAGAGGCAGATCCTGACACAGGAAATAGGTCGGTGCTGTGTAGGGCGCGGGGGGATGGGGCGTCAGGGGGACTATGAAGAAGCGTGGGACTCCGTGCTGGGGTGAAGAAAGTTCTAGAGCTAATGGCGGTGACGGCTGCACAGATCACACTAAATGTCACTGATCTGTACACGGTAAATGGGTGACCCGTAGAGTACGTAGGTTATATCTCAACAGAACCATTTCTAAAGGACCCCGAGAAGCTGAGCCTCTACTATCCCGATTGTATGTATATTCATATTCGTAGATAAGGATACTGAGGCACAGACAAGTCACCTTTCTACTTCTACTTGTTCAGTTTTGGTAAACTGTATTTTTCTGTAGGGACGTCTACTCTGTCTAAGCTGCCAAACTTACCTGCAAAGATGTTCCCACCGCGTCACTTCTAGTCCGCACGGTGCACACGTCACTGCCCGACGACGGTCTGGTCACTCTGCCTCTCGTCCCCTAAGCGAGCCGGGAGGTCACCGTCTCCCAGGGCTGCCCTCTCTCTGCGTGCCCAGCAGTGCCTGGCTGGCTGCTCCCACCCCGTCCCATCTCGTCCCCTCTGCTTCAGCTGGGGCCCTTTCTGGTTTGCTGCTACAACTTTTTTTTTTTTAAAGATTTTATTTATTTATTCACGAGAGACAGACAGAGAGAGAGAGAGGCAGAGACAGAGAGAGACAGAGAGAGAGAGGCGCAGACACAGGCAGAGGGAGAAGCAGGCTCCATGCCAGGAGCCCGACACAGGACTCGATCCCAGGACTCCGGGGTCACACCCGGGCTGAAGGCGGCACTAAGCTGCTGAGCCCCCGGGCTGCCCTGGTTACAACTTTCAAGGCAGGGTCAGCCAGAGCATGAGTGTTTGAGCTCCGCAGGCCACAGGCAGTTTTGTTTTGTTTTTAAGAATAAAAAAGGAAAAGCCACTGCTGGCTCCAAGGCCATACAGAAGCAGGCCAAGGCGGACCAGGCCCGCGGGCCACGGTTCCACAGCTCCTGCTCAAGGTTTTACGCTCCCCTTCAAACACGCAGCAGCCACATCCCTAAAGTTGTCATAGGTAATAATTTTGTTACTGGTCATTTCTATCTTTAAATTTGTGCAAAGTTACTACTGGGGCGCACCTGAGCGGCTCAGTCGGTTGGGTGTCTGACCCTTGATCTCAGGACCATCAGTTCAAGCCCCACATTGGGCTCCAGGCTGGGTGTGGAGCCAATCAAGGAAGAAAACAAAAGTTACTGGGGATTTCTTATTTGATTCATGTGTTACTTAGAAATCTGTGTTTTCAAACTAAAAATTCATGTCTTACCTTTATCTTCTGTATCTGAATTTTAATTTCACTGTTTTATGGTCAAAGAATGCAGTCTGCGCAGCAGAGTCTGAAACGTCCTGAGACGTGTCTAATGGCCCAGGAAGCGTGCGACGCGGGGGCCTCCTCAGGTCTCAGAACCGCGCACCCCTGGGGCCGGCTGCAGAGCTCTGCACAAAGCCGGGAACCGATCTGTCATGTCTGTCGTCCAAACACGTGCTTCCCACCGCTGTTCCCTCCCTGACCTTCGACAGGTGGGAGATGATCTGTTCATTCACCCCCGAAGTCCAGGCCTGCAGCTCACGGCCTAAAGTACCATTTACCCGTGTCAGCCAGGGCTCACGCACGCAACAACCAACGCACCCAGGCTCAG
The DNA here is from genome assembly GCF_048418805.1 of Vulpes vulpes. Taxonomy (NCBI): domain Eukaryota; kingdom Metazoa; phylum Chordata; class Mammalia; order Carnivora; family Canidae; genus Vulpes; species Vulpes vulpes. Next base: position 238,621 of record NC_132781.1, read on the forward strand.
CGCTAACGCGGCCCAAACGACCAGTGAGCGACCGCCCGTCCCCTCCACCTCTGCTGCGGGGCCTGGTGTCAGCAAGGGAGGGGCCCCCTGAGCCCGGAGAGGCGGAGCCTGGCGGGGGCGGGCAAGGTGCCACCAGGCAGCCGGGGTGCAGAGAGAAGGGCCGCCTCCCCAGGACCAGCATCCCGGGCACACGGGCGGCGCGTCCCTCTCGCAGACCCAGCGGGCAGGGGACTCCGGCGAGGGACCCTCGCTCAGCCAGCGCGATGCGAAGCCACAGCAGCAAGCGCGGCGTCCCGCAAGGGAAGCTCTGCACGGCTCCTGCGCTCACCTCTGAACGCCGCGGCCCGGGTGACTGAGGACTCGGAACTCCTCTAGCTGCTCGGAACACATCAGAGGCTCGGTAAGGGCTCCCGTGAACTGCCGTCGGACTGCCAGCAAGCGTGCCCTCCGGCGTGCCCGGGAACAGCACCGACCCTACTGGCAGACTCAGGACAGATACCTCGGGCCCCGAGACCCTGACAACCCCGGGGTCCTGCAGGCAGGACCCCCAGGGCTGCTGACAGGGCATTTGTTCCTGGGGGGAAGGGGGTCCTAGAAAAAGCAGGAGGCTCCCAGGACAAGACAAAGCCCCCGGGGTGGGCTGTCCACGCACACGGTCTGCGGTGGGGGGCCCAGGCCGAGGGGCGGGCCTCAGGCCCCCTGCAGGCCGCCCACCAGGGCCCTGGAGAAGCAGCGCACACGCACGCCGCGTACGCCCCACAGGGTGGGAGCAGCTCACGCCCGCTGAAAACGAGCACCAAGGACTCACCCTCCATCACACCGGAGAGCCGTGAGGGAAGGGACAGTCTGCAGATGCGACAAAGGACCAGGAGCCCAGGAGCGCGAGGCCCCAGCACCTAGAGGTGTGTCGGGCAGAGACGAGCAGCAGGGACGGAAGCCGGGGAAGCCACGGGCGGTCACAGAAACCAACGTCTGGAAATACCAGAGTACGTCTGCCTGCCACGCCTGAGACCCGCCGACTCGGGACCCGGCAGAGAGCAGCGGGCGACAGGGGCCCGGGGGGCGCGGGCGCAGAGGAGGAGCCCTCACCCGCCGGCGTGGCCCACGCGGGCCCGCAGGAGAAAACACGAGAAGAGGGAACCTGTGATGGCTTCTCGCTCCTCTTCCGGATCGGCCGCCCACGGGGTCACAGCCCAGGGCAGAGGAAGGGGCCTCCCCTCTCCTGGAGAAGCACAAGGGGCACGCGAGACACCTCCACACCCCACTGCAGGGCGGGGAGAGGGCGGGAGGGGGGGAAACTGCAGGAGTCTCCATGCTCACCGCTTGGCCAGCTCAGGCCCCAGCTCACACCCCAGAATCCCAACCCAAGACAAACAGGCCAGAGCTCACGGTTTCGGGTTTCACTTCAGACACGAGGCTGGGGGGGGGGGGGGGGCAGCATCCAAACAAAATGAACACAGAGCTTCCGCCGCAGGCCTGGGGCCACCGTACAGCCCGCTGCCACTGCCCGTGCCCCAAAAGGGAGGAGCCCGGGACCCCGAGGCCTGGGGCAGTCCCTGTCCCAGGTGGAGGGCGCTGCCCCCAACAGCCAGGCAGCCTGGCCGGAAAACGGGCCTGGGGTGCTCGCCTCCAAAACCAAAGTCGCCCCAGTTCCACAAAAGTCCACGCGGTGGTATTACTGGAATAAGCAGCAAATTAAAATTCGGGCAGCACCTTACACATCTCAGACTTACTCATCAAAGGAAAATGAATGTCTCACGGTAGAACTTTCCCAACGCTCCACCTGCCCCGGCCTAGCTCACGAGACGGCCAAACTAACCCGACTCTGCCAAGTGCAACTCCCCCGGCGTTCCCGGTTCCGTCACCATGAGAAGCTGAACCCCAGCAGACCCCGCCGGGGACTCCGTGCTCCCGAGCTCAGCCTCACGGGGCCGAGCGCTCACACCGGGGCAGGAGAGGACCCCGAAGGCTGCTGCACTCCCCCGAGGCCCCCGGAGCCCACGGCCCACCTGCCTCCCAGGGGCACAGCCTGGCACCCGCGGGCCCAAGCCAGGGTGCCGGCAACTCCTTGCTGGGTTCCTGATCCCAGAAGACAGGGCCCAGGCCCAGCTGGTGGCTCCTGGGCAGGAGGGCAGGGCCCGGACTCCTATCCCAGGCTGACGGGCCGTCAAGCCCCCGCAGAGAGCCTAGGAGGCTGCTGCACATGCGGAGACACAGCCTGTCCCTGGGTCTGCAGAACGAGGGCCGCACAGACCCCGGGCCGGAGGCGGGTGCTGGGTGCTGGCAGCAGAGCTCAGCTGCGCAGGGACAGCCCTCTCGGCACCGAGACTCTGCAGGGAGGAGCAAACGTCGGTGCCTGGCAGCAGCCCCAGGGCCAAGGCTTCAGGAGCCCGAGGAGGTCACACTAGGCCCCTTGAACGGGATTCTCACTAGGGGGCTCCCGCTGGAAACTACACTCAAGAAACCCCGAGAAACGCCCACGTGCTGGCGTGGACGACACGACGCAGCCCTGCCCTGGGGAGCCGGGAGCCGGCCAGGAAGGGCCCCCGGTCTCAGCACCCGTGCCCCGCGGGCCTGAGCCCCGTCACGTCCCGCTCGGCCCTGGGGTGCAGCCGGGGCACTGAGGCTCCGCTGCTCGCGGGGCATCTGCTGCCTGGAGACCTAACGAGGGTCATCGTGGCCGCGGCCAGGGCGCCCGGAATCCCGCCTGCAGGGCGCCGCGGCCCCCGCGTACTTACAAGGTCCAAAACCGAAGCGCTGCGTTTCCCTCCCCAGAGGCCGCACAGGGACACGAGCCCATCAGGGGCCCTCGGGCGGCCCTCGGCAGGGGAACGTGGGCCGCGCCAAGTAACCGCCAAGCCGGGAGGGAGCAAACGGCGGAGCCGCTGGGCAAGGCCCGCGCTGCTAGACGAGGGTTGGGACGGGGACAGGGTGACCCGGCGGCCCAGGGCGCGGAGGGCAGGCAAGCACACTCCCCGCTCGAGCAGGGGCCAAGGTCTGACGCCACAGGGGAACTGAGGCCCGTCACGACCCCCCAGCAGCCGCAGCCCTGGCACTGCCCTGCCCGCGCTCAGAACCCGGAGGTCGGGGCCCGCCCGCCACCCCACTGAAGTCCCGGGCCACTGGGTCCCTGAGCCGACCCTCATGCACCTCACGGGGAGGCGCCTCCTCAGCCTGCACAGCCTGCCCCTGCCCGCTCTGTCCTGCCCCGCGCCCTCCACGCCGGGCCACGTCAGCCACGCGGCTCTTCCTCTCCGCGCCGACGCAAACCGGCCTCGTGGCCGCGCACAGCCGCCGGGGTGATGAACCGCACGCACGCAGGTAGGGGGCCCAGCACGGGGCCGCACAGGTGGGGGCGGGGCGCCTGCCGGGGCAGCTGCCGGGCCCGTGCTCTTTCCCCAAGATTCAACCTTGGTCAGAAACCTAGTCACGGGATTCCTGGGCAGCAGGGAGGCCGAACACGCACGCTAACGGCCGGGGGACTCCCGCCAGCGACAGCAGAGAGCGCCTTCCCTTACCAGGCGGAAACGGCAGGGTCAAGGAGGACGGGGACGGCCGGGGGAGGGGTGGGGGGGTGAACGGGACACCCAGGAGGCTGGAGGCCCTGCCTCAGCACAAGAGAGGCAACCCGGACACCCCCCCTCCCTCCCAGCCACACGCAGGGTCCCTGCGAGACTCGCGGTAACGCGGGGGGGGGGGGGGGGGGACTGAAACAAGGAGCACGAGGGGGCCGCCGAAGCAGCAGATCCCTGGAGCCCCCCCCCCCCCAGCAGGAGCAGTAGCTGCGTCCCAGGAGGTGCCAGACGTGAAGGAGACGCTGTGTGCGGGGGCGGAGATGCCCCACCTGCCCCAACCGTTGTTAAAACCCTCAGAGAAACAAGCCACTGCGACGGTCCAAGAGTAAGACCCTCCGGAGGCAGCGCTAGAACACTTAGAAACGGAAAAGTGTGGCAGCAGGGAAGTAGCACCGACCGGCCGGCCGGCAGAGAACACTCCAGAAACAGAAAAAGAGGGTCAGGAGGAGGGTCGGGAGTCACCCACCACCTGCATAAAATTCTACAAGAGGATACACTCGGCTCTGAGGGAAGAAACCCCGCCACACCAGCGGTGCTCCGGACACGGCAGCGGGCGCGCCACCGACCATCTGCATATAGTTCTTCTCCGAAAGGGAGGAACTGCACTCGGCAGAGGGGACACGCCAAGATGTGGAGCCCTGGACCAGCCACCCCGGACCGAGGCCTCCCTGGGAGGCCTCCGTGATGAAACAGCTACAGCAACAATTCATCGCAGAATCCACGTGTCGGGGTCGCATCACTCACCTGTGCGTCTGACACCACTCGTGCCAGGGCGCCCCGGTGCCTCAGCCGGCTCAACGTCTGACTCTTGGTTCCGGCTCAGGTCACGATGTCAGGGTCGTGGCTCGGATCAAGCCCCCCGCTCTCCTCCCCCCTCGCCCAACACTGCCCGCTCACGTGCACTCTCCCTCTAAGAATCATTCATATTAAAATGTTGGAGGGAAAGAACCAGACCTCAGAGTGGGGCAGGCACTCGTGAGCCGCAACACAGACAGCTACGCGCGGAGCAAAGCACCCTGAAAACCGAGGGTGAAGGCTCTGACCCAGGATTCTATACCCAGCCAGACACAACAGAGATGCCATCACCCCCCCCCGCCCCCGTCTCTGCAAATCCACCCCTCCTGCACGCTTTCCCAGGAGCCGACACACGGGTGTGCTCCGTGTCAACGTAAAGGGTCACTGCAAGAGGGAAGATGAGACCCATGAAGCAGGCTTTCGATACAGGACAGAGGAAAGCGACCCCAGGATGATGGGGAGGCAAGCCCGGGGGCAGAGGACACAGAGGGCACAGGAGAAGTCAGCAGGCAGCACCCAAACTGGCCGGGGGAAGTGGGTGGAGGGGACGAGGTAGCAACAGGAACGTTATTTGGAATCAAGGACATAAACACCAAAATACTCAGCTAGGAACAAGTCCCGGTGCTGCAGAGATGGGGGCGGGAGGGGGCAGTGGTCCGAGTGTCCCACGGAGACCTGGGGCCTGTGCCGTCCCCTCCAGTCTGGGCAGGTCAAGCGGGACACAAGAGGTGCCTCACCAACCGCACTGTGGGGGGCCCGGGATGCGACACCACATGGCGGAGGGCTCAGCGTCCCCTCCAGGGCACAAGGCGGATGGCGCTACGGAGGACGCTCCAGGCCAGCTCCATACCACAGGGCCCCACCGACGCAGCACGTGCCCACGGAGGCGGCCCACACTCCGGACCCACACGGAGTCCCGAGAGGAACTAGGACAGCGGTCCTTTAAGCCACCACGGTCTGGGGTGCTCGTTACCCAGCCACAGGTAAGAGGAACAGCAACGAACTAGAGTGTTTTGCGATGAGACTTAGAGAACTATTTTTTCACCCTTTAAGTTATACAAACACCTAATTTGAACAAAAGTTAACTAAAAAGTTTTTTTAAGAATTCAATATAAAGATAAAACAATAAATAAAGAAAGAAAGAAAGAAAGAAAGAAAGAAAGAAAGAAAGAAAGAAAGAAAGAAAGAGATAAAACAAAGTAAAATCTTAAGCCTTGAATTAAAATTAAAAACCCACAGCATCTGGCCTGGCAAGCCTGACCCTGCACCACCGTGCCAGATGCGCCACACGTGACGGGGCCGCTGGACCCAGCTCACACCGCCTCTTTCCCCTGTCTCCAAACCCACATCTCATTCCAGCCTCACTAGCAGCCACGGGTTGAACAGCAAACAGTTTAAGCGGGGAGGGAGGTCAACCCGCTCAAAAATCCAGCGTCTCGGTTATTCGGAAGAACAGGGCAGTGAGAGGCACACGGCCGCCTCCCGGCAGCAGCGCAGCCGCCCTGCGGCGAGCTGGGTGCTCCGTGCCGGCCCCGACGTGCGCCGGCAGGCCCCTGCAGCCGGGTGGCTGAGGTCCCCCCACCCCCCCCCCCCCGCGAGGGGGACGCAGGCAGATTCCCAGGCACAGGGCGACGAGGGAAAGGCAACAAGATAAAAGGCTGGCGCAGACCCTCCGGAGCGAGGCCACCGTGGAACGTGGCCTCCGAGGAGCCACTCTCAGGTGTGCCTGCCGCCACACACACTGGAGCTTCTGAAGATCTCACGCGCGGTGTCTGTGTGACAACAGCCAGCACTGTGGCATCCCGCCCACGCCCGTCCCTCTCTCCCCTACCCGCAGGACGGCAGGGGCAGCCCCCGCAGTCACTCGCAGACCCGCGCAGCGCGTCCCCGTGAGGCACACAAGCGGTGCCTGGGGGCGCCTGGCTCGCGGCCCGCGGGTGGCTGGCGACGCTGCTGCTAAGCAGCTCGGTGGGTGCAAACACATGAATCGTAGCTGCGGGCGGGAGGAATATCAGGTGCATCTCTACGCCCCGAGGGCTCAACTCCTACACTTAAACCCCTCCCACTGGAACAGCAGGCTCCAGTTTCAGCCGGCGAGCGAGCGTGAGAACAGGTCCTGCTCTCGGGCACCGCCAGCCCCGGCTCCCGACCAGCCGCTCCCAGCACTGCCCGGCACTGCCCGTCTCCGGTGAGTACTCCTTCTCGGATTCAAGTTTTCTTTCAAAACTGCTCTCAGATGTATCTCGAATTAACTATGTGGCTCAGGGAACCACCTGCCCGGGATCTGCTCTGCCTTGCTCTGTCCTCTGAAGATTACTCGGGACCCAGCAGGTGCACTGCTGGAAAGGGAAACCATTAGCGCAGAACTTGAATAAGGCTGACGCTTTATTCTAAGAGTACGAGCAAGTTTATTCGGAAATTAAGTCCTCATTTCTACAGAAAATCTAAACTAAAACTCAAATGTATCTAAGTGCTTCTCTGCTCCTTAAAGCTCTAGAAAATTTCAACCTAAAGTCACGTATATGTACAGACACATGTAAACACCTACGTGGGTGTGTTTAGACAATTGCTGAATTTACGGTTAAACTTCTTGGAGTTCAAAATAAGTACTGTCTTGACACGTGCTTACAAAACAAAAAGAACAAAACCAAAGAGGACTCTGAAATATACAAAAAGGGTTTTTTCCCCTTACAAAAGTCTTTGTAAATCTGTTATGACAACTATTGGCCAACCAGCCAAGTCTGACCAAAGTCAGACTTCATTTAAGCAAACTCTGTCTACATTTATTATCTTTATTTTGCATTAACTGAGTCCTCCCAAAGCCTCGAACTGGTATTATTCGGGTGAAGGAGGCAGGCAGGGCGCCGCGGGGCACTGGCCCTGCTGGGTGACAGGCTGTGTACACTTACTAGGAAGAGCGTGTGTCTGTGACTTGGGATCTCCGGCTGAAACTAGAAAGAGCCCTGGTTTTATTCCCACATCCATTCTTCCAAACTACATTCTAGAAAACTGTCTTTCTCCCGAGGTCATGGTTGTCCTGAAGTTTATCCTTCGCTATGAAGAACCAAGAGTCAGGGAGGGAGTGGCGGTTAATCACTGGAAAAGCTCAATTGGAGTAAAACTCACAAATCTCGTTCTTGCGACACCCCAGTGGGTAGGCGACAATGGCGTGTCCTTGGGTTATGCAATAACGCCACATCACAATATTGTAATTATAGCATGCCCTTCAGAACGCTCTACCTGACGAGGCTCCCTGCCAGACAGCCGGACTGCACCGAAGGGACCATCACGGCATTAGTTCAGTTCACAGGGCAACACGCATGACAAGCGTACTCAGCCAGCCCGTCACAGCAGTGTCCTATAAACCTAAGCTGTAATTACCTCTATTGTGTCCTATCAAAGTCTAAAAAAAAAAAAAAAAATCTTTTTCTCTTGGCTGTTTTTTGGATTTCAAACTCCTTAGAAACTTTTTAAACATGCCAGCCACTCGCTTTATCCTAACAACTGGCAAGTGCATTAACTGTCCACACTTAGGAACCTATCGAAAGCGCATTGGCAATTTAGAACTTCAAAAACAAGCAAACAAAACCCTGTGGCCAACCGAAACCACAGGCTGCTCAAAGTGCTGTGTGGGCAGTTATGCCCAGACGCCGCGGGCCTATGAGCAGGAGCCCCGCAGCAGAGATGCAGCGGCCGCAGCTGGCTCACGGCGCTTTCCAAGGCAAAAAAGCACATCAGCTCAACCCCAGCAGATGTTTAAAATGCCTGATGTCACAAACGGCCATCTTTGGGTAAAACAGGACAACTTCTGGAAGCTCGCACGGGCCCCATGTGTGTGGCCTTAGGTCACCACCCCCGCGGTCTCTCCCCCTCAGACGGCCACTCAGTCTGACAAGACTCCACAAGGGAGGCCACAGAGGCAGGCAGAGCGCAGAGCTGACCCCGCATTTCAGTGACAGCCACCCTGACCCCACCCTGAGGGAGGGAGGGAAGGTGCCTGAAGGGCAGCTCCCAGCACGTCCTGCAGATCAAGAGTAAACACACGGCCCTCTGTTTAGGGCCACACTAACACCTGGACTTTAAGACGTGCTAACCCTGCAGTTCTCTAACAGAAGCCAAATTAAAGGGGTCCTGCGTCGCAGATCAATGAGAAAGACCCGCACCCCCAGGAACAGGCCATGTGAACCCCCTCCGGCCATCCTTAGAAAAGCCTCACCTCCCAATGCAAATCCAAACTTACTACCATTAGTTCTCCACTGTGTTGTTTTGGCAACAATACCCTTTTTTCAGAATATTTAACACCCGCAGCTGCCAGCGAGCATCAAGTCCAGCAGATACAAGCTGGCCTGGCAGAGACGGTCGCACACTGCGTCCCTGCAGAGGGCGAGCCTGACGAGGTCCTGGGCAGTCAGGCTGAGTTCCCTCATCCTCGTAAACGTCCCTGGGGCAGGAGAACTCACTGACATCACGCTATGGGCTGTCCCCTTTGAGCGCTTACAATAGCCTCAGTTTTGTCCCACCTATTTCTCTGATATTATTGCATTTTTACGACCAAGTGAATACGCCCGTCTCCATCGGCATCTGAAGCAGCTGTGCTCCCTTGTTTTAATTAGTGAATTGTGCAACCTGAGAGGTCAGTTTACCCAAAGTTACTAACACTACTGCACCTGTGAGTCCATCGCAGGCTTCCCTTCCCACAGGTCAGCGCCCTGGACGCTCTCACCCCCTAGGGCGCTGGCATGATCCCCAAAGAAGCGATTTACTGTCCTGTATGCTAACCGAACAAAGAACAAAAATTCAGACAAGAACTTTACACATGACATCATTAGACTGAAAAAAGCGTATATTAACATAAAACCAATTAGCGCCCCAGCTTTTCGTCCAGGTAACGCTAAGGTAACTTAAGTATATAAACTACCTCCTACAGATGTTCGATCAATAGGCTATAGGTTTTTCTCCACGTTTGCCTAAAAGTATCAGCGGTGCTAAGTGATACTGCTCCTGAAACTAACGCACCGTCGTAGAACGCATCTGAATCATTCTCCTAAATCCTGAGGGAACTTTTCATTCATCCACCGCCTGGGGTTTGGGATGCTGGTGGCGCCGCATCTGTGTCCACTCTCGGTGCTATACTCTGGGCTCACACTTGATAAAGTTTTGCAACTGTCATCATTTTGATCATGATGCTTCTAGCTGGTGATGAAATCACTTTTCGGATCTTTGCCATAACATATCCTATACAATCATGGGAACCTGACTTGCAGAGGTTCTCACGCCTTCAGAACCAGGGAGCATGGTGAGACGTGCCGGTACACGCCCGCTGACTTATCTAGCTGGCCCAGGTTGGCTGGAATCGCTTCCTGACGGGCGGCAAGGAAATTGTGCTTTTATAGCCCAGAGCATACCTACCCCCCCGAGGTATGGGCTGAACTCATAAAGAGTTATTTCACGTTTTTCCCTCTAATAAGAGGGGAAGTTTAGAAAGACGCAGAGCTCTGCTTACCGGTGTAACAAGCCGGGCTCTGACACTGCCTTGCAACTCCTGCAGCTGTGTAGCGGGAGGGCAGGAACAGGCAAGGTGAGTCAATGTGCACCCCCCGCCCCGGGCTCTGGGGACAACCCCCCCACCCCCTGCCGGTCACAGGGCAGCCAAAAGTCTCGTCTCTCACCCAAAATACATGCCTCACCACTACTGCTCTGCAGAAACTCCTCAACAGAAGGGCCACAGACATGGGCAGAAAGTACTTCCCAGCACTTCTCAATAAGCAGGCACCTCTAGAAGCAAGGGACGATGATGAAGCCGGTTAACAGAGGCAGTCCATCTGGGGGTGCGGGGAGCGCTTCTTTATGTTTTTAAGGAATATGAATAAATGAGTAGAGAAACCAGTTTGCTAAGAATAAAATCAGAAAGCTCTCTCAGAAATCTAAGGCATCCCAGTGAACACCCACACCCCACCTGCTCCCCCCCCCCACACCACTGATGACCTCATCGCAGTGTGTGGGATCGCAAGGAAGGCATTTCAGAGAAACGTTTTATTTTGTAAAAACAAGTCTCTTCAATTTCCCATACGTTTTTTACCATTTTTAAAAGGCTGCTTTCCAGCTGAGAGTTTTAGCACCCCGATGTCTAGAAGGTGACGCTTTATCCACGAAGGCTCAGGAGGCACAGGACTGACCTCATTTGCCTATTCCTTAAAGCAAAACTACATCTGAAAACAGTCTTGTTAAATCGTTTCCTCTTAACTTTATTCTTAAGCTGTCTGAAAGCCGCCGCCGCAGCTCTGAGTGAAGGAGCGGGCGACTCCGCCCGCTGCCCTCCAGCCTCCCCACCCACACGCTTGCTCCTCGACACAGTCACTCCATGGGCTGGTCCGGGGCACCCAGCCGCGCCGCCAGGGCCTTGGGAGATCCTCCCAGACCTCACGTCTTTGTTCTCGGTTTCGGGTTATGAGGCAGAGAGAGTGCCCCAGGGGTGTGCGGAGCAGCCTTGAAGGAAACCAGGCTGAGATCTCCGGTTAAGCCTGGGAGGGGGCAGGGATCCGGGACAGGAGGGCCCTGCGGGAAGGGATCGAAGGCCAGAGACACCTGCAGCCTCTGCGGGGTCCCAGGGCCCTGGGGGAGGTGACGGGCCCCACTGGCCCCCACATCCCTGCCCGCCACTTGGCCAAGGACGACCCAGGGCCCACTTCCTAAGGGGTAAAGGCCGGGATGGTGGCCTAGCACAGTCCAACCATCCGTCCAACAGGCACCACCATTTGGAGGGAAGGCCAGGAAGGGCAGGCAGGGGCCCTGGGCCGGACTAGCTCTCAGCTGTCCACACCCACCTGTGTGTGCCGGCCGGGCGGGCATGGGCTGAGCGCGAGAACCACGAGGTGGGCGGCGGAAACACAGCCGTGAAGGAGAAGGTTCGGTCCCTCACAGGGCTAAGAAACTCACCTTGATAGCATCTCAAAACCACCTGAGTCAACATAAACACGGCACTTAGGTTTGTATCTGAGACAGCATAAATGCTACTCACCGATAAAGCTGACTTTTTCTTTGGACTCTGGAAGCGGTAGGGTGGGACTGCGTATTTAAATGTTCTCTTCTAAGCGCCCACGCGTAGAACACAGCATGACTAAATAGGGACAGGATGGTCAAGGAGCCCTGGCGACGTGTCACACGCAGCCCTTCCCGGCTCTAAGGGAGCCATGTGAGCGTCCCACACAGGCCAGGCCCCGGTAGTCACAGTCAGCGCAGTCAGGTCGGCACCACAGACTCCAGGGGGACGAGCCGGGGACGGGGCGTCTCAACAGTCACCTGGCCTCAGGCCACAACCTCCTGGCACCCAAGGCCTCAGGTCACAGGATAAAGGTTCCCCAAACTCAAAGGACTACAGGTGTCCTCAGAGCGGACACTGACACACCACACGCTTCTTGGCCCCAAGGCGACTCTTCCAGGTCAGACTTGAGAAAACAGGAACGTTGTGGGGGCTGGCGGCCAGGTAGTAAGTCGGGGGCAGTCGGCGCTCACCACCTCCGGGCAGCGACGAGGGCGGTGACCCCTGTACCCCAGGTGACCTGTTGTGCAGCCGGGCTAGTTCCTCCTTGACCCGTTAAGCTAGTGTCCCGACCCTAAGGCTCTGCTCCTCTGTTGCAGCACCCGGCCCCAATGAGCAGGACGCCCCCCATCAGACCCACGGCACGTGGAGCTGGCGGCAAATAGAAGCTCTTGGAAAGCAAACAAAGGAGAAGCCACGAAACTGCAAGACCTTCATTCGCCAGAAGCCGGCAGTGCTCGGACCAGGGGGACACCAGCGCCTACAGCACAGGAGAGAACATGAGTCTCCTCAAAGAGCGAAAACCAAAAAAGCCGCATTACATCCCAAGGCCTCCAGGAAAGCCCTTCAAGTATAAGTGTTTCCAGTGTCCCTTCACTTGCAATGAAAAGTCTCACCTGTTCAACCACATGAAGTACGGTCTCTGCAAAAACTCCATCACCTTAGTGTCAGAGCAGGACCGAGTGCCGAAGTGCCCCAAATCCAACTCTCTGGACCCCAAGCAGACCAATCAGGCAGACTCGGCAGCAAAGCCCACCTCCGCCAAACCCGTCGCCAACGGGCTCCCACACTTTGATGCCAAGCTCCAGCAAAGCCTCACCAAGGATGACGTGAAGGAAAATCTAGAACTGCACGCACGTGGGCCCCACAGGGGCCCAGGACAGAAGCCCACCCTCCACGAGGAAGCTGCACCCCCGAGTCCAGCTCCAGAAGCCCCGCGGGGCACCCAGCCTGTCCTGGAAGGCATCGTGCGGCCCTCGGCATTCGTCCCAGTGGGGGAGCACAGGCTGAAGGGGCCAGAACACGCTGAGGCCCCCGAACTGCTGGCGCTGCCCAACCCCACGGCCAAAGCCACCGCCTTCCACACCAAGTCTGCATTCCACACTCCCGGCTACCCATGGAAGGCTGGCTCGCCTTTCCTCCCGCCCGAGTTCCCACACAAAATCCCTTCTACAAAGGGGTTTAGTGCCATTTCCCCTTATGTGCACCCCGCGATCCCAGAGTACCCGCCGCACTTCTACACTGAGCACGGACTGGCCACCATCTACTCGCCCTACCTACTCGCCGGGAACTCACCTGAGTGCGATGCCCCCCTGCTGCCTGTCTACGGGGCCCAAGACCAGAGGCACCTGCTGCCTCCGCCGGGGCCGGTCCCGAAGCACCTGAACCCCCCCTCGGCCTACGACCATTACAGGTTCTTCCAGCAGTACCACCCCAACCTGCCCATTCCGTACGGGTTTTACAGACCAGAGGCTGCGTTCTCCTCCTACGGTCTCAGACTCCCGGCCGTCGCAGGTGTTTCCAGAGATCAAAGCTCCCACCTCCTGGAAGAAGCTGCCCTGCTCTACCCGGCCCTGAGTCCGTCCAAGTCAAGTCCTTCCAGCACCCACAAAAAGCACACCGAGTGTGAGAAGGGGAGCCCAAGTCCCGAGGCTGAAGATCGCCCCAAAGACGAGCAGAGGGACGCAGAGGGGACCAAAATGAGCCCTCGAGCCGGCAGCGCGGCCACGGGCTCCCCGGGAAGGCCGAGTCCCACCAACTTCACGCAGACAAGTCAGCCGTGCGCCGGGCCGTGCGGCCTCTCGGACAAGCCAGGCCCCGGCGTCCCGGGACGGCTCCACCCGCCCGAACACGGCCTCACAGCCTTCAGGCCTGTCAAGAAGAGCGCAGAGCACCCACAATCGCAGGTTCTGGAGAACACAGACGAGTCTCCAAAGAGGTAAGAAAAGTTTCATTTTCAAAATCTCCGGAGCGTGGCCCGGGTTGTGCTCCAGCAGCCAAGCGCGTGCGGGCTCGCGGCGCCTCAGAGCGGCGCTTTCCCGGGCAAGGTTCCCATTAAGCCTCTCTCTGCCTCTCTCCTCCAGCCTGGACGCCACGAGCGGAGACGCTGCGGGTGCGGGTGCGACAGGAAGTGCCTCCCCCGGCCCGGAGGCCACCCCGTCCAGCCCGGAGGACAGCTCCCGGACAGCCCCGCTGAACCTCTCCAGGAAACCAGAGGCTCCGCCAGCCACGCACGGCCCCGCGTACAAGGACTTCGCGGAGCTGCAGGACGTGCCTCTGAACCTGTCGGTGAAGGACCCCTGCAACGCCCTGCCCCCGAGGCCCCCGTTCCACCGCCCGCCGCGAGGCGCAGACCCGGCCGCCGCGGCCGCCCCGAGCCCCGACGCGCCCAGAGCCGAGGATGGGCCCGAGCAGGCGCAGACAGACCCCAGCAGCCCCGACGCCGCCGCACGGCCCCCAACGGCGCCCCCCGCGAGGGCCCAGGAGCCGGCAGCGGTGGACAGCAGCGACGAGCAGAAGCAGACGGCGGCCGTGGCCCTCTGCCAGCTGGCAGCCTACAGCCCGGGGACCGTCCGGGTGGGCGACGGGGAGCCCACGGCCCCAGAGTCCACCTGCCAGCAGGATGCACCCACGGTCCGCGCCACAGGGAACCAGGAGGCTCAGTGTGACCCCAGACCCAGAGCGCAAAAGAGGACAAGTCCGAGGGATGCAGGGAAGTCCCAGCAAGGGACCAAGAAGACGAAGCCGAGCGACACAGCCAGAGTGTTCACTCTCCGGAAAAGAACACGGGTGTCCTAGTGCCCGGGCCCCGTGGGATGCAGACACGCCTCCCAAGCAGGTGGCAAGAGCAGCAAATCTCCACTGGCGCCTTCACTGTATCTGGTCAATTTTTTATGATGCAGTTTCTTTTTTCTTCTCAAAAAACACACACAAAAAAAACAAAAAAATAAAAAACGAACAAAAGAAAGAAAAAACTGCAACTTCAGTTTCTGTAAATATTAAGCATGAATATTCAAAGGTGCTTCTACTTTTTGGTTGTAAAAATATTTAAATGACTCATACACTTAAGACTGATGAGTTAAACTGCCTTTCATTTTTGTAAAATGTCACATGGAATACACAGACTAAAAGACAGCTTTTAGGTGTACACCATCTTATAGGAAAGCTTTAAAAATACTTTTCTTATAAATACCTTAGTACTAAAACAAACAGCTTTAACTGTTTTGCTAACAATTCTGCTGCATGTTTTCAAGTAAGTAACAGTTACTGGGGGGAAAAAATGCCAGGAGAAAACATTCCCAGTCCTGTCATTAAAGTGCCCGAGGTAAAAACTACGTGATTTGTTACGAGGACACACGAACATCAAGAGGCTATTTATACACATAATTTATTTCCACCAGGGAAAAACGTATCGCGGGAGTGGCTATACGTTCCTACTTCTTCATGATGCTACAGTGAATTTCCCGACTCATTCTGCCTTGTTTTCCACTTTCTAAAATGATGTATATATTGCCAATTTTCCAATAAACTCATAGGTGACTTTAAGAGCACATGAACTCTGTGTGATGTTTTAGTCTGGCACAACAAACTCGGTGAGGGAAGGAACAAGCTGAGGCAACAAACTGAGAAAAAGAGCCCCTGCCCCTGTGTGTGTACGTGTGTGCGTGTGGGCACGCGTGCATGTGTGGTGCCACAAACAGGAGGCACCAAGTCTGGCCCTGCACACCTGCCCGGGGCTCCCCAGGCCTCAGGTCCTACAACTGCCACCTGAGAAAAGGCCGTCCGCACCGGCACGCCCCACCCCACGGGCCCTCGGGAGACCCCTTCCTCCCACTTTTCAGGAGGGCCCCTGCCCTCTGACGCACCAGCTGGGCTATGCACCAAGGGCCACGGGGCACAGCAGTGGGTGCCGAGGTGTGCCTTCAGACAACCACATGCGGTTAACCCAAAACGCAGTTAACCACACGAACGTGAGGGGCACGTGCATTCCCTTCACTATGACGCCAGGGCTCTCTCGTTCTTATACCTAAATGCTCTGACAAAGAACAAAAGTAGGATAACCCTGCTTTCCGGCCAATCAACACCCTGCAGGAAGCAACACCATACATCAGGGGCTGTGTTCCAGGCTCGGGACCCAAAGCCTGGCACCCAGAGACAAGCCCTCCCCTCCGGCTTTACGCACAAGAACACAAACCTTCCGTGTCAAGGGCCCAAAGATTCGGAGACCACGATGTTTTAAAGTTCACCCAAAGTGTAAGGCATCATCCGAAGTGATAAAAAGAGGAAGCAGGACTGTTAACGACCGTGCAGCCCCCTGCCACAGCGCATCGGAGGAGATGCACGCCTCGGAGCTCTCGGGAGGCAGAGGCCGCCACCAGCTGCGGATTCTCGCTGTGGAGCATGTGTGCCTGCAGCAGGACGACGGACCCCTCTCATGCAATTCCCCCAGAGGTCACACGTCACAGCCACGGAGACCCTGGCAGGCCCTTCAGATCTGTCTTGAAAGCACAACGGAGGGCACCTAGGTGGCTCGGTTGGTCAGCGTCAGACTCTTGATTTTGGCTCCGGTCACGATCTCCAGGTAGTAAGACTGACCGAGCCCCGTGTTGGGCTCCACGTTCAGTGGGGAGTCCGCTTGAGATTCTCTGTCCCCCTCTGCCCCCCTCCCCCCACACTCTCTCTCCCTGTCTCTCTCACTAAATAATAATGATTTCAAAGCACAGTGCACTCCTAGATCTCTGTAACAAAAAGTCTTGCTGCTTTTTTAACTATACTACCTTTCTGTATTTGCTTGTGACCCAACTCGAGAGTTCTAAGTTTTTAACCTTTACATGTAAAAAATAATAAACCCTCAAAGTTAAATGCAGAATGATTTCCCTACGACCCTGCAATTCCACTCCCAGGTACACACCCCGAAGAAGTAAAAACAAGGACTCAAACAGGTACGTGTACACCAAAGTTCACAGTAACATTATTCACAAGAGTCACAAGATGAAAGCAACACAAGCGGATCGATGAACAGATAAAACGGGATATCCACTGGGCAGACCACTCAACCGTCCAGAGGAACGACGTTCTGACAAACGCTACAGCAGGAATTAACCTTGAAGACCTCCTGCTTGGGGAATTAAGCCCGACACAAATGGACAAACCTTGTACAACTCTACCTGTGGGAGCACCTCAGCGGGCAAATTCATAGAGGCAGGCAGAGGGGTGGCTACCAGGAGCCGCAGGGGAAGGGAGAGGGGAGCTTACGAGGACGGTTTCTGTTCAGGATGATGAAAAGTTTTCAGAAATGGTGATAATGGTTGTACAAACTGTAAATGTGGCTGATACCACTGAATTGTACACGTAAAAATAGCAAGGCAAATGTTTCTATTATGTATTTTTTTTAATACACCCAAAACCTTGAATCATGTACCTTAAATACGTAAACTGCCCAGCAGGTGAACTGTCTCTCAATACAGCTAACAGGGACCTTGAATGCGTACTGAAGAGGGAAACAAAATGCTGACAAGAGGGATCCCTGGGTGGCGCAGCAGTTTGGCACCTGCCTTTGGCCCAGGGTGCGATCCTGGAGACCCGGGATCGAATCCCACATAGGGCTCACGGTGCATGGAGCCTGCTTCTCCCTCTGCCTGTGTTTCTGCCTCTCTCTCTCTCTCTTTCTCTCTCTCTCTGTGTGTGTGACTATCATAAATAAATAAAAAAAAATTTAAAAAAAAAGTTCAAAATGCTGACAAGAACCCTTCTGAAGAGGCTTCCCAGCAGCCCGTGGCAATCTGCCCCACCACCAGCTCAACCTTCGCCACGATGCCACACTCCGTGGGGAAAGAGGGCACGGGAGGTGTGAAATAAAGCACACACACGTTCATCAAGGAGAAAAGCACTTTAATTCAGAAGGGCCGAACGACTACTTCACATACTAAGTCAAAGAGGTCTCATTATGGTATTCACGTCTTTCTAGGTTTTTTTTTTAAGTTTTTGTTTATTTTTAAGCAATCTCTACACCCTGTGAGGCTCGAACTCTGAGATCAAGAGTCACGTGGCTCTTCCAACTGAGCCAGCCGGGTGCCCGATTCACTTTCCTTACAGACGGGAATGTCCAACAGTAGAAAATACACAAAGGTTAAAAACCGGAGAGGCACATGGTCCTCAGAACAGGAAGGTGCCAGGACTGTGAGGAGCACTGGAGAGTGCAACCCCTCTCAGGCCCGGCTGCTCCCTTGGGAACTGATGTACACAGGCCTGTGGGGAGCGACGAGGTCAGGAGAGGTCCATGTTCTGCAACCACAGAGCTGCGGTCACAGCCGGGCCCCACCTCCCAAAGCAGGCTGACTCCAGGCTCCGTGGCACCTGGGCCAAGGAAACAGTATGGCAGTGCCACCAACACGGCCCCTTCCGGGGACACAGGACTGCCTCCGTGGCAGACTTTGGCTTGCAGACGCCAGCCCCACCCCCACCCCACCCCACTGGGGCCAGACAGTGGCACTGCTAGCCTTCCAGTCTTCTCTCACAGGCACTTCTCTAATAAAATCTCTGCACATCTAATCCCGTCTCAGCATCTGTCTCTGCTCAGGGGACCCAGACTAATGCCGGAACGCTAGTCAAATGCTAGTTTTGGATAATGTCACAGAATATGGCAAAGGAGGGAACTCCACGAATCTGTCCCTCCACCACAACGACCATTAAGCCAGCAAAAACAGACTCAACTTGTTCAGAACTCTGAAATCTCATCAAAAACTCACAGCACCCGGGAGAGTGCTGAGTGAAGAAAAAAAAACTACAAAATTTCAGCACTTAAGGAAATCTCTGTTACGTCACTCACTGGCAGTCTACCAACATAATGGAACGGAGACTTCAGTGACCAGACACAACAAGGAATACAGTCGTTACAAACAGAAAAGTCACTAAATGGACAATGATCACCTTCAACAAGCAACAAGAGCAAACCCCTGGGAACAGGGAAAACCTGATTTCCACAGTTACCACGCTATAGTATTCAAAATGTCCAGTTTTGGGGCATCTCGGTGGCTCAGTGGTTGAGCATCTGCTCTTGGCTCAAGTCATGATCCCAGGATCCTGGGATCAAGTCCTGCATCAGGCTCCCCACAAAGAGCCTGCTTCTCCCTCTGCCTATGTATCTGCTTCTCTCTGTCTCTCATGAATAAATATAATCTTAAAAAATAAAAAAAGAAAAGCAGAGAAATTGTCCCAGAGGAAACCCAGACATTGTACTAAAATGAGACAAAGACTTTAAATCAATTTTCAGATAGGCTCAAAGAGCTAAGGGATACCAAGAGAACAATGTCCAAACAAACACAGAATGTAAATAAAAAGACAGAACACATAGAAAGAGACCATATAGAAATTCTGAAACTGAAAAACACAGTAAGAGACCTGAAAACTTCAGGTGAGCTGTACAATGGCAGATCTGAGCAAGCAGAAGAAAGAATCAGTGAACCTGAAGAGAGCGTAACCGGTGTTACCCAGTCTGAGGAGCAAGAAAAGAAGAAGAAAAAGGAACAAATGTTAGCCTGTGTCAGCTTCGGAGCCTGTGCCAAGACAACAATCACTGTTCCCAAGGCCTGGTGCCATCCTTCCCGGGCCGGAGACGGCACAGCTCCCTGCGACCCCGCCAGGCACAGCAAGGGCCTGGCAGGAGGATTCAGCACACATGGAAGACGCCACCGGGCCACAGGCAGCCAGCCAATCAAGCGAAGAGACACATTTTATCTTCTAGATTTTAGCCAACAGCTTGACACTTGTCATTCCTGACACCAACGCCCACGTTCTCTCACTCCAGCAGCTAGATCCGGTGGGCACTGCAACATCATAAGATACGATGGGCACATGCACACCAGCCAGTCTCAGGCATGGAAAGCAGAGGCAAGGCTCTATGTCCTTCAGTTAAACAGGAGTCAGAACCACCCACTTAGGGATTTCACCTTGTCTGTCACACACTCACACAGAAGACTGGTCTTAAATCAAAATGCAGGACTTTGGTACAAATGACACCAACCAGAAAGTGAAAAAACCACCATGGAATGGGGAAAAAAACTCCAGATCCTATATCTAGTGAAAGACTTACCAGGATACATGAAAAACTCACAGCAACAACAAAAAGACAGCCTTATTTACCTTTTTTTAAAGATGTTTTTATTTTTATTTATTTGTTTATGAGAGGAGACAGAGGCAGAAACACAGGCAGAGGGAGAAGCAGGCTCCCCACAAGGAGCTCGATGCGAGACTCAATTCTGGACCCCAGGATCACTCTCTGAGCTGAAGGCAGACGCTAAACAGTTGAGCCACCCAGGCATCCCGACAGCCCCGTTTTTTAAATGAGCAAAGAATATGAACAGACAATTCTCCAACAAAAATATCCAAATGGCCAAAAAGCACATGAAAAGATGCTCAACATCATTGGCCAACCATGGAAATGCAAATTAGAGCCAAAGTGAGATGCCACTTCACACCCATTAAGAGAAAAACAAGTGTTGGGGGGGATGTGGAGAAAGTGGAAGCTGCATATGCCGTTGGAGGAAATTTAAATGGTACTACCATTTTGGAAGACCATTTGGCAGCTCCTCAAAAAGCTGAAGACAGAGTTACCACATGACCCAACAACTCCACTCCTAGACAGATACCCAAGAGAACCAGAATCGTACGTCCACACAAAAACCTGCACACGAACGTTCACAGCAGCGTTATCCATAATCCAAAAGGGACAAATCCAAATGTCCATCAACTGATGAACAGATAAACGGCCTGGTGTATCCAGACAGTGAGTGGAACATTAAGGCATAAAGAGGGACAAGGTACTACTGTTGCGTGCTACAACGTGGATGAACCTCGAAAACATCACACTAAGTCAAAGAAGTCAGGCACAAGACACTACCGTAGATTCCACTTAAAGTGACCCGCAAAGGCAAATTCAGAGACAGAAAGCAGATCAGTGGTTGTCTGCAGTGGGTGTGTCAAGGAGAAAGGGGGAGTGACTGCCCCTGAGCACAGGGTTTCTTTGTGGGACAACAAAAATGTTCTGAAATTAGATTATGATGATGGTTGCACAACCCTGTAAACATAAACCATTGAACTGTACACTCTAAATGGGTGAACTTCACGGTATGTAAACTTTATCTCGGTAAAGCTGCCACAAAAATAAGCAGAAATAGGAAACAGAATCTTGACAGTCTCAGAGGCTCCTCACGCTTCGCGATGCCAAGGGCAAAGCCGTTACTCCTGATACCCCACAGCTCAGATGCTAAGAGCACAATGCAGGGCCCCACCCGCCTCTGCACAGACATCTTCATCCTGGACAGACGCCAACTCCCAGGGCATCTGTGCCCAGAGCATCTGTGGCGACACAGCCCCGGATAGGGCCTTCTCCGTCCTTTGCGGGTATCCTTCACTTCTGTCCACACCCAGAGTGGATCCCCATCAGCCAGACCGGGCTTCATAGGGCCACAGCCCCACCCTCCCTCCACGTGCGGAGGCCCAACAGCTGGCACACACAGCTTGGAGCTCGGTGGCCCCTCTGCGTCTGCCACACTGTGCCCCCGTACCCCTGCTCAGGCCCGCTACCAAGCTTCCTCGGGCCCTCCGTCCCCTCCTCTTGTTCCCAGGGGACCATGATGTCACTCCACGTGACGAGTACAGCAGCAGTACACAACTTCTTAATAGGCAACAGCACCCCCACAGGGGTGAAAACCAGTCCTGAGGGACAAGAAAATCTCAGACATTACAATGGTTCATGGCTCCCCGAATGCAAACACACACTGTACCAGTGGTATTGAAATTTCACAGCAGGGAGAAGAGACAGCTGGAAAGTCAGGAAGGTTGATATAAGCAAGCTGAAAGACACAGGTCTAGTTTGCTTT
This sequence comes from Vulpes vulpes, assembly GCF_048418805.1. Taxonomy (NCBI): domain Eukaryota; kingdom Metazoa; phylum Chordata; class Mammalia; order Carnivora; family Canidae; genus Vulpes; species Vulpes vulpes. The sequence goes on from NC_132781.1 coordinate 260,190, forward strand.
CTCCTGCACAGAAATGCACCAGAGAGTGAGGGCAGAGGCCGGGTGTGTGCTCACGGCAGCCCACGCTGCAGACACTGGGTGAAGTAAAGCACCGACGTGCTACAAACCGTCCTGATGATGCAAAGCAAATGTCTGCAATACTCACCATCCTCGAGTCGAGAAGGGAGCAACAGGCCTCTTCTGCCCAGTTCCGCCAACGCCAGACAGCCACCGTGCCAGGCATTGTCCGTCTCCTGAAAACTGAGACACACAGAAAGCCTGAGATTGCAGCGCTCCTGCCGGCTTCTCGCGCCGTGCACACACACTGCAGGTCCACGTCCTATTCCCGGGAGCCTCACTGAAAGCTGCTCGTGGGTTTTCAGAGTCGGACAGCTGAAGAAGTAAATAAGCACCGTGTCCAGGGCTTCTCTTCAGGTCTCCCGCTGACAAGCACGGGCCCAGGTGGGCCCCACGTGCTGCCAACCGAGGAAGCAGGCCACAGGTGTGCGTCCGCGAGACACCCAGGCTCCACACAGGTTTCCTGACACAGCAGCGTGTGCCAGCGGACTACACACCCAACAACTCACCCTAGCCACAGGCACTAAAGCCCGGGGACTCGCAGCACAGGGATTCTATCAAAATAAGGCTGGACTACATCAGCAGAGAGGGCAGGAGACCTCCTTCCCTGGCTTAAAGCAGAGATTAAAATGTCAGAATGAAATGCCGGTGAGAGAACTGGTTTTGCACTATTTGAAACACAGACTTTTAATAAATGATTCTGCCAATTAATCAAGTCGTAGTAAAATTGTACATCTAATAAAGTTTTCCCTGAAGTGGTCGGGAAGCTCACATTTACAGGTCCACCCTGGGATCATGAATAGCGAGAAGTCGTTCTTATAGTGCTAAGGGCTGTCCTGAAGTTCTACACTCGGCTGCCAATATAAACATGGAAATACGCTTCGCCAAAAAGCAGGAGGCATTATAGGGCCCTTTCCTGTTCTAAATCCATCATTCTGGGCTGCCTGGGCGGCTCGGCGGTAGGGCATTTGCCTCTGGCTCAGGGCATGACCTCAGGGTCCTGGGATCAAGTCCTGCATCAGGCTCCCCGCAGGGAGCCTGCCTCTCCCCCCACCTGTATCTCTCATAAATAAATGAAGAAAAATCTTTAATTAAGTAATTAATTAACTAATCCATCATTCTGATGGCAAAGAAATGTTTAAGAAAACTAACTGAACTGCATCCCTCCTAGCAACAAGCAAAAGAACGTGCAGAAAGGAGAAAGCCTAGTCTTATCTGCTCACTCCTGCGTGCCAGGGCCTACAGACATGGACTCCCGGAGACAGACGGAGGTGCTGCCCCGTGGGCGTCACCACCAACTAATGCCAATTTTTATTTCCAATTATAAATGTTTAAGTTCCAAGTTTTTTAAATGTCTGTCCCAAAGGCCATCTGACCATTTCAAAATCTAATATTGCATCTTGTGTTCTTTAGGATTTTATTTTATTTTATTTATTTATTTATTTTTTTGGTTTTTTTCTTTTTTTTTTCCTTTTTTTTTTTTTTCTTTAGGATTTTAAATGGAAAAAATGCTTCATGCTTTTCTTAAGATTTGATATATTTTTTAAGATTTATTTATTCGAGGGATCCCTGGGTGGCGCAGTGGTTTAGCGCCTGCCTTTGGCCCAGGGCGTGATCCTGGAGACCCGGGATCAAGTCCCACGTCGGGCTCCCGGTGCATGGAGCCTGCTTCTCCCTCTGCCTGTGTCTCTGGCTCTCTCTCTCTCTCTCTCTGACTATCATAAATAAATAAAATTCAAAAAAAAAAAAAAAAAAGATTTATTTATTTGAGAGCAAGCAAGCGATCAAGAGAGCGAGTACAAGCAGAGAGGGAGGCAGAGGGAGAAGCAGACTCCCTGAGCCACTCAGGCGCCCCGAGATTTGATGTCTTAAAGACACCTGCAAAAGATCAGCATTATGACGACTCATTTATGACCACAACAATCACCAGTTACACCAATGCCCGTTTCCGAACTAAACGTGTGCACCGCTGCTGGTCAACAGCTATGGAAAGGGGCACAACATTCCATCAGGCCTGTGGCCCGAGGGGAAACCAGGAAGACCAACGCCCTGCTGGCCCCTACCCTGCCCTCCAGGGGGGCTCAGGAACAGCGCCTCTCCCGCACGGCCTCAGGCAGTGCCGCCAGACGTCAGCCCACTCACTCTCTCCAAGGCCCGAACCGCACAAGCAGACGTGGACACAAACATGCAAGGTGACAACACTGTTATCACTGCATCGGCTGAGCCAGGGCACGCTAGCGTGCTGCCAAGTGGCAGAGGGCAAGTTCTGTCGCAGATCCAAGCGCAGGGCAATCCTGGGAGGGTACAGGGTCACGGGAGAATGGAGAACAGCAAGAGGCAGAGCCGTGAGTGGGTAGGTTCAGGAGAGAAAGGCCCAGAAGGGCCCAGGGACCCCAGCCCCAAACCACCAGGGGCAGTAAGCAGCACAGAGGAGGAGGACCTCAGAGGTGACCGAGTGGAGCTTGTGGAGGACAAGCAACGGTCAGTGTAGAAGGGATGGCCAAGACATTCTCGTTGATGTACTCACCTGTGCACCCAATATCCCTGGAGGACACAGGAAAAGTGGTGCCCCTCGGGTACCAGGAGGAGGGGACGATGTGTGCGGGGGCAGGTCAGAGAGAGGCACTTCAGCATCTTTCCTTCCATTTTGAATTTTTAACTAAAATATTACCCAACCAAAAGCAAAGATAAAACGAAGAGAAGAATAGAAAGCAGGAGCAGCCCCGGTGGCTCAGTGGTTTAGCGTCGCCTGCAGCCCAGGGCCTGACCCTGGAAACCCCGGATTGAGTCCCATGTCAGGCTCCCTGCATGGAGCCCGCTTCTCCCTGTGCCTGTGTCTCTGCCTCTCTCTCTTTCTCTCTGAATGAATAAATAAATAAATATTAAAAAAAAAAATAGAAAGGAGCCATGTGGTGCATCAGGGGAAGGGAGGTGCTCCCTGGGGCCGCGGCAGGGCCACCAAAGGTTTCTCAAAGTCACAGAGACTCCGAGAAGCCGCACCACATTAAATGTAATGGGATCTAAAGCTGATAACAGAAATGTAACAGAAATAACCAAAGTCCTCAAATTTGACTTCAAAAGGAAAGCAAAAAGGCTCTGGAGGCTCTGACGACAAGCTCAGCTGAACGACGATGTAAAAGGGTAGAAGCAAAGAAGAGCCACCGCTTTTAGCCGGAAGCATGTCTCCGTCTGATCGTCTCACGTACCTGAAACAATCCAGCACGGACCCAACCACGTCATCCGCCAGCTCTCTGGGAAGCCTCGCAGCCATCCTGCCAATCCTGCAAGCGAGACAGCACTCCGTCAGCATCGCCCCCGCCGTGAGGGGCACAATCGAGGAGGAACCGTCCCCACAAACTCCCCCCCTCCAGGGAACGGCAACGAGGGGCAGGCCCAGGGCAAGCCTCGCACACGCTCTGCTCGGCACGAGGCCAGCTGCCTGCAGGAGCCCCATCCTAGCGACAAAAACACACGGACACAGGCACATCCCGAGGAAGGGAGACACGGGGCAGGTGCGCCCATACGGCAGCAGCGTGCCGGCGTCGAGGCTGCCCCCCACATCCACACTGGACACCCCGACTGGGTCAGCATCCCTCCCGGCCCAGCCCACTCCGCCCACACGGGACTCTGGGCTCAGAGGCTGCCTGCTGCCGAGTGAACGCCTTCTCTGCCAGAAGAGAAGGGGGCCCCCGGCCTCTCTGGTTCCCAGAGGACCAACAGCACTGCCCGCCCGCGGCTCCGGGTTCGGGGGGCCGTGCTAGTGTCTGCTTGCTGCGTGGGGGCCGTGCCTGCCTGCGCAAGGTGGGAGGGGCTGCTGATGGGACACGGAAGAGCAAGAAAAGGAACCTTTGCAACGCAAGAAGGCGAACGTGGCATGCCCATGGTCCTGCCCACTGCGGCCAGAAAGGCCAGATGACGAAGGAGCCTCATACCCCAGTAGCTTATGTTCTTTAAAATTAGAACATAAAGTAATAAACATCTATTAGGAAAAACCATTCCACCTTCGAAAAACCTCTAAGGCATTCGCAGCTCTCAACTACACATGAAGTGCTGAATGACGGAGGCGCTCACAGACCACGGGCCCCGAGCAAAAGCTGTCGGCCCCGGGCCCAGCTCCCGCAGCGGGACGGCGGGCACCTACCCTTTGGCCGCAGACCACCGCACGATCGTGTCCTGGTCCTTCAGCCCAACCAGCAGCTGCTCTGCAAGAACACAGGAAGGCCGAGACCATGAGCCGCACGCACTCCCCGCCGTCCTAGGGAGGTCCTGCATTGCCCCGGTCACTCAAGAGCACCATGAGGGAAACTACATGAAGAGGGCAGAAAGCACCGCTGAGAAGGCTTCCCGGAGATCAGTGTCGGCCAGAGGGTGTAGAAAAGAGGGTCTCCTGGGGCCTCGGGCACAGGCCAGACTCCAGGAAGAGCCACACAGAGACCCGAAGGAAGTGGGAGATGTCAGAGGCCTCTCGGTAAGGGCATGGCAAGCCCCAGTCAATGGAGACCTTGACCGAGGTCACCAAACACGTAGGAAGGACAGGGGTCAAGTTCACTGTGACCGGGGCAGCGTAGGACCCCAGGGGTTGGGGGAGCAGGAAGTGTAGACAAGTCTGAGAAGCAGCTCACTGTGAAGGGGAAGAGAACGGACGTGAGAAACAGTGACAGGGACCAGGGGAGGAGCAAGCTGTCCCTCGTGGACAGGGAGGCTGGGGTACAGCTCAACGACGGTGGGAGACCCCGCAGTGGGGGAGGGGGGAACCCGACAAGGACGAGTGGCAGGAGGCTGGCAGGGTGTCAGGGCCCCTGCAATGAGGCTCTGCCCTCTGTGTGAGCACGGGACGGTCCTCGGGTCCCTGGGCCCAGGGCTCCTCAAGTTTGCTGCAGGAGGGACACCCCAGGGAAGCCACCACTCCCTCCCCCAAGGAGGCGACCTGGGGGCGGCGGCTGCACCCGGGAAGGCATGGTGGAGGGCGGGGTACCTGGTCCTGAGCTAGAAGGGACGGGCGGGCTCACCCCGGGGAAGCACTCGGTGAAGAGACACAGGGGCACCGGACTGCAGGCCAACGGCCACAAGCTCCTTGAAAGGTGCGGAAGGTCCCAGAAGGCCACGTGACGCAGGCACAAGAGGGGAGGAGGGCATGCAGCCAACGCGGTGCTCGCGGAGGAGCGTCCCCCGGCCCATGGGGGCCCCACCCACCTATCACGCTCTCCACGTCCTCAGGCACGTCATAGTCGCCGTCGCCGTCGCCGTCAGCAGTCTCCGCGGGCATCTGCGACCCCTCCGGACCCTGCGCGCGCGGCTGCAGGTTGGCGGCCAGGGAGCGGCAGCCGCGCTGGTACCTGCGAACACACGCTGCCTGAGCCGCGGCCGCCAGGAGCGAGCCTCCAGGGAGCCAGGGGCCTGGGCCGTGACTCCCCGTGTGCGACAGGCGGCCGCGCAGCCCTGGGAGGCACCCACGGGGCTGCCCACAGGGACCCCCAGCACGGAGCACCGCACCGCCCGAGCCCCTGCAGCGGCGCCGGAGGCCGGGGTGAGCGCACCAGCGGACGTGGTCACGAGGGCTCCTGCCCGAGCCCCAGCAGCCCTGCCCTGCCCTCCGGCCGCCGAGCCGCAGGCGTGTCCATGGCTGGCCTGGCCCCGGCTGTCCACGCCACTGCCTCGGAGGCGGGGGCGGACCCCCAGCCGCGCACGAGCACAGCTTCAGGGACACAGAACCTGACGCCACCCACTCGGTCACCCGCAGCTCAGCAGTCACCAGCCGCCCACCACGGCCCACTGTGACATCGTGCCATCCTCTGCCGTTGGTGCGGCCAGACCCACGGCTCCGGGCCAGGAGGCTGCGGCCGCGAGGGACTGTCCCTCCCAGGGAGGCTCAGGGAGACGGGGCTTCCGCCTCGCCACCCCTCTCCCTGACACAGGCCGGTCGCCACGCTGCACCGCACGCTGTGCCCCATGTGCCGGGACCTGTGGGAGGCCTCGAGCAGACAGCCGCGGGAATGTGGCCCCCCAGGACATGCGCGCCCGTGGGCGGGGCCCCACCCCCCAACCGGACACCCTGGTGAAGTCTGAGACACACCCTGACCACGGCCCCAGCTACGGTGCACCCAGATGCCAATCCACAGAAATGAGGGCATCAAACACGCACCATTTTAAGCTGCTCAATCCGGGGGTACCGCTACACGACTGGGATTCTGTCCTTCACAAGAAATCCATGAGGGGTCTTTGTCCCTTTCTGGATGGAGGGTCCTTTGTGACATTAATGAAGGGACCTGGAAGCTCCCAGGCTCCTAAGGATGCAGACTGGTCACCGTGGGAACCAACCAGAGACTGAGGGCTGGAACCTGACTCTCACCTCCTGACCCCCAGAGAGAGGACAGGGGCTGAGGTTCAATGAACCGCCAACGGCCGATGGCTTAACCAATCGTGCCTCCGTAATGAAGCCGCCGTAGAACTCCCGAAGGACGGGGTCTGGAGAGCTCCTGGGTGGTGAGCGTGTGAGACCCAGGGAGAGAGCACACCGCCCCCACGCCCCACCTGCGCTTCTCTCCCACCTGGCTGCTCCTGACCTGTATCCCTTTAGAGTAAACTGGTCCTCTAGTTAACAAAATGTTTCTCTGAGTTCTAGGAGCTGCTCTAGCACGTTAAATGTGCCCGAGGAAGGAAGTGTGGGGATCCCAATTTATACTTAGTCAAGGCACAGGTGACAACCTGGACCTGCTCCGGGCATCTGAGTGATGCAGGTGGGGGCGAACAGGACAGTCTTGTGGGACGGAGCCCTTAACCTGAGGAATCAGACACTACCTCTGGGTAGACAGGGCGAGAACAGGGAGACACCCACAGCTGGCGTCCAGGGAATCTGCTGGTGTGGGGAGAAAAACCACACTTGAGAGCAGGTGTCAGAACGGGAGTAGCAGCACATCACTAACTCAGGTAGAGCATCCCCCGCCACCACAGGAGCGTCCTCAGACTCATAACCTGCCCGGCACGGGACCCAACGAGGCCGTTCCCTTGCTCCTGTTCTCAAATCAGTACGCACGCTGATTATCTCACGGGAACGTACTCACCCGAACACTCAGCAACCACAACTACAAAGATGACAGACCTTAGGCGGCCACGGGCTTACCCTTCTGCCATCAACAACTACAAAACCCGGATGGAAGTTGAGACCAGCCAGTGGCACACACGAGATGACAATCAAGGCCAGGCTACCATTCCTCACGGCAGGAGGTGCCAGGAGCACCCCACCTCCACCTGCTTCCTCCCCAAAGGTCCTCTCTAAACCGCAGCACAGGAAAAGAGAGCTCAAGCACAGAGCAGCAGTCTTGCCTGGTGATGAAAAGAATTCACGACCACAGAGATGGTGACTATCTGGGGAGAGACGCCGGAGAAAAACTAACTGCTGAGAAGGAAATCCACAATTGTGCACAGGAGTCCCCTTGGACGACCCCTAAGACGTGTGAGGGCAGGACGAGAACCAGAAGCACCGCGAGAGAGCAGGCGGGAAGCTGAGAGCTGAGCGGAGTCCGGCGGTCACGTAAGGCTGGAGAGTCCCCGCACGTGGGCCCAGCAAGGGAGACCAGGCAGCCGCGCACTAGAAGACGGGGCGTGACGAAGGAGCAAGGGCTGCGCTCCGGGGAAGAGGAGCGGAAGACAGACCACCCTAACGTGGCCCCAGGAGGAGGGAGCAGCCCCAGCAAGTTAGCAGCCTGCCAGACGGGCTTGCTCCTGGTCAAGAAGGCAGCCGACAGAAGAACGACACTGAAGATAAAACACAAATATAACAGAGGAGATAAAATGGAAGAAAAAGGAAGAGACAGAAAAAAATAGCAAGATGATAGATTTCCATTAAATGTACACAGAAATGCAAACCAAATAAAGTAATTAGGCTGCTGAGTTCTTTTCCTTCCCACATAAAGGTTTACAGTCCCTGTGATCATCCACTCCACGTGCCAACTGAGCTGGAGAACTCAGATGTTCAGCCAAATGTTACTCTGTGCGTGCCTGAGTGCTTTTGGGCGAGATGAACATTTAACCTGGTAGACGGAATAAACCAGATGGTCCTCCCCGGTGCGGGTGGGCCTTGTCCAATCAGTGGAAGACCTGAACAGAGCAAAGAGGCCAACCGTCCGCCGGGGGAAGGAGTTCTTCCTGCCTTTAGACTCAAATGCCACCGTGAGCCCTCCTGGGTCTCCAGCTTTCTGACTCACCCTGCAGATCTCGGGACTTGCCAGCCTCCACAACCACACGAGCCAATTCTTCACAAGTGTCGTGCAAGCGCACGCACATGCCCACTTACCCTACTGGCTCTGTGTCCCTGGAGAATCCTAGTAACTGTACTGAACATTAATTTTCCAAGGCATTTTGGAAACTAACCACTAACACTTAGTCTCATAAACAACTTCTTACAGAATGAGCTATGTGACCCCCAAGGCTAATTAAGTAAAACATCACTAGAACATTAACACACTTCTCTGGAATTTGCTGGAATTTGAGCCAAAGGCTGAGTCGAGCTTTACCGAACAATTCCTCCCAAGCCACCCATATCAATTCTTGAAATAAAACGGAAGACGCTCAGCTCTGTCCCTGCCACCACCGAGTCACACGGAGGCAGAGGTCCGGATGCACTCAAGAGTGAGGAAGGCACTGCTGCTGGGGGACAATCAATGGACGTTAATACCGATTCACAAGAGGCTGAAGACCACCCTCATCCACAACGGCCTAGCACGGGAATCTGCAAAGCTGCCAAAGCCTTAGACACGTGCCCGACCCACCTCTGTGCGCTTGCATCAACTGTGAGGAGCCGGTGTGTGCCGAGCTGGCGCGGGCGCTTTGTGCTGAGCGTCAAGTCAACCTAATTAAGGTTGATGACAACGAGAAAAGAGGGGAATGCACGGGCCTCTGTCAAACTGACAGAAAAGGAAGATAAAGTGGTTGGCTGCAGTTGTGTGATGGTTAAGGACTACAGCAAGGAGTCTCAGGCCAGGGATGTCATCGAGGAATGCTTCAAACACAAGAAATGAACCAATACAGAGCTTGGTTCCTGTTCCTCATGAAAATACAAAAACAAAAAAACAAAACAAAAAACCCAAAGAGTAGACAGGCCGGGTGGCTCAGTGGTTTAGCGCTGCCTTCAGCCCAGGGTGTGACCCCAGGGTCCTGGGATCGAGTCCCGCGTCGGGCTCCCTGCGTGGAGCCTGCTCCTCCCTCTGCCTGTGTCTCTGCCTCTCTCTCTCCCTGTCTCTCATGGATAAATAAATAAAATTGTAAAAAAAAAAAAAAAAAAAATTCAAAGACCGTTAAAAACACAGTACTCCAAGCGCAGCAGAGAAGTCTGTGTCTGTGGGAGCCACTAGTGCCCCAGCAATGTGTTAATTAACACAGGCTACCCTCAGACCATTAGCTAAAACACCTTCCGTCCGCAGGCAGAGACAGCCTGGCTTTCTGAATCAACCTCGCGGAGCAACAGCCTGCTCTCTTTGAAAGAAGCTTGTACTCAGCGTGATCCCTAGTGGAGCTTTCCCTTTCATGAGCCCCAACTGGTAGTCATATTGCACCTGAATAACGTCACATAAAATGCAAAAGCAAACTTTCCTTACCACCACTCCAGCTTCAATTATCCTAAGATGTAGGGACAGGAGAAAAATAAACTAAAAGGAAAACCTTTCCTTCAGAATTAGAGACACTACCGAGACGCAGAAAATGAAGCGAAAGCAAAGGATAACCAGTGTCCTCTGCCATGGCCACCGGCACCCAGGCAGTCCCACACCAGCCTCCCCGACAGTCGCTCAGGCCTGGCCCACTGACCTCCACTTTGCCACCCTGGGCTTCAGGAAGGTCAGTCCCAGCCGCTGCACAAGCTTCACTCCAAGTTTCCGGAGCAGGGTCTGATTGCTGTCGGGGAGGTTGCAGCCCTCCAGGCACTTGAGGACGGTGGCAGCTGCAAATAACAGCACGTTCAGCTCAGACTGGGGGGGGGGGGAAGGATCTTTTTTTTTTTTTTTTAAGATTTTATTTATTTATTCATGAGAGACACAAAGAGAGAGGGGCAGAGACACAGGCAAAGGGAGAAGCAGGTTCCCTGCAGGGAGCCCGACGTGGGACTTGATCCCGGGACCCCGGGGTCACGCCCTGGGCTGAAGGCAGACACTCAACCACTGAGCCACGCAGGCACCTGGGGGGAAGGATCTTGTATGATCTCCCAAATTGCACAATCTGTGTCTGGCACCCACATTAAAACCACAGTTGAGGGACACCTGGGAGGCTCAGCAGTTGAGCGTCCAGGATAAAATGTGAAAGAGAGGGCAGCCCCGGTGGCCCAGCGGTGTAGCGCCACCTTCGGCCCGGGGTGTGATCTTGGAGACCCTGGATCAAGTCCCACATCGGGCTCCCTGCAGGGAACCTGCTTCTCTCTCTGCCTGTGTCTCTGCCTCTCTCTCTCTCTGTCATGAATAAATAAAATTAAAAAAAAAAAAAAAAGTGAAAGAGACAGTTGATCATACACAGGCCGACTCACATCGCCAACACATCCTGTTACAAACAGACCTTACCATAGGGTAAACAGTCCTCACGCTTTCCATGCTTAAATATTTGCGCCTAAGAGAAAAAAAAAATTCTGTTAAGTGTTAAAAAACATATTTAATATAAATATATATATAAATATACATATTTACAAATCCAGAACATAAATTATCAAAACAGTTCACTGCATCTTTCCTGATTTTTACTCTAAATAGCACAGAATAACAGAAGACTAGTTCCCATACATGATAAAGGGATCACAAGAGGCAGGAGAGGCCACGTCCCCAAAGGACACTGTGACCTGGGGGTGCAACCGTAAGGCCCAGTCCGCCTAGGGAGGAGGCAAGGCGTCACCACTGACACATGCCATTAAGGGCATCAGCCGAAGGAGAGTGGAGGACCTCACGGGGTTTTCCTCAACGACCCGTGTATAAGTGAAGGTGCCAAAGGGCACAAGCTACGGGCCCAGCAGCTCTCAGGCTCAGGAGCAAGCGCTCCACACGCTCCCGCAGCGCCAGGCGTGCTGGTCAGCAAGTGAGCAAGGGCTCCCCGTGCTTCGGACACACGTTTGCTCGTCCCGTGGTGCCGGGGGAGCTGTCTCCCATGCCCCCTCGCTCAGCCAGGCGCCACCCCCAGACTCACAGCCCTCACAAGCTCCAGAAGCTCAACCTGAATTCCACCCTCCACTGCCGGGTCTGGAAGAAAAGGGGGCTAATTCTCACCAGCATGCAAGCCTCGAGCACGGAGCACTTCTAAGACTTTCTTAGAGAATTTCCTCTCCTTCCAAAATGGCATTTAAGCCGCAACGTAGAACTACGTGTTTCGGATGGGAAGGTACGTGAGCCGTGTGCGCTGGCCTCCCCGGCCCCCCGACACCAGGTCCGGACAGCGAGCTCAGCCCTTCGAGCCGCCCCACTGGCATCAAGGGGCAGACGGGCTACCCCGTGCCGCCCTGTCAGGACCCACAGAATCGTCACAATGGCTGTGGCGTCAAGCCACAGGCTCCGGGGTGGGCCGTTAGCCAACAGAGAACAAACCCCAACTTAGGAAATCCACCCTGTAGGCCAGAGCGCTACCGTCGCGGCCTGGACGGCAGACACCGCCCGGCAGCAGGATGGGGACGCGGGGCAGGGTCACAGAGACGGTCCACGCCGGTGCAAAGGTCTGCAGGGAAGGAGGGGAGGACGGTGAGCAGCCAGGAGCACAGCCAGCAGCACCGGACAGGTGAAGCGTTCCCCGGGGGGGCCCTGGGCGCTCAGTCGGCCCTCACTCGGGTCATGAGCCCGAGACCATGGGGGTCCTGGGATCGAGTCCCGCATCGGGCTCCCTGCACATCAGGGCGTCTGCTTCTCCCTATCTGCTCCTGCTCTCTCCCCCTCACTCTCGCTTGCTCAAATTTTTTTCTTTTTTTTTTTTTTTAACAAAGTTTTTTTTTTTTTTTTAAATTTTTTATTTATTTATGATAGTCACAGAGAGAGAGAGAGAGGCAGAGACACAGGCGGAGGGAGAAGCAGGCTCCATGCACTGGGAGCCCGACGTGGGATTCGATCCCGGGTCTCCAGGATCGCGCCCTGGGCCAAAGGCAGGCGCCAAACCGCTGCGCCACCCAGGGATCCCTCAAATTTTTTTCTTTAGTGTTTCTTGGGTTCATTCACCAACTATTAAGAATTTAAAATATTATGACATGCCAGGAGTGATGGCTCATGTGAACGTTCTTTATTTGCCAAACTCCTTACAGAGTGTAAGAGAACAGAACAAAAGTGGCGAACGCTGGCTGACACGGGCCCAGCGCTGGGCACGGGCACACGGCAACGGCCCCAGCCTGTCCCCACCCCACGAGGCGGCCCGCAGCGAGGCCCAGCCACTGACTGGACCGACCTCAGGGTACCGGGACTGTGTCCCTCTGCTCCTCCCAACCTTGAATCCCACAGGATCACCCAAGCGCTCTGTGCACCTGGAGAGGAGGGTCACCGGGAACCAACCCGTGAACAGACTCCGGAGGGCAAAGGGATGAAAAGGAAGGAACAACACGCACACGCGCACACACACACCAAGGAAGAAAAGCGCTTTGTTTTTGCTAGTTTTTTAAGACTGCATTTATTTATTCGAGAGAGAAAGAGTGAGCATGAGTAGAGGCAGAGGGAGAAGCAGACTCTCCGCTGAGCAGGGAGCCCAACGCGGGATGCGATCCCGGGACCTGAGCCCAAGGCAGGTGCTTTACCAACTGGGCCCCCAGTCGCCCGGGTCTGTGTTCACACATAAAAATGGGGCACGTGCGCTGCCGTGGGCTCTTGCGAGCATGTGGCTCCGCAGACACACGCGGGGCAGTGAGTTGGGGGGTGGGGGGGCTGAACCACTCTCGTCTCCTGACCGTCTTAAGGATTCACCGGCCGGGCCGGCAAGCGGGAGGTGCGCTCCTCTCTCCACGAAGCACACAACGTGAAGCAGCTGCACACGCTGCACAAGCAATCACGCCTCTTTGAGATCTGAGAGAAATGACCGTCGGGTCTGTTTCTGTTGTTCTAGAAACCAGCACAGTGCAAGGTGCAAACAAAAGGAGTTTCTTAGTAATCACTCTCCGCTGCCACACCTTCCCATCGCTACCCACCCAAGCCTGCTTTTCTGCAACGTGCACACCAGCTTCCCCTCCCCGGGGCATGTTCTGTGCGCGGTGAATCACAGGCCGTCGGCGGCTCGGGAGCCAGTCCGCCCGGCTGCCGAGCAGGAGACGCTGGTCTCAGGCTCCCCGAAGCACCACCGAGTCAAGGCCAAGAAAAGCAGCTCCACCCACGACCCAGGCAAAAGGCCCCCCACGCCACGCCAGCTCCGGGGGCCCTCGGCGGCTCCCGTGAGCTCTGGGAGCTGGTGAGCACGCTCTGAACCAGCCTGCGGGGCCCCTCAACATGTGGTCCTGTCCCGGGCGCCCCAGGAAAGCGTGCTACCACGATCACCGGCGAGCAGCCGGGCAGGGCTCGGCCAGGTGCTCCCCCCTGCACCCCTGACCCGGAGCAGCTCCGGGCCCCTCACGGCAGTCAGGCCACACGCGACGCAGGTAACCGTGAACACGGCCGGCAGCGAACCCACCAGCTCCCGAGTGGACAGCACTGAGAGGTGGGCCACGTCCTCCGCCGCCCCACAGCAAGCCCACCGAGGGCCACAGCTCTCGTGGACGGCCGCAACGGCGCTTCGCAGAGGAATCCTAACACACACTTCACAGTTCAGGGCAAATGACCCTCCTCCCACCTCCGGCTGGAACCCACTGCCCCCGCGGGCTGTGAAGGAGCCTATGTCCGCCCCCGCCCCCCGGGACAGCAGGAAGCTGGGGCTGCCGGGAGGAGCACTGAGAACACAGAAGCGGGGGGTCCTGAAGGCAGCGCCCACCTGGGCTGCACCCCCTCCAGGGGGAGCCCTGCCAGTAAAGGGGGCGAGCCGGGGGGGCCAGAGGCACCTGCAGGCCCCAAAGACGCAAGCCCTCTCCTCTCCTCTCGAGAACGACCACGCTGGGTGCGGCCCTCGGACCCCCACCGCCCAGCTCAGGGCCCCAGTCACATGCCACACACTGACCCGCCGCACAAAGACCCTCAAGGACCTTTAACAGCAGGTTCCAAACACTGCAAAGCTGAGAGAAGTGGAAGCTCCCCGTTAAGAGGGTTAGAATCAACCCGTGAGCAACAGAGCTGGGGCTGCTGCGGCCTCCACAGCGGAGGGGGGAGGGCCAGCAGGACACGCGGGGCAGACCCAGGATGAGCAGGACCTCAGGCCCCCGGGAGGCCTCTGTTATTCCCACTGGCTTCAACAGCTGACAATTTTAGATAAAAATAACTTTCTCAATCAATCGAGAAGTACCAGAAATCCTAATCGCACGTCCCCCACTTGCCTGCCCCAGGACGGACGCAAGGTGCAAGGACACGCCTGCCACAGAGAACCCAACAACACGCGTGCACCAGGGCAGGGAGGGGCTCTGAGCCCACCCGAGGCCCCGGCCCCTCCACGTGGACGAGGAGATGCAGGGCGGCAGGAAGAAGGGGTGGCCCCACGGAGAGAGCCTCCCCGCTGCCTGGTCTCCTAACCCTGGGCACGGCGACAGGTGCCAGCCCAGGGCCCGAAACCCCGGGGAGCCCACACGGCCCCGACAGCACCGAGGGTGGTACAGACAGAGCCCAGCTGCGGCGGGGGAGGCAGGGGGGCCGGGGACCCGGCTCGGGGCTGGCCGGCTCCCCTCCGGAGAGGCCCCGGGCACAGGGCCCCGCGTACCAGGACAGGACAGCCTGGCCGGGACACACCCCAAGCCTGCACCGGGGCTCCAGGTGAACGCTGCAGAGGGGGACTCACGGGGCGTGAAGCACAACGGGTGCACCGAGCTAGGGCCCTGGGACGGAGGAGGGGGAGCAGGAGCCAGAGGTCAAGGGGGGATCGGGAGAAACCTCAGCTGCCCCCAAGCGGCAAGGAAAAGCCTGAGGAACACCTGCTTCCAGGGAGGCGTGAGAGCCCGACCCCCGAGGGCAGGCCCACGGCCCTCGAAGCTCGGCCCCGGCCGTCCAAGAGGCGTGACAAGGCCGGCTCCCTGCGAGCGTGCACCTGTCCAGCAGGACACGTCGCCTCCGCACACGGCCGGCGTACAAAGCAGGCCCGTCACTGCGGGGGAAGCCGGGCCACACACCGTGCGTGTTTCAACAAGACTCCGGCCGCCGCGCTGCCCGCCCCGCTGCCCGCCCCGCGTAAACTGCTGAGTCCCGTGAAATTAAAACAGTATCAGAGCTGGCGGCTCCGTGGACTTAGACCCGCGGGAACGGCAGGTACCCATCACGTGAATTCCACAGCAGCGCACGAACACCACGCGCGTGCACACACGTACTGGAAGACACGCACGTTCATATGGTTCTTGCCGCGCCTCCCCCCACCCGGACCCTGCCCCAGCGGGGGCCGGGGCCGCACAGCCCCGTGGGGACCGTCTGTCCTCCGGCCACGCTGCACCCCAAGTGAAACCACAGGGTGTCAGTCTCCAGAGAACCCGGAGAGAAATCAAAGCCTACGTGAGAAGTGTTTTGGATAATCAAGTGGCTTCTCTTCATCTTCAAAGAGCATGACACGCACTAATTAGCCTCCACACCACCCTGTGAGGTAAGAGGCTTGTTATTTCCCTTCCACAGGCGGGGAGCACGGAGCAGGGCCTTCACCTCCGCCTGGGGTCACGGGCGTCGCTACAGGCTGTCCCGAGGCTCGGGACTGGCCCGCAGCAGATCGGCCTCCCTTAGGGCAGCGAAGCACCCAAGGGCAGAGCCAACACACCCTGCAGCCCAGGACGTGCGTTTCTGGTACATCCTGCCCTTGGAGAAGCGACAGCCGCTCTACCTGGACACTCCCTTTATTGACTTAGACTTCAGGCAAAACCAGAGAGGCCTCGGCGTCTCGCCTCACACACGCACTCAGCGCCAGGGACAGGAGCACTTGGTTTTTAAGGTTTCCAGCAAAACGTCTTCTCCTTTGACGAGAGCCGTGCTTTCATCAAGGGTAAGTGGCCTTGCGGTGAAGAGGGCACACGGTCGTAAC
This sequence comes from Vulpes vulpes, assembly GCF_048418805.1. Lineage (NCBI taxonomy): Eukaryota > Metazoa > Chordata > Mammalia > Carnivora > Canidae > Vulpes > Vulpes vulpes. The sequence goes on from NC_132781.1 coordinate 276,312, forward strand.
CGGCGAAGAGGAGAGTGTTTTACTGCCACACCTGCCCGGTGTTCCCCCCGCCTCGCAGCCACACAGGGCACGCACGGAGGGAAACCCCACAGCACCAGTCAGTCCTGGGCCCTTCGATCTGGGCAGTGGAAGCCAGGATGGCCCAGCTATCAATAAGGAAGCCCACATAGCGTATTTCCAACTTTTCATACTTGGTTTTCCTTCTCTGAACTTTCCCAATTTGCAATGATCCAATTGTTTAAAGTACGACTAAACCCGAGGACCTTCGAGTGATAGGAAACTGCCAGACTCCAGTCCCCCCCCCCCATCCCCCTACAAGAGTTAAAATTCATCGCTGCAAGAGGAACATGCTTCCAGGAAAATAAAGTCCAACCCTAGTTTCGATGGTGCTCGTTACGAGTTCACCTGTTTTGCCTAACACACTAATGAACAGGTGGATAGAAATGAAGCCAAGTGCATCAAAGGAAACAGATGAAATCCGAAAGCACAATACACCTGCAAGTTTCATCACGCACAGCGGACGCCCAGCCTCTGCCGTGCAGGTCTGACGAGCTCATGGCGAAACCTGCTCCTGCTCGGAGAGCCCAGCACCCACACCACTTCCTCCCGCCCAGGCGGCATCGGCAGTAATTACACCAAACCACCCCTTTGAAAAGGAAAAAGAGAAAAGGAAACAAGACGTGTGATTCCAGAAAGACCTAGGGGCTGCAGAAGGCTCCGGGAGGCTGGACCCCGCGGGCGGCCGCTTCCCAGCAATCCCATTCACTCTCCTCCCTGGGGTCTGGGCTGCCCTGTCAGGCCGTCGCCCACCTTGCTGAGGGCACGCCTCTCCGGGCAGTGAGGAGCAGCTGCCAACGCTGCTTCACTGCCCTGCTGGGCGGATGGGGTGGGAGCTCTTGGGAAAACCTCCCTATTCCTCAGGAAGGAGAACAAGAGAACGTCTCCTAAGTGTGGAGCCTGGAGACGTCCCGGGCACTACCCCACTCCTGGCTGGCTCTCCCCACTGAGGAGAATGCTGACCCAGGCCCACAGCTGGCGGGACAACACACGGGGCCTGCCTTTGCCACACCAGCCCTGGGTTTTGCCACCAAAGGCATGCGTCTCCCACCTAGGAGCAAGAAACAGAAAACCTGGGAACAATCTAGAGACAAACAACACAATCATCAAAATTTTTTTTAAAAAATAAAAGGACCCAGGGCAGAGCAATTGCAGAACCAGACAAATAGGGGTCCCCATGTCCTTCTCCAGCCTTCAGTAAGAGCACCAGCGCCCCAAGGACCTGACCCGGGACAAGTGAGCCACCGGGAGCTCTTGCAGGTGGCTTGAGCGCACAGGCCTACCACCGTGTCTTCTGGGAAAGCTGCCTCCTCGCCGCCAGCCCAGGCAGGAACCACACAGGCCTCACCTGCCTGCAGGTCCCTGGGGCAGTCACGGCAGGCTCCGGCCCCCCAGGCTAGGCGCCCTGCTGGCCCAGCTGCCCCTGTGCACACGAAGGCAGCCGTGGCTCCTGGAGGGGTGGCTTTTGGGCAAGGGCTACAGGAGACCCTGGGAGCCCGTCCCAAATGCAAATTGCCGACTGAGCAAAGAAGGTCTAAAATAGGACCATACCCGCAAGAGGAAGTTAGGTCGCCTGTGCCTACTCCTGCGCCCACACTCAGGTGGGTCTAGCATTCCGCCCTGCAGGCCACAGCAGACCACAGGCCCCAGCTACATTTTGTCAGACCTTCCAATGGTTTCTCCGTGACCTAAGACTTCTCAATGTGACTCACAGCAAAAAATGAAGAATCCACTTACACCCAAACCTTCACATAAAACAGCTCTGCTGTTCGCCCATCCTTTACCAGAATTAGCTAAAACATAAAGGCGCTCCCCCAGGATTCAGGCGACGAGAGCCTGTGTCTCGCATGTCCCCCCCATCCGCATCCACTTTCAGCGCCCTCTCAGGCCAGCCTCGCCCCGCACTGACTCCCATTACAGCAATTACACTGACAATCCCAATAAAACCCTCTGTAAGCACCACCTCCACACACAGCTGGAAGGAAAGCCACCTGAGGGCACAGGCCACGCGTCTACACAAGCTGATACGCCATGTCTCATCGACGTAACAGGTGTGCGGCCATGAGAAAAATTAAGACCTCAAAAACAGAAAATACTTAAACTGTTAAAGAAAAAGCTCTTGTTTCATACCCAAAGGGAACTAGAATATACGCTCCAACAAAAAGCTGCACGCAGAGGTTTAAGTGAGCCCCACTCCCAACAGCTAGGAATTCCCAGACAGTGGACTCCCAGTGGGCGTGAAAAGGAATGAATTACTGACCTAAGCCACTTTCCTAAGCCGGAAACATGATGCTAAGTGGCGAAGGTCACTTGTACGATTCCATTTATGCAAAATGTTCAAAATGAGCAAATCCACAGAGATGGAAACTAGATTAAGGTTTGCAGAGGGGAATGGGGAGTGACTGTTAATGGGTGTGCGGTTTCCTTCAGCGGTGATGAGAATATTCTGGAATTAGATCGTGGTGAGGGGTGTGCAACCTTGTCCATAAACAAAATCATCACTGAGTTATACACTTTTAAAAAAGTGGATTACTTACGGTATGTGAATTATCTTGGGTTTTTTTTTTTTAAGATTTGAGAGAGAGCACGCATGAGCACGTACATGCACGCACACATGCATGTCCAAGAGGGGAGAGAAGCAAAGAGAGAGCAAGGAGGAGAGATGCAGACTCCCCGTGAGCGCGGGTTCCCAACACGGGTTCAGCTCCACAACCCAGGAGATCACAGTCTGAGCCAAAATCAAGAGTCGGACGCCCAACTGACTGAGGCACCCTGGCGCCCATCTCTCAATATTTTTGAAAACCTAGTGCACAGCCTATCACGTTCATACACAGAATGGAACAAAGCGTGAAAAAAGCAGCACCTCAACAGACCACAGGAATTCAGCACACGTTCTATTTTTCCAGGTTTCTTTATAAAATGTCCTAAAATACTCCCATCAACTGAAAGGCTGGCCTTCCCAAAGACAACAGCGGCAGGGGTGGAAAGAAACAGACGCCGAGAACATTCCTGAGAGAGGCCAGGCAGTCTGTGCCCCAAGCGCCCGGGACAGGGAGCGCAGGGAGAGGGCTTTCCCCAGGCCCCGTGGCCGACCCGGCGCTCACCTCCCCTCCCACAGCTGGGCCCACTGCCCCGGGTGATAACCTTCCACTGGCCCTCGCAGCTTCCTACACCTCGTCCCACCCGGCAACAGCTGACACACAGGACAACACCCAAGAAAATGTCACGCTGAGTCATGGGTCCAAACGCCTCCATTTAAAGGCAGTCCAAAATGCCTTGCCCTCCAGAAAGTAGGCCATGGGCCTCTACAGCTCCAGAAACAAGGCCGAGAACCAAGTTTCACCCGCTGCACTTAAAGAGCAAAGAGGAGGCACCGTGCCCACGACACCCGGACCACGAGGGCCTGGGCAGCTGCCCCTCTTCTGGGAACGTCCTCATCAGCACTAAAAGACGACACAACAGACAGGAGGAGCAGGGGGTGGGCACCAAGCAGTGCGCTCTGGGCGGGTGCTGTTGTGTATTTAACACACTTTTACTAACATCCTGACCCGAGCAGCTGAACAAAAGCAAATTTCGAATCACCTGCCCTACTTCATCAGAGCCGGTTCCAGTAATCACACTCTACACGATTACGCAGCAGGAACCCCGCCGAGGGTGTGCCCCGCCCGCCGCCCGGCTCTGTGGACACTGCCGCCCCCTGGTGGCGACACGCCAGGTGCTGGACCGCGCTGCTGGGGTTAATGGTCTCCCTATGCTCGGCCTATTTCAGGACGGACTCCAAGGTGAGCACGACTTGCCCCCCGCCCTCCCGGGCAGTGCTTACCAGGGCCTGCAGCGTGCCATCCATGGCAATGACCCCCTCGATGGTCTGGAAGGAGGAGCGGGCCAAGGTGTGCAGGCTCCAGTCCAGGAAGCCGGCCATCTTCTTCTGCTTGACATCAGGCCGCGTGACAAACCTGCCAGAAGGACGCAAACAGGCAGGGTGAGCGCTCAACCTCGGCCCCAGAGGAGAGCTCCCCCTCTGCGGCCCACCGTGTCCTCCCACCGAGAGGAGTCTTCACACCAGGATCTGTTCTCCGCAGGTGGGTTACATCCTCCTTTCAGGACACGCTCTCCAGGGCGCTCTCCAATCTAAAATACCAGACACCACCCAGGCCACGGCCCCCTCTGAGGTCATGTGCCAGTCCCCCACCCCGTCTCCTCCCTGCTGGGCTCCCACTCCTCCCGAGGCCCCCTACGCCGCAGGACCACGTTTACCTGGCCCCAACACTACCAGGAACCCTGAACCCACCAACACCTACGACTCAGCCCTTCCCTTCGCCTCAGGACACTGGACCGCCTCGTACAGCAAAGCCTGGCCCCAGGCCCCTGTCCCTGCGCCTGCGCTGGGTCTCCCTTCCCCCTTCCCTCCACCCAAGGCTGCACAGCCCCTTGCACAGCCCTCACCTGCTCAGCTCGGCACTCTCTGGACGTTCAGATGGTACGTGCTAGATCCTGCGCGCTCTCACACTCCTGGTCTAGGCCAGCAGCCACCCCCCATCCCCACACCGAACTGGCCTCAGCTATCTGACTCGGGGGCTCAGGTTGAGCCCGTGCTCTCCTTGGGAAGCTTCCACTCTCGAGACAGAAACACGGGAAACAGGCGAAGAACATGAAGAGACAGACGGGGGGAGACGTGCAGCCTCCCAGAGGGCCCAGGGACACCGTCCCAAGGACACATGGGACTGGAGAGCGTCAGGAGAGAGGACCTCACTCCCTTCACCTGCCCCCCACAGAACACGCTTGGCGGGACCCTGCACTTAACGCTCTGCAAACCCGTTTTAGCTCTGCAAACCCGTTTTACGACACGCTGGTCCACTTCTCCCCGGTGTTGGCACCATGTACATCACGGCCTGCTCCAGAGCCGTGGTTCTGGCACCTGCCTCAGAACCCTCGCGGGAAGCTCTCATCCAACCACAAGCCCTCCCACCTCAGGGCCCTCTCTCCCCTCAGAACAGCCACGGCCCAGTGTATCAGACGATGCTCAGCCAGTGCAGTTACACGCAGCCCATTCCGGAACACTCGGAGAAGCTGCCTGCCCAGCACCTGGCAAACCGGCAGGAGCATTTCTAACGCACTGAAAACCAGCCTCAACCACGCGAACTGCATACTCATCCCGACCACTAGGTGGTGCCGGAGAGTCCCGCCGAGTGGTTGCCTGTGTCCCCAGGTCACCATTCCCGGAGGACATCAGGGCAGGACCACAGGGCAGGGCCTCAGCTCCCCAGGCGCCAGGTGCCATGGTCCACAGAGTCAAACTCAGCATGGCTGTACCAAACCCTCAGGACTGCTCGTAATAATAAATAATAAAAACATTGTTTTTTCCGTTTAACAAATTTGGCAAATGTGTTAGAATTACACACAGTACTGATGAAAGTATGGGGAAGAGATAACCCTGCCAGTTAATTGCACTTAAAACCCCTAAAATGGGAATCCCTGGGTGGCTCAGCGGTTCAGCGCCGCCTTCAGCCCAGGGCGTGATCCTGGAGTCCCCAGATCGAGTCCTGCATCGGGCTCCCTGCATGGAGCCTGCTCCTCCCTCTGCCCGGATCTCTGCCCCTCTCTCTCTCTCTCTCATGAATGAATGAATGAATGAATGAATGAATAAATAAATAAATCTATCTTAAAAAAAAAAAAACCTAAAATGTCCGTTCACCTTCCAGGAATTCACCCCTAAGAATCAATCAGAATGGTCCAAAGTTTTACGTAAGACGTTCACAATGACATTGACTTTGCTAACAAGCTGCAGAGCAGCAGTCGCACGTCCCGTAGGGGACTGGAGAAACAGTAACAGATTCACACCATGATCGTGTTTTGGAAAAAGACTGAATGAAGCTCCAAGTCCATCTGTTGGCACCTGGTACAACAATAATGTTTTCCAACGTGCCCACGGACAGAAGGACAAAAGACAGAAGCAGTTACGTCTCTGGGAGATGACGGTACACGTGGAGTTTGTACTTTATATTTTATTTTCCAAAACATGGGATTACTCTTACAATTAAAAAGAAACTCATTTTTTTAATCACAAGAAACCTCTGTCCAGTGAGTACTTCCCTCCCCTCAGGAGTGAAGCAATGCAGGTGAGCTCACCTGTTCCCCCCCCCCCCCCCAAAATCAGTTCTACACAAGCTCTGCCCTGTGGCGCAGGAAGTGCTTGCACAAACACCTCAGCCAGGGCCCCACTGCCCTACAAAGGGTTTCTCTCTTTTTTTTCTTTAAGGTTTTATTTTTTAAAAATGTTTTTAATTTACTTATTTATTCATGAGAGAGACAAAGAGAGAGGCAGAGACACAGGCAGAGGGAGAAGCAGGCTCCATGCCGGGAGCCCGAGGGGGGACTCGATCCTGGGATCCCAGGATCACACCCTGGGCCAAAGGCGGGCACTAAACCGCCGAGCCACCCGAGCTGTCCCCAAGGGTTTCTCTTACCACTTTGTGTAAGGTCACGGCTACACCTAGGTACAAGGGGACCCTGAATGAGATGTTACCCACTTTCCCAATCAAAATATCCAAAAGTTTTCACAGTCCATTTCAACTTTCACAAATATAGAGTGGGGAAAAGCCAAATTTTCTATTTACTCTATACACTTATTTTAAGTCACCCATCCTACGAAAGATTAATTTAGGAAAACTGCTTTCTGGGATGCCTGGTGGTTCAATGAGTGAAGCGTCCACCTTCAGCTCAGGTCATGATCCCAGCGTCCTGGGATGGAGCCTGGGCTCCCTCCTCAGTGAGGAGTCTGCTTCTCCCTCTGCCCCTACCCTGCTTGTGTGTTCTCTCTCTCTGTTTCTCAAATAAATAAAATCTTAAAAAAAAAATAAAATAAAATAAAATAAAAAAAAACCAGCTTCCTTCCATTCTCACATTTTCTGGAACAAGTTTACACAGCTCTCACGTACAGCTCTGATGTTCTGCAGAGACGCCGAGGCCACTGGGTCAGCTTACCCAGCTCATCAGACAAAGCCACGTTCACCTGTTTGAGGCACAGTCTGTTTTTCAGTCAACAGGGAATGTGTGCGGGTTTCCATCCCAAGCCACAGTGATCCAATCAAGCTCATGACCTCCACAAACCACAGCGTTAACTGCTTTCTAAGTGACCTTTAGAGACTCATCTAAGCACCACCACCCCAAAGCTGAGGCCCTGCCCACGTATAACCGCTACACCTGTTCTGAACGTGCACTGTTGATGGGCCTGTCGGCTGACCTCCAAAGCCCCAGACCACATTGTCGGGTTCGGAGGTCTCTGCAGCCTCCTCAGAGAGAGAGACGAGCAACGGGCAGTAGCAAAGACTTCCCAGGCCACGGCCCGTCAGCCAGTGTCCTCCTCCAAGGTAACACAGAAACACGGGGAACACGGAAGAGGACGGAAGACAAACCCTCTCAGAGCACACTAGTCACATATCAAGCAACGCAGCTGGCAGCGGCCGAGAGATACTCACTTGGACACGAGGACAGCGGCTGCATCCCGGGCCTTGTCACTGACAACCAGGTAGGCCTACAAGGATAAAGGACAGGCCCGTTACACACACCATGTAAATCTCGGGGACCTGCTCACCAGCCAGTCCCACACGCGGCAGCCCCCAGAGAACCCGGAATGAAGCTTCTAGGCAGAGGCCACATCCCAAAGCTGCACAAACCATCCCTAAACTGGAACCACAGTCGCCAGCAGCTGCCGAGTGCTGTGCTCACCACAGGGCAGGTGCCCAGCTGCACACGGCATGTGGCCAGACCCCTTGAAACACACGTGTCACGCGGCTATCACAGGGAGTCACAGAGGCACCTGGGTGGCTCAGGCGGTCGAGTGCCCGACTCAGCAGGGAGACCGCTTGAGGTTCTCTTCCCTCTCCCTCTGCTCCTCCTCCTGCTCATATTCTACGTGTGTGTGTGTGTGTGTGTGTGTCTCAAATAAATCTTTTTTTTTTTTTTTTTTTAATTTATGATAGGAACACAGTGAGAGAGAGAGGCAGAGACACAGGCAGAGGGAGAAGCAGGCTCCATGCACCGGGAGCCTGACGTGGGATTCGATCCCGGGTCTCCAGGATCGCGCCCTGGGCCAAAGGCAGGCGCCAAACCGCTGCGCCACTCAGGGATCCCTATGATTTTTTTTTTAAAGATTTATTTGAGAGAGGGATCCCTGGGTGGCGCAGCGGTTTGGCGCCTGCCTTTGGCCCAGGGCGCGATCCTGGAGACCCGGGATCGAATCCCACGTCAGGCTCCCGGTGCATGGAGCCTGCTTCTCCCTCTGCCTGTGTCTCTGCCTCTCTCTCTCCTTCTCTCTGTGTGTGTGACTATCATAAATAAATAAAAATTAAAAAAAATAAATAAATAAAAATAAAAAAAAAATAAAAAAAATAAAATAAAAATTAAAAAAAAATCATAGCATCCACGAAGCACACGTGGGACCTGCCAATATGTGAGAATGCAGTTGGGAGGCCCCACTCAAACAGGACCACCCAGGGTCAAAACAAAATAACTATTTTGTGTTCAGAAGCCTGCCTTAAGTCTCCAATTCTCACCTCCACTTTTTTCCAAATGATCCACAAAATATCTTTTTTCTAGGGGACAATCACATACCCAGTGCCAAACCCTTAGGAACATACAGCCACTCACCTGACCGTCCCATTTACACGACAAATACACACAGGGTGTATGTAAAGGTGCCTCATCACCATACTACTTCTCACAGAATTAGAAACAAACTAAATGTCCATCTACAAGAGAATTTTGTTTAAAGATTTATCGATGGGACAGCCGGGGTGGCTCAGCGGTTTAGCGCCACCTTCAGCCCAGAGCCTGATCCTGGGGTCCCGGGATCGAGTCCCATGTCAGGTTCCCTACAGGGAGCCTGTTCTCCCTCTGCCTGTGTCTCTGCCTCTCTGTGTGTGTGTGTGTGTGTCTCTCATGAATAAATAAATAAAACCTAAAAAAAATAAAGACTTATTGATGGACTGATCTGAGCAAAAGCATGCACATCCAGGCGTGGGGGAGGGGACAGGGGCAGTGGAGAGGGAGCATCTGCAGCGGACCCCACACTGAGCACAGCACCTGACGCAGGGCTCCATCTAATGACCCTGAGATCACGGCCTGAGCCAAAACCAAGAGTCTGACACTCAACCAACTGTGCCTCCCAGGCGCCCCAAGAGAATATCGTTAAAATTAGGGTTCAGTGGAGCACCGTTTCCCTTCAAGATTATGAGAAGACATCTACACACTGACAAAACGCCAGGGAAAAAGCAGCTCGCAGAGCAGCAGGACACCAAGGGCGCGTGCACAGAGTGAGCAGCTCGGGATCAAGAAGCAAACTTCCTGGCTTCAAATCTGATCTACCACTGACTGTAAAGTGAACCAGCTAAGTTATTTTTTTTTACTATCGTCCCCTCAGTAAAATGAAGATAGAAAGAGTTAGCCATTGGGACACCTGGGGGCTCAGTGGCTGAGCATCTGCCGTTGGCCCAGGTCGTGATCCCAGGGTCCTGAGACGGAGCCCACGTCAGGGTCCCTGCTTGGCGGGGAGTTGGGTTCTCCCCGACCCCTCCCCTCCCCTCATGCTCTCTCTCGCTGTCTCAAATAAATAAAATCTTTTAAAAAGTATTGTTTAAAAAAAAAAAAGGTAAACTAAAAAAATTTAAAATTAAAAAATTAAAAAATGTAAACTGCTCCATTCAGTAGAATTATGTGAGTCATCACACAAAAGATGATTAGAACAGTGTCTAGCACATAGCAGACACTCAACAGACACCCGACCGCGAGTGTTCACACCTCGTGGAACCCGTCCTGTGTGGGCTGGACACAGTGACCTGCTTCTAACCAAGAATGTGGCAAGGGGTTAGGACGCCACTTCTGTGACTTGCTAACATCATGGCGGCTCTGTCTTGCCAGCAGACCCTGCCCTCTGCCAGTTTCGAGGGAATGCGCTGCCATGTTAAGGGGGCCACATGGCAAGGAACAGCCAGCAAAGAACCCTTGGTCCAACACCCTCAAGGGTCTGGCTTATGCCAATCACCCCGACAACAGGAAAGCAAGCCTTACTCTGGACGAGTTTTGACTTCAGCTGGGAGACCTGGATGCAGACTGCCCAAATTCCTGACCCACAGAAACTATGAGATAATAAGTGTGTGTTGTGTTAAACCACTGAAGTTTGGGGTAATGCAAATACTATGCACATAGACAAATTACTACCTCACAAAAAGTATGAAAAAATATATAAGGGTTATTATTCCTCGGCACTAGAATTTGAGGGACTTTGACTTTTTTTTTTAAGATTTTATTTATGAGAGACACAGAGAGAGGCAGAGACACAGGCAGAGGGAGAAGCAGGCTCCATGCAAGGAGCTCGACGTGGGACTCCATCCCGGGTCTCCAGGATCAGGCCCTGGGCTGAAGGAGGCACTAAACCACTGAGCCACCCAGGCTGCCCCAGGGACTTTGATTTAGCATCTTTCTTGCTTTGCTTTATTTTCTCATTTTTCTACGCTGATCATGTATTATTTATACAGTATTAAAAATTAAAAACCAAAAAAATAATTTAAAAAATTAAAAACCAAATTTAAAATGGACCTTTAGGGGATCCCTGGGTGGCTCAGCGGTTTGGCACCTGCCTTTGGCCCAGGGCATGATCCTGGAGTCCTGGGATCGAGTCCCACATCAGGCTCACTGCATGGAGCCTGCTCCTCCCTCTGCCTGTATCTCTGCCTCTCTCTCTCTCTCTCTGTCTCTCATGAATAAATAATCTTTTTTAAAAAATAAAAATAAAATGGACCTTTATTTTCTCTTACAACTGCCCCGAGATCTCTCATATGTCATTACTACGATTAGCAGACAATTGGCACTACCTACAAAGAATTGAGATTTGCTAAGTAATTCATCCTCTCCCCTATATGAATTATCATCACACTTTCAAAATAGGTTAGGAAATGGAATTTTACCTCACTGAAAAAACAGTAACAGCAGTCAAAGAAACCTAAGTGTTAAAAGTGTGGCTAATTAAACTCTAATATCAAGATAGCATGAGAATGAAAAAGAACACTAACTAGCAGCTAATGACGTGCATGATCACAGTTACCTCTGCTATTTGGAGAATGCGATCCATTATGGACATTCGCGTCTGTCCAGGTTGCGTAAGGAGGTTCCCGTCCAGGCGTGAAAAATCAAAAGGGATCAAGCAGGTCACAGAGAGCCAGAGTAACAGCATGTAGCGCGTCTCCCAAGTCTAGGAAGTTAAATCAAAGTAAAACGGCTGCTGCACGAAGGACAGAGGTAGCCCGTAGGCCCCGCTCACAGTCCTCCCGCCCTCCCCGCCCCTCGATGCCACCACAGGCCCGTCAGGTGCGGTCCACTCAGAGCCTGGAGCACAGACCCTCACGAGCTGCCCCCGGCCTCCCCTGTGCCCCCCGCACACACCCGCCGTCAGACAGCCCGTTACCTCCGCAGACGAAACAAACAGCAAAACGAACAAAGAAAAAGCACAACATGCCAGTCTAATGGCTCCTCCTGGCTGGCACCCTTCAGCACACAATCAGCAGATTGAGAAAGTGAAAAACAAAAGATGGAGAACAAAAGATTTCAGAATAAAAACTATCCTCAACTTCCAGTCAAAGAGGAGTGCCCTTATTTTAGGAGGGCAGCGAAACAAGACTCCACTTCGGCCCTGGGATCACGCATCCGGCACGAGAAGCAGGGGAGAGCTGGGGAAATGCTCACCCGCGCCTTCAACAGAGATCGGGCGCGTTCACAGACAACTCACTGGTGTGCAACTGCGAACTGTGTGCTCCTTGGAACTCACGCTGTGCGAAAGAACGCTCCCAAAGCAACCTGGAAAAGCGCGCTAACAAGGCTGGCCACCATGGACCTCTGGAAACCTGGATCTCAGGAGGCTTCCCACCATTCCCTGAGGAGGAGGACGCCCTGTGCCTGGGCCACTTGTACAAACCCCGTGGCTTATGTCAAAACCTGCTGTCCTTCTGGGAGTCTGGCATTTCAGTCCACGCTCGGCAGAGTACCCATGTGACCAGCCCCCAAGAAAAACCCTGCACACCAGCCTCTATGACCTTCCCTGGTGGACGACACTTCATAGGTGCCATCACAACTCGGGGCCAGGAGAACTTACAAGTGACCTAACTGGGAGAAAACCTGGAAGCTTCCTTCTGGATTTCTCCAAACTTCCCCCCATATACCTTTCCCTGTGCTGATTTTGCTACTAATCAGTCACAACCATTAAGAACAACTCCACGCAGGAGCAGCCCTGGGTGGCTCAGTGGTTTAGCGCCACCTTCAGCTCAGGGCGTGATCCTGGAGACCCGGGATGGAGTCCCACGTCGAGCTCCTTGCATGGAGCCTAATTCTCCCTTTGTCTGTGTCTCTGCCTCTCTCTCTCTCTCTCTCTCTCTCTCTCTCTCTCTGTGTCTCTCATGAATGAATAAGTAAAATATTTTTAAAAAAAAAGAACTCCACGCAGAGTCCTACAGTGGTCCCAGGGAATCATCAAACCAGGGGTGGTCCTGGAAACCCCTGAAGTAGTTTTATTTCAATTTTTAAAAATGTGAAAAGTTAAAGAAAAAAAAGAAAGGTTGATATAGTTATCACCACTACGCTGTAGGTAGGCATATTGTTTTTCTTCATAAAGAGTATGTTTTAAAAGGAATTAATTTAAAGCAACAAAACGAAAAAGGCAAAAGAATAAAAGAAAAGAGAGAGTGATACAAAGCAGCAGAAGTTAAAATTGAAGGAAACAGGAAGATGAACCCGCCAGTCAGGAGTGGAGCAAACAAGGGAAGAAGGAAGGAAGGACGCGGCTGGGAATGAAAAGGAGAAAAAAAAGACTCACCTCATGGTCTCGGGGATTCTGATTTGTAAACATATCTAAAACAGGCTGTACGTTGGCTACTTCATGAGGAAATAAACGAAGAAATGTTTTATATCCTCGAACCTACCAGGTTAAAAAAACATTATTACATAATTAGAAAACACAGAAAGCAGCAAAATTATATTTTTCTCTATCATCAAAGATCACCACCTACTCCACACGGTGATCAAAGAGAATTATATCACATTACAGCGATATGACTTGTTAAGAATAAACAGGAAAGCCATTTTGCTTCTTATATCATTTCATAAATGTTTGTTCTGACTTAACACGTATTATATGTGCTTCATCAAAAATGGAGATATAGGGGACACCTGGGTGGCTCAGCAGTTGAGCATCTGCCTTTGGCCCAGGACGTGACCCCAGGGTCCCAGCATCGAGTCCTGCACTGGTCTCCCCGCAGGGAGCCTGCTTCTCCCTCTGCCTGTGTCTCTGCCTCTCTCTTCGCTCTCTCTGAATAAATAAATAAAATAAATCTTTAAAAAAATAGAATAAATAAATCTTTAAAAATATATACAAAACCACAATGAGATCCCACCTCACACCAGTGAGAATGGGGAAAATTAACAAGGCAGGAAACAACACATGTTGGAGAGGATGTCTCCACATCCTCCACATCCTGAGTCCTCTTGCACTGATGGTGGGAATGTGACCTGGTATTGCCACCCTGGAAAACTGTGTGGAGGCTCCTCAAAGAGTTAAAAATAGACCTGCCCTACGACCCAGCAATTGCACTGCTGGGGATTTACCCCAAAGATACAGATGCAGTGAAACACCGGGACACCTACACCCCGATGTCTCTAGCAGCAATGTCCACAACAGCCAAACTGTGGAAGGAGCCTCGGTGTCCATCAACAGATGGATAGAAAAAAAAAAAAAAACAGATGGATAGAGAAGCTGTGGTCTATGTATTCAATGGAATATTCCTCAGCCATTAGAAATGACAAATACCCACCATTTGCTTCGACGTGGATGGAACTGGAGGGTATGATGCTGAGTGAAGTAAGTCAATCGGAGAAGGACAAACATTATATGGCCTCATTCATTTGGGGAATATAAATAATAGGGAAAGGTAATAGAAGGGAAGGGAGAAGAAATGGGTAGGAAATATCAGAAAGGGAGACAGAACGTAGAGACTCCTAACTCTGGGAAACGAACTAGGGGTGGTGGAAGAGGAGGTGGGCGGGGGGTGGGGGTGACCGGGTGACGGGCACTGAGGGGGGCACTTGATGGGATGAGCACTGGGTGTTATTCTGTATGTTGGCAAATTGAACACTAATAAAAAACAAACTTAAAAAAAAGACTTAAAATTTCAAAAAATATATATATATATATACACATATAAACATGTTACAAACTAGAAAGTTTTGCTTTCACCTTGTTTACACAAGTGCCCTCTGACACTCAGGAGACCAAGTCCTCAAAAACTCAAAGGTCCCCAATTCACTATGGCTTCCATAAACGCAGTGCTACACCACCAGAAGGGACCCTGCACTCAAACCACCTGAGCCACAGAGAAGTAAGCCCACGGCAGCCCACCACGAAGCCGTCTCACTGGCCAAGGACCTCTCACCACACAGCAGGCACTACTATACCGCGCAGCCCATCAAAACCCACCCGAGACGGTTCTGAGTCACTCCCATGGTTAAAACTGCAACTGGTTGGGGCGCCTGGGTGGCTCAGCGGTTGGGCGTCTGCCTTTGGCTCAGGGCATGACCCCAGGGTCCCGGATCGAGTCCCGCATCAGGCTCCCTGCATGGACCCTGCTTCTCCCACTGCCTGTCTCTGCCTTTCTATCTGTGTCTCTCATGAATAAAATCTTAAAAAAAAAAATTGCAATTGCTGATGTCTGCAGGTCAGCATTGGCCTATCACCTGGGAGTCTCTAAGAATGCAGATTACCACGCTCCACTCCAGACCTGCTTACTCAGAATCTGCCTTGTTAACAAGATCCCCAGGAAATTCACCTGCACATTAAAGTTTGACAAGCACTTCCATTTTCACCAAACTTGCCCACTTTTTCCTTGTAAGAAACTCCTAATTAGTCATCTCTCTCTCCCCCTCTCCCTCCTCTCTTCCCCTCCCCCACTGCCTTTCTAGCTAGGTGCTACTTGATGTATTTCAACGGAAGATGCTAAATATCTCAGACGTGGTTTCAGCCAAAGGACCCCGATCACTATCACTTACATCTGATCCCTAAAATGTGGTTAAAAAAAAAAAAAAAAGAATGAAACCCACAATTTATGTGTGAGAACCATCTTTCCTGAAAAATAATATTTGGAAGCTAAGTTATGGACCAAGTATATAAAAAAGTGTCCTGTTGGGGTGCCTGGGTGGCTCAGTCAGTTAGGCATCTGCCTTAGGCTCAGGTCATGATCCCGGGGTCCTGGAATGGAGTGTCAGGTTCCCTCCTCAGAGGGGAGTCTACTTGTCCCTCTGCCCCTCGTCCCTCATTATGTTCTCTCTATGTCAAATAAATAAATAAAAACCTTTTTTTTAAAGATTTGATTTACTTATTCATGAGAGACATAGAGGAAAAGAGGCAGAGGCAGAGACACAGGCAGGGGGAGAAGCAGGCTCCCTGTAGGGAGCCCAGTGTGGAACTCGATCCCGGGACCCCGGGGTCATGGCCTGAGCCAAAGGCAGACGCTCAACCACTGAGCCACCCAGGCATCCCAACAAATAAAAATCTTTAAAAAAAAAAAAAAAAAAAGGCAGTGCTCTGTCAACTATAAAGTGCTATGTGTAAATGTTACCTTGGTGATGATGTAAAGAAATTTAAAAGCCAGGTGTATGAGGTCAGCTGGAGATGTCTTATCTTGCACTATATCCAACAACAAGTTCATCATCCATTCTAGGGAAAAACATACACAAAACATTTACTACAAAATTAAACATAACTATGATATTAAAACAAAATGCCAAAAAAAGGCTTTATAAATATGAGTGGTTAAGTACTAGTAAACCTATTTGATCCAAGTATCAACAGAGAAAAAGAAGAAAAACATTTTTATCTTAACAGATTCTAGAACATAGAATACACCATTCATTCTTGCTCTTAAAATGCAGGAGAGGGGCTCGTGGGTGGCTGAGTCGGTAAAGCATGCAACTCCTGATGGCAGCCCAGATCATGGTTGTGCGATCCAGCCCCAAGCGGCCTCAGCCCCGGGCAGGGAGTCTGCTTAAGATTCTCTCTCTTGGGTATCCCTGGGGGCTCAGCGGTTTAGCGCCACCTTCGGCCCAGGGCGTGATCCTGGAGTCCCGGGATCGAGTCCCACGTTGGGCTCCCTACATGGAGCCTGCTTCTCCCTCTGCCTGGGTCTCTGCCTCTCTCTCTGTCTCTCATGTATAGGTGAAATCTTTAAAAACAGATTCTCTCTGTGCTCGCTTCGGCAGCACATACACTAACACTATACTCTCCCTCTCCCCATCCCCCCCACTACTTACACATGTGCATTCTCTTTCTCTCTCCAAAAAAGGTAATAAAATAAAGTAAAATGCAGGAGAAATATTTTTAAAAATTACACGATCTCAAATATCTAATACCACGCTTTATAAAAGATACTTCCTACAACTACTAGGATTTAGTGATAAGCACATACTAACCAATGTAAATAAGGCAGAAAAAAAGGATTTCCACTCCTAGTTATTTTTTTTTTATTATTTTTTATTTATTTATTATAGTCACACAGAGAGAGAGAGAGAGAGGCAGAGACACAGGCAGAGGGAGAAGCAGGCTTCATGCACCGGGAGCCCGACGTGGGACTCGATCCCAGGTCTCCAGGATCGCGCCCTGGGTCAAAGGCAGGCGCCAAACCGCTGCGCCACCCAGGGATCCCTCCACTCCTAGTTATAAAAGAATAGATTATATGGAATTGTTTCACCACCAAAAATTAGAAAACTAGACAAGCATGTGACAAATTTTCAGACACTGGAACAACAGACAGTGCAAGGTAACAAACCAACAGGGATGTACAGCTGCCCAGGGTGTCTGCCAGGAGGTGATTTTTAGAATTCAGTACATGGAGGGGAGGACTCAAACAGAGCAGAGAATAGGGTTCAAGGAGGCTAAGTCCGCTGAAATCTGTAGGACAGAGCAATGAAGAGGAAGGTATGCATTTTCACAAGCATGGAAGGAGCCCACAAGCCCGGGTTAAGAACAACCATCAAAAAGCAGTAAGCTGGGCAGCCCGGGTGGCTCAGCGGTTTAGCACCGTCTTTGGCCCGGGGCGTGATCCTGGGGACCCGGGATCGAGTCCTGCATCGGGCTCCCTGCGTGGAGCCTATTTGTCCCTCTGCCTGTGTCTCTGTGTATCTGCCCCTCTCTCTCTCTTTGTCTCTCATGAATAAATAAAATCTTTAAAAAAAGAAAAGAAAGCAGTAAGGTGAAGAGTTCCCAGCTGACATGGGGCCAACATTCAAATTCCATCAAGTCAGAGTAAAGTCATTGAGCACCCAGAGCAACCAGGAGACACTCCAGAGAGGTCTTTTCTTAATAGTGAGGCTAAATTAGAGAAAAACTAGAGAAAAAGTGAGAACTGCCCTAACAAAGCTATAAATGGTTTACAATTAGCTAAACTGCCTGGCAGATCTGAGCACTCTCTCAAGACAAAAAACGTAAAACCACCATCATCATAATACAATACCCTTAATCCATTCAAAAATTATAGGACATGTGGCTGTCTAAAGTTACTGTGACTCCTAATGGGGGAAATCAGTCAATAGAAATTCCCCAAAGATATAAACTTTATTTTTTTTTTTAAAGATTTTATTTATTCACTCGTGAGAGACACAGAAAGAGATTGGCAGAGACACAGGCAGAGGGAGAAGCAGGCTCCATGTGGGGTGGGACGATCCTGGGACCCGGGGGTCACGCCCCGGGCTGAAGGCAGACAGATGCTCAACCGCTGAACCACCCAGGTACCCCGAATATTTAAACTTTAAAGCAAGTATCATAAATACTATAAATACTAAAACGTGCTCAAGGATGTAACGGACAATCTGAACACCATGAGGCAAGAAATGAAGACATTAACACAGTAATGTCAAGAGCTGGAAAAAGCAAGATCTGAAAGGAAAAACTAAATGAGATTAACAGCGGATTAGATCCTGCAGAAGATGAGAGAACTTAGAGGCCCAGTAAGTAAACTTCTACACTACAGGGGGAAGGAAGGGAAAACCCAGAGCAGCCTCAGCACCACGTGCAACAGTGTCAGGTGCATCAACACACAGTTATCCTGAGTTCTAAGGGCAGAGGAAATATCCAAAGAAATAACTGCCAAAATTATTCCAAATTTGATGACCACTGTACACCTATTAATCTAACAGTTTCAACAAACTCCGAGCAGGATAAATGGGAAGAAAATTACACCATGGCATGTCATGTTCCAAATTGCTGAAGATCACCAATAAAAAGAAAATCCTACCAACTGCCAGAGAAAAAAGCCCAAGTTACATGGAGGAACAAAGAGAAGTATAAAGACAGATCTCTTGTCTGAACCAACACAAGCCAAGGCAGTAGGACCATCTCTTTTAAAATGCTGAAAGGAGGGCAGCCCGGGGGGCTCAGTGGTTTAGCGACGCTTCAGCCTGGGGCGTGATCCTGGGGTCCCGGGATCAAGTCCCACATTGGGCTCCCATTGGAGCCTGCGTCTCCCTCTACCTGTGTCTCTGCCTCTGTGTCTCATGAATAAATAAATAAAATCTAAAAACAAAAAAAAGGAAACCCAAAAGAAACGGAAAAGCTAGCAAAGTATCTCATCACACAATGAACTTTAAACGTTACACCCAGTTAAAGAAGCCAACCAGTCACAAAGTCCACGTATTGTCTGACTCTATTAGCGAAAATGTTCCTGCCACACACATGCAGACACAGAAAGCAGATTAGTGGTTGCCAGGGACTGGAGGGGGCGTGGGGGTGACTGTCGACGGGTAGGGGCTTCTTCTGGGGATGATGAAACGTTCAGGAATTAGTGGTGAGGGCTGCCCAAGTCTGACACACTAAACACCAGGGAAGTATACACTTGAAATGGTGAAACCCGTGGCATGTAAGTACCCCCTCACCTCAGCACAAGCAGCTTTCGTCCCAGAGCAAAACTCTCAACGGGCCACTTAGGACAAGAGAAGCTTCCCCAGAGGAGACGTGAACACCCCACATAAAGGACGGGCTTCCTTCTGGCATCCGGGACAGCCTCAGTGTGATGGAAAACTCAACCAACTCACCTGCTCCAGGGAAAACCTGGGTGGCCAGATGCAGCTGCCCAACAGAACGCGGGCAGGAGAGGCCTGGCGGGAAACAGAAGCAGAGGAGCCCTCATCTCCATCCCTTTGGTCTTAAATGCGGACAGAACCAGTAACACGGAAAGACCAAATTACACGGAAAAGCTGATGCCAGAGGAGAGAGGTGAACCTGGGGAAGAGCAGAGCACAGACCTGGACGGAGGGACTCAGAAACAGAGCAGAGACCGTCACAACAACAGAGACCAGAAGAGCAGATTATTCCACATGCTCATCTCAGGAATCCTCACCACCCGCCTCCAGCTGCAGTAAAAAGGGAAAGAGAGTGACACAAATTCACAAAGAAGAAGAGAGGAAAAAACAACAGCCAAGAGATGTCATCTGTGCCTTGGAAACTGGACAGCAGCAGGGAAAGCCGGGGGGCCTGGAGCAGCCCAGCAAGCAGTCCCCGCTCAGGCGCCGGGAGGGCCCCGGGCAGGGCAGAGAGGGAGACAACGGGAGTGCTCTGGGGTCGGGCAGCCACCGCCCCTGCTGGGCAGGGAGCCAGAGGCTTACGTCTCTCAAGTGAACACCGCAGCCATTAGCCACATTTGGAGCCTTTCTTAATTTAAGTCCAATAAAATTTTAAATGCAGTTCTTCGGTCATCCTAGCCAAGCTTCCCGTGCTCTGCAATCCCATGTGGCTAGTGGTGACCTTGCCGGACGGTGCCGATCTAGAACATTCCGTCATCACACAAAGCTCTACGGGACTGAGGTGCTCTGGGGAGAGCGGGTCCAAGAGGAAGCCAGGAAGGGGCGGACGACAGCCACGCGGTCAGCGCCGCAGTCCGAGGCCGGAGCAGGCATTCCGGGCTAGGAGGCCCACAGCGGACCGCCCGACCCGGCTGCAGCACCCAGCACCCAGCTGCAGCCGCTGCTCCCCGGACCGCAACACCCAGCCCCGACGGCGACTGTGAAAAGTACCAAAAGACAGACAAGCACACTCAGATAGCAAAGACGACGGGTGAAATAAATGAAAGAGGGACCCCAGGTGGCTCAGCGGTTAGCGCCGCCTGCAGCCCAGGGCGTGACCCCGGGGTCCCGGGATCGAGTCCCGCGTCGGGCTCCTGCGTGGAGCCTGCCTCTCCCTCCGCCTGGGTCTCTGCCTCTGCCTCTCTCTCTCTCTGTCTCATAAATAAACAAACGAGATCTTAGAAATGAAGAAGAGGAAGAGCTCGACTCGGGCTGGAGCTGGGGCAGGATGGGACCCCGCGGCGCCTGCCTCCGTCCTCACCGAGGTGCGGGTCCAGCAGATGAGGCTGCTCCTGGTACTTGTCCATGATCACTAAAAAGAAAGCGCGAGAATCAGCGTCAGGGAGGGCGGTGCCCCCGCCGCGCCCGCAGGCCCCGGCCCCCCGCCCCGCCCCCACCCCCGCGCCTTTGTCTGCGGCTCGCCCCCGCCCCCCCGCCCCCCCGCGGGCCCCCGCCCCCCAGCCCCCATCCCCCCGTCCCCATCCCCCCGCCCCCCCCCCCCCGCGCGCACCTCGGAACCGCTCCAGGGCGCCCTCCCGGGCCGCACGGTCGCCGAGCACCTCCCGCAGGCGGCCGAGCAGCGCCCGGGTCTCCGCGCTCTCGCCGAACGCCTCGAGGGCGCTGCCGCGCGCCAGCACCTCGTCCTCCGCCCCGTCCTCCGGCGCGCCCGCCGCCCGCTCCTCGCCCAGGGCCATGCTCGGCGTCCGCGGCCGCACCCGAGCTCCGGGAAGGCGAACGCGGGCTGACGCGGGCCGAGGGCGACGGCGGAGGCACAGGCGGTCGCCACCGACGCCGGCCCCGCCCCGCGACCTCCGACCTCGCGCCTCGGGCCGCTACGGAGCGCGCCGGCCGCCAAAAGAGGCGCACGGAGGCGGCGCGGAGCCCCGAGGGGCGGGGCCCGGGGAGGAGCATGCGGCGCGGGAGGGGGCGGGGCCGGGGCGGGGGGGCGGAGCCTGCTGCGCGGGGTGGGGCGGGGCCAGGAGCGGGGCCCGGGGAGGGGAGCCTACGGGGGCGGGGCCAGGGGCGGGGCCAGAGGGAGGGCGGGGCCCGGGCAGGGGAGCTGCGGGGGGCGGAGCCTGCAGTGCGAGAGGGGCGGGGCCAGAGGGAGGGCGGGGCCCGGGGGCGGGCCTGGAATCCGGGGGGCGGAGCTTGCTGCGCGGGGTGGGGCGAGGCCAGGGGCGGGGGCAGAGGGAGGGCGGGGCCCGGGGAGGGGAGCCCGCGGGGGCGGAGCCTGGTGCGCGGGATGGGGCGGGGCCGGGGAGCGGCGGGGGCAGGGCCGGGGCGGGGCCTGAGCTCGCGGGTGCAGCCGGGAGGGTGCGGCACGGGGCCCAGCCTGCGGGGGGAGGGGGGCACCGGAGCAGGGGCGGGGGGCGGAGAGAAGCAGGGGAGGCCCGCGCAAGCCGAGTCGCGGGAGGAGACCCAGGCCGAGCCCGCCGCCCCGCCGCCCTGCACGCTGGGGCGCGGCTCGCACCGTGGTCCGGCAAGCGCGGGTCCTGCGCGACGCAGGTTCTGGGTTGAAATGTCGCAGGTCCGGGAGGAGGCGTCCCGGGTGGGTCCGGCGGTAACAGGCTCGCCCGCCGCGGGGGACCTCGCGGGGACCGCGAGGCCAGACTCAGGAAAGAGAAAGGCGGGCGCGCCTGGCCCCCAGGTTGGTGATTTTGCAAAGAGGAGCAAAGGCCCGGTGGTCAGGGAGGACACGCAGCCTGACCCGGCCGCCTGACCGCAGTGGACGCCCAGACACCCCGTGGGCAGGGCCCGACCCCCACCCTCTTGTCATCCCCTGAAAAATGCAGTGCGGGGCAGGCTGGCGGTGGCTGCGTGTGTCCCACCTGGGCAGGGGTGGACTCCGAGCCCCACTCCCCGGAGATGCCGCGGGCGGGGCAGGGGAGACCCACCTCCCCATCCCCACCTCTGCCTGAGCCCAGGGGACAGGTGTGATTCCCACCCCCATCCACGCGAATCCCGGGGCTGTGTGATCTCTATGCCAATTACCCTGAAAACGTCCAGATCCCCCCCAGACCACGATAATGAGCCTGCTGGAACCTGTCGGGTGCCCCGGGCCCAACTGCACGGAGCGTGGCACACAGGCAGCTGACGGCCATTGGGTCCGGGAGCCCCCGACTTTATTTTTTTTTTTAATTTTTATTTATTTATGATAGTCAAAGAGAGAGAGAGAGAGGCAGAGACACAGGCAGAGGGAGAAGCAGGCTCCATGCACCGGGAGCCCGATGTGGGATTCGATCCCGGGTCTCCAGGATTGCGCCCTGGGCCAAAGGCAGGCACCAAACCGCTGCGCCACCCAGGGATCCCCAGCCCCCGACTTTATTAATCTCTGGCGCTGCTCGCCCGGCCTGTTCGTGGAGCAGGGAGGCGGCGGATGCAGGGCAGCTGCTACTTGAGAAGCTTCCTCATGGTGCCCAGGGAGGGGCTCCTGTACCCCTGCCCGAAGTGGTTCCAGTGGTTCAGGTAGTTAAAGAGCTGGTACAGCAGCAGCCGCTTGTCGAACCCCGGAGCCTTGGGGATCTTGCGGTGGTAGGCAGTGAAGAAGGATCTGGGGAACCCCCCAAACATCAACGCAATGGCCAGTTCAAACTCAGAATGTCCGTAGAAGGAAGCTGGGTCGTAAATAATGGGTCCCACGTCGTCCTCAGCAACGTTCCCGGACCAGAGATCCCCATGAAGCAGGGCAGGGACGATCTCTAGGCCACAAAACAGATCCGGGATCTTCACCTAAAAGAAAAAATAATTATTGCACACGGAGTTACCGCGGGGACTCTGAGCCACCGCCGCCTCATCCGATACTTGGAAATAAGGCAACGATGACCTCGCGTTTGTTCAGAGTCCAACGACAGCCTGGTCTGTGAAGCCAGAGAGGAGGATCCTGGGGTCCAGGAGGAGGCAACACTGTCTTACTATCACCAATTTAGGTCTGCACGCCCCGCGGCACTAATGACCTCCACACAGTAGAGACCTCAGTGGAGGTGGTCCCGTAGAATAGGAACCAAATAACATGAGTGGAAGGACTTTTTTTTTTTTTTAAATAACTTGGCAAATCTTCACCACTATTCTGTTATTTTTCAGCACATACATCCCTGCGCCTCTTCCATATACTCCTGGCTACTTCATCAGTCAGTTAAATAACGTTTCTTCTGCAGGATCACCCTGAATGGACACACGAGTTCTGTTTTTAACATTTTGAGAGTTCTAGTTCCAAACTAGTCACTCTGGGGCATCTGCTGCCCACATCAGACATTCATGCCTTGGAAAAGAAAGAGGAACAGGGCAAGAGAGGGTGAGGAAGCAATAGTAAATGCCACCATTGATGAGCCAGGTGCACACGTGTCATGTGAGCCGCGCTCGAGGTCGAGTACTTGGTGACCTAGCCGGTGAGATGGCACCGGGGCCGAGTACGTCCCCAGACACCATCCCCTCCCCAGGTTCCCCGTGGGCCAATAGCCAGGCACTTCTGTGTCCGCACTTGACCTCCGTGTACTGGAGGCCCCCGCCCAGGTGTGGTGGGCTCCTAAAAGGACAGCCCCCGTCCCAGGGAGTGACCTCTGCACCCACCTGTAGCTGTGACCAGAGTTCTCGGGCCTCTCGATCAGCATAGTCCCTTTCAATGAGGTCCAGCTGCGCTTGGAGACGGTGCCGGGCAAAGAAGGTGGGCCAGTCATCCTGCCACTCGTTCACCTGGGCAACGGAGGGACGAGGCTGAAGCCGTTAAAGACAGCCCAGAAGAGGGCCGACGGGCAGGACAAAGGGAGACAACAGGACAGAAAACAAACAGCAGGATGACAGATTCGGCCCCAGCCACGTCCGTAAGCACGTTACGTGCAAAGGGGCCAAGGACCCCAGTGAAAAGCCTTGAGTCCAAGCTGCGCGCATTGGAAGGCAGAAGCAGGCCGCGGGGACGGAGAAGCCGTAGCCGCGCCTGCCAACACCTGCCAGAAGGAAGCTGCAGTGGCTGCACTGGCAGCAGATTTCAGGGGCCAGAGTATCACGGACAGTCGTCTCAGAGGAAGGCGGGCCGGGCCGGCTGATGAATAGGACGGAATGATCCTAAATATCTGCGCCACTGATCCTCGGCACAGGGCCCATCGCTGGCCAGCAGCGGAAATGGGGCCCCACTGGGATACCGACCACCGCTCGCCCACCCGGACACGGGCTCTAAGCTACCTGCGCCCTCCTCCACTGCTGCGGGGGATGCCAGACGGACGAACGCCTGGGGAATCGTTTCTAAGGTTTCTTAGAAGTTAGGGGCGCCTGGGTGGCTTGGTCGGTGGAGCATTCGACCCTTGGTTTCGGCTCAGGTCATATCTCAGGGTCACGGGATCGAGTCCCACGTTGGGTTCCGCGCTCAGCGGGAGTCAGCTTGGGATCTGTGCCCCTGCCCCACCCGCTCTCTCTCACTCTAATAGGGACACCCGAGGGGCTCAGCAGTTGAGAGTCTGCCTTCGGCTCGGGGTGTGACCCCGGGGCCCTGGGATCGAGTCCTGCACTGGTCTCCCCTCAGGGAGCCTGCTTCTCCCTCTGCCTGCGTCTCTGCCTCTCTCTGTGTGTCTCTCACAAATAAATAAATAAAATCTTTAAAAATAAATAAATGAATAAATAAATAAATAAATCTTTTTTTTTTAAGTTAAATACAAACCTACTATGTGACCTGGCCGTTTCCCTCCTAGGTATTTACTCAAGACAAGTGAAAGCACTTGTCTACATGCCCTTGTACACAAAGATTCAGAGCAGCTTTATTTTATTTGAAAGCAAAACCTGGAAATAGGTGCCCGTCAGCAGGTGCATGACAGACTGTGGCTCATCCTACAAAGGAACAGACTTTGCGCACATGCAACAACATACACGAGTATCATGAAGTGATGAAGCTGGGTGGAAAAACCCAGAGAAAGGCACGTATCGTGTGATGCCATTTACGTTAAATGCTATGAAATACAAATTATCCACCGTACTGACGGTGGTTGCCAGGGGCAACGAAGGGCAGGAGGACCCTTGGGGGCGATGGATATACTCGTCCCAACCACGGTGCCTGGTTCACGAGTATCTACACGTGTCAAAACTTACCAAATTGTACACTTTCGATGTGCAGTTTTTTTATGTCAAATAAACCTTAATAGAGGTTTTAAAAAAAAAAAAGATGCAAAGTTTACGTCATATAAAGGGTTACTATGGGAAGCCCCCCAGGGGAGGGACTCTCCAGAGAGCCTGCATCGTCGTGCTGACCTGCAGACACATGGCCCCGGCCAGTGCTCTCAGCGTGGACGCGCCCTGTGCCGGGTGCTGTGGCCGCTCAGCCCGGGGTCACCCCCTTGGTGCTGGCGGGAGGCCCTGTCCCCAAACAGCCTGAGGCACGTGGGTGGCTGCCCTCCTTCCCCATCTGCCTGCACAGGCTCCCAGGGCCCAAGGCTCCGTCTTCCTTCTGGGCAACCACGTCGTGAAAGGCACAGATGGAGTATCGAGAGCTGGACACCAGCACTGGCTGGCCCAGTCCCCCCTCCTGGACAGGGGGACGGTGATCCCCCCCCCCCCCCCCCATGAAGAGACAGGACTTTACCCTGAGCTGCCAGAGGCCGGCCACCTGAGCGCACCGCTGGCGGGACTCAGCCTTCCCCGTGACAGAGGCCCAAGGCCGCGGGGCTTCGGGCCCCCGCTCTGAAGCAGGCGTGGGTCCCCTCCTGGCCCCCGCCGCTCACCAGCCCAGGGCCTCAGGGCACCGCTGTTCCTCATCTGTAAGAGGACTCACATGACATCACCGGCCTCCTCAGGTCGCTACGGCAGCCGGTGACCCGTGTGGGATCAAGCACTTAGGCACGTGCCCGGGGAGTGGCCGCGTACAAAACGCACCAGCCGGGCGACCGAGCCAGTGGTCCCAGGGGGCTTGGTGCACGAGGCGTCCAAGAAGCCCGCTGCCACCACTCAGGGTCGCCCCACTCATCCCGCCCGGGGAGCAGACCCTCCCGCAGCTCCGGGCTGGTGCAGGGCACCCCACCCGGGACCATCTGTCCCAGCTCGGGGTAGACTGAGCGTCCTGCCTGCCGGGCCCCTCTCCCCTTCCCGGCCAGTTGCCGCTGAGTTGAATGGGTTCCCTGATCGTGGAGTCTAAAGGGGCAGAGGGGCTGCCTGTGTCCCTAATGGTCCAGGCCCACTCTCACCGACGTCACACAGTGGGGCTCCGTGTACGATTTCACTTCCCTGTTCTTGGGGAGTCCCGGTCCGAGGCCCACCAAGTCCTTGGAGAGCCCGCAGCGCTGAAACCCAACCTCTCGGGGCCGCATTCAGCCGAGCCCCGGCTCCGGGCGGCGCAGCCCGGGGGCAGCTTCCGCAGGCATTGCCGGTCCTAACGGGCCGGGAGCCCGCTGTGCGGGTAGCGTCGAGGGACCCCGGACGGGAGGGCTGCCCCGTGGCTGGGCCCTAAGCCTGGCTCGGGCTTCATCAGGCCCTCGCCGGTGCTGTCCACGGGGGACACTCGCCCTCTGCCCACGGCGAGTGGTTAGGCGCCCGCGGGCCAGGGAATGAGGGCCGCCTGCGAACTGATGGGGGATTTCTCTTGGAGGTGATGACAATGTCCCGCGACGAGGCAGCGCTGATGGCTGCACAGCACGGACGTGCGGAGAACCACGGGGCAGACACTGGGGGCTTGTAAGGAGGCTCCATGCCCAGCGGGGAGCCCGATTCGGTGCTTGGACGCACGACCCTGCAATCGAGGCCTCACTCACGAGCAGGAGGCAGGTGTTTAAGCCACTGAGCCAGCCAGGCGCCCCTGTACCCTCCGAAGTAATGGGGTTTGTGCCACAGGATTACAAAGCCCCGGGGCGGGTGACCAGGACTTGCCCCTGCCCCGTCCCCCCGCCTGGAGCCCCGGCAGTCATCACCGGGCCCTGCACCTGCTGTTCCCTCTGCCTGGCTGCCCTTCCACACGCCCCGCAGCCCGGGCTCAGCTCAGCGACCCCCTGCGCCTGCCCCCGTCCCCGTGTCACAGCTGCAAGCACCTTCCTGGGGCGCAGGCGACCCGCTCTGGGGGCCCGGGGAGGACATGGGTGCCCGGCACTCACCTGAGGGATGAAGCCACAGCAGGTCACCGTGTGGAAGCCAAACCTGCTCACGAACGTGGCCCCCTCAGCCCTGCGGCCTGTGGACGGAGAGGGCTGCTGTCTTGCTATAAACGTGGAGCCCAGCCGAGCACCCGGGCACCCAAGCACCCAGGCACCCGGGGTCCTGAGCACCTGAGCACCCAAGCACCCGAGCACCTGGGGACCCAAGCACCCGGGCACCTGGGGACCTGAGCACGCGACCACCCAGGGACCCGAGCAGCCGGGGACCTGAGCACCCGAGCACCCAGAGACCCAAGCACTGGAGCACCCAGGGACCTAAGCAGCCGGGCACCCAAGCACCGGAGCACCCAAGCACCAGAGCACCTGAGCACCCAGGCGTGCTCCTGCGGCCTCGGGTGCCGGCGGGGCTGAGCATAAGCAGGGCGTGAGCCGGCCCTCCCCACCCGACGAGGAGGACAGCCGGTGTGGACGCCGCCTCCGGGAGGGCAGCCCGCGGGCGGCAGGAACCCCAGGTATCGGGCCGCCCGGCGCTCCGGGGCCGGGTCACGTACCCAGCGTGCTCTCCTCCTCCCGGCACCTGTCCCTCAGCCTCTGGTTGTGGAGGTGCAGCTCTGCCATCTGCTCTCCGAGCCTGGACGCCTGACTGGGGAAGAGGACGGCCCTTCACGCGGGAAACCACGGCGCCCCGCGCAAACGCTCCGCCGCGGCAGGTGCTCCAAATCCCTTAAAAACTACTCTCCGTTCCTTGAAAAAGTGAAAAGTGAACTGCAGACCACGACCCTTTCTGAAAAACAGAATCACCAAGCGGCGACAGGCTGCTGGCCTCAGCGGAAGCCTCGGGAGGCGCCAGGAATGGAGGGGCACAGGCGTAAAACGTCACGGGAAGAAAAAGCAGCCCCCCCCCCCCCCCCGCCGCCGCGGGAGCTCAGGGTGTGACCCTGGGGTCCCAGGATCGAGTCCCGCATGGGGCTCCCCACAGGGAGCCTGCTTCTTCCTAGGCCTGGGTCTCTGCCTCTCTCTGTGTCTCTCAGGAATAAAGAAATAAAAATCTTAAAAAAAAAGAAAGAAAGAAAGAAGAAAGAAAGAAAGAAGAAAGAAAGAAAGAAAGAAAGACCAGCCCCAAAGTTCTGTAACCGCAAATGTAAATCACATATTAAAAAAAACTGTGATGATCTTCAGGCACCAAGAGGTCAGCGTGGCCTTTGGTGAGGGAACCACAGGTGCCCGCTGCACATCAATCCGTGGTTTCCACCTTTTAAGGCCTTGACTATATATACACCTTTAACAGAAAAAATCCTGAGGACTGCAGCTACCCCCTAGGGGCACCTCACCAGCCAGTTCGCCCTCACGGGAGCGCCACAAAGCAGAGGCCGAGGCTGCGGGGCCCAACAGGCTTCCTCTACCCAGAACCGCGGGAAGCAGGGTCCCAGGCAACCAGAGAGCCTGCTCCCTCCTCTCTGGGCCTCCCCCTCCCTCCCCACACCCTCCCTCTCTCTCCCCCTTTCTCCCCCTCCCCCCTCATTCCCTCCCTCTCCCCTCCTCCTCTTTGCCCCCTCCTCTCCCCTCCCCCTCCCTCCTCATTCCCTCCCCCCCATACACACTGGGGCACACTCACCTGCTCAAGCTCCTCATCTTCAGATGCTCCATCACAAAGGCGGCCCCCCCTCCGGGCAGGTCAATCACCTTGACGGGCCGAGGCACCCGCACCAGGCCGGTGGCCTGGAGAGCCTCCAGGCTGGCCAGCTCTCCCTCAAACATCTGCCGGGCCTGCATCCAGAGTAAGCCATGAGCTCCGGACGGGAGCCACCACCCGGGATCGCCCAGGGGCACCCAGGACCTCTAGGTCCCGAGAACTAGCTGGAGAGTAGGCCACTGGCTCCTCAGAGGCTGGGGTGCAAAGTGGCTGCTTTCAGACAGGAAGAGGCGGCCAGGATGGGGCTGTGCCTGGGACTTGGGGTGCTTGCTCTGAGAGGTGAGGAAGCGCCGGTGCAGGGGAGCTTCTGGGGGTGCTGGGGTACAATGGAGGTACTGCAGGGTGCCAGGGGGTGCTGTGGAGATCCCAGGGGTGCCCATGGGGTGCCATAGAGGTTGTGAAGTTCCTCGGGGGGCTGTGGGGGTCCTGGAGGTATCTTAGGGTGCTGCAGGGGTTCTGGATGGTGCTCTGGGGCTGTGGGAGTGCCAGGGGTGCCAGGAAGTACTGTGCGGTGCTCAGAATGTGGGTTAGTGGAGGGTCTGCACTGGACCCCTGCGTCCAGTTACCTGCCCACCTCACCGCCTCAAGCAATGATAGTGAAAGAGCAGCAGCATAGGGAGGCAGGGGGTGGTAGGGGGAGGCAGGGGGCGGCAGGGGGGTAGCAGGGGGGGGCTGGGGGCAGCAGGAGGGGGCAGCAGGGGGTGCTGGGGGAGCTGGGGTGGCAGGGGCGACAGGGGGGCATGCCAAAGTGACGGGGACACACATCTGGGCCAAGGGAAAGCAGGGGGAGGTCAGCAGGGCCTGGCCCGGGCGGGGGGGGGGGGCACACACCCCACCCAGGAAGAAGACCACAGCCCCCACCGGGACCGGGACCCAGGAGCCGTCCTATTTCTAAAACACTTCCCGCAGAGACCCCGATTTGACCCAGGTGGCCGCCCGGCCCAGGTACAGGTCAGCAGGTTCCGAGCGAGCCTGCGCGTAGCCTTGCGAGCACCTCCAGCCCTGGAACTACCCTCGCGAGGCCGAAGCATCTGCTTCCCCGCGGGCAAGCACCCAAAGCACCCAAGGGGAAAACGAGGCAAGGGGTCCTCCGGACTGTCAACCCACCGTGCAGCTGTGAGGCCGGGGTGGTTAGCGTCAGTGGGGGCCGGCCCTAAACCCCGCAACCCCCCCATGCTCCGGGGCAGGCGGTCCCCGACTTGGGGGCTGCAGAAGGCCTGAGCCAGCGCCCGGGGCCTCGAGGGCAGGTGGGGGCCCAGGGGGGGCTCAGGGGAGGGTTCCAGGGCTGCAGGAGCCCGCCCCACTGCCTGCCCGGGGTGCGGCTCATGTTGAGGGGTTCTGGCTCTGACCCGAGGTTCCGGACAATTCCCTGCGCGGGGTGGCAGGTGCTGGGGGAAGGAGGCGACTCCCTGGGGCCCCTAGGCCGCGCCCTGGGGCCGCCGCATCCGCAGAGCCTCCATGTCCTCCACGCACAGCTCAGTCGCGGGCCCCACGGGGCGGAGAGACCAGGTCGCAGCCCAGGCCCCGCCGGCGGAGTCCACGGAGTCCCGGCCCCTCCCGCCTCTTCCCGCGGACCGGACCCTCGCGCAGTGCCTCCCCGCCAAACGCTCAGGCCCGTCCCGCCCGCCCCGAGCTGTCACCCGCCCCTGCAGCCTCGGGCCTGCGGCTCCCGTGGAGGGGCCTGGGGGCGGGAGCCGCACCTGCGGCCTGTGGTTGACCTTGACGAACACGGGGCCCGCGTCCGTGTCGTAGGCGCGCCCCTCGCTGATGCAGCCCGCCCCGGGGCTCCCGAAGGGCCGCAGGGTGGCGGTGCGCAGCTCGGCGCGCAGCAGGTGCTCCATGGGGGGCTCGCCGGGCCGCGGGGTCAGGGGGTGGCGCTGTCCAGGCCGGGGGGTGCACAGGGGCGCTGTCCGGGCCGAGGTCCAGGCCTGGTCCGCAGGGAGGCGCGCCTGCAGGCTGTCCCCCCACTGATGGGTCCTGATGCCGCGGTCTGCCTCCCCCGCCGCCGCCACCGCCCGCACCAGCTGGAGGGCGGGGACAGGGACGGCGACAGGGGCGGGGCGGGCCGAGGCTTTCCATTGGGGGACAGAGTCGGGCGGCGCCTCTGCCGGTGCCCGCAGGGTCAGGGCGCCCACAGCCTTGCTGGACCCCAGCCCAGGGCCCCGCCGGACTCCGCACACAGTCCGGGGTGGAGCCCGCCGGCCTCGGTCGCGGCCTAGCTGGGTCCCAGGCGGTTGCACAAGGCTGGAGGCCCTGGCTCGGCCCGGGAACCCCCGCGGCTGCTGTTGGGCTTGTTCCTCAGGCCACTCAGTGGCCTCCAGAGATAAGGGGCTGCCGGGGAGCTTCTGAGAGCACGTGGCCAACCGCGCCCAGAACGGGGCCCCCGATAAGAGACCTGCTGCCCCCAAAGGGAACTTCAAGCCACACCTGCCAGGGCGCCCGCGGGCTCAGTCGGTGAGCACCTGCCTTGGCTCAGGGCATGACCGGGGCCTGGGACCAAGCCCCCATCGGGCTCCCTGCTCAGAAGGGAGCCTGCTTCTCCCTCTGCCCCTCCCCGCCCCTCTCTCTCTCTGTCAGATAAATAGAATCTTAGAGCACACAAGCCCATGTGCACACAGGCGTGCAGACACGCACACCCCTGTGCACACGCTCGCACAAGCTCACGGCGGCAGGGCAGGTGGGACAGGAGACTGGCATCTGTGGAGAGGCCGTCCGCCCCTCCTCCTCCTCCTCCTCCTCCGTGCCTTCCTCCTCCTAGGACCCCCCCCCCCCAGCCTGGTGAAGCCCGGAGGAGGGACCCCTGAAGGTAGGCTCAGGCTCTTGCACATCTGCGGAGGTCGCTGCTCTGTTGACGCTGCGGGGGGCCGGCCTCCGGGGTGGAAATGAGGTCCTGTTCTCTCACAAACGAGAAGGTCCTGCTCCGTGACTTCCCAGGTCATTTGGTGTTGAGACGTTTGAAGCTGCGCTGACTCTTCCTCTTTGTGTGGAAACTGTCCTCTCTCGGGAGGCTTGTAGGGTCTCCTGTGCCATGGGTGCCCGACAATTCCCTGGGCAGGGGGCTGCGGCGACTTTCCTGCCACCCCGGCAGGTCGGGGAGCTGGTTCAGGAGGGAACTTGGTCCTTCTACCGGGGAACTTGTCTTCAGCTCTCTAGGAATTCCTTCCTGCTTTCTCTGTTCCCTCCTTCAGAATTACAAATATGTGCTCCAAGGTGGGTCCGGAGCGGCCAGATTAGGCACCCTGAGCCCCCGCGCGGCCTGCGGGACACCCTGGCCCTCGCTGAGCCTCGTTCTGGGCCCCGGGCACGGGCTGGCCCAGCGGGGTCTGAACGTGGCAGGTTGCACACCGTCTTACTGGTCCCGAAACCCAGGCCCTTGGGGTCCCCTCCTAGGCCTCCCGGCTCCCCAGTCCTCGGCGTGAAGGTGCGAGCCGCCCAAGAGAGCACTGTGACTTTGCATCTGAGTCTGGGTGTGGTCACAAGCTCAACTGGGAGATGTGACTCGGGTACCTCCAAGCGGCCCCTGGGCTGAGTCACCCTCCCCCACGGCGGGTCCCCTGGGCGGGCTCCTGGGTGTGCCCGCCTGCGGGTCACACAATGCTGACAACTCTTTATATAAGAATACGTACACGCAGGGATCCCTGGGTGGCGCAGCGGTTTGGCGCCTGTCTTTGGCCCAGGGCGCGATCCTGGAGACCCGGGATCGAATCCCACATCGGGCTCCCGGTGCATGGAGCCTGCTTCTCCCTCCGCCTGTGTCTCTGCCTCTCTCTCTCTCTCTCTGTGACCATCATAAATAAATAAAAATTAAAAAAAAAAAAAACTTTAAGAATACGTACACGCATAAAAAATAATGGGTACAAAATTGGGTACATACGTAGATACTTTAGAATGAACGACGGGGACAAACTGCCAAGTTTCAAAAGCTGACAAGTCCCGCAGCAGCACCACAGCCAGGAGACGCGGCATCTGCGCGATGGGGCGTCCTGCGTGTGCGCCCTGCACACACACCCTGCCTCCCGGGGCCGCTCTCCTGGCCACGCTCACAGGCCTCAGGCTGCCCCGTCCTGACCCGGGGTCTGTGCTCTTCTCTTACTGAACACTCAAGAAAAAAAAACTGCTCTTAAGAAACAGTCGTGGGGAAAAAAAAAAGAAACAGTCGGGGGGCCTGGGGGACCCCGCAGTGGAGTGTCTGCCTTCGGCCCAGGGCGTGACCCCGGGGTCCAGGGTTTGAATCCTGCATCGGGCTCCCCGCACGGAGCCTGCTTCTCCCTCTGCCTGTGTCTCTGCCTCTCTGTGTGCCTCTCATGAATAAATAAATTAAAAAAAAAAAAAAAAAGATAAAAGAAACAAGACCATATCTGTTTATGGTCACAAAGGTTTTGCAAACAGGAAAGATAAATGTTGAATTACGACGCAAATGAAGGAAATACACAGTCTTGTGCATCACTCAAATCACTCAAAGTTTATTCAAATTTTTATGCAAAAGACTTTCTCAGCATCAATGCCACTGAGGAACACGGCCCATCGCTGGAGGATCAGGACCAAGGGAGGGCCACTGGTTCGGCATTGTTTATGCAAGGGAGTACGTAACTCGCAAGCTTTAAAACAGCATCGGGACGGGTGCTAACGGGGGTTCAGCGGCTCCTAAATTTACCCAAGACTAGCAGTTTGGTCGCTCCCAGAATCAGCATCCAGACCCGTCGGCCTGCGGCACAGAAGGAAAGGGAATGTGCTTGGTTGAAATTGGTCGTTCGGAGCCACTCTCGGTTCTGGATTCATGTCTACACCACGTCTAACCCCGGACATCGGAGTCGCTCCTAGAGATGAGACGGGAGGAGCCGAGGTGCGAGTGCCCAGCAGCACCTGGCTCGCGGGCCGTGTCCCCCTCAGCTTCGGGCAGCTGCTTCGATGGGACCCACACGCCCTGGTCCCTCCGGGCACTGCACTTCCAGTGAGGCTTGATCCAGCTATGGGTCTAACGAAACGTGCGGCCTCGGGAGGACGGAGCCTCTCCTCCTGGTACTTACAGGGCTGGGAAGTCAGTGTGAAGAATCGGGGGAGACGGGGGGGGGGGAGCCGGGGGGCGTCGGGGGCGGGAGGCGCGGACCTGGTGCACCTGCACCTCCGGGCCCGGGAGCTCATTTGACGAGGTTCCTCATGATGTTCAGGGACGACCCTCTGTACCCCGATCCAAAGTGATTCCAGTGGTTCAAGTAGTGGAAGAGCTGATAGAGCTGCAGGCGAGCCTCGAAGCCCGGGGCCTTGGGGATGGCGCCGTGGTAGGCGGAGTAGAAGGAGCGGCCGAAGCCTCCGAACATGCCGGCTATCGCCAGCTCGTACTCCGCGTGGCCGTAGAAGGAAGCCGGATCAAAGATGACGGGCCCAGAGGAGTCCTCCGCGACATTTCCGGCCCAGAGGTCTCCATGGAGCAGGGCCGGGACGATGTCCAGGTCACGAAACAGGTCGGGGATCTTCAGCTGCAGGGAGGACAGGCGCCCTCAGCAAAGTGAGCGACACGACACGTGTGGGAGGGACACGGATGCTTTCCTGCAGGGTGTAGTGCACAGACGCCCGGGCGGGGCGCAGGGACCACGAGCCCCCACGGAGCCCCCACCCCGGCCCAGGCCTCCTCCTGTGCAGACTCGCCCGCAGGCCCTGCCTCAGGCCTCCCCTCACCTGCAGAGCAGACCAGAGCTCCCGGGCCTCCCTGTCCCCAGACCCCTTCTCCACCATGTCCATCTGGGGCTGAATGCGCTGCCGGGCATAGAAGGTCACCCAGTCGTCCTGCCAGTCGTTCACCTGCGTGGACAGAGGGCAATGCCAGGACTGAAGGAGCAGGCCCAGAGCGGAGGGGCACCGCTGCAGGGCTGGGCCGCGGGGGTGTGCGGCCAGCAGGCGGGGTGTCTTGGGCCAGGCTGGGACCCAGACCCCGTCCCAGGAGTGGGACCCTCCCGGGGCAGAGCACAGAGGCTGGTCGGAGGAGCTCCAGGCGCTCTGGGCAGCCCACGCTCAGGTGGAGCACAGCCCCGGCCCCCCCCCAGCCCCCCAGGACTGCCCACCCGAGCACCAGCACGAGGAGTCGTGGGAGGAGACGCTCTGAGGAGACGCTGGAGACGCTGACCGGCAGGAGGGCCCACCTGCCAGCCAGGTGTCCGCACGCACGCGGGGTGAGCTGCAGGCGGGGGGCAGGGGGTAGGACCGGCCGAGGGCCCCGGGGAGCCCAGCCCCCACCGCACACCCTCTCACTGCCAACCTGCTGGCGTCCCCCTGCGGACCCCAGGAGGCTCCCAGCTCACCCAGGGAGCCCCTCGTGAAGCCACCTGGCCCCCCGCTCAGCGTGTGCTGGGCCCCGGGAAAAGTGGGGGGATGCTCGCGGGCAGCCAGCCACGAAATCCTACCACTGGAACATGCAAGGCCCTCGCACCCCGCCACCTGGAGAACCTGCATCCTGACCTGGTCCCGCATCTCCGAGCTCACCCACAGGTGATGTGGGCAGGCCTCGCGTCAGCCTCTCAGAAATTAGGAAAGACGAAGGGGGCAAAGACCTGAGCTAAGTTCCGTAGAGGCCGGGCTTGTCCGGGCCCCAGTGGCCCACCTGGCGGGCGGCGGGGCGGGGGGGAGGCAGGCGCTGGTGCCGCTCACCTGGGGGAGGTATCCACAGCACGTCACCACGTCAAACCCGAATTTGTCCACGAAGGCCCGGTCCACCTGCCCGCCTCCTTTCCCTTGGGGGCAAAAGCAACATAGAGAGACAACTGGCACCCGCGCTGCCCAGGCGGCCCCGGGCTCGGAGGGCTCCAGGCCTGTGCCTGCTGTGCCCTTCACCCATGTCCGCGCCCGGAGGTACGGAGCCTCCTCTGCATCCCCTGCAGCTCCCCCGCACCCGAGCACGTGCCGAGGCCTGCACGTGCTGAGGCCGGACGGGGCAGCGGATCCGCGGCCATCTGTCCCTGGTGGGTCAGCTGTCCGCCCACACACTGGCCCCGGGGCCACACACGGGTTAGCAAACATCCAAGAGGAAGAGCCCGGAAGGTTCTGTGGACGCCAACGGCAGGCTAAGGCCCGAGGCTGAGGCCCAGCCCCGCGCGGGCCGTTCTCAGGGAGAAGGAGCCATGGGGGCAGCCAGGCAACTCCGGGGAAGGAGGGGTACAGGGGCCACAGCAGGACGGGGGTCGGTGGTCGAGTCTCGGAAATAGTCGCCCTCCTAACGCTGCGTCACTGCACGGGGCGGCCCCCACTGTGCGGAGCCCCAGCCCGGGGTTCCCAGCACAGACCCGGCCTCGTGCCCACACGGCCACGTACCCACGGTGCCGGCCTCCTTCCGGAGCGTCTCCCCAAGCCTCTTGTTCTCCAGATGTAGGTCGGCAAGCTGGGTTCCCAGCCTGGCGGCGTGGCTGTGAAGCAAACAGCGTCGCCAGGCACGTGGACGTGACCATGCTCACACCTCCCGCTTGCTCTCGGGCTCGTGCAGCAGGTCCGGGGACACGGAGTGGGCGTCAGCGGGTCGGGGGACACGGGCCCCGGGGCTCTGATGCTCCGTCCTGGCCTCTGCCGGCAGACCTCGGGGACCGCGTCTGCCCTGGGCTGCTGAGCACGTGTCCCTCGGCCCGCAGCACCCACGACACGTGGGGCCACGAGCTCCTTGAAACGACACCCCCGGTGCAGGCGTTCAGGGTGAAGGGACCACCCAGAGGAGGAGCAAAGCCAACCCGGGGGGGCACAGACCTGTCCAGAGCCCGCATGTCCACGTGCTCCATCACCAGCGCGCTGCCGCCACCCGGGACATCAAGGACCTTGATGGGCTTGGGCACGCGGACCGTGTCCGTCCTCAGGATGGCAGTCAGACTTGCCATCTCACCTTCAAACATTCTTCTGGCCTTTCCGGAAAACAACGGAGGGGAAGGCGAGGGGAGCAAGGTCACTCCCGGAAACGGTCTGCGGCATCTTCTCAAGCGCGGCGACGTCAAACCAAGGCCGCCCTGCCCGCTTCCCAGCAGGGGGGAGCCCGAGGGTGGCACGCTGTCCGGGACCCTGCTCTGTGCTCGGGGGCAGTCCAAGGCCTCGAACGTGCCACCCAACGTCCGGTGCACGCCGCCACCACTCCTCCCTCGCAGGGGAGAGTGGCCCAGCGGCCCACCCCGTCCTCTCCCCAGTCCTGGCTCCCCCAGGCCGCAGCGCCCGGCCTTCCCCTTGTCGCTGTGCCCACCCCGCAGGACCCTTCCCCAGGGCAAGTCCTAGCCCGGAACACGCCCCAAGCTGGCAACCTGTACGACGACAGCCCCCACCTGGTCACTGCTCCGGCCCACCCCAGTGTGCAGACACCCGCGGGCGCAGAGGCCCCCTGCCTGCAGCCCCGCCCTGCTCCTGGGGGGGCACCCCTGCCTGCAGCCCCGACCCCACCTTTGCCAAGTCAGGTCCTTCCTCCTTGCGCTTGAAATTTCAACAAAATTCATTCCGACTTCTCAAGTCTCCCCACCTCCCCGCCCCCCAAGCACCTGCTCCCTCTAAAGGAGGTTTTTTGCTCTTTGTTTTTCACTCAAAACGCTACAGGGACGTCAGCGGAATCGGCACAGGCCACGGGGTGCACCCGGGTCCCCGCAGACCTTGGCCGAGCACAGGCGCCGCAGCCCAGCTTCCCGGACCCGCTGCCCCCTCCCCTGCGACGTCCAGCTGCCCCTCCAGCTGCCCCTCCAGCTGCCCCTCCAGCTGCCCGCCCGCTGTCAGGACGGACTCCAGGGCCCGCGGC
The DNA here is from genome assembly GCF_048418805.1 of Vulpes vulpes. Classification (NCBI taxonomy): domain Eukaryota; kingdom Metazoa; phylum Chordata; class Mammalia; order Carnivora; family Canidae; genus Vulpes; species Vulpes vulpes. The sequence continues at coordinate 314,017 of NC_132781.1, forward strand.
AAGTCACCCAGGCCCCGCGCTGGCACAAGGGGTGACAGCACCGACCTCACGGGCTCTCCTCACGAGCAGCTGAGCTGCAGCTGACACCGCGGGCCTGCTACCTACCTGCTACCTGCTACCTCCTACCTGCTACCTCCTACCTCCTACCCGGGCGCTCAGCAGCCCTGGCGCTACCCTCCCTGTGGGTCGAGATAAGGGCCGCGCCCTGAGGACTCCCGGGTCCGGGGACACGGGGAAGACAGCTGCGCGGCCACACCTTGTCCCAGAGCAGGGTCGGGGAAGGAGAGTCAGGGGCAGCTCCCGGGACGGGACGGGGGCGGGGGGGGGACGGGGACTCGGGAGCCCAGCACAGGTGAAGCCTCCCTCAGAAACCACTGCTCCGTGGGGGTGGGAGATGCAAGCAGCTTGGGGGAGGGCAGGGCAGGGCAGGGCCAGAGGGCCACGCTGGGTGGTGGAGGCCCCCACGTGGGCAACATTTTCTGCTAGGGACGGCTCTGAGGGGCGCCAAGGGCGGGGGTGGGGGGTGGCCTTGGGGTCCTGTGCTCCAGCCCCCACATGGGGAGTGACTCAAAGATCAAATCCCAGTAAAACAGAAAAAGACAATGGATTCTGCTGACAAAGGAAATGCAAGAGGCAGCTGCAGCAGCGCCAGCACGGCGGTCGCCCAAGGCCCGTCTCCCCGAGGCCCCAACCCCGTGCAGGTGGGAGTCAGACCAGGGAGCTGCCACGTGACCGGGAACAAGGGGGGCTGCTGAGCAGTTGGGGGACCGTCGGGGGACAACAGGCGGGACAAGGGCGAGGACGCTGCCGGAGGGAGGGCGGCCTGGGGCACGGCACACCCGCAGCCCACTGACCCCGCAGGCCTCCCGGGCAGGACTGCGCACGGGGTCCCAGCCACAAGGATGGCGGCGGCTTCACCCCCACCCCAGCCACACCACGGCCGCGACCCCGGGCCCCGACCCCTGGACCTTGACCCCAGATCCCGACCCCGGATCCCCGGACCCCGACCCTGGATCCCCAGACCCCTGGACCCTGGATTCCCGGACCCCGACCCTGGATCCCCAGACCCCGACCCCAGATCCCTAAGCCCTGGACCCCAGATCCCTGACCCCTGACCTGACCCCGGATCCCCGACCCCCGGGCCCTGGACCTTGACCCCAGATCCCGACCCTGGATCCCCAACCCCTGGACCCGGACCCCAACCCCCGGACCCCAACCCTGGATTCCCAGACCCCGACCCCAGATCCCTAAGCCCTGGACCCCGGACCCCTGACCCCTGACCTGACCCCGGACCCCCGACCCCACGCCCCGCCTACGGCCGCCCTGACCTCCGCCTTGGAGTTCACTTTCACAAACACGCGTCCCCTGTCCGTGTCGTAACTCTGGCCCTGGCTGATGCACCCGCCCCCCGAGTGACCCGTCGCCCTGACGAAGTCGCAGCCCAGCTCCCGCCTCAGCAGAGCCTCCATGGTGCGCGGGGAGCGGCCGCCGACCGCCGGGGTCGGAAGACGCCGCCAGCGGGGACGCACGTGATTGGGTGAGGCGCTGAGAGGCGGGACCGAGCCAGAACGCTCTGGGATTGGCTGAGACGCTGAGAGGCGGGACCGGCCCGCCAGAGCACCCTGGGATTGGGCGAGGTGCCGAGGATTAAGAGGCCGGGTCTCCAGGTCGCCTTGGGATTGGGTAAAGCGCTGAGAGGCGGGACCGAGCCAGGACGCCCTGGGATTGGCTGAGAGGCGGGACCGGCCCGCCACAACACCCTGGGATTGGGCGAGGTGCCGAGGATTAAGAGGCCGGGTCTCCAGGTCGCCTTGGGATTGGGTAAAGCGCTGAGAGGCGGGACCGAGCCAGGACGCCCTGGGATTGGCTGAGAGGCGGGACCGGCCCGCCACAACACCCTGGGATTGGGCGAGGTGCCGAGGATTAAGAGGCCGGGTCTCCAGGTCGCCTTGGGATTGGGTAAAGCGCTGAGAGGCGGGACCGACCCGCCAAAACACCCTGAGACTGGGTGAGACGTTGACGGGAGGGGCCGGGCCGCCAGGACGCCCTAGAATTGGCTGAGACGCTGAGGGGCCGCCAGGACGCCCTGGGATTGGGTGAGGCGCTGAGGGGCGGGCCCGAGCCGCCAGGACGCCCCGGGATTGGGTGAGGCGCCGCAGGTGCCGGGCCGGGTCCTGGCTGTCGCACCCGGGGCCCGGGACAGAGCGCCCCCTTCTGGCCTCTGCCGCATCTTAAGGGAGGTTTGCTTTGGTTTTTATGCACGTGATTCCCAGCTGGCTTCCGTCTCGCGACTAAACCGGTGACTTGAGTCCTTTGCTCCCGGGATGCGGTCGTCCCACGGAGGGGATGGCAGGGCAGGGACCGGGAAGATGGGATATTCTGGGAGAGCGGAGGCCCAGCCCAGGGCCCGAGGCAGGACCGGAGCACGGGGAGGGCGGCCGGTCCACGCCCGGAGGCGCCCGGAGAGCCCGACGATCCACATCGCGGAGAGCCTCGTGCAGGCCGCGCGGACAGCAGGACCCGGGGGTTCGCCAGGGTCACGGGGCTGTCAGCTGCGCGCCCCCTTCCGCTGCAGACGGGCACGCTAAGCATTTCAGGGGGAGAGTTGTGCGTTGATCAGCTCAATTCAATTGATGCGGATCAATTCAGTTGATGTACGCGAACAGTAGTATATGTAAGTTGTGCACTCGAGTTCGCGCCCGAATTAAAACAATTAGCGGGGAGTGGGGACTGGCTGTCTCCCATTGGCTGGGCTGTGGCCGCCTCCCATTGGCTGGGCTGTGGCCGCCTCCCATTGGCTGATCCACGGCTGTCTCCTATTGGCTGGGCTGTTGCCAGGGCAGCAGAAAACCTTCCGTCCTGCACCTGGTTGCTAAAGTAGTACCACCTGCGAGGAGTCTCTCTCCCCGTGGGTCTGTAAGTGGTAACGGTGCTGGGCACCCAGCGGCCCCTGCCGGTCGCCTGACTCCATTTTGGTGAGACTTGCCTTGAATATTTTTCACAGCTTACTATGAAAGGTTAACTAAGCAGATTCTATAAAGAACCAAAAGAGGTTTTATAAATAAAAAACACTAATTAATTAAGTAATTACATCACCTACATTAAAATTAAAATGTAGAGCCTACTGGGCGGATTTAACAGCTTGGATGAGAGAATTAGCAAATCGGAAGATGTCGGAAGTCACGAAGAGGGGCTCCTGGCTGGCTGAATTGGTGAAGCATCTGCCTTCAGCTCAGGTCATGATCCCGGGGTCCTGGGGTCGAGCCCTCGTGGGGCTCCCAGCTCAGCACGGGGTCTGCTTCTCCCTCTCCCTCTGCCCCTTGTTCGTGCCCTCTATCTCAAATGAATAAATAAAATCTTTTTTTTTTTATTTTAAAGAAGTAATTAAGAATGTGGCACAAGGAGACAAAGAGGGAAATTGCAGGCAAGCTAGGAAACATGGAAAACAGTAGATATCTAGCTGCAGTTCCAGAAAAGGGGAAAGGAAGAGTCTATACTTGAACAGAAAATGACTGAGAATGTTCTAGAACTGACAAAATACACCAACTCTCAGATGCAAGTTCCCCCCAAATCTTAAGCTACATAGACTAAAATTTTATATGTAGGCAATAACAGTGAAATTGCAAGCCACCAAGGGCACATGAAATCCCTAATGTACCAGCAAGGAAAGTCAGATTGCTTGAAAAGATCTAACGTGTTTCCAGACGTTAATACTGGAGGCCAAAAGTAGTGGAATGATTGTCACCAAAGGAATATGACTGCCCTGGAGAAATACCTTTTCAAGAGTGAAAATGAAATAAAGACATTCTTCAGGAAGATGGTGCAGTAGGACACCCACATCAGTGTAATCAACCTAGAAAATAACCTCAAGACTGGCAGAGCAGACTCTCCACAGCTACACGGAGGGAAGCGGCCACAGAGCCGAGGGTAGGAAGGGCGGAGATGCGGTAGGGAGCCGAGCAGATGGAGGGACCGTCCTGGGCAGGGAGGGATGCAGGTGCTGGGAAGGGAGAGGGCCAGAACCTCACGCCAGCCACCCCGGGCACGGGAAGCCTGCATGGAAACCAGAGGGGCATAATTGCACAAGTTCATACAGTCTGTAGGGCTTAACACTTGAAACTTTAAGACATTACTCAGACTGAAGGCCATTTGCTTTTATTTCTAGTGGTGCAATTTTCTACCAGCAGACGCTGCCAAAGGAAAGTTTAAAAAAAAAAAAAAGATGCTTTTCAGCCAAAAGAAAAGTAATCACAGGTTGTAAAGCTGTAACGCAAGAAGGAGCAAAGAACAAAGAGAGTGGTACATAAATGAGAAACTCTAATTAAATAGGTCATACAAAATAGCAGTGAGCCATGTACGATAAAAAGAGAATTTGAAAAGCAATTGACTTTTAATTTTTTAAAGATTTTATTTATTTATTTGAGACAGAGAGAGAGAGAGAGCACAAGCAGTGGGGAAGGGACGAGCAGTCTTCCCGCTGAGCAGGGAGCCCGATGTGGGTCTTGATCTCAGGACCCTGAGATCATGACCTGAGCTGAAGGCAAACACTTAACTGACTGAGAAGCCCAGGTGCCCCAAGAGGGTAGATTTAAGCCAAACATATTGATAATTACATTAAGTATAAGTGAACAAAATAACCCAGTTGAGAAACTAAAAACATGACGCTTGAAAAAAGTAAAACACAACTGGTTATATGTTCTGTGTAAGAGTGAAAAGTAAATGGGCAGCCCAGGTGGCTCAGCAGTTTAGCGCTGCCTTCAGCCCAGGGCATGATCCTGGAGACTCAGGACTGAGTCCCACATCGGGCTCCCTGCATGGAGCCTGCTTCTCTCTCTGCCTTTCTCTCTCTGTGTTTCTCATGAATAAATAAATAAAATCTTTTTAAAAATTTTAAAAAGAGTCAAAAGTAGAGCATAAAAATAAGAAAAGATTGGGCACCTGGCTGGTTCAGTTGGAGGAGCATCTGACTCTTGATCTCAGGATCATAAGTTCAAGCCCCACATTGATTGTAGAGATTACTAAAAATAATGATAATAAACTTATTAAAAACAAGAAAAGTCAGATGAAGTACCATACTAGGTAAGCGAAAGTTATAAATATAACTACATTGGTATCAGACACATAGATTTTAAGGCAAGCACACCTCCACATCACACAGTTCCAGGGGTGTCAGCTTCACGGACCATGATATAAACTCCCTGCAGGGGTGCAACTCGCTGGACTGGGAAAATGCATTAGTGACAAAGGTGGTCGTTTCATAATGATGGAAGGTTTAACACAGAGAAGGAAAAACATTTTTTTTTAAGATTTATTTATTAAAAAAAAAAGGGGGGGATCCCTGGGTGGCGCAGCGGTTTGGCACCTGCATTTGGCCCAGGGCGCGATCCTGAAGACCCGGGATCGAATCCCACATCGGGCTCCCGGTGCATGGAGCCTGCTTCTCCCTCTGCCTATGTCTCTGCCTCTCTCTCTCTCTCTCTGTGTGTGACTATCATAAATAAATTTAAAAAAAAATAAAGATTTATTTATTTATTCAGAGAGAGCGAGAGAGAGGCAGAGACACAGGCAGAGGGAGAAGCAGGCTCCATGCAGGAAGCCCGATGCAGGACTCAATCCTGGGTCTCCAGGATCACACCCCGGGCTGCAGGCGGCGCCAAACCGCTGTGCCACCGGGGCTGCCCGGAAAAACATTTTTAAATATGGATATAGGGATCCCTGGGTGGCGCAGCGGTTTGGCGCCTGCCTTTGGCCCAGGGCGCGATCCTGGAGACCCGGGATCGAATCCCACGTCAGGCTCCCGGTGCATGGAGCCTGCTTCTCCCTCCGCCTGTGTCTCTGCCTCTCTCTCTCTCTCTCTGTGACTATCATAAATAAATAAATAATTAAAAAAAAAAATATGGATATAGCCTCACCCTGTGAGCTGGGCAGTGCACAACCTGCATAACAATGTTTGGTGCCTCTCCCTAAAATGAAAGACAAAACTATAACTCTTTCAGGAGAAAAAAAAAAAAAACTAAGAGAAGGATGTCTTAAGCAAGACGCAAAGCCTTAGCCATAAACTACATCAAAGTCATTAGAATGAAGACTTTCTTCTCACCAAAAGATAAGAGAATGAAAACACAAACCACAAAGTAGGAAAGGGCACTTTCAATACGTATAACTCACAAAGAATTAGAATCTCTATTTTTTAATCCCTAAAATGTAAAAACCTTCTACGGGGATGCCTGGGTGTCTCAGGATAAACCCAATAGAAATTCCTGGATATGGGGTGCCCGGGTAGTTCAGCAGTAGAGTATCTGCCTTCAGCTTAGGGTGTGACCTTGGGGTCCGGGGATCCAGTCCCACGTCGGGCTCCCCGCAGGGAGCCTGCTTCTCCCTCTGCCTGTGTCTCTGCCTCTCTCATGAATAAATAAATTAAATCTTTTTTTTAAAAAAGAAAGAAATTCCTGGATATGTGCACCAAAAGGATGTTTAGAGTAGAATGACTTATAATAGCGTAAAACATAAATCGCCTGGGGTGAACACATCTACAAGGACCCCCGAGAGTCATGACCTGTTTACTCCCCTCCCCTGAGTCCAGACAGAGCCTGTGACGTGTTTCTGACCAGGGGAATGTGGCCAAGGTCGTGGGATATCACTCTTGTGATCACGTTATATTATGTGACTCTGTATGAGCAGACCCGAGCGAGAGATTTTCCTGGTGTCCTTGCAGAAGGAAAAGGCTGGGTCTGAAACGTGGAGCAGGCACCTAGCTTCTGGGACGTGAACGTGGGTCCAGTCAGCAGCTGGTAAAAGGCCGGGGGTCCCGGGCTGACAGCCAGAAGGGAACAAATTCTGAAGCCAACAGTGTCCTGGGAAGCAGATTCTTCCCATCGAGCCTCCAGGTGAGAATCCAGCTCGGCCAACACTTGGCAGGTGTGCAATTCCCCGAGCAGGAGACCCGGTCACGCCGTGAGCCGTGGGAACCGTGACGTAGGTGGGCATGGCCTACCCTGCTAGGTCCTAGGCACGATCATGTTGATCTCATTAACTGAAGAAGGGATGAATAAAATTCAGGTTGTTCATCAACGGAATACAACCCAGCAATAACCTACAAAACCTGCAGTTGTATTCAGCAGCTGCACACGCCCTTTACCAAAAAGGAAAAACATGAAATAAGAGACACAGATTCCATTTTTCATAAAGTCACAACTCTGTAATTTAGGAATTCACATCTGGGCGGGAAGATAAAGTGAAGCCAGCCAGCGGTCACACCCGGTTTGAGCGCGGCCCTTTAACAGTGCCCTGCACCGGGTTAACAACAAAGTTAGTTTCGTCCAGTTCTGAGCCAGAAGCCCGAGGTCGAGCTGTCGTCGGGGTTGGCTCCTGGTGGGCCTGGCCTCGGGGCTCGCAGACCCCCCTGTGTGGCCCGTGTACTGCGCACCTGTCACCTGCCAAGCGGGCTGCGGCCTCTCTGGCCCGGGCTGCCCCCGGGGTGACCGCCCCCAGGTGACTGCCCCCGGGTGACCGCATTGCCCACCGGAAGCCCAGCTCCAAAGGCGGCGCAGGGTGGATTAGGCTGGGACCGTGGATGGGGAGCGGTGGACACAGTTCACAGAGGTGGTGGCGGAGCCGGATGCCGTTGGTGCCTTGACTGTGACCTCAGCTGCCACGGACCCCCGCGGCCAGCCTGAGCTTCTCCAGCTCCTGGGACCCTGAAGGGTCCCCCCGAGGGGGTGCACTCCCGTCACCTCCCCACCCTGTGGGGCTCCCTGGGTCATGCCCGGGTAAGGGCCTTGCACCTGCTTCTGGGGGAGGCCACCCCAGGGCAGTGGTTGGCCACGTAGTAGGGACGCTGTCGCACTGGGGAGGCGCCTGGACATATTGCATTTCCCGACCTGGGGTGAGTTATAACCTGACTGTTCACTTTAGGGTTATTGTTTTCTTTTAGGGAAAGAGAGCGCAATAGAGACAGCGAGAGCGAAGCAGGCTGGCAGCGGAGCAGGAGCCGGCGCGGGGCTCTAGCGGGTCAGGCGGGCGGGGGTCAGGAGGGCGGGCGGGGGGCGGGGTTTGAGAGCGGGCAGGACAGTGGGCGGGGTCTGGGCCGCGGGTGGGCGGGGTCTGGGAGGAGGGGGTGGGGCAGTGGGCGGGCGGAGTCTGAACGGGGCCTGTGGGCAGGGTTTGGGGGCGGGCGGGGCGGTGGGCGGGGTCTGGGCCGCGGGTGGGCGGGGTCTGGGAGGAGGGTGGGCAGCGAGTGGGCGGAGTCTGAGCTGGGCCGGTGGGCGGAGGTTTGAGGGTGGGCGGGGCAGGGGGCGGGGTCTGGGCCGCGGGTGGGCGGGGTCTGGGGGGAGGGGTGGGGCAGTGGGCGGGCGGAGTCTGAGCTGGGCCGGTGGGCGGGGTTCGCGGGTGGGCGGGGCAGTGGGCGGGGTCTCGGCGGAGCGAATGCACCTGGACACCTGCATCAAATGGATTGACTCTTGCACTTTCTGGAGCATCCATGAGGTTACGGTTTTGCCTAAAATAGGTTTTCTTTCTATGGCGGAAGAACAACTGGCACCTTGGCTGAGAATTCTTGGTGAGTCACCAGCAAGCACGCAGTCGGTGTGAAGCTCTGCTCAGCTGCTGGTTGCTATTTACTTCTTGTCAGCAGGGGAGAGAAATGAGAAGAGTTAATTGGTGTGTGCAAGTGCCTGGCTCTGGAGAAAATACGGTCAGTCCCTTTTTAGTTCCTCAGTCTATTTTTACCTAAGCATCAGAGAAAGAAACCTAAGAAACGCGTTTCCATAGTCAAATGGGATAAAAATATGTAGAGATTCTGCATCTCACCCAGAGATGGCAGGTATTCGTTCTCTCCTCCACCTCCCGTCGTAAGGCCCCTGGATGGAGCTCTGCGCAGTGTGACACCGACGCCCACTGTGGGGGACGAGCTCTGTGCTGCAGACACAGGACAGGTGCCTGGCCGGCCCACAATTAAACAGTCCCCACAGGACCCCGTGACTCCAGGCCGACACCAGAGACAGAAAAGCTTATACATCCACGCGGAAACCTGTACCCATATGTTCAAAGCAACTCTATTCTCAGAGCCAAAGCGTGGAAACAACCCAAATGTCCATCCACAGATTAACAAGCAAAATGTGGTCCCTCCACACAATGGAGTATTATTCAGCTTTAAAAAGGAAGGAGATTCTGACACCTGCCGCAACGTGGGTGAACAGTGCAGACATGCGCAGGGAAATAACCCAGTCACAAAAGGATGAATATTGCCTGATTCTATTTACACGAGGTTCCTGAGCGGTCACATTCCTAGAAAGTAGAATGGCGGTCTCCAGGGGCTGGCGCGGCGGGTGGGGAGTTCGTGCAGAATGGGGACAAGGTTTCAGCTTGAGGAAGATGAAAACGCTCTGCAGAGGGATGGTGGTGTTGGTTGCACAACAGTGCAACTGTGCTTAATGCCACTGAGCTGCACACTCAAACATGGGTGAAATGGTAAATTGTTATATATATTTTACCACAATTAAATAAAAATCAAAAGAAAATAAAACTGGGGCTGTGTTGCTGTACCGACCAGCTCCAATGTTGGGAGCTGTGGTCAGGGCCTCTGGTCCTCCCGGTTTCTCTGGGCCCTCCTTTCCTCAGTGCAGGAGGGATCACAAGCCCACCCCCCAGGGTTGCCATGAGAGGGTCAGCACAGACGTCCTGGGGCTCTCACCACAGGCCTGGAGCACTCTACACCCCTGCCCCTAGCCCCAAGGACAGTGTGGGAAGATTGTCCTCCCCCTTCCCCCGGGTCACAGGTGACCTGCCCTTACCACCTAATGCCACCGTGAGCCAAGACGTGTTCATGGGCACTGCTGGGGGCGACCTGTTTTCATCTCAAGGTGAGGAATGGCGATGTGCAATTCTGGAGACGTCTTTAGTGGTTACAGCTGGGAGAGGAGTGCCCTGGTATCTAATGGATAGGGGTCAGGGATGCTGCTCTGTCCAGCAACGCAGGACAATCACCACAAAGAACAATCCAGACCCCTGGGGCTGGTTCAAACATCCCACACTGGACCTCGAGACTGTCCCAGGGCCCCGGGAAAGGCTGACTGAGGGATTGGTGAGCACAAACCTCCCAGCCCTGGCTCTCAGCGGGCAGAGCTCCTCACCCCAGAGCTCATTCCTGCTCGGGGTAGGCCTGCCCCCCTCCCCACCATGATGCCTGCTGTGGACTGAATATGCTCCCATCCATATATTGAACCCCTAAATCCCAGTGTGATAATACCTGGAGATGTGGCCTTTGAAAGGTAATTAGAGCCCCGAGGTCGTCTGGTGGGGACCTTGATTATGCATATTCAGAGGACATTCTAAGATGGACACAGGGCTGCCAAGGATGTGGAGATCTTCCCCGTCGGGTGCTGCCAGAGGCTCTGCTACAGGGCCCTTCTATTGGTCCAGAAGGGGGCATGGATTCCCATCAGGGTGATCCCCGCAGGGAATTTGGGGATTGGATCTGAGAGCAAAGCGGGCCAATCTCAGCCCAGCGTCCATGACTCCCTAGATGCGGGGAGAAGTCTGAGGCCTGGAGGGTCCCCACCTTGCGGGTCCCTCAGCTCCCCCACAAACACGCGCACAGGCTCACGTGCGCACACCCATGCACATGCAGGGCGCGGCGATGCACACACACGAACACGTGCACACGTGCACAGGCGCACGCACACACACGGGCACTCGCGCCCACGCGCTCGGGGACAAAGACGAGGCCCCGGGAAGGCCTGGGGGACACCGCGGGCCCAGGCTCACGCGGGACAGGGACCCCGGCCGCCAGGCGACCTGGTTCTGGCCTCCCGGCTGCACGTCCGCCAACCGAACCGGCCCCGCCAAGTCTGCAGGTGGCCGCGCGTGGAGGGCGCAGCAGCCGGGCGGCCAGGCCCCGCCCCGGCCCCGCCCGGCCCCGCCCACCTCCGGACCTCATTGGCTGGGGCCGTCACAGCCGCGTCTCGCCCCGCCCCGCTCCGCCCCGGCCTCGCCCCCGGCCGGCAGAGGCGGCGAAGACCAGAGCCTCCCGGGAGGGGCGGAGACGAGGGCAGATGGACGGGCAGCGCAGCCAATGAGCGTGCGCAGCCGCCCTAGCAACTGCGGCTGGCCAATAGCGGGGCGGGGCGGGGCGGGCGGGGCGGGGCTCCGTGCTGTCAGCGGCGGACCGCGGGGCCTCGGTGCCTCCCGCGGGCCGGGCATGGGCGCAGGCGGCGGCGGCCGCACGATGAACACCCTGGGCAGCCCGGTCCGCGCCTACGACTTCCTGCTCAAGTTCTTGCTGGTGGGCGACAGCGACGTGGGCAAAGGCGAGATCCTGGCGAGCCTGCAGGATGGCGCGGCCGAGTCCCCCTACGGCCACCCGGCGGGTGAGCGCGGGGCCGGGACCCGGGAGCAGAGCCCGGGGGGATCGCGGTGAGGGGGGGCGGGAGCGCACGGCGGGGGCCTGGGAGCGCACCGGGGGGGGAGGGGGGCCGGGAGCTCGCGGTGGGGGGGGGCCCCGGGAGCGCACGGGGGGCGGAGGGAGGGGGGCCGGGAGCTCGCGGTGGGGGGGCGGGAGCGCACGGCGGGGGCCTGGGAACGCACCGGGGGGGAGGGGGGCCGGGAGCTCGCGGTGGGGGGGCGGGAGCGCACGGGGGGGCCTGGGAGCTCGAGGTGGGGGGCCGGGAGCGCACGGGGGGGGCCTGGGAGCGCACCGGGGGGGGGGAGGGGGACCGGGAGCTCGCGGTGGGGGGGCGGGAGCGCACGGGAGGGGCCGGGAGTGCACGGGGGGGGGGCCTGGGAGCGCACGGGGGGGGGGAGGGGGGCCGGGAGCTCGCGGTGGGGGGCCGGGAGCGCACGGGAGGGGTCCGGGAGCGCACGGGGGGGGCCGGGAGCGCACGGGGGGGGACCGGGAGCTCGCGGGGGGGGGCCGGGAGCTCACCGGGGGGGGGCTGGGGTCCTGGCGGCGGGCTGGGAGGGGGCGGGCGGGGCCGGGCGGGGAGCCCGCGGGGGCCCAGAGAGCGCGCGGGGGGCCGGGGGGCGTGGAGCGGCGGAGCGCAAGGGCCCGGGGGAGCGCGCCGAGGAGCCGGGGGCGCCGCGGCCGGGGAGGCCCTCGCCCAGGGGCGCAGAGCCAGGCGGTGGAGCGCGCGAAGGGCCGGGATCCAGGGGCTTGGGGCCCTCGGCCTGAGTCGGGCGCGCGCTCCGCAGGAGGCCGGGCTGCACCCCGGGTCCGCGCGTGGGGAGCGCGGCACGTGGGTCTGCGGTCTCCCCGAGGTCCGCTTCCCCGCGCAGCCAGCGGCCGGGCAGGGCTCTGGGGTACCTCGGCCCCGGCGGAGGCGGGCGGACCACGCAGGTGGGCTTTGGGGAGGAGGTAGGAGGCCGCGAGCGCGTTTGGAGAGGATGCGTGGGGGTAGCGGAGCGCGCGGGAGGGGACGGGGCCGAGGCTCCCAGGTGGAGGCTCTGCGCGTGGGAGGGCTGGAAGCCGAGGGGAGAGGAAGCAAGAGAACTAACCAGCCTGGAGAGGCTCCTCCGCCGCAAACAGCCCCCGGGGGCAAGAAGCCCAAATGACCCTGGGGAATGCGGCCTGAGGGCGGGAAGGGAAGCACCAGGTAAAGGGAAGGAGCGAGGGTTCAGGTGGCGGAGAAGCCACAGGGCTCAGGGAGGGCAGGGGGCGGAGGATCCTCAAAGCTGGGGTCTGGGGGTCAGAGGGTCAGAGGCCCCAAGGCGGTGTGCGGCGTTAGGAGGGAGAGACTGCCAGGGAGGCCAGTGAGGTGGGCATCCAGCTGGACCAGCGGGCAGGGGCCGAGTCAGGTCTTCACCCGGGCAGGCCACTCTGACGGTGCGGGTGGCTGCAAAGGGCACCTGCCTTCCATCACCTGTCAGCCCTTGTGTCGGAGGCTCCAGGTGCACCTCCAACACGGGTATCTCCTGGGCTTGCAGTCGGGGTCTCCAGGAGCAGAGGAGGGCGGCCCAGCAAGGGGTCTGTTGATGTTCAAGCCAGCAGGTGTGCTTCCTGCCCTGACCAGGGTAGAATTGAGGCGACGGTCCAGAGGAGGACGTCCTGGGTCCAGAGGACCTCAGCAGCAAATGAACTTGAGTTGAGGCAAGAGGGGCAGGGTGCAGGGCAGTTTGCGGGGTGAGGGACGTGAAGGGAAACAGTGGTCAGCAGAGCTGGCAGAGAGGGGAGCCTGGGGCTTCTGAGCAGGGAGGAGAGGCTCGGGTGGAATGGCCTGGGGCGGGCCTGTGGGATTGGAGGTGTTGGGCCGGGGAGAAAGTTGGGAGGAGGTCGGGAAGGTTCCGGAGAACCGATGCCAAGGACCTGGACTATTACTGAGGTTGACGGTGTGAGAGTCAACCTGGGCGCTTGTGAAAATACAGATTCCGTTTCTAATTCCAGATCTGTGTCATCCAAGGTGGTGCCATCAGCCACATGTGATTTTTAAATTTAAAGTAGGGGGATCCCTGGGTGGCTCAGCGGTTTGGCGCCTGCCTTTGGCCCAGGGTGCAATCCTGGAGTCCCGGGATCGAGTCCCGTGTCAGGCTCCCGGCATGGAGCCTGCTTCTCCCTCTGCCTGTGTCTCTGCCTCTATCTCTCTCTGTGTCTATCATAAATAAATCTTAAAAAAAAAATAAAGTAGTTACAATGAAACACAAGTAAAGGTTCCTATGAATCGCGGGTCAAGTGCTCAACAGCGGCCCTAGGCCTGTGACCGTGTGGCAGGGCCCTGCTGGCCGGCGCCGCTCTGGGGCTCGGGCTCCAGGAGGGCAGCGGGTTGTGTCTGCAGTTTCCTCCGCAGGGCCCGGGGCTCAGTGGGTGCAGGAGCTCGCAGAGGTGAAGGAAGACACATGGGGCACATAGAGCACGGCGCTCCTAAAACTGCGTGGCTGGGGGCACGAGCCCCAGTGGGTGAGCGATGTGGGCCGGTGGGAGGAGTGTGGACAGAGTGGGGGTCCTGGTGGTTTGAACAGAGCTTGGGTGGCTCTGCTGCGTTACCTTCTTTCTTGTTATTTGCAGACTGAGCATTTGTAAAAGCAAAGAATTAGCACTTTCCCCCAAAGGTCTTTCTTCCACCCCGAGGGAGGACTTAGGTTAAAAAAGACACTTTCCAGGAAATTTTAAGAAGTTGAAGTCTTTCCCAGTATTATTATTATTATTAAGGACACATTCTACTTTGCATCTGTGCTGGGGGCTTGGGGAGGGAGAGGGCGTTTGCAGCCCGCGCTTCCATCCCCCGCCCGCCCCCATGGCTCTCACTCCCCTGTCCTGGGCCTACCTGCCTGCAGGCCCTCGGCATCAGGTGTTTCCCGGGCTTCGGGGCTTCTGCGCAACAGGAATCCTTTCCCCGCCAGGGTCTGGGACCTCTGCGTTTTGCTCTCCCTCTAATTAGCTACATTTCATTTCCAGCCATTTTCCAGGAAAGGGGCGTATTTCCTGAGCGTTTTCATGTTTGAGGAGATCTGTCCGCTGTGTGGTCCGTGGAGAGTATGCGGGTGGGGTCAGAGGGTGGAAGGTGTCCTCAGGCCGCCTTTCCCCGCCCTCGGCCCCAGGTGAGCCGCGGAGGCCGAGGTCAGCGGAGGCCGAGGTCAGCGTGCGTCAGCGCGGACGCTGGGTGTTGGACCTCAGGCACGCTGTGCACCCTCCGAATTTGCGGATTTCATATTTAACTTCAGGGAAGTTGACTCTGTGGCCCTAAAACACTGTTACATTGACTGGTGTTCGTGCTTCAGGTCTCTTAAGGCTGCTGAGCGGCCCCCACACAGATTTACTATCTGAGTGTCCCTGGCCTGGGGCTGTGTCCTTCCTGGAGGTGCCAGCGGTGAGTCTGCTTGCTTGCCCAGCTTCTAGAACTTTCCTGCACTCCCCGGCTCTGGGCCCCTTCCTGCTGCCGCAGCGGCAGTGTCCACTGCGCTGTACCATCCAACCTGCCTCGGTCTCCCTCCTCTGCTGTTAGGCGCCCTCGTGACAGTGCAGGACGACCTCCGTGGGTGACGGTCACCGGGTCAGCACACCTGGTTCCTCCTTGGCCGTGTAGCCCCGGAGACCCGCGGGTTGTGAGGGTCACAGCGTGGGTACCCCCCCGGGGCGCTGAGGCCACCTGCTCCACCCGCTACCCTCCGGCTGGGTTTCAGTCGCGTTCCACATGCCTCCGCTTCCCTCCGAGGCCCGGACCTGCCTCTCCCTTCTGGATCTCTGTGGGCATCTCAAGCCTTTCCTATTGGTTGCTAACTTTCACTTTAGTAAACTGTTTCTAGACGTTTCTAACTTTTTTTTTTTATTAGTTTAGTGGTGGGGTTGTTTCGGTCTGCAGTTTTTTTTCCTTACTTGTACAATTTTCATTTAAATTTTTTGGGCAGCCCGGGTGGCTCAGTGGTTTAGCGCCGCCTTCAGCCCGGGGCGTGACCCCAGGGTTCCGGGATCGAGTCCCGCATCGGGCTCCCCACAGGGAGCCTGCTTCTCCCTCTGCCTGTGTCTCTGCCTCTCTCCCTGTGTCTCTCATGAATAAATAAATAAAATCTTTAAATAAGTTGTTTTTATTTAAATGATTGATTTCATTTAAAAATCTCTTATTTTACCGGCTTACAGCTTCTGCTGCATTGTTCCACCGCATGAAGTAATCGGGGTGACTGTCCTTTGTTCCTTGGGCCCGTCTCCTTCTACGCTGGGCCCTCCGCGTCTGTCTTTCCTCTGAAGACCTGCTGCAGCGCGGTACCCCCAGAGTAGCCGAGGCCCGAGCCCCCGCGCCGGGGCCCGCAGGGTGGGTGCCCGGCCAGCGCCTTCTCCGGGTGGAGGTGCTGGGGGAGAGGCCTGCACGGCCCAGCCCCGTGGGGACAGTGAGGTCGCGGTGAGGTCGCGGTCCGCCGGGCTCCCGGGCTCCAGCCGGCCCTGCTTCCAGCGCCGCGTTGCCTTCCCTTCTCTGACTGCCGAGTCTGCGTTGGGAGAAGGAAGGAGCTGGAACGGGCAGTAAGTTCTACACCCCCCTTCCTCCCAGCCATTTCCCGCGGAAACTGGGTGTTTTCTGACGACTTTCTCCCGCCGCTCCGCCAGCTTCCTTCTGCCAGCAGGAAAATCCCATCTTTCGGCCTCTGTTCGGTTCCTGGGGACAGCTAATAGTACTGCCGCCGCCCTCCCCGGGCCCAGACGGGACAGGGGCCATCCCGAGGTAGGTCGCGGCGTTAGGCCCCGAGAGGGTGAGTCACGGGCCCAGAGCGCGGGCGGTGGCTGCTGAGGCTGGGCCTGTGGTTCAGAAGCGCCCGGAGAAGTGGCTTCTGTCCGTGAGGACCGCGGCTGCTTTCACTTAGCGACCTCGTCACGGGGCCTTCGCCCGGGCTCTGCCCGGAGACACACGCACGCGGGTGTGCAGACCTCACGGCGACTCTGCCGGTCTCCCTGGGCGGCCCCTTGCAGATTCGAAACACGATTTACAAGACCTTCACTTCCGGGTCTGAGGAGCGCGAAGCCTCCATTCCTCGTCCTCTGCCGTGTGCGGCGCGCTCCTCAGGACGGCCCGCTCCTGCCTCTGCCTCCCGCGGGCCGCACCGGCTCGGCCTCCGCGTGGCCGCCCTTGACGCCTGTCGCGATTGCCTCCGCGTGGCCGAAGCTGTTGAAGCTGCATTGGGTCAGATTTGCTCCTTAGAAGCCGTCATCCAGCCCCGTCTCCCCGCGTCCTGCGGGGCCTCCTCCCTGCAGCGGGGACTGTGCTCGGACCAGGGTGACGCCGACCCCGGAGGACGGGGAGCGGCCCGGCCACGGCGCCGCGGGGGCTGCGGGGTGACAGCCACGTGCTCCTGCCCTGGGCCTGCCGCTCGCACCGCGAACCCCTCGCCCGGCCCCTTGGGGCGAAGAGAAGCAGCGAGCTGTGTCGGAGGCCACGGGGCCCACCGCTGGCATCGCAGGCTGTGCACTTACCTCCCGCTAAGAGATTTTTTTTTTCAGATTTTATTTATGTAGGGATCCCTGGGAGGCTCAGTGGTGGAGCGCCTGCCTTCAGCCCAGGGCGTGACCCCGGGTCCCGGGATCGAGTCCCACATCGACCTCCCCGCAGGGAGCTGCTTCTCTGCCTGGGTCTCTGCCTCTCTCTCTCTCTCTCTCTCTCTCTGTTTCTCACAAAAATCTACGGAGCCAGAATCGTAAATATCTGTATTAAACTCCAGTGGACCCCAATCCAGAAGGCCAAAAGGTGTAACCCTAATGAGGAAAAGAAAGTGGTGAATGTGGAGAACGTTGAATTCACCTCCAGGCTAAGGAATTTCGTTCGTTCGGAAGCAAAGTCTGTTTCTTCAGGTCTAGAGTGAAGCGCGGCCCGGAGGGTGGACCATTGCCTGTGGGTCTAAGTAGCGTCGTGCTGGCCTGACGTCCGGGAGACGCAAAGCCCGAGCCCCCAGGCCTGGGCGTCTGCGCCGGGCCCTGAGCGCCTGTGCGGGGCCAGGCTGGACATTTGTCCATCTCCCGGGGCCACCGCTGCCAGCGACCACAGGCGGGGGCCTGATGGCGGAGGGTGCTTATCCCCTCCGGAGGCCAGGCCTCTGACGTCACGGCGTGGGCAGCCCCCCGCCCCAAGGCTGCAGGGGAGAATAGAATCCCTCCTGGAACCTTCGGCGGCTGCTGCTTGCCTGCCGCCCTGCCCTTTGAATGAGGGAGGGAAGGCCTTGCAAGGGACCTCCGTGTCCTGCCACGCGCGCCCCGCCTCAGCCCTCCCCTGGCAGGTGGGCCAGCGGGCTGGGGCCTGCCGGGAGCTGGCACGGGGACTCCCTCCTTCCTTCCCACGCTGACCTGGCTTCGGCACACGTGGCCCAAAGGATGTGCCCGTGGGTGTGGAGAGCCTGGGGGCAACCAGGGCCTGCTGCGGCGCCCAGCGCTCCCCTGGGCTGTGAGGACCCGGCCGCATGAGCCTGGGAGGCGGCTCCAGGCCCTGGACGCTCTGCTCGCAGACCCACCGGCCTCCACCAGCCTCCGCCCCGACAGGAGCCCCTGCCGCCACCCACGCAGACGTCTTCAGTGGGCTTTCCCGGGCAGCCCGTGTGCTTGTGCCTGGTCGGCTGCGGTGCTGACTGCCCAGCACCTCCCTGGCGGGCGCCTCACCCCCTCCCTCTATCCATGGTAACAAACAGGCGCCCCTCGCCCTCTGATGCTTAGTGCCTGGGACCACAGTGACTGACCATGAAGTAAGGCCCCGCGTCTTCCCCACGAATGGGGAAGGGGAGTGCGGGGTGGTTCATCCTAAACCATCCTCAGGAGCGCAGGCAGGTGAGCGGGTTTACTGTCCGCCTTTGGGCCACTCACTCAGCGGGCATG
Organism: Vulpes vulpes; assembly: GCF_048418805.1. Taxonomy (NCBI): domain Eukaryota; kingdom Metazoa; phylum Chordata; class Mammalia; order Carnivora; family Canidae; genus Vulpes; species Vulpes vulpes. Next base: position 332,285 of record NC_132781.1, read on the forward strand.
GCCGTGCCCAGGGACGAGAGCATCTCCCCCCAGGTGTCATGTCACCCCAGCTTCTGCAACGCCAGAGGTCGGGGCTCCTTCTGAAGACACGTGCAGCCCCCGTGCGCGGGAACAGGCCAGGACACAGCACTGCCGGCTGACCAAGCAGCCCGACTGCCCCGGACAGGAGGCGTTGGGGCCCTGGGCGCACAGTGCCCCCCGGGCCGGGAGGGCAGCCCCTGGCTGACGTGGGCTTTCCGCAAACGGGCCAATACATCAAGAACCGGGCACTTTAACGTCAAAGATGCTGCTGCCCTCATTTCTTTCCTGGACGATGGTGAAGACTTCCCGGCCGTGCAAAGTAGGGAGGGAACAGGGAGGATGGCCCAGCAGGGCTGGCCCGCCACGCCCCGTCGGTGGTCTGAGTGCAGGTCCCCCGGGACCAAAGCTGAGGGGCGGCCCCGAGCCACAGTGAGGGCAGCCCTGTGAATGGGACGTGTTGCGACTCTGGAGACAGAGGCTGTTTCCTGGCCACACCCGAGGAAAGGTTCAGAGGCGTTCTTGGCTACTCCGGGTGTCGCTGGTGGTGGGCGCGCGGGGTGCCGGGCCCCACGCTGTGAGAATCCGGGGCTCCCGATGCAGCTGGCCAGCGCCGAGCACCGGGCGCCCAGGGCCACGGTAGCGTGACGGGCGTCTGACCCCGGCCGGGCACACGGGAAAACCTAGCTCCCGAGTGGGGAGCGAGTGGCTCCGGGCCGCGAGGGGCAGGAGCTGTGTGGACGAGTGACCGGAGGCCCCTGGACCGTCCCTCTTCCGGGAGCAGCTGAAGCCACCGCTCTGTTGTGTCAAAGAGGAAAACAAGGAAGGAGAAACATTCAGGGAACGTACTTCCCCAAGGAGATCTGCCAAGAGATGACGGCCCTTCGCTCCAGTCTCTGCCGCTGCGTGAACGCGATGATCGCACCTCGAGTCCCCGACTAGAATGTGACTTGCTCTCAGAGCCATCTGGTCGCTTGGGGCCGCCCCGCGCCCTCCCCGCCCTCGGCTTCCCCTCCAGAGGGTCCCTCCGACCCCGAGAGCCAAGCACAGCCAGCTCAGGGAAGAACCGTGAGCATTTGTCTTCTTTGAGGCGAGGGTCACATCATATAATTGTATTTTTATTTATTTTCAGTGTTTCAAGATTTTTTTAAATTTTTTTTAATTTTTATTTATTTATGATAGTCACAGAGAGAGAGAGAGAGAGAGAGAGGCAAAGACACAGGCAGAGGGAGAAGCAGGCTCCATGCACCGGGAGCCCGACATGGGATTCGATCCCAGGTCCCCAGGATCGCGCCCTGGGCCAAAGGCAGGTGCTAAACCGCTGCGCCACCCAGGGATCCCGTTTCAAGATTTTTAAGTGACGTCTACGACCAAAGCAGGGCTCAAACTCACGACCCTGAGATCAAGGGTCGGCCGCTCCTCTGGCTGAGCCAGGCCGGGTCCCAAAGGGAACGATCTTAAAGTGAGTGAGCAAGTGGCGCTTGGCTCGCCCACAGCCTGGCGCAGCCGCCACCGCCGCAGAGCATGTGCCCGCCCCCCCCAGGGAAGCCCCCTCCCCGCCTCCAGCAGGCCCGGCTCTGCTTTCTGATGTTTTCATTCAGCATCAGACACACGTCTCCAGAGTCAGCTACTCAAAGATGAACATGTTTGTAAGTGATATTTAACCAATATTTACACCAGAAGAGAATTCTGCTATGTGACGGCACACATTTAACGCCTGCTCACTCACTAAAATAGAAGTAAGCAGGTGGTGCATGAGCTGAACTAAATTATTTATTCATCATGCGGAGCTAAAAGTGGAGTGAATGGCTTGGCATTTGACGCTTCCTTTTTTTTTTTTTTAAAGAAGGCTAAAATTATATCTCTCCTCCGCGTTATTCTGACTCACTCAATGAGCATTCCAACAGGCTTTGTTCTAGAAGGTTTTGCGTGTTTTTATTTCATTCTGATGGACAGAGTTTTCAGGGAATCCGTGGAGTGCTGCGAACATGAGTCCTGATCCCCTCCGTGACACTGCGGATGTCCAGGTGTGGAGGCAGCCACAGTCGGGGAGGGGGAGCTAGGAGAAGTAGGAGGAGAGAGAACAGGACCCAGGGCAGGGATGAAAGGGAAAGGTCCAGGACACGAGCTTGTGGGGGCAGGAGACTCTGGCCACAGAGGGGGGTCGGCGGCGGAGACCCGGGCCTTCGGGAAGGGTGAAGCTTTGGCTGAGGTGAGGCCGCTGCCGGGGTAGGCGCGCAGGCTGTAACGTAGCCGTGGCACGTGCGCTGTAGCAGGTGGTAGGGGAAACTGAGGCACGGGGGAGCACCAGCAAACCGCTGCCTGTCAGGACTGGGATTTGATCCCCGGCCCCACTGAGCTCCTCTGTGTGGGGCCTTTGCAGCTGGGAACCTACGTGGTCCAGCGGCCGTGGCCCGTCTCCACTCCCACCTTCCCCACCGGGAGAAACCAAGGCACACATCGCAGGGGGAAGCAGCGCTTTCTCAAGCTTTATCTCCCACCCCGCTTGCGCCACCCACCCCATCCCCAAGTCTCCACTCTGGGAGGTGCTGCCTGTGGGGCGCGGCGTGCGAGAGACCTGGAGAAGGTGGGGACTCGCGGCTCCAGAGGAAACCACTAGGTCGGTGTTCCCGGGGTCAGGGGCCGGGGTCAGGGGTGAGGGTGAGCCTAGCGGAGGGGCAGGTTATTCAGCAGGGCCGTTCTGATGGGAGCTGGCACCTGAGTCACTGAGTTCAGGGTCAGTCACATGGGCTAATGTGGAGCTGGGTTCCCTTTTAAGTTCTTGTTCACTGCTAGTGAAAGTCTGAGACACGGGTCAGCGTACGTTGTTCTGGGAAGATGTTAACCCATTATCTTTTATAGCTTTTTCCAGGATTTGTATGTCAGACATTTTCTGTTCCTCTCTCCACTCACTGTGCTTTGTGGGTTTTCTATCGGACTGGACATTTTTGGTGCAAACAAAAAGTCAGCTCCACAAGACAGTATGGTCCTGGCACAAAAACAGACACCCCGATCGATGGAACAGAGCAGAGAACCCAGACAAGGACCCTCAACTCTACAGTCAACTCATCTTCGACAAAGCAGGAAAGAATATCCACTGGAAAAAAGACAGTCTCTGCAGCAGATGGTGTTGGGAAAATTGGATAATCATATGCAGGAGAACAAAACTAGCCACTTTTTTGCACCAGACACAAAAACAAATTCAAAATGATAATTAAAGACCTAAATGTGAGGCAGGAAACCATCCAAATCCTAGAGGAGAACACAGGCAGCCGCCTCTCTGACCTCGGCCACAACAACTTGCTAGACGCGTCTCCAGGGGCAAGGGAAGCAAAAGCAAACATGAACTATTAGGACTTCATCAAGATAAAAGGCTTCTGCACGGTGAAGGAAACAACAAAACTAAAAGATACCCTACAGAATGGGAGGAAATATTTGCAACATATTGGATAAAGGACTAGTATCCAGAATCTATAAAGAATTCATCAAAATTAACACCCCCAAAAATAAATAATCCAGTTAAAAATGGGCAGAAAACATGAACAGATATTTCTCCAAAGAAACGTCCATACAAACGGCCAACAGACACTTGAAGAAATGCTCAGCGTCACTCAGCATTGGGGAAATACAAATCAAAACCACAACGAGATCCCACCTCACAGCAGTCAGAATGGCAAAAATGAACAAGTCAGGAAACCACAGATGTTGGCGAGGATGCGGAGAAGGGGGAGCCCTCTTGCCCTGTTGGTGGGAACGTGAACTGGTGCAGCCACTCTGGAAAACAGTGTGGAAGGTTCAAGAAGTTAAAAAATAGGGCTACCCTACGACCCAGCAATTGCACTACTGGGGATTTATCCCAAAAGATACAAAAATAGTTATTTGAAGGGGCACACGCACCCCAATGTTTATGGCAGCATTATCAACAATAGCTAAATTATGGAAAGAGCCCAGATGTCCATCCACAGATGAATGGATAAAGAAGATTGGTGTGTATACAATGGAGTATTACTCAGCCATCAAAAGAATGAAATCTTGTCATTTGCAACAACGTGGATGGAACTGAAGGGTATTATGCTGACTGAGTAAGTCAGTCAGAGAAAGACAAATTCCTATGATCTCACTCATGTGGAATTTAAGAAACAAAACAGATAAACATCAGGGAAGGGAAGGAAAAATAAAAAAAAAAAAGATAAAAACAGAGAGAGAGAGAGGCAAACCATAAGAGATTCTTAACTATAGAGAACAAACGGAGGGTTGCTAGAGGGGGGGCGGTGGGAGGATGGGGTCACTGGGTGGAGTCACTTGTGGAATCACTAAATTCTATTTCTGAAACCAATACTACGCTATATGTACTAACTTGAATTAAAAAAAAAAAAAGTCAGCTCCAAGCAGCTTAAGTGAAGAGGAGTTTACGGCCTGGCCTGCCTGGTAGTTGAAGGGCAGGCCTCCTTTGAGGCTAGGCTGGGTCCTGGTGCCTGAGCCTTTCAGGATGCTCTACTGCTCTCTCCCCATCTGTGTTATCTTACTTCCCAGCTCATCTTCCACCTGGTGAGCCCTGAACTGTATGATTGCTGCAAGGTATGACGCCAAAGTGGAGAAAGTGGTGAAAGCCGGTCCCTCTTTGGTGTTCTAGGGTCACTGGTTTTTATATATCGTCTATCACTGAGTTGTTGTCTGCAGAAGGCAGTCCGGTAGGAGCTGTGCAGCCATGGCCAGAAGCAGAACCTCAAAAGGGAGCAATCCAAAAACAATAAAGATCTTGGAAATTGAAAATGTGATGGAATAAAAATTTCAGAGGAAGGATAAAAGAGAACATTGAGACCATTTTCCAGAATGTTGAAAAAAAGAGAGAGAAGCAAAATAAGAGACACTAAGAAAATCGTGGAGTAGGTTCAGGAGGCCCAACATCTTATTAACAAAACCCGAGCGGGACACCTGGGTGGCTAAGCATCTACCTTCAGCTCAGGATGTGATCCTGGAGACCGGGGATCGAGTCCCACATTGGGCTCCCTGCATGGAGCCGGCTTCTTCCTCTGCCTGTGTCTCTGCCTCTCTCTCTCTGTGTGTCTCTCATGAATAAGTAAAATCTTAAAAAAAAAAAAAAAGAAAACTGGAAGAACTTTTAGGGATGCATTAGTGCTAAATGCAGAGAAAACTAAGCAAGTAAACAAAAAGGCAATTTATAATTCTAGTAAAAACAAAAAGTTGTATGTGAAGGACATATGAACACAGGATACCACGTGGTCCAGCCACAGATACTGTTTACTTGGTCATATTGATGTAAAATTGGACATTGATCTAGCTAAAATGCAAATAACTAAACTGTGTGTGTGTGTGTGTGTAAGGGAGAGAGAAGTATGTGGAGTAAGTCAATGAAAGAGACCTGCATCTTCACCTTCCACCGTGGGAATTGGATTAACGCCTAAACCTGAAAAGTCAGGAAGTAGGAATACAAGTATGTTGTTTGCAAATTTGGAGATACATAGCAGAAGAAATACAGAAAAGTGGTGGACTGTGGACCGGGACCTGTCATTTTCCATGTTAAGTCTCTGACACTTGATCCCATGTGCATCTATGACGGCTGCAACCAAAAACCAAGCACAGGGGGATCCCTGGGTGGCTCGGCGGTTTAGCGCTGCCTTCAGCCCAGGGCATGATCCTGGAGACCCGGGATCGAGTCCCGTGTCGGGTTCCCTGCACGGAGCCTGCTCCTCCCTCTGCCTGCGTCTCTGCCTCTCTCTCTCTGTGTCTCTCATGAATAAATAAAATATTAAAAAAAAAAAGCACAGGTTTAAAAATACAAGGGTGCTTGGGACGGCCTGGCTGGCTCGGTTGGTGGTGCATGCAACTCTTGATCTAAGGGTGGTGAGTTCAAGGTCCATGTTGGGTGGAGAGATTACTTAAAATAAAACAAAACAAAACGGGGGAAAAAAGCCTAACCCTTTAAAATTCTTTTAAATTTATGAAAACTTATTTTTTTTATTGTGGACCTAAAAAATAAGTACATGAGGACGTTTTGTGAGTCAAAGGAGCCAACCCAATCCAAACAGTGGGTGCACCTCCCAGGTCAAAGATGGAGCAGCTCTGCAGCCCGTGAGCGCCGAGAGCCCCCCGCCAAAGCCCGGCTCCGTGGGCGCCTGCTCGCTGCTGCACGCGGGGGCACGGCCGTGGGGGTTCGGGGCGGGAAGGAAACATTCTGAAATTAACTCTGAAGTCAGTCTCCGGGTGGGCTTTTGACTGCTTCTACACGTTCGATGGGCGCGTCCTGCGTGTGTATCATGCGGCCGTACCCTCTTTAGCACATGGTCCGCTTGATGCCTGCATGTGCACGGACCCTATTACAGGCAAGCGCCTCGTGCTCGGTTACGCGTGTGTCGCACGTCTGTCACTGTGCGCAGCACCGATACTGCGAAAGCGAGACGGCGGACGTTGGTTGCCCCTCAGATGCCTCAGCGGGACCTTGAGGGGCTGTGAAGAGCCCTTGGGGTCACTCCAAAGGGTCATCTCTCGGAGCCTGAAGCTGCCGACCCGGGATGTCTGCGCTCTGCCCCGACTCTGGGCACTGTCCCCTCAGGATGCAAAGCCAGCCCGGTGTCACCTTCCACCGTGCACACCCAGGGATGCGCTCAGCCTTTGTTATTTTTAAAAATATTTTATTTATTTATTCCTGAGAGACACAGAGAGAGGCAGAGACCCAGGCAGAGGGAGCAGCAGGCTCCCTGCGGGGAGCCCGACGCGGGACTCGATCCCGGGAACCCGGGGTCTCGCCCTGGGCCGGAGGCGGACCCTCAATGGCTGAGCCCCCCACCCCGTGTCTCGCGCTCAACCTACTTGAAAGACAGGACGGTTCGTGGATGTGCTGTTCTTTCTCGGGGCTTTGTGGGGGCGCCGAAGCCTCGGCATGGCCATCTGTCCTGGATCACGCCCTGGGCCAGGCATCCTGCTTTTTCTGATTTTAGAAGAAAAACACATGCTCCTTGGAGAAACTTGGCAACAGGGAAAGATTGGGATAAACAAACATAAATGCACTCCAGAAACTTCCGGGTGGACGTGGGCTGCTCCTCGGTGTCGCCCGCCTCCCGCCCCCCCGCACACACACGCACAAATACACGCGGGGTTTATCTTTACACAGTCGCAGTAACTCTTCGTATCTCATTTCCCACATGACACGTTTCAGTTCACGTCCTTAGTGTGATAACCTGGGGACCCGATCTGGGTTTAGCCTGGGAGTGCAGCTTAGGGGAGCAGCCCCAGGACAGGAGGTGGGGTCATGGAGGCCAGAGGCCAGTCAGGGTCCCCCCCACCCAGGCCAATCGGTTCCAGACCAGAGTCCCCGACCTGGTCCCCTGGCTGTGCTGTGCATGCATCGGGCAGCGGGTCGGGCCGCGAGGGACGGGAAGGCCGAGGCCCCACGGAGGGGGCGGGGGGCAGGGCCGAGCGAGTCCAGGAGACCCAAGCAGGGTCCAGTCCGTCCACCTCGAAAACTGTGACTGTGCCGGGTGGGAAGTCCTTTCTGTCCCCCAGGAGGGTTCTCTTCTCCGGTGCGTGGGCTTGAGAGTGACCTCGAGGCCAGCTGCACTAAGCTGCTCCCCTCCCCCAGGCATCGACTACAAGACCACCACCATCCTGCTGGACGGCCGGAGGGTGAAGCTGCAGCTCTGGTGAGTCGAGGCCCCCGGCCCCCACAGACCCAGGGCCTCCCTGGTACCAGGAGGGGCCACGCATGTGACGGGGACAGACCTCAGCAGGTGTGGGAGGTTGGGAGCAAGTCGCCCTCGCCCGGGTCTGAACGGGCCTCTATCTCCGCCCCCCACCCCCCGGCACCCCTGGCTCTGAGGTCTGGGTCACCCCCGGCCTCTGCCCCTCCAGCTCCGGGTTGGGGGGAGAATCAGGCTTTCCTGCTTTGACCGTCCACTGGGTTGGCCGCCCCCCCTGCAACCTGCCTGACGACTGTCCCCATGTTACCCCTGCCCCTGGACCACCTGCATGGCTTTCTGTGCCTGGACATGCCTAAGCCCCATGAGCTGGACGCCCCTCTGCTGCCATCCGCAGGTGCCCCTGCCCGGGGAGGTCAGCACCCGGCCCCTTCCCGCTGCCCAGCCCCCGAGGATGTTCGGGGTTGTGGGTACGGCCCTGCCTGGTGTTCTCTGAGCTCCCCGCTGCCGTGGGTCCACAAGGTCCAGGTGTCCTGCCCTCGCCTCTTGTCGCCCGACCCCTGCCTGCTGTGCCCGCCACCTGCCACCCCTGTCCAGGCCTGAGGCCTGCAAGGCCAGGGCTTCTCTCTCCCGGGAGACCATTGGGCCCCACTCTCAGCCCATCCCTCCCGCACGCCACCCCCAAGCGCCCACTAGACCTTCCTACAGACTCCCTGTCTCGCGTGAGCAGCGTGTCCTAGCAGGGCCCACCCTCTCGGTCAACAGCGGCATGTGCGCCCCCTCGGCTGCTCCGGCCCCCCGGGTTCGCCCTCATGTGCGGCGGGTGTTCCCACCTGGCGAGAGCCCCGGGCTCCCTGCAAAGCCAGTGGTTGGCGTCCCAGGCCTGCCTCCTTGCCCTCGACGGCTCCTCACCCCCGGATCCGGCGCGGGCCCTGCAGAACCTCGGGCCCGCCGCCCCCTCCCCCCCCCCTCGGCTCCTTGAGGACTCAGAAGGCAGGCCCGGGTCACCACCTGCGGGGGGGGGGGGTGGGGGGAGCCATTCATACTGAGGATAGGCCTGGAGCTGCAGCCCACCCTCGTCCCTGCGTCCCCGTGCAGCACGTTTGCTCGGCTCCGGGGCAGCCGTGATTTCCTCTCACTGGCCTCCACCGTCTTTTGCAGGGACACCTCCGGGCAGGGAAGATTTTGTACCATATTCCGCTCCTACTCCCGGGGCGCACAGGTAACACCCCCGAGCCGGGAGGTCGGCCTCACCGAGTATGACCCCGCGCGGCTCTCTAGTGGGCACCTGGAGGGCAGGGCGGCTCTGGCCTGGGGACTGGTGCAAGGTCTGCAAGAGGCCCTTCTTCAGCCCAGAGGCACGGTGGTGCCTGCGTGTGCCTGCGGCCGTGCGTGTGCCCGTGTGCACGCTCAGGGGAGCGCTCCGTCCAGGGGGTGGCCCTGCAGTCCCCCACATGCCGCGTCCCTAGAGCGGTTGCTGGACATGGGGGATGCGGTGCCCATGCCCACCTCACCTGGACATTTGGGGGTTCACTGACGAGCTCCTGAAATACCACCAGGAATGACTATTTAGCTGCTCTACTTGGTAGATAAGTAAGAATAATAGGTTTTCTGTTAAAATAAGTAAACTGGTAGTTGAGCTGGTTGTGAGCCCGTGACCGAGTCGCCTGTGGCCCGGCCGGCGCGGCCCCGAGCTGTGCCCGCCTGTCCCGCAGGTGAGCCCGGTGCCTCTCCCCGCAGGGCGTAATCCTGGTCTATGACATCGCCAACCGCTGGTCCTTTGATGGCATCGACCGGTGGATCAAGGAGATCGACGAGGTACGACCCGGTGTGGCAGGCGCCGTCCGCGTGGCGTGTGGGGGGTGGGCACGTGGCCCAGACACGAGGCTCTGGCAGCATGCAGGCAGTCACCTCCCAGAACAGCATGGGCCCTCATGTGGGGACCCACCCGGCCTGCAGTGTGGATGCTTCCTGGGCCACCGGACGGCCAGTGTGGACGCGGAGGGGTCAGAACCGCCCCGTGGCACGGCTGTCCCGCCGCCTGCCCAAACACGTTGCCGGAAACAACAGGAATCTATTGTCTCGCAGTTTGGAGGCCAGAAGTCCAAAATCCAGCGTCGACAGGGCCGGCTCCCTCCCAAGGCCCCAGGGGAGGGTCCTTCCCGCCCCCTGTAGCCTCTGCCAACACACGGTGTGCGCCCCGTGAGTCCCGTGTCCCCTCCTCCCCTGACAAGGACACCAGTGACTGGCTTTAGGGCCCCCCCCAACCTAGTCTTCACTAAGCACATCTGCAAAGACCCTGCCTCCGTAGGACACGGTCCGTGGTTCTGGGTGGGCACGAGTCCGGGACAGTGCATTTGCCTGTGCGCCCAGTGGTGCCAGCCAGCACCAGATCTGGCGCAGGTAACCCGCTTGCCTCTCTCTCGCCCTGCAGCATGCCCCTGGGGTCCCTAAAATCCTGGTGGGGAACCGGCTGCACCTGGCCTTCAAGCGGCAGGTCCCCACGGAGCAGGCCCAGGCCTACGCGGAGCGCCTGGGCGTCACGTTCTTCGAGGTCAGCCCCCTGTGCAACTTCAACATCACGGAGTCGTTCACGGAGCTGGCCAGGACCGTGCTGCTGCGGCACGGGATGGACCGGCTCTGGAGGCCCAGCAAGGGTAGGCACCTCCTCCCGCCCCGGGCCGCCTCCCACCCGCGTCCACCCTCCGAGTAAATGCGTTTAATCTGAGAGAAATCACTAGAACGTTTCTGTCGGGAAGTTCACGAGAGGCATTTCTGTGTGGGCGCAGAGGCGGAGGCGCGTGTGCACAGGCGCTGGGCAGGCGCCCTGCGCCCACGGTTCTGGGAAGAGCACCGCGTCGGGAATGACTCACTTTAACTCATTTTGTTTGCAAAGAGGGGAGCTTGAGAGGAGCATCGAGCGCTGTTGGCAGTCTCTAACCTGAGGCTGGAAACTGCTCAGAGCCTCGGTGTCAATCCACCCGAACGCCTGTGCCGACTCCGTCCACCTTGCGGGGACCCCGCTGGGACAGCCGCTGTGGATTTCCTCTGACACCCCCGTCAGCAGGCGACTGTCACAGGAAGGAAAGACAAGCTAGTCGTAGAGTGGGGCAGCACGAGGTTGAGGGAGCAAAATCCGATTCTTTTAATCAGGGATTCTCGGCCGCAGCCCTGCCTCCAGCTTGGACGGGAGGTTTCCCGGGGGGTCAGTATGTGCACCCCGCCTCCAGCTGTGGATGGACACCCAGTGTCCCGCGGAGTCGAAACCACCCCCAGCTGAGAGCCACGGTGCCAAGAGAGCTCCTGCTGGGCCCCCCGGGCCTGACCTTCGGGCCTAGGAGGTGGCAGCTGTGCCAGGAGGCCCCCCATCTCCATCCCGGGGGGCCTGACCCACGAAGAATGGTGGAGACGAGAGCCAAGTATTGGCTTCCGAGGCGTGCTCTCGAACATGCCCCTGTACAGCTGGTCACACGTGGGAGGGCGGTCACCCTGACACCCGGGGTCTCTCACCCCACGCCGCGGTCAGGCGAGTCCTGGGGGAGGACCTCAGCAGCCGCCATCTCCCCTCCGGGTCTGCCCACCTTGGGGCCTGGAGGGAGGGCAGCCGGGTCTCCAGTCCAAGGCACCTGAGGCCGGGTGGCCGGGTGGCCGGGTGGCCGGTGGGCGTGTCCCGAGGGCCGGGAGCGGGCGCGGCGGGCTGAGAGCCCGGCCCGGGGCGTGCGGCAGGGAGGCCGTGAGGCGGCAGGTCCACCCTGGCGTCGCTCTGTGTCGGGCACGTGAACTAAACTCGGTTTCCTTTCCTTCCCCAAGTGCTGAGCCTGCAGGACCTGTGCTGCCGAGCGGTGGTGTCCTGCACACCTGTGCACCTGGTGGACAAGCTCCCGCTGCCCATGGCCCTGAGGGGCCACCTCAAATCCTTCTCCATGGCCAGCGGCCTCAACGCCAGGATGATGCACGGCCGCTCCTACTCCCTCACCGCCAGCTCCACGCACAAGAGGAGCGGCCTCCGCAAGGTGAAGGCCGCCCGGCCGCCGCAGAGCCCACCCAAGCGCTGCCCCAGGAACAGCTGTAAGGTCTCCTGAAGCAGGAGCACGGACGGGCCTCCAGGAGAGGCTGGGCAGTCCCGCGAGGGACAGGGACAGGGACAGGGTGGCGGGAGCCCGCTCCAGGGCCGGGAACGCACCTGCCGATCGCTCCTGCGACCCAGCCGCTCCGAGCGCTGAGGACACAGCTTGACTCCGATGCTTCTCCGCGGACAAGCACGAAGCTCTCGTTTGACACGCGTGTTTGTCCGGGGGCTTGGCTCTCGACGACACCGGCGCGGCCTCCCTCGTAGACCTGCTTTGGAGGTGCGGCGGCTCACGCAGTGACTGTGAGGTGCAGCGACTCTGGAAAGCAGCGGGAGAGAGAGATCACCCTCGACCCCACGACCTCACGAGGGCCCTTTGTGAACCTGCAGTTCACACCCACGCGCTCGTGGACGGGCGAGGCAGGAGTCGGAGATCACGCTCGGCCGTTCCGTCCAGCTCGGGTCTGACACGGATTTGATACAGTTTTTGCTATGTTATTTACCATGTTTGGGGATTAATAAGTGATTTATATGCATATTTTTCTGTAAATCTACATTTTTTTGTACAAGACGTTCCATAGGTTATGAAACTAAGGGAAGAAAATGCCAAAGATACCTCTAGTTGCGTCGAGTCACAACACATCCAGATCGGCAAGGAAACTACCGTTTGGGCCGTTTCGGTAAGGAATGCAGTGCGCCCTGTTGTTGAAGAACATGTTTCTGGACAATAAAATGCGTACCTGTTTCTTTAGGGCCGTCGGCTGGTCCTTTCTGATTCTGATCATATTACTGATCACCAGGCAGGGTCTCAGCTTCCTGGGGGTACCTGCCTGACATCTCCCTGCAGCAGCGGGAGGTTACTACAGGGAATCAAAAAAAAAAAAAAAAAAAGAAAGAAAGAAAAACTATCAATGAGAAGATGCCCAGGTGTTCTCAGTTTCTATACACAATATACAGATTTTTAGATATTTAAGGGGCCTGAGAATTGGAAGCAACAGCTCTATCTGGAGATGGGCAGGTGAGGCCTAGAGAGGAGAAATGAGCCCGGCCAGTGCTGGTCTCCGCTGAGGGCCTAGGCCCAGGCTCCAGGCCACTCCTTAAGACGACTGGTAATGTTCTAGAAGGAATATCCTATAGTTCCCCAAGCCCCTGTGACCTGGAGCTCTTCCGGTGTTTCTGGAGCACACTGGTCCCCAGGGGGACACCAGAAGCTGGCCGAGCCAGTGAGGAGCCTCCAGGCCTCTGCCCACACCTGGATCTCAGGCTCCTGCCCCCCGGGGATAAGGGTACATTTCTACCATGCTCGGCACTCCCAGGGTGGGGCACTTTGTAATCATAGCCCCGGGATGGGCCAGGATGGCCCAGGATGGCCCACGATGGGCCAGGATGGCCTCAAGATGGCCCAGGATGGCCCAGGATGGCCCCGGGATGGTCCGGGATGGCCCCAGGATGGCCCCGGGATGGCCTGGAATAGCCCCAGGATAGCCCTGAGGATGGCCCCGAGGATGGCCCCTGGATGGCCGTGGGATGGCCCGAGGATGGCCCTGGGATGGTCCAGGATGGCCCAGAGGATGACCCCGAGGATGGCCCCGGGATGGTCCAGGATGGCCCTGGGATGGCCTGGGATGGCCCCAGGATAGCCCTGAGGATGGCCTGAGGATGGCCTGAGGATGGCCCCAGGATGGCCCCAAGGATGGCCCCGGGATGGCCCAGGATGGGCCAGGATGGCCCCAAGATGGCCCAGGATGGCCCTGGGATGGCCCGAGGATGCTTCTGCAAGTCATACTTCACAGTATAAAGTGCTCTTAGCAAACGGAAGGTATGGAAGTAAAGTGTGCATGTTTTGGTGGTGAATGTACTAAAATATGTAAAGTGAACCCTGGAAAAACCGCCTCCCACACTGTGTCTTCCCCGGCCCACCCCGCTGGCAAACCCACCCAGAGTGGAATCAGGAATATCTGATTGTGCCCCAGATGTTTCTAATTCTCTTTTTAAGCATCTAGATTCAAAACATCACGGACAAGTGCATCTTCCGTCGCCCTGTGAAGGTCATGGCCCCATGCAGCAGCCTCCGGGACAGAGAACTCACGTCGGTGAGGGGCTGCACAAGCGGACCCTGACCCGGGAGAAAGGGTCACGTGAGGCTCCGTGGCATCGGCCTGCCCAGCAGCGGCAGGTGGAGCGGCTGCCCTCTCCAGAGAGCCTCCTCATCGAGGCAAGTGCTGGGGGGCAAGGGAGGCGGTCCAGCCGCAGGGGATCCCCATGGACAGCCGGATGGACACAGGAGGGCCCAGCCAGGAGGGGGTGTGCTCGCTGCCCAGAGCTACCGGAGGCTGTTGGCCAGACGGAGGGACATGGTGGGGACGGCGGCACATGGCTGCCAGGGACGGGCCCGCGGTGGCACCGGGGCGGCTGGAGCCGGGGCTGAGCCGCGTCCTAGGCAGGGCTCGCCGTCCTCGCCCCCGACCCTCCTCCCGGGCCGACCCGCGGCGGGGTCTGCTGGGCCGCTGAGCCCGCGGCCGCTTTCTCTCCTCTCTGGGTCCTCTCAGCCTTTCTTCCCATGATCCGCCGCTGAGCTGAGCGTGCGAGTCCGGCTTCGCACCGTGCTCCGCGCTGCGGCTCCCTCCCGCCCCTTCCCACCCGAGCAGCGCCCCTGAGTTCTGGGGCAGGAGGGGGAAGGCGGGAAGGGAGCCGAGCCCGGAGCGGGGCGCCCCCAGCTCCCCAGACCCCGGGCGATTGTGAGCCGCCTGCGGACGAGCGTGTTTGGAAGGCGGGAGAACGGGCCCAGGTCCAGGCGGCCCGGACACTGCCCGCTTCCCGGTCCCACGGGCTCTCCCCTCCGGGGCCGCGGTCAGGCGTGGGCCCGAGTGCCAGCCTCTCGGGCAGCCTTCCCGCCCCGACTCTGGGGAGCGCCTCACGGGGCCGCTGCGTGCTCTGCGGGCTTGATGCCGCCCTGAAATTGGGCCACTGCTTCACACTCGGCCTTCGAAATGGGGATGATGCGTGGCGGCTTCCTGGGAGGCTCTCTAGCCATTTTACCCGTGAAATAAATCACGTGCAGCCGCCTTGGAGCCTTGCCTCCGAAGCCGTCCGCACGCTGCGCGTCTCCCACGGCTGCTCTGCCGGGGCACTGCCCGCCAGCCAGGCCTGGTTCCTTCTGGAAGCTCCTGGAGACAGTTCGGGGCTGCTCCAGCTCCCTGGCTCCTGGCTGTCCCCAGTCTCTGCCTCTGCGGTGACAGTGACACTCCTTGAAATGTCGTTACCTTCAGGGCCCACCTGGACAATCCAGGACAGTCTCTTCTGCCCCGAAAGGAGCCACATTTACAGGGTACAGGGGTGGGGATGCGGACATCGTCATCACTCAGCCCACCGCGTGTGCCCCCGGCAGTGGGCGATCCGGGTCTTGCCCCCAGGAGCGCCGCCATCCCCGATTCTGCGTACACCACACCCTTTGCCCTCCTTCTGCGACCATCCCCGTGCATACCTGCCCCCGAACAGCCGTGCTCCGTTCGCCGTTTTGAGCTTCACACCAGAGGTGCGCTTCTGCAACCTGGGTCTGATGCTCGACGTTGTCTGGAGACTCATCACCCAGACACTAGCGGCTCAGTCGGTCCCATTCGTGCCTCTGCACCACCGCGTGCTGTGGGTGGTGGCACGCGCTTGCTTCCCCACAGGCGCTTTGTGCAGCATTTCCACCCATTTTGGAAAACCCTTAATAACCCATCATGGCCCCAGACACCTCGCAGAGTACCCCCCCCCCCATGGAGACCCTCCTCGGGTCACGGGGACACACAGGGTATCCTGAGGCTCCGTGAAGCATTTCTGTGGCCTGTGTTGTTAAAACATTAGATGTCGTTTTCCTCCTAGAGATAGGGAGCTGGGCTTTGGGAAGCAACGCACCTCTTCCCTACGTCCTCCATCTCCGCCCAGCCCCGGTGTGCGTCCGAGAGGTAAGAATGTTCCCCCACCCCATTAGGAGAGGGAGTCAGTGAGGAGCCTGGCCCTCATTTCGAGCCACTGCTCCCATCTTGGCCTGAAGGCTTGTGAGCTACCAGTGGGCCGTGCTGGTGTCCTGGGGTTGCCGCAAGCAGATGGCTCAACAAGGGACACCCATGTCCCCACAGCCTGGGGGCCCCGAGGGGAACCCCCTCCAGCTCCTGGGGGCGACGGCCATGCTCAGCATGTGCTGGCTGTGGCTGCACGGCAGCAGCGTCAGCCTCCCCTCAGGTAGCCATCCCCTCTATCATCTCGCCTTTTCTTTTTTTTTTTTTTTAAAAACTTTTTATTTTATTTTATTTATTTATGATAGTCACACACAGAGAGAGAGAGAGAGAGAGACAGAGGCAGAGGGAGAAGCAGGCTCCACGCAGGGAGCCCGACGCGGGACTCGATCCCGGGACCCCGGGGTCACTGCCTGGGCTGCGGGCGGCGCTGAACCGCCGAGCCACCGGGGCTGCCCTGTATTGTTATTATTTTCGCTGTTTTCAACCAATAAGAAGTCTCTTACACTTAATTTACATGGTTCCCGGGGAGGAGCCTCTCCCTGCGTTTGGGGCTCTGGGCCCGGCTGCTCGCGAGGGGCGCGGTGGGGCGCGGGCGCCCCTGGGAGCCGCACCGCCGTCCCGCGTGGGCTGCCCTCGGGACCCCCCGCCCCAGGCCCCGCCCCTCCGCGGAGGCCCCGCCCCCGCCGCGGCCCCGCCCCGCGCACGTGACATTCTCGGCGCTCCCCCGCCGCCCTGGCCGGGCCCAGGTGGATGCGCTCGGCGCTCCGCGGCTTCCTGGCTGCGCGCGCACGCACGTCCGCCCCTCGCTTCCGGCGCGGCGGCCTCCGCCGGACAGACGGGACCGGGCGCCCGGCCTCCCCGAGGGCATGCGGCGCTGAGGGGCGGCGGACCTCCGCGGCGGCGCCATGAACCTCCTGCCGTGCAACCCGCACGGCAACGGGCTGCTCTACGCCGGCTTCAACCAGGACCACGGTGAGGGCGCCCCTGCGCGCGCCCGAGCCCCGACCCGGGCTCTTCCGGAGCCTCAGCCCCCGCCCGGCCCGGCCGCTCCCTCGGTGCCCGCCGACCCCGGCCGGGCCCGCCCCCGACGCCCCGGACCCGACCCGGCCGCTCCCCCGACGCCCCCCGACGCCCCCCGACCCCGGCTGGGCCCGCCCCCGACGCCCCCGACCCGACCCGAGTCCTCCCCCGACGCCCCCGACCCCGACCCGGCCGCTCCCCGGACGACCCCGACCCCGGCCGGGCCCGCCCCCGACGCCCCCGACCCGACCCGGCCGCTCCTCGGACGCCCCCGACCCGACCCGAGTCCTCCCCCGACGCCCCCCGACCCGACCCGGCCGCCCCCCGCCGCCCCCGCCCCCGCCGTCCCTCCCTCCTCCCGGCCGCCCCCCGCCCCGCCCCCCGGCGCCGCCCCCACCCGGGCCGAGCCCGCGCTCCTTCCGGGAGCCGCACCCTCCGGGGCAGCCCGGCCCTCGGCTCGGCCCTCGGCCCTCGGCTCGCCCCCGCCGCGTGTGCCGGGTCGGCGGAGGCTCCGCTCTCGGGGGCTCGGCTGCACCGCGTCGGAGGCGGCCCGAGGCGGCCCGGCCGCTGTAGCCCCGGCGGCGGCGGCGTCCTGAGCGGCCCCGAGCCCGCCGGCGCTTCTTCCCTCGCTGCGTGAAGTCGGCGGCGCCAAGGGCCGCCCCGGTGATTGCTCCTCCGGGAAGGGCTTGCGGCCGCCGAGGCCCGGGTGATGCAAGCGGAAGGCCCGCGGGGGCGGCGGCTCGGGAGCTTCGCGGCGTTGGCGGAGCCGACGGTGCTCGGCGCTCGGTGCTCGGCGCTCGGCGTCGCGGGCTGCCTGCGGGGGCCACACCTGCCCGGGCGCTGACCGCGGGGCCCCGCGGGGCTGGGGCGGGGCGGGCCGCGGGGGCCGCGGGGACACGCGCTTGCCGGGGCAGCAGGAGTGGGGCCGACCGTGCTGGGGTCTGACGCGCAGAGGAGGCCCGCGTGAGAGATCCCTTGAAGGAGTTGACGGCGGCGTGACGAATCCCTAAGAAGTAGGTGTGGGGGCGCCGGGATCGGTGAAGGGTCTGCCTCCAGCTCCGGCCCGATCCCACGACCTGGCCTGGGATTGAGTCACGCACCTGGCGCGCCGCTCGCTGGGGAGTCTGATCCGCCTCCGCCCCACGCCTCTCACGGATAATAGCATCTTTAAAAAAAAATGGGAAGAGATGGCAGCCAAGTAGCAAAGGAGAGAAGTAACTGTGAAAACTGGTGGTACCTTTTGTGTTTACAAAAGTGAACAGCTGGGCCCCGGGCGGCTCGGGTGGAGCGTCTGCCTCCAGCTCAGGCGCGACCCCGGGGGCCGGGATCGAGTCCCGCGTCGGGCTCCCCGCAGGGAGCCTGCTTCTCCCTCGGCCTGCGTCTCTGCCTCTCTCAGGAATAAATAAATAAAATCTAAAACAACAACAAAAAAAAAAGTTCAGTGACTTGAACTCATTGAACGCAAGACGATCATTCTTAGACCTGCCTTGATCCTGAGGGAGGAATCTTCAAATTAAATTTCAGTATAGTGATCAGGGCTTGTAATGATGTGGATTAAGAAACCAGTGAAGTTTACGGTATTTTTACAAAGGTTCATCAAAGGTTGTTTTCTTTTAAAATACAGTTGCGTGGGGCGCCTGGGCGGCTTGGTCGGTGGGGCCTGTGAGTCTTGGCTTGGGCTCACGTAGGGGTCTCAGGTCGTGAGATCCATTGAAGCCTGCTTGGAATTCTCCTCTCAAAAAATAAATAAAATACAGCTGTGGCTCTTAAAAGGCTGTATTTCAATTGTCTGAAAAATCCCTTTCTGTAGGCCTAGCTCATTTCATTGTAACAAATTGTAAAGTTAATGTTTTTGAAGGAAAAAATATGCTTTTATACTTAACCTTCTGGTTACCCTTGGGTCAGTTCTCTATTCAACTTATGCTAGATAGTTGAATTTATTATATTTTGTTTTTACACATACGACTTTTAATTTCTACTCCGCATTTTTTAGATTTGAGAGAGAAAGTGTGTGTGAGAGAGTGTGTGCGTGTGCACACCAGGAGGGGGCCACAGAGGGCGAGGAGAACCCCAAGCCAGCTCCCTGCTGAGCAGGGATCCCTGTGGACAGGGAGCTTGATCTCATAACCTTGAGACCATGACCTAAGCTGAAACCAGGAGTCAGATGCTTAACCGACTGAGCCACCAGGCACCCTTCTACTCAGCATTTTTAATGCTCCTTGCAACTTTTGGCTTGAAGTCATTGCTTTTTAAGAGTTTTTTAGTTGGAATATAGTTGACACATAGCATTGCATTCATTTCAGGTATACAAGAAATCATTTTTGAAAAAACTGGCTCATAATTTTTAACATTTAAACTTTTATCTTCTAGAGAAAATTTGCGTGATGGTCTTCAAGACTCTTAAAAGTGTTGACATGTACATTTCTATAATTTGGCTCCCAATGTTCTTTCTAGCCCCTTGGGAAACTCAAATTTGAGTGTGTACCCTTTCTCCATATAGTTGCTTCTCGTCCCTGGATCAAGACCTGAGGCCACGGATTGCTATCCTTGGCCTGCTTCACTGTAGTTCCTGGGAGGGGGCGGTGGGCGGTGGGGGCTGGGGCAGGGGGTGGTGTAGTCGTGGTGTATTTGCACGTGGGCTCTATGTGAGGAGCCGGACAGGCACACCTTGGAGATACTGCAGGTTTGCTTCCAGACCACTGCAGTAAGGGGCGATCACAGGAAAGTCAGATGAATATCTTGATTTCCCAGGGCATGTACAAGTTACGTTTACACTATGCCATAGTCTCTTAAGTGGGCAGTGGCATTACGCGTAGAGAAAAATGTAGGGCAGCCCGGGTGGCTCAGCCTTCAGCCCAGGGCGCGCGATCCTGGAGACCTGGGATCGGGTCCTGCGTCGGGCTCCCTGCAGGGAGCCTGCTTCTCCCTCTGCCTGTGTCTCTGCCTCTCTCTGTGTCTCTCATGGATAAATAAATAAAATCTTAAAAAAAATAAAAGAAAAATGTATATATACCTTAGTTTTTTAAAGATTTTATTTATTTGGGACACCTGGGGGGCTCAGTGGTGGAACATCTGCCTTTGGCTCAGGGCATGACCCTGGGGTCCCAGGATCCAGTCCCACATTGGAGGGAGCCTGCATGGAGCCTGCTTCTCCCTCTGCCTGTGTCTCTGCCTCTCTCTGTCTCTCATGGATGAATAAATCTTTAAAAATAAGAAATATTTTATTTATTTGAAGGAGAGATCACAAACAGGGAGAGTGGCAGAAGGAGAGGGAGAAGCCGATCCCCCCTGAGCAAGAAGCTTGACTCGATGTGGGGCTGGGGCTCTGGCTCTAACCCAGGACCCTGATACTGGGATGCCAGGATCATGATCTGAGCTGAAGGCAGATGCTGGGGGTTGCAGATGCTGGGTGACCCAACCGCTGCACATAACTTAATTAAAAATACTTCATTGCTGGCGCGCCTGGTGGCTCAGCCAGTTGAGCACCTGCCTTGGGCTCAGGTCATGGTCTCAGGGTCCTGGGATCCAGCCCTGCATCGGGCGCCCTGTTCGGGGAGCCTGCTCCTCCCTCCCTCTTCCTGCTGCTCCCCCTGCTGTGCTCTGTCTCTCACTCTGTCAGATGAGTAGGTAGGGTCTTTTTTTTTTTTTTTTTTTTTTTAAGATTTTATTTATTTATTCATAGAGAGAGAGAGAGAGAGAGAGAGGCAGAGGGAGAAGCAGGCTCCATGCAGGGAGCCTGATGTGGGACTCGATCCCGGGTCTCCAGGATCGCACCCCAGGCTGCAGGCGGCGCCAAACCGCTGCGCCACCGGGGCTGCCCGAGTAGGTAGGGTCTTAAAACTATTTCATCGCTAGAAGAACACTAGCCATCATCTGCGTCTCCATCGTAATCACTGATCACCAATCGTCGTAACAGAGCTAATAATGGAAAAGCTTGTCATCTTACTAGAGTTACCAGAACGCGACACAGAGACCTGAGTGAGCAGGTGCTGTGGGCGAGGGTGCTGATAGACGTAGTGGAGGCAGCGCTGCCAACCTTCAGTTAGGAAGACGCCAGGATCTGGGAAGCAGAATGACGCAAGGTGTGCCTGTCTGTGGGGCAAGCTCTGCCGTGATTCCAGCTAACCCGGGCTCCGTGGGGTCCCCAGCTTTGGGCGGGGCTTCCTCTGTGGGAAAAAGTTGGATGAAGACAGCAAGGATGATGCCCAGCCTCTCTAGAGGGCGGTCGCCAACCTTGGATGTTTGCAATACCTTTCCTTCTATCTTTTATGGGAGTAGGCCATCCTTGACAGCACGCACGCCCTAAGTGTTGAGCTTGGCGAGTCTGCCAACCTGAAATCACCTTCCAGCAGCGGTCAGGTTAAGGAACCCAACCCACCTGGCCATCCTGTGCTCCGTCCAGTCACCGCCCCGCTGCCGTCTCACAGCGGTGTGCATTAGTTTTGCTTGTCTCTATTCTTGTGTCTGACTTTTTTCTTCAACATCACATTTGTGACACATTTTCCACACTGCTGAGGATCATTGTAGATCAATCTACCGTTGTAGGGTGAGGGGGCATTTGGGTGGGTTCCCAGTTTTTGGCTATTAGGACGTACTAGTGCAGCTGTGAACATTCTTATGCACGCCTTGGACGAACATGCCTTGTCACTTCTGCAGGGCATATGCACGTCGGGGTGGAGCTGACCACTGTCGTACCTCGCGCACACAGTGTCCCAGAGCCGTGGTAGTGGTTTGCAGTCCACCAGCGGGTTGAGAGGTCCCAGGCCTCTAAATGTACTGTATATTTGTCATGTTCACCATCTTGGCCTTTTGGGTGGACGTTAATTGGACCATTAACAACCTGGTGTGTGACTGTGACGGATTTAAAGCTTAGGCTTGTTGACAGGTGGGAGGAGGTCGTGGGAGGCCTCAGGCCACCTCTGAAAGGCCGCACTGCAGCAGCCCTTTCCTCCCCTGCCCCGGTTTGCTGTGTCCACACTTGCTGGCATTCCTGGCTCGCAGCTGTCCTCTGGGAGGCCTGGGCTTTCCTGTTCTGTCATTGCCTTTCCAGATCTTGGTGTATGACACACAGCACTGGAGAGACATGTTCGGAGTGGGAAAGCCAGTGGTGAGTGTTAGCTAGAGGCAGGTGTTAAGGGAAGCGTGTGGCGGTGGAAGGGCTTGTGGAGGTAGCTGGTGAGCCCCTCCCGGAATTAGTGTTTGGGCAGAGCTGGTCTTCAGCAATGCCAGAGAACGACCCTGCAGGAGGAAGCGGGAGTGATTCCAAAGGCTCTTTTTCAAGTTAGATGGCCGAAAGTGTTGTGCTGGGTTATGCACGTCGTGTGATAGCAGCCCTGGGAGGGTAGTTGTGGCGAGAGCAGACCACGTCCGTGTGGTCAGAGCATCTGCAAGGGGCTTAGGAAAGGCAGCTTTCTCCAGTCCCCTTGTTTTTGCCATTTTGGGCCTGGGGTCCTTAGCTGAGATCTCACTGCAGTGATTAACGTGTCTCTCTCACACTTTAGGATGCTTTGCATGTGGGATGGAAAACGGATTCCGAGTCTACAACACCGATCCGCTTAAAGAAAAAGAGAAACAAGGTAAGAGTAGGTGACATTTCACGGTGTCTCCCTTTTTGCAGCCCTCAAAGAATCTGCATTTTATCTCATGTTTGGCAGAGCGGAGGGGTGGGTGGGGTGCTGGTTTTGAGAATTAAATAGGAGGTTCATGGCCCTCTGCCCCCCTGGACGGGGTGGGGGTGCAGGGGTGGTCCAGATGGCACGGCCCAACTCTGATTGCTCTGGTGGGTGTGAACCTTGAAGCGTCGTGTGTGTTTGCCTCGTCTTCAGGTCTCGCTGGTTGCAGTGGGAGAACACGGTGTAGTTGTTGCGGGCCATTCTCTGTCCCTGCTGAACAGGAGGGCGTAGAGAACTCAAGTAATGGGTTTAATAGAGTATATGGGACTCTTGACCCTTGATAAATGACTGCTTAGAAAATAATATTTGTAACAGTAAGTGTTTTTAAATTTTTTAAAAAAATATTTTATTTATTTATTCATGAGACACAGAGAGAGAGAGAGAGAGAGAGAGAGGCAGAGACATAGGCAGAGGGAGAAGCAGGCTCCTTGCAGGGAGCCCCATACAGGACTTGATCCCAGGACCCTGGGGTCACGCCCTGGGCCGAAGGCAGATGCTCAACCGCTGAGCCACCCGGGCTGCCCTGTAGCCATAAATTATAGTGGCTTCTGTTTACATATTTCAGTGTTTTAAGTTATGTTTTTGTGGAATACAAGTTTTCAAAAGCTTCTTAGGTGAAGTCAGGACTTCTGTATGCTAATATAATGGTGGGCTTTTTTGCCATTTGACAGGAAAAAGTGGTAAATTTTACAGGTAGAATTTTTCCAATTTATTTTTCTCCTAATATATTTTTCTTAAGCTTTTGGTGTCTCCTACGCTTTACTTGATTGGAGAATCAAGCTCTGTCAACAGATGAACAAATCTCAGATCAAAGAAAATGAGAAACATCCTTTTTCTTCCTACAGTTGTGGTTTTTGTTTTAATTCAGTGCACAAGTTATATTTTCTGAGTGGAACTGTTTCTTGTCTGTAGGAGGTAGTTACTGCATCCACTAAACAGCCCCCTTTCATTATCACAACCAATAATCCAGCTTCAGGGATTTTCAGAAATCTTTCTGACCGTGGCCGTGGCTTGTAAGACAGTGGTGCTTTCCACCTAGGACTTGACTTTGTGGGCTCAGCTGTACAACTTCCATTATCAGATAAAGACGGCGCAGGGACTAGTTCAGGGCTCAGGTTCTAGGCCCACACTGTTGAGCGGAATCTGGCTCTATCCCTCACCAGCTGCTGTGTGACGTGGGGCGGCAAGTTCCTCACCTCCCCTGGGCCCCGCGCCTTGCGGGAAATGAAGGTGATACCTGTCTACCTCCCAAGATTAGTGTGACGATCAATGAATTAGGTGCTCAAAACACGTAGGTTGGTGCCTGGCACGCTCTTAGGTGCTGTGTAAGCTCGTGCCTTCCTGCTCTGTCAGCGGCCCTGCGCTCTTACAGGGCACGGGTCATGGTGGGAGTCTCCTATCAGTCTTCTAAGTATCTGACTTTTATTTTTTGATTGCTTAGTGAATTAAGACAACTCTGCTTTATATAGATAAATAGTTACAAAATACTTTGAAACAATTTGACTTGTAAATTCCAGGATACTTTTTACTTAAAGTGCTCCAGAAGCTTAGGAGTTACAGGCTTAGTTTTAGTTTGAATCATTAGCAGTATATTGACAGCTATTTCCTAATTACTGAAATGTTTATAACAAATTCAGGATTTTTTCTAAAAATACATTAGTCAAGAAGCTTTAAAAGTCTGAGTTCCAGGGCAGCCCAGGTGGCTCAGCGGTTTAGCGCCACCTTCAGCCCAGGGCGTGATCCTGGAGACCTGGGATCGAGTCCCGCGTCGGGCTCCCTGCATGGAACCTGCTTCTCCCTCTGCCTGTGTCTCTGCCTCTCTCATGTATAAATTTAAAAAATCATAGAAAAAGTTCCAGAAAGGTTTGCCATTGTCACACTGAGGGCAAGTACTGTCCTCCTGCTGCTCAGCTGAACTGTGTCTGTGTCTGGAGCAGGCTTTCCCTCAGCTTAGCTCGGAGTGAGTTTGAAAAGGATCCTGGTGGGGCCACGCTGTGCTTTTTGATGGTGTATCTGGAGAAGTCCATGCCTATGCACTGTACTTGGTCTGCTGTTACATTTCTGGCAACTGACAACTGGACGCAACACAGCCTGGACCTTGTTTCTGTTTTATCTCGGTGCTTTGTGTTTCCTAAATGAGGAGGAAGGAAGTGTGCCTGCACTTCAGCAATCACCCCCAGATCTGGGCTGTCGGCCCTGTTGTCTCCAGTGTGACTGTGGCACTGAGTAGATGTGATTGGCCGTGAACTGCCTCTTGCAGTTGTGCCCGCCGCTGGCAGGGACTGGAAGCTATAGGAGCTGTTGGACCCTCCTAAGCATTGAGGGTCCTGGGTCTTATTCACACCTGAAGCGGTTGCAGCTCTGCTCCGCTCCAGGAAAGCCGTGGAGGCCCAGGGAGGACTGCCTGGCGTTCACGGTGATGCTGTGGGGCCCGAGTGTAGGACTCGGATTCACATCTGAGCATACACAAGACGGAAGGTTCAGGAATGATGCATTTGGATAGAATAATACCCAGTGATTATAGAAGTTAAGGAGTATTTTTTTAAAAAATTGTATTTATTATTTATGATAGTCACACACACACAGAGAGAGAGAGAGAGGCAGAGACACAGGCAGAGGGAGAAGCAGGCTCCATGCCGGGAGCCCGACGCGGGACTCGATCCCGGGACTCCAGGATCACGCCCTGGGCTAAAGGCAGGCGCTGAACCGCTGAGCCACCCAGGGATCCCCAATAAGGAGTACTCGTTAAAAGTTAATTTCACCTTTTCATTTAGAAACAGCTCTTTTGTGGTGCACAGGTGATCAGAGCCTGCGTAGCCCACGCTCAGTGAGCGTACACAGCCTGCAAGGCGGGCAGAGGGGTTCGGAGGGGCTCCCGTTTTCCGAGTCCCTCACTTGTCCCTCCATGTGACCCGTGCTCTCCATGGGCTGTCGGCAGCCGTATGTGGGGAAGTAGTGAGGACACCGCAAGAAAGCACAGCATGTGACAGACAGGCGGTGCGCAGGTGAGGCCCGCCTGTTCCTGAGCCCGCGGGTGGTGACCGGTGCCTTCCCGTGTCGAGTGCTGCCCTGGGGCAGAGGACAGTGACGAACAAGATGGGCAGGGTCCTCGGTGACACACCCAAGTATCTAGAAATAAGAGGTGACCTGTTGTGCACAATTCCTGATGTCACCCAGTCCAGCAGCCTACCTGAGGTGACCGTGTGCTGGGGCCTTAATCCTCGTTTGTCTGACGTCCCAGAGGTTCACCTGGACTTCGTGCTCGTGCGCTCACCCGGCGTGTCCAAGATGAAGGGACCAGAGAGCGATGAGAGAAGCCTGCAAGGTTGGGGGCGTGAGCTGTCGTGAGGGGTGGCGGTAGCGCGTCAGCGTGCAGCCAGGCGGAGGCTGCCGAGAAGCGGACCATGGCATGGCCTGTTTTACGGCCTTTTTTATTTTTAATTTTTTAAAGATTTTATTTATTCATGAGAGACAGAGTCAGGGACCCAGGCAGAGGGAGAGGCAGGCTCCCTGCGCAGAGCCCGATGCGGGACTTGTCCCGGGCCCCAGGGTCACGACCTGGGCCCAAGGTGGCCACTCCAGCACTGAGCCCCCAGGTACCCCGTGTTTCGTGGCCTCAGTGGTACAGTTCAAGTTGGTAGAATCTTTTTGTAGGGTGATTTGGCAAAATGTGTTTCACTACGGACACACATACTGTTGGATTCACCAATTATACCCAGAGGATTTTATCTGAGAGAAAAAATTGGAAGTTACTAGATGTTTGTATAAAGATATTATTGTTGATCCTGAACAACACAGGAATTAGGGGCAGTCACACTCTGCTCTCCCCACTCTACAGTCAAAAATCCATGTATGGGGCAGCCCAGGTGGCTCAAGCGGTTTAGCGCCACCTTCGGCCCAGGGCCTGATCCTGGAGACCCGGGATCGAGTCTCACGTCGGGCTCCTTCCATGGCGCCTGCTTCTCCCTCTGCTTGTGTCTCTGTTTCTCTCTCCTCTCTCTGTATTCTCAGAGATAAATAAATAAAATCTTAAAAAAAAAAAAAAAAGAAAGAAAATCCATGTGTGACTTTTTTTTTTTTTTAAGATTTATTTCTGAGAGAGAGAGAGAGAGAGAGCTGGAGAGAGAGCACGGGCATGAGCAGGGGGCAGGAGAGATGGAGCCAGAGAAGCAGACTCTGCTGAGCAGGGAGCCTGACATGGGACTTGATCCCAGGACCCCAAGATCATGACCTGAGCCAAAGCCAGATGCCCAACTACTGAGCCCCCCAGGCGCCCCCATATATGACTTTTGGGTCCCCCAAAACTTAACTGCTTATAGTATACTGTTGACCAGAAGCTTTTTATCAGTAGCAGTCAGTTAACATGTGTTTTGTTTTTTATACGTATTATATACCGTATTCATACAATGAAGTAAGCTCAGGAGAAGGAAACAGTGTTAAAATCATAAGAGAAAACACATTTACAGTATCAGACTGTGTTTATTCAAAAAAAATCTGCATATAATTTGACCTGTGCAGTTCACTCCCGTGTCACTCAGGGTCAAGTGGATTGTCAGTCCTTTCTAGCGTTTCTACTAGGCCGTGAATTTTGCATTTCTCACTGAGTGAGCTGATGAACTTTGGAATCATCTCGAATAATCGTGACTGATCTGTTAATTTCTGACTTTCAGAGGTTTTGCTTTCTCTCTTGCCCTTTGCCGTGCCCTCCCTGTGCCAGGAGCTCTGGTCATTTCTCGCCAGAGCTGGGGAGAGCAGCGTGGGCTGGTCCTCCTCTGCCACAGAAACCTTCCAGAGTGGGGTTTGTCTCTCTGAACCCTAAACTTCTCACCAGGTTCCTGTTGCCTTCCCTGAGCAAGGGTTGTCGGTCTTCCTTTTGTCGTGGAGGACATCTGAAAATCTGCTGATGTTTTCTTCTTAACGTAATTCATGAATACTTTTTGAGCATTTCAGACCAGTGAAAGGTGTTTTAAATGATAAACTCAAAAAAAAAAAAGTTATAAACCCTGCTTTTACATTGAAGCTTTTTTTTTTAAAAGAATTTATTTATTTATTGATGAGAGAGAGAGAGAGAGAGAGGCAGAGACACAGGCAGAGGGAGAAGCAGGCTCCATGCAGGGAGCCCGACGCGGGACTCGATCCCGGGACTCCAGGATCACACCCCGGGCTGCAGGCGGCGCTACACCGCTGAGCCACCCGGGCTGCCCTGGTCCATTGGCTTCTTAGGGTGCTGTGGGCTTCGCATTTATACCTGGAAACACGGCTCGTGAGGATGGGTTGCTAAGGGAAGTGCAAGCCCACAGCTCTTTCTCTTGCCCGGCCACCCAGCAGTGTCCTTGCTGATGGGAGTCAGGTGTAGATGGCTGATAAAGTCAAATGCTGAGTGTTACGTTTCCCATTTTTTCCTGTATTTGAATTGTAAAATATACATACTAACTTTTTTTTTTCAATATCATTTCAGAATTTCTGGAAGGAGGAGTTGGCCATGTTGAAATGTTATTCCGCTGCAACTATTTAGCTTTAGTCGGTGGTGGGAAAAAGCCGAAATACCCCCC
Organism: Vulpes vulpes; assembly: GCF_048418805.1. Classification (NCBI taxonomy): domain Eukaryota; kingdom Metazoa; phylum Chordata; class Mammalia; order Carnivora; family Canidae; genus Vulpes; species Vulpes vulpes. The sequence continues at coordinate 360,275 of NC_132781.1, forward strand.
CAACAAAGGTAAAGTGACAGTGTGCTTAATGATCATGCCTCATGTGTTGTAATGTCGGGAACTTTTTAGAGCATCTGGGGTTTGCGGCTCCATTTGCTCTTCCCTGGTAGCCCTGTGGAGTGTGAAGGACTAGTCACCAACAGGAGGCATCTGGAGAGAGAGGCTTGATTCTGCTGTTCCCGGGAGTGTGTATGGCAAGGGTCACTTGCTTCTATTGACGTAAAGCACGTGCTTTTCAGTGAATGTTGGCCAAACAGGGGGCACGCCGTGCCTGTGGACCCGGTTTTGTTCTGCGTATTCAGCTGTGGGTTGGTATCATAAATGTTAAGGGGTTCGTTTTAAAGCGAGGTATGGGAAGGTTCTTCTTCCTACAAAGAGGCGCTGAGTTGCAGGAGCATCGCTTTGATCGCCACATAGAACAGAACCACACTGGCTCTAGGTGTAAGAGCACTTTTGGTATGTGCGTGCAGGTCTGTGTGTGTTCAGAGATCGCGATGTAAGAGGTCTGGCTTTTAAAGTAGGGGAGAAACAGAGACTACCCACCACAGTTGTGTCCTTCCTGCCTTTAGACCCAGGAATCTCTCGGGGGAAGAGAAAGGAGGGCAGGACAGCGGAAGGGGTGGTAGGGGGATTGGGGCGGTGGGTGAGGACTTTGGGTACAGAGGAGGTGGAATCAGGAAAGCAGCCCGTCCTGGCTTAGGAATGTTCTCGTCTAGAAGCAGTGTGGCGGACACGGCCGCCCTTACTCACAGGAAGGGGTAGGGAGAGGAGTGAGTGGCAAGTGCTGGTGACCTGGCGGCCCTGGAGGACTGTGGGGTCGAGCCCACTGCTGATGGTTCCTGAGCAGGTGGGAGGGGGTGGAGTGCTCTCTTTCCAGCTTCGGCAGGAGGAGAAGGTTCCGGGAGGTGCCGTGGGTGTGAGCGCGAGCTGGAGGTCTCCTGGAGACCACCTGGGGTGCACGACCGTGGCAGGCTCTGCGGCCCCGGCTCAGAGCTGTCAGGGGAGCCCCGTGGAGGGCGTGAGTGGGGTGGAGAGCAGAGCTGCTCACAGGGGTGAGCCCGGGGGAGCAGAGCCTGTGGCTTGGGAGTCCTGAGAAAGGCCATCCCGACGTGACATGGAAGCCGGTGTACTCGGGGTGCAGGGAGGGGTCACTGTGGAATAGAGGTTACTTTAGGGGCATCTGGGGGGCTGGACGTTCAGCTCTTGACCTCAGAGTTGTGGGTTCAAGCCCGGCATGGAGCCGCCTCAGAATTCCTCCCCCTGGCACCTGCGGGGTCGGTGTTTGCCTTGCCGTGAAGCGTGTTACTGCTCACGGAGGAGGAAAGAGAGGGCGGAGCCCGGCCCTACCGTGGCACCGGGGGGTGGGCCACCCTGGGGTCTCCTTCACCTGTCACCTTTGTTCTCTGTTACAAAAAAACCCAAGAAGTTAACGTCTCAGAAAATTTACAGACTTAGATGAAAGCCATTTTCTAACAAATTTTGAGTTAAACCTAAATTTATTTCTTGTAAAAGAATACTAAAGGCAGTTTTAAAAATCAGCTTGGTTTGTTTAAGCTTTTATGAGATTAAGGTTTTTTTCAATATCAAAATTGTTGAATTCACTTTTAATACTTTAGTAATTGCAGATAATAAGATCCACAGCGTTGACACGTGAAGAAGCTGGTGTTTGGTTTATGAAAGAGTTAAAATGAGACTGGAGATGGGTGGTCGCCGTGCGAGCAGGCGAGCAGGCCGGCTGCTCGGAGCCGAGAGGCCTCCTGATTCAGGCAGGAGCTTAGGGGGCACAGGACGGAGAGTTCCAGAACTAGGGGACGCACCTGCTGTCAGGAACTGTTACAAGGCAGACCTGCCAAATCCTGGGCAGTACACAGAACCTCCAGCCACGGGGCCCGCGGGAGGCCGACGGTGACCCCGGGTCCATGGATTTTTCTCACTGCCTGGGGCATTGCATCTGGTCACTTTCCTTTTGTGAGTGAAATTTTGTGCTGCTGGCTCTGGGGATCCGTCATGCTGTTTCCAGAAGTTTCTAAAAAGAGTTTACTCGTATTTGTGACACTTGACGTGGCTCATCTTTGGGACCCATGCTGTTTCCAGAAGTTTCTAAAAAGAGTTTACTTGTATTTGTGACACTTGACGTGGCTCATCTTTGGGCCAGTTTACCTTTGCTTGAATTGCAGACTTGGCGTTAGGTTGTGGGGCCGGGGCAGTGTACTTGGGGGCTGTGTGCGAATCCTCTGCCTGCGAGGTGGTGATCTCAGCGAGGGGGCTGCGGGCGGACTGCCCCCACCCACCCCCAGGGGAGCCCACTTTGGGGATTTGTGAACGAAGAGACTTAGCAAACAGGGACGGTGTTTTGAAGGGGTAAGGACAGAAGCCTCTGCTCCATATTTGAGTGGTTATAAATTTTTACCTTCTCAGTAGTAAATTTTATAAAAGTTTGGTAGTTCTCCTAGGTACTGTGATCTTTTGATTTCAAATTGAGGTCCTGGAGTCCATTCTGGCAGAACTTGCCCCGAATCCCACCTCCAGGACTCCTGTTGGTCATGGGGCCGGGACCCCTGGGGACCGTGTGCCGCCCGGCCCACAACGGAGGCAGTGTCCCTCCCTCACGCTCTTCCCGGACAGCTCTGCGAGACGAGGCTGCGGAGGGTGGCAGGGGTCGGGGTCCAGACGGCCCGTGCCTCATCCCCCTGCGCGCTCCGGCCCTCCTCATCCTCGGGGGTCATCTGTAATGTTCTCAGCCCTTGGGACGCAAACCACTGATGCTTCGTGGACCACATGAGTGTGCGCAGCAGAATGCGACTGAAGAGAGTGAGGACCGTCGGGCGGGGTCGAGAGAAACCCCCAGCCCTGGTTCTTTATCCACGGAAACGGAAGCCTCTCTTCTCTGGGTCCAGGGGTGTCTCCAGCTTGCTTTGGGTTCAGGCGGGTGGAAGCCAGGAAAGGGGGCTGGGGAGAAGTTCGCCTGGAAACTAGGCAAGGTGGGCAGCGAGGAGGTGCGTGCGTGTGCGTGTGGGTTGCGGGGTGGGGGGGAGAGAGCGTCGGTGGGGGTGGTGGGAGGGAGCAGGTGAGCACCCCGCAGCCAGCCACCGCGTTGGGCGGGGTGCAGTCCCCTGCCCCCCCACTCTGAGCCTGGGCGCCGGGAGATCCACAGCTCCGCGGAGGTCGGGACCGTTCCGCCAGGCCCCCGCCCATGAGTTCTCTCTGAAATTTCAGTGATGATCTGGGATGACCTGAAGAAGAAGACTGTCATTGAAATAGAGTTTTCTACAGAAGTCAAGGCCGTCAAGCTGCGGCGAGATCGGTAGGTTTGCCATCTCCGTTTTGAAAGTGGGAATAGCCTCTTTCGCTCAAGACGGCTGAAATACTTGAGGAAAAACGTGTTTGGGAAAATCGTGTCTTCAAATGTGATGATTGTAGTGATGAGCCAAAGGACGTGGGGTTCTCTGTGTTGCTGCGGGGGAGGCCTGAATTCTAGGGGCTTCCACGGATGGTTGGGAAGCAGTGGCTGTGCCTGGCCGTGGCCCGGGGGTGCTCAGTCCTTCCCAGGACGGTCCCCGTCCCACAGGCTCCCACTGAGGACGCAGGGCTGAGCCGCCCCTCGGTCCAGCGTTTCCACACGCTGCCTCAAAAACTGTTACCTGTGGGGCAGCCGCTCTTTCTGCTCACGGGTCCTGTCCCAACGCTTTAATAAAACCACCATTTTGCACCAAAAAACCCCCAAACTGTTACAAGTTGGAAGATGAAGATTTGGAGACTCCTCGCGGAGACGGTGGCTTTGCTGTCACCTGCTGAGAGTACGGGCCTCTCGCAGCCACCACCGTCATGGTGTTGAGGAGGACACAGAAGTCTTTCCTAGTAGGTTGAGCAAGATAGTTTCATTAGATTGGATTTTAGTTTGGTGTGAGGCATATCGACGCTCCGCTACGGGAGGGGCGGAGCCGAGCAGGGTGCCTGTGAACAGGGGACTGTCACACCTGCCTTCTTGGGTAGCTTGTGACTTGCGGTAATGTCCTTGGTAGGGCCCCAACAATGCAGAGGCGGGGGCCATGTCCAAGGACCTGGCCGTTCCCAGCGTTTCTAAAGTATCCAGACGTGGCTCCGGTGGATAAATAACTCCTGCCCCGTGTATTCTATTTGGTTCTTAGTCTGGGTGAAATATTTGATGAGAATGTCCTTAAACCTCCGAGAGATCTGTTAGGCAGCCTGCGCCCAGGGGCCCAGGGGAGAGGCCCTCGTCCACCAGCGCCCTCCACACCCCGGGGCTCACGGGTGACCTGCTCCAGAGACGTCGCCGGCACAGGGCTCTGGTTCGAGAATGGTCCTGTCTGTGCTGTTTGGACTCTCTAAGTTTCAAAATTACAAGAACAAAAATCACAAAAGTCTGGAGTTTCGCTTTGGGGAATAGGAATTCTGATTGTGTTTTTTTTTCTTTCCAGAATCGTGGTTGTTTTGGACTCAATGATCAAGGTGTTTACGTTCACACATAACCCCCATCAATTGCATGTGTTTGAAACCTGCTATAATCCTAAAGGTAAGACGCTCAGAGGAGGGACGACGGGACTGGCTCGTGGGGACGTGTGCGGGGTGCCCTCTGCTGCGGCGGGTCTGCGAGTGGCCGGCGGTGGTGAGATGGTGACACGGGGCCTGAGGCGCGTGGGGCCCCTGACGGAGACCGGCTTCTCTGTTTCCCGTGCACGCGCTTCCCTCGGTGCCCGCCGCCGCCTCCTGGGAAGCTCGGCCCGCCGGCACCTGGCCTGCCAGGCAGGGGCTGCACCCTCCCCTCCCACCACCTTCGGGGGCCGGGTGGAGGGACGTCCCCGTCCCCCACCCCGGGCAGCGGCGGCTGTTCAGGAGCCCCTTGGGGGACCTCACAGTTGGGTGTTTTCACTGGGTTCTGAGGGGTTTCCTTTCCTTTTTCTTCCGGAGCCAGGATTGTATGTGACACTTCCCCATTGTAGCATCTTAATTTCTTTTTAAGATTTTTAGTGTTTTTCTTCTCGCTTTATTGAGCTGTAATATGCATAAAACTCACTCATTTTAAGTGTACGGATTGATAACCCGAAGTCTTGGTAAATGCCCTAAGCAGCCGCGTAACCTCCTCCCCCTCAGTGGAGCCGAGTCCAGGCGGCCCCGTCCACAGCGGCCCTCGAGTTTGGCCTTTTCGGGCCTGTTCGCGCCTTTCTCCTGGCTGACCGCTTCTTAGATTCCTCCGTGTGTCGTGTATTATTCTTTTCCTAGTTTTTATTGCGAAGTAATCGTGCGTGGTGTGGAGAGAGCGGACTGTTCATCCACTGCGGTGGTTTGACTGTTACGAACAGAAGTGGCCGCGAGTGTTCACAGACACGCCTGTGCGTGGAGGTGCCGTTTGATTTCTCTGGGGTGACTGCTGACGAGATCGTTCGTGTGCTGGGTCATACTGTGATGACGTGTCCACGTTTATAAAATACCTACAAAATGTTTTCCGAAGGGGGGTGTCTTCTTGAACCCCCCTCGGGGATCTAGGAGAGCTGGGTCACGGCAGGTCCCTGCCCAGCACTTGGTGTCACTCCGTTGCCTTGGCCGCTGCCGTGGCCGCAGGAATAGTACACGCCTGGGCTTGAGTTTGCGTGTGTCTCTGAGGACTGGCGCCGACGAGCGGCTGGTCATGTGCTTGTTGCCATTCAAACGCCTCTTACGAGGTGTTTTCACATCTTCTCCCATTTTAACATTGTTTATCTTCTCAGTTGTGAGACTTCTGCGTGTGTTCTAGGTAAGGCCCTGGGTCTACTAGTTTTGCAGAGATTTTCACTTGGTCTGTGGTTTTTTGCAAAAAAGATATTTTCTTCTAGAAGCTTTAGATCTTCACTTAGGTCTTTAATCCTTTGTGTGTGTGTGTGTGTGTGTGTGTGTGTGGCGTGAGCAAAGGCCCAGATTTGAATTTTTCTTTATGAATATCCAGTTTCTAGTGCCATTTGTTAAGACTACTTTTTCTGCATTGAATTATCTTGGTACCTTTTTTTCTGATCAGGTGAATAGAAGATTTTTCTGGACTTTTTATTCTGTTCCAGTGGTATGTCCTTTTGCCAGTACCATACTGCTTTGGTATCTGGAGCTTTAAAATAATTCTTAAAATTAGGCTGTGTAAGTCTTCCAATCTTTTTATTTTACAAAAAAATTTTAGTCATTCTAGGACTTCACCTTTCCTTATAACTTCTAGTGTCGACTTGTCTGTTTCTTCAGAAAGGCTGCAGAGACTTGAATTGTGACCACACAGACCCTGCGGGCGGATGAAGATTCTAGCCGTGACCGTAGTAGATCCGATCGGGTCACTCCTCCATCTGTCAGATCTTTGGTTTCCTTTTTGTACATCGCGTTACAGTGTCTTATACAGATGCTGTTAAATTTATTCCTAAGTATTTTGACTTTTTATGTAATTGTTAATGGAGTTTTTAGATTTCACAATTCTGTATTCTCAGTGGCTGGCACTGTGGAGGACATACATTTGACAAAATTCATTCAAGAATAAGTTCAGGGACGCCTGGGTGGCTCAGTGGTTGAGCATCTGCCTTTGGCTCAGGGCGTGATCCTGGAGTCCCGGGATCGAGTCCCACGTCGGGCTCCCTGCATGGAGCCTGCTTCTCCCTCCGCCTGTGTCTCTGCCTCTCTCTGTGTCTCTCATGAATGAATGGTAAAATCTTTAAAAAAAAAAAAAAAGGGGGGGATCCCTGGGTGGCGCAGCGGTTTAGCGCCTGCCTTTGGCCCAGGGCGCGATCCTGGAGACCTGGGATCGAATCCCACGTCTGGCTCCCGGTGCGTGGAGCCTGCTTCTCCCTCTGCCTGTGTCTCTGCCTCTCTCTCTCTCTCTCTCTCTCTCTCTCTCTCTCTGTGACTATCATAAATAAATTAAAAAAAAAAAAAAAAAAGGTAAGTTCAGCAGGGCAGCCCGGGGGGGGCTTAGCGGTTCAGTGCTGCCTTCAGCCCAGGGTGTGACCCCGGGGTCCCGGAATCAAGTTCTGCATCGGGCTCCCCGCAGGGAGCCTGTTTATCCCTCCGCCTGTGTCTCTGCCTCTCTCTGTGTCTCTCAGGAATAAATAAATAAAATCTTATAAAAGAAAAATAAGTTCAGCAGATGTTTCCGATTATGAGGCTGTCTCACTGGAGTTAGCTTTGTTTCTTTTTTTTTTGTTTTGTTTTTTTTAAAGATTTTATTTATTTATTCGTGAGAGACACAGGCAGAGAGAGAAGCAGGCTCCAGGCAGAGAGCCCGATGCAGGACTCGATCCCCGGTCTCCAGGATCACCCCCTGGGCCAAAGGCGGCGCTAAACCACTGAGCCCCCCGGGCGCCCCTGGAGTTAGCTTGGGTTGGTCCTCTCGTACCTTTTACAATAAAAAGATTGTGTGCGTCCGATATAAACGGAAACCCTTGGGGGCGCCTGGGGGGCTCAGTCAGTTAAGTGTCCAACTCTTGGTTTCGGCTAAGGTTGTGGTCTCAGGGTCAGGGCATCCCTCAGCAGGGAGTCTCTCTAGCTTCTCTCTCTCCTCCTCTCCTCTGCCCCCTGTCTGCTTGGGCACGTGTGCACATGCTCTCTCTCTAGGAAAAATACAATCTTTAAAAAAAAAACAGAAAACCCATGCGTAAGTCTTATTTTTTTATTTTATTTTTTTGTGAGGTAGAGGGCAGAGGCTTGTAGACAGTCGTGAGTCCTTGATGGGTTTTTTCTCTGTCTCCGAGCAGGCCTCTGCGTCCTGTGCCCCAACAGTAACAACTCCCTCCTGGCCTTCCCGGGCACGCACACAGGCCACGTGCAGCTCGTGGACCTGGCCAGCACCGAGAAGCCGCCCGTGGACATTCCAGCCCACGAGGGCGTCCTCAGCTGCATTGCTCTTAACCTGCAGGGAACAAGAATCGCAACCGCATCTGAGAAAGTGAGTGCGTGTCCCTCCGTTGACAGAGCCGTGCCCCTGCCCCGCCGCCCTTGCTCCCGGGACATATCGTGTGGGCCCCGCAGAAAGGCAGCCCTTCCTTGGGGGTTCTGACTCTTACGGGTTCCCACCTTCTCTTGGGAATCAAGTCAGAGTTGACTAGACCGTGGAAAAGTCCCGTTACTTGGGGAAAGCTCCTGTTTTTGGCAGCAGAATCACTGTTGCTTTTTGTAACCGGCCATGGAGTTAGAGCAAAGATGGCGTTTCTCTAGACAGGCCTGACAGCCCCGCAGGAACGTCCCCCCGGGCTGTGGGGCCCTCCTCGGCTTCTGCCCGGCCGTAGGGGCGTGGGTCAGTGGGGGGCTGGCGCCCAGGGCTCTGGCTCCTGCCCGGTGCTGTTGGGCTGGAGAGCCACCCGCTTCTCGGGGACAGCGGAGGGAAAAGTTGAGCGTTAGATGATGGGCGGGAGTTTGGGAAGGGGTTGTACGGGCTAGTGGGTTTGTGGGTGTGATATTCGTTTAAGAAAACTAAAAAATCGTGAATGATAATAAAACACTTCACTGTTTTTCAAAGGGGACCCTTATAAGAATATTTGATACTTCATCAGGGCATTTAATCCAGGAATTACGAAGAGGGTCTCAAGCCGCCAACATCTATTGGTAAGAGAGCCCACCGTTCCCCCGGGGCCATGGCTTTGGGTGGCCGCATGGGCAGGGCGCATGCGGCGGAGGGCGCGTCTGGGTCCCCACCTGCTGTGGGGGGTCAGGTGTGAGCCTGTTTTATCAGGACTAATTTTAAATTGTTACTGTGGGACTATGTCCACAAGGAGAAGGAATACGATTACCTGCCGTTGACCCATCGCCCTGCCTCGTGCTTGTCCTACTTGCCGTCTTCCTCCTCCTCACTGGCCTCCACCTGATTCTCCTGGGGTATTTTAAGGCAGACGCCACGGAACTCGTTAGCTCGTCTGTAATCAGTTGGGTGCCCTGTGAGACACCGCGGCCCGTGGGGTTTCGTCCTTCGCACCCGTGGCCTTGGCTGGTGCTTAGCAGCATTTGGGTCCGTGTGATAAACATGTGATTAATACGTGACTGTAGGGACTGTGCCTATGGAGCCCTGTGGGGTCTCCGGTGTCTGCCCTCAGGGCCCCGGGGCCTCCGGGAGGGGTCCGCAGGGAGCCCCTCCCTCTCCCTGGCACCCACTCTACTGGAGGGGGGCTGCGTGGGCTGGCGAATGGGGGCGGTGGTGCTCGGGGTCCTAGGAATGCGAGGAGGCCAAGGTCCGGGGCCAGCTCACAGGCCGCTGCTGCGGGTGGGCGGCTCCTCTGTCCGCACGGAGGCACAGCTCCGTCTCGTGTCCCCGCAGCATTAACTTCAATCCAGACGCTTCCCTCATCTGCGTGTCCAGCGACCACGGCACCGTGCACATTTTTGCTGCCGAAGATCCAAAAAGGAATAAACAGTCTAGGTGGGTTTCCGGAGTTAACCGGCCTCGCCCCTCCTTCGGGCACACTGGGCATGGGGTCACAGTCGGGTCTCGGTGCGCACTTGGCTGTGTGACGGTGAGGGCGGCGACCCTCGGGCAGCCCAGCCGCGGAGGCCGCGGGCCACGGTACGTGCTACCTGTAGCTTTATTACAAGGACACGGACGCGTGGTCCGTGTTACGTGCAGAAGAGACGGGAGTTGACCGCTTGTTACTGGCCGACGGGAGGGTCTGAGGTAAATGTGGGGAGTTGGTAGTGACGCAGGGAATTTCAGCTGCACGCGTGGGTGTCCCTCAGCCGCTCCTGGTCGGCGGCCACGGAGCGTGGCACGGGAACGGGCACGCCGGGCCTCCTTGCCGTCTGACGAGGGTCCGGTCCCCGTCCCGATCGCGGACCTGGGCCGGGGCCGCGCCCCTCGTGCCGCACTTGCCCAGTTCCCGTGAGCCCGCATGAGCACTTCGGTTTTCCACGTGACGAGACCAATTGAAAGGACAGACTGCGGCCCGGCTCGGGCTGCGAGGGACCGGGCCCTCCCCGAGCCTCGGCCGTAACCGCCTTCTCTCCCTCCCCTAGTCTGGCCTCCGCCAGCTTCCTCCCAAAGTACTTCAGCTCCAAGTGGAGTTTCTCCAAGTTTCAGGTGCCCTCAGGCTCTCCGTGCATCTGTGCCTTTGGAACGGAGCCAAATGCCGTCATCGGTAAGTGGGGCCCACGGTGGCTGCCCCGTGCTCGCGCTCCCGGGCGGTGTCCCACGTGGGGCCTGTGCGGCCGCAGGGGAGACACCAGCCCTGGCCCGGGGCGCCCCAGCAGCTCGTGGGTGCTTGGACTGATGACCCCATGGGGCTTCCCCACGTGTCAGTCGAACATGGGCGCCCCCAGAACGGTCGGGGCTCCCGGCCGCCGTGGGCGCGGGGCGGGGCGGGGGCCCCCATCAGCCACACTCACTCTGGGTGGCCACCTGGGGCAAGGCCATTTCCGGGTGAGCGCGGCGCGGTCTGCTGTTGACCTCGCGCGGAGAAACGGGAGTGAAACGGTGTCCTTCTGTCTCAGCCATTTGCGCAGACGGCAGCTACTACAAGTTCCTATTCAACCCCAAGGGGGAGTGCATCCGGGACGTCTACGCGCAGTTTCTAGAAATGACCGATGACAAGCTGTGACTCCGCCGGGCGCGAGCAGCGCCCACGGCTGGCCACCCCAAGGCGTTGTGTGCCCGTCAGACTCTGGGGCGCTGCGGTGCCCGCGGGCCTCATGCTCACGGCGGAGGACCCCCGGGACCGCGCTCCTGAAGCCATCCTGCGGTTGCCTGTTTTCCGAGCAGGGCTTCCCGTTTCCAGTATTAAAGAAGGATCATCCTCCCGGCAGTGTAGACGCTCCCGTGGCTCTGAGCAGCCGGCCCGACTGCTGGCCTGTCACCCATAGTCCAGCTGTGACGCTCGCTTCCGTGCTTCCGCCGCCCCCGCCTGCGCCCCGTGCCCTGGGCGCTCCACACGCGGACTGCGCTGACACAGCGATGGACGCATTAAAATTTGTTTTGGCCGCAGAGTCCATCATTTTCCCTGAGTCTGTCACGGGGGGTGAGCACGCGTGTCCGTGTTCGTCCTGACGGCCCCGGGTCTCCACGCGGGGCCACGGTACCAGCAGCCTTAGAACAGGAGGGAGGGGTTCCTTCTCCATCTGGACGTGAGCAACGACTCCGCCGTGCTGGGGAGCCCAGGGTGGCGCCCCCTGCGCCGCGACCCCGCCGTCCCCGAGCCTGTCGCCAGCCTCGCAGCAGCTGCGTGCTCCCGGGGCGCCGTCCTGTCGGAGCTGCTGGAATCGGGGCAGAGGCCCGGCGCTCCGTGGGCTCGCCCCCGGGTTTCCGTCGTGCGTGGGGAGCAGAGCAGCGCGTAGCTCTTCAGACCAGCCCTCCGGAGGGCGGCACCCGACGGGGATGGAGGGGGGGCCGGGCATCGGGCGCACAGGCCACGGCCGCGGGCAGTGCTGGGGCGAGAGGCCCGCCAGGACCTTTCCTGGCATTGGGCTGAGGCCGGTCATGGGCTCTGTGGTCTTAGTGCTCCCGGAGGGATGTATTTGATTTTCTTAAATTCCTTTTAAAGAAACCGAGTTTCCCGGTTCTGGTTTCCGGTTGTGAACGTTGAAAGTCTGGGGCCGCAGCTGTCGTCCTGCCGGTTCTTTTACTGTCATGTAACCAACTCACTTTGTACGTGGATTTCAGTGTAAAGTCTGCATGTTCCTTTCGTGTGTATTTAATCATGAAATTTAATTTTGCACTTATTTGTAATGTTCCTTTTAAATAAAAGTGACTAATTTTGTTGTAGTCCGTATCTGTCGAGGGAAACAATTGTGTCTCACAAAACCGAACCCTAGTTTTGGGATCGGCCGCCCTGGGCCGCTGCACTGCGCGGGGAGCGGGGCTCCGTCGGGGGCGCCGGTCGGGGCTGGGGCGGGTGCGGTGGCCCAGGGCTCCTCGTTCACACGGTCCTGGTTTGTGTTTCCCCAAACACGTCCCGCGCGTGGACACGGCACAGCTGTCGCCGCGGGCCCGCGTGGGGCCTGGGAGGCTGAGGCAGATGCGTGCCATGGCCGTGACCCGAGCGGCTCCCACGGGGCGGAGCGTGGCTGCCCCAACTGCTGACCCCGGGGAAGGGAAGGCCGCCCGGCAGGCTGTGTCCCTCCCGGGAGCCCCCCGCCCCGCGGCGTCACCAGGCTTCCCGGTGCCCCCGGGTCTCTGCACGGCCTCGGGTCGACCTCGGCACCTCGGGAGCTGGGCCTGGAATCTCGACCCTCACAAGGGCCCGGCGGAGGCGTGCGGGGTGGGGGCAGGGGGGCGCACGGGGTCGTGGCGGGGAGGCGCCCGGGGTGGGGGCGGGGAGGCGCGAGGGGTGGGGGCAGGGGGCGCGCAGGGTCGTGGCGGGGAGGCGCGCGGGGTGGGGGCAGGGGGCGCGCGGGGTCGTGGCGGGGAGGCGCGCGGGGTCGTGGCGGGGAGGCGCGCGGGGTGGGGGCGGGGAGGCGCGCGGGGTGGGGGCGGGGGGCGCGCGGGGTGGGGGCGGGGAGGCGCGCGGGGTGGGGGCGGGGAGGCGCGAGGGGTGGGGGCGGGGGGCGCGCGGGGTCGTGGCAGGGAGGCGCGCGGGGTGGGGGCGGGAGGCGCGCGGGGTCGTGGCGGGGAGGCGCGCGGGGTGGGGGCGGGGAGGCGCGCGGGGTCGTGGCAGGGAGGCGCGCGGGGTCGTGGCAGGGAGGCGCGCGGGGTGGGGGCGGGAGGCGTGCGGGGTGGGGGCTGGGGGGCGCGCGGGGTGGGGGCTGGGAGGCGCGCGGGGTGGGGGCGGGAGGCGCGCGGGGTGGGGGCTGGGAGGCGCGCGGGTCGGGCGGGGGGGCGCGCGGGGTCGGGGCGGGGAGGCGCGTGGGGTGGGGGCTGGGGGGGCGCGAGGGGTCGGGCGGGGAGGCGCGCGGGGGGGGGGGGGGGGGGGGGCGCGCCTGGACACAGGGGCCTGCCTGACGACCTCGAGTTGCCCCCAGGTGCTAATGTGTTTGTTGCTGGCCCTTTAGGGACCCGGAGCGTGGCCCGCCGTCTGTCCGTCTGTCCCTCTGTCCATCTGTCCGTCTGTCCCTCTGTCCATCTGTCCGTCTGTCCGGCTGCATCTGCCACTTTTTCTTCCAAATGGGCTTGAAAGTATCTGGGGTAATAGCCTCAGAGAAGAGCATTTTGGTGCAATTACCGAAATACAAAAGTGTCCCATGCCGAGGGACCAAGCGTGTCAGGACCCTGTCACCGCGTCCCCGACACGCAGGTGCTAGCGTCTCCTCAGCGGCCTCAGACCCACTCGTCTAAGTGGCAGCAAACTGACTTGCGCGGAGGAAGCTCTGAGTTTTTCCTCTGGTGTTTCGTGGGTCCCGTTGGTTTCAAAGTGAAAACTCTTACAAACTTACGGCTTGGGAAGTGGGTGTTTCTCCGTGTGCCTTATATATTTATCATCACGGGGCCTGTTGAACTTCTTGAATCTGTAAATTTATGACTTTCATCGAATTTGTTAAACTTTGGGCCATTATCTCCTCATCCAGTTCTGCTCTCGTCTCCTGGGAGCCAGTCTGTCCTGGTCACCAGTCACTGTGCCTGTTTATATGATTTTATGTATTTTTTCCCTTTTTGTTTAAGAAAAATAGGTTAATTTTGATCTGCCACTGACTCACCGGTGTCCTATCACTGCCCATTCTGCTTTAAAGCCCGTGACCACGTATTTTCTTCTTTTAAGCACGTCTTTCTTATTTCAGATACTATTTGTTCTAAAATTAGTATCTGATTCTTAGCAAATGTTCCCGGTCCTTTGAGCAGTCTTTGTTACGTCGTCGTGCATGTTCAGGGTGCAGCTGTGGACGTCTGCGATTCTAACATCTGTTTGTCTTTATTCTGAGCAGCAGTCACACTCGTGTGCAGCACTTTCTGGTCGTGACCTGGGCGTCGCATACGCACCCGGCAGATACCGTATGTTCTGTGTCTCTGAGGATCACAGATATTTTTTTTTTGTTTTAAGCACCTAAGCCTGCTGAAGCTGTTCTCGCTCCGCCCCCCATGGCAGGTGGCGGGTGGAGGGCAGCGGGGCGCCCTGGGCTCTCACCGGGTTCACAGCCATGGGGCTGGGGGCACGATTTTGTCGTGTAGTTTTTCTGCATCTGTTCAAGTGCTCACGTTGCCCTTTATTCTGCTCCTGTGGCTCACGTTGGTTTCTGACGGGTGGGCCGAGCGTGGGGTCGGAGGCGAACCTCGACTGGGCCGAGGCGTGTGATCCCGCCACCCCTGTTACTCCGTGGCGCTGCTGAACGCTGCTTGCTCGTGGTAAAGACCGACCGCGTGTCCGAGAGCTCCTCGTACCTGCAGTTTTCACTACATTGTCCCTCCCACGTGCTGATATTGTGGGTTTCAGGTTAGAAATTGTGTGGTTTGGGCATTAATCTTGAAACCATTTGCTTTATGCAACAGCCACGGAAACACACACGTGCACCGGTACCAGCCAAAGCCAGAGTGCGCCTGACGGGCAGGAGGCAACAGCGCGTGGGGTGGGATTTTTTTTTTTAAGATTTTATTTATTTATTCATGGGAGACCCACAGAGAGGCAGAGATGGGCAGAGGGAGAAGCAAGCTCCCTGCAGGGACCCGGCGCGGGACTCGATCCCAGGACCCTGGTGTCACGCCCTGAGCCGAAGGCAGATGCTCAGCCACGGAGCCCCCCGGGGGCCCCCAGCGGAGTGTTTCTAGTCCATCCACGTAAACGTTGCCCTTTGTTGTCCCGCAGGACCTGCAAGGGAAGGAGGGGCAGTGGGACGAGGGAGCCCGTCCCCGTCGCCCTCCAGGCCGATCGCAGCCTCTGCGGCACCAGGTCCAGGCTCGGGTGGAGCCGCGCAGGCACTGCCACCAGGACACGCGCCTTCACTAACCAGTAACTCAAGGTTTTAGCTTTTCCTTCCAGTTACCAGTTGGCCCAGTCCTCGCCGGGGGTGCGCGGCGTGCGTGGGTTTGGACAGCGGCCCCGGCGTCCCTTCCCACCACCTCCACGCCAGCTCCGGCCACCGCGGACTTCTGGCTTTTTCAGAAACCTTACGACAGGAGTTTCCTGTGGCCGCGGGGACAAATGGCCACAAGCAGAGTGACTTAAGACCGCGGAAAGTTACTCTGCTACAGTATCGAGGGCCGCGAGTCGGAGTCGGTGCCCGCAGGCTGCTCCCTCGGCCCTGGCCCCTGAGCCGCGGTGCCCCTGCGTCCCCCGGGGCCGGCCCTGCTCAGCCGGGCCCACCGGTGGGTTGCCACCGGGAGATGCGTCCCCGGTCCCCCGTCCCCTCTGCCCCCGCTCCATCCCGAGGACCCCTGGCCTCCCCCTAACCCGATGGCGTCCGCACCTGTTTGGGGTTTGTGAGGCCACGGCCCATGAGGGACCGTGTCCGCTGGTCCGTTCACCCCCGGCGACATGGGCCTCGTTCCCACGCTGGGACCCCGCGCAGCTTTCCGTGTTCCCGAGGCTCGGAGCCCCTCCTGGAGCCGTGCCGGTGGGCGCCGTGCGGTGGGTCCGTGGCCCGGCCGGTCCCGGGGCAGCTGCCCGCCGCGTGCCGGCGTTTGTAGCCTCGAAGAAACGTCTGTCCCAGTCCTTCGCGCTTTTTTTTTCTGGTAAAATACACACAAGATTCACCACTTTAACCACCTTTGGATACCGTCCGGCGGCACGAAGTCCGTCCACAGTTGACGCCGCCGCCACCGTCTCCAGAACTTTTCATTGTCACAAACGAGAACTGTGCCCATTAAGCAAAACGTTCCCGTTTCTCCGCCCCCTGGGCCCCCGGAGCCTGTGTCACCTGCCGCCTAGGGGGCTCTCCCCCGCCCCCCGCCCCGGGACCTCCGTGCGGAGAGTCACCCGCTCTCCGTCCTTTCGTGTCCGGGTCCGTCCACGTGGAGAGATGCCCGGGCTGCATCTGTGTGGTTTTAAATGGGGTTGACTTTTTGTGGAGTCGTTGAGGGTTCTAAGTACATTCTGAGTTCCAGACCTCTGTGGGGCCCATGGTTTATAAATATTTTCTCCCATTCTGTAGGCTGCCTCTTCGTTCTTGATAATATCCTTTGATGTATGAATTTCAGCTTTTTATGGGTCAATTTTAATTGACATTTTCTTTTGTTGCTCATACTTCTGGTGTCACACCTAAGAATCTGTTGCCAATTCTGAGGTCATGAATGTTTATTTCTATATTTTCTCTTTATAGTTATAGTTCTGATGGTTTAGGTCATTGATTCATTTTTTTTAGAAAATTTTACTTACTTATTTGAGAGAGAGAGAGAGAGAGTGTGTAGGGGGGAGGGAGGATCTGAAGCCAACTCCACACTGATCCTACCACCAGGAGATCATGACCTGAGCCGAAAACCAAGAGTCGGTCCCTTAACCGCCTGAGCCACCCAAGTGCCCCTCATTGATCTATTTTGAATTAACTTTTGTATATGAAATGGGGTTAGGTTCCAGCTTCCTTGTTTTGCATGTGGTTATTCATCTGTCGAAGATGCTATTCTCTCTTCTTGAATGTTCTTGGCTCCCTTGTTGGAAATCCATTGGCCATTGATGCTTGGGTTGATTTCTGGACTCTGTTGTATCCCATTGGCCCATGTGTCTACTCTTCATGCCAAAACCACAGTTTTGATTCCTGTATGTTTGTAGGAAGTTTTGAAACTAAGAAGTGTCAGTTCTCCAGCTTCTTGAAGGCTACTTAAAGCCCCTGATAGCCTCATGGATTTAAGGATCGGCTTTTCTGGGACACCCCGGCAGCTCAGTGGTTGAGCGCCTGCCTTCGTCCCAGGGCATGATCCTAGAGTCCCGGCATCGAGTCCCACGTCGGGCTCCCTGCATGGAGCCTGCTTCTCCCTCTGCCTGAGTCTCTGCCTCTCTCTCTGTGTCTCATGAATAAATAAAATCTTTTTTTTTTTTAATTTATGATAGTCATGCAGAGAGAGAGAGAGAGAGGCAGAGACACAAGCAGAGGGAGAAGCAGGCTCCATACACCGGGAGCCTGACGTGGGATTCGATCCTGGGTCTCCAGGATCGCGCCCTGGGCCAAAGGCAGGCACCAAACCGCTGCGCCACCCAGGGATCCCAATAAAATCTTTAACAAAACAAAAAAGGATCAGCTTCTCTATTTCTGCACAAGGCCACTGGGCGTACAGGAGGGACAGTGCTGAATCTACGCGTTGCTTGGGGAGGAGGATGGCCATCATCCTACCTGGCAACACAGGAGGAACTTTCCATTGTTCAGGCCTTTGTAATTGCCTTCAGCAGTGGTTGGTCATCCTGAATCTACAAATCTTCCACGTTGGTTAAATTTACTCCTGGGGGTTTTATTCTTTTAATGCTCTGATAAATGGCATTGTTTTCATTTCTTTTTGGATTGTTCGTTGCTGGTGCACAGAAATACAGCCGGCCTTTGTGCCTTGGCCTTGTGCACTGCCTCCTGCCTGCATTTGCATCTTTGCTCCAGTAGCTTCTTGTGTGTGGATTCTGTGGGATTTCCCATCTGTACGATCACATCATCTGCCAATAGAGATAGTGTCCCTTCTTCGTTTCCAGTTTATATTTATTTTCTTAAAACATTTTATTTATTCATGAGAGAGAGAAAGGCAGGCAGAGACCCAAGCAGAGGGAGAAGCAGGCTCCCTGCCGGGAGCCCAATGTGGGACTCGATCCTGGGACCGTGGGGTCACGCCCTGAGCTGAAGGCAGACGCCCAACTGCTGAGCCACCGGGCGCCCCCCCTTTCCAATTTAGATCCCTTTTCTTTTTCTCACCTAACTTACCCGGCCAGGCCCTCCAGAGCGCTGCGGAACAGCAGAGGCGACAGCAGGTGTTCCTGTCTCCCTGATCCTATAGGAAAAGCTTTCAGTCTGCTCCCACGGAGTCTGATGTAGGCTGCGGATCTCTGAGATTTTCCTGCTTGAACTTCGCCGGCTTCTCGCTCATTGTCCATCAGACGGGAGTGTTCAACCTCCGTTTCTTCATCTACGTTCCTGCCCTTTCCTCTTTAGTTCTCCTCCGGGATCCTAACAGTACGGACGTGTGTGCTGGACCGTGTCCCGCGGCTGCCTTCCCCACCCCCAGGTCGTTTTAACTGCCCTTCTTCAAGATCACAGATTCTTGCTGCTGCCTGCCCAAATCTGCTTTTAAACACCTAACACGAAATTTTTGTTCCAGCTCGTGTACTTTTCAGCTCCAGAATTTCTATTTGGTTCCTTTTTATAATTTGTCTTTTCTGATTTCCCTACCTGTTCCTACACTGTTCCGACTTAGCAGTCTGTGGTTTCCACCAGCTCCTGGAGCGTATTAAGACAACTCAGTAAAGTCTCTGGTCTAGTAAGTCTACTTTCTGGGCTTCCTCACAGATGGCTTGTCCATTTTTTCTCCTGTGTATGGCCCACCGCTTCCCGTTCTTTTCTGTGCTTTGTAATTTTTTGTGGACAACTGCACATCCTGGCTGTTGCGGCACGGTCGCCCTGGAAATCGGATCCTTTCCCGCCGGCCCCACGGGACTGCTGCTGCTCGATGAAGGCTGTAGGGGTCCGTAGGCTCGGTCACTTCTCCAGCTGCTTTCACAAAGACTGTATCTCTTGTCTTGTCTGGGCACTGAGGTCTGCTCCTTTAGCTTGTGTTCACCTGATGTTATGTCCGAGGTTTCCTTAAGTTCCGGGATCCAATAAGATTTCTCAAAAACAGGGACACCTGGGTGGCTCAGTGGTTGAGCACCTGCCTTCAGCCCAGGGTGTGACCCCGGGGTCCCGGGATCGAGTCCCGCATGGGGTTCCCCACGGGGAGCCTGCTTCTCCCTCTGCCTGGGTGTCTGCCTCTCTCTGTGTCTCTTATGAATAAATAAAATCTTCAAAAAATTGTTTTAAAAGATATATTCATTTATTTGAGAGAGAGAGTGTGCACACAGTGAGGGGGAAGAGGGAGAGAGAGAGAAGACCTCAAGCAGACTCCACCCTAAGCACTGATGTGGGGTTTGATCTCATGACCCCGAGATCACAACCTAATACTATTTCGGGGGGCACCTGGGGGGCTTAGTTGGTTAAGCATCCAAGTCTTGACCTCAGCTCAGATCTTGATCTCAGGGTCATGAGATCAGAAGCCCCACATTGGGCCCACACCATACTGGGTGGGAGCCTCCTTAAAACACAGAAACGCTATTTCAGCTGCATTTCACAATTTTAAAAAATATTTTATTATTTATTCATGAGAGACGGAGACAGAGGCAGAGGGAGAAGCAGGCTCCATGCAGGGAGCCCGACGTGGGACTCAATCCCAGGTCCACAGGATCAGGCCCTGGGCTGAAAGTGGCGCTAAACAGCTGAGCCCCCCGGGCTCCCCTGCATTTCACAATTTTTAAAAAAGATTTTATTTATTCATTCATGAGACACACACAGAGAGAGGGAGAAGCAGGCTCCCTGTAGGGAGCCCGATACAGGATTTGATCCCGGAACTTCAGAATCATGCCCTCAGCTGAAGGCAGACACTCAACCATTGAGCCACCCGGGTGCCTCGCATTTCACAAATTTGATATATTTTCATGTTCATTGTTACAAGTTCTTAGGCTTTTTAATTTTCTACTTCCTCTTGAGACTTCCTCTTTACAGCATGGATTATTCCAAAATACATTGTCTCCTTTCCAAACATGTGAGGTTTTAAAACTTGCATTTGCTATTGATTTCGGGTTTATTTACCCATCAGAGAACATACTGCCCCCGATTTTAATTCTTTCAAGTTCATAGTGTTTGCGACCCAGGATGTGTCTGTACTGGTGACTGTTCCACGCACATGGAAGGAACGTGTCCTGCTGCCAGGAGAGCCCTTCACTAACCATGAGGCCAAGTTTGTTGATGCTGCTGCTCAGAGATTCTGTGTCCTTGCTGACTTTCCGCTTGTTTTTTTTTTTTTGATTTCCCAGAGGTAAGTGTTGATGTATCTTTTTTTTCCCCCTGAGAGAGAGAGTGCATAAGCGTGATGGGGGTGGGTAGGCAGAGGGAGAGAGAATTTAAGCAGGCTCCACACTCATTGCAGAGCCTGATGTGAGAGTCAATCTCATGACCCTGACATCATGACCTGAGCTGAATTAAGAGTTGGATCCTTAACTGACTGAGCCCCCAGGCTTCCCTGCTTAGTTCTATTTTTAAGTCATCTCTACACCCAACATGGGGCTCACACAACCCTGAGATCAAGAGTTGCAAGCTCTAAGGAGCGGCCAGGCAGCCCCAGTGCTGATGTATCTACATGTAATGTGGACTTGTCTGTTTTGTTTAGTTCTCTTGGGTTTTGCTTCATTTATTTTGTGTGAGAAGTGACCCCTTTATCATTCCTTGGTGCTCTGATCTGTGCTAACTTTCCTGGTTTCAAGCCAGCTCTGTCTGGAAAGACCGGAACTCCTCTTCCCCTCTTTTGATCAGCCTTGGCACGACATCTTTTTCTCTAGCCATTCCTTTCAATCCTCGTGTCTTCATATTTACAGTGGTTTCTTGTTGACAACATGTAGTAGGGTCTTGGTGGTTTTTTTTTTTTTTTAATTTTTATTTATTTATGATAGTCACAGAGAGAGGGAGGCAGAGAGGCAGAGACACAGGCAGAGGAAGAAGCAGGCTCCATGCACCAGGAGCCCGATGTGGGACTCGATCCCGGGTCTCCAGGATCGCGCCCTGGGCCAAAGGCAGGCGCCAAACTGCTGCGCCACCCAGGGATCCCCTTGGTGTTTTTTTTTTTTAAGATTTTATTTATTTATTCATGAGCGACACACACGGGGGGGGGGGGGGAGAGAGAGAGAGAGAGAGAGAGGCAGAGACACAGGCATAGGGAGGAGCAGGCCCCATGCAGGGACCCGAAGTGGGACTCCATCCCAGATCTTCAGGATCACGCCCTGGGCCAAAGGCGGCGCTAAACCGCTGAGCCAATGGGGCCGCCCCCAGGATCTTGGTTTTGGATTCACTTTGTTTTTTTTTTTTTTTTTTTTTTTTTTTATGATAGTCACAGAGAGAGAGAGAGAGAGAGAGGCAGAGACACAGGCGGAGGAAGAAGCAGGCTCCATGCACCGGGAGCCTGATGTGGGATTCGATCCGGGGTCTCCAGGATCGCGCCCTGGGCCAAAGGCAGGCGCCAAACCGCTGCGCCACCCAGGGATCCCCTTGGATTCACTTTGAAATCTTTTACTCGGTGCATTTATTTTTTAATTTTATTTATGATAGTCACACACAGGGAGAGAGAGGCAGAGACACAGGCAGAGGGAGAAGCAGGCTCCATGCACCGGGAACCCGACGTGCGATTCGATCCTGGGTCTCCAGGATCGCACCCTGGGCCAAAGGCAGGCGCCAAACCGCTGAGTCACCCAGGGATCCCATACTTGGTGCATTTAAACCACCGATGTTCAAAGTGATTACTGGTATAGTTGGACTACTGGCCACCACAGTCGTTGCTGTTTTCTCTGTTGCCCTCCTACTTTGAAAATGATAATCCTGGGGGTGCCTGGGTGGCTCAGGTGAGGATCCCAGGGTCCCGTGATCAAGCCCCACGTTGGGCTCCCTGCTCAGCGAGAGTCTGCTTCTCCCTCTGCCCCTCACCCTGCTCATGCTTGCTTGCTCTCGCTCTGTCTCAGATAAATAAGATATTTTTAAGGGATGATCTGCTTAGTAATAGTGTCTTTTGGGCATTAATCTTGTTCCCTGAACTCCTGGACCTGTGGTTTCATGTCTGACACTGATTTGGGGGTAATTATCCATCAGCGTTGCTTCAAACATCACCTGCGTCCCTGAAGAGCCCGGTTTCCCCCTGCTGCCCCTGTAAGCCGGTGGGCGCGGCCCGCCCCGCAGCCCGGATTCTGCTCTGCTTGACGTGATTTCCATCCTTGTTCTCATTTCACTTTGGGGTTCCTGTTGACGTTTCCTGAAGCGCAGAGCCGGCTTCCCTGTGCCCAGAGTGCTAAGCCCATCGGAGACCCTCGTTTCGGTTAGTGTTGTGTTTTTAACCCCCAACCTTCCTTTTAAGTTGTAGGATTCCGTGTGTCCGTACGTCGCCCACGTGCCGTCGGTGCCCCACTCGGTCATCACGGTTGCCGTACCTCCGCGGCCTGGTCACGCCATCCCTGCCCTGCTGGGTCGGAGGCTCTCTCCAGATTGTGTTTTTCCCTTGAGTTACGACTGGTGGCGTCTTCCGGCCCGCAGAGCCGCTGTGCGTGAGGAAGGGCTGCACGCAGGCTCAGCTCGGGCCTCCCGCCCGTGTCCCGAGGGGGTCCCTGGGGGAGTCCGGAACAGCTGTGGTCTTTCGGGCTCCCTCGGTGGAGCCCAGAGGTCCTTCAACCCCAGGTGCAGTTTCCCGCCTGCCGCCGTCCCCGGTGCTTCCTGCCCGGGCCTCCCCGCCCGCGCACCCAAGGAAGGCGCTCGCTCTTGTGGAGCTCGGCGGGGACTCGGCGGGACCCAGGGCCACTTGCAAGCGCCTTACACTCAGAAAGTAAAACCAGGGCCCTGGCTTCCTTCACATCCCTGCGAGGAGGGGCGTAGGCCCTACGGGACGTCCTCGTTCCCTCCCGGTAGCTCTGCGACCTTCGACGTCAGCACAGCCGCTCCTGTTGTTTTTTGATGTTTGCACGATATGTCTTTCCCGGCCTTTCACTTTTCACCTGTCCTCATCACTTACAGTAAGTTGGGCCTTATTTTTGATTCAGTCTGACAATCTTTTTATTTGAAAAATTTAGTTTTGAAGTATAGCGGATACACGACGTCTGGTCGTTCAGGCGAACAGCACAGCGATCGGCAGTTCTGCACGTCGCCTGGCGCTCCGCACCGCAAGCATAGGCCCCGCTGTCCCCGACGTCCGTACGGTATCAGCGACTGTTCCCTGTGCTCCGTCACCCTCGTGCCTGACGTCCTACCTGGAAGTTTCTACCTCTTCATCCCCTTCCCTGACCCCAACCCTCTGGCAGCCACCAGTTCTCTGTATTTATGGGTCTGTTTCTGCTTTGTTCATTTGTTTTTTTAGATTCCACGTATGAGTGAGGTCACATGGTATGTCTGTCTTGCTTCATTTATAGGACACCGTCCAGGCCCATCCGTGTCGCAAATGGCAAGATCTCATCCCTTTTCATGGCTGGGTAGTACCTGCAGCGCGTGTGGGGGTGTGCACCCCCCATCTTCATCCATGCACCGATCCATGGACACTGGCTGCTGTCATAGTGCCGCAGTAAACTAAGGGCGTGTGTACCTTTTCAAGTCAGTATTTTTCTTTGGGTAAATACCCGTTAGTGGAATTACTGGACCACAGGGTAGTTCTATTTTTAATTTTTTGAGGAACCTCCATACTGTTTTCCACAGCGGTTGCACCACTTCACACTCCCAGCAACAGTGCGGAAAGTTCCCTGTTTTCCACGTCCTCACCAGCACTGGTCAGTCCTTGTCTTTGATAATAGCCATTCTGACAGGTGTGAGGCCATCTCCATCGGAGTCTGACTTGCACTTCCCTGATGACTGGTGACGAGGAGCAGTGTTTGGAAGGAAAGCGCTGTGGAAAGGACTGCACACCCCCTGGAAGGAGCCCTCTACCCTTTCCCCCGTGAATGGACAAAAACCTGACTGGGTTACAGGCCACAAAGGGTTAATCAGATACCCCCCCCCCCCCCCCCGACTCAGGGACGCCCTGGGGGCTCAGCAGTACCAGGGCTCAGTGGTCGAGCTGCCTTCGGCCTGGGACGTGATCCTTGAGTCCGGGGATCAGGTCCTCAGGTTCCCCCGCAGGGAGCCTGCTTCTCCCTCTGCCTGGGTCTCTGCCCACCCCCCTCTCCTCCTCTCTGTCTCTCTCTATCTCTCTCTCTGTGTCTCTTAGGAATAAATAAGTAAAATTAAAAAAAAAAACAACCGACTCAGAAACTCTGGTGGGCGTGCTCTCCGAGCCCTCCTCTTCGGAGCTCTGTACTATGGCTCAGTAACCACTGCTGCCCACGACTCTTCATTCTTCCACGCAGCGTGACCAAGAACCGCGGGCACTAAGGCAAAGAAGTCCTGTACGTTGGCCATCCGCCGGCCGCCGCTGGCCATCTATCTCTAGGTCCTCTTTGGAGAAATGTCTGTTTGGGTTCTCAGGCCATAGTTTAATCGGGTTATTTTTTGGTGTTAGGTTGTGTAAGTTCTTTGTTTTGGATGCTACTCTATCAGATAAATCATTTGCAAATTAGCTCTCTGGGGTCGTAGGTTCCCTTTTGTTCTGTTGATGGTTGCCTTTGCGGAGCTTTCCTTTGGGTGCAGTCCCAAGAGTTTAGTTTTTCTTGTCTGAGGAGACATACTCATAAATATGTTGCTGTGGCTGACATCCAAGATATTACTGCCTTTATTCTTCTAGGAGTTTTAGGATTTCACATTTAGGTCTTAAATCTATTTTGAGTTTATTTCTGTGGATGGTACAAGAAAGTGGTCCAGTTTTCCCAGCACCATTTGTCCTTTCCCCGCTGTATATTTTTGCCTTTGTCGTGGATTAACTGGGTTTATTTCTGGGCTCTCTGTTCTGTTCCATTGATCTCTGTGTCTCTTTTTGTGCCAGTTCCATTCTATTTTATTATAGCTTTATAGAAGATCTTGAGATCTGGGATTGTGACACCTCCAGCTTCGTTTTTTTCTTGAGGTTGCTTTGGCTATTGTGGTCTCTCGTAGTACAAATTTTAGGATTTTGTTCTGATTCTGTGAAAAATGCTGTTTGTGTTTTGATAGGGACCGCAATAAATCTGTAGAAGGCAGCAGTATAAACATTTCCACAACATTGGTTCTTCCAATCCACGACCATGGAATGTCTTTCGACTTAATTTATCATCCCCAATCTCCTCCATCAATGTTTTAGTTTCCAGAGTACAGGTCTTTTACCTCCTTGGTTACATTTAGTCCTAGGTGGGATTTATTTATTTATTTATTTATTTATTTATTTATTTATTTATTTACTTTTTAACGATTTCTATTTGCGAGAGCACGGGTGGGAGGGCAGGAGGGTCCCTGCTGGGGGGCCCCATATAGGGCTCGAGCCCAGGAGCCTGCAGTCACGACCTGAGCCGAAGGCAGATGCTTACCTGAGTGAGCTATGCAGGTGCCCACGCAGTCTGCTCTCTGATGCATTTGAAAACGGGACTGTTTGAACTTCTGACAAGCTTTTTTATGCTGAGACTGTTTATATTGAACGTAACTGCTGATGATTTCATTATTGTTTGCTTAGTTCATGGTTTTCCCTTGTTTTATGTTCCCTGCTTCCTTTTGTATTTGAAACATTTTTAGCATTCCATTTTAATTTACCTTTTAGCTTTGTGTTAGTTATTATAATATTCAAAGTTTTTTTTTTAAGATTTAAAAAAAAATTTTTTTTTGTATTTATTTATGATAGTCACACACAGAGAGAGAGAGGCAGAGACACAGGCAGAGGGAGAAGCAGGCTCCATGCACCGGGAGCCCGACGTGGGATTCGATCCCGGGTCTCCAGGATCGCGCCCTGGGCCAAAGGCAGGCGCTAAACCGCTGCGCCACCCAGGGATCCCTTTTTAAGATTTTATTTATTCCTGAGAGACACAGAGAGAGGCAGAGACCCAGACAGAGGGGGGGAGCAGGCTCCCTGTGGGGAGCCCAACGTGGGACTCAATCCCAGGACCCCAGGGTCACACCCTGGGCTGAAGGGAGATGCTCAATCACTGAGCCCCCTGGGCATCCCTCAAGACTAAATCTTAAGTTTCACTAGTCACTGGTATTTTAACATGGTTTTCCTGGAGTTTAACTTTTTGGGGTTTACTGAGCTTTGTGAATCTTATATTTGTCTTCTGTCAAATATGGAATATTTTCAACCATTTTGTAAAAAAAATTTTTTACACCAATGTCTGTCTCCTTTTGCTGGGAATCCAATTACCATATACCTTAGATCATTTTATACTTTCCCACAAGTCCCCAAGAGTTTGTTTGCTTCCAAATGTTTTTATCCACTGTATTTTTCACTTTAAAGTTTATGACTTATTTCAAGAGCATGTACCCTTCTTTCGTGGAGTATGGTTACAATAAAAGATATTTATATAAAAGCTCTTTTTCTGAGTATTCCAACACATTTAAGTTGACACATGTTGACCTTCTTTTCCCCTTAAAAGATTTTCCTGGCTCTCCATATGGTGAGTAATTTTGGATTGTATTGTGGACATTTTGACTGAGACACTCTGAATCTTATTAAAATCCTGTAGACAATATTGATTTTTTTTTCTTGGAGCAAGCAATCCATCTATGTTCAGACGTGCTGATCTGCCCGGGGTGGGCTTTGGTTCTGGTGCCCACTGGTTTTCAGGCCCAGGGGGTCCCACTTGGGTCTGCACCTGCGTGAACCAGGAGTCAGTTATGTAGCAGTTCAGGTAATAACAGCTCCTACTTCCTTGGCGCAGGTCCAGGCACATGCATGCAGCTCAGGGAACCCATGGTGTCAGAGGGACTTTAGGGGATCTTCTCATAGTTCCATCTCAGATACCCCTCCTCTTCATCCTTTGGCTAAAGAAGTTCAGGTTTTGCCTCCCTGTGGTGCTGCACACTGACTGGGTCCAGCATGGGGCCAACGTGGAGGCCCCAGGGAGGGAAAACCACTATCACAGGGCTTCTCCGCTCCACACCCCCCCGTGGCACACGGGGACCCCTCTCCCGGTCCATCCTGCCCAAGCGCTGTCCGGGGTGCTGCCGACAGGTGTATAGCTTCATCGTTTCCCGTGTCCACAGGCCCTTCCCAGGCGCTGCCCGTTGGACAGGGACATGACCCTTGGGTACTATCTGCTTCTGATGTGCAGTTCTGGCATCCGGGCTGCCCAGGAGATACGAGAGGGGAAGAGCTGGGAAATTAGCAGCATATTGGACACACCTGCACTTTCAATCCCTCAGCCCCCATCTCCCTGCTACGATTTATTTTCCAGAGACCCAGGATGATCACTTTATCCTGTTAAGGGTTGTTAGTTGTAACCACTGGGAAGACACAGGGTAGAGCGTGCTTACATCACGGGGACCCAAGAGGCTTTTCCAGTCTTGGGGAATTTGTGCTCCCAGGTTTACCCAGCTTGCTGTTGCTGGGTTCGTAATGCAGAGGTGGTGCAGCATTTCACAGGAACCAGAGTGCTGGCCAGTGGCTCACAGCATTAGTCACCAGGAACCGTGGTTCGCATGCCTCCCTGTTTACGCCAGAACGTATTATCTGGCGACTGCAGGTAGGTGCACAGTGTGCCCTGGTGTCTTCACTGCAGACGGGACACGGCCCTACACAGGGGCCAGGCCTACCTGTAATTAGCAGTGCTTTTTGCTACCTGGAAAGATCTCAGTTAGTGAATGGTTTCCTTTCTCCAAAGGCTCTTTTCTTCAACGTCTTTTTCTTGGATGAAGTAGCTTATCCTCTAGGACAGCTGTCACCTCTGCTTCCACGGTGTAACTTCAGGGTGAACTTAATTACCAGAGTGATGCTTCCTGAGAGAAGGGGGATGAGGCTGCAAGCCTCTGAGAGCAGCTATCGGTACAACGTGGGCAGCAGACCTAAGCAAGCCAACAATGAGGCTTCCTTCTGTCGGTGGAGGAATGAAGTGCCCCCAGGAGCCTTGCAGCGCTGCTTCGCTGCGCTCCCACGGGGGCTCGGCGCCATGCTTGGTACCCGCTGCCACTGTGGCCCAGGGCTACCAGCACGCTCCCGGACACCAGCCCACATCACAGGCTTTCTGGGAGCTGAGGATGGAGCTTGCACAGCCACGTGCCTCTTCAGGTGAGACTTGCATCTCGTGGGAGGATAAATCTCAAGTTGTGAAGAAAAGATAGCAACAACCTCAAATAGGTTTTAAAACTTCAGTGTTGCAGATAAACATCAGCAAAGCCCGTTAACTACTGCCTGTGACCCCTTGCCTGTTCCTCATGCAGTCACGTAACACCCCTTCCTAGTGGCTGAGCCGACACCATGGCAGTGTGAGCAGCTCCTTTGCACATTTGCTCCAGTGCCCTAGGCCTTTGGTACGCTCAGAACATGAGTTACAAAATTTTTTTTTTAAAAATGCTTGCTTTAGTTTATCAAAATAACAATGACAATGATACTCTGTATTCAATTAAAATTAGTAAAAATATTTTATTGAATTTCAGGAACTTGGTAATTTTAAAATTTCAAATCTTTGCACACAAATCACCACTATACTTTCTAGGGTTGTGGAGGTTAGGACTTAAAGATTGTCACTTATCTCCTTGTGTCACACAGCACAGAGATCCCAAGTCCTGGCCCTGCCCCACCCGCCCCTTCTGACCATGACTCAAGGTCTGTGCTGTTCTAGGGAGGATGGCAAAGGGGGTGGGGTCTTTAAGGAGCTCAACTGTCCACGTGGAGACTAACGATGCCAGAGTAAGATGGATCCAAAATTATGCCCAGACTCCTCGGAACACACCTGTTCTGTGGCTCACATGTGAATTTCTCTCCTGTTTTTGTTCGGTTCAGGGCAAAACTATTCAAACGAAGTTTCTAGTCCCTTGGGGGACTCAGAAGTTTGGCAAAGATCAAAGCAGAAACCTCCTGAAATCAGACATTTGGGAACTGCCAGTGAACAGCTGAGAGTTCAGTGCCACATGTCTGCTGATGGGGCGGGCCCCAGGCATCAAGCAGGGTGGAAGGGACACAAGCTCAGTGACCCTGGGCGTTTTGAGGGCTCTTGGAAATTCAGCACTAAACTGAACATTTTTAACTGCCTCTGAGATATGGCTGTTTGCAACTCCAAGGTTTTTTTCTACCTTCTCCTTGATATTCTTACCTTTCCACGTGCCAATCAGCCAGCTGAAGGAGGCAACAAGAAAAGGCCCCCAGGCCCTCTGAAAAAGGCCCACACCAGCTACCTTACAGCAAAAAACCAGCCTCCTCTCTCCTTTAAATGTTGAGAACTGGATGCTTTTGTTAATCTACAATCCCAGAAGAAATCCCTCCAGACTCACAAAGTGTCTGTGTTTTAGGCTCAGAAATAACCAACTGACAGAGCGGGCTTACTTCGGGAGAATCTACCCGTCTCTCTGGATGGTGACAGGTACACAGCCGTGTAGACACATCTCCAGGAGGACATACGATGCCTCTGCCCAATCCAGTGTTCCCGCCGGGGCAGCTGCGACCACTCACCTGCCCAGGGCTCGGCAGGGCCTACAGGAGCCGTGACTGGCAGGTCTGGACCACTCAGTGGAGCGACCTGACCCTACACAAGACACAATGCAATCCAAGTTATTTTGTAAATTGTGAACCTTCTGAGTAAAAAGACAAAAATATACATTCCAAGGTATCTGTAAAGTGCATGGAAGATGCAGACTGCTGCCCTGAGGTGCTCTGATCCATCCGTGCTTCAGCTTGCAAGTTAGATTTTGCTACTGTCACACACGTGGTATCATTCACATGATGGTTTTGTTTTTATTTTTTTAAATGGCTGAGTTATAAATCCAGCTAGTGTGCAGTAATTTCATAATTTTTAATACGCGTTATCTGCAATAACATTGTGACAGCTCCATACTGTGGGTTGACACACAATACTTAGAACAGATTTATCATATTTGGTCTGTAGGTAAATAATAAATGTTTTAAAATTGCCTAAATATACCATTCTGAGCCGTTTCATTCCACCAGGAAAATACAGGGTTTTTTTTCTCCTCTCTTTAAAAAAAATTAAATACCAAAATAACTACATTTAAATAAATAACATGATGATGATGACATTTAAAAGTTCACAATAAGGCCAAAGCCCTCTTCTATTTGCACAGCTGCTCAGCCCTAACCCCCCGGAACACTCTGGAAAGGCCAGCGGTTTTCTTCTGGGGCAGCATGACTGAGGCCGGGCGGGGCCTCTACTGCTGTCTCACCTTTGTTTCCTTTCATCTCACTTTTGCTTTTTTGTAGGAGAGAAGTCAGCTTTAGGACTGCAGTTCTGAGAGGCTGAGGGGGATTTCCTGTCACAAACCAGAGAAGGACCCTTGTGTTAACATGCAGCTTCGACTCCACCCAGCACCTGCTCCCATGAGCCAGAAAGACCGCATCGTCATCAGGTGGGCAGCTGGTCGGACGACGGCTCTGCGCCTACAACCGGTGACAGTGACTAGCGAACACGCCACGGAGAGACCTGTGACACTCGTCTGAAAAGGGTGTGTGGTATAAGACTGAATCTTTTTTCCAAATGAAGTAGGAACAGTTCTGTCGTTTTAAACACACACAACACTTAGGAGGCTTGTTTTACTTAGAGTGGAAAATTATGCCAGGGACAAAGTCAACACAAAGGAACAAACAACAAAAAGTAGCAGGAAAGAGACCCGGGTAAGTGCAGCTCCAAGAGTCCAGCAGTTCAGTCATGGTGAACATGCGGCCCAGCGAGGGCGTCCATCTGTCCGTCCGTCCCAGATGCGTGCGGCACCTGCTCTAACACGGAAAACCTGCAGATGTCATCAAGTAGCTCCATCTGAACGTTAACAGGACAGACAAAAGGAAATCATTCCATAGGCCGAAAACAAACAACAAAAACAAAACTACATTGTTTCTTTTCCCCAAATGAAATCAACACGAAAGGTCCTGTGTGATTTCAAATTTTCCAGAGTAGAAATGGAGCGATCTGAAATGTCAAAGACCCCGTTATTTCGTAAAGAAAGTACACCTCAAAATACTCTAATTCCACATGTGAACAACAAAAGACTGTCTCATCTACCAGTGCCAGCTCCAAGGCTCCTGGGGGGCGGCAGGACGGTCCCCGCCCTGTCCCAGCAGCTCCGCTCCGGAGGGACAAGCTGAGCTCGGGGTGGGGAGACACTGCCGGACCAGGTTTTGTTGCATGTGGTTTTGTTCAGGTGTGACTTCTGTCTTTAAGGAGTTTTAAGGCCACCTGGGTTTTGTGTTTTCAGTGCTGAGGTGAAGTCCAACCGCAGGGCCCTCTACCCACCGAGACGACACGCTCCGAGTGTCGGTGAGAGGCAGTGTCTCCTTTTGGCACCACAGAGTAGATATTAAAGTATGAAAAGCTGTCCCAGTCGCTAGTTTTGGACACCTTTCTCCCTGCCGGCTGCCGGCGGTGTGTCCACACTCAGGGCGATGACGATGCTCTCGCCGTCCTCCGTCTTGACCCGCTTCAGCTCCGGCTGCTCCGTCGGGTCGCCATTCTGGCGCTTTGTGGGCAGGGAGGCCGACGCCGATGCATGTGTCGCCAACATGTGCAGAGGACTCGCCACTGCTGCAAAGAGACAGTGAATCAGACCTCATGTTCTTGGGTGCACCCCTGTCCCCCATCAGGCCCCCACTGGTCTGGCTCTGTTCCAAGGGTAGGCCTCTGTGCGTCACTGCCAAGGCCCGCAGCGGCCACGGGCACAGGGGTCTGGACTGGACTCCTGGGGACCAGAAACCCTGGAGCAAGCTAACCGGCCGGCGGGTGTTCTCAGGGACAGCCAGTATCTCTATTCCTTCAAATAGTGTGTCTCTTCACAGAGCCGCTGGGGAGGCCTGAGCTCGGGGTCAGGCCACGCGGCTGCTGCCGGCCCTGTGCAGAGGCCCCCCACGGCCCACATGGCGCTCAGTGCTCCTGGGTCACGTCACACACCAGGCCTGGAGTTGACACGCAGACGTGTGCCCACAAGGCCCTGGGCTGGCTCCCCGGCTCCCACCCACCCCTGCGCACACAGGGAAGCTCCAGGAGATGAAAAGATGAAGAGTTGCTTCCTCTCCAGAGAGTGCCACTTCCTCAGGGTGATGAGACGGGCTGGGCTGCAGAGGAAGGCCCGACAGCCTGTGGGGCACAGCAGCACTGCCAGCCCATCTGCCCCAGCGTGAGGCCCCTGAGCCCCGATTCCCCTCTGGCCCTGTGTCAAACCAAACCCTGGAACCGGCCACGGAAGAATGCAGACGGGGGGGGGGGGGGGGGGGGGGGGGGGGGGGGGGGGGACGGGCGGGGGGATGGACTGTGCTCCTGGAGTGAAGTGTCAGATGAGCGTGAGGCTGCCCGGGTAGTGAAGAAGGGAGGGGGGATGGACTGTGCTCCTGGAGTGAAGTGTCAGATGAGCGTGAGGCTGCCCGGGTAGTGAGGAAGGGAGGGTCGGCTGGGCTACAGGGCCGCAGTAGGAGGTCAAGTGCAGGGCCAAGGAGACACAGGGGTGCAGGACGCCGGGACGTGGAGGCGCCCCCCAGGCCCTGGGCAGGGGATGCACACTGGCTCACCCGGACCAGAAGGCGCAGGGGCAGCCCAGGGGAGCCAGGGGCCCAGGAAGCACTTGCACTATTCAGAGCAACCTTCCTTTTACCCGCCTCAGGAACACAGTTGTACCTTCAAACAGTCCCCACCCACCCACTCCTGCTCACACGAGGGCCTCAGGCGTCACTGCCAGGTGGCCGTTCATGCGACAGCACCCCTACCGGCTACTTGATTTTTGCCAGACTAGCTATAGCCAGCCGAGGTCTGCGGGTCTCAGCCACCCGGGGAAACCCCACAGAAGCGGCCTTCACCTGCCAGGCTTGTCTGCCGGCTTTGTGCTTAGGCCCCTTGTGCCCGACAGAGGGGTGGAGAGCGCGCATCGTCCTGGGCAGAGGGGCCTCGGGGGACTTTCGGGGCCGGCACCAGGAGAGCTACCAGCCCCTGGCCCCGCGCACGGCCACGTCCTCAGGGATGCGGGGGGCCTGCTTCCTCCGCACTGGGTGTTCCTTCATCCAAGTGCCCTGTCCCTCTTGGGAATAGCCTGGTAGCTGGGGGGCGGCGCTGACACGCAGTTCAAGGGGAACGACACCCCCCCTACCGGGTCAGCGGCGCCTGACACAAGTGGGAGTGAACCGGCGCCCAGAACGGAGCCACGCAGCACAATG
The DNA here is from genome assembly GCF_048418805.1 of Vulpes vulpes. Classification (NCBI taxonomy): domain Eukaryota; kingdom Metazoa; phylum Chordata; class Mammalia; order Carnivora; family Canidae; genus Vulpes; species Vulpes vulpes. The sequence continues at coordinate 393,015 of NC_132781.1, forward strand.
GCACTTGCTGCCATTTGTCAACCAACTAACACCTTGTTCTGCATGTGTTTCTGGTTAAAGATGACTTGCTCCACCCACGCATGGAATCACGGACACGGAGCACGAGACTGAAAGCAGCTCCTCTAACCCGCTTGCTCCGCAAGGCACATCACACCTGTGCTGAGCACCAGACCTTCTCAAGACTGTGCTTAGGGTCCATTTTAGACAAGAAAATCAACAAAAACACAAAAGAAGAAAAACATGGCACTACACTGTGAAAAGGCCACACACTTATGGTCAGAGCTGAGACCGGGGCGGGGGGTGGGGAACACTGTGGTCATCTACCCCAGGAGGAGCCAGCACGCCACACCCAGGCCTCCACAAACACCATGCTGTGAGTACTGACTGGGGATGAGGCAGGTACGGAGGGCCCAGTGCATGAGGTCCTCTCTAGAAGTCCCACAGAGCACCAGCCTCAGGCAGGCTGGGCACAACAGGTACCCGCCTGGAGGTGCAGGTGCCCTGCCCACGGCTGTAGAGCAGCAGCGGGGAGACGGCAACGCTCCTCCACCCTCCTTACTTGAACCTTCCCATGCCCCTCAGAGGAGTTGGGGGCAGCTCCTCCCCGCAGCCCAGCTGTGGGGAACACCAGGCCAAAGGCCACGGTAGTCAAGCAGGTACTCTGCCGGGGCTCCTGGGGGAGGCAGTGGTGAGTAAGGACACTGGACTCGCTCAACAGAGCACAGCATGCAGACACTAGGACACGGGCCCCTCCTTACCACCTGGCAGGGCCAGGACACACGAAATCATGGCCAGACCCCCTGCGTGAGAACTGGAAGCCACTTTCTGTAAGAAGCAAGGACAAGTCAAGTGTGGACCCGGGACTCCTTCAGGGTCACCAGGAACGTGGTCAGCAGAGGGAGGACCCACTGCCCCCCGACAGCCTAGGGCAGCAGGCCCAGCAGGGACTGACTGAGGACCTTCATGAGAGAGGCTGCAGGAATGGTCAGAGGCACACCTTCTGGGGAACAGGTCGAGGAGCCCCAGAAGCTGCCGGGAAGTGGATCTATCACACACTGGCCCAGGCCTGACTTCCGCATTCATTCTCTGAGGCCAGCATTACCCTGATACCAAAGCAGACAAAAATACTACAAGTAAACTACAATTATCTCTGACAAATACTGACACAAATATCCTCAAGACGACACGAGTAAACCAAATTCAATAGCATATTAGAGGGTTATACGCCCCAAGTGGCGCTGATCCCAGGGATGCAAGGTGGCTGAACATAAAGCACCACACACAGAGAGAAAACAAAAACCCCACTTACGCAACATACTGCGTTAATAAAGGAAAAACCTGGGGGATCTCTGGGTGGCTCAGCGGTTTAGTGCCTGCCTTTGGCCCAGGGCATGGTCCTGGGGTCCCGGGACTGAGTCCCACATCGGGCTCCCTGCATGGAGCCTGCTTCTTCCTCTGCCTGTCTCTCTGCCTCTCTGTGTGTGTGTCTCCCATGAATAAATAAATAAATAATATTTAAAAAATAAATAAAGGAACCCCCCCCCCCCCCCCGTGATCATCTTAATACAAAGTGCTCGATACCCCCCGGAGTGACTGGTGGCTCAGTCGGTTAAGTGTCCGGCTCCGGTCGTGACCTCAGGGTCGTGGGACGGAGCCTCGTGGGCTCTCCGCTCAGTGGGGAGTCAACCTGAGATTTTCGCCCCTGCACCCCACTCCCACCTTCCACTTGTGCTCTCTCTCTCTCTAAAAGAAAAGAAAAACCCATGTGACAGCATTCAACCCCCTTTCATTATTAAGCTACTCAGCAAACGAGGAAGAAGGAAGCAATTCAACATGCTAAAGTCTGTAGAGGACAACCCAACCCACAGCTCACATCAGCTTCGATGGTGAGGACGACGCCCCTCCAGATCGGGAGCAGAGCAAGGAGGCCCGCCGCCATCGCGATTCGATCAGCAGCTCTCGCCCCGGCCACTGAGCAGCAACAGGAAGGAAAACCGTCTCTATTGGAGACGACATCCTCCTTGAATGCAGAAAATCTTAGTAAACCCACAGAAGAAAACCCCCAAACCAAAAGCTATTACAATACATGAATTCAGCAAAGTTGCAGGATACAATATCAACAGGCAAAAACTGGCTGTGTTTCTATACAGAGACTATGAACAACTTCAAAAGGAAATTAAGAAAACAATTCCAAAGAAATAAAACAGGAGAAATTTAAGCAAGGCTTTTACACTGAAAGCTACAGAACACTGCTGAAAGAACTCAAAGACCTAAACACATGCAAAGACGTCTGTGCTTACAGAAAGAACTACTGCCTGGAGCAATCTACAGGCTCCGTGCAGTCCCTATCAAAATCCCAAATGCTTTTTTGTGCAGAAATGGAAAAGCTGATTCTGTACTTTGTATGGAATTGCTAGGTATCCGGAATAGCCAAAATAACCTTGGAAAAAAGAAAAAATAATAAAGTCGGAGGACAGATACTTCTCAATTTCAAAACTTCCTATAAAACTGTAATTAATAAAAAAATGTGGCTTTGGCACAAGGATAGACATGAAAATTAATGAAACAGAACAGAGAGAAACTCATACATCTGAGGTCAAGTGATTTTCAACAACCATTCAGTGGGGAAAGCACAGTCTCTTCAAATGGTGCTGGGACAACTGGGCACCCACATGCCAAAGCATGGAGTCAGGCTCTTACACCATATACAAAAATGAACTCAAAATGGATCAAAGACCTAAACGTAAGCGTTGAGTAGAAGAAAACATAGGGCTAGGTCTCCATGACCTTGGATGTGGCAACGGATTCTTAGCTAGGACACCCCACAGCATAAGATACAAAAGGGAAAAGAGAAATGGGAGTTCGCAATTGAAACTGTTGCATCAGAGACACTATTAGGAAAGTGAAGAGACAGACCCACAGAACGGGAGGAAAATATTTGGACCTACTATCCAGAAGATATAAAGAGCTCCTGCAACTCAACAACAAAAAAATGGGCAAAGGACTTCCATAGGCACCTGTGTGAAGACGACCTACAAATAGCTAAGCACATGAAAAGATGCTCAATACCATCAGTCATGAGGGAAATGCAAACCAAAACCACTGATCCCTGGAGTGCCTGGGTGGCTTAGTCGGTTGAGCATCTGACACCTGATTTCAGCTCAGGTCATGATCACAGTGTTGTGGGATGGAGCCCTGCCTTGGGTTCCACACTCAGCGGGGCAATTTGCTGAGATTCTCCCTCTGCCTCTGCCCCTCCTGGCCCTTTTCCCTCACACCGATATCACCTCATACCCAATAATATGGCCATGGTGGGGGGAATCTCAGAAAATAACAAGCGATGGTCAGCATGTGGACAAATCAGAATCTCATACATCATTAGTGGGAATGCAAACTGCTGCCACTATGGAAGACAGTTTGACAGTTCCTCAATAAATTAAACAGACTTGCCATATGACCAGGCAATTCTACTCCTAGGTATACATCCCACCCCCCCCAAATGAAAACAAGGACTCAATGCATATACATGAATGTTCACAGCAGCACTATTCACAACAACCAAAAGGTGGAAACAACCCAAATGTCCATCAACTAATGAATGAATCAACCAAAATGAAAACATATTCAGCCATAAAGAAGAGCTGACCCAGGCTACATCGATGAACCTCAAAACGTGATGCTCGCTGACAGAGATCAGATATAAAAGGCCTCATATCCTATTTTATTTACAGGAATTGTCCGGTGTAGGTAACTCCACGGAGACAGCGACCAGGGGCTCAGTAGGAGGGAAACAGGAAGGAACTACTTACTGGGTATATGGTCTGCTTCTAGGATGAGGAAAATCCTTCTACACTCATTAGAGGTAAAGGTTTCAAGACACTGTGAATACACCCAATGCCACTGACTTGTACATTTTAAAAGGGCCAATTGTAAAAAAAATAAAAAAAATAAAAGGGCCAATTGTATGGTATGTATATTTTACCATTATTTTAAAAAAAAAAGAAGATGACCTGAAAGCTAAGGAGATCCTAGGTATAAAAGACTTATTGCTTATTTTAGGGGCACCTGGGTGGCTCAGTGGTGGAGCCTTTGGCTCAGGGCGTGATCCCAGATTCCTGGGATCGAGTCCCACATACGGCTCCCCGCAGGAAGCTTGCTTCTCCTGCTGCCTGTGTCTCTGCCTCTCTTCTCTGTATCTCTCATGAAGAGATAAATAAAATCTTTTTTAAAAAAATTATTGGTTATTTTATTTATTTTTTAAAGATTTTATTTATTTATTCATAGACACAGAGAGAGAGGGGCAGAGACACAGAGGGGGAAGCAGGCTCCGCGCAGGGAGCCCAATGTGGGACTCGATCCCGGGTCTTCAGGATCACACCCCAGGCTGCAGGCGGCGCCAAACCACTGCGCCACCGGGGCTGCCCTATTGGTTATTTTAAAAACAATAATGGCAGGTGCTTACATAGTACAAGGAAGTTCTTTTACAGACGCTGAAATATTAACACATGAAATGATACTACGTCTGGATCTGGGTGGGGAACAGATGGGGGAGAATGGAACAAGATAGGCTGTGAGTTAATTTCCAGAATGTTTGACATTTTCCATAATAACAAACTTATAAGAAAAATATCAAAGCTGATGACTTTGACAGTTCGTTAAGAACAGGTAGAAGCATGCTTTCCCTTCTCCAGAGTGATTTTCAAGGTAAAGGCAGCCACAGGCCATGCGGCATCAAGCGACACCTGACACTGGGTAAGGAGAGGCCAGCTCCAGGCCACCCTCTGAGCCTGCAGAGTCTTAAAGCTTGCCCGCCACCTCCTCCCTCCTCAGCTGGGCACTGCCGCTGGAAAGGAACATGAAACAAAGGGACACAGAAGACAGGTGCTGTGATGTGGCATCATCACTGACTGGATACAAACCCCTTTCCCAAGCCAGTGATTTCTAAAGTAAAAGGCTGCAGCCAAAATAAAGGAGAACCAACAAACATAATTTAAAATGGTTTTTGCTAAAAGATGACTAAACTTGCAAGGCGTTTCAGTATTTCTTCTACATTTCATTCTTCCGAAAGGAAATAGAGTCTTGGGGCTGACACTGCAGTGGTTGTCAATGATATTGTGGGGCTTTCTTTAAAGCCCCAAGATTAAGAAATTTCATCTTTAATAAAATTTTAACTTGTAAGAATTATATTTTTGGTTTTAACCAACACTGCAGTAGTAACTACTGATAAATCAACCCATTAGTCACAGACCATGAAATCTTAATATTTCTGCAGCCTCTTGTTGCAGAGTAAAAGTATGCTCAATAAAGCACATTCACGCCTGAGATACTTGGCATCTGTACAAGACCTGTGAGGCAGGCGGGCCGGTCTGGGTGCTGATACGTTCTGAGAGTGTGTAGCAAATCAGGGCAGGATTCTATTAGCACATTTAAGAAAACAGTATAAAACTTTTATTTTAAAACATCAATAATTTCAACAGGAAAACGTAATCTTTGCTTATTAAATTTATAAGGAAGAATTTTATATTCCGACTTATACACGTGAAAGGGATCCATAGTTTTTCCAACCCCTTCCAGCAGACTGGTGGACATAGAGGCCCCTGAAGGCCACACCTGCTCAGTCAGGGAGTTGGACAGGGATCCTTGAGGGATCCCGAGACATGGGATGCCTGGGAGTGCCTGGCCTGCACCATGGCTTCAGACTGAGCGGGACTCGGACCAGAAGAGGACTGACCGTCCACCTCCCAAGGCCACCTGCTCCCAGCTGCACCCAGGACCAGCCACAAGGACAAACTGCTTCAGAAAGAAAAGAGGCCCAAACAACTCTCCATACTTAGGAGACACAGAGCCTGAGAGGAAAGCCTCTTAAGCAGGTATCTCTGCAGACACCTCCACTTGTCCAGAGACTGGCACACTGGAACGCTCAGGTGGTTAGTGTTCCCCAGACGAGGTTCCACCTTGTTGTTCCAGCGCATCTGCGGTGAGGCAGAGTGGGAATCTGAATCCCATGAGGTAAATGCAGGCCTCCTCCGCCCCTCCACAGCTCAGGAAGGGGTGGGAGGCCACCATGGGTAAGCCTTCCGTTGCCACCCTCTTTCAGAGGAACCGTCTGTGGGCACAGTGAGCTGCTTCGGGCCAGCAGCCTGACTCTACTGCTTGGGGTCCTGCAGGCCTCCGCGTGCCTGGGCAAGGAGCCACTGCTCAAACAGCAGCAGCAGTAAGGACACAAAACTCCTGAGCGGACTTAACAGCCAGCAGGACGTCTAGCCTTCACCTCGCTCTGCAAGCCTGGGTGAAAGGAGGTTCCTGGTCTCTTATTTAAGAGCCAAGCTCCCTTGGTCGGCCCAATCTTCTCTAGTTTAGAAATGCAAACATTTCCTGAAACAAGAAATGACAATTGTAACAGTTGGAACCGAAACATGGAACATGCCATTCATAAAAAGGAGAGCAAAGGATCTTCGCTCTTGATATCGGTACCCTCTTACCCGTGGAGGATGCTGCTTACCATTGTTCACCTGGCCGTGGACAGCGGCAGGGATTGGCACCACGTGAGTCCCGTTTTGCGTTACAGTTTTTATTGGTAGCTGGTGCTGACCCAGAGGTGCCTGTTGCACTATGGTGACCGTCTGCACAGGGGTGCTCTGTGGCGTCTGAATAATCCGGCTGGCAGCGCCCAGCGTGGCATGACTGATCGCAGGAACCGGTTCCACTTTCACTGAAATTTTTTAAAAAGGTAAGGAAATGATACCAACAGATATAACTGGAAAGCTTACAGAAATCTCACCAGGTGGCTGGCAAGCCTAAGACTTTACGTGATCAGGAGGAAAGGGTTCCAGGCGAACAAGGCTGTGGGGCGTCCGGCAGCCCGAATACCCTCCTGCTCCTGTGGCTTACCTTTCACTTCTTTGTGATCTCCATTCTCCTGCGGCTCTGCCTTTGGAGGGGCCAGCACCGCTGCCTGAGTGACCACGGCCTGGCCGGCGACCGTGTACGTGCTCGCGGGGGCCAGGCCGGCCACGCTGGTGACGGACACCGCGGGGATCTGGTGGACGACGTGCACCGTCTGCACGACAGGCTGCTGGGAGGTCGAGGTGGTCACAGGAGCGGCGACCGTGTAAGTGACGGGCTTGATCGTTGGCGGCAGCTGCCGCTGCACGGCAATTAAAACGGGCTGACTAGACAGAGGCGAGCCTGTGGGGGGTGAGGCAGCAGGGTGAGGTGCTGGTGCCCGCGGGAGCCACCTGATTACAACCACCCGCTTGACACACAGGCTGGTGAGACAGGGCGCCCTTCCTCTGTGTAACAGTGACGTCATGCACGACGGGAGAAACGTGGTATTTTAATGGATAAATTTAATGCATTTATCTAACTGCTAAAAACGCAATTCTCGTTGTGTTTCGGTCTGTGACAAGTTTTCCCACAGTTCTTTCCTCATGAAAAACAAAATGTCAATAGTATATGGGAAGAAGCTGCCTGCTGAGGCCCAAACAAGGGGGCCACGCTCCCCCAGGACCAAAGTCTTTTATCTTACGGTGGGGACGAGAACTGCAAAGTGCAGATGCAGAGGTACAAGCTCTGCTCTCCGTGGCTTGGGCACAGAATAAAGGAGAAGACACTCGGGTGACAGGGGCCAACGTGGTCAGGAATCCCACTGTATCAAAACTGCACTCTTTGCCAACCAAACAATAAGAGAATTAGCTTGGACACATTTCTGTGCTATGGGGGGTGCGTGCGTGCGTGTGTAATTCCGCAGAGCGCACATTTTTATTCTGCATTGTGACTTCGTAATGAAATGCTCACATATTCATTAAGTAAGTGAACAGTTTCTGCTGCCAATCAATGTCTAGTTTGTCTAATTTGTGTTATTTCTTTGGGGAGTTTTTTTCATAATTTTTGAATGATGAAGCAATTGAGAAACAGACTGATTCTAAATTATTTCAGGCAACTACACAAACTATTTACAAAGAACAATGTGCACTGATTTTTTTAAACAGTCACGGTGCTGGCAGCTTTCCAGAGCTTACGGCATGCAGGTACTACAGAGAAAGCACCAGGTACAAGGGAGCCGAGAGCTCTGGGGTGCTCGTCCGAAGAGCTTGTTGGCACCCTGCCCACCCCCCCACCCCTCCCCGGCCCATCACGCCTGCCCTGTTTCTGCACATCTCACCTGGTGCACTCTGGGCAAAGCGGGCCTCCTGGATGACGGCCAGCTTGGGCTGTTGGGCGCTGGGCTCAGGCTCCAGGGGGGCCGGTGAACCTTCCCTCGACAGGCTCTCGGGGGTCTGGGCTCCACTGGAGTGAGCAGACAGTACTCCAGCGTGATTGGGGGAGGCTGGGGCGCTTCTGAATCACCAAAAAGGAGAGAGTGGATTTTTACAGGTGAAGCACTCACAAAGCTGCCTTGTTTAATAAAGTGCATTCTGAAAAAAGGGGTGTCATCTGTCTTCTGTCAACCGACTACAGCTCTGTAAGTCCTACTGTCCGCCTGAATCCTGTGACCTGGGACGGACCCCCAGCGAGGCTCCCCCTGTCGGGACAGCCAGTGGGCCAGTGCTGGGCTACCACAGCTCCGTGCCCAGCACAGGCCGCACCGCCGCGGAGCCGCACGGGCTGCCCTTTCCGAGCAGCTCCTGCCCACAGGCAGCAGGGGCTGGCTGTGCGCAAGCAGACAGGGGCTTAACACTTACGTCATGGTCACTTTTTGTTTGTTTAAAACCATAGTATGTATAAGCTAAAATGTAATCTGAGAGTCAGGCAATTAACATTGTATCAATTTTGAGTCTAAGCAGCTAAAATGCGGCTTTGAAGAGCTGTTCTCATGCCCAAGAAAAGGAATGCTCGCTGCCCACCAAGCGCCGTGAGCAAGGAGTCCAATGAAGCCACAACGGCAGCAGGGGAACAGAGCATAAATACAACTTCATCAACAATCTGCGCTGTTTCAGATCACTATTAAGAAAAAGTCCATGGATAGCATCCAACACCTCTTTTCAAATCCCCACCCCAACATTTAATCATAATGCATTTGGCAGTTCCTTCACTTGCAAAAGGAAAATTGACCAATACATGGAAGGTAAATTCACTGACCAGTAAGTGAGGTCTTTTTATTTGTCTTTTTTCCTTACCTAGACGAGAGCGGTCCCAGAGGGGTTCTAAAGCAAGGCACGCCCCTAGGCCGTCTTTTCCTAAAAGCCTGCTCTATTAATTTGCTTTCAGAGGCAGGATCTATCCTCCAGAATGAGCCTTTGCCTGGTTCTTCCTGGGAACGTGGTACTTTGATGAAATAACGATTCAGAGAGAGATTGTGGCGAATTGAATTCTATGAAACATAAAAAAATACGTAGAATTCATATATTTCTTTGCTGAGAAATCAAAATGTGCCCCAGTTTTAGTGCCCTGCAAAGCAGAAACGTAGCATTCAGCCCTTGTAGAGGGCAAACAACTTTAAAGGCAGCACTGTACTGGAAGAAACCAGCCCCTCTCCCCTGAGTGAAGAAAGGGCTCAGGGTATGACCCCTCCACAGAGTAGCAGGGTGGACGCCAGGGGCAAGGAGGGGACCTGGGGAATGAGGAAGGGTGGGAATGAGGAATGAGAATTCCCTTTTCCGCAGGGGAAGAGGCAATTTCCAACAGGAAAAATGTTAACTTCCATCTTTTTTCCAGGTGGGAAACCAAGGATTATCACTGCTGTCATCTGACCTTTCCTGTGGGCCTCTCCCTGCTTAGAGACGAACAGAACCAAAACAAGCCAATCCCTTAAAATAGTTTTTGAGCACAGAATTAGCTTGTAGGAATCTGTCATAGCCAGCTAAAATGAATTAATGCAATATAAAGTATTCAGCAAACCAGCAAAGGACAGAAATGAGCTAAAGGTTGGGAAGTATCGTGGACACCAGTAACAAGAGGACTTTCCAAAATGCTTCCATGTTTTTTAAACCTGACCCACAAAATAATCTTGTGAGGCACACACAGGAAACTTCTCTCTCAACCCCTACTCTCTTCTATTACAAAAGCTTGGCTCACAGTTCGCAGACAATTTCAGGAAAGGTCCACACTGCAACCTGAGTAACTCTCAGCAGCACACCTGATCCTGAGCTGAGCTCTCCAAAAGTCAGGAGCAGCCAGACGAGAGTCATGCATCCACATCATTTCAAGTTTATATTAACATTGAAATTTAAAATCACTAAATTAAACAACTGAAGTTTCAAAATGGTGGTAACTCACAGTAAAACTCTGGGCTATTCAAAAATCACTTCTAAATTCTCCAATTAACTTGCTAACAGAACTGCTAACCACAGCCTGAAATACCGAATTGCCAGAGGTGGCTCAGGAATCAGAACGTATCTAATTCTACTTTACAGCCCATCTCAGGGACTCTTGAAGCGTGTCAGCAGTCACAGGCTGTGATAAATACCCCCCAAGTCCATGGAAGCCAGGCACCTCTCTGGCAACATGAAGCGATGGTTAGACTGCATCTGTGTTTTGTGAGACTGTTTATTAATAAACACATGCGAGAGAGACAATATTTTAGTAACTGCAGATACTATTATGTTTTATCATAGGGTTTAAGTACCAACCCACAATACCTTTCTACTACTTCCTTCAGAAAATCAAATTGTTACTGGTGCTTCCATCAGAGAAAGATAATCCTCCTCTGAATGCACACAGACATTTCTGTGTTTGGAGGACAGAGAAAGGAAATTCCAAGACTACAGGTTGGGAAAAGCAGACCCAGGCCACGACACTACAGGGCCCTCTCACTGTGAACAAGGCAATCCTTACGACGGCCCAGTGAGGGTCAAGAGGTCCTGTCCTGACTGTATTGTGGGAACCTGGCCACCTGGGCAGTTCACAAGTGCCCACCGAGCCACACTGAAGAACATGGGAGGTGAGCAGACCCCATGTGAGGGCTGTTAACTTAGCGGGTTAATGTTCATGCTGCCAGGAGGAAAAAGGGATGTGAGCACAGTGGGAGTCTGGAGGCAGGAGGTGCCACTTCAGGGGACTGGTACACTGGCATTTCTTCCCCCTGATACAGGAGAACAGGCCCAGGGCCTGCGGATCCATGACAAGTTCCCAGATGAAGGAGCTGGTATATTTATACTGTGTCTTGAAAAACAGGACAGAGCCTACGAGGCACCATCACAACAGGGTCTAATCTCCTCTCCACTCACAACGAGCTCTCGAACACAAAGGCTATGGTTTTCCAGCCAATAACACTAGAAAATATGAGGAAGTAGTAAGAGATATTTAATGTAGACACAGACAGAATAAAGCAACTATATTTCTAAGGTAATTTAAGGCCTTTGTTATTTGATCAAGTCAAGCTATATATGCTAAAATCACACTGACTTAGACTCTAATGTTTCAGAAATTATTTTATGCAGAGAAACGGCAGCTTATTATTCTTTAATAAGTAAATACGAGGAAAAGGATCTGTGATCCTTAGCATAGTCTCTCCCCCGCCCCAAATCCTCCCCTAATCCAGGCTGTTTCCCAGAACCCACCCTCCCTGAGCACCTGCCCCTCCTCTCTCCTGTCCCCTGGGATGACACAGACCCAGGGGGAAAGCTGCAGAGCTGGTCATCGTCCTCCACGAGCACCTCTAGCACTCCTGCCCAGACCCTGGTTTCTGTTCCGTCCATCCTAATCACACTGAGCGCTCTACTAAGGACTCCTAGAGAAACTGATGAGAAGGGAATATGTTAAGTACCTTCCAGAAGGAGATATTAATGTGCAGGATGAGGGGAGCCCAGAGCACTCCCGCCACTGTGAGGAACCAGCTCTGGTCCTTTCAAAGGCCCAGAATTCAAATCTTCTAGTCATCACAAATACTTCAACTCTGGGCTGGGTAAAATTAGAATTATAAATCATAAGAAAACATTATTGCGGGGCAGCCCAGGTGGCTCAGTGGTTTAGCGCTGCTTTCAGCCCAGGGCCTGATCCTGGAGACCCGGGATCGAGTCCCACGTCGGGTTCCCTGCATGGAGCCTGCTTCTCCCTTTGCCTGTGTCTCTGCCTCTCTCTCTCCCTCTGTGTCTCTCATGAATAAATAAATAAAATCTTAAAAAAAAAAAAAAAAGAAAAAAAACATTATTGCATAAATATGCAACCAAAGAAATACGCCATCTTTCCAGAAACGGCCACATTTTGTTTTATCCTAGAGTTTCCTCTAGACCAATCAAAAAGCTTTGCCATGTGTAAACAATACAAAATACCAAAAGAGAGCCTGAAAGGTAGCTGTGGACTTCCTTCCATTAGGTGTCAGAACAGGTGTGGTGGGAAGGGCTAACACATGGCTCTTAGGAACTGATGCAGAGCACGAGGCCCAAGTCCGCCAGGTCCCCCTCTCCCTGCACAGCCACCTCCTTCACCACACAGAGGAGGGCAAGGGGCAGTCTGGAAACCCAAATTTTATTTTTTTAAAATATCTATTTATATGAGAGAGAGGCAGGGGGGTGGGGGAGACAAAGGGAAAGGGAAAGAGAATCTCAAGCAGACTCCCCGCTGCTGAGCAGAGTCAGACACAGGAGTCGATCTCTTGACCCTGAGATCATGATCTGAGTCAAAATCCAGAGTCGATGCTTGGCCAACTGTGCCACCCAGGCACCCCTGGAAACCCACATTTTAAAAATGGGCTGTTTTGGGACATCTGGGTGGCTCAGTGGTTTAGCGCCTGCCTTTAGCCCAGAGCGTGTTCCTGGAGTCCTGGGATCCAGTCCCACATCAGGCTCCCTGCATGAAGCCTGCTTCTCCCTCTCCCTCTGCCTATGTCTCTGCCTCTCTCTGTATGTCTCTCATGAATAAATAAAAATGGGCTGTTTTAGATGACAATCTTCCCCCTACTCTCTATGCAAAGAAAATCTAGAAAAGAAAATGGATCTGGTTCTTTTGTGAAACAAAAAATGGAAAAGCTTTTTTGTTTTAAGCCAAAAGTGAGGAAATGGGAATAAAGACTCACATATACAAGGACTTTAAGCATGGTCACTTTGGGAAGGGCACCTCAGAGAATTCTCATGACAGAAAAGGGACACATGTGGGTCAGTGTCCCACATGTGGGGATAGCTAAGGACCTCTTAGGACAGAAAGAAATTGAGTACGTGTCCATAGATTAAAGGGAGGAGTGCAGCAGGAAATCCCTTTCCTGCTAAAATGCTGGAGCCAGGAGGTGTGAAATGTCCCAGGAGCGGCCTGACACAGGCAAGAGGCGCAGTCACCCTTATGGACCTTGATCTAGACAGAAAAGAAGATGTTTCAATAAAAACATTAACGACAATTGAATAGAAAGGGGTACTTGCTTTGCAGCAGTTATGTGTGCATGCTCCGCTCTCAGTGCGCTCTGAAGTCAGGAGCAACCAGTGCAAGTGGGGATCACACCTGACCTGAAGCACTCCCCACCAGACTGAAGCCAGGAGGAGGCCACCCTGGAGAGCTGGCCTTTGTCCTTCAGCCAGAAAACCGCATGATGCTTGGAAGCAGTTCTTGAATAAATAGATATTAGGAAATGGGGAGAGAGATCATTCGAAGTCTGGCCAGCCTTTTCAGAAATACTCACTCCTATTACGCCCAGCTAACTGGTGTTTCCAATCCCCAGAATTCTGCACTCAATGAGCTGTACATCACCTATCACAGTCCTGACAGGGCACCCTGGGACCTCACCTGCCCACACACAGGGAGCTGTGTGCCAGGTGCAATCACCAGACACAGACACAGGTTATCATCTGGTTCTGCTTCCTCTGTTTTACATTTTCTCTGAAGTACAACTTCACTGTTCTAGATTAAAGTACAGTTAGTATTGCTGGGATTTCTTGTCCAGTGTTTTGAGAGACCTGCTAGGAAGTTGGATATGAAAGTGTTCTCCCAAACCCAGCATTTTCCTCACCACCAACTAAGAAATGGCACCTAGCTGTGCACAGGATGGCAGGCAGGGTACAGATCACCCAAGCCAGGAGGGGAGGCTGGGTCTTATTCCATATCTTCCATAATCAAAGACCCGTACATGACTGAAGATCCCTTAACAAAGGAAATGTTCAGGATTTGGCTGGTGGGCTATTTTTATTAAAACATGTTTACATTTACAGGTAGAAGAAGAAAGTTCTTGCCCCTCATTAAACAGAAAATGGATTCCCCCAACCCCTACCCCCATCACTAGGTTATGGCTATGGTTTGGCATCCATTTCTCAAAGAGTCATTTACTCACTAAGCCTGAAAGGAAGACTGTTTCCATTCTCCGTTAGTTAATAAATTCAGGAACTGCAAACCTATGTTTCCTCCTTTATTATGCTTTTAATATTCTGTATTTCAGACTTGCCTTTCCTCTATTGTCTGAATTACAGAGGTCCTACTGGACGTCCAGTAAGTGGACACACACAACACAGACACACAGAAGAAAAAAAAAATGCTTGAAAAAAAAAAAGAGTGTCAAAGCTTAAAAACCAAACTAAATTAAAAAACTGAACAGGGAAATATGCACTGATTTCAAAGAGTCCTCTGAGGAGGCCCAGGTTCCACAGACACTCTAGGAACGATCGGACTGCACAGGTGCACAAGCAGGCAGGCTCCCCAATTTACCATGCAGGGCAGCACCACATTTATCTGTGTCCCTGTACTGAGCAATGGGAGAGGTCTTTTGAAGAAAGGTTCCTTGGTAAAACAGTCTGAAAACCATCTCTGTGCAGACTTGGAGAAGCTAGGTACGTCAGCAGATGCAATAAGGAAGACAGGAGAAAGCCTAAGTGAGGGATAGGCCGGGTTTCTAACCCTCCTTTACCTCAGACACAGGGAGTTAACTGCAATGGTGGAAGAGAAACCTCGCAAACAAATCCGTGCCTTTCCTATCCGTGGGGCAGTGACCATAAAAAACACAGGCTGAGGTTTGCTCCTAGAGCCGCTATTCCTTCTGCTCTGTGCAGGGGAGGTGAGCGCACAGGGTTAGCGGCGTCCAACATGCCTCCTCCCTGAGCAAAGGAGGGTCTCCCTCACCCTGTTCTGCTTTGCCCTGTGCCCAAGGTAAGGGAAGCAGCTTAAGTCCTCTCAGTTATCAATCAGCATCTACTGCCACATCACAGAAATATCTAAAAAAAAACAACAAAAAAAAACAAAAAAAACACCCTGAAACAGATTTACCTGCCAGCCCTTGTCCGCTGTCCTGTAGTACGGATAGTTTTTAGTGATGTGAGTATAAATTCCATTTAAAGTGAGCTGCTTATCAGGAGCCATCGTAATTGCCTGTACGATTAACTGTGCATAGGAATAAGGAGGCTTTGAGTCATCCTGTAGTTAAGTTAAAAAAAAAAAAAGAGAGAGAGAGATTACTGAAGATATCAAAATTTTTACTAAATTTACTAAAATTCAGGATTGTTGTTTTTAAGTGTTCCTGTGAAAATGCTTAGTTTTCCTTAGTACAAAAATATATAATCTGAAAAACATTTGGAAAATTTTCATGAGACAAATGGAAAAGTGTATAAGCAGTGTAACAGAATATTAAAACCACATAAGGAGAAACCCCACATGGCAAAAACAGAAAACATAAGGAAAAAAAGCTACTTTTCCTGACCTCATTAGAGTCCAGGGCAACACATGTAACATCACCGCCAGAGGCCCATCACATGGATCTAATAATAAAGTGAAGAGTCAGCGTGGCGAAGGGTGGAGCGAGCTGGCACTCCCTCCCAGGGCTCGGTGGGTCCTCACGCACTTAGGGCCAAAGGGACAACGGCTCAGAACCACCGCGTACCCATCAACTGCGAGGCTCCTCCTTACAGGAAACCCCACATAGAGGCAAGCACCGCATGCCACATGCTGGGCGCCTACACTGGGGTCTCAGGGACTTGGGCGGATGCTGTTCTAGTGTGCAGGGCTACTGTGAACACTGCAGAGTGCGCACACCCCTGGTGCCAGGGTGCTCAAGGCCACAAGTGGCTCCTTGTCACTGTAACAACTCAGCCCCCACATACATAAACCCAATGGGGAGAGGGTACACCCCTGGTTGTGAACTGGGAACTGTACGTATCAAGTTAAATGGACCACGAAGCATAATAGTAGACTCCAAGCAGTAAGCTACAAAAGAATATATTCAAGATGATACATGTTACTTGAGGTTTAAAAATGAACAATTTAGACATTTTTTAGGGATAAATACAAATGGAAAGAACAAACAGAGGACTGTCAGAAAAGGTAGAAAGACCTGCCAAGGAGAGGAGCATGGGCTTCAACCACCCGGGCTATGCTCCATCCTGCCAGCCAGTGGTGGGGACATGTTCCATGCAGACTGAACCACCCACCACCCCAGCACCCCAGCTTCAATAGCTAGTACTTGGGCTGGAGCACCTTGGCCGGGCTCCCCACCACTTATCCTGCGCTGTACCAAAGGGCCAGGCAGACGGCAGAGCTGGAGACCACCCAGGTACCAGGGAGAGAGCGTGAAGCCATCTCCACTGTGCTTATGCCATTCGGTGTGTTTCTCTGTCAACCTTTATTCTATACGTTTCTAAAAACTTTTTTTTAATTGAAAAATGTAATATGGATAGGAAAGCATGTAATACATCCTTATCAGCTGAAAACAAATGTTTATAAAATTAATGTCAGAACAACACTAGGTCAAGAGAAGAACACAGCTCACATCCCAGAAGCTTCCACATGCCCACCGAGCCCACAGTGTCTACCTCCCAGAGAGGCCCCCATTACTTCTGACATTTTACAGTAATCACAATCCCACTGTGATTAATTAAAAGTTTTATCATCTCAGAATGCATCCTGAAAAAAACACAATTTAGTTCTGCCTGATTTTAAACAGGCAAATGGATAAAACAGAATCCTACAGAGGGTGCCTCTGTGCCTGCCTCCCCTGCCCAGCACGCCCCATGCACGAGGCTCCCGGCTGCTGCAAACAGGTGGTGCATGGCTATGGTGCATCCATCCCATGGCTGTGCCTGTTCTATTGCACAAATAATAATACTACACACTGCTTTATCTTTTTCACTCAGCATTATACCAAGGACACTTCCACAGCAGTAGCTATGCTGCATGATAGTCCCCTGCTGGATCACTCTTCTCCAATGGGGCATTTAGGCTGCTTTCAATTTTCTATTAACTTTTGTTTGCGATTTCTGCCATTTCCTTTAGATGCAGTCCTAGAAGTGGTGTTACTGGTTCAAATAAAAACATGCATGGTCACAGCAAGGACCATCCCAAAAATGTGTGTTCTGTGCACCTGTGCATTCAGACACAAGCGTCTGTGACAGCAGGACTAAACCCCAGGAACAGTTTCCCGGGACAGAGTACACATCACCTTGTTGAGGACCAAGGGGTTCTCTTTTCCTCCACCAGCTCAGCTCTTAGCACCTGGACTCACTGCTGCCCACCGGGAAGCACCCAGTGCTGAATGACCAAGCTGTGCATCCCCCTCCGACATGTACTTCACAAAAGGCCCAGTTGGGGATGTTACTAGACCTACAAGCAAAGAAGTGAGGACAGCTGGCTACGTGACGGCCTCTGGGTTCTGTTTCAAGGCTATAAAACATTTACCTTTGGGCTGTCTCCACCAGAAGCTTCCTTTTCATTTTCTGGCTGCGAGTTGTCGGCCATTAAATTGAGGTCAGCTGGTATCACACGGCCCATTTTGTACCCCGAAGACCCTGCTCCCCGGGGGCTGGATGGGCAGGAGTTTGCAGCACTGTGGATGGGAAAAGGTTGCTGCTATCAGACTATTAGAGAACATACGTCACACTGTGCTTCAATGACCCGTTCTGATTTCAAGTACAAAGTAGGAGAGCATCAGCATTTCCTATGGAAAATGGACTCCTTAATTCTCTTAGAAATTTAAGATCACTCCAGAAAACGTGGAAATGAGGTATCTGCTTCCACATGTGTTATCTTAGTTACATAATCATAAAACAAACTCTCAAAGAGGGTGGTGGTCCACTTGTTTCACCAGTGAGGAAACTGAGGCTCTAGATGGTTCTAGAACTTACCAAGGACACAGAGCCACATGTGATGGCCCCAGGGCTCCAGCCCGGTAGAGGGCCACAGAGCACGTGCTCCACTGACTCCCTTCCCACCAAGGACATGGCCTCCAGCTACACTAGAAAGGTCAGGGACAGTCTAGAGAGAGATGAAGGCGGCTGGCCAAGTGCAGGGAGCACAGAAAGGGGATGAGGCCGTGGACATGGACCCAGGTGGCATCAGGCCCTGGAGCATATGCATCAGGTCAGTTAGGACACAACATACCCTAAATGCGGAAACAGGAACTTATTTTTTAAAATTAATTAATTAATTTTTAAAGTAAAGTCTACCTTCAACATGAGGCTCAAACAAGTCCAAGATCAAGAGTTGCATGTTCTACTGACTGACTGAGCCAGCCAGGCACCCAAGGAACTGATTTTTAAAGACATGCTTTTTTTCACAAAGGCAAGGCTAGGGTGCTGCTTCTTGATCTCTGTGATGACCGAAGGCCATCCACACTCACCTGTGGTGGTTCACCAAGCTGCACATTTGAGCTCCTGCTCCCTTTTCTATAAAGGACCATATTTTAAAACGAGAATGAGCTATGGAAATGGGAGGGAATTACGGTAAGATCGTCTAAGAAATCCATCCAGCTACACAACAGTATGTGCGGTTACATCTGAGTTGTGTTTGGGGAGGAAAATACTGCAATATATATTACAAATATATAGAAAATTTCTGGAAAAAATACCAAAAAACAGGAGTTACCTCTGAAAACCTGAGCTGAAAGTGGAGCAGAAGGAGAGGGAAGGGGAGGAGGCCCAGCACCGTGTGCAGCACTATTGGCCTCTCTACAATGAACATACACCAACAGTACATGCATTCACTCACTGGACAGGTGTTTACCGTAGGCCAGGAACAGTCTGCAAGTACTACTGGGGAGAGAAGCAGCAGGACTGCACTTCTTTAGACGCAGCATCTTAACTTAAACACTAGCTACCAGTAAGAAGTGCTGCCATGGGAAGGTGAGCGGCCCCACAGGGCTGGCTGCTGGGTTTGGAAAAGGCAAATCTGCTCCAGCCGTAAGTCATCTGCAGTCAGGCTCCCATGCTGCTGAACCACCCAGTGCAGGCGCTACACTGATCAACACTGGCTGCAGTGTGAGGCTCCAGGGTGTGGGGAGAGACGAGCAAACAAAACAAGAGGAAGACAGAGCAGAAGATGAGGAGGGGCTGGGTCAGGAGCTCTTCCCCATGCCCCCACCCCGCCCTGGCCCTGAGTGCCCATGCCATTGTCTAGGGAGTTGGTGTGCCTGTCTCCACTGCTGCTGCCCCTCTGTAGGCTGCTCTCCCACTGGGGTACACAGGACTTCCTCCTCTTCATCTGTCACTCTGTGTACTTTCACACAGTGCTGTACAAAACTCTGGCCATGTGGTTGCTAACTGTTGTCCCTCTGCTGACACAATGGCTATTTGGTCCATGTAGTCACATGAGACAAACTCAACCAAGTGGGAGAGACAGAGGCAACTTCCACAACACAGCAGCCACAGGATGGAGGCAGAGGAGGGAGGGGCCTGATGCCAATAGCAGGTGCTATGCAAGACGCCAGAGCCAGTCCACTCGCCACTCCCTCCACTTGAAAAATAAAACCCAACACAGATACCCTTCCAGAAGCCTACCGCTGATGCTCATTTTTAAGAAACAGACGTGTCTGCCTGAAAGATATAAGCCAGAGCCACCAGTTCCCCGTGTCCTCTCCCTGGCTCTGCCACATGCAGTGTCAGCCTGGACAGACAAGACAAACCCTGCCCTACCGCCCAGCTGTGCCCTGGACAAATCTGGACAGCAGAAGTCTGATTCAAGAGCACAGCACAGGCATTCATTTTGCACCTACATCTACATTACTCACAGCTAAGCAGAAGACACCCAGATACACACTATTCCCTTCTTCCGAGAGCCAACAGAACCTAGGAAGACTGACTCCTTTGAGTTCTGCCCCACATCACAGCACTTCGACCACACATGGCCACCTAACCTGCTCTGATCACACATGTCTGCAGGATCCCATGGCTGTTCTTGACCTGACCCTCAGCTACTGTCCTCTGAGACCTCAGCACAACCTAAGCACTGTGCTCTGGATTCTGGGTTCTGTACCAAGAGTGTGCCCCGAAGCCACAGACCTCTGCTTTCTGAAGCACCCAGTCTCTCTTAGGACATCAAGACAAACACAAGTGGGTTGCTTCATCACTGTGGTCAAACTCATCAATCCAAAGTACAAGTCATGAGAATTTACATGAAACTGCAGCAAACTAAAAACGCAAATGAAAACGTTATCTCAGAGTTTACAGCAACATAGCAAATTACCTGCCCCTTCACCTTACACTCAAATACAGAGAGTCCATAAGTGAAGACCAGGATCACTTGGGAACTGTGTTTCATACTCAGGAAATGGGGAGCAAAGGGTGTTCAAAAACTGAATGGCATGTGAAGCCCCCTCACACCTCCCTCTCTGCACATGTCCATTCCAGGAAGGGAGCTGGCGCTGCTGTGTACTCCTGGCTATCATTGTGATTTATGACAGCTTCTTTGAGTCCCAAGGCAGAAGGTGAGGAATGAAACTGAGATGTGGTTATATCCATCTCAGTAGGCATGACCCCACAGCCCAACCCTATGGTGACCCCTGCCCACCACATAAGCTGCTGTACCTGATGGTTCCCGTGGGGGAGGGAAGGGGACTGATGAGGTGGGCCATGGTGTCTGGAATGTTGATGGTCAGGGGCGAGATGTGGGCCTGCACAGGCTTCACCGGGGATTCGGGAGCCTCCTGCTTCTCCCTCTTCTCACTGGACAGGGCAGTGAACGTGATCTTGATGTTTGTGCTCGGGAACCTGAATGTGCACCTGAAAAAGAAAAGCCAACTGTCAGCACCTGCCTACCAGACTGGAGGATGGGGTGTCCCATTTACAGCAGAACATAGAGCCCAAGTGTCCCCAAATTCCACTGGAGCTTCATCTTGTGTGAAGAAGCCATGAAGAAGCCCACTTCAAGCTCACTCCACGTGTTATGATTCACTTAATGAATGAAACCACAAAGAGGCATTTCATGACTTTAAAATACTAGTAAATAGGGACACCTGGGTGGCTCAGCGGTTGAGCGTCTGCCTTCGGCTCAGGGTGTGATCCCGGGGTCTTAGGATCGAGTCCCACATCGGGCTTCCTGCATGGAGCCTGCTTCTCCCTCTGCCTGGGTCTCTGCCTCTCTCTGTGTCTCTCATGAATAAATAAATCAAAATCTTTAAAAAATAAATAAAAATAAAACACTAGTAAATAAATACATTCTTCAGACCAGCCAAATATAAGTAGGCAAAAGAGACTAAACATGATTTAATCTGCATTATTCCTTTTAAAATAAATATACAAGTCTATCTGGGTCATTAAGCAATGTAATTTTGTGGCTATTTCTTAATTAAGAACAAAAAAATCACTGCTTTTGAAGAACCCTATCACCTTTTACACTGAGCACATAAGAGCCAGAGATATTAAATTTCAGGGGAAGGGTTTACAATTCAATACTCTGGTTCACCTTTAATATAACTTCCTTGACATAACTGAAGTATATTTATTAAAAAAAAAAAAAGTAATGCAAGTCAAACATCTTTAAAGAGTAAGATTTAAAAATAGCTCCACAGGGCAACCCCGGTGGCTCAGCGGTTTAGCGCCGCCTTCAGTCCAGGGTGTGATCCTGGAGACCCGTGATCAAGTCCCGCATCAGGCTCCCTGCATGGAGCCTGCTCCTCCCTATGCCTGTGTCTCTGCCTCTCTCTCTCTCTCTCTCTCTCTCTCTCTCTCTCTCATGAATAAATAAATAAAATCTTTTTAAAAAATAAATAAATAAAAATAAAAATAGCTCCACAGACTCCTGGTCTCTGATCTCACACCCAGTTAAATATTAGTGCCTGAACTGTCCGCATATAAATGGCCAAACCACCAGCTGAGAGTACTCAGCTGACCTCTGTAGGTCCACCCAGGGCACCCATCTTGGTGGTCAGCTCTGTCCACTACTGCCCTACCTGGACACCTGCCAAGGAAAGATTCAGCATGTGGATGGAGGGCACATGTCCCTCCCACTTTGGTGACATTTTCAAGGTAATTCTTGCCAACACTCTAGCTGAGGGCTAGAAAGTAAGCCAACTGGCAGGGTTTTGACACTTGCTGCCTGGTTTCCTCCCCCTACACTCCATCCCTCGAATGCATGGACATCAAGTTCCCTGTCCCTTTACTTCCCTTATGAGGAGCACCAGTCAGTCCTGCAGCCTCAGTGGACAGAGCAGAACCTGGACTACCTGCTTCCTGGCATCCAGCACCCATACACTTCCCTGTTTCAACTTCTTGGGGCTCCCTTTTTTCAATCCATACTGGACTCTCCTTTACATCTCCATGTCCAATGCCCCAGACCAAGATTCCAGCCTCTGTGTGTCTCTGTCCACATTTCCTGCCTGGACAAGCTCATCCAGGCCTGTGACCTTCACCTCTATACATTCCTAAATGACTCCAAACTCCACATTTCCTACACTGTGGGCCTAATCTCTTCCCCATCTTCCTGATACCTCCCTCTGTACCTGCACTGACCATCTCTAATAAGGCCTCACGTCAGCTCCTCTCCAGAGCTCCCCCTAGCAGTGAACAGCATCACCCAGGTGCTCAGGCCAGAAACACAGGATTCACGTGGTCCACAAGCCATCAGCTCTCACCTCACAACATACTCATCATCAGAACTAAAAACATCTGCTCTACCAGAAGCCATGTTAAGACACTAAAAAGACAGGCCACTTTTTTGTCTTGTCCAATTTTTACAAATCATATATCAACAAAGGACTCATGTTGACTATAAAGATCTATCTAAAGGGAACAGTAAGAAAATAATCCACTTAGAAAATAGGCAAAAAACTAAAAAAAAACAAAAACAGAAAACACTTCACCAAAGACAGAGGAGGCAACTAAGCATGAAAAGATGAACAGTTAACCTCATTAGCCACTAGGGCAAGGGAAATTAAGACTGCCATGAGATGCCACTCGATGCCTATTAGGACAGGTAAGACTTACCAGGCTGACAACACCAAGTGACAGGGAGGATGAGGAGGGAGAGGTCTCCCTACACTGCTGGTGGGAAGGTAACACAGCGCAGCCTCCTGGGAAATCAGCCTGGCAGTTTCTCCCAAAGTCTCACACATGTATCAGAGGGCGAGGACCAACTGCATTCCTGGGCATGTATCCAGGAGAAACAAACACTTACGCTCACACAGGAACCTGCACAGGAATGCTCACAGCAGCTTTATTTGGAACACTCAAAGATGGGAAACTACTCCAATGCCCTTCGATGGGAGAATGGTTCAGCACACAGCGGCTCCTCCACATCGCGGAACACCACTCGGCAACTAAACGGAATGAGCTCCTGGTACAGCACCCACTGTGCAGGGCGCTGTGCCAAATAAAAAAACCCAGGCCCCAGAAGTTTTATCCTCCATAAGTCCATTTAAAGTAACATTTTCAAAATGACAAAATCACAGGCTTGGGGAAGAGACAGGGGCTGGCTGGGTGCTGGGGGAGGGAGGAGCGTGTAGCCCCAAAGAGGGAACAACAAGGAGTCCTGTGTGTGCTGGATGTGTCATCTGCATCTCAATCACACCACCACCAAGACACACAAAACATACCTATACAGGTGACAACATGTCACAGAATCACAATGACACACCAGAACCATCAATGCATGCAAAAACTAGTGGGAAAACCCATGTATCTACAGCCCCAACCACAAGCTGCCATACCACCTACCCGCCCCCCCTTGTCCCCCAGGCTGCTCCTGTGCAGTGATTCTCAGCTCCCAGGGACACTGAGCAGTGTCTGGAGGCCAGACAGGGATGCTGCCAACACCCCACAGTACATGGACGGCCCCACCACAGAGAAGAGATGCCCTGGGCAAGTCCCTCCCGTGCTGTTGGCCTCTCTTGCCCAGCCCTTCTCTGGGTCTGTCTGCACCCAGCAGCTACAGTTGAGTTTCTGAAAATATGCATGCAGTGTTCAGACACAAAAAGGCCAAAGGGAAAGTCAGCCTCCTCCCTACTGCCCTTGGGTAGTGGCCCTTCCCTCCCCATCCTTCTTCCCCTTCCAACTCCCCAGAGGCTCCTACCCCACGTCCCCTGCCTCTCATCCCTTCCTGCCCTCACCTGCTGCAAGGAGGTTCCCTCCCACATCTCACCCACCTAAGAGCCTTCCCTACCGGCCCTGCCTTCACCATGGCCACATGACTCTACGTTACACCCAGGATCGCTTATAGTCACCCTCAGCAGGCCGCAAGCTCCCTAAGAGCAAAGCCCTTCCCTGCTGGGGTCACTGCTACAACCCGGAGCTTACAAGAATCCCTGGTATACATGACACAGACCCTCAGTCCACACTGTGGAACTAAAAAGGGCCCAGTCTCATGTAATAAAAAGCTACTTAAAACAAGCATATCACATGAATAAAACAGAAAAAACCACAGGTAAACACCCTTACTGCTAGTATGAGATCTGAATCAACTCTCAGCTTAGAGAACGTGACTAAGACCCCGATGGCCACTCAGTTCTTAGCGTAACATACATGACAACTATACAGGGCAAGTTTTCCTCCCTTTCCTTCCACATACAGCAGCTGAGCCCCTGTCCTCAGACAAATCATTCTCCTGACATCACCAGGAAGGCCGGGCTGTCAGAACAGGCTCTACTACCCAGCCCGCAGGCCTCTGATCTCGTAGAGCAGTCACGTCACTGAGGCTCAGCTTTCTTCCTCGTGAAACAGATCGCAGCATCTCCCTCTTAAAGTCTTGGTGATTAACTCAGGTAATATTTACAAATGCTCAGGTGTTTAGTGAGATGAAAACCATATTACCTCCAGCTCCACTTCCAGACTTCCAGTAAGTCCAGACTTACTTTTCCTACAGACAGAATCTGCTATCTGTCCTATCGTCACCCTGAAAACTTACAGGAAGCCCAGTGTCCAGCAGGACAACAGCACACACACCTGCCTGTCCTCCACGCGGCGTGAAGCCAGCCAGCGCTGGGCACAATGCCGACAAGGGAACTCCAGCGAAGCCAGCTCTTCCCTCCTTCACAGAGCATACACAGCTCTCCCAGCGTTTATTTCTGCTTTTCATAGTAAGTGCACTCCCTCCACATTGGTCCTCAGCTTATACTTTTCTAGAGTGTCACTGACCTCTGTGCACGTAGGAAGGGCTGAGTACTGCCTTAGGGACAGGGTCCTGCCCCCTCAAGGACCTCCTTTGTGTCTGAGTCCCAAGGTTTCCAATTAAAGGTGATGATGGAGACTGTTCCTGGGGTCTCCGTGGTGCAGGTGCTGTCAGGAAACCTCAAGCTCCAAGTGCACGCAGGGTGTCTAAATGGAGGCAAGGTGCTATCACACCACCCACTGACAGCTTCTGACCTATGGCGTATGAGACTTCCAACCTGGCTATCTCTGGACACTGCCACCACCGCCCCACCCCCTTGACAGGTGAAGATGGTGGAATGTCTCCACTTTCATCTAAGAGGAAGTTTCTCATATGTGTATGAGCCATGAAACGTACCTAAAAACCACCCAGACATCCTGGTAACTTTTTATTTTTATTTTTTTTAACTTTTTTTTAACTTTTTATTTTTAAATCTAGGTTCTGATTACATAGGTGAGTTTCTGTGAAAATTCACCAAGTTACACAGGTATGATACATGTACTTTTCTGTACAAATAGTATACTTCAACAGACAGGAGTTATTATTTAAAAAAAAAAAAAAAGCCACCTGTGGGGCGCCTGGGTAGTGCCATCAGTTACGTGTCCAACTCTCGATTTCAGCTCAGGTATGATCTCAGGGTTGTGGCACTGAGGTCCAGGTAGGGCTCAGTGCTCAGTGGGGAATCTGCTTGAGATTTTCCCTCCCTCCCTCTCCCTCTGCTCCACCCCCACCACTCACGCATGCACACACACACTTTCTCTCTCAAATGAACAGATAAATTAAAAAAAATTTTTTTAAATTAACAAAATGCTAAAAAAAAAATGCTGATAATGTGCCAGGGTTTCACAGTGCTATTTTCTATACTTCTGTGCTAGCAATGGCCTATTTCTTTACCTGGGGTGTGATCACACTGGTACCCAAATTACAGATATAAGTGATTTTTCTATGTAGGTTACATTCAAGGTAAAATACACTACAACTGTTTTCAGGTTCTCTATGGAGTTCAATTAGCTATGAAATCCTCACTCCCCTTCAGGGTAGGTGAATGGCTGACCACTGCCTGCCTTTTCTAAGCTAAAAATAAAACACAGCAGGATAATTCTGATTAGTTGCCTTACAAACTAAAAAGGGCAGCAAAAACATTATAGTAGCTTGAAGGTGTTGATAAACCCAGGTGAGGGGATCCTCCCTGGACCTCTGCCTTCCCAACACTACCATCAAGTGGCCTGAATTTCAGGACTGGAAGTCCCATCCTGCTTGTGCACCCTGATCCACTTCCCTGCGGTGGCCTGCAGGCGGCAAGGCTGTGAGTGCCCGTGTCTCACACCTACCGTCACAAATACCTAACATGAGGTGTACTTTATTTATTTTAAGGATCTTATTTATTTATTCGTGAGAGACACAGAGTGATGGAGAAGCAGGCTCCCTGCAGGGAGCCCAACATGGGCCTCAGGACTCCATCCCAGGACCTCTCTGAGGTGCTCTTTAAAAACACTTTAATTGCGGGAAGCCTGGGTGGCTCAGCGGTGGGATGCCTGCCTTCGGCTCAGGTCATGATCCCGGGATCTGGGATGGAGTCCCGCACATCAGGCTCCTCACAGGGAGCCTGCTTCTCCCTCTATGTCTCTGCCCTCTCTCTCTCTCTCTCAGTCTGTGTCTCTCATGAATAAATAAATCTTAAAAAATAAATAAAATAAAAACTTTAATTGAGGTGCGCCTGGGTGGCTCAGCAGGTTAGGCATCTGACTCCTGATTTTGGCTCAGGTCATGATCTCTGGATCCTGGGATGGAGCCCGTGTCAGGCCCTGTGCTGGGCGTGCAGACTGCTTAAGATCCTCTCTGTTCCTCTCCCTTGCCCCATGCATGCACACTTGCTTGTGCACTCACTTTCTCTCTTATCCTGAAAGATTTGTAATGAAGCTCAATACAAGAATATAAATGTTTATAAGACCCTGACAATTATGAATAACAGATGAAAGAGAAAGATAAAGAAACAAACAGTACAACAAGCTAGTCAGATGGCAGAATCACAAATCACTCGGTGAGAAACGACCAGAAGCGTGAATCACAGGACAGCAGCCTGGGGGTACTGAGCACCTCTGAGAACTGAGAAGTTGCACGTCTTGAACCACAAATCAAAATTTACAGCAGCAACACAAAAGCTGATGGTTTCAAACATATGGAAAGGACCCTGATAAGAAATTAAGTATCTTTTACTTCAACAAATGTTAATGATTTTAACACAGATTCAGACTTGCACACATCTCTTCCTCTCCGTGCTCACCCTCCTGTACTTGGTGCCTGGAATGGGAACTCTTACAAATGAGATCTGCACACCAATGGCCTCAGCCCAGAGCTCTGAATAATGAGATTCGCAGAGAGCCTCCTGACATCCTTCTCTGCTGTGCCATGGCTCACTCACTCAGAAAGACACACCCCCGGAGCTGGAAAGATCTCACAAGGTGTGAGACTTCTCCCTACTCAAAAACACACATCTGGATGCAAATCAGTCATTATTAGGTTTACTCTGGAATCACTGAAGTTTTTATTTTTTTTAAAATAGTATATATTTTTTAGGATTTTTTATTTATCCATTTGAGAGAGAGAACCCGAGCAGGGGGAGGGGCTGAGGGAGGGAAAAGCAGACTGCCCGCAGAGCAGGGACCTTGTGGTGGGGCTCAATCCCAGGGCCCTGAGATCATGATCTAAGCCAAAGGCAAACGCTTCACTGACTGAGCCACCGTCTCTCAAGTTTTTTAGAGTATTTCAGAAATTTTAAAAACTTCACAATTGTGATCCATCCACACAGCACCAACTTGGTTTGGTGTCTTGTAGATGAGAAGACCACTCTGGAAGGAACCAGAGTAACTGTAGAGGTGCAGGGGAGAGACCTGCAGACACCTTCCCTCCTGCCATGGCACAAAGTGGCAGCAATACCCCCGCGATGGGGTGCACACCACCTCACCTCTGGACTTCCTGCTAAAAATAACTAGCATTATCTCACCAGGAGGAAAAACATCAGACAAACCGAGGGGCATCCTACATAATAAAGGGCCTGTCCTCCTCGAAAATGTCAATGCCATGAGAGTCAAAGAAAGGCTGAGGGATAGTGACAAATGAGAAGAGGTCAATGAAAGTGTGACCCCACTCTGAGAACCATTCTGGTTTTTCTTTTGCAATGAAATTCTTCAGCAAATGACCGCTGAAGTCAAAGCAAGGTCACTGGGCTAGATCACAGTACTGTACCAGTGCTCACTGGCGTTGGTGCCAGTGCCATGGTTACGGAAGATAATGTTTTTAGGAAACACACGTGGGGGAAGAAAAAAAAAAAGGAAACACACGTGGGAATACTTTAGAGGTAAAAATCCATCATGCATGCAACTTACTCTCAATTTCAGAAAAAAAAATGATAAAGCATGTGTGGTAAATGTGACTATTTGGGGAATCTGGGAAATGGGAATTTCCTGTTCTATTTTTACAGCTTTTCTAGATGTCTGAAGTGATGCAAAGAAAAAGAAAACATTTTTGGAAACTTTAAAAATGTCCAGTGCATCTAGGCCATCTATGCCAGGCTAGGAACTGTGCACAACGTCCGGCATATCCATGACACCCGTGACAAGGTAAGCACACACACAGAGAACGTTTGGAGACCATCTGACTCCCCCAGCTACTCACTTGCTTGAGTTCCACAGAAGTGCTGGTCTAAAAAAAAAAAAAAAAAAAAAAAGAAGTGCTGGTCTACACTGGACTGGACCTTTGCTCCCGACAACCTGAAAGCCTACTCTGGACCATAACTCTCATCCTCATCCCTTCTGTGGGCATCTATGACATCTTAGAGTCCCATCAAAATCCAAGCACAACTTTGTGGGACAAAACATAGTTAATGAAATGTCACTTGATGGGTGGCTGAGGGGCTCTGTTAGTGAAGCGTCTGCCTTTGGCTCAGGTCATGATCCCAGGGTCGTGGGAGCAAGTCCATCAAAGCAGGGGGGCTGCTTCTCCTTCTCCCTATGCCTGCCACTCTCCCTGCTTATGTCCTCTCTCTCAAATAAATTTTTTTAAAAAGGAAGAAATGTCACCTCACCGTAATTCTCACTGACTCCTGATCCTCGTCCTGGGCCTCAGGCTAAGCACTACGACCTCAGTTTGGGAGTACACAGGACAGTACCATGGCCACGTTCACACACTGACCCTGACACCTGCATACTCTCATTCACCCAACACGGCTGACATCGGTTACATACACACACCATCTCATCCCTGGGCTTCCAAATTATGACCTAAGAAGCCATGGTCGGTGGTGACACCATAGTCCATACTCTGGATTTCTTCTCCCTCGGAAGAATTATCTGTCCCATCTTCAATGCAGCAATCGTCTCACAGAGCAGTATCTCCCAAACCATGATCCTTCAGCACAGCACACAACATCCACCAGCCAGCAAGGCTGAATCCTGCTGTGGTAACAAATGGCCCCCAGATCTCTGTGGCTCACAGCAAAGGTTTGGATCTATCATCTGACACTCACACTACACAGCAGCTGGTCTGCTCCACATTCGTCTCACTCTGGGACCCAGGCTACTGTGGTGGCCCCATTTAAGAAACTGCAGTCCCAAGGCAGAGTGAAAAAACAGAAGGCAGGAGCCAAGTCCAAGAGCCACACCTGCAGTCAATGTGCAGAAGGGGCCCATGGGAAGGACCTCCTCCACGTTAGCAATCCCAAAGAGGGGGTCTGGAAATCGTTTCAAACCCTTTCACCTACACAACTAACCACAGAGACACGAGGCTGAATTGCTGACCTGTTTTCAGGGGAAAAAAAGGAGAGACCAGTTACTCTAAGTCATTCACCTATAACAAGTGGCAAAGATAATCTACTGTAAAGGGGAGAAAAATCTCATAGTTTAATCTCACAACTGGCAAAGGAAACTGCTGTGTTGATAAAAACGTGTTGTACAGGGCGGACAGTGCTCCAAGGCCATCAACGACGTGTGAGCGGCAATGACCACCCAGACGGTGGAGGCAGGGACACCTGGCACAGGTGGCTGAGCGATCTCACAGCCATGCATCTGCTCTGCACTCAGCGGGGAGTCTGCTTCTGCCCTTCTCCCTCTCCCTCCCCACACCTGCGAGAAAAAAAAAAAGAAAGAAAGAAAAGAAAAGAAAAGAAAAGAAAAGAAAAGAAAAGAAAAGAAAAGAGAGAGGGAGGGAGGGAGAGAGGGAAAGAACGGAAAGAAAGGGAAGGAAGGAAAGGAAAGGAAAGGAAAGGAAAGGAAAGGAAAGGAAAGGAAAGGAAAGGAAAGGAAAGGAAGAAAGAAAGAAAGAAAGAAAAAGAAGAAAGAGAGAGAGGGAGGGAGGGAAAGAAAGAAAGGGAAGAAAGGGAAGGAAAAGGGAAGGAAGGAAGGAAGGAAGGAAGGAAGGAAGGAAGGAAGGAAGGAAAAGAAGGAAAAGAAAAGAAAAGAAAGAAAAGAAAAGAAAAGAAAAGAAAAGAAAAGAAAAGAAAAGAAAAGAAAAGAAAAGAAAGAAAGAAAGAAAGAAGAGGGCAGCCCCGGTGGCGCAGCGGTTTAGCACCGCTTGCAGCCCAGGGCATGATCCTGGAGACCCTGGATTGACCCACATCAGGCTCCCTGCATGGAGCCTGCTTCTCCCTCTGCCTGTGTCTCTGCCTCTCTCTGTGTGTCTCTATGAATAAATAAATAAAATCTTAAAAAAAAGAAAGAAAGAAAGAAAGAAAGAAAGAAAGAAAGAAAGAAAGAAAGAAAGAAAGAAAGAAGAAAGAAAGAAAGAAAGAAAGAAAGAAAGAAAGAAAGAAAGAAAAGGAAGCGGGGGAGGAGGAGGACGACGACGACAGCAGCAGAATCCTCTACATGTGAGGAGACCTGTGGACCTTTAGGCCTGGAAGGTGAGAGGTGGGAGGAGGAAACCAGTGCAGAGACTCCCCAGGAGCCCAGGACGTGTGGCACTCACACCCTGGGGGCAGTGAAGACAGAAAGGGGACGGGGTTCGGAAACAGAAAGATGCAGCCTGTGGATACACTGCTAAGCGTGGGCTGAGGGAAGACCTCAGGATGCTCAGGAGACAAGGGCACCAATTACTAGGATGGGGGTGGGTGAGAAGCAGGTTAGGTGGACACATGATATGTGACGTGTCCCTTAGCCACCACCACAGGGAGAGGTCTCCCAGCCCTTAGTGAAGCCGGCTGGACACACACCCCAGTGTCCTCAGCACAGAGACGGCGCCTGTGCCACGTCCCAGAAGAGAAGGAGCCTGAGAAACTCAGCCAGCAGGTGCGGCAAGAAAACCACCTTAGGGACTCAAACAAGCATTCCTTCAAAGCAGCATCACTAACATAAGAGTTTGAAACGGGTTCCGGGGCACCCCCCGGGGCGCAGCGGTTTAGCGCCGCCTGCAGCCCGGGGTCTGATCCTGGAGACCCAGGATGGAGTCCCGCGTCAGGCACCCTGCACGGAGCCCACTTCTCCCTCTGCCTGTGTCTCTGCCTCTCAGTCTCTCTCTCTCTGAATAAATAAATTAAAAAAAAAATGCTTATAAAACGGGTTCCGGTCCTAACTGAGCCCTGACAGCAAGCCATACTGCTTTTTTTTCCTGCAAAAATGGAAGACAATTACTCAGCCTGAGCCCCGAGAAGACTGAAGCTGGAGGCGCTTCTGTTCACCGCTGTCTTCCACCAGTCTCCTCAACTGTGTGAAACACGGAAACGTACGGTGCCGCCTTTCCTGAATCATCGCCCCCACCCAGTCAAACCCCCTACTCATCAGTCACCCCCTACCCTACGCTGCCTCTGCCACGAGCAAGGAACAACGTGCCCACGCCACGGTCAGTGCTGCCGACAGGC
This sequence comes from Vulpes vulpes, assembly GCF_048418805.1. Classification (NCBI taxonomy): domain Eukaryota; kingdom Metazoa; phylum Chordata; class Mammalia; order Carnivora; family Canidae; genus Vulpes; species Vulpes vulpes. The sequence continues at coordinate 425,062 of NC_132781.1, forward strand.
CACCGGGCCGCCACCACCAGCAGCCTGAGGTGGCCCGAATCTGGCGGGCACTCCTCCGCCCCAGAGGAAGCAGAGGCTACTCATAGGGCACAAGTTGTAAGTACAGAGCTTGACCAAGTTTGAGACAGTTTAGAACAATGAAAAATATACTGGAAAAAAAATAATCAGAAACCCCAAGTAGTCTATACTTTTGTCACTCCTCAGCAATGAAACTCAAGCAACACCTATCGCCTCAGCCTGAACTTCCTACCCTGCAAACTGCTAGAACACTAGTTTTCCATGAAAACCTCTGAAATGTGATGCGATGATGCGCATTACAGCAGGCCGGGCTGTCCCAGTCCTGATGAGGTCCAGGTCCAGCAGGATCCTCTCCTCAGAGCATAAACCTGTCGCTTCCAGGAGACGCCTGCAGCTGGGGCTCGGGACCTTCCTGCTGAGCCCGATCTTTGCGTGAAGCACTGTACTGCCATGCTTTGCTCCAAGATGACTTAGAAACTACACAGCTTATGATATAAAGCCCTTGCATAGGAGGGGCCGGCTGTGGAGGCACATGCCGGCTCAGCCACACGCGTGCTGTGCAGAAGGGCGCGCAGAGGCGGCTTAATGCTCTACTACCATCATCTTGAAATCCTCAAGAATTTCATTTCTGAATTTATGTTTTGTAAGTGAAGCCCAATGACACATGGAGTATAGGCTCGGGGCATGGAGCCCCAGCTCTCCCACATCTTGTCCTCCTGCACCAGCACCTCTCCCATGACCATCCTCTGTCCCAGATGGGGTCTGGAAGGGACAGGTGTCCGGGAGGGTCTGCACTTCCCCCTCGAGTGCCCCCTGCCCAAGAAAGCTTGATGTTAAGTAACAAATGAAAACACCGTGGCAGGCTGAGAAAGACCAGGGAAGAAAGAAGAGGTCTTTTCCTGTTTTCTCAGTCCACATTTTCACTGCACCGGAGCCCAACTATTATGGGCTGGCCCCGTGTCCTAAGATATTAGATGTTAGGATGGTGCACTTCCAAAGGCAGACCTGGAAGTCTGATACCCACATACCTGGAAGCCTCAATTCAAGAAACACGGCTGACCCAACTTCGGGCACTGGTGCTGGATTTCCAGCAATACACTCGAGCAGCAGCTTCACAAGTTGCTGCCCAGTGTTTGAGTTTTTCCTTGATTTTTTTTTTTTAAAGATTCTATTTATTTATTTATGAAAGAGACAGAGAGAGCGAGGCAGAGACAGGCAGAGGGAGAAGCAGGCTCCCTGCAGTTGAGGGAGCCTCCATCCCAGGATCCCGGGATTACACCCTGAGCTGAAGGCAGATGCTCAGCCACCCAGGCGCCCCTTTTTCTTGGTTTAGAGAAGAATTGTGTGTGTGTTTTGTCACTCCTCCTACTCTCCATTTGCTGTCAGGGGAAAGGCCGACTCAGACGAGAACATTCATTTAAGATCCTGATGCCAGTCTGGGGGTGAGGCTGGCAGATGTTGGTATTGTTGACTCTGATGCTCTGTGCTTCCAGCAGCCTTATAAAACATGATACAAATTCTGCTTTAATTTTCAGTATGTAGGGCAGCCCTGGTGGCTCAGTGGTTTAGCGCCATCTTCAGCCCAGGGCCTGATCCTGGAGACCCGGGATCGAGTTCCACGTGAGGCTCCCTGGATGGAGCCTGCTTCTCCCTCTGCCTGTGTCTCTGCCTCTCTCTCTTTCCCTGTGTTTCTCACGAATAAATAAAATCTTTTTTTAAAAAATTTTTCAGTATGTAATCCTCAGTCATTCAGGACACGCTCCAGACTAATGGGGACTTCTATTAGTTGTGAGAAGTAATCCCAATAGCAGCACTCTCTTGTCTGAAAGGATACATCCACATCTTTTGGTGCAGATGGCTGGGTGGACTCTGGCTGTCTCACTCATGGTAGCAGCCGACAAGTGCACTGAGCATACAGGAGGTGCTCAATGAGAAACAATATTCCTCTGAAGTGGGACTGCTTTTGAGATTACTCTATCCCAAACTTGCTCAAAGTTTGGGACTCATGTTGAGACCAGAGTAGGCTCCCCAACAAACACATGTTGCCCAGATTCAGTTTATAGCAATCCCTTCTGCTAATGCAGAAAACCAAGAGCCTCCAAATCTCTTTTTTTTATTTTTTAAAAGATTTTATTTATTTATTCATGAGAGACACACAGAGAGAGAGGCAGAGACACAGGCAGAGGGAGAAGCAGGCTCCATGCAGGGAGCCTGACGTGGGACTCGATCCAGGATCATGACCTGGACCGAAGGCGGCACCACACCGCTGAGCCACCCGGGCTGCCCCAAATCTCTCTTTTTTAAAAGATTTTATTTATTTATTAATGAGAGACACACAGAGAGGCAGAGACACAGACAGAGGGAGAAGCAGGCTCCCTGAGGGGAGCCTGATACAGGACTTAATCCCAGGACCCTGGGATCATGACTTGAGCTGAAGGCAGATGCTCAACCACTAAGTCACCCACGTGCCCCTGATTGTACATCTTTAAGTGAAAACTTAAGGAGTCAACAAATGAATATGTACAATATATGAATAAGCCACCAAGAAATGAAAAGGCAGGGACACCTAGGTGGCTCAGTTGGTTAAGCATCCAACTCTTGAAGCTCAGATCATGAGCTCAGGGTGGTTGAGATCAAGCCCTGCATAGGGCTCTGCACTCAGCAGGGAGCCCGCCAGAGATTCTCTCTCCTTGCCTCCCACTCTCTGTTTTTTTTTTTTTTTTTTTTTTTTTTTTTTAATTTTATTTGACAGAGAGAGAGAGAAAGCATGAGCGGGGGAAGGAGCAGAGGGAGGAGGAGACTCCCGGGTGAGCAGGCTTCACAGGGCTAGATCCCAGAACTCTGGGATCATGACCTGAGCAGAAGGCAGATGCTCCACCAACTAAGCCCCCAACTAAGCCCCCAATGCCCCCCACTTTCCCTCTCTTAAAAAAGGCAAGGAACAAAACAGGAGGAATATTTGTTAATACACAAATGCAAACAATCTGTGTTCAGGATACATAAAATTCAACAATTAAGAACACAAACAACCCATTAAAAATGGTCAAACAGGGGATCCCTGGGTGGCTCAGTGGTTTGCCACTTGCCTTCAGCCCAGGGCGTGATCCTGGAGTCCGGGGATCGAGTGCCATGTCAGGCTCCCTGCATGGAACCTGCTTCTCCCTCTGCTTGTGTCTCTGCCTCCTCTGTGTGTGTGTGTCTCATAAATAAATAAAATCTTTGGAAAAAAAAAAAAAAAAGATCAAACAGACTTCTAATAAAGAAGATACAAGGGCACCTGGCTGGCCCCAGTCAGCAGAGCATACCACTCTTATCTTGGGGTCATAAATTCAAGCCCCACATTGGGCCCAGAGTTACTTAAAAAAAAGGATACAAGAATGGCCAAAGAGTATGGGAAAAGATGCTCAACATCATCAGTGAAATGCAAATCAACCACAATGAAATACTACTACACATCCAATGAATGGCTAATATTTTGCTGACAAAACCAAGCACAGACAAGGATACAGAGCAACTAGAACTTTCCCACAATGCTGGTGGAATACAAAACGGTGGGACAGCTTTGGAAAAGTTTGTCAGTTTATTTGGCCAAGAGAAATGAGAGCATCTGTTCATACAAAGACTTGTTCATGAATGTTCACAGATGCATGATTCGGAATAGTCCAAACTGGAAACTGCCCAGGTAACCAGCAACTGGTGAATAGATCAAAGGTGGTATGGCCATACAAGAAAATACTTCTCAAATACCACTCAATAATCACAAAGGAAAAATTGCCCAAATAAGCAACATGGATGAATCTCAGAAAGGTTAATCAGAAAAGATAAAGTGAACGAGTATATCTTGCATGATTCAATTTGTAAGAAATCCTAGAAAAGATAGGACTAGTCTACAGTGACAGAGGCATATGAGTGACTGCCCATTTTCAGCGGGACAATGAGGGAAGACTGCAAAGAGCCAGGAGGAAGATCCCGGAGAAGAGACATTCTGGTATTTTGACTGGAGTTTTGGTTCCGTAGGTGTATACATTTGTCAAAACTCTTTGAAAAGAGCTTTGTTTTATCCTATGTAAAATAAACCTCAAAATTATTTTTTGTTCATCAAAAAAAAAAAAATCTGGCAACAATATATTTATATATGTATAAGTTATGCTATAACATAGTTTATATCATACACTATACAGCAGAAAATAGCAAACAAACGGGATCAGAAAAATAACAAGTATATTTTCTTCCTAAACTCTAAAAGATCAACTCGATCTCTTTCTGGGGTGCACACACCACCTCTGGACTAATATCCTAGAGACACATTGTCACATTTGTTTTACCTGTGAATTTCCACCCACATACTCTGGTTTCTCTTCAGATCGTATAAATCTTTCGCCTGAAGTTCCACGCACAAGGAATACAATGCCTAGAATTATGGGAGGTTCCCCCCCCCAATTTCACTGAAATATAACTGCAGTATAACATAGTATAAATTGGGGTACCTGCGTGGCTCAGTGGTTGAGCATCTTTGGCTCAGGTTGTGATCCCCAGGTCCTGGGATCGAGTCCTGCATCAGGCTTCCCATGGGGAGCCTGCTTCTCCCTCTGCCTATGTCTCTGCTTCTCTCTGTGTGTCTCTCATGAATAAATAAATAAGGGCAGCCTGGGTGGCTCAGAGGTTTAGCACCGTCTTCAGTCCAGGGCGAGATCCTGGAGACTGGGGATGGAGTCCCGCGTCGGGCTCCCCACAGGGAGCCTGCTTCTCCTTCTGCCTGTGTCTCTGCCTCTCTCTCTGTGTCTCTCATGAATAAATAAATAAAATCTTAAAAAAAGAATAAATAAAATCTTTTAAAAAATGGTATAAACTTAAGGAATACAATGTAATGATTTGATATTGTGTACATTTGATATGGCTATACTACAAAATGATTACTACAAATAAGGTAAGTTAACATCTATAACCTTGGTTACAATTTTATGTGTGTGGTGAGAACTTTTAAGATCAATTCTAACAACTTTCAAATACACAAGATATTGTTAACTACAGACAGACACTATGCTGTACATTATATCTTCAGAACTTATCTTATAACTGGAGGTGCCTCCCCTTTGACCACCTTCACTCATCTTCCCCACCCTAGGATTGTATATTCTAGATCAATAATAAGGCTGCCAATGACATAGTAGTAAGAGAGATCACTGTATTGACCTCCTTGTCAAATGATGAGTTTTTATGTATGTTTGACTCTGGGGTAAGGCATTTTATCGGTAGCGCACTTTATAAAAAGATTAATTTTGACTATTTATAGGGACACAAAAGCATAACCCAGAAGGGAATGGCAAGGACTGCTTTCTGAACAGGCAGCTCTGACATGGGGTTACCCTCCACCACACTGAGGTGCTTCAATGGTGAGCCCGTGCACAAACATTTACACTTTCCCTTGTCAGGTGAGCTACACACAAGAGATGTACATCAGCTGAACCTGCAGGAAAGCATTCTGAAAATACTATGTTGAACTGCCAATAAGCACAGGAAATGATCCTCAACTCATCATTTGTCCTCAAGAGAAATGCAAATTATAACCACAAAACACCACCACTACACATCCACTAGGAAATCTAAAATGAAAAAGAGAATGCAACACTGATGAAGCTGTGAAGCCACCCAAACACTCCCTTACATGGTGTTAATGGAGTATAAACTGTACAAAGCACTTTCCAAAGTGGTTGCACCTATGAAAGTTGAACATATGCACATCCTGTGAGCCAGCACAGCCATGGAGCCAAGAGTACACCCAACAGAAATGTGTGTGCTCCTCAAAACACAGCTACAGTAATCGAAAAATTTCAATTACAAAAAGTCTTCCAACTTACAAAAATATCTAGAAAAACTCATGGCAGCACGGTCCATTATAATAGACCAAAATAAAACCACCTCAACTATAGCAGAATTGTGGTATACCCACATTACTGAATACCTTATGGCAAAGAGAATAAGTGATTAACAGCTAAGTACAAATATATGGGCTAATCTCACATTTTATTCAGTGAAAAGCCAACAGCACTCTCTGAAGTCCATGTATACGAAGTTCAAAAGCAAACAAATCCGCCTCTGGTTTAGAATTCAGGACAGTGGTTCTGTGGTTGGGAGGGGTCCTTGTGGGGTGCTGATGATACATGCAACGTTTTGTTTTTTTTTTTTAAGATTTTATTTATTTATTCACAATAGACACAGAAAGAGAGAGGCAGAGACACAGGCAGAGGGAGAAGCAGGCTCCATGCAGGGAGCCCGACGTGACTCAATCCCGGGACTCCAGGATCGCGCCGTGGGCCAAAGGCAGGTGCTAAAACTCTGAGCCACCCAGGGATCCCCCATGCAATGTTTCTTTCTTTCTTTCTTTTTTTTATTTATTCATGATAGTCACAGAGAGAGAGAGAGAGAGAGAGAGGCAGAGACACAGGCAGAGGGAGTAGCAGGCCCCATGCAGGGAGCCCGACGTGGGATTCGATCCCGGGTCTCCAGGATCGTGCCCTGGGCCAAAGGCAGGCGCAAACCGCTGCGCCACCCAGGGATCCCCCATGCAATGTTTCTTAACTGGGGGCAGATTACATGGTAGGTTGTCATTAAGCTTTGCACTTAGATCTGTGCACTTTTCTGCGTGTGCATTACACTAAAACAACAATGACAATTATGGAAGATGACAATCAAGAATTTACTTGCAAGGTCCAGGTGAGAAATCACTAAGTCAAGAGCTATGTAGAAGAGGGAAGGGTAAGGGACAAGTGTGAGAAATGTCCAACTGAACTGACTGAGACAGACGTCATTCCACCAATATAGAGAAGCAGAGTAGACCAAGGAAAGGCTTGAACTCCACCGACCTGAATGGACCACACTGGCTCATTTGAGAAAAGGAGCGCACCTGAAACAGATAGAAATAGCAGGACTGCAGATTCAGAGCTGGAGGCTTCAAGCTACAGAATGAGAATAGACACCTGTCAGCATCTTGCTCCTCATAACCCTACTACAATGACTTGCCGCCAAGCAACCCTACACCGCATACAGGTCCACAATCCCCTGCTCACAAATTCTAAGAGATAAACAGCTCCAAAAACCCTGACCTGAAATCGTCTGGCAGCCAATTCTGACCCAAACTGAGAAAGAGCTAATTATAGCCTTTAATTATCCTGCTTAGAATATTCATGTATTTCATGACAGAAATCCTAATGTGTTGAATTACAGGGTGCTAAGAGTGTGAAATAATATACAGTACACACAATGTACTACTTTTCTAAGATCTAAACTACTCTCTGGAGCACGTCTGGTTCCACGGGTTGAGGATGGGATCCACGGATTGAGGGTGGGATCTGTATATGTATATGTACTGCCTGTTGGCTATGCATTGTGCTATTTCCCTATGAATTTCTCTAAAAAATTCTAATTTGTTTGAGGGGAAATCAGATGGCTTGCTTCAAAAAGAAAAACTCCACTAAGCTATTGTCTACAACAGAATATCAATTAATATTTGTGTTATTAATAGGCAATGAATGCACATACATAAAATGTAAAAGCTACCAAAGAGTGAAAACTAAAAACAGCAAGATTCCATCCCTCCTACAGCATTCCCACTGCTCTGGTTTCTAAATAGATCTCAAAAATAGATCCCAGAACTATTAAACTATTCAAATAAACAAGTAAATAAGCAAGCCCTGAGCTCCAAGCAGACAAATAGTGTCTGCTTCTCTGCTCACAACCATTTTTCTACCTCCCCAACATAGAACCCCCACAAGAGGCTCTTACAAAGCCTTCTTAAGAAGGATTTGTCTATATGCAACAAGTTCTTTTTCATCTACTGCCTCACTGGCAACTAGAATCCCATTTCTGGGTCACGTTTGACCCTCAATAATTGGATCAGCCTCCATAAATGACCAAACTACAATGCATTTTTCTTTTTTAAAAAGACATTTCATCAGGAAATCCTGACACATGCTACAACACAGACGCACCTTCAGGACATTACGCTATGTGAAATAAGCCAGATACAAAAGGACAAATAACTGTATAATTCCATATGAGATCCCCAGAGTAGTCAAATTTATACAGACAAAAGTAGACTGATTGAGGCTGGAGAGGGGGGCTGGGAAGAAGGGGAATAGATGTTATTGTTTAATGGGGAACTCTTTTCTTTTACAAGAAGGAAGTTTAGAGATGGATGATGATGGCAGTTACACAGCAATGAGAAAGTGCTTAATACCACTGAGCTGTACATCCAAAAAGTGGTTAAGATGGTAATTTTTTTTTAAGGTAGGCTCAACACCCAGTACAGAGCCCAACATGGGGCTTGAACTCACGACCTTGAGATAAAGACCTGAGCTGAGATCAAGAGTCAGCTGCTTAATTGACTAAGCCACCCAGGCACCACTAAGATGGTAAATTTTATGTAATGTGTATTTTACCACAAAAATTTTTAAAAATCTATAAAGAGCACTTACAAAATTGTGTCTGAAACACGGTGAGCAACTCATAGGTATTGTTTCTTTCCTTCCTTTTAAACAAAGACATTTTATCAAGAGAATGAGAAGATGAACCAGACTAGAGGAAATACTTACAGAAAACATAATTGATAAAGGACTGTTACCTAAAACATATAAACAAGTCTTAAAACAAGAAAACAACTCAATTTAAAAATGAGCGAAAGATCTGAACAGACACCTCTCCAATGAAAATACACAGATGGCAAACACACATATAAAACAATGCCCCACATCATATGTCATCAAGAAAATGCAAATTAAAACAATGAGATATATACAACAAAATAGATGTATCTCAAAAACATCATGCTGAGTGAAAGAAGTCAGATACAAAGTAGCATATGCTCTATGATTCCACCTATATGAAATTCTAGAACAAGTAAAATCAATCTATAATGACAGAAAGCCCATTAGACACTGCTTGGGGCTAGAGGTTATAAGGAGACAAAAAGAAACTTTTTGGGGGTAATGGAAATGTTCTATATTTTGATCATAGCGGTGGTTATATAAGTATATCGTTTGTCAAAACTCAATGATTTATACACTATTGGTGTATTTTATTCTATGCAAATTATGCCCTAATGAGTATGATTCAAAAAAAAAAAAAAAACTGAAAAACCACCACACACCTATTAGAGTGACTAAAATTTGCAACACTGACAACACCAAGTGCTGACAAGGATGCAGAGCCAGAAGCTATTGCTGTGGTAGGAATGCAAAGACAGTTCAGCCACTTGGAAGACAGTCTGTCAGTTTCTTAAAAACTAAATAGACTCTTACCCTATGATCCAGCAACCTCTTTCGTACTTACCCAAAGGAGCTGAAAATGTGTCTACACAAAAACCTGCACATGGATGTTTATAGCAGCTTTATTCATAACTGCCAAAATTTAGAAGCAACAAAGATGTCCTTCAGTAGGTGAATGGACTGTGGGACATTCTGACAATCGAGTATTATCAAGCACTAAAAAAGAGAGCTTTCACACCATGGGAGGCCGTGGAGGAAACGTAACTGCATGTTACCAAGAGCAAGAAGTCGATCTGGAAAAGGCTGCAGAGTGTACGATTCCAGCTCCGTGACATTCAGGGGGCGGGAGGCAGACGTGAGACAGTGAGACAATCAGGGATGGAGCTGGGGAGGGGGCGGTACACAGGGCAGTGAGGAGTTTTAGGACAGGGAAACTATCCAGCCCAAGAGGGTGGACGCACGTGGTCATACATGTGTACAAACCCGTAGAGCGCACAGGAGCAGGGGCGAGCCGTGATGTGTGCCATGGGCTCTGGGTGATTATGAGCTATAACAAATATACTGCTCTGATAAGGATGCTGATAGTGGGGAAGGCTATGACTGTGGAGCAGAGGTGCATAGGAAATCTCTGTGTCTCCTGCTCAATTTTGCTATGAACTTAAAACTGCTCTAAAAATAAAGTCTATTACCAAAACAACAAAAAAAGACATTTCAAAATATTATTCTTTTTTTTTTACAGTTTACTTATTCATTTGACAGGGAGAGTGCACAAGCAGGAGGAGCAGCAGGGAGAGGGAGAAGCAGACTCCCTGAGATCATGACCTGAGCCGAAGGCAGATGTTTAAATGACTGAGCCACCCAGGTGCCCCTCAAAACATTACTCTAACAGCATGTCCAGTTTTATTTAGCTGGCACTTCCAAACAGTTAAAGGGGGAAATAGATTTAGAAAACACTGAACCCGCACATGGGAAATGATCTCTGACTTGTAATGGGGGTGCGTCCACTCTGGCAACATTATGTCTTTAAATTCACTCAAGCAGTTTAACTGACTTCCTATCTCCTTTCCAGGTAAATAACCTTAAGAGTAACCAGAGAGTTTTAAAAGGCATAGAGGAAAAAGAAAAACACAACACAGCCAGCACGGGGATCCCTGGGTGGCTCAGCGGTTTGGCACCTGCCTTTGGCCCAGGGCGCGATCCTGGAGTCCCAGGATCAAGTCCCCACATCGGGCTCCCGGCATGGAGCCTGCTTCTCCCTCCCTCCCTCCCTCCCTCCCTGTGTCTATCATAAATAAATAAATAAATCTTAAAACAAAACAAAACAAAACAAAAAAAACCAACACAGCCAGCACGACTTGCACACTGGCTGACCAACTGCTGGCCAATGCAGCTCTGGCCACACTTTGGCCCTTCACCTCCCCGACCTCCAGGCTCCTTTTTGATTTTCCTCCTTTCCAATCTCCAATGAGCCAACATGAGCTTTAAAGATACAATGCCATTTAAACAGTCATCTATGCACAGTAGGAACCTTTTTCAGACATTTGTCAGAAGTTTTCCTTTGAGTGCCACATCTGGTTGTTACACAAGTTGTCAATTAAAAAAATAAAGGTTTAATTTAATAAACAAAAATGTTTAATTGTTAAACATTTAGAAACTACAACTACTTTTTTTAAACCCTAACTCCGTAGTTCAGCAGTTTAGCGCCACTTTCGGCCCAGGACGTGATCCTGGAGTCTCAGGATCGAGTCCCACGTCGGGCTCCCCGCATAGAGCCTGCTTCTCCCTCTGCCTCTCTCTCTCTCTCTCTCTCTCTCTCTCTGTGTGTCTCTCATGAATAAATGAATAAAATATTTAAAAAAAAAAAAGGAAAGAAAAAATAAACCCTAACTCCATTAAGTTGCTTATTTCAGAAGTACTTTCTATTTCTTCAGAACACGCCTCTCCCCTTTCCCTCCAATAGAGGCTGGCCAGGCTGCCAGGAGGAAGTCTGTCAGCAAAACCAGAGATGCACACGCACACCAGCATGCACCCACTGCCTCAGAAGATCCCAAGGGGCTGCTGTACTCTGGCCAACACAGTTTGAACAAATAACATGCTTTTCCACTCAGCAAGCCCAGGTGCCCAGTGCCAGGGAAGCCACTCATGGCTCACCTACTGGTATGTGCCTTGTGCTGTCACTCTTGTCAGTGACATAAACAATGAGAGAATACACGACAGAATGAAGTGCCAACTTGATAATTATTTGTGCATATGTGGATTCCCTCCCTGCCATGGTGCCATGAAGAGACAGACAAGGAAAGATTATGCCGATTGAGAGGAGGCAGCCCTCACAGCACTGCTGGGCACACAGGAGGGAGGAGAGGGTAGAGTCAGTGCAGGTCCCCGGGACGGCTCTGGGCCTAGAGAACACACCCCAGGGAGGGCAGCCCGGATGGCTCAGCGGTTTAGTGCTGTCTTCAGCCCAGGGTGTGATCCTGGAGACCTGGGATCGAGTCCCATGTCAGGCTCCCCATATGAAGCCCACTTCTCCCTCTGCCTGTATCTCTGCCCCTCTCTCTCTGTCTCTCATGATACATAAAATCTTAAAAAAAAAAAAAAAAAAAAAAAAAAGAGAGAGATAGAGAGATAGAGAGAGAGAGAACACACCCCAGGGGGCGAGGCATAGAACTCAAGGGAATAACCACACTCCCCTGGTATGGACCAGCTGGAGAGGGCGGGAAGGCTTCAATTCAATTAGCTGCAGAGGGATACATACCTACAACAGAAAAACATGAACAAAGGGAAGGAATGGGGAGAAGACACAAAAGTTAAAACCATCAAACTGAAATCTCTTACTTCCAATTCTCAAAACCATTTCAGATTTTCCATTCCAAAAGGGAATAGCTTTCAGTTCTGTATTTTACGATGAACTAGATAACATTATTTCGTTGGGCATGGCCCAAGATTCAGCCATCCCTGCTGTGTGCCACGGTTAGTGTTTCTGAGCAGGTTCTAGAGAGTCTTCACTCATGCTTCCGTATGGTAAACACCTGTCACCTGGGTTACCCACCATCCAAACATCTTTCCTATTTGAGGGAATACCCTAGAATAAGTAGTGCCAGGGCCCACCTCCTACATCAGAAGCAGAAGGGTACAGATGTTCTGTCCCACAGCTTGCTGGCCTTAGAGCCCAGGCATGTGACCCAGGCCCTACCAAATCAGTAATATTGTGGTGGGCTATTCATACAAAAAATTTGTTAAGGACCAACACGGTGTGCCTCTAGCCTATTCAGGGTGCTGTGAATCTTCTGCACCCATGGGACAGGCAAGCATAACTCATGGCAACCACATCTCCAGACGATGGCAGCTGGCCTGGCTAAGAGAGGCTGGGAGAGCTGAGCAGCTGCAGGGGGACATGAAATCACATGGTGGAAGGGCAGCTCCCTGACCAGCCAGCCAGATTAACAACATGTTCCCTGGGGACTTGAGGCCCGGAGAAGGACCCGCACAGGCCACACTGCCATCAAGAGATCACAGAAACCTCACACAAACCCAAATGGAAGCAGAGCCTACAAAAACCACCCCTTTATCCCTCAAAACCCTCAATGTCATGAGAAACAAATAAAAGCTGATTAAGAGGTCCAAGGAGCCCCAAGGATTAAGGGACATGGCGGCAGTCTGTGTGGAACTCGGGACCAGGAGAGGCAGTACTGGGGTAAATGAGAACAATGTACATGGAGCGTGGACTAAATACAAATGTTGTATCAAAATTATTTTTCCCGGGTGGCTCAGGGGTTTAGTGCCACCTTCAGTCCAGGGCCTGATCCTGGAGCCCTGGGATCGCATCCCGCATCAGGCTTCCTGCATGGGGCCTGCTTCTCCCTCTGCCTGTGTCTCTGCCTCTCTCTCTGTGTGTGTCTCTCATGAATAAATAAAATATTTAAAAAATAATAATAAAATAAAATAAAATTTAGCATTTAGGGGCACCTGGCTGGCTCCATCAGAACATGCAACTCTTGATCTCAGGGTTTTGGGTTTAAGCCCCACGCTGAGTGTAGAGATTACTTAAAAATTTAAAAGACTGGGAATCCCTGGGTGGCTCAGCAGTTTAGCGCCTGCTTTTGGCCCAGACTCGATCCCAGGACTCTTGGGATCAAGTCCAACATCGGGCTCCCTGCGAGGAGCCTGCTTCTCCCTCTGCCTATGTCTCTGCCTCTCTCTGTGTCTCTCAAGAATAAATAAATAAAATCTTTTAAAAAAAATTAAAAAGATTAAAAAATAAAATCTTTTCAAATAAAATTTAGCATTTCAATTCAAATCCAATAACTTGTTCAATCTGTAGATGCAAATTTAAAATACCATAATTTCAAATAAGCCTAATTTAAATATAATATCTGATCTAAAAGTCAGCTTCATAACTGTAAAAGCCTCAATCCTCCTCCATTTCTCCCTCCTACCTCCACATCAAGTTTTCCACTTCAAAAAGAAATCTCATCACCTCCTAGTTTAAACAAATTCCCAAGTGTTTTCTCTCTCCACCAGAAAATAAACCAAGAAATAGAAAATACGAAGACTCTAAAGACTCATCTTGACTGTTGGACTGGAAGCCCATCAACTGTGTCCATGGCGGAGCCTGGCTCAGGATGGCCTAGCTGGAAGAAATATCCTAAGTTTGGTGGGGTTTCTATTCCATATAAAACACGGTACAGGGGCGCCTGGGGGGCTCAGTGGGTAAAGCGTCTGCCTTCGGCTCAGGTCATGATCCCGGGGTCCTGGGCTCAAGTCCTGCGTCGGGCTCCTCTGCTCAGCAGGAGCCTGCTTCTCCCTCTCGCTCTGCCTCCCCCCCACCCACTTGTGCTTTCTCTCTCTCTTAAATAAATAAAATCTTAAAAAACAAAAGGTGGCAGAACACTTTGTGCTTTCATTTTGTGCCCCCACATGATCCACAGAGGAGCCCCCATGCAGCCAGCAGTCCAGAGCAGCCTGCACCCTCCCCCATCCCATGCACTGTATCCACAAGCAGAGAACAGACTAAAAAGGATTCCAGGAGAATGAAGAGGAGTGTGGGAATGACAGACTCAGGGTGATCTTCCCTTTTGCAAAATGAACTTAATGGTACTGTCTAATATTTTTAATAAAAAGAAAGCAGGGAACATTTAAAATGGAAATATACATTCAACACAGGAACACCACTATGAAGAATCTAGTACTTTAAAATTCAATTGCAATATTGTTTATGATAGCAAAATAGTTCATCTAAATGCTGAATAGGGGACTGTAAAGTAAATCACAGTGTGCCAAAGAGAAGCTCTTGCAGCCAATTACAACGAATGTTTAAAGAGTTAACACCATATGACGATGAATGGATAATGAAGATGTGGTATATATACAAAACGGAATACTACTCAGCCGCCAAAAAATGAAATCTTGCCATTTGCAATGCCATGGATGGAACTAAAGGGTATGCTAAGTGAAACAAATCAATCAGAGAAAGACAATTATCATATGATCTCACTCATGTGGAATTTAAGAAACAAAACAGAGGAGCATAGGGGAAGAGAGGAAAAAATAAAGATGAAATCAGAGAAGAAGACAAACCATAAGAGACTCTTGATCATAGGAAACAAACTGGGGGTTGCAGAAGGGGAGGAGGATGGAAGGATGGGGAAACCGGGTGATGGATATTTAGGAGGGCACATGATATGATGAGAACTGGGTGTTATGTACAACTGATGAATCACTGACCTCTACCTCTGAAACCAAAAATACATATTACTTAATTGGATTTAAATAAAAATTTTTAAAAATTAAAAAAAAAAGAATACCATAGAAAAAAGTCATGTTGAGTTAAAAAAGGAAATAAAAATCCTACCTATAATAGGATTTAAAGCTACCATTTAAAAACAAATGCAGGGGATCCCCGGGTGGCGCAGCAGTTTGGCGCCTGCCTTTGGCCCAGGGCGCGATCCTGGAGACCTGGGATTGAATCCCACATCGGGCTCCCGGTGCATGGAGCCTGCTTCTCCGTCTGCCTATGTCTCTGCCTCTCTCTTTCTCTCTCTGTGACTATCATAAATAAATAAAAAAAAAAATTAAAAAAAAAAAAACGCAAAAAATAAAAACAAAATGAATACAAAATAAAAAATTCAAACCTATTCATAGGGTAATGCGTGTATTTTAACAATGGCTACTCTGGATGGTGGGATTATTGCCAATTTTTCTAATCCATTTTTACAGTTCCAAATGTTCTATCACAAGCATTATTTCATATTACTTAAAACTTTTTAATATCTGAAAATAAACTTTACTTGAACATTTCTAAAAAAACTACCAGCATCATGGGGATCCCTGGGTGGCTCAGCGGTTTAGCGCCTGCCTTTGGCCCAGGGTGTGATCCTGGGGTGCCGGGATCGAGTCCCGTGTTGGGCTCCCAGCATGGAACCTGCTTCTCCCTCCTCCTGTGTCTCTGCCTCTCTCTCTCTCTCTCTCTCATAAATAAATAAATAAATCTTAAAAAAAAAAAAAAAAAAAAACTACCAGCATCATACCAATTTGTTTCAACAAGTATCTAAATTTTTTGGAACTAACTCTAAGTGGGTGCCCAAAACTCTAGCCCACAGTCCCAATCAGTAGATTGGGGATTAGCCCTCAATCAACTGCCAATTAGCCTGATGCACTCCAACTTAAAAAACCTTGTGCAACTTACTGTTAAGATTTAAATTCTTTTTCCTAAAGGGTGCTTTCTGGGATTCCTGGGTGGCTCAGCATAAGCATCTGCCTTCAGCCCAGGGTGTGATCCTGGAGACCTGGGATCGAGTCCCGCTCGGGCTCCCTGCAGGGAGCCTGCTTCTCCCTCTGCCTGTGTCTCTGTCTCTCTATGTGAAAAAAAAGAAAGAAGAAAGAAAGAAAAGAGAAGAGAAGAGAAGAGAAGAGAAGAGAAGAGAAGAGAAGAGAAGAGAAGAGAAGAGAAGAGAAGAGAAGGAGAGGAGAGGAAAAAAGAAAAAGAAAAAGAAAAAGAAAAAGAAAAAGAAAAAGAAAAAGAAAAAGAAAAAGAAAAAGAAAAAGAAAGAAAAGAGAAGAGAAGAGAAGAGAAGAGAAAAAAGAAAAAGGAAAGGAAAGGAAAGGAAAAGAAAGGAAAGGAAAGGAAAGGAAAGAAGAAAAGAAAAGAAAAGAAAAAAAGAAAAGAAAAGAAAAGAGAAAAGAAAAGAATAGACTTTGACCACAAACCCCACAAGTCTGACAGCACATCCTATCTGCTCCTTACTGGGTTTACCTGCAAAACGCTGTGCTTTCAGCTGATGTCAAAATTGAAAAAGTTGAAAAAATAAAAATAAAAAAATTGAAAAAGCTGGGCAGCCCGGGTGGCTCAGTGGTTTAGTGCCGCCTTCAGCCCGGGGCCTGATCCTGGGGACCCGGGATAGAGTCCCACGTTGGGCTCCCTGCAGGGAGCCTGCTTCTCCCTCTGCCTGTGTCTCTGCCTCTCTCTCTCTCTCTCTCTGTCTCATGAATAAATAAAACCTTAAAAAAATATATATATATTGAAAAAGCCAGGACACCTAGGTGGCTAGCTCAGCAGATGAGGGTCTGCCTTTGGCTCAGGTTGTGATCCCAGGGTCCTGGGACTGAGTCCCACATCAAGTTCCCTGCAGGAGCCTGCTTCTCCCTCTGCCTGTGTCTCTGCCTCTCTCTGTGTGTCTCTCATGAATAAATAAAATCTTTATTAAACATTTTTTTGAAAAAAAAAAACAAAATAATCTATGCCTTAATATAACCCTGGAGGATTTCCCATCACTTCCAATTTAACATGTCCAAATGAAATCCAATCACTTCCCATTGGTTAGCATGGCTATGGGGTGTGGGTTTCCTCCCAGGACATCAGGGGACACATACTGCCCTGTGACAAGGACCTAGTGCTCCTCCACACCCACACGGTCCTGATTAGCTGCTGGTCTCGGCACCCTGCCCACTGTGGCTCATGGCCCATGCAGAACCAACCCCTGTGCTTCCACTTCTCACATTGTGAAACAGGTGACTTTCTGGGAGCACAAGCCTAGGTCCTTCCCCTCCCCCTCGTTTCCTCTCCCTCCAGCCAGGAGTAAATTCACATCTGCAGAAAGAGACTAAGGATACCACACTGAGAAATACCACAGAGGGGAAGAGACATCATAGGCCTTGAGAACCACCTGAGACCACCTCATTTCATACATCTCCATGGTGGAGCTTCTGCTTCACCAGCTTGGATTCTAGCACTCTACAGGTCAAAGGGAGCTCAAAACAAGAACTACACAGAATGAAGGAGGTGCAGTAAAAAAAAAATAAATAAAGGGCAAATCCAGAAAAAAAAAAAACAAAAACAAAACACTATGGGATTAGAATATTAATGCTAGGGACGCCTGGGTGGCTTAGCAGTCTGCTTTCAGCTCAGGGTGTGATCCCAGGATCCAGGATCAAGTTCCGCATCACGCTCTTTATGGGGAGCCTGCTTCTCCCTCTGCCTCTGTCTCTGCCTCTCTCTCCCTCTCTCTGTCTCTCATGAATAGATAAAAATCTAAAATAAAATAAAAAAAAGAATATGAATGCCAAAAAGCATAGAAGCCACCCAGGGGACTCCATGTTACTCTTCAGTAGGGCTTAGCACTTGCTCTGCCTCCTGTGTGTTCAGACTTCATCAACAACACCAACAAGAACCATCAACAGGAGTCCAGAAGTAGGCCTTGTACCCACACTTCCTTCACCTCTGCGAGCTGCCCAACATGGTATCCCTGCTCCTCCCAAAGAACACCTAGAGATGGCTGCTTCCATACTCCCTTGCAGCCAGGTATGGCCATAAGTCCTGGCACAAGGCAAGAAAATGCACAGAAATACTTGGGATTTGGGGAAGTGACCATCCTGCTGCCTGGAATGCAGAGGTGAGGGCTAAGGCTCTGCAGGCCATCAGAAACCACGAAGACAGGAGCCACCATGGGTTTGCATTTTTAGAACAAGAGATAAATACACTCTATGGATTTACAATCACTCACCTACAATTCTGAAATCCCCAAAGCCTCGTTTTGGTGTTGTTTGGTTGCAAAACCTGATCTGAAGGCAAGAATGTGCTGCAGAAACAGGACCTGTTTGTGTGAGGGACAGCAATGCTCAGCCTTTGTGGGGGATGCCAGGAACTGAGTTATAAGCACTGGGTCGTCCTTCTACATTCCCAAGAGATCTCTCTCCTGTGGTCGGCGCAAGGTTCTGCAGACTTGCCTCCTGAACAAACCTTTGCTAGCTTCTGTGTCTGGTCACCAGCCAGACCCAGGCCTGGCTCTGCCATCGATTTCCAGCCCCCTTCTCCTCAGGAACAAGCAAGTCCCTTATGTGGTCATGGGATCACCCTTCCAGGTCCCTGGATGGCAAAGGACAAACTCCCAGACGGGCAAGGTGTTAGCCAGCCTCAGGACCCCCACCCATCAGTCGACGTACACAGCTTTCTAGACTGTGTCTAGGCCAGTTGACCCCAGCCTCCCTGCCCCCGCCTCTCCCTGAGCCCCACAGTGACTACACCAACCTTTCTGCCTTCTGCCAAGGCAGGGTCATGTCTCCTTGGCCTCTGCATCATAGCCCTGCATGAAGGAGCTCCACCACTAGGCGCTCCAGTCAAAAAGACAAGGCAGAGTGTCCTCATAGATTCTAGCTGTGGGCTCATCAGGAAGGAGAGAGGAAAGCTGAGACCAGACAGAAACGACGTTTATACTAGAGTTTAAAGTATGTACATCTAAACAAAGGAGGTGCCCTTCAGCCCCTGAGCTGCCTCAATTGCCATCCAAAGACCCCTGGGCCCTCTCCAATCAGAGCAAGGACAGGTGCCCAGACATCCAAAAAAAGACACATTACTACAGGATAGGAGAAGAGTGACTGTGAACCGTCAAAGCATGGATGCCAACAAAAGACAGGATGGTCTGGCACATAATTAGAAGCAACCCCTCATTTTTTCAAAATTGAAAAAGAAAAGCATTCTTTGCCTGTGTTCATAGATAAAAACTTGCACAAACCCAATAACTCAGCCACTTACGTTTCATGATTTTCTTTGCTAATCAGAAAGCCAGAAAGGACTACAATTGCTATTACACTGCCCTATGATGGCAATTCAAACAACACAGAAACCTCAACACATGCCATACAACATATACACCAGCAACCGATTCTATATTATTTCCAAGTCCTCCTTTAGAGGAGGGCAAACCTCAAATTTTTGAAAACTGCTGATTATTTTAAAAATATTCCTGAGGGGATCCCTGGGTGGCGCAGCGGTTTGGCGCCTGCCTTTGGCCCAGGGCGCGATCCTGGAGACCCGGGATCGAATCCCACGTCCGGCTCCCGGTGCATGGAGCCTGCTTCTCCCTCTGCCTGTGTCTCTGCCTCTCTCTCTCTCTTTCTGTGACTATCATAAATAAATAAAATAACAAAAATTTAAAAAAATAAAAAATAAAAAAATAAAAATATTCCTGAGAGCTGAAAAAGTGATGTTATCTACTGATGGGCACAGTTACCACAATATGTAGACATAACCTACTCTAGAAAAGACACGACATTTCAGGACAAGACTAATACTCTTCCATGTCAAAAGCATAATACAAAATAAAACATCCACTGGTATCTTCACATATTATATGACATACACAGGAAGTTTCTCAGTTGTAAAGCAATGACACTGGGTCTAGACGCTGAGTGGAATATGGTGTACTCGCAGTAGGATATAAGTAACTAGTACGCCTAAAAGAACAGAGTAGTCTCAATCGTAGCAGTCAACTTTGAGATGTAACCTTCCCTTATTAAACAAATATATGCTCCTTACAACAATTCTTAAAAAAAAAAAAGTGGGTGCCTGGCTGGCTCTAACGGTGAAGCCTCTTACCTCCGGCACAGATCATGATCTCAGGGTCCTGGGATCGAGCCCCGAATTGGGCTCCCTGCTCAGTGGGGAGCCTGCTTCTCCCTGTCCTCCATTCTTGTACCCCCTCTCACTATCTCGGTCTTTCTAAAATGAATAAAATCTTAAAAAAAGAAAGATAACAGATGCCCATTTGGACACACATATTCTTGTCATCTTAACAGTGTTTTTTTTTTTTTTTTTTTAAGATTGTATCTATTTATTTGAGAGAGAGTGCGTGCATACACGCACATGAAAGGGGGAAATGGGAGGGCAGAGGGAGATGGAGAAGCAGACTTCCCGCAGAGCAGGGAGACGGTGTGGTGTTCTACCCCAGGACTCTGGGACCATGACCTGAGCAAAAGGAGACGCCTAACCAACTGAGCCACCCAGGCATCCCTTAATGGTGTTTTAAATCTAGGTATGCATGGAGTATATCACACACAAACTCTTACATACAATTCCACCACACATACTGTTCTTCAACTTTTCCGGCTAAATATGGGAACTTCTTTCTATGTAGATAAATATATTTTAATGGCTATGTTAGTATTTTTTGAGCACAGTGTAATTTACATAAACTAAATGCCAAAAAAAGATTAGATAAATCAGAGCAATCTAAAAATCTATTTTAGTTTGTCTTACAGATTTCCCCATGTTCTAATTTATAGCTGTTTTTTGGCTTTGAATAAAGCTTGGTGATTAAGAACATTGGGAAAAAAGTTAGATGTGGGTTTGAATCTAGCATTTCTAAGCTATGCACCTTTGGAGTAATACCCTCTAATCCTCAACTCTCCTAAAATAGGGGCAAGAATCAATCCAACAGAGGGGCACCTGGATGGCTCTGTCACTTGAGTGGCCGACTCTTGACTTCAGCTCAGGTCATGGTCTCAGGGTCATGGGATCAAGCCCCACGTCAACCTCCACGCTCAGCCTGGAGTCTGCTTGAGATTCTCTGTCCTTCAGCCTCTGCTCCTCCCCCCTCCTCCCACTCATGCTTGTATGTGTGCTCTAAGATAGATAGATAGATAGATAGATAGATAGATAGATAGATAGATAAAAATCTTTAAAAGAATCAATTCAATAGAATTCATGGAGCACCTGAGAGCAGGCACTGGGAAAGCCAGTGGGTCCTCACAGGCAGCTGCTATCCCATCTTCATTATCATCCATAGGTAAGAAGTCCACCCTCCCTACAGGCATGCTATCTACACGGTAACATTTTAAAACATTGGGAATCCCTGGGTGGCTCAGTGGTTGAGTGTCTGCCTTCAGCTCAGGGCATGATCCTGGAGACCCAGGATCCAGTCCCACATGAGGCTCCTTGTAGGGAGCCTGTTTCTCCCTCTGCCTGTGTCTGCCTCTGTGTGTGTGTCTCTCATGAATAAATAAAATCTTTAAAAAAAAAATTTAAACATTGCAGCAACTTAAAAGCAAAATTATTTCTTCCTTTACCTTAATACAAAATGTCCCTCCTAGGGCTAGGATTGCAGATATTAGGAAACATTTCTTTCTTTCTTTTTTTTTTTTTTTTATTTGAGAGAGAAAGTAAACAAACGCGAGCAGGGGAAGGGCAGAGGGAGAAGGACAAGCAAACTCCCTGCTGAGCAGGGAGCCCAATGCAAGGTGATGTGGGGCTCAATCCCAGGACCCCATGATCAAGACCTGAGTAGAAGGCAGACACTTAACTGACTAAGCCACTCAGGAATCCCAGGAAACATTTCTTTAACAAAAATCACTTTTATGGTCTTGGCTTTAGAGGAGGGCGATTTTAAAGAAAATAAAAACATATCGACAGCTGTAAGACCACTGAAGAACAGGGATCCCTGGGTGGCGCAGCGGTTTAGCACCTGCCTTTGGCCCAGGGCGCGATCCTGGGGATCCGGGATCGAGTCCCACGTCCGGCTTCCGGTGCATGGAGCCTGCTTCTCCCTCTGCCTGTGTATCTGCCTCTCTCTCTCTCTGTGTGACTATCATAAATAAATAAAAATAAAAATAAAAAAGACCACTGAAGAATTTCCTATTTCCTAATTCAAAGTACAGATCCTAACAAATTACTAATAGCCAAGACAGACTTATTACAAATGACAGTCTGATTTTCATGTAATTTTGCACTCAAGGTAATTTAGAAATTTTTTTTTTAAAGATTTTATTTATTTATTCGTGAGACACACAAAGAGAGGCAGAGACACAGGCTGAGAGAGAACCAGCCTCCATGCAGGGAGCCCGATGAGGGACTCAATCCCGGGACTCTGGGATTACGCCCTGGGCCAAAGGCAGGCGCTCAACCGCTGAGCCACCCAGGTGTCCCTAGAAATTTTTCCATACTTCTATTTCATTTTTTAAAAGTGAGATAATAAATTTAATTTTACTCAAATGTTGTCACATCACTAAATCCAAGAAAAAGAACTGCTACTATTTCACACTCAGTGCAAAATGAGAAAAATGAAAATTAAAAGGACTAAAACTTTCACTCAAAAGAACTGACCAGGGCAGCCCGGGTGGGTCAGTGGTTTAGCACCACCTTCAGCCCAGGCCATGATCCTGGAGACCTGGGATTGAGTTCCACGTCGGGCTCCCTGGATGGAGCCTGCTTCTCCCTCTGTGTCTCTGCCTCTCTCTCTCTGTCTCATGAATGAATGAATGAATGAATGAATGAATGAATGAATACATACATACATACATAAAATCTAAAAAAAAAAAAAACAAAACTGACCATCAGAAGTGACACCAGCAAAACAGGTAAGAACCTCCAAGTTCTCATTCACACACACACACACACACACACACACACACACACACACACACACAAACACAGAGGAAAACAAGCAGCAACTGTCAGAACCAATGTGTGAAAACTCTGCAAGGCAGTCAGAAGTCTGCAATCACCAAGTGCTGCATCAGGAGAAAGGCACCACGGAATGGCAGGCAGGTTTTAGATTCTCCTGCTCCTGCCTACCCTCTCTGGCAGGGCAGCAGCAGGCCTTGGTGTTGAAGCACAAACGGTCTTAAGCAAACACAGTCTCACAGTGGTGGCAGCCTGGTTTGCCAGTATGGGGCTGTTTTCCTGGTTCTGGGGTTCACATTTATTGTGCATATCTATTCTAACCTGTCACAAGCTACCTTAAGGAGTGACACAGGCACTCCCGTGGTATTTCATTTAATTCAGGCTGAAAAAGCTTGAAAACACTGCAAGTTGAGTAACAGCCCTCAGAACCTGTGGCAAAAGATTACAGTCCAAACATACATTACCTAAGGTAAAAGCTGGGGAGTTTCTCTGGGAAATTAGGCCACTCAAAAGTAACAGGTTGGGCAGCACGGGTGGCTCAGTGGTTTAGCCCTGCCTTCAGCCTAGGGTGTGATCCTGGAGACCCAAGAATGAGTCCCTGCTGGAGCCTGCTTTTCTCCCTCTGCCTGTGTCTGTGCCTCTCTCTCTCTCTCTCTCTCTCTCTGTGTGTGTGTGTGTGTGTGTGTGTGTCATGAATAAATAAAAATCTTTTTAAAAAAAGTAACAGGTCATATTAAGAAGTTCAGAATACCCCACACATGTCAAGGGCAAGATGCATGCTTACACAAGACCTGAGAAGACTCTGGGTTTCCACCTTGGGCTGAATCCTAGGCATAGTGCAAGCCTGATCAAGAGCTGAAGGAGGGGCCAGGCAAAGAGCCAATTTAAAAGAATGGGAGACAGGAGAGCTGCCGATGTTCAGGAAATCTCTGTCGAAACACCAGCTAAACACAAGATATGAAACAAGACTTCAGGGACTACGCTGTCAAGGAATAAAATATTTGCATTAATAGTTTGGATAAATCAAATCTGATTTCTAGAGTTACTATATCGTAATAGCCAAATGTTTTCAAAGGCACACAAAGAACAAGAAACAAATCATAAGGCACACAAAGAACAAGAAAGCATGACTTAGTCAAAAGAACAAAATAAATGAACAGAAACCATCGCTATGGAGCACCTGGGTGCCTCAGTGGGTGAAGCATCTGCCTTCCGCTCAGGTCATGATTCCAGGGTCCTGGGATCAAGTCCTACATTGGGACTCTCCCCCAGCTTGTGCTTTCTCTCACTCACTGTCTTGCTCTCAAATAAAATCTTAAAAAAAAAAAAGAAAGAAAGAAAGAAATCATCTCTGAAGAAGGTGAGACACAAGCCTTGCTAAACAGACTTTATTATTTTTTTTAAAGATTTATTTATGGGATCCCTGGGTGGCTCAGAGGTTTAGCACCTGCCTTCGGCCCAGGTCATAATCCTGGAGTCCCGGGATCGAGTCCCACATAGGGCTCTCTGCATGGAGCTGCTTCTCCCTCTGCCCGTGTCTCTGTCTCTCTGTCTCTCTCTCTCTCTCTCTCTCTCTCTCTCTGTGTCTCTCATGAATACATAAATAAAATCTTTATAAAAAACAATAATAAAATAAAGATTTATTTATTTATTCATGAGACACACAGAAAGAGAGGCAGAGACACAGGCAGAGGGAGAAGCAGGCTCCCCGCAAAGGAGTCCTATACTTGATCCTGGATCCAGGATCACACCCTGAGCTGAAGACACCCAACCGCTGAGCCACTCAGGCATCCCTAGACAAAGACTTTAGAACAACCATGTCACAGGTACCCAGCTTAATCAGTTGGTGGAACATGTGACTCCTGATCTAAGGGTTCTAAATTAGAGCCCCATGTTGGGTGTAGAGATTACTCTAAAGTAAAATAAAAGTGTTTAAAAAAAACAACCATGTTATCTTTCTCCCCCCAAAAAACATAAAAAACAAACAAAAAACCATATTATATGCTCAAATAACTAAACAAAAATGCAAAGAACTAAAGGAAATCAGAAAAATTACAAAGGAACAAAACAGGAATATCAATAAAAAGGCAGAAATTATAAGAAGGGACAAAACAATAATTCTGAAGTTGAAAAGTACTATAACTTTAATAAAAGAAGACTGAAAGGAGCTTTCAAGGGCTCATGGGACATCAGTAAGTAGACCAACATACACTATATGGAAGTCCCAAAGAAGAAAAGAAAAAGCAGCAGAAGGAATATTTGAAAAAATAATGGCCAAAAACATCTTAAATCTAATCAAAGACATAAACCTACAAATCCAAGAAACTCCATAAACTCCAAATAGTACAAACTCAAAGGACCCACATCAAGACATTATAATTAACCATCAAAAGACAGAGAGACTCTTGAGCAGCAAGAGCAAAATAAACTGTCACATACAAGGACTCTCAATAAGGTTAATGGCTAACTTCTCATCCAAAACCATGAAGGCCAGAAGACAGTGGGATGACACTTAAAGTGATAAAAATAAAATAAATTTAAAAATTAAAGCTCTCTACTGAGAATTATATCTGGTAAATCCGTTCTTCAAAAATGAGAAAAATTAAGACATTCCTCAATAAATTGAGGGAATTAACACTAGGCCTGCCCTACAAGAAAGGCCAAAGGGAATCATTCAAATGAAAATTATAGATCACTAAACAGGGGATCCCTGGGTGGCTCAGCGGTTTGGCGCCTGCCTTTGGCCCAGGGCACAATCCTGGAGTCCCAGGATGGAGCTCCGCATCGGGCTCCCGGCATGGAACCTGCTTCTCCTCCTGTGTCTCTGCCTCTCTCTCTCTCTATCATAAAATAAATAAATAAATCTTAAAAAAAAAAAAAAAAAAAGATCACTAAACAGTTACTCAAAACCACATGAAGAGGGTCACTTGGGGGGCTAAATTAATTAAGCATGTGTCTTCACTTCAGGTCATGATCTCAGAGTCCTCCTCCTGGGTTTGAGTTCCGCATCAGCTCCCTGCTCAGTGAAGAGTCTGCTTCTCCCTCTGCCCCTCCCCTGACTCGTGCTCCCTACACCCTCCTCTAATAAATAAAAATGTTAAAAAAAAAAAAAAAAGAAGAAGAAGAAAAAGAAGAAGAAGAAATAAAGATCTCCAGTGAAGGTAAATACATGAGAATATAGAAAAGTTAGTATTATTGTAATTTTGATTTGCAATTCCACTTTTTTCTACAGGATTCAAAATACAAATGCATAAAAAATTATAAATATGTTATTTGGCACACAATGTATAAAGATGTAATCTGTGACAACAACATAAAAGGGAGGAGGGGGGATCCCTGGGTGGCTCAGCGGTTTGGCGCCTGCCTTTGGCCCAGGGCGTGATCCTGGAGTCCCGGGATCGAGTCCCACGTCGGGCTCCCGGCATGGAGCCTGCTTCTCCTTCCTCCTGTGTCTCTGCCTCTCTCTCTCTCTATGATAAATAAATAAATAAATCTTAAAAAAAAAAAAAAAAAGGGAGGAGGAAGGAAATATACAGGAGAATTTTTGAGGTTGGTACCAATTCAAAAATAGATGGCTTTAAATTTAGGATGTTAAATATAATCCACATGGTAACCACAGAGAAAATATCTTTAAAATATACACAAAAATAAATAAGAGAATCACAACAGTTTACTACAGAAAGAAGGAAAGAAAGAAAGAAAGAAAGAAAGAAAGAAAGAAAGAAATCCATCAACTAAACACAAAATCAGACTGTTAGGAAAAAAATGAGGGACAACAAAACTGTAAGAACAGCAGAACAGCTGAAGACTTTCCTA
Source organism: Vulpes vulpes (assembly GCF_048418805.1). Taxonomy (NCBI): domain Eukaryota; kingdom Metazoa; phylum Chordata; class Mammalia; order Carnivora; family Canidae; genus Vulpes; species Vulpes vulpes. The sequence continues at coordinate 451,831 of NC_132781.1, forward strand.
CCAGTAATCACTTTAAACATAAATGGATTAAACTCTCCAAAATACTTGAGACAAGAAATTTAAATATTTTTCTTTAAAAAAAATATTGATATTTACTCAGCCAATTCTCCTAGATCAGGCAAAGGCAATCCACACCACAACCCCATGAGGTCAATTCAGTAATATCCATGTTTACAGAAGAGAATCCTTGGGCTGAGAGATTAAATAGCCTGATCACATGGGGAGGAGACTCTCACCACCCCTGCCCAAGCAGTGCTATGACACCGATCCAGTAGTTTGATGAACATACACTGATGGGTGCCTGCGTTACTCATTTTTAGCTCACCCTCAATCTTTCCTTTGTGGAGAGAAACACACAGAAGGAAATAACAAGTAACCTGTGATTTGGTTCTTAAGTGAAAACCCGGGAAAACTGCCCTCTAAAGAACAGAGAGAGGGGACCTAAGACTTGACCTAGCACCTATTGGACACCAGGAACTGAGAGACCCTCAGTCTTCTCAGCAATAAAGTCTTTTTAATTTTGTTACTCATTTTTCATGTTTCATGGAGTCTTTTTATAAATATCTCTCTTTTATTTTTTCACAATTTTATCTTTTTTTTTTTTTAAGATTTTATTTATTTATTCATGAGAACACCCAGAGAGGAGAGAGAGGCAGAGACACAGGCAGATGGAGAAGCAGGCTCCCTGCAGGGAGCCCAACGTGGGACTCCAGGATCAGGCCCTGGGCTGAAGGCGGCGCTAAACCGCTGAGCCACCGGGGCTGCCCTCACAATTTTATCTTTTACAACAAAATTGCCTTACAGCTAATTAGTTAAGTGGCAAAAATGTTTGGAGTGAAAATACAGGACACAGGCAAAAATGCAGTATTGTTAAAATATCACCTACACACTCAAAATGCTACTATATACTGAAAGAGCAGAAAAAACATTAAGTGTCCAACTTACTTGTTTAGGGTTTTTTGTATCCCATCTGTTCAAGTAAAAGTCAAAAGATGAATTTCAAACTGCCAATTATTATGACAAAATACCATGAGAAAATGACATCTGACAGCAGTTTTTTGTAATGTGGTTGTAATGACATTAATGTCATACTCCCTCACATCATCAGTCATTTTTCAGGGGAATCAAGACCAAAAAAAAAAGGAACCACCCCACCAGAACAATTCAGTCTCTTTCCCCACATTAACTGTAAATGTTTTTACAATAATCTTAGCAATCTAACTAAAGCCAAAAAGATATGCCTGAGAGTACACATTCCAAGAGGGAGAACACTGGGCTACTTCCTAAAATACTAAGACCAATCATACAACCTAAATTTATAGAAGATGTTCTGTTGAGTGTACTTCCAAAACTGCAAAGGGAGTGATTCCACATCAGGCCTCTCCACCTCAGGCTTTTTAGAAAGGTGCCTGTCACTGAACTTGAAACAAATGTTTTGTTAGCTTAAAGATTTTAAGAGGGTACCGTATGTAAAAAAATTACTAAGATCCACTCACAATAGCACCAACTGTTATTATCAAATGCCATAAGATTGTGCTTGGCGGGGGAGGGTCTCCCTCTCCACTACTGACATCTGGGGCTGGATCATTATCTGGTGTGGGGGACCATCCTGTGCATTATGTTTAGCAACGGCCCTGGCCCACTAGATGCCGGAAGCAGCACCCCACTCCCAGTTGTGCCAACCTAATATGTCTCCAGATATTGCCAAATGTCCCAGGAAGGGAAGGGGATCCCGGTAAGAACCACTGTTGTACTCTAATATCTTTCACTGGTTAAGACACACACCCATTCTATCCCAAAAGACAAACTGCAGCAAAAGCCAAATAATGTCTAAAATCCCTATGGAATTCTCAACAGAGCACCAAACATACACTCTAGAAATTGATGGACGTAGGAAAGGCAGTTTTTTTGTTTTGTTTTTTTGTGTGTTTTTTTTTTTTTAAGAGTGCACTAGCGTGTGCATGGAATTAGAAAAGGGAAGGGACAGAGGGAGAGGGAGAGAGAGAATCTCAAGCAAACTCCAGGATGACCACAGAGCCTGACCTGGGGCTAGATCTCATGACCCCAAGATCATGACCTCAACCAAAATCAAGAGTCAGACACTTAGCTAACTGAGCCACCCATGTGCCCAAGGAAAGGCTTTCTAAAAAGTGCTTCCTAATCTCCCCATATAAGCACTTCCTGGGATGACAGCAGTTATTACCTTGTGGTGTTCAAACTGCTTCAAATCACAGAAATGGTGATGTGTGCCTTAAACAAGCCCTAGTATATTGTTTCATTAGCATATTCAAAAAATCTTCATCAAAAACTGGGACTGGAAGCGTGGGAGCTGACTTACTATATCATCATTATTTAAGATATTGTAAACTCCTCCAAAACCCAAACATAAAAGAAAACATGAGCTATGCAGAAATGTTAAACAGATAAGAATACTACCCAAGATGTTAATTTGCTTTCATTAAAAGTTTCCTTATTTTAGAAACCCTCTTCATTTTCAAAAATACAAAACAAAACAAAAAACACCTTTCTCCTCAGCAAAGCAAGAATAGTTGTATTTTCACAATGGAAAAATCTGTTGTTACTATAATAGTCTCATCTTCTGGAATATTTCCACCAATTATGCATGAAGCTTTGCTGAGCTTCTGCAACTCTGGATCTAGACATAAGTACTGGTAATGGGGGGGGGGGGGTCACGTGTGACTGGAATCCCATCACTAGACAGATGATCAGCACTTGAGAACGTTGACATAACAGTATCGTCCTAAATCAGGACTCAATGGGTACACGTATTTTGGATCTATACCAAGCGATGATGGCTCTGTGCCATTTCCAGGGGACACAAACACAGATGGGACTCAGTCCCCACACCAGGGAAGACCAACAGAAAAAAACCTGAGCACAAGATGATCAAGAGGGAACATCTCTCCCTTTCCTTAGCCTGACAGCACAAAGGGCCGGTGGCCTGCTAGTCCTGAGAAGAGGCTCCATGACCCACCACTACTAAGGGGTCCTGAGCACCACTGCCAGCCTGGAAAGCACTCCAGTGACACTACCGGCCTGCAGAGGAGTCCAGCTCCAGGTCCATGCTGCCTCCCAGAAAGAAACCACAGCCCAAGTTTCCAAAGTGTATGTGGTTCCTTACACTTCAAGAAGTAAAGCAGTTTTAAAAACTGAACTATAAACCACAAAATTCTTCAAATGGAGAGAGAAGCCATCCTTAACTTCCAAAACAACGGTTTGGCCAATGGCATTAATGAACAAGTATCCTTCGAATCAGACCACAAACAGGACATAACTTTTAACCAGTTCCCTTCCCTGACTTTGCACCTAAGGCAGAGGCATGTTTCCTTTTCAAAACCCTGAATCAGGAAAAGTTTGTGGTGATGCTTACATTTTGGAATGGAACAGAACCAGAACAGAGGCTTCAGGAGGAGGGCACACCAATGGACCTCTCCTGGCCCAGCCTGCTGGACACCACCAACCACATCCCACCACCTGTCTTTGTGTTCAGGTGCTAGGAGGAAGGGGCCAACTTCTCCCAGCTAAAGGAACTTCAAACTTCACTTACTCCAAGAGGCCCTAGATCAATTTGCTGCAGGCATGTGTGCGTGTGTATGGAGCTACGGGCAAGCTAAAGAGCACTGGCCGTTGGAACACTGCTGCCCTCGTGACACGTTTTCTGGCACATTAAGTCCTCATGGGCTCCTTCACACCAGGACAGGTGATGGACAAAACACATGCAAGCCCCTAATGTAGCAGGGACACTGACACAGGGCTAGTTGTATCATGCAATGTCAGACAGTTGTTATCCCAGGTTACACAGGAGAGAATATTCAAACAGGTTAAGTGGCAGGGCTGGAATCTAGCCGCAGGGTGTCCAGCTCCAGAGCCCCTCCTCACCGTCTGATACAGTCAGTACACATATGACCACCGCAGGTTACAAGTCCTCCCACACAGGCTTGTTTCTCAAAAGATGTTATAAATTCAAATTATTTTAAATCTAAACCATCTTAAACCACTCATTAAACATTAAAATAAACTGAGTTGGGGATCCCTGGGTGGCTCAGCGGTATAACGCCTGCCTTTGGCCCGGGGCGCAGTCCTGGAGACCCGGGATCGATTCCCACGTCGGACTCCCGGCGTGGAGCCTGCTTCTCCCTCTGCCTGTGTCTCTGCCTCTCTCTCTCTCTCTCTCTCTCTATGTCTATCATGAATAAATGGATAAAATCTTAAAAAATAAGTTTTACCACTGAAAGAATTACTACAGACTAAGTGAAGTGGAAGTTAACCGGGTTGTTGGGTTATTTTTAACTTAGTAAACTGACAATTATGTTAAAATAGATGCCCTGTGTTCTCAATATCTACAAATCAGTGATAAAATGTATCTCAATTTGGCAAATGAAAACATATTATAGCTTTTAAAGAAAAGCTCACAGTGGTCATTAAAAGCAATTCATTTGTACACTGGGCACTTTTCAAAGTGCAAAGCACCTCTGCCCCTCTACTATGCATATGCCATGACCTGTCACCTAGGCCTGGGTCCCGGAGCCCAGCAACCTTGGGTCCCTTTCTCAGCTTTGCATACAAGATCGTCAGTCTCAGGTCATAAAAGGAAGGCATCTCAACCAACCCTGCAGCCCTGGAACAAGAAAACACAACAGGCCTCACTAGCAGTCTACTCTGGTCTTCAAACAAGACATCCCCCACTGGATCTTCTACCGGGAACCCGGTCGACCTTCACACCTTGCCTGTGTCCACTCTGCATCCAACCAGGCCTCGGCCATGTCTCTCAGGGGTTCCTTACCCACTTCACCCTGGTGACCCACAGGGTCTCCACTCCTCCTAAGCCTACTCTTACTTCCATCCTCCTTACAACAGCCTCCTGCCTCACAAAGTTCTCACACTCTCACTTCCCCTCATTCTCCAGCCCCACACCCAGCCTCATTCCTCATCCTCCAAGAGGTCCTGAATGTCAAGGCCATGGCTCCTCATGGAACATGACATTGGTGACATCTGAGTCACTGCCCTTTCCTGAGGCCATCTCCCCTCCTGGAACTCTGCTTATTTCCCTCTGTTACTGGTATTCTCTGGGAATCTCAGTTCTGCCCCATGCCCATTTCTGAGCAGGACCACGTCACTGTGAATCCCTTCAGTTCTCTTCTTGGAGTCTTCGCCTGGCAAGCTCCAGAAGCCACTCTCTGCTCACCTCTCTTCAGTTCCCAACCTTCGAGGATGCTATCTCTGATTTAATGAGAAAGTCTTCAGATGTGACATTACCAAACTTAATCTGCAAGTTAAAACATGCCATACAAGAAGGAAGGAAGGGCTGTATCATGAGTGATTGGCAGCTAACCCAGCACAGGAACAAGGTCACTCTTCTAAACAAACACAAATGCAGTTTCAGGTGTTAAACAGCTTGCAGCAACAGTAAATTCAACGTGTTCTATTGGTTTGGCTTATTAGATAGTCTAGGGCCTTTCTGATCAAAAGTATGTCAAACTCACTTGACATTTCAAAGTATGTGAACAACTGTTAAAGAGTTGCTTATTTTTATTTATGAATTATACTTAGTTTGCTTCCATGGCAACAACAAGAGCAACAACACAGCCAGGCATTCCCGTACAGCAGATCTTCCTAAAACACTTTATTGCCCACTCAGGCACCAGACCAAGACCCTAGAAAAATAAGGACCCTGTCCTTAAAGACATTCTTCATTTTGTCACTGACCACACTGAAAATCCTCCCCGCCCAGGCCCAGGCAAACCTCACACTCCACAAGCAGGCCCCAGGTTCCTTCCAGGCTCGATCCCACCTTCTTCAGCACTAGGCTACTGGCCAGGGACACCCCTGAGGCCGCGTCCGCCTGCTCACTCCTAGGAGCACCCCCCACGCGCACACACACACACACAGGTGGCCCAGGGTTCTTCGACTGAGTCCACCCCAGAGAACTGCCCGCCCAGTACTAGTAACACCTGCCCCTCCAGTGAGTTAGACACTTCTGAAGAGGAAAAAGTTTGCATATCTGTACACACAGCCCCACATACTTGGCTGAAAATCAAGGATTTGTGGAAATCACCTGTTTTCTGGAAACCACACTCCCTGGCAGTCATGTGCATGCTCACACACTTGAGGACTCCAGCTGGGCCCACCAATCATCATGGAGAAACCATTTGTATTCAGACCTTACCCCAACCGTTTAAAATACAACACCCAACACACAAGATCATGATCCTCATCTTTCTCTTCCCCTTAAATTAGTACATTTGGTATTTTAATAAAACGATGAACCGTACTTCAAGCCCAAACTACTTATGCACTTTGCAAGTTTTCTGCATGTAAATTTCTAGCAAATACAAATACTAACTACAAATACAAATTCTCTCTAAAATCGGAATTGGACTTAGAAATCACTGTCATTCAAATCAGAGACCAACCACGGATCGCGCCTTTTTAAAATTTGTATGGGGATTTTCAATTCGGCGGACACATCTGCATAACGCCTCTAAATCACACAAGCTTTTAAACTTAGGCGACTTGACTTTTTAAACTTAGAACTTGAAAAAAAAATAAAAATAAAAAAATAAACTTAGAACTTGTAAAACCAACTTTAGTTTCAAGGAGGAGATTTTTAAAACGTCTCTTAACTATGTTTTACTAGTACCAACTGTCTTTTCACAGTTTCTTTCATGCCCCTGTATCTGTTAACCCCTCTACAGCAGACATGCAGGAAAGAGAGGTGCTCCAAAGTCCTACCAGTTACCCACGCACTTCACGCTCTAACAACGTCAAAATCCTTCTGTGAAAAAGAATCCCTGGGTCCCTAAGAAGCGCAGGGCTCGTGGAAGCCTTGGCAGCCCCGGACCTTCCCAGCGGCTCTGCCCGTGCTCAGCCCTTCTTCAGGGCTCACCGTACCCCTCAAAGGGGGTCTGATTTCTGCTTCGTCGCCAACAGCCAACCTCGCGTCCTTAGCGTGTCAACACGAACAGGCCTGGCCCATGACAATCAGAGAACTTCCCCTAAGAACTTCAAGACCCTCAGAGCAAAGACACAAAATCCTTTGCCGCGACACCAAGTTGTCTGTCAACGACCAAGTGTGGGGTCGGACAGCGGCTGCGGCGCACACCCCGCAGCCCTGCCACCCGCCCGGCGAGGCCTCAGTGGGCCTGGGAGCGGCGGGCGCAGCTTTCCGGCCGCCCGAGCACCGGAGCACAGCCCCGCCACGTACGAAAATCAGGGAATTAAGGAAAAGCAACAGCTCTTATCAGCATCCCCAGAAACTGAAAGCGGTTAAAAACGTGTTTGTGGACAAAGGCCGCATTTGCAACGATCTAGAAAGCAGCCCCTGAGGAGTAATTAGCATTTCCTAGACAGCAGCCTTGGTCGTTTTGTTTTTTTGCAAACAAAGTAAACGGCAACTTCACAGAACCAGAGGCGCAAGCGGAACGGCCGGGCCGCGCGCGACCCGACTGCCCCGGGGGAGCCCCCCTGACGGCCGCGCCCCCTCCTAACAGGTCCCAGCTCCTCGACGGCCTGAAGAGCAGAGTCGTGCTGGGAAGTGCCCAGTTTTCCCCAAATTTCTAGGTGCAGACTCTAGAGCGTGTCGGGAGGCGTCTGCGACGTGTGGGGCCGCTACCCCCACGGCGGCAGGGGAGTCCCTGCGGCCCAGAGCACATCTCCTCAGGCACCTCAGCGCGGAAAGGAAGTCTCCGGGCGGCCATGGGGGGGATTCGGATTCTGAGTCAAGGAAACGGAGGTTTCGGGTCGCGGCCGGGGCGCGCACGGGGGGGCTGCCAACGAGGCGGGGGTCCCGGGAAGGCGCGCCGGCCCACGCGGGGCCGTGGGGGGTCACGGGGGTCACGGGGGCGCTGCGGCCCGGGCCCACTCACACGCGCGGCAGCTGCAGCGGCGGCGCCCCGCGCCTCTGGAACACGCCGTCCACGAACACGCCGTTCTTGCCGAGGCAGCGCAGGTAGAAGTCGCCGCCCGCGTCGGGCCCGGGCTGCGCCGACGGCTCCGGGGCCGCCCCGCCATGGCCGCCGCCGCCCGGGGGCGTGAAGATCTCGAGGTGGCGCCGCGAGATGAAGCTCGAGTGGCCCATGCTCACGTCCACCGAGCCCTGCGACGAGTTGCGCCCGATGGTCACCGAGCGCTTCTTCATCAGGTACTCGAACTCGCGGCCCTCGAGGCGCGCCACGGCCCAGCCGCCCGGCGGCGACCCGCCGCCCGCGCCCCCGCCGCCCCCGGCCCCGCCGCCCGCGGGAGGCCCGCCCGCGCCCGGGAGCGCCGCGGCCGCCGCCATGGGCCTGCGAGGGCCCGGGCCGCCTTCCGCCGCCGCCGCCGCCGCCACGGAGCTGAGGGCCGCGCGAGGCCGCCGGCCGGCGAGCGACGAGCGGCGGCGAGGGGCGGGACACGCGCGGCGCGCTGCGAGCCGGCGGGCGCCGCTGACGGACGGCCGCGCGGGCCAATGGGCGCGCGCGCAGCAGTGGGGCTACCGCGGCCGGCCAATGGGCACGCACGCCGCCCGGGAGCCCGCACGTCCTCCGCGGCGCACGGCGCAGGCGCGGCCCCAGCGGCCTGGAAAACCCGGGGCGGAGCGCGGCCGGCGCGGGGCTGCGGGGGGCTGGCCGCGGGTCGAGGTCGCGGCGGGGCGGCGGCCGGGGTGGCGCGCGGGGGCGGGGCGGGGACGGGGAGGGGCGCTCCCGGCACACGGAGCTGCCCGACGCCCGCGGGTGGCACCGCGGACCCCCCCCCGCCGCGGAGCGCCGACTTGCCCCCGCGGGCCCGCGCCCACGGCTCGGTACACGAGGTCGGAGTGTGGAAGCGGCAAGCGGGAGGCTCCGGTCGCGGGCGAGCTGCGGCGGCGCCTGTCCGGCCGCTGGAGGTCAAGCCCCGCGGTCGGGGTGCGGGTCGCTGGAAAAGCCCGACTTTCAGGCAACAAACAGGCAGGCGGCCTGCCCCGACGTGCGCTTCGCGGACGCGCACAGGCCCGCGGAGCGCCCCACGCGGCGGCGGCACGCGTGAGCCTCAAACCCAGCGTCGCGCCGACGGGGAGGTGCTGGGGCCCCGCACGGATGCGGGTCCGCGGCGTCCTTGCACGTGGTCACACGCCCCGCGACGAAAAGCCGGGTCATGCCGCGCAGCACTGGTAGGGGCCGCACGGTCCTGAGAAGAGCCCCCACCCCCACCCCGGTGCGGGGACACTCAGGGCGCCAGCTCAGAGGCTGCTCGGAGCCATCGGCCTGCGTGCGAGGAGGAGGACCCGAGGGCGCCATGCGGGACGGCTCGGCGCGGGGCGCAGGCAGCACCGGAGGACGCCCGCGAGGTCGGGGAGGTGCAAGGCACACACGGACCCAGCCTGACCAAGACTTGTTCTTCCATTCAGGTGTGCGCCGAGCATCCAGGCTAGGCCAGACGCAGGGGCAGAAGAGAGCAGGTGCTTATGCAGGCGCACACCTGGAGTAAGTGCGGACGCCGAAGAGCAGCAGGTGCTGAGCCACGACTATTGTCCACCCAATGGAGGGGAGCAATATCGGTGCATATGTCGGTTTTGATCAAGACAAACAACGACGGACGCCCGGGTGGCTCAGGGGTTGAGCGTCTGCCTTCAGCTCCGGACGTGATCCCGGGATCTGGGATCCAGCCCCACATCGGGCTCCTGCGTGGAGCCTGCTTCTCCCTCTGCCTCTGCCTCTGTCTCTCATGAATAAACAAAATCTCTAAAAAAGGAAAAAAGACTAAAAACGAGTATATTGGAGATTTATCTCTTAATAATATGGGCTTTTTTTCCAGGGCTTTCCCCCACTCCCCCAACACCTAGTCCAGGGCTTTTTTTCTCCCTCAACACCTAGTTCATATATCCAGTGATGAGAATTGCTGGAGTGAGGCAGGGCACAGAACCAGTATTCCCTATTTTTCATAACTGTATGCACATAAGTAAACATAACTAGAAGTTTCATTAGAGTGACCTAACACTGTTCTTTGACCCTCTTCTAGTTGCAGGTGGTACGTGAGGGTTGAAACCTTGTGGGACTGGGAGACGCTGGGTCTTGGTGCAGCCAAAGCAGCACTGAAACACCACAAACACCACGCCCTAGGAATAAGGGCTACACACCAGGAGTAAAGATAAAGCAGAATATTTCAAATGAAGAGCTCATTAAATTTTCTGAACACCAGAATGGACACACTAAAGAGGATTTTTCAACTCAAAGTTTCATCAGTAGAAATCATCCGAAAACAGAAGAAAAAAAAAATAGGATGAGAAAAAAAATAACAGAAAGGAATATTAGAGACCTATGGGACAAGATCAAACGGTCCAGTGTGTGTGAAGTGAAGTTGGATGTCTAGAAGGAAGGGAAAAGAAATTGGAGCAGTAGAAATATTTGAAAAGAGAATGTGTAAGAATTTTACAAATTTGTAAGAGTACACTGACCTACAAATCCCGAGAATTTAGCAAACCCCAACGAGGACAAATTCAACAAAAAACACTTGGAGGCATATCATGGTCCAACTTCCAAAGGTAAAAATAAAAGTCATCAAAGGAGGGCAGCCTGGTAACTCCGTGGTTGAGCATCTGCCTTTGGCTCAGGGCGTGACCCCGGGGTCCTGGGATCAATTCCCACATCCCGCTCCCTGCATGGAGCCTGCTTCTCCCTCTGCCTCTCTCTCTCTCTCTCTCTCTCTCTCTCTCTGTGTATCTCATGAATAAATGAATAAAATCTTTTTTAAAATTATTTTTAAAAAGTCCTAAAAGGAGAAAAAATATTTTTTAAAGTTTTATTTATTTATTATAGAGAGAGAGCACATGGGGGAGGGCAGAGGGCAGGGAGAGGGAGAATCCCAAGCAGGCCCCCTGCTGAGTGTGAAGCAGGATGTGGGGCTCAATCTCACGACTGGAGTTCACAACCTGAGGTGATGACCTGAGCTGAAACCAGGATTTGGATGCTCAACCGGCTGCGCCACCCAGGCATCCCTAAAAGAGGACAAATATTTAAGAGACTTATTACATTCAGGGAAACTTCATTGAGAATGACTTCTCAAAAGCAGCGGGCCCCGGAAACCAACAGGTGGCACTTGCAAAATGCTAGCGGTCACACGGTCCTTGGGACTAGTACTTAATACCTAACAAAAATATCCTTCAAAAATTAAGGATGTATTTAACTTTTAACATCTGTAGTAAAAGGCATTTCAGGGGCACCTGGGTGGCTCAGTGGGTGAAGCATCTGCCTTTGGTTCAGATCATGACCTCAGGGTCCTGGGGTCGAGTCCTACATGGGGGTCCCTGCTCAGCGGGAGCCTGCTTCTCCCTCCCCCTCTGCCCTCCCTCGTGCTCACTTGTTCTCTCTCAAATAAATAAATAAAATCTTAAAAAAAAAAAAAAGGAAGGATTTCAGATAAACAAAAGAACACTGTCACCAGAAGACCTGGCCTTCAGAAAAATACTGACGTTCTTCAGGCCTGAGGAAAGCGACCCCCGTGGAATCCCAGATCTGCCCTAAGGAATGAAGGACACCTGAACAGGATGACACGGGTGACTATAAGAGACATTCAAGGGGGATCCCTGGGTGGCGCACTGGTTTGGCGCCTGCCTTTGGCCCAGGGCGCGATCCTGGAGACCCGGGATCGAATCCCACGTCGGGCTCCCGGTGCATGGAGCCTGCTTCTCCCTCTGCCTGTGTTTCTGCCTCTCTCTCTCTCTCTCTCTCTCTCTCTCTCTCTCTCTCTCTCTGTGACTATCATAAATAAATAAAAATTAAAAAAAAAAAAAGAGACATTCAAGGGATCCCTGGGTGGCTGAGCGGTTTGGCGCCTGCCTTCGGCCCAAGGTATAATCCTGGAGCCCCGGGATCGAGTCCCATGTCAGGCTCCCTGCATGGAGCCTGTCTCTGCCTCTCTCTGTGTCTCTTTCTCTCTCTCTCATAAATAAAAATTTAAAAGTCTTTTAAAAAAGAGACATTCAGGGATCCCTGGGTGGCGCAGCGGTTTGGCGCCTGCCTTTGGCCCGGGGCGCGATCCTGGAGACCCGGGATCGAATCCCACGTCGGGCTCCCAGTGCATGGAGCCTGCTTCTCCCTCTGCCTATGTCTCTGCTTCTCTCTCTCTCACTGTGTGCCTATCATAAATAAATAAAATTTAAAAAAAATTAAAAAAAAAAAGAGACATTCAAAATAATTTCTTGAAAAGATTATCAGATGACTGCTCAAAGCAGATTGTAAAGTCACGTGTTGTGGGTTTTAGAGCAATGGTGTGCAGTTCCGAGCCACACCAGGACACGTCCCGTACAGGAGCCGCCGCCGCAGAGGCCTCGCGTGCGCTTCCAGTGTGGCTGGCATGAATGAGGAGCTGAACTGTAAAGTTGTACTTGGTTATAATTAATGTAACTTGACGTTTAGCTAGCCACAGGTGGCTACTGGCTACCAGGGCAGGCAATGCAACCCTCAGAAATAAAAAGGTCGCAGGAGAACAAAAGGTTAGGAGGCAGGTTGGTGTTATTTCACTGTTGCATGGTCGGTCGAACGCTGTATGATTTCAAAGTGAACTGTAATTCCCAGCTCAGCCGTAAGTATAAATGTATATATCACATATGAGGCCCTGTAATAGCTACATATTAAAAATACAATAGAGGAGATGAATGGAATTATGAATAGTCCAATAGCGAGCAAGAAAGAATAGACGCAACAAATACAGAGCAAGGGAGTGGCTTTAAACCCAACTGGGGGGATCCCTGGGTGGCGCAGCGGTTTGGCGCCTGCCTTTGGCCCAGCGCGCCATCCTGGAGACCTGGGATCGAATCCCACGTCAGGCTCCCGGTGCACGGAGCCTGCTTCTCCCTATGCCTGTGTCTCTGCCTCTCTCTCTCTCTCTCTCTCTCTCTCTCTCTCTCTGTGACTATCATAAATATAAAAAAATAAAAAATAAATAAATAAAAAATAAAATCGTTTAAAAAAATAAATAAACTCAACTGGGTCAATCACATTAAATGTAAATGCCTGGACCACTGCAATTAGAGCCAGAAACTTTGAATAATGACTTTACAAAACACGCTTTCCATCTAAAGACCAAGACAAACCAAAGATACGAGGATGGAACAAGAAGCATCACCCAGACACACATCCTGTGATCGCCGGTGACACCGACATGAGACGAGGCCACACCCTGTCGGGACCGTTAAGGGACAGGGTCAGCTCAGCAGGAACGTGCAAGAATCCCAAGCGCGCGTCAGAACCGAACTCCCAGGGCGCCCGCAGGCTCGGTCAGTGGAGTGTGCGGCTCTGGATGTCGGGGTTGTGGGCTCGGATCCCTACACTGGGTGTGGAGATGACTTAGATGAAATCTTTAAAAACAAACAAACAAAAAAACAGAAACAACTTCCAAGTGTTCAAAGCAAAACTTGACAGAACCGAAATGAGGGAAGAACCCACAGATGCAGCTCAAGATGTTAACACTATGTAGTTACTCGAGGGGGCCAGCGGAGAAGTCCAGACGGAAAGGACAGCAAAGGAGGCCTGGCCCGTCCCGAGTTACCATCGGGCAGGCTCTGCTGGAGGAGGCGCCTTCAGAAGTGTGTGTGTGCGGCGTGCCAGGTGCTGAAAGGACTCGTGGATCCTGACTCAGGCCGTCCTCGCGCCCCACGTGCGCCTGACAGATGCTCCGCGGCCGGCACATCACCCTGGGCCGCGGGGGACGGGGAGGCCGCTCGCCCCGGATCCCCTGGGCCACGGGGGGCACAGCCTGGCGGGCCCTCCACCACCTCCCTGGAGAGCCGAGGGGCAGGCCGCCGCTACGGGCCGCTCACGGCGACAAGGGGTGCTTGGTACGTTGCAATCGTGAATTGCCGTAGTTCCTACGAAACAGAAATTCAGGGCACCGTCCAGCTCTGCGGCGGTCTCATTTAACAAACGCGCGCACCCTGCGCTTGGAAGCCTGTGCCCTAAGGATACACCCCACGCCTCAGCATTCCTCCCCGAACTGCAACGCCGTCCCCGGGAGAGCGCCACACCCAGCAGAGGCCACTTCCCGCAGAGACCCCGTGGCCAGCTCTCGCCCAAATGGCCTCGTCCTCCCACTGCTCCCGAGCGGCGTCGCCCACCAATCCAGTCGCCTCCTGACGTCGTACACACACGGGGCACCTGAACAACTCGAAGGCCAGGGCACAGCTCCCAGCACAGCCAGTACTGGGTACGACCTGACTCCCTGCAAACCGTACTACGAGGCCACCGTCGCTCGGAAGCCTACCAATAGCAGTTGATTAACAACATGTTGTACCTTAAATGTTTTGTGTACTGTATCCTCACCAAAGAAAATAAGCGAGACTAAGAAGCTGGTGAAATCATAAGAGAACACAAGGTGGTGGGACGCTTGGGTGGCTCAGCAGTGGAGCCTCTGCCTTTGGCTCAGGGCGTGACCCCGGGGTTCCGGGATCGAGTTCCGTGTCGGGCTCCCCGCAGGGAACCGGCTTCTCCCTCGGCCTGTGTCTCCGCCTCTCTGTGTGTGTCTCTCAAGTATAAGTAAAAATAAAATCTAAAACACAAAAAAGCAAAAAACATTGCTACTCCATTGTATGGGGAAAAATCCACCTGTAAGTGGACCTACGTGGTTCAAACTCATGAGGTGCAGGGCGCCTGGCCCCAGGATGCTGTAACCTGTGTGTAACAGTTGTTGGACATTTAGTAACTGATGGGCTGGTGATGTTTCTTGCTGCCTTCCTCTCGTGGTTACTTAGTTTCTGTGATGTTAGGTCCTATCTCCTCAGCTGCAGAGACTTCCATTTATTCTTTTCTTTTTTTAAAAAGATTTTATTTGGGGATCCCTGGGTGGCTCAGCGGTTTAGCGCGTGCGCGCGCGCGCTCTCTCTCTCTCATGAATAAATAAAATATTTTATTTTTATTATTTTTTAAAAATAAAATCTTTTTAAAAAACTTTTATTTTTTTTATTTATTCATGAGAGACACACACAGAGAGAGGCAGAGACACAGGCAGAGGGAGAAGCAGGCTCCCTGCCGGGAGCCCCATGCGGGACTCAATCCCAGGACCATGGATCACGCCCTGGGTCGAAGGCAGGCGCTAAACCGCTGAGCCCCCCAGGGATCCCCTATGCTGTAAATTTAAAGAGTATTATCATGGATGTAAGTACTATATTCAATAAAGGACAAATTTCACATTTTCTGGTTTTCTTCTTTGAGAAACACCAGTACTACACGGTAAAAAATCATCACCATGAGCTCTCTGCTACCCAGCCTCCTGAGGATGAACTGTTGTAGTTGATTAAACACCCTGGGCTCAGGGGCAGGTGTGTTTGTCCATCAGCATCTGCACAGCACCCAGCAGGCAGTAGGTATTTCATACATTTGTCACATTGCTGCACTGAATTGAGGTCTACTTGATAAAGAAATCCTAATTTATATGATTATGAAGCTTCAAATAGTTGTGATACAATCACAACATCACAACCACCTGACCTTAAAAGCTTACTGACGCACCTCCTCTTGTGGACCATTCAGGAGTCTGGCGGTCTCTTGGTGCCCATAAGCGTAATAACCAATATCATTTTTTCACGGTCATGATATATATGGAGAAGTACTTGTCAACATAGAGCTCACCCCAAGTGTTGGAGTAGCTATATTGGTATAGATTCTTAAACAAAAGCAACAGATACTTGAATATTGATTTGCTAAACTTCTGCCCTGTTGGATCTGTAGAGTAAGCATCATCCCGATCAAAACCTCAGCCACGGATCCCTGGGTGGTGCAGGTTTAGCGCCTGCCTTTGGCCCAGGGCGCGATCCTGGAGACCCGGGATCGAATCCCACGTTGGGCTCCCGGTGCACGGAGCCTACTTCTCCCTCTGCCTGGGTCTCTGCCTCTCTCTCTTTCTGTGTGTGACTATCATAAATAAATTAAAAATTAAAAAAAAACACCTCAGCTGGTTTTTTTTTTTTTGTAGAAATTGACAATCCAATTTTCTTCTTCTTTTTTTTCTTTTTAAGATTATATTTATTTATTCATGAGAGACACAGAGAGAGATAGGCAGAGACCCAGGCAGAGGGAGAAGCAGGCTCCATGCAGGGAGCCCGACGTGGGACTCGATCCTGGGATCCTGGGATCACGCCCTGAGCCGAAGGCAGACGCTCCACCACCGAGCCACCCAGGCGTCCCAGTCTTATGCATTTCCATATGATTATGAAAATTGGGGGCACCTGGGTGGCTCGGTGGTGGAGCGTCTGCCTTCGGCTCAGGGCGTGACCGCAAGGTCCTGGGATCGAGTCCTGCATCAGGCTCCCCACATGGAGCCTGCGTCTCCCTCTGCCTGTGTCTCTGCCTCTCTCTCTCTCTCTGTGTCTCTCATGAATAAATAAATAAAATATTTAAAAATAAATGCTAAATTTTATAAAATAGGCGAGAGGCTTGAGCAGCAACTTCATGAGTATGAATGGCCAGTGTGTTAAAAGTGTGCAGCATCATTAGTCATCAGGGAAATGCAAATTGAAACCACAGACACGGGCAGGACGGCTAACGTTACTAAGTCCACCGTCCACAGGTGCAGATGACGATGTGCAGCAACTGCGGCTCTCACACGGGGTTGGCGGGACGCAGCACGGGGCGACCACGGTGGGAAGCAGTTTGGCAGCTTCCTTGTGACGCTACACAACCCAGCCGTCCGGCTCCCAGGTACTTCCCCACGAGAAAGCAAAGCCCGTGCCTACAGGATGGCTGCGACGGGAGTCTTCACGGCAGCTTTATGCAAAATAATCAAAACTGAAGCAGCCTGGGGCACCTGGGCGGCTCATCGGTCAAGCGTCCAGCCGCTGATGTCAGCTCAGGTCGTGATCTCAGGGTCGTGGGGTCGAGCCCCGCGTGGGGCTCCGCACTCGGCGGGGAGTCAGCTTGGGCCTCTCTCCCTCTCCCTTCCCTCCACTCGCTCTCTCTCAAATAAGTAAATAAATCTTTAAAAACAAACAAAAAGCCTGAAACAGCCCCAGTGTCTTCGACAAGTAAGTAAACCAACCACGGCGCATCCACGCGACGGAGTGGCCAGTGAGGCAGGGCTGCCCCCCAAGGCCCGGCCGCAGTCACCGGTGCCGCCTCTCACGCGTGCCTCCGGGCTGCGTCCCGAGCGGACTGCGGGAAGTGTTCTGAGTTTCCACAGAAAGGTAATTAGGAGCCAGCAAGGTGCAAGGTATACAGGCCTCTGACCGGGCAGTCGCCGAGCTAGAACGCGCCGGCGCACAGCTGTCCGTCCCTGCCCTGCGGGCGAACAGAGGATCCACGGACACGTCCACGGCCACCCGCATTGGCCGGTGGCATATCTCCTGGGGAAGAAGTGGACGGTGGGTGCTCAGCTGTGGACAAGGCCGACCGGCCGCCTGGTCACCAACAGAGTCCACGGCCATATTCACCAACTGCTACCAGGAGCTACTCCCATTTCTTAGGATTCTGTCCTTTTCCATTTAAAAATTAATGTCTGGGATCCCTGGGTGGCGCAGCGGTTTAGCGCCTGCCTTTGGCCCAGGGCGCGATCTTGGAGACCCGGGATCGAATCCCACGTCGGGCTCCCGGTGCATGGAGCCTGCTTCTCCCTCTGCCTGTGTCTCTGCCTCTCTCTCTCTCTCTCTCTCTGTGTGTGTGTGTGTGATTATCATAAAAAAAATAATAATAATAAAAATAAAAATTAATGTCTTACTTTGCCATTTCAATTTAAAATTACATTTTGATTAAGGTTGGAACACATAATTAGATCACTTAGAAGGTAAAAATTGGTAAGTTTTAAATCCCATCCGAGTTTAGGAGAGAGCTTTATAGATGAATAACACATCCATCTCTAACTGAACTTCATCCTAAACAAATGAGAGCTTTAGAGATGAATCTGATGATACCAACTTTTAAAAGAAAATCATTAAATTATTGATATTAAGTGGACTTGAAAGTGTGTGTTTCTAAGGCCTCCTTCACCCAAGTCTCTTCTCCGCAGACGACCCCCAGGAGCTCTGGAGATGGGGGGAGGCGTGTTCCCACCCCGAGTACTCCAGGGGCAGGCTCGACGGGTGTGTCGGGGTGCGCGTCCTGCACACGTCGTGGAGCTATGTGCGTTTACCTGCCTGGTTAAGGCAGTGCCCCCCGGAGGTGACCAGGGGCGGGCGGGCCCTACACGAGTGGCCCCACACGCCCCCCAACCACATGTACGAGCTTGACAAGAGCACTAGAGATGGCCTGGTCGGGGTGGGAGTGAAGGCACGCAGCACGTGGCCCTCGCGGTGCCCAGCGACCCTCGGCCGGCCGGCCACAGACCCCCTAGCACGAAGGTCCAGGGCCCCCCCGCCCCGGGCCACCTTTCTGAATCTCTGAGCCGACGCTGGTGTCCTCCAAGGTGCAAAACACAGACTGTGGGACAGACGGGAGTGAAAGCACAGCTGCGGGCGCCCTCGGCTCAGGTGTGGCCCCGGGTCCTGGGATCGAGTCCTGCCTCGGCTCTGTTCCTCCCTCTGCCTCTGCCTCTGCTTGTGCGCTCTCGCTCTCTCTGTCAAACAAATAAGTAAAATCTTTTAAAAAATTAAACAGCGAGACGGCGCTGGTTTCCGAGCAGAGGGACCTGCCGGCTCCCGGGAGGGGAAGCGGGGGTCTGAGCGCACACGCCTCCTGCCCGGAGCCGCAGCAGCAGCCGCCGGCCCTCCGCGCCCCCCCAGGGGCCAGCCCCACGACACCGCCCTCGCCTGGGACGCAGTTGGGGGTGACCTTACCATACTGATTCCCACGGTGGCCCGTGCGGAGACCGTCCTCAGCCTGCGGCCCGGCTGCGTGGGGCGCGTGCGCGGCAGCCGGTGCTCGTTGGGGAGCCCAGCGTGGGGCCGCCCCCAGGCCCTGAGCCCAAGGCAGAGCTGCGGCGACCGTCCGGTGCCCCCCGCGCCTGGCCAACAGGCACCTGGAGGCCTCGGCGCCCCAGAGGCCATTTCGCGCTCACGGAGGCCGCGGCGCTGCCTGCAGGAGCCGGAAGCCCGAGGCAGGGCAGCCCTGCCCCCAGGACCGCGGCACAGAGAGAGAAGCCCACGGTTTCCAAAAGCGGGCAAGGAGGAGTTCTGACGCCGGAGAGCGGACGCAGGGTGCGGAGAGACTAGAAGAGTCTCCAAGGCTCTGGGCTGCGCAGGCTCCCGCCAACCCCCAGGGGACACTGTCAGACCCGGTGGCAGGGCAGGCCCGTGCCCGAGATGCCACGGCCCGGGGACGCCAGCAGCACTCCCCGGGGGAGGAAGCGGAGCTCCCCGGAGAAGCTCGGGGGTCCCCGGACCCGCCAAGCTGTTCTCCGGGGGCCACGCCAATCCGTGTTCCCAGCAGCCGCGCAGGAGGGCTCCTGTCACCCCACTTTCCACCATGGGGTGCGGCAGCCGCATTAGGGGGTGCACTGTGGTCCCCAGGCCCGGGACGCCCGGCATCGTGTCCTGGGCCGACCGGCCACGATCAGAGCAAGGGACTCTTGGCCCCTGGTGGTGCTTTCAGGACCAGAGTGATGGGCGTGTGTACGTGCCGACGGGGCCTCAGTGGGGAGGGGACTCGCACCCAGGACGGGGGAGGTGAGCCTGTGTGTGGGGTCACATGGGGGGCTGGACCCCAGGCTGAGGAGAGCTGGCGACCTCAGGGGTAGGTCCTCTGCTCAGCTGGGACGTCCACGCAGGGCCAACCCCGGGAGGCTGGCAAACACGGCCCTGCCCAGGGGCCTGCGTGACGGAGGTGCCTCCTGGCGTCTGCAGCGCATCCCCGTAGCTGCGCTGCCCAGCTGCCCAGGTGCTCACCGGGCCAGAGGCTGCCCAGGGGGCCCTGTCCTGCAGTCCTGCTGCACAGGAGCATGTCGGGAGGGGACAGGCTGTGAAGGTGTACTGACCAGCAGAGTGCAGCATCCCCCCAGCATCACGCGTCCCAACTGAGCTAAGGCCCCACCGCGTGGATGCGGGTCAGGCCGGAGCACGCCCGTGTGGGAACATATTCTGCACAAGCGGCCCCCACCGTCCCAGCCAATGCTTCTCCCCCTTAGTGTCTCAGAACGCCCGTGCTTGGGGACACACCCGTAGCAGCACCGCCAGCGAGCCCTCGGCGGGGGAAGGCCAGCCTCTGACGCCAGACAGCGCACACCAATCTTAGCATATCTGAAGCATCTTGTCCCAAATCTGGAAGTGTCAGAAGAAATAACTCTCGGACTGGTAGCGACTCAGCCAAAGGGCCTAAAGAAACGTGTGTCTCAGTGACACAACTCCACACGCACAGCACAGTCCCGTCCGGGGGCGCAGTTTCTCCATCACACCGTCACAGATCCCAACGCCGCGAGGAGCAATTTCAAAATGCTTTTGAGCTGCCCTGTTAGCCTTAAGTTCAGACTAACTTTGCACACTTTAGAATTACTGATCATAGGAAGTCCAGACATGACCGGAAGGAAATGTGCTACAGAAAGGAGAAGTTAAAACAAAAAGTCTCGTAGACAATTCAAAAAAAATCAAAAGTGTATCACAGTGGAAACCAAAAACACTAATGGTCAAAATCATGAATAGCTAAGAAAATATGGATAATGGAAATGACACAGAAATGGAAGGTATTCTGAGACCCAGGACACCCCTAAACAGGAAGCAAAAAAGCAGAAGGAAAGAGAAGCAGAAGGAAGATGGTAACGGACGGGAAGCCAGGATGCCGCTCGCCAGCAGGGCGCCCCGGGGGCCCAGAGCCCCCGACTTTGAGATCCGTGGGCTTCGTGGAGTCCTCTGATCCTCCATTACACCTGTTACCATGAGTGAGAATTCCCTCAATCACATATAAGGAAAAATCCACATTTTGGATCATGATCCCATTTACAGAGATCAAGGTAACGTACAATCGGCAAGAGATGCTTCTCAAAACATTTCGAGTTTTTTTTTTCAGTTGTCCTGCATCTATTTAAAAGATTTTACGTAAAAAAATAAAAATAAAAAAAAATAAATGATTTTACGTAATCTCTGCACCTAATGTGGGTCCCGAATTTATAACCCCAAGACAAAGAGCTGCATGCTTCGGTGACTGAGCCTGCCGATGCCCCCGAAAGAAGTCCTTTTAACAGGAAGACAGCTACATCGCCTTGACGGGCTTGCTCCGAGGCCGCAGGTCGCCTGTATTGTTCGCTTATAATTAGTTTCAACACAGACGCGTCCTCAGAACCGCCACAGGCACGAGACTCCACAGGCCCGCAGACACGGAACGCACGAAGTCCGATTCTTGAAGAGGCAGGAGTCACAGCGGGAAGTGGCTTCCCTCCCTTCCTGGTCCGACCTGGAACCCTGGCCAGCCCGACACCGAGGCCGCTGCACAGCCCAGGCCAGTCCCTGCGCCCAGGCGCCTGGAGCTCCTGGGGACCGTCGGGGACCGTCAGCTCCCGCAGGCGCCCTGGCCGCGGGACAGCAGTGCTGGTGGCCCGGCACACCGCCAAGAGGCAGGCAGAGCTGACGATCTTTTCTCTAAACTACTAACAGTCTTTAAAAAAGCAAAATTTGATCGACTCCGTGTTCTATCTGCTCCATGAAAACGGCACGTCACCAAATCTTTGTCAGGAAGCGAGATCATCAAAACACGTAGAAGAAAATAAGTAAGGGGTGCGGCAGGCAGGGAGTCGGGGAGAGGGTTCACTGCGCGAAGGCGGCCGCGCTCAGCAGCCGGGCGACGTGGGCTTGTCTTCCCCGCCAACTGCACCTCCATGCCTAATTGTCAATTTTTCATAGAAAGGTGCTGTGACGGGCACACGCTGTGACCTCACTGTCCTGCGCTGGTGTAGGTCCTCCCTGACCCTGACCCGCAGGTGGGTGAGCTCCCTGACCCTGACCTGCAGGTGGGTGACCTCCCTGACCCTGACCTGCAGGCGGGTGACCTCCCTGACCCTGACCTGCAGGTGGGTGACCTCCCTGACCCTGACCCGCAGGTGGGTGAGCTCCCTGACCCTGACCTGCAGGCGGGTGACCTCCCTGACCCTGACCTGCAGGCGGGTGACCTCCCTGACCCTGACCTGCAGGCGGGTGACCTCCCTGACCCTGACCTGCAGGTGGATGACCTCCCTGACCCTGACCCACAGGCAGGTGACTGCCTCTCCCCAACCCTGACCCTGACCTGCAGGCGGGTGACCTTCCTGACCCTGACCCAGGGGCGAGTGACCTCCCTGACCCTGACCCACAGGCAGGTGACCGCCCCGCCCCCGTGACCGTGACCCGCGGGCGGGTGACCTCCCTGACACCGACCCCGACCCGCGGGCGGGTGACACCCCCACCCTGACCGCCGCCGGGCATGCCCATGTCGGTGGGGCGGTAACGGTGGGGGCGCAGAGTCTACGCTGCCCTGGTGGCGAAGTCACCAGACGAGTCCCCACGGACCCCGCCCCGCGATCCCACCGCCCCCGGCTCCCGGGAACGCGCCCCCGCCTCGCCAAGTGCGCACGCGCCGACGTAGGGGCGCCGGCGAGGGGCGGGGCGGGCGGAGTGAGAGCACGTGACCGGCCGCCCACGTGACTGCCGAGGCCGGGTCCGCCGACGGGCGGGAGCGGGGGCGCGGGTGGGGCCGGGGGCTCGGACGGGCGCGGGCGGAACAAAAGGGCTCCTGCGTGCGGCGGCCCGGGCTGCGCGGGCCGTGCTCCTCCCCGGGACGGGGCGACGTGCGGCGGCCCCGCGGCCTGTGCCCTCCCTCCCGGACGGCCGCGCTGCCCGAGGGACGGCGCCCGACGCGGCCTCGCCGGTCTGCTGCGGGGAACGGACCAGGAGGGCGCCCCGGGACCCCCGCGACCCCGCAGCCGGCCCTGCGGGTTCCCGTCGGCCCCTCGGTCATCTGAGAGGAGCTCGGGCAGCGTGGCGGGGAAGTCCCGCACCCTCCCTGCCCCCCCCCGCACCCTCCGTGTCCCCCCCGCACCCTCCGTGTCCTCCCCCCCGCACCCTCCGTGTCCCTCCAGCCCCTTCCCTGTCTTCCCCCCCCCCCCCGTCCAGCCCCCTCCGTGTCCCGGACAGTTGGGTCCCGGTCGTCACCCCTCGCTGCGTGGCCCGAGGCGGCCTGACACGCGGCTGTAGGGACCGTGTCGCCGGGCGGAGCCCTTTTGGCTCTTTCAGGAGCGGGAATCTCGTCCCCCTCCGGCCCCCCGAGGGCTCCGTCCCAGTCCCCGCGCCTGCGGGTCCCCGCGGCCACCTCTCCGTCTCCACCCGCACGTCTGGGCTCGGCCCGTGGGTGGCATCCAGGGCGCTGTCCCTGCCCGCAGCCGCCCCTCTCAGGCTCTGGGCCCGGCGCCGCCCCCAGGCCTCTCCCTGCCCTGCTCCTGGCGGCCCCGGTCCGGCCGCCCTCGGTGCCCCCAGATCCTCACGGGCCGGCGGCAGGGGCCGGAGGGCGGCGAGCCGGGTGCAGCCCGGGGAGGTGCCCGTGGGGAGGTGAGCGAGGGGGGGACGGGCCGGCCTCCTCGCCTCCTGCCCCGCCCCGGGTGCCCGGTGCCTCGGCCCTCGGCGGGTCCCTGCCCCCTGGGCTCCGCGCCGCCCTGCGCCCACCGCTTCCTCCCGATGCGCCTCTTGCCTGAGACGAGACCGCCAGCCTCGCGGGAAGGGCCCTACGTGCTTTTTACTTGAAGAGGTTCAACATGAAAGATATTTTTGCTCAAAGGATTTTTATTGAGAATGTTCTTGGGGGAATAGCTCATACCTCTTTGAAAGGGCAGGGCTTGGGGGGCCCCCCCGGGGGGCTCAGCGGTTGGGCGTCTGCCTTCGGCCCAGGACGTGACCCCGGGGTCCTGGGATCGAGGCCGCAGGCGCTCCCCGCAGGGAGCTGCTCCTCCCTCTGCCTGGGTCTCGGCCTCTCTTTGTCTCTCTCAGGAATAAATAAAATCTTTTTTTTAAAAAGAGCAGGGCTCTATGGTTTGTTTGTTTGTTTTGATTATAAACAGCAGCAAGGTGTCAAAATGCTTAAAAGCGGTTTTATGTCGGAGAAAGCGCTTTACTGGGCACAGAAAAGAAGCAAACCGAGAGGAGTAGTAGAATCGACAGAAAACTCCACTCCGCGGGTGACCTAGAGCTCGTCCTGGTGACCGGGACTCGCATGGTTTCTGCCGGGGGCCGCGGGCGCTCTGTGCTGGGAAGGTGGTTCCTGACGTCTCGGGGTTTGTGTGTAACAGCCCGAGAGGACACGGTTCCGAGTTTCTTTCTTCAAGAGGCTGAAGCAGGGAAAGCAGAAGTCCAGTTAATTTATGAGCGGCGCTGGCCGTGCCCTCTGCCGGCCCCTGGGGGCTGCCATGGCCTTCCCGGTGGCCTCGAGGGGCTGGGACCAAGGACCTGCCCCAGACGGGTGGCAGCAGCAGAGTGGCGCAGCGGGAGCGTGCTGGGCCCATAACCCAGAGGTCGATGGATCGAAACCATCCTCTGCTACCTGCTCTTCTTTTCCTGGTGGTACCGCAGGCCCTCCTGTCGCTCCCGGGCCCCTTCCACTGCCCCATCGGGGTGTGTGGCATCCATGGCAGCAGCTGGTCCCATGGTGTAATGGTCAGCACTCTGGACTCTGAATCCAGCGATCCGAGTTCAAGTCTCGGTGGGACCTGTACAATTGGTCTCCCTCCCCTGGCTTGTCTTTTGATCCCCACTTTGGTTTCCCTTCTTCCGGGTGCACTCAGGCCAAGGGTGACGCCACAGTGGCCCCAGTGTCTTGTGGTTCTGTGGTGTAATGGTCAGCACTCTGGACTCTGAATCCAGCAATCCGAGTTCAAGTCTTGGTAGAACCTGCCTCACCTGTGGCCCTTTTGTGCAACCCCCCCCCCCCCCCCCCCCAGTCCCCAGTCGTGTGCGATGCCACGGACCGGTCCGTACCTTCCCAGATCGGGTTCCCCTCTTTCGGGCTCCTGTGGAGAGCCTGACTGCAGCCCCTTTTTTCCCCAGTGGCTCCTCCGTGGCCACCTGTCCCCCACCTATTCCTTGTGTGTCTAGGCAGCCAGGCCCCCTCGCGCTGCGCTCGGCTGCCTGCGTCTTAGAGAACATGGTCTGGTGCGGGGGCTGACTCTGAGACCTCCGGTTCTCCCAACCTGCCTTTGAGGTGCCCGGACTCCCCGCTCCCACCCCAGGCACCCCTCCCCAGGGGCCCTCCAGGCAAGCACCGTGGAGCTGGGTCGTACGGGCGGCTCCCAGAGCTCCTGCTGCTTCCCCAGAGCGAGCACCTCAGGGCCCTCCTTATCTCTGTCTTTTTAACACCCATGTCCTCTCTAGCTCCGCTTTAAAAAGGGGAGACCAAGGGGCGCGTCATGTCGCAGCCAGAACCGCTGCCTTCCTTGGCTAGAGCGGATTGAAGGGTCAGTAAGGGGCGGGGAGCCTAAGTCTGCGTCTGCCTCCCGGGACCTGGGCAGACCCGCCCTCAGCGTCGAGGAGCTGCTCCCCGCTCCCTGGTGCATTCCAGCTCGGCTGCCCCAGAGTGATTTCAGGCCTGGGCCTCGGCCGCCTCCTTCCCGTCCTCCCCTGGTCTGTTTGGGGCCCAGGTGGGGGCCCCAGGAGACTCACCCCCCCCCCCCCCCGTAGCCCGAGGACTCCCCGTGATATGCTGCGGTGCTTCTCATCTGCGCAGGACTGCTTGGATACAAAAGTGCTTAACCATCGTCCTCCCAGGAGCTGTTAGGTGCTGCAGGTGGTTCACCCGTGACGCAAACGTCATAAGGAACCTTGTTCCCGGGGCACCCGGTGGCTCAGCGGTGGAGCGCCTGCCTTGGGCCCAGGGTGTGACCCCGGGATCCCGGGATCGAGCCCCACGTCGGGCTCCCCGCAGGGCGCCTGCTTCTCCCTCTGCCTGGGTCTCTCAGGAATAAAAATCTAAAAAAAGAACGTGGTGGTCGTACTTGTCCGCTGGGCTGCCGTGCGCGGCTGCTCGGGAACGCCTCCCCAGAGCGAACTGCCAACTGCCGGAGGGGCCTGCTCTCCTCACGGACCCAGGAGCGAACGTGTAGGTCTGTTCGTGTGTGAGTGCATAGGCGTACATGTGCATGGGCGTCGACGTGGATTCAGTTTTAAAGTAAGATTTCCACCCTGGCACCGGCTCCCCTTGTTTTTGAAACGTCTGGCTTATCCTCTTCAGAAATTAAGTGCCAGCCTGTCCCAAAGGGACACCCGCGCTCTGCTTCCCTGAGCGGGAGAGCCGAGGCTCCGTGGCCGTGGCCAGGTGCTCCGCCTTGGGCTGCCTGCGCCAAGCCAAGGCAGGGAGGGAGCCCGGGTCCCCGGCGGGTGGGCTGCCTGCCTGGGCCGCGGCTCCTCCCCTCCCCTCCTCCTAGTGGTCTCTACACTTCGGGCCAGCAGCCCAGGCCAGAGCACCCTGCGACTCGCCCCACACCCTCGGCCGGCTTCAACCTGGAGGTGTAGGCAACAGGAATCCGAATCCCCCTCGTGCAAAGCTGAGGAAGGGCCAGTGTCTACACTGGCAGGAACCAGCTCAAGCTCTAAGGCCAGGTGGAAATGGAATAAAAAACCCAGGCTCTGGTCTGGTCTGGAGCAAGGCAGAGGGGCGCAGAGCCGCTCACCACCATGGCCAACACACACACAGACCTGCTGGGCTCGTTCACGGTCCATGGAGCACGAGTGGGACCGTGACTCCACTGGGCGCGATGCGAGTCAGGACCTACCCCGCCCTCCGCCTCGCTGGGACAGACACGCCGTGTGCGTCACCCAGCCCACACGGGGCCGCCCTGCTCTCTGCGCGGACAGCTGGAGGCCTGAGTCAGGACGAGCCCCGCTCCCCGGGGGCAGCAGCCGGTCCGTCGGCTGGGCTCTGGCACCGCAGGCCCCGGCTGTGGCTGGATGAGCTGCTCTTGATGGAGGAGCAGCGACTGCACAGCTGGCTGGTGGCCTCCTAGGCGCCTTGGGGACGGAGGCCAGCGCTCCTGCACCAGGCCGGTGTTGCCGGGGAGGGGAGGGGTCAGCCCAGGGGACAGCGCACCAGCCCTGGCGGGGAGACCACTGCACACGCTCGGACACGTTCTCCAGCTGTTTATTCCCTCATCGGTCACCGTGGAGGAGGAGCCCCGACTACGGATATATTGAAAGAAAGACAATCGCACACAACACCCAGCTACGGCCCGGGCAGGGACAACACGACACGGAACACAACAGACATAGAGCCTGCGGGGGCTGCACGGAGGGCTCCGGGGCGGCAGCGCCACCGCCGCTACCACAGTCCAGGTGCTTCGAGACCAACTCCAGGCCGTGCGTGGAGGTCTGTCACTTCAAGGACAAGCCCTGACGTGAGCGGCCTGTGCCTCTCCCGTGGCTTCGGCCCAGTCTGTGGGTGAACGGCCTCGCGTGCCCCTCGAGGCATGCTCACAGGGTGAGGGCCGGGCAGGAAGGGAGGGACTGCGGTGACCCCCCGGCCCCTCCTCCTGGGGCGGCACCCCTGCCAGGCCTCATCCGCCCCTAACAGCTGAATGGAAAGTGCGCATCTGGGGCCAGGACACCGCGGGCCCGCGCATCTGGGGCCAGGACCAGTGTCTGGTCGCTGGCAGCCCAGCAGCGAGGAGCGAGGCCACTGTCACCAGGTCTGCGTATCAGCCTGAGTCCAAAACGATGCAGTGGACACAGGTTCTGGCAAAAGCCTTTCAGGAGTAAGTGGCCAGTGCCCCACACGCCCCACGGCCGTGCGCCTCCTGCCGTCTCGGCCGTTTCCTCGTCCATCGCTCTGAGGCCCATGAACTGGACCTTCTGGACACTTTTTGGATTTTTTTTTTAAGCCTAAAAGATAGTAGTTTGTCTTCATTCTTGTTCTTTGGGATATTTTTCAGTCTTAAGATAAAAGGATACTTAAACCGGGGCAATCCTTCTCGTGTCAAGATATTCCAGCCACACACACATCACGACGTTAGCACCACATCAAACCGAGTGACGGGGCCACCAGCAACCAGGGGCAGAGACTCCTGAAAGCTGCGGAGCCGAGCGTTTGCCCGCAGTGTCTCTGCTCCCAGGCTCCGCAGCACCTCCCTCCGGGCAGTCGACCTTTACCACTTGATATCTCGGCTGAGCACAGGGAGCCCGGGCCCCTGGTACTTGGTGTGCAGGGCCTCCTGGGCTCTGTGCGAGTCGGCCCCATCCAGCCACTCCTGGTACAGCTCCTGCACGTGGGCGCTGCTCTCGGGGGGCCGCACGGGGATGTCCGCGTAGATGCCCTCCATCTGCCGCAGCAGCGCCTTGTCCGCGCGCCCGTCCTCGGTCTGGGCTTGGCCTCTGCCATTTAAACATCCTGAAAGACAAGCAGGGAGCTTATTCTTTTCCTCCTTTTGCTTTAAAGGGATGGTTTGGGGGCAGGAATGACGGCAGCAGGTGGCAGCGTGCTGCCCAGGCCAGAGCTCTGGGGCCTCCGGTGCTTACCTACGTGTGGCAGACGGGCAACAGTTTTACATAAAGTGGGGTGAGCTGCCAACCTCTCGACCTCTCGACCCAGAGAGCAGGGGGCAGGCCGCCGGGCAGCCACACCCCTGGGGTCTCACAGAGCCTCCGGGACCTCCCAGGTCTGCGGCTCACTCTTAGGCTCCCAGGTGTGTACACTGAGGTCATGACCCAGAACCAGCAGCTAGTCTCCACCCTGGCCGAGCCCCTCTCCACCCGTCCTGGGCAGCGCCTACCAGCTACACGTCTGACCCCGCTGATTCTCCCAAGGTCTGCCCCCACTCTCCAGACCCTCAGCCCCGGGGCTCCCCCAGATGTAGGCACCGGTGAGTCTGCCCAGCCGCCACCCAGGGCTCGGGGGCTGGAACCCTCCCCCTGCACTGTGGGCCCAGTTCACCCAATGAACCTCATCCTCACCGGGTCTGCTGCTCCGCACCCCGCACGCCCTCCCCAAATGCCGGCAGGTTTTCACCCTGGCCCTGCCTCCACTCCCCAGGCCGGCTTCAGTCGTGTGGGCCTCCCCGCCCGCAGAGCCCAGGACCCTCTCCCGACACCCGCACCTACTGCACCCACACGTCTCTGGCCTCCGCTTGGGGCCCCTGCCCTGGTGCCTTCCCGCTGGCCTCCGTGTCTCATGTGGGTCCCCCTGCCACCCGGGGCAGAACCTGGCAGCAGGTGGGGCCATCTAACGAGGAGCAGGCTCTCACCTGGTGCCCCCAGCAGTGACTCTTCGCTGGGACTGTGATCCCAAGGGTTTCCCAAGGGGACCCCTGGCTTTCTTGCCACGCGGTGAGGGAAGCAGAGCCACTGTGTCACAACCACCAGGGCAGCACCCGCGGTCCTACCCAGCTGTCAGCTGAGTGAGGCTTGGGGGCCCCTAGGGCCCGTCTCCTAGAGGGCTGTGAGGGGCACAGTCCCGCCCAGACCCCACGTCTTACCCCCCGCGCAGGCGAGCACCTCCACGAAGTGGTATGGGAACCTGCCTTTCTTCAGTTTCAGAACCACGTTCTGGATGTTTCGGAAGCCGTACGCAGCAGCGAAGCGTAACAGAACCTCCCCGTTCTTTTCAAGGGTCACCTCCTGGAAGTCTTTGTTCCTGGAAGACAAACAAAATGGACTTTGATCTACAGAGTCCTTCCCCTGTGGCTGACAATTATCTTCCAAGCTAAGTTTGAAAATTAGCAAATGAAAAGTCTGTGAATAAGGACAAGGCTTTTTGATCTTGGCTCTTCTAAAGTCTATAAATAGGGCAGCCCCCTATGCCCACCCCCTTGCAGGGCCACGCACGCCCACACACCTACCCGCCCCCCCCACCCCCGGGGCCCTGGACAGAGCGCCGACCCCACTCACAGACCTCAGGGTGCGGTAGGTGACCTCCCCCACGTCCTCGTCAAACAGCTGCTTGGCTGCGTGTCTGAAGACGTGCGCCAGGTACCCGTCGGAGCTGGCTCCGTCGTGGCGCCTCACCTCCTCCTCCTTCGGGCCTCCAAACCTGGCCAGGCAAAGAGCAACATCAAGCAT
Organism: Vulpes vulpes; assembly: GCF_048418805.1. Lineage (NCBI taxonomy): Eukaryota > Metazoa > Chordata > Mammalia > Carnivora > Canidae > Vulpes > Vulpes vulpes. Next base: position 481,712 of record NC_132781.1, read on the forward strand.
GAAGTCAGGTTCCAGGTTTATGATCCCCACGCAGAGGAACTCCTTCACGGGTATTTAGACTTTGAGTTTTCCCCATCAACACGAGCGGTCACCTGGGGCCTCAGATCGCGAGGCCCGCTCGGCGCGTGGCCTGGTTACTCCCTCTGCTGCGCCGGCATCTGCGTGTCCCCAGAACAACCTCGACGCTTGGGGACAGAGCTGGGACTCTGAGGGCCACTCAGGGGCACGTGCACGTGCCCCAGTGGGGACAAGGACAAGCACAGGCTCTGGCCACAGGCCAATGAAATTCCAGACACCTCCGTGAAGCTTCCACACAAGGGCCATGACTGCTAAGCGGCCACGTCTGCCGTGCGCGGAGCCCAAGGCATACGTGGGGTGGCGGCAGCGGTCATCGGTCGGATCACCAAGACAGCAGAACCCTGGCCCGCTGTTCTCGGCACGAAGGGCCTCGAGGGAGCTGCTCTTCCCCAGAGGGGACCCGGCCTCAGGCTGGCACGAATGCCAAGGCCAGGAACACGCGAAGTTCAGGAGTGGGGGTGCGGACACGTACACATCCCCGTGGCAGCCCCGGCGCCCACACTCCCAGCGCCAGCTCCGCTCACTGGGGCCCCGCTCACGTACCACTGGGGACACGGCTGAGGGTCATGGTGGGGGCCGAGCTGCTACATGGGAAACGGCAACCCCAGGTCGGGGCCCCCCGCCACCCCATCTCTCTGCCGCCCACAAGGGGCCCCTCCCTGCAGAAGTCACTCACACAGTGTCGACGGCAGCATCCTTCACCGTGAGGTCACTCTGCTCCATTATTTGAGCGATTTCACCTACAGACAAATGAGGCGTAAGGACACGCCAATAGGACATCGCTTCCTCGGGAGCTGCTTCCAAAATTACGTCCCCACTGGAGATTCTGTTAAGGTGACCTTGGCCACGGTCACTCTGTGGTGGGCAGGAACCCATTTCTAGCGCAGGATGACCCTAATGTGTGAAAACTTCTGATAAAACATAAGAGAACAGTCCAACTCCTCCCTCTGCTCTTGAAACCAGGGATTTTGCAAATTCTCTCTCCACGTCTTTGTTTCTGAAGCAGAAATCTTGTGCCTACAGCCTCCCGTGGACAGATGACCAAGACACAGTGGCTGCATTTATTACGTGGGGAACGGGATATGCAGCGGTGGGCTGAGAGTCAGAACCACTTTCCTACTTCCCTTTACATGAGGGCCCCCAGAAACCCTTGCTGGAAACAACGAACATTTCTACCAACCGCCGTGGCATCGTACTCGCACGAGAAAACTCAACATGTGAGAAATGTAGTAAAATGGACTCTGCATCCAAGAGGGAGGCCTGCATACGGTCCTCACGAAAACCCACCCTTTGGCAGGTGTGCGCACGCCCTCCTGTGTCCCTTCCACGGCGCCTGTGCGCTGGGGCCCCTTCCAGGGGGTCCCCGTGCTGGAGGCTCAGGTCAGGGGATCTGCACCCGGAGTCACGGCTCCTACAGGGTGCGGGGCCCGTCTTCAGAGCCCGTGTGAAGTACACCTCGCACAGGTGTAGCCCACCCACGCCGCCTCGTGACTGCGGCGTCCCGCTGCGCTCCTGGGGGCGCCAGGGAGCCACCTGCACCCGCGCACACAGAGGCCCTGTTGCGGGCTCTCGGCCTATGTGCGAGCGCAGGGCACAGTGCAGGGGCTGCCGGCAAGGTCACTGCAGCACCACGGGTCCCCTGACTCCAAGTGAAAGGGCCTCACTGTGTTGCCAGGAGCACGTCTGGTTCGTCAGCAGAGCCCCCGCTCACCCGGACCCCACGCTGTGCGAGCGCTGTCCCTCTCCACTTCCCTTCAGTCAAGCCCTCGGGATCCTGTCGTGACCCCAGAGGATGACCGCCAGAGGCCCCAGGAGCACCCAGGCCCCCTCACCTGAGGTTAATACGCAGTCAGCACCCCGGAAGCCATGTGGAGCGGTGGGGAAGTCTTCTCGAAGGGCCTCCAGTTTCTTATCGTAGCAAGGAGCCACAATAACATGGAAAATCTTGTCTGGGGACAGGTTCTGGGGAGAAAGAGCAAACGCGGTTTGTGGCTGTGGGCAAGTGAGGAGGGGCTGCTGCAGGCTGGTGCCTCCTCAAGGGCGAGGCCACGCAGGCTCTGCGCCCAGCAGGGGGGGCAGCGAGGCCACGCAGGCTCTGCGCCCAGCAGGGGGGGCAGCATCGGGTCCATGCGTGGTGCCGCCTCGCTACCCCCAGAGCCTGGAAGGTCCATGGCCTGGGGACGCCAGGGCGGGGCTGCAGGGAGCTGAACCCGTCTTCCTGCAGACCCTGAGCCGGATTGGCAGCCACACCAGGGGCTCCTATGTGGAGGGCAGAGCCTGAGGATGGTGCCTGTCTGCCCGTCCGCCCATCCATCCGTCCGCAGGCCCACAGGACAGCTTACCCTCTAGGGCTGGCAGACTCCTGGACCCCCTCAGTAGGGGGGTAAGCACAGGATGAAGCCCCACAGCTCATTTTTCTGCCCGCCCCCCCACCGTGAACAAGGATGTCAAAGGCACGTGGCCTCTTGAAGCTGGCCCTGGGCCTGCGGGACCCTAGTTTTGCTCTGTTCCCAGTTTCTGCAGGGCCAGACCTCACTGGTTCCCTGGAGAAATGTATGATCTGCATGAGGAGGACTGTGGGCACCCGGGCAGCTGGGCACAGACCACAGGAGGGTCCAAGCCATGGGTGGCATCCAGGCGTCAGGGACCTCTGGGAGGACCCAGGCCTGGCCTCTGCTGGGGCTCCCGGGGCGGCCCCATGGCTGCAGGGGGTCTGAGTAGACACCTGGAGTGGGGAAGGACAGCACAGGGACCCGCTGAAGATGACATGCCACCCATAGGAGAGGGCTGGGCAGCTGAGGGACGTGGAAGGCCTTGGGGAGCCTGGCTGGAAGTTTAACCATCACGTGAAGGTGCAAGGGGCTAAGGGAGTCACAGACCTGCTCGCTGTGCTCTGGGGGCAAGGCCGGGGCCCCCCTTAGCAGGATGGACAACATTTCCACTTGGTCTGGGGCCCAGAGCACCCTGGACGTGCCTGGTGGGAATGTCCACCATCTCCTGGGCATGCACTACCCTCGGGGAGGAGGTCAGCTCACCTGCCGCCTGGCGAAATAATCCTTCACCAGAGAACCCATGATCTGTTGAGGAGACTTGGCGGTGCACAGGTGGGGGGTAACGGGGTGGCCCAGCACCCGTTCGGCGTATCGGACCCAGCCTGGGGAGAGAGCGGGCCCGTCAGCTCCTCACAGTGGCTTCCTCCTCCTTCCCATCACACACAGGAGAATTCTGAGCGCCCAGACCCCGTCACCTGGGCCTCACACCTCTTCCTTCCACTTCCAGGGAATTCGCGGCAGCTCCCCGGCCAAGCCGCTTTTCCTCAGCACCCCGGGCCATGGGACCCCAGGTGCACACACCCTAGACGGGAACATGCCCCTGCCGGCCTGACCAGAGGATGGAGGGGAAGGACGTGCAAACCGTGTAGCGGGTCCCCCCAGAGAGGAGGACAAGCTTGGAGGAGCAGCCGTGAGGTGTCTTCCCAGGGCCGCGGCCCCACTCCCCCGTGGGCTGCAAGGCTCTTCTGCTGCCAGCAGCCACGCTCCGATGCGGCAACAGCCACAAAGCCCGCCCAGCTTCACTCACCTACTGGAAGTTAACAGGCAACCACTGCCCACTTTTCAAGGCAGTGTCCTAAGAGGACGTCCGCCCCAGCGACGGCGAGGAGAGCGCCAGCACACTCGCTCTACGCCGCCGGAGGGCCCAGCGTGGCAGTGAGCACTTCCTGAGCTGCTGGGGGCCACTGTGCCCTCCGGGGTCAGCCCTGCTGCTGTGGTTCCCACAGGGAACAGGGGGCAGAAGACTGCGGGGGCCAGAGCTCGCACCCTTCTCCCGGGCACAGCCGGGTGAGAGGCAGAGCACATGGGGACGCCTGCTGACCGACGTCGTGGGGCGGACAGCCGCCGAGTGACAAGTTGCTCCTCAGCCAGGGGCAGCCAGCCGCCTCCCCGGGACCACTCCTTGCCGGGAGGAGCAGCAGGCGCCAGTCAGACGATGCGAAAGTCCCGTCTGAACAAACTCAAACGGGAGCCATCACCTGCACGCAGGCCTGAGTGTGCGGCGAACGTCTGCGGTGACCCACAGGAGCCCCTAGGCCCACGGTCACTGGAGCCTTTGGGGGCCCGAGGCCCCTCCCACCACGGGTGCGGCCCGGTAAGGCCCCAGCCTGCACCTGTAGACACGGCTCTCGGGCAGATGGCATCTGTGCTGCGGGTGCTGAGGGCAGGCCACTGTGTGCCAGCCGGGGGACCAGCAGGGACGTGGAGGAGGAACCAGGGCCCGGGGCGCCCCACATCTCTAACCACACAGGGTAGCACTTCCCCGAGGACCTCTGACCTAGAACTCGACACAGCCCACGCCGGCCCTCACGGAGACGCGGCCGTGGGTTCACAGCAGCACGGATGTGACAACAGCATCCGTGTCCTTCCTTATAAACAGCTGACCCCCCGCCCCCGCCCGCTGGCCATCCTGATGGGACGGGATAGGGGGATGTGCCCAGAGAGGCGGCCTGGCACCAGGCACCCAGGAGCTCCGCAGGTATTCTGCGGGGCACCGGGCAGAGCTAACCCCCACAGGAGACATCCCATCCCTGTGTGCACAGCAAGAGCACCCCAACACCAGGAGCCCGCGTGACAAGGCCATGCCCAGAGGGCCAGCATGGGACCACCCACAGCCCCGTCTGCCACATCGCATCCTCTGACCCTGAGGTTGCTCTCATTTCCTTGCACTGTTGTAGAACAATGTGGATTTTGACAAGGTTTAGTTTTGAACCAAGTCTCACCTCATGTCCCTGAATCTGACATGCTTGGGTATAAAGACCTCCTGAAGCAAAGTGCATCATCCAGGAAGAACATTCTAGAAGCTCGAAAGCTACACATAAACAGACTTGGACAGCTCATACCCTGGATGCAGCAAGGATCATCAAGTGGGGGGCTGGCCGGTCTGCACCGGGCAGGGGCTGAGTGGGGGGCTCCGGGGTGGGCCTGCTGGGGTCCCTCCCAGCACCCCGCTCCCTCCGGATCTAGGACGCCCAGTGGCTTGGGCTGTGACCTCTGGCCTCACCCACCTCCACTCCTGCCCCCAACACGGACCCGTGAAACACGGTGCCTTCAGCGAACGGAGGCACGCGACGGCCCCAAGTGCTCACCTGGACAGGCGGAGGTGAGCATGGGCAGCGCGGGCTCTTCCTCGCTGTGCTGCTGGTATCGACGCACGAACTCCTTCTGACTCTCCAGGATGCTGAAATCCGCGGCTATTGTTGTATCGAACACATAGTGCACCCCTGCAGGAAAGAGGGCTGCGTTCAGCTTCCCCTCACCTCAAAGTCTGCGGGCTCCGGAGCAGACTTCACGGGCGGGTCCAGGGCACCCCGGCCTAGCTGCTCAATCTCGCCTCCTTTCCACCACGAACCGCAGAAGCCCAGGACTGTGTCTTACCTCCTCCTTCAAACAATAAACATGGGTCGTTTCTCAACAAGAAAATACGTATGTTTTCCCTCTCGCTCTCTCTACGTCTACACGTACATAAACACCTCACAGTGGCCATAAAATTAATGGAAGGTTATAAGGTACCGCACACGCTCTTCGGTCAGTGGTTAAATTCCAGTCTGTGAGGATCCTTGAATCTTTGAAATAAATAAAGTCAGTAAATTGGCAGACCACACTTTTCTGATGGCCTAATTTTTATGCTGATTTGTAACTAGCTTTTCTTTTTTAAGCTATCTTTTAAAAAATAATATCATAGGGCAGCCCGGGTGGCTCAGTGGTTTGGCACTGCCGTCAACCCAGGGAGTGATCCTGGAAACCCAGGATGGAGTTCCGCATCAGGCTCTCCTCTCCCTCTGCCTGTGTCTCTCATGAATGAATGAATGAATGAATGAATGAATGAATGAATAAATAAATAAATCTTTAAAAAAATACCATTTTAAAAGTTTTTTTTTTTAAGTTTTTAAAAAAAATTTTTTTACTTGAGACAGAGAGAGAACATGAACAGGGGGAGCAACAGAGAGAGAGAGGGAGAAGCCAACACCCCTCCCACTCCCCTGAGCAGGGAGCCTGACTCAGGGCTCAATCCTAGGACCCTGGGATCATGACCAGAGTGAAGGGAGAGGCTTAATCACCCATGTGCCCTATTAAGCTACTTTCTAGCATTTTTTTTAAAGATTTTATTTATGATATATATATAGAGAGAGGCAGAGAGAGAGAGATGCAGAGACACAGGCAGAGGGACAAGCAGGCTCCATGCAGGGAGCCCAACGTGAGACTTGATCCTGGGTCTCCAGGATCAGACCATGGGCTAAAGGCAGAGCTAAACCACTGAGCCATCCAGGGTGCCCTCTTCTAGCATTTTTTAAAAAAGATTTTATTTATTTGTGAGACAGAGAGAGAGAGCGGGGTGTGGGGGGGTGGGTGCAGAGGGAGGAGCCTGATGTGGGACTAGACCCCATGACCCCGAGATCATGACCTGAGCTGAAATCAAGAGTTAGAAGCTTAACCAACTGCAAAACTCAGGGACTTTTTTTTAATTTTTAAGTTAATTAATTTATTTATGATAGAGAGAGAGGGGCAGAGACACAGGAGGAGGGAGAAGCAGGCTCCATGCCGGGAGCCCGATGTGGGACTCGATCCCGGGACTCCAGGATCGCACCCTGGGCCAAAGGCAGGCAACAAACTGCTGAGCCACTCAGGGATCCCCAAGGGACCTCTTTTAATCTAACTTTTAAAAATAAATTTTTCTGGGGCACCTGGGTGGCTCAGTGGGTTAAGCATCTGCCTTCAGCTTGGGTCATGATCTCAGGGTCCTGGGCTCAAGCCCCACATTGGGCTCCCTGGTCAGGGCAGAGTCTGCTTCTCCCTGTGCCTCTGTCCCTCCCTCTACTTGTATTCTCGTGATTTATCTCACATAAATAACATTTTTAAAAAATACATTAAAAAAATAAATTTTCTTAACACTGGCACATAAGCCTGAGCCAAAACAATATACTTTTAATAATTACAACAAATTTAAGAGCTTTAATACCTGTACCCAGTGCAAATCTTAAAATTTAAGATTAAGTTAAATTAAATTAAAATTAGTTAATTTTTCTTAAAAAGAAACATTATAAAATGTAAGTATCATCTTAACATATAAGGGCCAACTCTTTACCTAAAAAATTCGTCCCCAAAATAGGGCCTTTCAGTACGAGAAGTGAGAGTATCTAGGAACTTTTTGGTCTCTGGTAAAGCCCAGCTGCCCTGAAGCTTCTTCAGATCATGAGCATGAGGAATGACTGCCCCACGCTCGTAGCCGTGGCCGTCTGGAAGCAGGCAGCGAGTGGAGAAGCCACCCCACCCAGCGCTCCAAGGAGCAGAGGCTATGTTTATTCTAAGGGTCCCCTTAGTAACCCCCCATGTGGTTAGGTCTTCAAAAGCCACTGTAGGGGCGGCTGGATGGCTGTCAGGTAAGCATGTGACTCTTGGTTTCAGGTCAGGTCGTGATCTTGGGATCCTGAGATCGTCTCTCTCCCTCTGCCCCTCCCTCGGCTCATGTGGTCACACACACACTCTTTTTGCCTAAAATATATACATCCTAACGAAAGAACCCACTGCAAAAAAACCAGAAACTCATGTGCGCAAGTATCTCCAGTTCTCATGTTTGAGAGGGAGGACCTTCCTTTGTGCACAGGACACTGCCCGTCCTCTCTCTGCTCTTCGGAGAGCATCCTGGGAAACCAGATGCCGATCGTCTTGCAGACATGATGCTCTATCATCTGCCAGATGCCGTCTGTGGGCCCTGGGAGCCCGGGCAACACGGTACTCCTCAGCGAGCGCAGGAGCCACCTCCACGTCCCCAGCCACCCCATCACGTGCTGCCCCTGGACGGCCAGCCACAGACAGCACAAGACACTCGTCCGCACAGCAAGGGGGGAAGGGAGGCCCGACGCCTGCGGGTCAGCGGCAGGGTCTGAAGTCCCTGTCCCTGCTGTGCCCTGGGGAGCTGAACTCTGCAGATACGAAGGGCAGCCATAAGCTGGCCTTGTCAACTCACAACAATATCAAGGCGCCTCACCAAGACTTTTGAGGAAGCCGCAGAGTCTTCTGGAAGCATCAGTCACACTGAGGCGGAATTTGGCAGCAAAGTAAGGCAGAGACTGAGGGCACACCGACACTGCCAGCACCTTGTGCTGTGAAGGGTCACATTTCTGGGGGAACAGAGAAGAGGGTCAGATGCGGCTGAGCAGTGATGGAGTCGGCCACACGGGTGTAGCACGTGTCCTCTGAAAGACTGGTAGGTAGCACATACCTGCACTAGCAAGTGACGAGAAGGAAATGGGAAAAAATTAGGATGAAAAGGTGTGACATCCCAAAAGATTGTCAATTTTTTAAAAACAATATTCTATCAATAAGTGCCAATGCCTGGATGAAAGTGGGTAACTTTAAGAGAAAAATAAATATTACAATATTGGCCCATAAATAACTGAAATGACCCTACAATGATTAAAACCACTCACATGCCAATATACGTCAATTAAAACAGAATATAGACACTGAAACAGCATCTAGAATCTGTCCCCAAAGAGGCCGCAATTCCCGCTCAGTAGGGCAAACCATAGGATGCACGTTTCTTTTAAAGAGAAAGGAGAGAGACCCTGAAGCGGGCTCCGTGTTCAGCACGGAGCCTGACACACGGCTGTGACCCCACGACCCTGAGATCGTGACCCGAGCCGAAACCAAGAGTCAGACGCTTAACCGACTGAGCCACCCGGGCGCCCTAAATTGTGGGGTATTTTTAAGGAGCGGATCATTCTCACGTCCTATAAACTGTTCTAAAGGATACCGTATGAACACGGAACACGGCTGTCGGCACCCTGTAACCGAAAGGAATACCGGCAGCTCAAGAAACCCCTCGAGAAGTCTGAACAACTCATCACCAACACAAGGGCCGGAAGGCAGGAGCGGCTCGGGCCAGGTCGCCGGTTAGAGCCTCCCACGCGACCTCCGAGCCGGAGCTTAGGGCAGACACCGGGTTCCCGCGACGGAGCTGCGCGGTCAGACGCCGCCCGGTCGGTAAAGGGGAGGCCCCGGCAGTGGTGTTTGGGGGCTGAGGACTGGGCCACTCAGCGAGGGAGCCCCCACCCTCGGCCGGGGACGCGCAGGCCCAACTGGATGTGGGGAAGGGGCGGGAATCCGGCCCCCGAATCACCCCACAGAAACGTGGAAGCAGGGATCGGGGTGGGAGTCCCAGCCGCTGACAGAGGCGGCAGCTCCGGGCACCGACGCCGGGCTCCCTCTGCCTGCACCCCGGGTCTCCAGGCCTCACTCCGCTCTCTCAACGTGCCCTCCTCTGAGGGAGCCGCTCTGGCAGCGGCAGGGCGTCGGCCTGAGCCCAGGGCCGCGGGCGGCAGAGCAGAGAACGGGAACCGCGGAGCCCCGACGACAGCCTGGCGGCTGGCTCACCCCGCCGGAGCCTCCCCTGCTTCCAGGCTCATGAAACAACCATTTCCTCATTGTTTATACCGGTCTGAGTTGGGAACCCACCTTCTGCGGCCAAAATGCGGACTGGTGTGCACCTGCCGGCAGGGTCTGCAAGCATCTACTCAAGGGTTAAACTTTATAAGCCTTTCCCCTGACGTTGACTCAGGCGTCAGCGTTGGGGAGGAGGGGGGGCGCTAAGCTGCCTGACAAGCGAGCCGAGTTCGTTCCCTGCAGTAAGACAGGGAGAGCCACTTTGCTCAGAGAAGGATGAGGAGCAGGTGGGGACCCCCGGGGAACCCGACCACCAGGAGGCAACAGACACACCGCAACAGCGGAAGGTCGTGCATTGCTCTCTGACGCCGGGACCTCGAAGCGCTGGGGGACATGTCCAGGAACAGGCCCCAGGGGTGGCGGCCCACCACGTAAACCCACGCTCCTCACGGATCTGCCTCGCTCCGGCACCCCGAGTGTTACGAGAGGCGGGGGGAGTGCCTGTGGCGCCTGCACGGCTGTGGGCCGGGTGGGGCGCGGAGGGCTTCCCGGGAAGTGGCCGTGAGCGCGAGGGGAAATGCTTTTCGGCCCCTCTGCCTTCACTTGCCCTTTCACCTGTGCTTCTGTCAGGAAAGCCACTGGCCACAGCTGAGCGGCACGGGTCTACAGGACAGCCGAGGGAGCACAGCCGAGGGAGCACAGCCTGACAAGCCCGTCACACCAGAGCCCCGTCTCTGGGAACAGGCGAGGCATCCTGCCTCCCGCCATGTCGGTGAGGGAACTGGCGCCCGGGTGGGGGCTCTGGACAGGGTTCACCCCAGCGAGGGCCAAGCCGTGTGCCCTGGGCCCCAGCAGAGGCCTCCGCGCCTCACCTCCACCCCCAGGGCCACCAAGCGCCCGGAAGCCCTACCTTATTGAGGTTCAGAACTCGAAAGAAGTCCTTGACGTTCTGCTGAGAAACCTGGAGTCCCTCCTCCGCGGTCACACAGCTGTCACACGCCAGGCAGTCGCTCAGAAATATCTTGGCATCAGCCAACTTATGGAATTCTCCCTTCTACAAAAGAAAGATGTTTTCATCTAATTCTTCTTCAGTAGAAACTCTAACGTGTGCTCCTCTAGGGAGAACGTTAGCACGAGAGCATCACAGAATGCGGACGAGGGTCACCCTGGGCAACACAGAGCCAGTCCTGGAGCTCCGGATACTGCAGTCGCACAGAACAGGCCACAGTGACACCAAGGAGGGACACGGGTGACACGCCAGGGTAGGAGCAGGACAGCGCTGTCACGTGGTGGGAAGAAATCCACATGCCCAAGTCCAGGGAGCTGGCCCGGCTCCCCTGCTCGCTGTCCCCTCTGTCGCTTGGGAACTCCCACTCTCAGCCCGCTCTGTACCCCCCTGGGGAGCCCACCTAGGCCCGTGGCTCCCCAGGGAAGCTGCAGCCCATCTCAGGAGGTCTGCACACCCCCCGAGGCGGCCAGAGCTGTCACTCCGAGGGTCTGGAGCACGTGGCCTGGCACACGCCTGGGGCCTAGTACCTGCTGCTGGGCTGCGCTGAGAATCCTGGCCCTGGGTCCCCACAGGGGCGTCCGTTTGCCCAGTCTGCATGGTTCCCAGCACGACTTCCTCAGGCTCTCCTGGGCCAGACCCCCTCCCACCTTGCCTGCTCCTCCCGCCTCCTACACATGTGCCAGTGCCCCCACTGCCAACAGCTCTCCAACTCACCTCCAGTGGAGCTTGTTCCCTTCCCAGGCTCCGGGAAGCTCTATCTGGACCACCAACTGCCCCCAGCGTCCCACGCTGCACGCGCCCTCCTGCCTTCATCACTGGTGTGGCTGCCCAGGCCCCCCTGCCCTGTCTCCCAGGTCCTGTCCTTCACTCTCCCCTGCTTGAGCCTCCCCCGACATAGGCTCTGTCCACACCTCCCCCATGCCTGGTGCGTGCACCCGCCCCTGAGCTGCTCACCCTACTGGGGTGCCGCCCACTGTGCTGGCAGGGTGCTGCTGAGGCTGTGCGCACACCTTATCTGCACCACCACAGCCCTGGGAGGGAAGTAACTCAACTCCCCAAGTCACTGATAAGGAAACGGGGGCCCCAGGGTTTAGATGTCTGTCCTAGGGGATGTGGCCAGAGGGCAGGTGGGGGAGGTGCCAGGCACTCCCTGCCTTTTCTGCCTTTGCGCCCTGGTGCTGGTCACATCTGCGGTTTGCCGGGCCCTACAGCTGCCAGGGCACAGGACGCAAGAGGGGAGAGATTGGTTCCTGTCAGGATCACCAGACTAAAGAGAAACCTGTGGCTGTTTGTCCCACGGTGCCTGCGCTCCACTAGTGGTCAGGACCAGTCCTTTCCAAGGGAACAGTGACCTCTGCTACCCAGCAAACGTAAACCATCACTACTAGCTAAGAACAACTTAAACTCTCAAGAACTCAGCTAGGGAAGAAACCACTAGAAAAATAAACTTACAGGACCACGAGATCTGAATTATTTTATAGATTATCTTCCTAAACTCCCATTTTACAAAACAGAATTTTTCATTTAAAAAAAAAAATGGAGGGGATCCCTGGGTGGCGCAGCGGTTTGGCGCCTGCCTTTGGCCCAGGGCGCGATCCTGGAGACCCGGGATCGAATCCCACGTCGGGCTCCCAGTGCATGGAGCCTGCTTCTCCCTCTGCCTATGTCTCTACCTCTCTCTCTCTCTCTGTCTCTCTGTGACTATCATAAATAAATTAAAAAAAAAATAAATAAAAATTTAAAAAAAATGGAGATTTAGGGGCACCTGGGTGGCTCAGCAGTTGAGCATCTGCCTTTGGCTCAGGGCATGACCCCAGGGTCCCGGGATCGAGTCCTGCATCGGGCTCTCTGCATGGAGCCTGCTTCTCCCTCTGCCTGTGTCTCTGCCTCTGCCTCTCTCTCTCTCTCTCTCTCTCTTTCTCTCTCTGTCTCTCATGAATAAAGTCCTCAAAAATTAAATTAAAAAAATGGAGATTTAAGTATTGTAACGTTATTTTTAATAAATGACTAAAGATAATATTTTTCTTTTTTTAAGATTTATTTTTATTTAATCATTTGAAAGAAAGAGCGTGCAAGAGCACAAGCAGGGAGAAGCAGACTCCCTGCTGAGTAGGGAACCCGATGTGGGGCTCAATCTCAGGGCCCCGAGATCATGACCTGAGTTGAAGGCAGACGCTGCACTGAAGGCCCCCCAGGTGCCCCCTTTCTCTTTGTTCTTCACGCAGTTTGTTTTGGCGTGGTGTATTCTGCGAAGACTTGCTCTCGGGCCCTTCTGTCTCAAAGGTCATGCGCTTACGAACACAACCATTCTGCATACCCGCGGCCCCTGGCAGGGACACCACCACAGCATCTTCTTTCTTAGGGCAACGACGTGCAGGGGACATGACCCCACCAAGAGGACAAAAACAGCCACAGCGTTTACCCCAGGCTAATGCAAAACTGAGAAATCACTTGCCTCTGCATGGTCCTGGGCCAGGCTCGGTACGCCGACTGACGCATTCTCTTGGTCCTCGGTCTTTGTTTTCTTATTACATTCCTTGATAAAGCAAAGGAACATATAAAAGTACGACTTTTAACCTGACTCTCTCAACTTAGAAAGGTGTATACGTAGGCTCTGAACCATTCACCTCCTGTGCAGAAATCTTTTCTACAGAAACAAAAGCGCCTGGACTTGTGGACACACACGCACATCCTCCTCTATCCGTGTCCTTGCAGTAACTGGAAACTAGAAGTAATGGGGCCTTCCACCAACAGGTAAATTAACACCGACAACCGGGACGCCTGTTATACTTAGAATACAATGAATGAATGAATTGTGTGTAATGCTCTGAAAATGTATTTCCCTATAAAAAAAAAAAAAAAGCCAGGGGGGGGGAAATGATGAAATATTTATGTAATCCAACTTTTGAAAAAAATAAAATAGGGGCAGCCCTCGTGGCCCAGTGGTTTAACACTGCCTTCGGCCTGGGGTGTGATCCTGGAGACCCGAGATCGAGTCCCGCGTCGGGCTCCCTGTGTGGAGCCTGCTTCTCCCTCTGCCTGTGTCTCTCTCTCTTTTTCTCTGTATCTGCCATGAATAAATAAATAAAATCTTTAAAAAAAAATAATCTCCATTCCTCGCCGAATGGCTCTTTATGTTATCAGAGCCTAGGAGCAAGTGTGGAAGGCGACCGTGGTTACTATGGTTACCCAGGTGGAGCCAAGGACCAGCTCCCATCCTCCCTACCTTCCTGTTCTGTCACTATAATGATGTAAGTCGCATAAACACTCCTCAAAAAACATGTTTTGGCGATTATTTTAATCATCCACGTCAAGAACAGTGCTCGCTGCGGCTGCCCTGAGTGGTTACTCAGGTTGGTTCGCTTTACCGGTTCGCTGGTGTTTCTTTTGGCTTCAAAAATGTTTTGAAAGGACAGACAAGTGCACCGAGAACCGGAAAGACCAAGCATGGGCCCAAATGTAACGTGACCCCGGGGCACCTGCAAAGGCACCCGCAGGTGCAGGAGCGCCGGGGCATCTGGCAGGTGCAAGTGTCCGCGGCGTACAGGCCACCTGCGGTCGCGCTCTACCCGCTGGAACCAGGACTGAGCCCGCGAGGTGACGAGGCGGCCCGGACGCACAGGGGCCGGGAGCGGCCGACCCCAGAGCCGGGGACCGCGGGACGGGGTGACCCGGGGGACCGCGCCACGGCCGGCACCGCCCGCTCGGGGCTCCGGGGTTCCGGGAGGCCGGTGACCGCAGGCAGCGCCGACCCCCAGCAGCCCCGCCCCGGGCCGGGCCGCCCCGGACCGCGACCTCCAGACTCCGACCAGCCCCGCCCCGCCCGGGCCAAGCCCCTGACCTGACCGCGACCGCGACCGCGACCCCGACCCCGACCCGGCCGACCCCCGGCAGCCCCGCCCGCCGCCGCCAGCGCGGGGCGCACCTTCCGCGTGCAGTGCTCACACTTCATCTGGAGCGGGGCAGGCGCGGGGCCACGGCGCGGCCTCTGAGCAGCTCCGGGAGACTCGGTCACCGACGCCCGGCGCCCGCCGCCCTTTGTTGTAGTCACCCCCGGCGCGGCCCCACCCCCGGCGGCTGCGCTCCACCAATGAGAGCGTCGGGAAGGGGCGGGTCACAACCCTAAGCCAATAGGAGCGCAGAAGGGGGCGGTGCGGCTCCCGCCCACATGTCTCCGCCTGGACCAATGACAGCCGCAGGAAGGGGCGGGCCGGGCCCCGGAGCCAATCGGAGCGCGCGGGGGCGGAGTGCGGCGGACACCTGGAGGCCCGGCGGGTCCCCGCGCCCATTTGGCTGCTCGTGGGTCGGGGGCGGCACGGAGCCCCCGGACGGACTCTCTCTAGGCGGCGACCCGGCGTGGCCCTGGGGCGTCTGGCCCGGCAGCTCCGCTGCACCTCAAGCCTGTCCCAGGCAACGCCAGGCCACCGCCATTGCCGCCTGGAGGCGCGTCACGTAGGCCAGGCAGGTGGCAGTGCGCATGCGCGGATGGGCACCACGTGGCGCCTCGAGGACGCTGCGAGGTGGGTGTGAAGTCCGGGCGCGCCCCGCGGGTGTGCTGGGCGGGTGTGCGGGTGGTGGGCGCTGGCTTTGCAAATCGCCAGTAGTTATTATTTTCTTGGTAAAACGGCACCGCTTGCAGGGCTAAAGCGAAAATGTTTGATTTGTAATAAACATTTTCTCAAGTCAGTGTCTGCGCTTTGCAGGATGATTGGGCATGTGAAGAGCGCATTGGAAAGTTCAATGGAGCGTAAGGAAAGCAACGGGTGACCTTGAAAATAAAGTTGCCAGGCCTTTTGGTAGCAAAACGGGTTCCTGGGGAAGTAGAGGATTGCGGTCC
Source organism: Vulpes vulpes (assembly GCF_048418805.1). Lineage (NCBI taxonomy): Eukaryota > Metazoa > Chordata > Mammalia > Carnivora > Canidae > Vulpes > Vulpes vulpes. Next base: position 497,073 of record NC_132781.1, read on the forward strand.
AGACCACAGGACATCTGCATCCAAGCCATAGGCGAGTCTGGGGCACAGACAGGAAAGCGGGTGCAGGAGAGCAGAAGCTCCTCGAGGCTGAGCTGGGGCTGCCTCTCGCTGGCTGGAGGAGACCCAGGGGCCTCCTGCTGGGGTAGCAACCTTGTGCTTAGGTGGGCTCTGTCCGCAGGTACCTGCTGGGTGTGCAACTGCGAGCGGGTGGGCGAGAGCTCCCCCTGCCTGCCCCCTCCGCGTCCTAAAGAAAGTTTCCTTGACCCCGTTTCATAGTTTACAGTAGTTGGTACAGCTGTTTACAATCGCATGAGTGAAACGCAGGAGGTCTTCATTGTTGCCAGACTAACCCCTGCTTGACTCAAATCTACGTGGCACCTCTCAGAAAACACCTTCCTTCCATTTTCAGCGGATAAGAAGATGAATTTAGGTTGTCATTTGTATGTATTTCTTGCCATTGTTTTAGAAACGTAACCACAATACCATGACCATGTGTGAAAACAAATTACAATGACTTATTATTTAATTTCATCAAATACATAGTGCCCAGGTTTCCCTAAATTGAACCTCTTTTAAAAAAATTAAATCAGGACCTGTATAAGGTCCAATATGTTCATTGCTTTGTGTGTTTATGTCTCTTTTAAAAGATTGTTTTTTGTTCTAAAGTAATTTGAGGCTCACTTAGAAGTTGCAAAGACACCACAGAGTTCCTAGTCTGAAGGCATCCGCATCACTCTCTGTCGTTGCACATCATCAAGCAATCAGGTGGTGTGGCTGTAGGCCTTCCAAGAATTGCTGATGCATCCTTGTGGAGTCCTTAGTAAACTCTTGCCCTCTGAATTTCCAGTAGAGTAAAACGATGCCTGGGTGGCTCAGAGGTGGAGCGTCTGCCTTCAGCTCAGGGCGTGACCCCGGGGTCCTGGGATCAAGTCCCACATCAGGTTCCCTGCAGGGAGCCTGCTTCTCCCTCAGCCTGTGTCTCTGCCTCTGTCTCTCATAAATAAATAAATAAAATCTTAAAAAAAATGTTCTCATGCCTTGTTTGAATAGTAAATTTTTTGTCAAGACTGTTCCATAGATGTGTAATTCCATCAGGAGGTTACACTAACTCCTTTCTGTGATACTAATTAGCGCCCATTGATAAAACTGCATATGTCCGTTCATTCATGATAGCAATGCTTTAATCCTACCATTTTAAAAAAATTTACTAGCAGGAATACATAATGAGAAATTTCTCTCATTTGCTATTTGGTTACTCTGCTGTACGTTTTATAAAGAAAGGCAAGATGAATGCATAAACTGGCCCAAAAAATCCAAGTTCCTTTCTCAGCATCCTCAGAAAGTGAACAAAGAACTTAAAAATAGGGACGGCTGAGTGGCTCAGTTGAGCATCTGCTTTCCGCTTGGAGCATGATCCCAGATCCAGGGATCAGAGTCCCACATCAGGCTCCCTGCAGGGAGCCTAGTTCTCCCTCTGCTTGTGGCTCTGCCTCTCTCTGCGTCTCAGTAAATAAATAAAATCTAAAAGAAAAAAAACTTAAAAATATATCTATGCATTACGGATTTTGGGGGCACCTGGGTGGCTCAGTCAGTTGAGTATCTCAGCTCAGGTCTTGATCCAGGGTTGTGAGTTCGAGCCCTGTGTTGGGCTCCACACTGGGCATGAAGCCTACTTAAAAATATATATATATGGATTTAAACGCTTGGAGATTTTCAGTTCATTTGAATTATTGATGCTCACATTTTTTCTTTTTTTGCATAGAAAATCTCTTCAGCTAGGCTCCAAATTTTTTTGAGAAGATGCTAGATGCTAACAGTCACTTTGCTTTTTGATAAATTTGCTTCTACATTTCCTGCTTTAGACTTGAAATCAATCTTTTCTCCAAAAAGCTTGGTTTCTTTAGTAGGAATTGGTATTTTAAAACCAGAGAATGGATATAAAATTGCTCCTTGCTACTGCATTGATTGTTGTTTCTGGGACTTTTCAGTGGACAGCATAAAGAAAGATGTATTTTTTTTATATTTGTTTATGATAGAGAGAGAGGGAGAGGCAGAGACACAGGCAGAGGGAGAAGCAGGCTCCATGTACCGGGAGCCCGACGTGGGATTCGATCCCGGGTCTCCAGGATCACACCCTGGGCCAAAGGCAGGCGCCAAACCGCTGCGCCACCCAGGGATCCCCAGAAAGATGTATTTTTTTAAAGTGAAATTACTGTGAACTCACACTGGTCCTTCTAAGTCAAATCCAGGAATACAGGGTTCTAATTAATTGGCCTCATTGACCTCTCATCCATTACTCCTGTTCGAAATTCCTGGTTCCCAGTACTACCTACTTAACGTACTCATTTGCATGGTCTTATATCACCCACATAAAAAGTCTCAGACTAACAATGTTAACTAAGTCTATCCAGAATAAAAATACCACGTTTTACATATTATGTTTCAATATATATTTGCATCCTCTAAACTTTTTTTTTTTAAACATTTTATTTATTCATTTGACAGCACAAGCAGGGGGAGCAGCAGAGGCAGAAGCAGACTCCCCACTGAGCAGGGAGCCTGATGCAGGACTCAATCCCAGGACCCTCGGATCATGACCTGAGCTGCAGGCAGACGCTTCACCAACTAAGCCACCCAGGCACCCTTGTATGCTCCTCTTCTTAAATGATAGTGCCTTACGGACATTTCTTCATCTTGCTTTTATCTTTCAACAGTACGTGCTGGAGAGCGTGCTATAGCAACATACAGAGATATTCCTCCTTCCTTTTTCATAGTTGCATAACACCCTCTGTGTGGATATATGTATTTGACAGGGTCCAATCAAGAGAGAAAAAGCACACTAATTTGAACAGAGTTTAATATAAAGAATTATTAGCAATAACTAGGGATTGGAGTAAGGGATTGGGCAGTAAGGAGAAATGAGTTTATAGGGTCACCTGGGTGCCTCAGCTGTTAAGTGTCTGCCTTTGGCTCAGGTCATAATCCCAAGGTCATGGGATCAAGTCCCATATCAGGCTCCCTGCTCAGTGGGGAGCCTGCTTCTCCTTCCCCCTGTACCTCCACAGTGCTCGTGCTCTCTCTTGCTCTCTCTAAAATAAATAACATCTTTACAAAAGAAATGAGATTATAAAGATTGCAAGAATAGTAAGAAACAAAGAGTAGCCACAATCATCTCATCCAGGGCTATGACTGCGAGGAGCCCACTCTGTCCACAGAGTTGAGATCTAGACTGTTGGATCTAGACCCACTTTTGGCTCGCTGGCAGGCAGAGAACCTGTCAGATGCTGCACTGGTGGGACATGCTGGAAATCCTCCCTACAGGGTGCTGGGGAAAGGTTTTTTTCACAGTTAACAGACAATGGTTAGTATCATGCCAGAGAGCACACAAAAAAATAGAAGACTCAAATCCATTTTCATGGATCAGGCACAGAGGTGTGAATTTAGAGCTGAGATATAATGTGTTGATAATTGGCACGATTTACAATTTTATTCATTCAGTCCCCTATTTATGGATATTGTATTTCCAGTCTTTTTTTTTTTTAATTTTTATTTATTTATGATAGTCACAGAGAGATAGAGAGAGAGGCAGAGACACAGGCAGAGGGAGAAGCAGGCTCCATGCACCGGGAGCCCGACGTGGGATTCGATCCCGGGTCTCCAGGATCGCGCCCTAGGCCAAAGGCAGGCACCAAACCGCTGCGCCACCCAGGGATCCCTTCCAGTCTTGATATTGCCAATATTCACGATTTTAACCAAATTGTCACTTGTTCACACGTTTAACATTTGTTAAGAGTCCAGTACAGGCTTCATTTTTAAATAGCTTATAATCTCGTAGAAAAGAAAAAATTGGGCAACCCTGGCGGGTTAGCAGTTTAGCGCCGCTTGCAGCCCGGGGTGTGATCCTGGAGACCCGGGATTGAGTCCCATGTCGAGCTCCCTGCATGGAGCCTGCTCCTCCTCTGCCTGTGTCTCTGCCTCTCTCTCTCTCTCTCTCTCTCTCTCTCTCTGTCTATGAATACATAAATAAAATCTTTAAAAAAAGAATGCAAGTAATTGTAACAAAGTAGAATTTCCTGGGTCTCCTCTCAGTTCTACCTAAATCCTGAGGAATAAGATCCCTTCCAACTGCAGCAAGCAGGAAGGACCTAAAGGAGGTACTAACAATTCAAATGCACCTTCAAGATAGGGAAGGGGAGTCTTTCTGGAGGAGACGGAGTGTGAGCTGAGGGGTCAGGGAGCCCATTGTGCTCAGGCACAGCCCAGCTCTGCTGCAACTGGAGTAGATGGTCTCAAAGTGTGGGTCCTGGACCAGCGGATTAGCTGACTCAGCAGCCCCCTCCCACCTGGGAACAGGTGCCAGCCATCTGTGCTTCCACAAGCCTGCCAGGTGATTCAGATGCCTGCCCAGGTTAGGGAGCCACCGGCAGGGAGAAACTGAAGCAGATGGGTCAGGTCAGGTCGCGTGCCTGTGTTGGTAAACCTCCTGGGGTTCCGCGCACCCGTGCACACACGTTTCTCTGTAAGGGGCTACGTGTTGCACTAATCTTACAAAGGCTGTAAAACATGTTGAGAATAGGAAAGGGACAAAGGAGAAGCTCCCCTGTTCTTCCAACATCCCGCTGAGGTGGTGGGTGGGGGCTCCTGACCGCGGCCAGGTGATGGGGTCCTGCTCGGGTCCTCACCTGCGGCAGTAAGAGAAGGTGGCGTTTGGCCGAGGGAGCAGGTGGGCCTCCTACGTGGCCATCGCAAGGTTTTCCCGGAGGAAACTGCCTTTCCCACGGCGATCCTTTGGGGACAGGCCAGCCCGCGAGAGCCGGGCCCGGTTCCGGGAGCCTCGGAGCGCGGCAGTCACCGCAGCGGGGCTCAGTTTTTAGGGCTTGTCAGGGCGTGAACAAGCCATTCACGCTCCTTCCATGTTACTGAAGCTTTAGCATTTTTGCCAGAGCTGGTTCACGTGTACTGTTAGCTTATCTTCGCTTTCTGTTTGCATCGATTTTTTTTTTTTTTTTTGAAGATTTCATTTGAGAGCAAGAGGGGCTGGGTGGGGAGGCGCGGACCCCGCGGTCGGGACCTGAGCACACGCTCCACCGACTGGGCCACCGGGTGCTTTGATCAACGTTTTATTCTTATTTTATTTTTTTTAAATATTTATTTATTTATTTATGATAGAGAGAGAGAGAGAGAGAGAGACACAGGCAGAGGGAGAAGCAGGCTCCATGCACCGGGAGCCCGACGCAGGACTCGATCCCGGGTCTCCAGGATCACGCCCTGGGCCAAAGGCAGGTGCTAAACCGCTGCGCCACCGGGATCCCCTGATCAACGTTTTAAGGGAGACTTCTGAGGCCCAGTTTACCTTTCCAGGCTTCCTGGGGCGTCACCCCCGCGGCCTCCGCTCGGGCGGCCCGAGGCGCCAGCCCCCCCCCCCCCGCCCCGCGCCTCCCGCGCCTCCCCGCGCCTCCCGCGCCGCGGGCGCTGCTGCAAGAGGCCCCGCCCCGGAAGTCGGGCCCGCCTCGCCCGGAAGTCGGCCGCCCCGCCCCCAACCCCGGAAGTGAGCGGCCCGCTGCGCGCGCGAGGTCCCGGCTCAGCCCCCGCGGGGTCGTGTGCTCGGTAGGCGCGGGGGTCGGGCCGCCGTCGGGGCTGCGGGCGGGCTGCGGGCGGGCTGCGGGCGGCGCGTGGTGGCGGGATCGCCGGGCGCGGGGGCCCTGGCTGTGGGGAGCCGCTGACCCCCGCGCCCGCCGCCGTTCGGGCAGCCCCGGGCCGCGCCACGGAACCCACCCTCGGTGCGTGCGCGGAGAGCCCGGAGCCCCGACTGCTGGGTGCCAGCCCGGGTCCGCGGGCCGGCAGCACCCGCCCCCGCCCCCGGCCCCGGCCCCTCCCCCGTCGGTCCCCCGCCGATCCCGCCCCTCCCCCGTCCCCCCACCCCCCCGCCCCCGCCGCCCGAGGCCGCTCGCAGTTCCCTTTCTTGGCGGGGGCCGCGCGCTCCGGGAGGCTGCGCCGGGGCGAGGCTCGGTGCTGCTGGGGCCGCGGGTTCCCGGAGCCCCCGGGCCGGCTCCCCCCGGGCGGGCGTTCGGACCCCAGCCGCCGTCTGCCCTCGCCCTTCCCCAGCCCGTCTGCGTCGGAGCGCTGCCCGCCCAGGCCCGGGATGTACATGCAGGTGGAGTCCCGCAGCAGCTCCTGCCTCCATCTGAAGAGGGCTCCGGGCATCAGGTCCTGGTCTTTGCTTGTTGGTAAGGATTTCCCTATTTCCCCCAAGCTAAAAACCTAACTTTAAAAACAACGGAAACAGGGATCCCCGGTGGCGCAGCGGTTTGGCGCCTGCCTTTAGCCCAGGGCGCGATCCTGGAGTCCGGGGATCGAGTCCCACGTCGGGCTCCCGGCATGGAGCCTGCTTCTCCCTCTTCTCTGTTCTGTCTCTGCCTCTCTCTCTGTCTATGATAAATAAATCAATAAATCTTTAAAAAAAATAAAATAAAATAACAGAAACAAACTTGTCTTGTTGCCCCCAAGTACAGCAATTATCTTGTATCTTTCCAGTTTTTACCGCACGGAGTGCGATTGTCCTTTTTCCACCTTCACCTTAAGGTTGTGCCTGTTCTCCCGAGGTCCTGGTGTTCTCCTTTTCCTTGCCTCCCAACGCCCGGGTGCGGGTGTCAGGCTGGGCGAAGGCCCCAGTTCGCTCCCTCACTGTCCCTCCGGGCGTCCAGCACGCGGGGGCAGCTGCAGGCCGTTGGTGGGCCTGGTGTGAGGAGTGGTGTGGCCCTGCCTTCAGCAGCCTGCCTCTGGTCCGTCGTTCCCGACACCCTGCTCGTGGCCACCTGCCTGTAGCGCTTCATGTGCCACACGTGGTCCTTGCGCACATGCTGCGCTGGCGGAGTAAACCCCTGCTGTCCGGCTCCTCCCTCTGGTTCGCTGGTCAGCCCTGGAGCCCCGGGTAGAGGAACAGATTCCCGGAACGCAGAAGGGCATTTGCCATGCTCCCGAGCGTGCCTCCTGCCTCTTGCCCTCCTTCCTGAGCCATGGTCTCTGGTTCCCCTGCTCCCCACCTCCAGGCATCCCTGGCACCCGGAAGGCCTGCTCTCCCTGCACCTCTGGGCCTGTGGCTCCAGGTGAGGGGGCCCTAGGCCGCTGGTGGCCCGATAGTAGCACCTGCTTTCTTTTCTCTTCGCAGGAATCTTGTCCATTGGCCTGGCTGCTGCATACTACAGTGGAGGTGAGGTGCATCCCCCTGCCTCCCTCCCCGCTCCCCTCCCACCCACCCCGTCACTTAGTCTGAGAAATAGAGAAAAGAGAGAATTCGCCATTACTGGTGCCCACTGAGCCCCAGCCTTTGGGGCCACAGGCGCCTGTGCAGGTGCTGCCCCAGCCTGAGCGCTGGTGCGTCCTTCCCAATAGCCTGTCCCGTGCCACCTGTGCTCTTCCCTTCTCGTATCTGGAGCACTTTCCCGGGTGATGAAACTTTCTTAAAAGGTGCTCTTGTATTTGCCTAAGGCTGTTGCAAGCTAAGCCACGCTTGTAGCTGCCCCTGCAGGTGCCTTCCTCCACCGTCACACCGTGTCTCCAGCAGATGCTGCAGGGAGAGTGGAGGGCACAGAGCTGGCCGGACATTTCACATATGGTTCCAAGTGACAGGCAGGGCCAGCAGTGCCGGGCGGCCACCCTGGGCCAGGTCTGCTGGCCCCAGGTGCCACCCCTGCCCGGTATTGGCTGGCGAGGGGGCCCATGGCACGCAGGCCTCCGCCCGCTGCTGCTGCCCCTCACCCGCTGCCTGCTGTTTGCTCTGCAGATAGTCTGGGCTGGAAGCTCTTCTACGTCACGGGCTGCCTGTTCGTGGCCGTGCAGAACCTGGAGGACTGGGAGGTAAGGCCAGCGCAGGCGAGGGTGGGGGCGCTGTGGGAATCACTGCAGGGGGAGAGGCTCGGAGGCCTCACACACCTCCTGTCCTCAAACTTCAGCTTCGAGGTTTCTGGTTAGTAGGACTCAGCCCCCGGGCTGAGGGATCCCCCGAAGCTGTATTTCTCCTAGACGCTCTTTGCGATTGCTCCCACCGAATTCCCTGCTCCGTGGTGTTGCCGTAGCACGGAGCAGATCGAGGGTGCCCTGGGTGAGGGGCCGTCTCCTTGGTGGGCCCTTCCTGAGGAACCACAGGACCCACGGTTGCTCTCTGGCCCCGACTCCCGTTTGGTGACCACAGCTTGGGGAGAGCACCTGCTCTGATGCCCCTCTTTGTCTCCACGCCCCCTGGCCCCGTGCTCCCGACACGTGGGAGCCCAAGAGGGCTGTAGGTGTCCGGCTCTGGCAGAGCAGCACTAGGCCATCAGGGTTGGGGGGCAGTTGGGTGACTTCCGGAGTGTCTGCTCCGGTGAGTCCGGGGCCCCTTCTGGAAGTTTCACGTGTGGCTGGCTTGCACACAGAGAGGCTGGCAGCCGGGTGATCCCCCTTCTGGCTGCTTTCCCAGGAAGCCATCTTCAACAAGAGCACGGGGAAGGTTGTACTGAAGACCTTTAGCCTGTATCGGAAGCTGCTGACTTTTTTCAGAGCTGGCCACGACCAAGGTGAGGCATGTGGAGGACGGGACCCGGGGCAGGAGCTGCTTAGACCAGGCTAGATGGAGGGTGGGGAGTGCGACTGCAGAGACCAGGCCAGAGGCCTAGAGGTGGGGAGGGTCTGAGCTGGCCGCTTGGTGACCCCGGGTGCCGACACTGGCAGGCAGTCTCTACTCTAGCTCAGTGCTCGGCCCTTAGGCACCAGGAAGGCCTTTCTCAGCGATTGGGGAGGATGAAGCAGAAACACGGGCAGAGCAGGGCCGGCTTTCCAAGGGGACAGCGGGTGCCGTGCTCCTCCTCACCCCGCGGGCGCTCACCGCAAGCCTACGCTGCGGTCACTAACCTGTGCTGCCATCCTCTGCAGGGTGGCTGCGTCAGGGCACAGGTGGGAACGGCAGGTGCGCCAGGGCACAGGCGGGAAGGGCAGGGAACCACTGACCCCCCCCCTCCCGCAGTGGTGGTCCTGCTGAATGACATCCGGGATGTGAACGTGGAGGAGGAGAAAGTCCGGTATTTCGGGAAGGGCTATGTGGTGGTGCTGCGGTTCGCGACAGGCTTCTCCCACCCGCTCACCCAGAGTGCTGTCATGGGCCACCGCAGGTAAGCTCTGGGCAGGTGACTGCTGCCACAGTTGGCCACCCATATCCCCCGCCGTCAGGTGGCCCCCACAGGGCACTGCAGAGCTGGGCACAGGGAGGGTGTGTGGAGGGACAAGGCCTGCCCCTGCCGCTGGGGGAATGTTGGGAGTCCCTACGGGGACAGGAGAGGTCTCCATGAGGACAGGCTGGGCTGGGTCAGCTGGGGGTGGGGACCAGAGCAGAAGGCACCATGTGGGAGGGGAGCCTAGGGGTGCTGGAGGCGGGTGGTCCAGCAGGAGACTGGGGTGGACTTTCTGCCTCCCCTTGGGTAGCGGGCACCTGTGCCCCGGTAACCTGCCCTTTCTCCCGGTGTCGGCCGGCCCAGTGACGTGGAAGCCATCGCCAAGCTCATTGCCACCTTCCTGGAACTGCACCGTCTGGAGAGTCCTGCGGAGCTGTCTCAGAGCAGCGACAGTGAGGCTGATGGCCTGGGGACCCAGAGCTAACGCCCCTGAGGCCCTGCCTGCGGTTTTGGTGGTGCCCAAGTGGGCCCGATGGGCCACCAGCAGGTCTTCCTCCAGCCCTGGCTGTGTCCCTGGCAGTCCCAGGGTGGGACCCTCTGCCGTTCCTGCTGCTTGCTTCTGCCTTCTGAGCAAAACCACAGGCTGGATTTTGGACTTTGTCTGCAGGCTCTGAGCTGTGCAGGGAGAGCGTTGGATGGCCAGCCCCAGCCTCGCCAGCGTGGGCAGGTTGTGAGGGCACGTGCACCCCACTGGGGATCAGGTCTCTGAAAAGGAAGCAGTGCCCAGGCTCCCTGGGGTGGGGAGGGGGGTTGGCCAGCCCCGGCACCCCCCAGCAGTTCGGTCCCAGTGACAGCAGGGCCAGCAGCTGGGTCAGGCCCAGGGATGCCAGGGGGCTGCCCACACAGGCGTGTGCCCCACCCCACCTGCTGCAGCCCTTCTCTGGTTACTGAGGTGCTGGCCCAGGAGCTGTGGGCCCCACCTGGCTGCGTGGCAGCCGCTCCCAGGGCCTCCGCAGCCCACAGGGAGCCCTTGTCCACTGGGACCGCAGCTGGGCTTTTGCAGGTGGCAGAAGCCTGTGCACGACCCGGGCCAGGGTGGCTCCCATAGGAACCCAGGCGGGACCTGGTGCCACGAGGACCCTCTGAGCAGGCGCTGCAGAGCAGGGAGCACGGCCTGAGGAGTAGACCTGCCCCCTTCTTGGTGGAGGTCCCCGACAGCCCTAGTTTGGGGGCGCGGTCACTTACACATACCAAAGTCAGGTTTTAAAGTGGTAAAATTCAAAAGCTTTTTTCTAAAATAAAGTATGAAATGCTGTAAATGGTTTCTGGCGTGATCATCCTGACGAAGCTGCCCCAAGGCAAGGAGGGACTGTTGGGCCCCCCCGGGTGAGGAAGGCCCCACTGTGGGCCTGAGCCGCTGGCTGGACCTCAGGTCGTCGCCAGGTCTGACTCCCACCAGCACGAGTTCCGGGTCCTGCTCTTTATTTTAACCCAACAAGCTCTACACACAATCAGGAAGCAGGCCTCTGCGTGTCTTCCTTGCATGTTTTCCACTTGCCTTCCAGGCGCTAACCGTCTGCCCCGTGGGTGCGGCGGGGGCGGGCATCAGCCGGATGCAGGGCCCGGCCCTCAGGGGTCCTGACCTGCCTGCGGGCTGGCGCTGGGGCTGGCGTTGGCTGCCTCCCTCAGGTCCTGCAGCAAGGCCTGCAGCCGCTGCAGGCTGGGCCGCACGTTCTCCTCCAGCCACTCCTCCACGGCGTCCGGGTAGAAGACGCGCCGCAGGGCGGCCTCCAGCTCCTGCACCACGGTGCTCCACCTGGCCAGGAGGCTGAGCAGCACAGGAGCAGTGAGCCGCCTGCTGGCACCCCGGGGCGGCAGCCACAGCCTGTGCGCTACACACCCTGAACGACCCCACACACGGAACGGGGCTACTGGTGCCCACCGCACAGGGCGGGTCCGAGCAAGTGTCCTGTTTCAACATCTGAAACGAATGCTCTTCGCAGCTGACCTGCAGGGTTTTTCTTTCCGCGTGAACCTGTCAACGTCTGACAGTGTCCTCCGCCCCGTGGGGACACCATGTTGGCCTCAGCTCAGCGCGGTGGGCCGGGACAGCACGAGGCAGGGCCGGCTGGCCCCGATGAGCCCTGGACCCCGTCCAGGCACTCACTGACCCTCACCCTTTGGGGCTAGGGATGCCCTAGCTTCTCTGACGCCCACGGCACAGCTGAGGCAGGAAGTTGGCTCATCTAAGCATTCATGGCTGTGATCCTAGAGAGCTTGTCTTGGTTTAAAGCAGTAGCCAAAGGACGTGCAGCCCTGGGGGGGCCCGGGCCCGGGGGTGGCTACTGGCAGGGGGGTGGCTAACCTGAGCGCTGGGGGCTGGATGTGCTGGACCATGACGGGGTGGATGAGCTTCCGCCGGCGGTGGTAGGGGCCAAACCAGCCGGTCACGTACCTGGGGGCAGAGCCACACAGGTGGGCCCACTGCAGCCAGCAGCCCAGCCCGCCTGGGGGGGGGGGGTCGTTAAAGTAATACCTTTGAAAAGACTAAAAAATCTGATAGAAATTTTAAAACCCAGTGAGTGTTTGTGTAGGGCGGGCCACCCCCACCCCGGCCCTGCACCCCTGCCCTGCACCCCTGCCCCTCACCTGTCCCTCTCCAGCAGCGCGTCCACGGAGCTGCGCAGGTGGAGGCTGACGTGCGTGACGAGGGCCAGGATGTCGCTGCCGGGGAAGGAGCCGGCGCCCTCGCTGCATGGAGAGCCGCCGTGCTGAGGTGGGGGTCCGAGCGTGGGGGGAGAGGCAGGGCCGGGGGGCGGGCGCTTACCCTGTAAAATCAGTCGTTTCTAGGTTTGAAATCCCGAGGAAGTTCTCCACTCTTGCTTTAACATCTTCGGCAAAACCTCCTGCAACGAGCACAGACGGAGGTGGTCAGAGGGGCCCCTGGAGGAGAGAGGCAGGGAGCCTGCGCCACGCGTGGGCCTGGGTGGCCGGCAAGGTGACCAAGGAGGCCAGCGTGCACAGGCCAGCCCCAAGGAGACCTCGGGGACAGCTGGGTGCGGGGCTCCTCACTGAACACAGGAAGCGGCTCACCATGTGAGACATGGGAAGATAGAGCAGAACCACCACCAGGGAGACCACCAGCCCATATGCACCACCTGGCACATGTGGTTCCTCACCGGTGGAATGTTCCAGAACAACTGAAATGAACCAGCGAGGCCTGCAGGTACCAGTGTGGACGGAGGTCAGGAGGCCCTACCAGCCCATCTCCACAGCAGGAGGAGGGCTCCGTGGCGGCGGTGCCCACCACAGGGGACGGGCAGTGGAGGCCAGCCCCTAGCGTGTCCCCGCACCCTCTTCTAAACGCGTCACAGCTGACACTTCAGAAGCACCAGAGGGGAGGCTCAGGCCCACCCTCCACGTGGGGCCTCAACGTGCTATGGAGCCCATGCCCCGCTTCCCTCGGTGCCTCTCACCCCACACGCAGCAGGCAGTCCTGCTGTGGGTGCCCTCGGTTCACGTGCACGTGGGGGGCTTGGTGGCACTGGGCACCCAGCAGTTACACGGCACAGGCACGGCCACCTTGGGGGCTCACGGCCTGGGGGCACCGGGCAGGCGGGTGGCTGAGTGAGGAAGACACAGCTGGGCGTCGGGGCTCGGCTCTGCGCGTCCCACGCTCCTGCCGCCGCGAAGTGGGGACCTTACCGTGTAGGAGCGACTGCAGACAGACGGCCAGGGACGGGATCCCCACGGGCAGCAGCTCACACAGCACCGAGAAGTGGTCGTACCTGAGGCCACGGAGAGGCGGCTCAGCCCGGCGCCCACGCCCGCCCGGCGGGTGCTCCATGGCCTCCGCTGCCCGCGGCCTCTAGGGGCCCCTGCACGGCTGGCCACTGCCTCCGGAAATGTCCCCCACCCAGAGGCCGTGCCGGGGCTCAGTCTGTGCACTCGACCCCCTGAAACCCTCCCCCCGTTCCTCCTGGATCTCGCCTCGGGGGACCCGAGGACGGGCAGGGCCCGGGGCCTCCGGCTGCCCGCCTCTGCCCTGACCCGGCCGGGAGCGCAGCTTCACTGGCAGCTTCGCTTTTCAAACGGTGTGAAATCCCTGAAGAGCTAAACTCCGTCCTCAAGGCCGCCCTACACATGGCTCTGGAGGCCGGGCCGCCGGCGTGCAGAGGCGCCTGGGGCCGGGAGGGCCAGTGTGCTTGTGGCCGTGCACGCCCCCTCTGCAGAGTCTGGGGGTACCCAGGCCCCTCCCTCCTAGGAGCACCAGTCCCCTCCGAAGAAGCGTGAGGCCCAGACCGGACGGGACAAGCAGAGCGGCTGCGACCTGGGTGGTCGGCCCGAGTGCCTCCCTGGGGCCCGTGTGGCCTCACCTCTGCCAGCCGGTCAGGACGATGCCCTGCAGCATGTCCGCTGGCCCCCTGGCCGCCACCCGCAGCCACTGCACGTTGTTCCTGAGGTGGTGCTCGATGGGGGTCAGGGCCTGGCTCGCCCCCGTGGCCCCCTTGAAGGCGCTGGCAGCCCACAGCCGGAGAAAACCACACTTCCGGTACTTTTCCATGAGAAGAGCTAGGCGAGAACGTGCGTGGTGTGACCGCCTGGGGCCCCAGGAGCTGCGGCCGTCAAGTGTGGACGCTGCGCTTGCCCAGAACCCGGGAGACCCCCAGCCGTCAGGTGTAGTCCCCGACAGACTAAATCTCAGTGAGAGAAGGGACCCCTGCTGTGTGCAGGTGGCCCCTAGTCCAGCTGCTTGTTAGGAAATCTGGACAGAACAGGCCATCTGGTGAGTGACCCGGGATAGGACACGTGCCTGGGGTGCTCCTGGGCTGCCCGGGCTCGCCCGGGGAGGGGCCTGCGGGGAAGCAAGGTAGGTGGCAGGATCCCGATGCACCAAGGGTCAGTCAGGGCTGCAGGGTGTTGGGGGCCGTGGCCAGGGTACTGACCTTTGCCGTGGACGTCCAGGTCGGCCCCGTAGTCCCAGAGCACGGGCTCCACCAGCTGTGGGACCCCCGATGCTGGGGGCGGAGAGCGCTGTGAGCGAGGCCGCCGGACACACCCCTGCGCCCTGTCCTGCGGCCTTGTCTGGGGCGGCTGGCCCTAGGCACAGGCTGGTAAATGCTGCGGCCCTGCAATCGGCCAGCTCCGGAAATGACCAGACTGGGTTCTGTGACAGGTGAGCCCCCGGGCCAGGGTCCCAGAGCTTCCTGCAAGGGGGACACGCTGGTCTGCGTGCCGCGGCGGGGGCGCCGGGACAGGTACAGCGGGAACACACCACGGCCTGGGTTTAAGTCTAACCAACCTTGTGAGAACCCAACGGGCCACACGTGGGCCGGGGCTGCCTTGAGGACACCCAGCCTTGCAGACCCTGGGCCGGGGCGGAGTGTGGACCACGGGTGTGTCTCTGTCCCACCCCAGGGCCCCGGGCAGGGGGTGGCCCGGGGGAGGCCCCAAGGGGCTGCTGCATTCCTGGCCCGGCAGCCAGCGTGAGCTTTCGCCACGGCCCAGCAGGGCTGCCTCAGGGTCCTGTGGGGCTGAGGCGGCAGCAGCACCGGACACTGCCCCGTCCCCTCCTGCGGGGCCCATGAGGGCCCCATGGCTACTGTCCGGTCAGACCTACCACCCTGCACTCCGGTGAGACCCCGGCAGGGCTTCTGGGGGAGCGGCATTTTGTCGAAGAATGTTTAGAGGGGCTCTAAGGAGGCTGCCCGGAGTGAGCTTCAGGGAGGGGGCCTGCTGGCTCCTCACTCCTGCCACCAGAGGCGGGGACGCGCCTGCCCACCTGCGAGCTGGTCCTCGGGGATGGCCCGCAGCATGTCGTCCCACACCAGGGGCCTGGTGGCCGGGTGCCGGGCCAGCACGTGGCAGGCCACCGCCTTCATGTGGGACAGGCACAGTCTGGCTTTGGTGTTGTGCTCCTGCTGCAGCCACCGTCTCGAGGCCTCGCCCTCCCCGAGGTAGTAGACCTGAGGGGAGCCCAGGGCGGGTTTGACCCTGCGCAGGGACACCGGTGCCAGCTGCCCATGGGGAGGGGCCGCTGAAGGGGCCCTCCTTCTGCACCGAGTCCCGACTCTACTCCTGGGGTCCTCCGGAGGTTCGCAGCAGCCCGAGGGCAGAAGGCTGAGGTGCCCCAGCCAGCAAGCAGGTACACGCACAGCCCGGCCTGCACTGCTGGGGTGCGGACGGCCCTTGGGGCGCCAGCCCTCCACCCCTGTGCTGCAGGCTGCACCCGCACCAGGTCACAGGGCAGCCAGCGCGGGCGCCCACACTGGGGGCAGCTCCTCGGTGGGGCGAGGGGCCGAGTGAGGGAGGGGCCGCTGCAGCAGGGGAGCAACACCCGGCAGGCCAGGCTCAGGGGTGAAGAAGCATCGCAGGACCCACCTCGTCGCAGCCGACATGGAGCCACCGGGCACCCGGGTGCAGCTCCATGACCTGGCTGATCATGGCTCCCACCAGCGCCAGGGACTCGGCCTCATGCGGGTTCAGGGTGTTAGGGAAAAGTGCCACTTCTCGGAGGTGAGCGAGAGCCTCGTGCTTCAGCACAAACTGCAGAGACAGAAGGGGACATGAGGGGCGCCGGGAGACACGTCCGCCGCAGGGGCTGGTTCTGGCTCCCACGGGGTCACCCCAGAGGGCGCTGCTCCAGGTCACCCAGAGGGCTGCTGGCCGGGCTGAGCCTGTTGCTGGCTCTCGGCCCTTTCCTTCCCGTCAGGTCTACCCGGGCCGGGTGAAAAAGGAAAAGCCAGGCTCACTCACATTCGGATGGAGCTGCCACCAGCTGGAAATGTGATGGGTGACCGTAAAAACGAGAGCCCCAGAGGTGACACACACTCTCCTCACAGCCCAGCTGACTGGGGGCCACACACGCCCAGCCGGGGCGGACGGGGCACGGCTGACCTCCCAGTGCCCCCAGCCTGTGGCCCAGACCCTGGCTGACCACCAGCTGCGAAGACAGAGGGGTGGCCTGAGGAAGCCAGGCCAACACAGAGGCCATCACAGCTACACAGGGCCGGGGACGTGGACTGAGCCCCCAGAACCACGAGAGCATGTGTCTGTAGTTCCAAGTCACTGGCTGACATCCTTTGCTGCTGCGGCCCCAGGAAACACACCACCCTGAGAGCAGTCAGGCCCCTCAAGGAGCAGGAGTGGGGGGGGGGGCGCTGCAGGACAGCGGGGCAAGGGGCAGAGCGGCACCGTTGGGGGACCTCCCCCAGGTCAGGCGGTGGTTCACACGAGGCTGGAGCCAGAGGGATGGCAGGCGCCAACTCGAGAGACACAGCAGCAGAAGTGGCAGGACCTCACGATGGCCCAAGTGCAGGGGTGCGGGGGGTGCCAGAGCGCGGCAGCGGGGCCAGGGTTGGGGGTCATGAGGACGGGGAGGGAAGCGGGAGCGGACGTGTGTGGTGTGGAGCTGGTGTGCACAAGAGGGAGCGTGAGGCGAGGGGCCCCGGGGAGGAGCCGCGGGGATGCCGCCTCGTGTAGCGGGATGCACCTGCTAGCGGAGCAGCACAGCCAGACCTGGGCCTGCAGGGGCGGCTTCGGGAGGGAGCGGATGCGGCTGTGGCTGCGAACAGCCTGTGGTCAAGGATGCCCGACCAGAACCTGTCGCTATGTTTAGTGACTCGGGGGACAGAGGGGCCCTGGGGGATGCTCTGTGGACTGTGGGCCGTGGCAGTGGAAGTGAGGAGCCCAGAGAGCACAGCAGGCAACGTGGGCCAGGAAAGGCCGAGGCCTGAGCGTGGGAGACATGGGCGCGTAGCAGGGGGGACTTGCGTGTGACTGGAGGAGAACGCAGCCCCTCTGAAGCTGGCCGGGGTCGGGGGGGGGGGGCGCCCACAGGCCCAGCAGGCGTCCCCACTACAGAAAAACACGGAACCTATAGCCATTAAATCAATGTTGTGTCAAATCTGTTTCCCATCTTTTGATGCAGATGTGAACATATTTCTGAAGATCACACAGGAACTTGGGGAGATATTTTCAGTATTAAGCGATGAATACAAGTTAAAAAGGAGAACAAATGGACTCTCGGGGCTCCATGGGAATCGTGCATCCCCACTGGCCCGTCTCCTGCATTCTGTGGACAGAGGTTGCTCGGCCCTAGAGTTTGCAGGGCAGGGGCTTCTAGGAAAGAACTGCTCCTTGTCTGTGGCCGGCCACTGCCTGTGTGCCCCCGAGCCCACACCTGGGCACCACGGAACTGGGGTTCCTCCCACTTACCTCCATGTGTCCAAACGTCTGCACCAACGGAATGACCTCTAGCTCATTCAGTGTAGCCAGATGTAGGATCTCTTTAATTTCAGGGGGGCTAGGAGACAAAGACCACCCAGAGGTTCACAGCAGCTCCTGTCAGCACACCAGCTCCTGTTGGCACGCCAGCCCCTGTAGAAACTCCAGCTCTTATTCACACTAGCTATCGACACTCCAGCCCCTGTTCACACCAGCCCATTCACACCAGCTTCTGTTCCCACTCCAGCTCTTGTTCACACTAGCACCTGTTCACCTTCCAGTCCTTATTCACACCATCTCCTCTTGACCCTCCAGCACTTGTTCACACCAGCTCCTCTTGACCCTCTACCTCTTGTTCACACCAGCTCCTCTTGACCCTCCAGCTCTTGTTCACACCAGCTCCTCTTGACCCTCCAGCTCATTCACACTAGCTCCTCTTGACCCTCTAGCTTTTGTTCACACCAACTCATTCATACCAGCTCCTCTTGACCCTCTAGCTTTTGTTCACACCAATTCCTCTTGACCCTCCAGCTCATTCATACCAGCTCCTCTTGACCCTCTAGCTTTTGTTCACACCAATTCCTCTTGACCCTCCAGCTCATTCATACCAGCTCCTCTTGACCCTCCAGCTCTTGTTCACACCAGCTCCTCTTGACCCTCCAGCTCTTGTGCACACCAGCTCCTCTTGACCCTCCAGCTCTTGTGCACACCAGCTCCTCTTGACCCTCCAGCTCGTTCACACTAGCTCCTCTTGACCCTCCAGCTCATTCATACCAGCTCCTCTTGACCCTCTACCTCTTGTTCACACCAGTTCCTCTTGACCCTCCAGTTCTTGTTCATACCAGCTCCTATTTACCCTCCAACTCTTGTTCACACCAGCTCCTCCTGACCCTCCTGCTCTTATTCACACCAGCACCTGTTGACACTCCAGCTCTTCTTCACACCAGCTCCTCTTGACTCTCAGCTCTTATTCACACCAGCACCTCTTGACCCTCCAGTTCTTGTTCACACCACCTCCTGTTCACCCTCCAGCTCTGGTTCACAGCAACTCCTGTTGACACTCAGGCTCTGGTTCACAGCAGCTCCTATTCATACTCCAGCTCCTGTTCATATCCCAGACCCTGTTCATACTCGCACTTCTGTTCATGTTCCCCCTCCCTTGTCAGGTTCCAGGTGGGCTCTCCTGGGGAAACTAGTATGGTCGGTATTTCCTAAAGCTCGAAAGATACTCAAGGTTTCAGAGAGGGCTCCCACCCTAGAATTTGGGGAAATGATGCTCTATTATGTCCTCAAGTAATGGTTTGCTTTTTAGCAGCTATTCTTACCAAACTCTGTAAGAAGCTGAAGCCATTTTACAAGAAACTGGGCCATACAAGGAATCATATTGTAGAAAGGGGGTTGGCAGATGGCTCAAGGACAAATTCATCTGCTTGTTTGCATACAGCCCATGACCCAAGAATTGATTTTCAAGTTTAATATGGTTGAGAAAAATAAAAAGAAAAATACTTCATGACGTGAAAATTACATGAAATTCATATTTCCATGCCCACAAGTAGTTTCACTGGCACTCAGCTGTGGCCACTCACTGACATTTCCATTCATGGCTGGCTGCTCATGCCCCACAGATTTCAGTAACAGAGACCAGGTGGCTGCAGAACTGAAACTACTGCCTGCCCCTTTATTTTTTTAAAAAGATTTTATTTATTTATTCATGAGAGACACAGAGAGAGAGAAAGAGGCAGAGACACAGACAGAGGGAGAAGCAGGCTCCATGCAGAGAGCCTGATGTGGGACTCGATCCAGGGACCCCAGGATCATGCCCTGGGCCAAAGGCAGACGCTCAACTGCTGAGCCACCCAGACATCCCTGCCTGCCCTTTAAAGAGAAGCTCATGACCCCTTTCATAGAGAAAATTTAAAAGATCTTTGAGGTTGCAGTGAGGGGGCTCATCCCCGTGGGGGTTAGTGAGCTCCATGAGTGCACCTGAAGGCGGGAATGCTCCGGGGGGCACAGACGGCACCTGGGAAAGGCTGGCTGCCCACTCTGGCACCTGCTGTCATACATGGATTTATTGCAAGAAAGTGAGTTACAGTGTCTGTGTTTGAACCATCTCATAACCAGTTCTATGAACATATGGACTTCAAATAGACCTTTTTCAAGCTTCACAGGTACCCTAGCACTTGTTTCCACTTAAAAAACAAACAACCAAAAAGTGTTCATCATAAGAAGAAAAACAGAGCAGCATGAAAAGAACGCAAACTTCCAGCAACCTCACTGCAGCGTTAACACTCTGGACAAACACACGGAGCACGTACACCCCGCGGAGTTCTGACATAGACCGAACCTCCCTCCAGAGCGGCCCACCAGCCGGACGTATCTTTTCTCACCCTTGTGAACCCAGAGCATTAGAACCTTTTAAAAATCTTCACCAATTTGGGCAGCCCCGGTAGCACAGCGGTTTATTTTATTTTATTTTTTTAAATTTTTATTTATTTATGATAGTCACACAGAGAGAAAGAGAGAGGCAGAGACACAGGCTGAGGGAGAAGCAGGCTCCATGCACCGGGAGCCCGACGTGGGATTCAATCCCGGGTCTCCAGGATCACACCCTGGGCCAAAGGCAGGCGCCAAACCGCTGCGCCACCCAGAGATCCCGACACAGCGGTTTAGTGCCACCTGCAGCCCGGGGTGTGATCCTGAAGACCTGGGATCGGGTCCCGCGTCAGGCTCCCTGCATGGAGCCTGCTTCTCCCTCTGCCTGTGTCTCTGCCTCTCTGTGTCTCTATGAATTAAAGAAAAAAAAAATCTTCACCAATTTGATAGCCAAAACGGCATTTCACTTAATTCACTTTATTGCTACCATACGCTTATCGGCCATTCTTGCTCTGGGGGCGGGGATCAGCCCAATGTCTTTTGCCCATTCTCCTTTGAGGCTGTCACTGACTTACATGGACGCCACAACCCTAAAGCCAAGCAGGGCGCACCCATGGCCGCTGTATCTGCTTTTATTAATTCTGACACCCCCTCTTTTAACCTCTGCTATCCTGATAAGGTCCCAGCTGTGGCCTTAAAGAGCAGCATCCGCTTCCCCTCAGCCTCACCCCTGCCCCCATCCTTCTCCCTCCCCCTAAATGCTTCCAAATTCTCTCCAGTAAGCGTATTTTATTTCTGTAACTAAGACAAGGATTTAAAAGCCAGAAGAGGGCTGCCCATCACTGCCAAACCCTTGCCTGCCCTGCCCACGCCTCCGGGTGGCCCCGCACATCCGCTGTCTCCGTGGCTGGGAGTACCTGTACGCGTGCTTGGCTCTCAGCAGCCTGAGGTGGCCCTCGTAGGGAAACATGTCTTCGTACTCGAGGAGGAGCCCGTTGGCGCCAAGGGCATGGAACAGAGGAAAGACCTGGGGGAACAGGGATGCTATGAGGAAGCGACTATCTGAAGGAAGGTGACAGAGGTGCCACGTGTGGACTGTCTTCCTGCCTGTGGACATGGGTCGTGGCTGATGCTCACATTTCTCCTGCAAATGTTTACCCTGGAATGCGCACTGCGTGCTACACCAAATCAAACCCTCTGCCGCTGCAACCTGTTCGCTTGGCACAGGAGAGGCCTACACCTGCGCAGCAGAGCTGTGGCTCAGCCTTGGGGTTCAGCCGGGAGGCAGGGAGAGGCTGCGGGTGTGCGGGGACGGGCTGTCCACTTCCTCCTCTATCTCTATTTCAGAGGATATGAATTCCTATCAAGCGTGTCCAAGACGAGTTTACGTCTACCATACAAAGAATTGAGATTTTCTTCTAGTCTGACACCAAGGCTGGGGTGGAAAAGAGCACATTCTAGGAGCCATCGGAGGGGCCTCCTGCAGGTATCTGAAAGACCCACCCTGCCCTGGACAAGGGGCACTGCAGGTCCAACAAGACTTTAGCACTCCTGTTGATGTGTCTGTCGAAGTTTCCTCTCCTGCGAGCATGGGGACGTTCTGAAGAAGCTGGATGGAAAGAAGAAAAGAGCCTGGGGCTAATGCTCAGCTGCAGACAATTCATCACGAGCAGTCGACTGCAAATTACAAAAAGAGGCAGACAAGCTGGAAAGGAGGAGCTCGTGCAGGTCAAGCACGCGGATAACGTGACATCAAGGTCTCGGCATTTCCCCATTTCCTCAGTATTTTTGCTTCTGGTGTCCAGCTTCTGGTGTCCATCGCAGCCTCCCGTGGCCCTCTGACCATCATGGCCTGTATGGCACTCTGGCCGTTGGGGTTAGTGGCGATCCGTCATGTCATGGGTGGTGGGGAGCTGTGGGGCCGGGCAGCCCAGGTGTCCCCAACACATACCCCAGCCCAGCATGGGTGACAGGGCTGGGAATAAGGTCCTCGCTGTAAATCCGCAGGAGCGTGCACGTGCACACACACATGGGGGGTGATGCACTGAGCCCCCTGCATCTGTCGTTGAGGCTCAACATCATTTCACCTAACTTCCACTTTTATGACTGGAGTATTTCTAAGCAAATCCCACACAACTGTTCACCTGTAAATACTTCAATATACATCCCTGATGAAGATCTTTTTACAAAAGCACACCCCACACCACCATTATCTCATCTAACCAAATAATTTGTTAATGTCATCCATGCTCTAATTAATTTTCCTGTGTCTAAAATCTTGTCACATATGGCTTGCTTGAAACTAGTCCAGACAAGGTCAATACACTGCATTGTTTGAATGGATCTCTTAAGGTTCTCTGATTTTTAATAGTTCCTTCTACTTCTTTGAGTTTGTTGAAGAGACCAAGTCACTTATTTTGTATGATGTTACAAACTTTGGATTTGACGGATGATATTCCCAAGATGTCCTGTAGCGTGTTTGCCTATTTCCTATTCTCATGGGTGCCGATGGTTAGACGTGAAGGCCTGATTACATCCAGGTGTTATTCTTTTGGCAAGAATACTTCACAGACAGTTCTAGAAGTCATAAGTCTGGCTGCCCCACCGGAGTGATGTCAGGCTGATCAGTGATGCTCAGGGGCATCAGCTGACCCACACCTAGAGCCTCTGCCTCATGGTTTCAGCCACTGCTGAATGACTGCCCAGCGCACTGACCGGGAACTGCAAGGTGGTGACTTTCCAGGTTCATCACTCCTCGGGTGTGATGGCTGGAACTCTCCCTCACGGAAGAATTTCCTCTCAGTGATTACTTGGTCACTCCAGCCCTGATGATGCTGGGCCTTCATATGCAAAGGTCAATTTTGTTGGATACAAAATCCTTGAATATCTTAAATGTTACTCCCTGTCTTCCTGTCACAAAATGCTGTCAAAATATCTGATGCTGATCTAATTATCCTTCCCTCATATGGAACTTGTACCTCTTTCCTGTGTGCCCAAGAGTTTTCATTTTTTTAAAAATCTGATACAACTACCATATGACGCCCTAGTGTCTATCATCCCAAGTATACGATATGCCCTTTTAAAAAAAAAAAAAGATTTGTTTATTTGAGAGAGTGTGTGAGTCAGGGGAGGGGCAGAGAGAGAGTGTCTCAGGCAATCTCACACCCAGAGCTCAGAGACCAACTCCAAGCTTGATTCCACAACCCTTGAGATCATGATCTGAGCAGAAACCAAGAGTCAGGTGCTCAACCACTGGAGCCACTCCTGGTGCTCTAGGTACGCTCTTTCAATAGACCCATGTATTCTTAAAATTTGGAATAAAAAACACAAAGTGTTTTTGTAGTTTCTGGCATTTGTCCTACAGCACTGCCTTGGTTCTTCTTTAGGACTGTTGCAAACTGAAAACATGGCTACAATCTGTGCCTTCCTCATCAGGAGGCAATATCTATTCCCAGCCTTGAATCTGGGCTGACTCTGGACTTGCTTTCCAAGAGTTAACACTAGGCCCAGGAAGGCTTGCAGCTTTGGCTCCCACGCCCTCAAAGCACTGCCCTGTGACCACCATGCTAACAGAGGCTGGCCTGGCCTCCGAGAGAACAGGAACCCATGTGCAGGACCAGAACCATGGTGCCCAGTGGAGAGCCAGCACTAACTGGTGGATGTGTAAGGCCCTCTTGGACCATCAACTGTTCCTAGTTGTCAGGGGACAGCCAACACAGGAGGGAGCCCAGGGTGAACCAGCAGAACCACCCACCAGCCGCGGAAAGAGGAAATGATGATGTTGGGCCTCCAGCAGCAGAAGACTGAGGCAAGGGCTCCAGCTGCAGGTGAGTTGGACCTTCTTTGCTTATCTTCTATAACTTTCAATTTGTTAGATGCTTTTTATCTTTTCACGTTTGACAGCCTTTTTCCTTATTTATTTCCCAATAGTATGCTTTCCACAGTGTCTGCTCACTTCTGTTCTTCTGCTTCTTCTGCCTTGATCTATTTCAGCCAGACACCGCCTGTCTCCTCTGCATCCCTGCTCCCCTCTCAAAACCTGTTCTCTGCTTCACTTTTTTTTTTTTAAGATTTTATTTATTTATTAGAGAGGAAGAGAGAAAGAGCACAAACAGAGGGAGCAGCAGAGAGGGAGGAAGAAGCAGACTCCCATCTGAGCAGGAAGCCCGATGTGGGGCTCGATCCCAGGACCCTGGGATCATGACCCAAGCCCAAGGCAGATGCTTCGCGGACTGAGCCACCAGGTGCCCCCCTGCTTCACTTTCACTGTTCCTGTGCAGCTCCTCATGGATTCGCTCAATACCGTGTTTTTAATGTGGGGCTCTGTCGTTCTAGAAGTTTCTGGATGGTATTTCTGAGAGCCGTAGGCCTCTCCAGCATTTTCCTCTGAGTCTTTTTGCAGTCTCAAATTGCAGCCAGTGAAAGCCCTCCCCTGTTCCTTTCTTGAC
This sequence comes from Vulpes vulpes, assembly GCF_048418805.1. Taxonomy (NCBI): domain Eukaryota; kingdom Metazoa; phylum Chordata; class Mammalia; order Carnivora; family Canidae; genus Vulpes; species Vulpes vulpes. The sequence goes on from NC_132781.1 coordinate 521,263, forward strand.
AGAGGACAAGTACTTGTGAGCTGTTTCCTCGTACTTCTGGTCTTGGCCCTGTTAGAATTCCATTCTCTTTCCTCTATCACCTCCTGCCTGGTTATTAATCTCACATGGGTGGTAAGCTGTACCACTTGCATTTGAGACACATGGGGATACCCCATATCTACTTTTGCTCGAGAGTGTATTAGTTTTCTAGGGCTGTTGTAACAAATTATCACAAACTGGGCAGCTTAATACAACGAGAATTTATTCTCTTCCAGAAATAAAAAATCAAGGTATGGGCTGGGCAGTGCTGTCTTTGAAGGCTCCAGGGAAGTGTCTGGTGTCACTGGCAGTCCCGGCATTCCTTGGCTTGTAGATGCATCCCTCTAATCTCTGCCTCTGTCTTCACATGGTGCCCCCCTGCAACCCCTGTGTCTAAATTTCCCTCTTCTTACAAGGACGTCACTCATTGTATTAGAGGTACCCTACTCCAATATGGCCTCATCCTATGTTGATTATAACGGCAAAGACTGAGGTTACATTCACAGGTGGTTAGGATTTGAACGTTACCTCTTTGGGAGATGCCATTGAGCCCACAGCAAACAGGCTGTGGGTTTCTTTTGTTGTGTTCACCCCTCTCCCCACCCCTTTTGCTATCCTAATTGCTGTTTTATGAAGGCATTTGGGGGAAACTCAAAATCTATGCTACTGCCAACACTGTGCCCCGACTTGGAAGCCCATGGTTGTGCTCTAAGCACACCATCCTACAGAATACTGTTCACAACTTTGAGGACCAAACCCAAGCAAGGAAAGACCATCTTAGGGGGAAGGGGCTCTTACCTCAGAGAGGTAGGAGACCTTTGGTGGAGCTCCTTTAAGGTCCAAATGAACTAATCGCATCTTAAATGGTGAAGAACCTGACATTTCACTATTTCTCAGGAAGTCATAGAACAATCCCTTGTCTGGGCGCTTCTTCCTAGTGGAGAAATCCAAAGTCATAAATAGGCACAGGCTCCTTTTAGCCCCTGCCCTCCACTCTGTGCTTCCATTCCTTGGGAGGAAACTCATTTCACCAACATGAAAATGAACCAAGAAGGCTCCCTCATATTCAGGTAAAGGGACCTTTGCCATTTAGTTATGATTAGCCCCTAAAATAGAATGGCACCGGTTTCCTTATAAGATGTCTGTGACCTATAACAACACAAATGATTACAAAATAGTGTTTTAAATTAAAGACCGTCTCCAGTGGTATACACTATGCTAGTGTAAACACGCAAATATGTCTAAACATTATTCAGGCCCTGCAATATGATTTTTCTGTAGGAAATTTATCCCTAATTTTATTTTACCTTGAAGAGCATTAAAGAAAACCCCTGACGTTTCTAGAGCTCAAGTCAGTTTCATTGTATGGAAGAAGAAACTGTAAAAGTTTAGTTTAGGTCAGAGAACACTAACTAGGATTTAAAATAGGCCACTGATAATCTGAAGAACAAATGAGCCACGAGTACATGGGGCTGACTCGCTTTTATAAAGTAAAGGAAGTAGCGGGATGACAACAAAGTAACTGGTAAGGAGTGTGATTTCTTTTTTTCCCTCTAGCTATTTTTAACATACAAAGGGTTAGATGAGAAAAGGGAAAGAAAATCTTTGTGTATGGGTCATGTTTACAGCTCAACAATTCAAACTACTCATTCAGTGCGAGGACTCATAAATCCCTGAACCTAAGAAGTCTATTATGAAACAAGGAACATAAAATAGACACACAGGGCAGCCCGGGTGGCTCAGCGGTTTAGCACCGCCTTCAGCCCAGGGCATGACCCCGGGGTCCCCGGATGGAGTCCCACGTTGAGCTCCCTGCACGGAGCCTGCTTCTCCCTCTGCCTGTGTCTCTGCCTCTCTCTCCCTGTGTCTTTCATGAGTAAGTAAAATCTTAAAAAATAATAAAATAGGGGATCCCTGGGTGGCTCGGCGGTTTGGCGCCTGCCTTTGGCCCCGGGTGTGATCCTGGAGTCCCAGGATCGAGTACCGCGTAGGGCTCCCAGCATGGAGCCTGCTTCTCCCTCTGTCTGTGTCTCTGCCTCTCTCTCTCTCTGTGTCTATCATAAACGAATAAATAAGGGCAGCCCCGGTGGTGCCGCGGTTCAGCGCCGCCTGCAGCCCAGGGCTTGATCCTGGAGACCCTGGATCGAGTCCCATGTCGGGCTCCCTACATGGAGCCTGCTTCTCCCTCTGCCTGTGTCTCTGCCTCTCTCTCTCTGTGTCTCTATGAATGAGTAAATAAAATCTTAAAAACGAATAAATAAAATCTTTAAATAATAATAAAAATAAAATAGACACACAAAAACTAGCGTGATTAAAAAAAAATTATATTCAGATCAGTCTCAATCACAAAATTCTCAAGGCAATTCCTGAAATCACCAGCTGTTGGATGGATGAGTTTTGTGAAAACACATTCTGAACGCTGCTTTTATTTATTTTATTTTTTTACGCTTTTATTTATTTATTCACGAGAGACACACAGACAGAGGGAGAAGCAGGCTCCCTGCGGGGAGCCCGACGCGGGACTCGATCCAGGGTCTCCAGGATCGTGCTCTGAGCCAAAGGCATCCCCTGAACGCTGCTTTTGAAGCTGAATTCTTAAAAAAAAAAAAAAAAATTCACAAACCAATTCAATTTCCCAGGGACTGGACTTGGAACGCTTCTGAGCCGGGAGGCGTGCGCATCCCCTCATCGGGAGGGAAACCCCGCGCCCGCGCCCGCATCGCCGGGCCAGGACCGCCGGGGCCTTACCTGCCGCAGACGCGCCGGCTCAACAGTCTTAAGTCTCTGCAAAACCTAAAGGAAAAGCAGCAGAGAAGTGGGTGTTCCGCGTCCGTCTGAGCGTGCGGGTGTCTTTACCTGGATGCCTGCCGACGGGCGGCCTCCCGCAGACCTGGCTGGCTCGCCCCGGCTGCCCGGGAACCGCGTGCGCAGGTGCTGCAGCCCCGGGCCCCTCCCCCCCGGCCCGCCGGCGACCCCTCCCGCCCCCCCCCCCCCGGCTCCGAGCCCCGGGGTCCCAGCGGTTCCGCTTCTCACCCAGCGGGCGGACGCACAGGCGAGTCCCGAGCGCCCGCGGGTCCCAGCACCCGGGGGGGCGCGGCCCCGGGGACGCAGCGGAGGCCGCCGCGGGGGAGCGCCGCGAGGTGCGCGCCCAGGTCCGCGCTCCGCCCCGCCCAGCGCGGCGCTCGGCCTCCGATTGCTCGGGCCTGGCCGCCAGCCCCGGGGTCGACGGCCGAGCGCGTCGCTCTGCGTCCCCGGCCGCGCCGGCCTCGCGCACCCTCTCGCGGCGCTCGCGCGGGGCTCGGAGCGGCTCCCGCGGTCGGCCCGGCTCCGCCGCGGCCCGGTCCGATGGCGCCGCAGCGGAGGGGCGCGCCCAAGGCGCCCGAGGGCAGCGGGGCGGCCGAGCGCCGGCGCCCGAGCAGGTACCGGGCAGCGCGGGGACCCGCGAGCTGCGGCGGCGGCGGGCGGGGCGTGGCCTCACGGGCGGGACTGTGAGGTGGGCGTGGCCTCGGTGGGCGTGGTCTGTAGTGGGCGTGGTCTGTAGTGGGCGTGGCCTTAGGGGCGTGGTCTGCAGTGGGAGCGGGACCCCGCCCCGCGTGCAGAGGGCCCCACGAGTCCCGAGGCCCCGTGGTCTCGCGCGTGTGCGGCCTTGGCGCTGTGCACAGGCGGGCGGGCGGCTGAACGAGTGATCGTCTCCTCGCGGAGCCTCCCAGGGGCTTCTCCTGCAGCTTTCGGAGCTGGGGAGTGCTGTGGCCCCCCCCCTCCTGCCCGGGGCAAACCCCGAGCGCCAGTGCTTGCCCTGCGGCCTGGACGGCCTGGACGTTGATCCGCGGCTCGAGGCCCCAGGGAGCCTCCTCCGTGCAGCGCGAGCCAGCTCACCCCACGCGTGGGTGCTCACCTAGAGCAGACCCCAGAGGGTGTTGCGTCCAAATCCAAGATGCAGTTGCCCCGGCCCCCGCCTCTGTCCCTTTCAGATTCCGCAGCCACGCAGCAGCTCTGCCTTGCAGGTTGGGGTTCCAGTCATTAGGCTGCTGAGTCTCCCTCCCTATCTGCAGTTTGGGGGAAGATAATGATGGCCCGCTGGTGTCCACCCTGGTCTAAGTAGAGAAGGCTGGGTGGTCTCGGGGTGGGGAGTCTTTCTGAGCTGGGCAGACCCCCCCACCTCGGTGCTGTGATCCCCGTTTGAAATGGTCTCGTATCCACTCACCATGGGCTGACCGTCCTGTGCCCTCCTTGGGATTTATTTATCGGAATGTGTTGTGTGTATTAGCGCTGAAAAAGGTGGAGGGACACAGACAAGTATAAGTCAGGCTTCCTGCATTTCAGGAATTAAGTACATACTTGAAGAGACAGGGCACACTTCCTCAAAAGGGTGCCTTGATCTTTTGCCTTATTTTGTGCAAGTTCTTGGAGCTCTACAGCCACCGAGTCACCTAGACCACAGAGCACACAGCTTCTCGGTTACACACGTGCACACATACGTGCACGTACACAGATACACAGACCATGGGCACGCATGTAGATACAGATGTGCACACACACATGCTTACAACTTCAGGTTGTGCAAAAAGTGTCTTAATTGCAGATCAAATGAAAAATTTTGGTGCTTGTATTCTCTTCTTAGCTGGCTCGTGGCTTACTTAAGTGGGCTTGACTCACACTTAAGCTGCTGTGTCGTGGGCGTGGGCATGTGCAGTGGTTGGGGCAGTCCGTTTCAGCGGCAGGCAATGTGATTGGCAACAGAGATGCAGGTTCTCCGTGGGCATGGCTGGGCTAGGAGGGACACTGGCTGGCAGTTCATTGTGCTGCCAGCACAGTTCGGATGGGGCTGGGGGCCACATTCCCCACCACATCCTCTCAGGCTGGTGAGCACCTCTGGATTGGTCGAGAGTAGCTCCGACCTCCTTTAGCGCAGAGCGGTTTAAGGCTTGCTGTAACTAAGTGGGTGGGGACCCTGGTCATCCACCTTTCCAGCACACGTGAGTGCCTTTGGGTGACTGTGGTTGTGTTTTGTCCTTAGCACAAAGAGTGTCCGGGCACCCAGGGAGGTGCAGAGGAAGTGGCTAAGAACCTCCGTCCTGGGGGCCTGCGCCGTGCTTGCCGGGCTGCTGCTCTGGAGCATTATGGGGGGTGATGATGGTGTCACCGAGGTCCTGGCTCACCGTGGCGAGATCCTGCCCGGACGGTTCATCGAGGTGCCCTGCTCAGAGGACTATGACAGTCACCGAAGGTTTGAAGGTAGGCGACGCTGCTGTGGGCTGGGAAAGAGCAGCATGTTGCAAGGAACGCACTGCATTTGTGATGCATCAGTCTTTTGCTGCAGTGAAGTGGTGGGAATCAGATTGAAAGTGGTGTGGGGATCGGGGGGTACAGCCAAACGTTCACTCTCTCAGGTGGGTTAACCCACCCCCAACTGGGAAGGGCAGGGGTGCTGGTCCCCGAGGGTAGCCTTTCACGGAGGTGCCTGCACTCTGACGGAGGAACCTAACAGAATTGGAAAGGTAGGGACGAGAGTGTTGAGATCAGAAGAGGCATTGCGTGGAGAGTGTCACAGTGTTGTCGCTGCAGAAAATGTCACTGCCAGAAGCCCTTCCCCAGGTCAGAGTGACCCATCGTGGTGGTGGGGGGGGGGCCAGGAGGGCGGGAGGGGCCGTGGCGCCCAGAGGCAGAGCCACCCTGCACCTGCTGGCTTTCTTCCCCCACCCCCCACGTTCCTCCTACTGCTCACTTTCTCAGTTTTTAAAAACCTAGCCTGCTGGGTCTTAAGACAGCCTGGGTCTTAAAGACAGAATCCCATTAATTGTTTTACCCAGAGCGATGCTCTGGACCTGAACTGGGAGAAGGCTGCCGGGTGCTTCCACCGCCACAGTGAGGCCTGCTGTGGGGGCCCCGGTCCCTCTGCCTTCACCGAAGGTGTTTCCCGCAGCGACAGCTGAAGTTCTTCGTCTCACCCATAATAATCTAGCAACATTAAACCTTCACACGAAGGGGGGGGGGCAATGGGGAGTTATTATTTACTAGTGCAGGGTTCTAGTTCGGGAAGCAGAAAAAATTCTGGAGATGAACGGGGATGATGTTGGCACAACGTGGATGGGAAATGGTAAATTTCATATTATGTACATTTGCCACAATCAGAAGAAGAATTGAGGCATATTTAAAGCTTCTGGACTTCCCCTGAGCTCTTCAGGCTGGAGGGGCTTCCAGGTTGGAGGGGGCTCCTGATGAGGTGAGGAGGCCCAGCCCCCGGTGGGGGGTGTCTGGACAGGGCACTGCTCCGTTGGGGTGGGGGGTGCTCACGCACATGCACTGATGAGTCAACCAAAATTCACTTTTTCATCCAAATTACTCTCTTGACCCTTACGCTCATTGGGACACACTGTATCGCTGATGGGCTTCAGTGTTTCAGAACTCAGGGGGTTTTGGTTCTCTCTTTTTATTTTATTTTATTTTTTAAATTTTTAAAAATTATTTATTTATGATATACGGAGAGAGAGAGAGAGGCAGAGACACAGGCAGAGGGAGAAGCAGGCTCCATGTAGGGAGCCATGTGGGACTCGATCCCGGTTCCCCAGGGTCATGCCCTGGACAGAAGGGGGCGCTAAACCGCTGAGCCACCCGGGCTGCCCTAAAGGTGGATTTCTGACCTAATCGCAGTGTAGCTAGCTAATGTCATCTGTGCGGTACACATCCTTTGATATTGGCTCAGACTTTCTGTTTTTTAAGACTTACTAATTTATCTGAGAGAGAGCCAGCCCTCGCACACGGAGGGAGAGGCAGAGGGAGAGAGAGACTCTCGAGCAGACTCCGAGCTGAGCGCAGAGCCGGTTGTGGCCCGATGTCACCGCCCTGAGATCGTGACCTGATCTGAAATCAAGAGTCAGGCACTTAACCAACTGCACCGCCCAGGTGCCCCTCAGACTTTTTTTTTAAGATTTTATTTATTTATTTGAGGAGAGAAAGAGCAGGAGCAGGGGGTGGGGGCAGGGGCAGAGGGAGAAGCAGGGTCCCCGCTGAGCAGGGAGCCCGACGCGGGGCTCGAGCCAGGACCCGGGATCATGAGCTGAGCCCAAGGCAGGCGCTTCACCCACGGAGCCCCCACGGGCTCCCAGACTTTCTTTCTGACCTGATACTTTGTTAACGTTGCACGTTACTTGGCAAACGGTCGCGTGCGGAGTTCTCGTGATCCTCCTCGCCCCCTCGTCACGTGTGCAAGCCCTCCCCATCCTCGTGGATTCCGTGTCCTTTGTCCATCAGCTCCCGGGAGAGGCGTGCGGGCGTCGCCAGGCGGCGGTGGCTCTGGCAGCTTCTCCTGTGTGGCCTTTCGTGTGGGCCGTTCCGTACCTGACACGATGCCACCTGTGTTAGCCGTCCTTCCGTCTTCCCGGGAACTGTTCCGTCACCCCTAAATGTGACCCTCCTCTTTCCCTGTGATGATTCTTTTGTCCTGAAGCACAGCGGTCACACAGGTACCGCTCTCCAGGCTTTCTTTGGGTTATCGTCGTGTCGGCTTTTGTTTTTCCCTACCGTGTCCTTATGTTCAGGGAATGACCCTTATAAAAAGCATACATGTGGCTTTTAAAAAATGTGTAGCTTTTGTTTCTGATGGAAACCCCTGTGGGAGTAGGATCGCATTTGGCCTCTGGTACTGAGGCACCCCTCCCCCGATGGCCCCCAAGTAGAAGTTTCTTTTTCCCACGTGCAAGGCGTGCAGAGAAAGGTCCCGCAGCACTTGACACTCGGTGTGTGGCTCGCTCACTCTACCTCCAGGCACCAGGCTCCCGTCCCAGGCAGGAAGGGAGAAGAGGGTGAAAAGCCACAGGTCACCAGCCCAGCCTGTCCCGAGACTGTCCCACAGCTCCGTGTCGTGGCCGCGATGGCAAGGGAGCCTGTCCCGCTCTGATGCTCTGCTCGTCGACCTGACTCTGGCCTCGTCCCCATCTGAGCTTCTCTGCCCTCCTGCCCCTAAGCAGCTGCACGTCCGGGTTCAGAGGGGCAGAGGGAGTGCGGGAGGGACACGCGGTGAGCACCTTTGCTGCAGCATTTGCCGGGTCCCTGGGACTAGAGTTACGAGCACAGTTTGTGTTGTCCCAGGAGGGCCTTGTCCCAGGGGCTGAGGAAGGCTGGGCCTCTGGTCATGGCTTATCATGGGGTAAGCAGACTCCGAGCTGAGCGCCTGGGGCGGCTCTGGGCTCTCTTCCCAAGGGTAAGCACAGTGCCAGGTCCCCCTGAGCATCCCGCCCGGTGTGGGGCCACCAGGAATGTGGCGTGTCCAGCAGGGGGTGTCGGTATGTCCTGCACTTGCACCAAAAAAATCATTGTTGCTTCTCTGAAGTTTGCACCTATGTGGGTGTCCTGTATTTTATTTGCCAAATCTGGCCCCCTAATCCTGTGGAAGGCACAGCCCCACCCCACAAAATTTCCCGGGGGTGGGGGCCCACCGACAGGGGAATCCTCAACAAATGCAAGTGGCAGTGTGGTTGGGGTTCAGCTTGGGTCAGCGTCTCATTCTGGCTCGTCTCTCTCCAGGCTGCTCCCCTAGGAAGTGTGGCCGGGGGATCACCGACACGGTCATCACCAGGGACGAAGCCCAGCGGATTCGCAGGTACCTTCTGTCCCGCAGCCTTTTATTCTGTCTGTCCTGAACAGGCGAGAAAGTGGGGCTGGGGACAGGAATCAGACAGTTATTTCTGAAAGGTGATTTAAAGACATTCATTTAGGGGCTTCTGGGTGGCTTAGCAGTTGAGCATCTGCCTTCGGCTCAGGGCATGACCCTGGAGTCCTGGGATCGAGTCCCACATCGGGCTCCCTGCAGGGAGCCTGCTTCTCCCTCTGCTTGTGTCTCTGCCTCTCTGTGTGTCTCTCATGAATAAATAAATAAAATCTTAACAAAAAATTCATTTAGAATTCCGTAAGAATTTCCCTGTGTGCTTCAGGGGCAAAAGTAGGCTTTTCCACTAGCGGTGACTCACGACAGGGTGAGAAGTCTTACTCAGATGCAGTCCACACTGGACTTTGTTGGGGTTTTAAAAACAAGATCTTAAAGCTTTGATTCTGCAACAAATTATTCAGACACAAGAGCTGTTTAGACCCGTGTCGAGTGTGAAGTGGAGCAGCCGCTGGCCCTCACGCTGCCTGTGTGCCCTCACGCTGCCTGTGTGCCCTCTGTGTGCCCTGTTTCTAGATAACAGTGTGGGGCTCGCCGGGCAGCAGTCAATGGAATCGGGGTTGATCGTCCCCAGGTCAGTTCCTCGGTTGCCATTTGTCTATTAAATGTGCTAGAAGCTCCTGCATCTTCAGAGGTGGGCCATCCTGTCACGCCCGGCACAGGCCTCCACGGTGCCTCCGCATCCCGAACTGGTGATCGCAGAGGCATCCCCCAAGCCCGTGATGACCAGGACAGGGACCTGGGGCAATAGCTCAGCCCATGTGAGTGGGCACCAGCTCTCGGTGCTCAAGATGGAATTTAAGCCCAATTGTTTCTTTCTTCTTCTTCTTTTTTTTTTAAGATTTTATTTATTTATTCATGAGAGACACACAGAGAGAGAGAGGCAGAGAGACACAGGCAGAGGGAGAAGCAGGCTCCATGCAGGGAGCCCGATGTGGGACTTGATCCCGGGACCCAGGATCACGCCCTGGGCCAAAGGCAGGCGCCAAACCACGGAGCCACCCAGGGATCCCCAAGCCCAATTGTTTCTAAACTGTGTCATATTTAACAAGACAGTGAGCAAATATTGCCATTTACTCATTTAGCTTTGAAAATTAGTCCTTTGGTCTAAACATGTGTTTACATCATAAATATTAAACGTCTGTTAAGATTGCTTAAATCATGCTGGTTGTTATTTGCCTGGACGTATCACAGACAGTTCTACTAAGTCCTGACTTATAATGACCTCCCCACAGCATAGCCGAGAAGGGGCTCTCCCTGGGAGGATCCGACGGAGGGGTGAGTTCCTGCTTCAGTTTTCTTTCTACCCCTTTAGCATGCTCTCCGTCCAAGGGCGAGGAGGCACCAGGTACGTGGGGCCTTTGGGTGTCCCCTGGCCTCCCCCGACGTTGCTAGTGTGGACAGGCCATATTCAGTGGGCACGAGAGCGTCTCCCCTCCTCACAGTGAGGCACAGCAGCCTGCTCCAGATCTCACCGTATGTCAGACAACCTGCTGGGGGCAGGCGGATCTGGTCGCGGACAGGGAGCCGACAGTAGGTGAGTTAGGAGCTCAGTGAGGAAGGTGGCGAGCCCGGAAGTGGGAGGGGCTCCTGAGACACAGTGACAAACATGCTCCCCAGCCTCCAGACTGGAGACCTCACAGGTGCCGTGTGCGGGGGCCCCAGGGTGGGGAGGCTTCCCTGGGGGATCACATGAACCATGCCTCCACCCAGGGCCTGGAGACAGGACCTTATTTGGAAAAGGGGTCTTTGCAGATGCCATAAGTTCAGGGCCTGAAGATGAGATCATTTCTGGATTGGGGTGAGCCCTAAGTCCAATGGCAAGTGTCCTCCTGCGAGAGACAAAGAAAGAGATTTGAGGTAGAAGAGGAGAAGCCACAGGAAGCCAGAGGCAGAGGGGGAGAGATGCAGCCATAAGCCAGGGACTCCAGAGCCACCAGAAGCTGGAAGACGTGGGAGGAATTCTCCTCTAGACCTTCAGAGGGAGCGTGGCCCTGACCACAGCCTGGGATCTCTGGCTTCAGTCGCTATGAGAAGATAAATTCTGGTTAAAGTCCCCAGTTTGTGGCAGTCAGTCACAGCAGCTGCTGGGAACCGAGGGCAGGGCAGCCTCCCGGGAGTCGCTCTGCCTCCTGGGCAGCCTCTGGGAGTCCTATTCCTACGAGCCCTGCACAGGAGCTTGCCTTCCCGTGTGGTGTCCTGAACGTGGGTCTCCTCACCCAGCGTGTGAAGCTGTGGAGGGTGCAGTCTTCTCTGCATTGTTTGGTGATTGCTGAATTATCCCCATTATGCAGACCCGAATCAGTCCACATGTTTGAAAGCCCTGGGAGGATTAGTTTATGGACTTTGCTAGAATTTCTAAGTATTTTTGTGATTACCTGCACGACTTTATTTTATTCTGCAAAATTTTTCCCTGGAGTTCTGAAAATGAAGTTCTTCTTATTTCAGTTTGGTGTGATTCAGGGGGAACATTTATTAAGAACCCACTTGTGCATGGACTCATCTCTTACTCTTTGTTGGGCATTCCCCTAGGAAGTTGTCTTGTAGCAAATTAACTGGATTTGATGCCTTTTCGTTCAGTTAACATTCATTAAACTCAAATTATGTTCAAACCCCTGGGCTGGTCACTGCGCCAAGGTAGAGAAATATAGTAGCTTCCCAGATAGCATAAAAATGACCCATGCTGGTGACCACTTCTCCCAGACAAGGGAAGGACATGGGGTAGGCAGGGTTGCAGAACACTTTGATAGTCCTTTAGAAAAGCATGACCCGGCAATCCCAGTCCTAGGGGTTTACTCAAGAGAATAAAAGCATCTGTCCACAAACTTGTCTGCCAGTGTCAGGGCAGCTTTATTTGTGATAGCCCCCAGCTGGAAACAACCCACGTGGTTGTGGCTCCCCAAACCACGGAGTGCTCCTCACTAACAAGATGGGGTGGATGTCTGTAGACACAACGGCATGAGCAAACCACGGAGTGGTGATGCTGAGTAGAAGAAGCCAAACCCAGAGAGAATGCATCTTGCATGATTACATTCACGTCTAATTTTTAGAAAATGTGCATCGGTCTGTGCTGGCAGGAAGCACATCACTGGTTGCCTGGGCAGGGAGGGGTGGGTGGAGAGAGGCAGGAGGCAGGATGGCAAAGGGGTGCAAGGACATTTGGGGATGTAGTTGCTATCTTGATGGTTCACGGGTGTGTGACATCAAAGATTATCAAATTGTGCAGCTCATGTGTGCGTTACGCCTCAACAGGGCCGCAGGAGGGAGGGTGGGCAGGGTGTGATTCGGCTGCAGGAGTTCACAGGTCTGTGGGCTGTTTTCAGACAATCAGGCTGGGGAGGAAAGAACCAGATCTGTCCTGTATCTACCCTGGGTCCACCTGCCTTGAAACCCAGCATCGCTTCCCGGACCCAGGGTGAGCGTAGGACGGATCTCCAGGCCCCTGCTACCCTGTGCTCTGTGCACATCTTTTCCAGGCGTCCATCCTGGACTTGCACTCAGGAGCCCTATCTGTGGGGAAGCACTTTGTGAACCTGTACAGGTGAGAGCCCAGAGGGGCTGCAGCCCTCACTGTGCCGCATGACCTCGTGCCCTTGTGCATTTCTTAGGGGGGACCTGGGAGGTGTGGCCCGTCCCCGGGGCAGGATCCTTGTTCACCAGCCACAGGGAATGGTCTCCTGCTGTATCAGGGGCTTCTCAGGGCTTTCTCAGGAAAGCAGGACCCGCCTGAGGCCGAGGGACAGCTAGAGGACGAGGGGGTTGGGGTGAGGGGCAGGCCTGGCTCCCGGGATGGACCCGGATCCTCCCGAGGCCAGAGACGCAGGTTCTCCCCACCTGGATGCGCCTCGCTCTCAGGGCTCTCCCTTTCATCACGTGGTGGTCACTGTACAAACAGAGGCGCCCAGCAGGAAACACCGAATCTAAAGGAAATAAGGAAACACTCACGTGTTACGATAAAGCGCTGACAACAGACGTCCAATGAAACGTTACATTTGTTAACAGCCTATTTTTTCACAGATACTTTGGAGATAAGATACAAACCGTCTTCTCAGAAGAGGACTTCCGGTTGTATCGGTGAGGAGGGAAGCAGTGATGAGGTCAGACGTGGAGGCAGGTGTCGGGCGAGGGGGAGGGAGGGTCAGCCAGGGGTGGAACCCAAGAGCGCCCCCCCCCCCGCCCCGCCTCGCCCCAGGCCACACCCGCCCGCCCACTCCAGCCCCGCCCACCAGCCTGTCACTCCCCAGGCCACACCCACCCGCTCTCCGGCCCCGCCCACCCGCCGTGCCACGCCCCAGGCCACACCCACCCGCTCTCCGGCCCCGCCCACCCACCAGCCCGGTCACTCCCAGGCCACACCCACCCGCTCTCCAGCCCCGCCTACCCACCAGCCCTGTCACTCCCCAGGCCACACCCACCCGCTCTCCAGCCCCGCCCACCAGCCGTGCCACGCCCCAGACCACCCCCACCCTCCCTCTCCAGCCCCGCCCACCCAGCCTCACCCCACCCACCAGCCCTGTCACTCCCCAGGCCACACCCACCCAGCCTCACCCCACCCACCCGCCCGGTCACTCCCCAGGCCACCCCCGCCCACCCTCTCCAGCCCCGCCCACCAGCCGTGCCCCGCCCCTGAGCACACCCGCCCTCTCCAGCCCGGGTCACCCTCCTCGCCACGCCCTCCAGCCACGCCCCCGAGCGCACCGGCTGGCCACGCCCACCCAACCCTGGCCCTCAAAGACCACCTCTGCTTCACCCACCTCCCACCACACCCACCAGGCGTGTCCACCCCAGCTGATGGCTTGCCCTGCCCTGGCCCATGCAGGGTGCTGCGCATCCGCCAAGGCTGTGACAGCCCTGGTTTGTCCTGGGCAAACAGGACATGAGACAGAGGGTCTCGTGACAGCTGAAACGCGCACCCTATCAGAGTCGGGGCAGGTGGACACGGGGCTGGTACCTCTCTGTCCGCGGAAATACTGAGGGGAGGGGGTTGCCTGTCTCGGCTCCATGGATGGTTTTTTTTCCTTCCTTGGTGCCCTGTGCAGTCAGGGCGGATTCACGGAAGGTACTAGAACAGCTGTGGGTACACTACCTGCCTTGGTAGCTGCAGGTCCAGCCAGGCCATCGAGCCCACACGGCCTAGGGAAGGAGCAGGCCAGCGGAGGCCATGTGCACCCCCCGTCTGCCCCTCACACAGCTCACCTGTAGGAGGCCGAGCCAGCCTCAGGTGCTGCAAGAGCTGCTGGAGGAGCAGCCCAGGGTGCTGCAGGGGCCGTGCCCACTCACGGGCCTGCCACACGTGCTGGTGCCAGGTGTCAGGCACAGCCCTCCTGCCCTGGCAGCTCCTCCACTGGCAAAAAACCTAGATTGGCTTTTTAAATTAAAACGTTTAATTCTTAGATAACCCGGACTCCTATACTGTTCTAACAACACAGGGAGATCGCCTGTGCCCTTCACCCCGTGTCCCCGACCGTCACAGCTCGGTGTGAGCAGAGCAGGGCGTCGCTCCCAGGACTAGGCTCCAGGGCTGCCCGCCCTCCTGCTCAGAATGCCTGGTTCTACCTCATTTGTGTGAGTGTGTGTGATTCTGTTACCTGTGTCGGTCACATCGGGGCTGCCAGTCGTGGTACCGAGCACCTCGTCAGCAGGCGTCCTCCGCGTTGCCCTTCTGTCCCCTCAGCGCCAGAACCCACCCCCGACCAGCAGCCACGGAGGCCCGTTGCTACTCTAGCCCCGTGGCCTGGAAACAGCCGCGGCTTCCCCTTGGTGACGTCTCTAGGAAGACAGCTCCTGGTCCAGAGCGACACACAAATAGTAGCGACAGTGAGCGGGGCCCTTGACGCCAGCCACGCACTAGTGACCTCGGTCGGCCCTGAAGCCTGGGCCTGGAGTGAGGCGGGGTCTTGCAGCGCAACGGCCGGGCGCCTGCTGGGGCAGGAGCCTGCTCTGCAGTCCCCTGTGGCTGGTTTACCTTCCTTACCGCCTTTACTGTTAAGGAAAAAGCGTGGGTCGGTGTTTTAACGTTCATGACGTCAAGGTTTTATGAAACATAGAAACGATCACCGCGAATGAAGGGAAGACGCTGGGTTTGTGTCTCATTCGAGTGCAAACCCGCAGAGGGGAAGGGATGTCGGTCAAACTGTCGTCTGGTCACGCACGGAACCTGGGAAGAGTCTCACGTGGGGAACGGAGTTTCTGTTTCTGGAGTGAAAACCCAGTTGGCTGTTGCACGGAGAAGCACGAGTACTGTCCCCAGCACGCGGGCACCGCGAAGAGGCTCGCCACAGAGGCATCGGCTGCCGGCAGCGTCAGCACGTCTGTCGCGTTCCGTCAGGGCTTAGGGTTTAATAGCAGCTAGACTCTAACTACTAACTAACTGGAAGTTATCAGTGAAAAATGGAAGGGAACACTTAGTTTCACAGAATAAAACAGTTACTAAAATAGTAATAACTGGAGCGCCCGGGTGGCTCAGTCGGTAAAGCGTCTGACTCTTGGTTTCGGCTCAGGTCATGATCTCAGGGTCATGGGATCGAGCCCTGCTTCGGTCTCTGTCTCAGTGGGGAGTCTGCTCGGGCTTCTCTCTCCCTCTGCCCCTCCTCCTGCTTGCACCGGCTCTCTCTTAAAGATTAAAATCTTTAAAGAATAATAATCATAATCAATGGTTAAAACATCTCAAAGTACATCCTCACACAACGTCAAGGAAACAGCAGTGTCTGGAAGGATGCCATGGGACTCTTCTCTAACCTTCTCTGTTCTGTGGTTAAAGTCGCTGAGCATCTCGAGACACAAGACTATTGCCAGTACGAGATCCCACCGTGGTCTCGTTTATGGTGTGGGTTGTCACAGAACATATCCGCTGGAACAAGAGCGAGGTGTGGGGACTCCCAAGGCCTTGACCTGGCCACCGTCAGAGGAGCTGCCCACGTCCCATGAACGGATTCTGATGATTCACACGACGTACCAAATGCTCCACTCATGTGTCCTGTGAGCTGCAGGGAAAACTGTCTGAGGTTGGCTAATGGCTGATGTTCAAGACAGATGTTCAGGGTGACACATTCACCGGGCCACACCTGGGGCATCGCCGAGGCGGTCAGCACATGTGGGGAGCAGTGCTCCTGCCACACACGGCACGGGCTGTCCCTGGACCCCGAGTCACTGAGCCCGCCGCTCCTGGCGGTGCTGAAGGTAAAACCATCAGCTTGCTTCCCATTTTTCCTGGGCCGCCCTCTGTAGGTGGGCGTGGGGGGCATGGGGATGTGCAGCAGGATGTGCAGAGCTGTCTTGGTGAAGCGTGGGCCCCGCAGCGGCGGAGACAGACGGGAGGCCTGCATGCCCCAGGCAGAGCGTGGGCTCCAGGAGAAGCAGCGGCACCTGTCAGGACACTCACGGCCTGCGCCATCCACAAGCTGTGTGGTCGGAGGACAAAGTGGCAGAAGGTCACGAGCCTCTGCGTTCTTTGAGGTTGTTCAACTGGGACATTTGGCTAAACGGTGTTTGCAAAGCATTGCGCCCTGAAGGTGAACAGAGATGATGAAGGAAACGGAGCCCATGAAACAAGTGACCTTAGTGACATTCTCCTAAGTGGTTTTTCTGACCGGCTGATGAGAGCTCCTGAGCGCCCTGTGTCCCCACCTCGCTGGAGGGCTAGAGCATCCCCCCGAACACCATGGTGGTGGAGTATTAGTAGGTGGAGTAGCACCCTGAAATGGGTGCAGGGGGTCCTGGGAAGGGCCCGGTGCTTCCCGGCGGGGGGGGGGGGGGCTGCCTAATGTTGGAATGATTTATGTCCCGTGGTGCTGGAGCCGCCTCGTTTGTGGTCCTAGACATGGTTCACTGTATGTTCCATACGTGTGCACATAGTTCATGGGTAGGCCCACGTGTGAGCGTACGCGTGGGCGTGTGTGGTGTCTCACAAGCACATTTTGTGCATGTGAGGAGTATGCACGTCCGTGGGGCGTACGTAGGCAGGTCCACGTGTGTGCATGCGTATAGGGCTGTAGGTAGGCAGGTGATGTGTCCACCTGACGGTGGGTCAGGCTGTCTCTCATTGCTGCCCTGCGCCCTGGTCTCTCGGAGGTCAGCGGTGGTCCAGGGCAGGGTGGTGCCCCCACCACGGATGCCGACAGGACTGTGCCCCAAAGCCCCTCGCCATACAGCTGCATGTATACGGCCCATAGCAGGCGGCAGCCCCAGCCCCTGACCACGCTCGGTGTGGCTCTCAGGCCCTCCACCAGGAGTCGTGTGTCCTGTGCAGAGGGCCACTTGCCCCCACTGCTGCTTCCGCTTTTGTGTGTCCCCCCAGACAGCGTGGCCATTCTTGCAAGGAGCGGGTCCTCGGTGCCTGGCCTAGCACAGGGCTCCCTTGGCACGGGGGGCTGCCGTGAGAGTGTCCGTCTTGCCGCCCCCCCGCAGTCCATGTCTGGTCGAGTGGCACCGCATGGCTCTGTGGGACCCATGGAAAATTCTCTGTGGCCGTGCAGCTCCTGAGTGACGCGTGTGTCCTCCCCACAGGGACGTGCGGCAGAAGGTCCAGCTCACAATCGCCCAGGCTTTCGGCATCAGTGTGTCTTCACTGTACCTGACCAAGCCCACGTTCTTCTCGCGCATCAACAGCACTGAAGCCCGGACAGCTCACGACGAGTATTGGCACGCACACGTGGACAAGGTGAGCGGCCCCGGGGCTGGTTGGCGCCACCCAAGCTGGCTCAGCCTGGGTTTTTGAGTGTCCACCCGTGGCGTTCCATTGTTGGGGTTTTAGACATCTTCCTTGCTGATGTGGGGAGTGTGCCCTTGTGTTTTAGGGGAAAACCCTAAAGCCCGGGGACCCCGGGGGTGTAGTCAAGGCGGTAAACCCTGCCCCCACGTATGGTAAAATGCACGGTAAGAACACATGGGCACATGGCACCTCCCCTGGGGCCCACAGCTGCAGGGGGCCTCCCTCGGCCTGCCTTCCTCCCACTTCCCACCTCTTCACGGGAAGGTCTCGACCACGCAGGATCTTCTGGATCTCCCATGCTGGATCTCCTGTTGTTCTGTAGACATGGCCCCAGCTAATTAATGATCTTGACCCACTGAATTGGAGCCCGTCCCCCCTGGTTCTCAGTGTGCTGCCAGGGGATACCTGAGGGTGGCAAGAGGGCAGCCCAGGTGACCTACGACCCTCCCTAGGGCCCTCCCTCACATCCCTTGATGCCAGAACGAAAGAAGCAAATGAAAAATACCCAGAAAGCTTGGGATGAGTGATGAGGGCAGGTGGGAACACATGCTTGCAAATGGCGCTTCGGCTCAGAATCCCGCCGGATACGCGGCCGTGGTTTAACCCGAGGACCCCGGTGTGGAATCAGTTCCAGCCAGCTTCAGTGCAAGTGGCATCTGCGGCCAGGGGCTCCCAGCAGGCCCCCGCTGCCCTGGGGGCTCGGCCAGGTGGAGGCCGGACGGTGGCAGCCCCGTCCCCTTGCCCCTCACGGCTTCAGCAGCTCTCCGTCTGTTGGTCACCACTCCCCGACCGGATCGTCACCTTGCTAGCAGGTGGGTGACACCTTGGCCGTGAGATGAGCACAGACATGGCCCAGGAGGAGCGGCGTTACGGTGCCGAGGGCGGAGACGATGTGCGTGGACAGGCGGGCACGCCCCGCACGCGGAGAAGGGAGCCCGGGAGGAGGCCCTGCACGAAGGACGAATCGGTTCAGGAGAAAACACTCCGCGCGGCACGTCTGCGTTCTCGAACTCTGAGGATAATACTCCTCAGGCGGGAAGAGACGTCAGGAGCGTCGGCAGCCCCAGGCTCTCCAGCGCGACGCCTGGAGCCGGGAGGCCACAGGGTCTGCACGAGCCAGGGTGGCCTGGGGGCCTGCGGGGCAGCCACGGGCTGCTCACGTGTGGACGTGGCAAAGGCAGTCCTCAGACATAGGAGAACTCCAGAAGCTGGCGTCTGCCCTCACCCACGCGGCTCCCATCTCAGGAACGGAGGCACCGCAGCAGAACTCGCGGGTCCCACGGCCTCCCTCCCAGGTCCCTGGTTTCCTGGCGAGTCCTGGGGGCGGGTGGGACGGGTCAGGCTCCGGGACTCGCCTCCCACTGCATGTGGCGCGTGTGTGGTTTTGATGGCCGTGAGGCTCGCTGCCGAAGCTTCGCGGGAGGCGCTGCCCCGGGAGACTCGCAGGCTTACGTCCCTCTGCGGCTTGTTCAGTGACGGGATTCTGGACAAGGGGAGCCTGGGCTGGCGTCTGGGGGAAGCACAGCTGAGCCCAGGTGCGTACGGGTCCAGCCTCATGGTGCGCGGTCCCCAGTTTATGAGAAGGTGACACTGTTCTTGGTCACCATGGCAGCCTTGCTGGTCGCCCCACCGCCCGTCAGGAGGTGACTGTTGTCATGGTGATGGGGTGTCGGTGGTTGCAGGGGGGAAGGCTTTGGAGCCTTGATCAAGTATGTCACATGAGCCTGGCCCGGGGCTTCCAGGCCACTCCCAGGATGCCTGCAGGTGTAGACATGTAAGACTGGCTGGCAGCCCGGCAGCTTAGAGGCAGGAGTCACGCGCTCCAGGGCCGGCAGGGTGATGGTTTGGACTGTAGTCCAAGGACTCTTCCCTTTCTCTCTTACCCCAAACTTGCTAATGAACGATTCATCAGCCTGGAAAATGTCATTAAGGAATTAACATCTGTCGTTTGTTGTGCATCATTATCTTTGCACAAAAAAAATATGCAGACTCAATAATCCCCTTTATTAGCCAGATCCTGACTCGTGTGAGTGGGTTCTTGGAAACAACACCTCCCGTGCGTGTCGCAGGCAGTTAGCTCCTCCTCAGCAGCCTGAGGTTTTTAACCAAACCCTGCAAATGTCACACCGAAAACGTCTTCACGTGGCGCCCCTTGTCTGCCCTGGCTACGAACAGGGCCTTGTATCCCTGACTTCGGGGCATCTGAGGAAACAAATGACAGCGCCTCCTGTTACATCCCTTCGTCCAGGCTGGGGGTGGGGCCGATCGTCAGAGGGTCCGTGCTCAGACGAGCCGCCGACCCAGACCTCGTCCGCATCACCTGCTTTGCGCTGCCCGAGCCGGCTTCCCAAAGAGCGTCTACACACACCGAAGGGCAGAAGCTTCAGTTCTCTGCCAGTGTGAGGTCCCTGGGGTCGTCCGGGTCAGAGACAGACAGAAGGGTGGGTGCCAGGGGGTGGGGTGAGTGTGTGGGGGGACAGCTTCAGCGTGGGAAGATGCTGGCAGACTTCTGGAGACAGACGGGGAGATGGTCCCGACACCAGGACTGGGCTTCGTGCTCCCGGGCAGGACACGAGGGTGATCAAAATGGCAAATTCACATGTGTGTTTTACTACAGTTAAAAACAAAGGTTGGGGCAGCTCCAGTGGCTTAGTGGTTTAGCGCCGCCTTCAGCCTGGGGTGTGATCCTAGAGACCCAGGACCGAGTCCCACGTCGGGCTCCCTGCAGGGAGCCTGCTTCTCCCTCTGCCTGTGTCTCTGCCTCTCTCTCTCTGTGTCTCTCATGAATAAATAAATAAAATCTTTAATAAATAAATAAAATAAAATAAAAACAAAGGTTAGACTAGCCCCACATGGAAGAAAGAGCAAAAGCACTTGTTGCCATACTTGTTCCGTGTGGATGTGGGAGACTGGACCTGCTGGTTAGCGAGTGGAATCGCCACGGCGTGGGCTTGTCTGCGTGCGTCCTGCCAGGAGACGGCCTCCCTGAGCTGTGTGCGAGTCCCAGGCAAAAATGGGTGACTGTGGGCTTGAGCGGGCCGTCTGTGACGCCGCGGGGGCAGCGAGCAGCCCCGTTGAGAGGTGGACATGTGCCGTCTGCTGACCGTCCTGGGCCCATGAGCCCCGCCGGCCTCCAGACGGTGACCTGCCCCCTCACGCTGTGCCCACAGGTGACCTACGGCTCCTTCGACTACACCTCGCTGCTCTACCTGTCTGACTACCTGGACGACTTCGGCGGGGGCAGATTTGTGTTCATGGAGGAGGGGGCCAACAGGACGGTGGAGCCCAGAGCAGGTAGGAGCCCCGGGCGGTGGCCTCGCGACGCTGTTTGCCGGATCTGTCTGTGGGTCCGCGGCCGCCAGGCCCCCTGCCCACAGCGCAGCGGCCCCCAGAGCCTGTCCTCCCTGCCCTGCGGCGCGGCCCTGCTCTCCCCCAGAGGGACGCAGCGGCTCCAGGGACGTAATTGTCCCGACCTGAGAACGTTGAGAACGGCACCGAGCACGGGGTGGTCCTGGGGCCCCCGGGCCAGCACAGCGTGGGTGCTCAGAGCCGCCCTGTGAGCACGTGCCGAGCAGGTGGCCACGCTCCGCTGGCAGCGCTTCTTCTGAGAACATCTTGACCTCACCTTTCCTCACAGATATTTTCACGGGCTGTGAAACTCGGGGTTGATAGGGTTTTCCTTTCTCATCATAAACATTATTGCTTTATTCGGAATCACTTTTTGCTGAGAGAGTTGCCGTCAGCGGGTCACTGCCTGTTTTCTCTGCTGCTTCCAAGATTTTCCCAGATCTTTCATTTCACCCATTTGACTTGTCTTGGGCCTCAGTGTGGACTTCTTTGTATTTTCCCACTTGGAGTTTGCTGCACTCATTGGACTAAAAGCCAGCAGTGTTCCTCACGTCGGGTCACGACAAAAGTTTGGGTCGTTTCCTCAAGTCCTCCTTTTCTGCCCCAATGTTCTTTGTCCCGAGGCTCTGGCAGCATGAACGGTGGGACCTTCGTGTGGTCCCAAGGCCTCCGCAGACTGCAGGCACCGGGGTCCCAGGACCGAGTCCCACGTCGGGCTCCCTGCATGGAGCCTGCTTCTCCCTCTGCCTGTGTCTCTGCCTCTCTCTCTCTCTCTGTGTGTTTCTCATGAATAAATAAATAAAATCTGAAAAAAAAAGATCCTAGGCGTCAGGCCTGCGAGGCCACGGGCGGCGGGCCTGGGGCGGTCACATGGTGCCCTGGGTGGGACCTCCGTCCCCCCAAGTCCGGGCCTGCCCACCACAGAGGGGGCCTCACCGGGCCTCGCCTGCTTGCCGCGCCCCGAGGCAGTGGGCCCGCCGTGCTGTTGGCTGTGCGGTCACTTCTCTCCTCTGCCCCAGGTCGGGTGTCCTTCTTCACCTCGGGGTCGGAGAACCTGCACCGTGTGGAGAAGGTCCAGTGGGGCACCCGCTACGCCGTCACCATCGCCTTCACCTGCAACCCCGACCACGGCATCGCAGACCCGGTGTTCACGTAGCCCGGCCGCCGGCTCTGCCCGCGGAGCAGCCACAGGACGGCGCCCCTCCCGCCCTTTCGGCCCATTCCCCCAACAAGGTGCCTTATAAATCCCCCCGACTGGTTTTGCTGCCGCATCGGTCATTTCTCGTCCGTAAGCGAATTAGGGGGCCGGCCCCCCGCCTCCCAAGGCCCGGGGGCTTTAGCGCACCCCGGCCGCGGCCACGTGTGCCCCTGCCCCGAGCGGAAATCCCCGTTTGTGAGGAGAGTCGGTCGCCCCGGCCGCACCGACTTTGGAATGTGGACGCCGTGGGCGTGGAGGTCCCATGGAGGTCCCGTGCGTGGGAGGCTCTGGGCGGGACCGCGGGCACGGTCGCTGACAGCAGCGTGGGGTCCCGCCTGACCTGGCATCCCCGACGCCACGCGGGTCACACCCCACGCAGGCCCTGCACGAGCCCGGAGAGGGACCTCCGGGGGGGCGGGCTGTATTTATAACGCGGGGGCAAACGACGAAGTGGGACAGACGCGCAGCGTAGCAGACGGAGGCCGAGCAGCGGGCACCACCAGGCCGCGGGCAGTTGCCTCCCGGCGGTCTAGCCCTGGAGGCTCGGGGAGGAGGGGGCTTCCTCCATGGCTCGGCCCGTCCCTTTTGGGCTGATTGACGCTGTAAATGCTAGTTTCCTACTTGATCTTGAGTCCAGGAGAAGCAGGTGTAGACAGCCAGCCCTGAGTCCCTGTTTCGGGGCCCCGCCTCAGCCCCCCACCCTCCTGCCCCCCTCGCTCGCTCAGAGCCCTGCTGAGGCCTCACGTCCAGGGCGGGCTGGCCTCGCCTCAGACAGGTTCAGGGGCTTGGAGCAAATAACCCCTCAGAGGGGACGCCAGACCCCACACCTGGATCGGGGCCCCTGAGACCCCAGCTGGTACCCCTCCCTCCCTGGCAGCTCAGGCGCCCCTCCCTCGCAGCCCAACACTGGTGGGCACACTGCTCACTCCCCTAAAATCACCCCCAGGGCCGCCCCCTGGCTGCCAGGCGCCGACTGCCCAGCCTGGCACGTAGGGGACGCACACTGTCCGCCTCTGCTCCCCCACGGCCCCGGGCTTGAGGAGGCCGAGGGCAGACCCAGAGGTCCCCGCTGCAGTCAGGCCCCAGGCTCGGGGTGGCCTCAGAGTTTCACGCTAACACCTGGGTTTGGGGGGAGACACGGGCTCTGGGCTTTCGGCCCGGCTGCGGGGCGTCTGGGGCCCCCCGGGGCAAAGGGCAGCTGA
Organism: Vulpes vulpes; assembly: GCF_048418805.1. Lineage (NCBI taxonomy): Eukaryota > Metazoa > Chordata > Mammalia > Carnivora > Canidae > Vulpes > Vulpes vulpes. The sequence continues at coordinate 544,401 of NC_132781.1, forward strand.
AGGGCAGGGGCTCCTGGCTCAGCCCCCGCCTGGAACCCTCACGTCTGGGTTTCTCCGCTGTGGAACAGAATAAGCACATAATGAAAGAGGGCCCAGTGGTGCGCTGGCCGAGGAGGCCACGGGGACCAGGGGGACACGCGTGGAAGGAGGGCAGGGAGGGGCTGGACCCCAGGCCACAGACCGCCAACCCCACTCCGCATCCAGCCCTGGGTTTCCGCAGCAGGGGCGGGCAGGGGGTGGACAGGTCGGAGCTGCCAGCCTACGGGCCTGCCCCAGGCAGCTCGGGGGACGGCCGATCCCGGGAGAACTGGCCCCTCGCCCCGCGTGGGGTGGGCCCTCGGCCAGCCTGGAAGGAGCAAGTCTGGGGCTCTGGCTGCTGGCAGCCTCGCTCCCTGCCTGCGCGTCATCTGTCTGGAATTCCAATGGAAAAATCTACCCTGGCACTGGGGCTCTTGGATTCCTGGTTTGGTGGTTAGTGGGTGTTTGGGGGCCCAGGCTGGACTCTGGCCCCCATCCCCCTTGCACGGGGACGCGGGCACCCACCTCTGCTGGCTGAGTCCCCTCCTTTCTCATGCCTGGCTGGCGGTTGAGGAATGTAGCCCCACAGCTGGGGACGAGCCCTGGGCACTTTCTTCCAGGGATGAGGGAGCCCCAGAGTCCTGTCCCCCAAGGCTGGCCCTTCAGGAGGTCAGGATCAGGAAGCCCGGCCAGCTGAGTGTGTGCAGGTGTGGAAGGAGGTGAGTTCAGGCGGCCCTCCCGGACAGGGCCACGCATCGCCCCACAGGCGCTGTGCTGCCACCCACACGAACGCCAACACTCCCCATCCCGCCGAGGTGCGCGTGGGGAGCACAGCCTCCCCGGCAGGTGAACGGTGGTGTCTACTGCTTCAGGTGCAGCTCCCTTCCCAAAGAACGGTTCCTGCGAAGACCAGGAGTGTGGGGAACGCAAGTGTGGGTTTCTCATTGATAAATGACCTCGAAAGTGCAGCTGTCCTGGCGTGCCACGGAGTCCCCGGGCCTGAGCCCCCTGCAGGCCACCCTCTGGGGGGTGGGGTCCCCTAAAACAGCCCCACCAGGGCGGTGATCCGTGATGGGGGGCCGGTCCCTCTAAGCCGGAGCCGCCTGGAGCCTGGGGCAGGAACAGGCCTGCGTCCCTGGTAAACCCATCATCCCACGGCTCCCGGCCCACGCCAGCCCGCCGCCAGCCCGCCGCCAGGGAGTGAGACCTCTGCTGGGCTCTGAACCGTCCCCACCGTCCCACAGCCCCTCCACCGCCTCCCAGAGTACAGAGGACAAAGGAAATGAGGACAGGCAGCGGGTCCCCGTCAAGAACACACTTCATTCACTCATTGATTCCCCACTATCCTATTGGGCCCCACAGTCTGTCCCGGGGACTATGTAGGGTGAGGGGGTGGGGGCTGGGCGTCCAGGGGCGTGACACCCGGTAGGCCACGTGCCTGGAGGCCTGGCACTGCCCGGTCCCAGCTGTTCCCTGTCCCGGTGGCTCCGCTGCCCAGGGTCTTCCAGAGGGGCTCATGCCCCACCTGCACAGGCCTCCCCTGCCCTGGCCCCCCCACCCCGGCCCCCTTGCCCCACCAGCCCCACAGACCGAAGTCTGAATTCATGGTACGTTCAACGGAAGGCAGCCCGTGCTTCACACAGCGATTCCAGTCACCTTCCAGGAAAAGAAATCCGTTGCCCACATGCGCCCCAAATGCCATCTGCTCCAGGGGGACACAGACACAGGACCCCTCGCACCTGCTGTTCCATGGCTGCGTGTACGCAGGGAAATGGGTGCAGAGACCCCCATGCCAGTGCTCCTAGTCACTTTGTGGACGATGGGCCGACACAGGGCCCACAAGCCATCAGTGGGTAACAGGGGGCAGTGCAGCCACCAGCTCCCCAGTGACAGGAACAAAGTAGCAATGACCACAGCACGGAAACCTGGAAAGCACACAGATGACCCGCTGGTGGCCAGACCCTGCCAGTAAGTCCTGAGAGCAGCAAAACCTGTCAAGCCGAGTGGCGAGGACACGGCTTCTGGGGCCCTGCGAGGAGGGTCTGCGCAGTTCTGGGGGGCAGGGCCCCATCGGGAGGGGGGACGGGGGTTCTGGGTTCTTAGTCACACTTACAAAAGCCTTCCAATTCCTTATGCTGGAAATATATTCTAGCATATTCTAGGGAGGAGCACCTGGACGCTTCTATCCATTGAGCATCCCACTCTTGGTCTCGCCATGCTGAGTTTCCAGCCCTGTTGGGCTCTGTGCTGGGCATGGAGCTTGCTTAAGAAAGAAAAGAAAAAATAGATTCATTGTGTTTTTTCTTGTTTTAATGATGTTATGACTCACAGCTGCCATAGAATCCATCTGGATTTTACTTTGCCTGGACGCAGCCCACGGTCCTCCTGCTGGAACTTAACCTCCCTCCTGTGCTGGACACCTCGCTTTCTGGGGGACCCCGGACTCTGGGCTGTTCCATTTCTGAGCCTGGGCCACCCTGTGTGAGCGGTCAAGGCCTCGGGGGACAGTCTCGTGCCCCAGAGGAAACCCCCTGGCTGTGGTCATCACTCCTCTACGTGAAGTGCAGAGGAGAGTCCTCCTATTGTCCCCAAACCCCAGGGCCCAGAGCACAGGCACCCTGAGCCCCCCACGAACAGAGACCCTCCTTTCCAGATGGGGTGGTGAGAGCAGGTGGGGTGGCTCAGCATGTCCAGAAGGAAAATGAACATTGCAAACTGTCCTGGAAGCTTCTAGAGACCCAGGAGCAGCCCGGAGCACCCGCATGGATGGCCTGGCCTTCGTGTTCTTCCTCCTGTGCAGATCAGGTGTGGAGTGGACAGCATTTAAACAGCTAGGGAGCTTGTCGTCACCCTGGGTGCCCCTTGGCCGTCCTGCGCCCATCAGCCTGTGTCCAGCTCCCCCATCTCCTCTGCTGACCCTGCTGCTCTGGAGGCTGGGGCTGGACCCACACCGAGGGTCCGCTGGGTTCCCGGCAGCCAGTGCTGTGGCCTCAGAGCACCTGCTGCTCCCATCCCTCCCCCTCCCCCCTGCTCTCCCTTTCTGTCCAGGGAGGAGGTCACCCCTGAGGCTCCCATGACCAGAAGCCTTGTCTCTAGATCAAATTTCCCCAGAAAAGGGGAACATACCACATTTCAACTGACAATTGCCAACCTTCCCCCACCTGAAAGGGGACGGTCCCGTGTGTCCCCAGAGCCCAGGCAGGGAGCCAGCAGATGGGCCCTAGAGCCTGCAGAGGCAGGCCTGGCCTGGGTCCCTGAGCCCCCAACCAAAGCCTGTGACCTTGGGCTCCAGATAACATGAGGGGGTCACAGAGAAGGCCCTCCCTCCCTGGGAACTGTTGAACGGCCTCCTGGCCCGATCTGAGGCACACTAGGCCCATGGACGTGCCTGGCCAGAGTCTGTCCGGGTCAGGGGACAGGGGAACTGGCCCGTCCAGTTGATCCATGGGGATGATGGCCACGGCGGCGCCGTCCGCCTCCCGAGGGCCCTGCGGGGCCCTTTCCCACCCACCCCCCTGGGCTCCCTGTGCTCAGAAGCCAAGGCGCCATGGCCCGGGAGGGGAGGCTCCAGCCGCGGCCACCCAGCCCTCCCTGAGCAGCCCCGTCCTGACGCCAACCTCAGCTGGTGTGCACAAGGCCCCGCCTCACAGACACTTGCCTCTGAGAGGCAGTCACGGTCAGAGCGGCCAGTGCACCCAAGCAGCTGCGCTTTTATTATGAAAGGGCGGCGCGTGCCCAGGGGGAGCACGTGCGGGGAGGCTGCGGGTCGGAGCCCTCTGGCTCTGCAGGGGACACGTGCACGAGTGTCCAGAGCAGCTCTGCCCAGTTCGGGAAGAGGCGGCCGCGGCTCACAGCCTGTGACCCATGGGCACATCCGCAGTCGGGTGGCCCCACAATGAGGACTCCGCTCTAAGTAGGAACAGGGTGCTGACCCCAGTACAACGTGGGTGAGTGGCCCTCTGTGGCCCACTGACTCCTCACGGGGTGGCCTCGTCCACTCGGCTGAAAGCCTTAGAGCGAAACACGGCGGTTTCCCAGGCAAGCAGGGCTTCCACCCCCGAGGCTGCAGCGCGAACGCCCCAGCCTCCAGCCCGGGCTCCCTGATTGCACAGTCAGTCCTGGGAAGAAATCCCGTGTCCTCGGTGGCCTATTGGTTTGGCTTCCCTGGGGCACCCCGGCTGGCGGCTGGGTTGGTGATGGTCGCACCGCCCTGTGAACTGACAGGTGGTTGCCCGTGTCCCTGAGCAAGGACGGCCCTGAGGGCTCGGAGCTCAGTTCTGGCCCCTGCACATTCCAGCTGGGCGACCCGTCTCCCTGAGACTCCCCCCTCATACCCGGGACCCCCCCACCCTCCGGCTGGGGGGTCCCTTGCCCTGGGACACCCCCACCCACAGCCCACCCACTCTAGTCCAGGCCTTTCGAGCCCCCTCTAGCCCCTGCCCCGGCTCAGGCCTCCGGGAACCCTCAGCGGCCTCAGGACCTTGAGGGGTGCGGGAGGCTGCAGGCAGGGGTCCCCTTGCAGGAACCAGCCTGGCCTCGGAGCAGGCAGGGCAGCCTGGGGGGGGGCCCGGAAGCCCGACTGTGCCCCACAGGTCGTGGGTGTTGGGCCAGACGAGGCCTCCATGGATCTCCCGGCCTCCAGGGGCCCTGGGGTGAGGCTGTGAGTGGGGCCAGGGAGGGGGGGCTGCACCCGCGGGGGGCTGACTGCGCCCTACAGGAGCCCCCACGATGTGTGAGAGGAGGGCGTCTGTGTGCAACCCGGGCCTAACAGCTCCGCCTCTGAAGCACAGGGGAGGGGATTGGCCAGGGTGGGGCAGGGGCGCAGTGGGGGGATGGGGGGAGGGGGAGGGGTGGGCCAGGGCGGGTCACCTGGGACTGGGGCAGGAAGACGATGACAGGTGGGGCCTGTCGGGGAGGCAGTGGGGGCACCTCCACAAAGCAGGACCTTGATTTCCTTTCAGACCAGCGGTGAGCCCGTGGGTGCGAGGCCCAGAGACGCAGCCTGGGGCTCTCCCTCCCCGGCCCTGCAGCGTCGCCCCCCCCCCCCCCGGGTCCCCTGGGGGGAGTCCCCCCACCCCCACCCCCACCCCCCCACCTCCGCTGAGCCTGCCCTGCTGAGCTTGCCGGCAGCCCGAGGTCCTCAGGGTGTGGGCTGTGAGGCGGCCAGGCCTGGCCTGGCCCGGGGCACTGGGACCCGCAGCCACACACAGACAGGTGTCCCCACCCGGCTGGGCCGAGGCGAGGCGGGTCCACGCGGCCCGGGTCCACAGGTTGTTTACGTCTGGCCCAGGTGCGCCCACGGGAGGGCACGTCCTCCTCCGCTTGGCCCGGCGGGGGGACTCGTGGGTCCTGGCTCGGCCGCCCCGCGCCCTGGGGCTGTGGCCCCCGAAACTTGCTGCCCTGCACCTACCTGAGCCTCCACCCGGCCCGGCCTGAGGCTGTGCCCTGCCGCCCGTGGGGAGTCGGGCCCCCCCAGACGCCCCTGCTGCTGCCCTCGCCTTGGCAAAGTAACTCCCTGGAGCTTCTGGGTGGCTCGGGTGGTTGGGCGTCTGACTCACCCTCTCACCTCAGGTCTCCGTTTCAGGGTCGTGGGTTCAAGCCCGTGTTGGGCTCCGTGCTGGGCGTGGACGCTACTTAGAAAAAAAAATTAAAATTTCAGAGAGCCTGGGTGGCTCCCCCGGTGAAGCATCTGCCTCCAGCCTAGGTCAGTCCTGGGATGGAGTCCGGCCTCAGGCTCCCTGCTCAGCGGGAAGTCGGCTTCTCCTCCTCCCTCTGACCCTCCCCTACTTGTGCTCTCCCTCTCAAATAAAATCTTAAAAAAGGGACGGGCCGCTCTGGTGGCTCAGCGGTTTAGTGCCGCCTTGGGCCCAGGGCGTGATCCTGGGGACCTGAGACAAAGTCCCATGTCGGGCTCCCTGCATGGAGCCTGCTTCTCCCTCTGCCTCTCTCTCTGTCTGTCATGAATAAATAAGTAAAATATTAAAAAAAAAAAAAAAAAAAGGGACGCCTGGGTGGCTCAGTGGTTGAGCATCTGCCTTCCACTGAGGGTGTGACCTCGGAGTCCGAGGATCAAGTTCCACATCAGGCTCCCCACAGGGAGCCTACTTCTCTCTCAGCCTCTCTCTGTCTCTCTCATGAATAAATAAAATCTTTCAAAAAAGCTTTTTCAATTTAAAAATATTTTAAAAATGTAACTTCCTTAGTATCATTCCGAGATATGGTGCAAAAAACATTCTCACGTGCAGATGAACAGGGGCTGCAGAGACACTTTGCGGGGGGTTCTGGTCTCCAAAGCTGGGGGCTTTTTAGCACATCCTAAAATTAGGATGTGGGAAGCAGAGTCCCCAGGTGTTGGTCAAGGTACACACTTTAGGCCATTCCCTTCCAAAAGTGTTTGGGGTCTTAAGCGGGACCAACAGCCCCAGACCCCATGTTTAGGGGCCACTGGCAGGGGCAGCAGTTCTCTACCGGCCCATGCCTTAGGATCCTGGTGGGGCCTGGATGGTTCTCAGTCTGACTTGCAGCCGAGGCTGAGACCGGCCTAGGGGTGGGGACTGGGCCCCAGTACAGAGTGCGCAGGCTGGTGGGGCGGAGAGAGGCCTAAAACCCTTCTCCGGGGCTGAGGGCAGAGTCTGGTGGCCTCCGTGCGCCCAGGAGACATGAGATAAAGCCCTGTGCCATGAAGGGGTGTGATCCCAACGCCCCCAGTTCCTGCCCCACTGCACCATCGCCCAGTTGCCCCCTCCTGCCCGAGCAAGGTGGGGCTGGTCTTCCCCTACCTTGCCCACAAGGTTTCAGGCCCCACACCGTAGGGCCTGGTGTAGGCTGGATGGCACCTGCTCACCAGGTCAGGACAGTTGGACCAGCCTCCAAGGGAGATACCAGCTGGACCAGCCTCCAAGACTATTCACATCCTCCTCACCACCCAACGCTCCTCTTCGTGCCTCCTCGTGCCCTTCCTCATCTCCCCACCCGTCGACATCCCATCCCCACTGCTGAGGGACAGGGGCGCAGAGCTCAGGCTTTATTGTTCTAATGCTGATGCCACCCAGAACAGAAGAGCCACGGGGGAGCTGGGGAGGTCAGGAGCAGGGGCGGTTATGGTGCCACAGCCAGGAGGGGAGCGTGCCGCCATGGGGGGCAGCAGGTACGCACGTCTACTGCTGTGGGCGGTGAAGACTGTGTGTGCCGTGATCTTCAGGAGCTGGTTCTGGGCCTGAGCCTCCCACGGACCCTCCTCAAGGGCCCGGCTGTGGGGCTTCCGGGCTGCTGAGGCTGATGCTCCTTTTGATGCAGAAAGGAGAGCAGGGAAGTTTCTGGAAGAAGACTAAGTAACGGGGCTGATGGGCTAGGAGGGGCTCGAAGGGCAGCCTGCATTCTGGGGCCCTTCACTGCGGGACTCCAGCCACCTCGGACCTCAGACCCCAGTGTCACGTGGGGCCCGGGCCCCTCAGGCGCACAGCACTGTCGGGGCCGCCAGGGACGCGGCTGCGGTCTCCGTGGCCTGCTGGCCACTGGAGGACAGCGAGTGGCCGGAGCCACGGTGGAAGCGGACACGGCACCGCGGGAAGTGGCCGGCGCGCACGGGCCCACGGGCGGCCCTGGCGCGCAGCGAGCGCTGGCGGTACTCGCGGTAGTTCTTGGTGAGCAGCGTGTAGAGGAAGGGGTTGACGCAGCTGTTGCCGTAGGTGAGGCAGGTGGTCAGGTAGTTGACGATGCGCGCCGTGCGGGGCGTGAGCGGCTGGGCCCCCCGGTACTGGGCGAGGAGCTGCCACAGCCAGAAGGGCAGGAAGCAGGCCCAGAAGAGCAGCACGATGCCCAGGATGAGGTAGAGCACCCTGGGGTTGGGCAGCCGCCGCGTCTGAGCGAAGGAGGCCCGCTGGGACAGCCAGTAGGCCCGCGCCAGGCGCACGTACAGCAGCCCGATGACCACGCCGGGCCCCACGATGCTGGTCCCGAAGAGCAGCGTCAGGTAGGCGCGGTGGGCACGCTGGCCCCAGACCGGCAGGCAGAGGCTCTTGGGGCCCCTGTGGACCAGCCGGATGGCCAGCATCATGGGCAGCGCCAGCAGCAGCGCCAGCAGCCACGTGCCCAGCGCTAGGACCTTGCGGTAGCCCTTGGAGCGCTGCGCCGTGTCCAGCGGCCTCAGCACCGCGGCGTAGCGCTCACTGCTCATGACGGTCAGCGTGAAGATGCTGGCGTGCATGGTCAGGAAGTCCAGGCTGAAGAGGACGCGGCAGCCCACGTCGCCAAAGTGCCACTCCTTGGTGACGTAGGTGGCCACAATGAAGGGGATGCTGAGCAGGTACAGGAGGTCAGCCAGCGCCAGGTTGATGACGTACACGTACATGGAGGCCGAGGCGTGCAGGAAGCGGCACATGACCACCAGCGTGTACGCGTTGCCTGCCACGCCCACCACGCCCATGGCTGAGAGCACTGCCCCGATGGCACCGGTGGCCACCAGGTCCTCCAGGGAGCTGGGCTCCGTCGGGCTGGCCCATGAGCCGTTGGGGGAGGCGTCGGGGGCGCCCGACAGCTCGGGGACGGTGCTGCCCGTCGCAGCCAGCACGGGGAACCCGCTTGCTGGCTCGGGGCTCAGCGCCATCTGTGCTGCCTCACGCTGGGCTTGGTGCTGGGCGTGCTGCTCCTCTGGGTGGGGAGGTGGCATCTGCGGGCAACAGAAGGACACGCGCTTTAAAGATCAGCTCAGGGACGCCCGGGGGCCTCAGCGGTGGGGCGTCTGCCTCCGGCTCAGGCTGTGACCCCGGGGTCCCGGGATCGAGTCCCACATCGGGCTCCCTGCACGGAGCCTGCTTCTTCCTGTGCCTGTGTCTCTGCCTCTGTCTGTGTCTCTCAAGAATAAATAAATAAAAATTTTAAAAGATTTTATTTATTTATTCATGAGAATATACAGAGAGGAGAGAGAGACAGGCAGAGACACATGCAGAGGGAGAAGCAGGCTCCATGCTGGAGCCCGATGTGGGACTCGATCCCGGGTCCCCAGGATCACGCCCTGGGCTGAAGGTGGCACTAAACTGCTGAGCCACCCGGGCTGTCCTAAAATATTTTTTAAAAAATAAAAAATAAAGATCAGCTCAGACACCCCCTCCCACTCCCAGGAGGCTGTGTGAGGGCACAGTCCCAACTGGGCTGGGGGACCTGCAGAGGGCCATACTGACCCCAGCGTCCTTTCTCCCAATTATTTCTTCTGCATGTTAAAAAAAAAAAGTGTGTGTGGTTTTTTTTTTTTAAGATTTTATTTATTTATTCATGAGAGACAGAGAGAGAGAGAGAGAGAGGCAGAGACACAGGCAGAGGGAGAAGCAGGCTCCACGCAGGGAGCCCAACGCGGACTCATCCCAGGCCTCCAGGATCACGCCCTGGGCTGAAGGCGGCGCTAAACCGCTGAGCCACCCGGGCTGCCCAAATGTTTTGTTTAGATTGCAGAAGTAATATCCACCGATTTTTAAAGTTCAAATAGAAAAAAAACGTGTGGTGGAAAAGGGAAAGTGTTTGTGATCTCTCTCTATTCACATGGGGACACGAGCCTTGGCTGTGCCATACACAAAAACAATTTGAGGTGGACTGTGGATCTGCATATAAGAGGTTAAATCAATCCATCAGCCAAGCTTCTGAAGAAACATAGAATACCTGCAAGACCACGGACAAAGTTTCTCAAAAAAGAACAGGAAACGCTTGCCAAAAAGGTAAAGGCCAATCAAACAGACTTTGTTAAAATTAGGGGCCTCGCAGGGAGAGTAAAAATGTAAATCACGCCCCGGGAAAAGATCACTAGAGGACAAAGAACTAGTAACCAAAATGTAGGAAAGAGCTGTGCATTAACACGGTCTAACCACGTGTGGGCGGGGACATCTGGACAGAACTTCTCAAAAGAGGAGATCGCAAGGTCTGAGCGGGGCACCGAGAGCAGCTCGGGTCGTTAGTCATCAGGGTCACTAAGGTGAAGACCACCGCGTCCTCGGCGGCGGCAGAGCCAGAAGGGCAGATGCCCGTGCCAGGCCCCCGCAGCGGCGGGTGGGAGTGTGACACCGAGCAGCCCCTTCGGAAAGCAGCGTGGCGCCGGCCTCCGTGGGACAGCCCCCTTCCCCGCACGTTCTCGGGCCCCGATAGGTCGAGTGCGATTGTCCCCGAAGACAGCAGCCAGAAGGTTGACAGGCAGCCTAGTCCTGGTATCCGGGAGCTGGGACAACCCAAATGTCCGTAAATAGCCGCACGGATAAACACTGACGTCTCCACAAAGACAGGTCGCAATGAGCGGAGGGACGTGTCGCTTCAGTCCCTGACTTGGATGATCAGGCAGACCGAGGAACCCGAGGACACCGCCGGGTGGTCCTGGAGACCGGGCTGCTGCCCAGGCAGGACAGCGGCGCCAGGGGTCAGAGCAGGGCTTGGGGCGTTGGGGGGCCCTCGGGAGGGGACGGAAGCGTGTCCTGACCTGGGTTGAGGTTCCCGGGCACGGACACCGTACTTAGGGTCTGTGCTTCCTGGATGAAGATTATCCTCACAAGAAGGGAAAAAAGCCCCCAAACGTGGGGTACGGAACCACGGAGGAGAGGCGCCTGTGTCCCCCCACCTCCCAGCGTCCAGGGACCGTGATGGCTTCGGGTTTTCTCGCTCTGCATGTCCAGTGTCTGCAGTAACAGGTCCCACCCTGCGGACCCACCCCCCCGCGCAGAGGGGACCCGGCCCAGCCTCCAGTCAGGTGCCCGGCCAGGGGGTCCCCTGGGGCTCCCGACGGCTGTAGGCCTGGGGGGTGACCACCAGGGACGCGGAGCCCCGCGGAGTCCCCTGCCACCTGCAGCTTCCAAGGGGCCAGCGACACCCCAGCGCCCTGACACCTAGATGCCTGGACACCCCGATGCGCCAACGCCCTGTCACCCCCGGACACTCCCGCCCCAGCCCCGGCCACGGCGCCGCGCTCACCGGACTCAGCGGCGTGGGGTCCACCCTGAGCCCCGGGTCGCCGTGCGGGTCCCCGAGCGCTGGGCGGGGCGTGGGGGCTCCTGGGTCGGCGGAGGGGCGCCCGCCCCGGTCCCGCCAGGAAGGCTGCGCTCCCCGCTCCCGCTCCCCGGTCGTCGCCGCCACCTGCCCGGCCGCCAGCTGAGAATGCGCGGGGGCGGGTATTAATAACCGGGGCAGAGGGGGCGCTGGAGGGGGCGGCGTGGGGGCGGGGGAGGGAGGGGCGGGAGGTGGGGGCGGGGGCGGGAGGGAGGGGCGGGAGGAGGGATGGGGCGGGAGGTGGAGGGGAGAGAGGGGAGGAGGTGGGGCGGTGCTGGAGAGGGGCGGTGTGGGGGACGGAGGACGGAGGGGCGGGACGTGGGGGCGGTGTGGGGGGCGGGGGAGGTGGGGGGGAGGGAGGGGCGGGAGGTGGGGGTCGGTGCTAGAGGGGTGCGGCGTGGGGGGCGGGAGAGGGAGGGGCGGGAGGTGGGGGCGGAGGAGGGAGGGGAAGGCGCTAGACAGCTGGGAGGTGTGGGGGGCGGGGAGGTGGGGGCGGTGCTGGAGGGAGGGGCGGGAGGTGGGGGCGGGGAGCGGGCGCTGGGCACCAGGCCTTGGGGCCCCGGGGCGCGGTCGGGGCGCGGGTCGCGGCAGGACAGGTCGGGGCAGGAGAGTGGGAGCCCCGGGTGCTCCGTCGGGGCAGGACGAGGCACCGTTTCCTGCCTCGCCCCTGAGCGTCGCCCTCCGAGTCCGGGTGCGCGTGATGCGGGGACAGTGGGGGCGACTGAGGGGCGAGGAGCCGGTGCCACTAATGACTCACACTGTGCAACCGTCACCATCTCCGGAAGTTTCTTCTCTTCCCAAACTGAAATCCTGTGCCTCAAACCCTCTCCACCCGCGCATCTCCTGTCTCTGAGGTGTCGCCCCCCGGGGACCTCGCGCCCCCCGCTGTCCTACAGAACGTGTCCTTCAGCGTCCTGCTTCTTTCCCTTTAGTGTAACGGCCTCAAGGTTCGTCCACCGTGTGGTTCGCGCCTAATCGCCCTCCTTTTCACTGCCGAGTAACATTCTCTCGTGTGTGCGTGTGCACGTGCCACGCTCCGTCCATCTGTGACCCTCCGGCTGTGCCACCTCTTGGAATGGGACTGTCTGGTTTGATTTCCTGCTCCTCCTATGGGTGCTGTTCTTTCCTTTATCTCTGACAAGTCCTAACCATCCTTATTGTCAGGTGTTTTCCAGATGGCTCCATCATTTTCAGGGAGCCGGGCCCCTCTGAGCAGCACTCCCCACTTCTCACTGACAGATGGAGACCCTTAACCCGCGGGTCATGGTACAGGAGCATCTGTGTCACTCCACCGCATCTCTTGGCCAAGGGGACTCACAGACGCGTCTTATCTCACCTCCATGAGCAGGTGACTCAGTCTGATGGGCCTCGTCATGTTTGGCCTTATCTGCTGCCTTGGTCCACACATCCCCGTAACCCCGGAACCCCACGCATGTCTGGGTCACAGAAGGAAGCCTCCAGGAACACAGCCCTTGGCCAGCTGCTGGGCCTGAGGCCTGAGCCCTGCGCCCTGAGGCCCCACAGCCACAGACTGGGGTGTACAAATGACCAAGGACAGTCATCACCAAGCACAGGTCGGCTCCCTGCCCTCCTCTGAGCACCCTTGGGCCCATCAGGACGTCCTGCAGAGCCACCGGCCGCACAGCCCACGGCCCTCTCTCCATTCGCACCACGAGGGAAGGGCAAGTGGGCATCCAGTGTGCATGCTGGGGACACCCTACAGACAGTGGGGAAGGGGCTGGGCTGTCCTGAATGTGGGCGACAGGGGTCAAGTGTGGGGAGAGGGAGGTAGGGAGAGGCCTGGAGATGCTGGTGGCCAGAGATGGCCCCTTGTAGGTGGGGGACACCGAGAACCTTCCTCTTCTACATGGTGACCCGACCTGGACCTGAGAGCACCTGGGCGTGCACAGAGGGGGGCTCACTGCTCAGTCCAGAGCCGGGGGAGGGCGCGTGGCGCCAGGGCTCCTGCAGGAAACGGGAATTCAGGGGCTGCCTCCGTCCTCAGGGGTTGTGGGGACTCCACCCCTAGAACCTACTGTGTTCCGTGCAGAGTGACTCTGCCGCCTGTGATTCACCTGGTGGACCATTAAATCATAAATTATAATTATAAAGTCTCCACTTTCCACTAATGTGACTTCCAAGTTTTGCTTTTGGGTTCATCATGTTTTGAAATAACAGTTTTCCTGTAAGAACTCACTTCCAATTGCATGACGAAACCGCATGGAAAACGAGGTTCCACGGACAGAAATCTGGCTTCGTGAGTCTCTTTACAGGTGTCCATCCAGCTGGGCCACAGACCTGTCAAAGAGGCACATTCTATCACGGCCCCCCCAATCCTGCGTGAGAAAGATAAAGGGGGTGGGCAGGACCAGGGGATGGAGGAAGCGAGCCCCGACAGAGTCCAGGCCAAGGCTGCCTGAGGAGCCCCCCTCGGGCAGAAACGGCTGCAGGCCCCCCCAGAACTCAGGCCCATGGGCTCCGGGCACTGCCTGCAGCTAAGGGCACGTGCCTGGGAGGAAGGTCCCAGCAGGGCCACCCCTCCGTGGCCGCCCTGCCACCTCCCCAGGACCCGTCTACAGAGGCAAGGGCCCCTGCATTTTCCTGGGAGACCCTTCCCCTGGTGCTCCTGCTAACGTCATTCCTCGCTTTCCGTTTCAGAAGCTGCGGTCTCCCCAGTCCCGGTTCCAAACAACTAAAACATACACAGGCCTCGAGCTGGGACCCCCGTTAATCAGTGGAGAGCCTCGGGCATCGGCGCAGGCACTGCGGTGCGGCGCTCCCCTGGCGGAGTGTGCCAGCCCGGAAAGCGGAAGTGAGCGAGGCGGGAGATACTTCCAGAACACAAGACACTGTCTTCTCTGTCTTCTCTCGGAAAGGCCCCTGCGGGCCCCTGCGGAAGGCCAGTGGGCCTGCCTCCTGGGGCGGCGCCGTGGGGGAGGCTGTCCCAGTGGGACCACTCGGGCTGGTGACCCGTGGGAAAGGGTCTGATTCCAGGGCTGCGGAACCCCACGTTCTGAGTGAAGGGGCTGCGGACAGAGCCCCGAGGGCAGCTCCGCGGGCTGCAGAGGAGTCGGTGCGCAGGGAGGGTGGACCTGCGGCCCTCGGACGTCCCCCGCGGGCCCTCCCGCAAGGCCACCGTGCTCACCGCTCCGGAGCGCAAGGCCCGACGGTGTCCGGTGTCCGAGCCGACTGCTCCTCTGTCCCTGGGGAGCGCGGCGGTCAGGAGCCCCCCTCTCCCCTGAAGCCCGGGCTCTGCAGCAGCCAAACCTCAGGGGGTGGGAGTCCTGCCCCGCAGGTCTCTCCTGGGGACGTCCTTCACCGTCACCTTCACCATCCCCCGGAGCGCTGTGACCAGGAGCATCATCACCAGGAGCACCACCAGCACCACCAGCAGCACCATGGCCACCACCAGTTTTACACTCTCAGTGTGTAACACGCCTGGGCACCACCATCTAGATCAAGTGACAGCATTTTTAACGTGTTTCAGAGTGTTGTATTAAGACGCAGAACGTCCCTAGTCCTCATTCTCATTCTCTTCCCTGCCTAGGGGCGTCCCTGCCCCGACTTTGGGGCAACTCCCAAGCTTTTTTTTGACCTTGTATTTTCCACGTACAATTAATATTCACTATAAAACCTTCGTAGGTGGGACTGTACTGTCCCTAACCTTTTGCAGTTTTCTGTTTTCTCTCAATCTGGAAGCAGGAAACAGGAATTCAGGGGCGGGTGGCTCATCCTCGCCTCTGAAAGGCTCGTGACATCCCCCTGCAAACACCCCAGCTCACTTCCACTGACCGCCAGAACCCACTGCGGTGTCTTACGCAGAATGGGATGATGCAGGCTGCAGCTGTGTCGGGGGTCGGGGTGCTCGCACGTCCCCCGGGAAGAGCACACAGTCATTTCTACTCTGGACCAATGTGCTGCAACTTTCACATTCGGTTTTTAAAATTTAAGGTGAAACTCACATAACGTAAAATTAACTGTTGTGCAGCGGTCAGCTCTGCCCAGTTCCAGAACATCACCATTGGCTCCAAGGAGACCCTGCCCTCATGAAGCAGTTACTTCCCGCTCCCCCTTTCCCTCAGCCCCTGGCAACCACTTAGCAGCACAGTCTCTATGGAGTTGCCTGTTGCAGACTCTTCACGTGAGTGGAATCCTACAAAGGGAGGCTTCCTTCGCTGAGCGGCTGGTTTCAAAGCTCATCCACAGCGTGGCACGTGCGGGAGCTTCACTTCGTGTCCGGTGGGCAATACTCTGCGCCGTATGGACGCGCCACGTGTCACTTAGCCCTTCCTCTGACCACGTGGATTGCGGACAGTGCTGTAACAGGCGTGTACCTGCAGGGTTTTAACTCATTTGGGTACATAATTCATATGGCAGTTATGTAGTTAACTTTTCGAGGATGTATTTTATCTTTTTTCATTTTCACCGTAATCTCATTAGTTTCTGTTTTCTGTATTTTTGCCCGAGAAGATCTGAGGAGCCATCTGCAGTCTCTGTGTGAGCTGGAGCTTCCACCTGGGCCCTCCTGCAGGACTGACTGCTCCTGCCTGCAGTCCCTCAGCTCCCAGGCTGCAAAGAAGCCTGGTCACTAAGGAAGAAAAGGTTGCCCCAAACAAGAGTTTGCCGGAATAATGAATAAATGGACTGTTCAGTCTGGAGCGATGGAGAAAGAAAGGGATGAAGGTGAGACCAGGCTGCGTTTGTTTGGGACAGAAGTCAGGTGCATTTTATTAAAAAAAAAAAAAAAGATTTTATTTATTTATTTGAGAGAGTGGGAGAGCACCAATGGGGGAGAGGGGGAGCAGGGAGCCCGACCCAGGGCTAGATTCCGGGACCCTGGGATCATGACCTGGGCCAACGGCAGAGCTGCACCCGCTGAGCCCCCAGGCGCCCCTGCAGGTGCGAAGTCTGAGCCCGACTCCGCCTCACTAAACGCTGGGACCATTATCAGGGGGCGGAGGGGGGCGGCGTGCGGAGCTGCTGCCGCATCAGTGTTTGCTCAGGAAGCGTCAGTCCTCGAGACTTAAGACCAGAACTACCACAGACACGTGCGGTGAAGACTGCGCTCGGGGTTGGCGGGATTGAGCACACAGTCACCCCCTCCGCCCCGTGTCTGTCCCTGAGAGGGAAACAGCCCATCCTGGGATCACTGGAGGGCTGTGTCACCCAGAGACCCCACGGAGGACCAGAGAAACCTCCAGGTCACTCACTTGCAAGAAGGAAAACCCGCTGAGAGCATCTTCTCTGGCCAGAGCATCTCCCCACGCACAGCACCTGGCGCCCCGAAGTCCGGGGTCCGGCCCCGCCGCCGATCCTGAATGTCCGCAGGCGCTACACGTGACCTGCCTGCAAAGCTGTTTTTAACGGGGACACAGATTTAGACTCATTAAAATCTGCGTTTGAGGGTCACTCAGGATTGTTCACAACACGGCCCCTGGAGCGTGTGTTTGTTGACAAGCAACGTGATGAGCACCGTGAAGCAGCTCAGCCCACGAGCCAAAACCCTGACTCACCTGCCCTGAGCTGCCCCCACTCTGTCTCCCGCTCCTACGACATGTAAACCTGTCAAGGTGGCGCCTCTAATGCCCGAGGGGACCAGGCCACACAAGGTCCAGCGGAGACATGACAGCTCAGGCCCCACGCAACTCTGCTGCGGACCTTATCTAGTTCACAGCCGGCTCACAACGCAGTGGGGACTCAGGGCCACGCTGCATACAAGAGGCGCCATTTGAGACCAGGTGTCTCCGAGCAGAGCGGCCCCAGCACCGCTGGCAGGGCCCCGGGGAGCCCCAGACACCTGCCGGCTGGGGGAGCACCCCGCTGCTCCGGGAGCCCCACGCCCACCCGAGACCGAGTGCTGGGGCCTGAGGCAGCGGGTCCCAGCTCCACAGCGTGGAGGGAGGGCCCTTCCCCCCCGGTTCCAGTCCCCGGCACCTGGTCCCTTCCTGAGGCTGCTGACAGACCCTGAGGGATCCTCACGGATCCTGAGGGAAGCTGATGGGATCTGAGGGACCCTCACAAAACCTCAAGGAAGCCTACAGAACCTGAGGATTCCTGACAGAACCTAAGGGAAACTGACGGATCCTCACAGATCCTGAGGGAACCTGAGGGATCCTCACAGTCCTCACAGAACCTCAAGGAAGCTGACAGAACCTGAGGATTCCCGACCGAACCTGAGGATGCTGACAGAACCTGAGGGATCCTCACAGTCCTGAGGGAAACTGGTGGGATCTGAGGTTATCTTGACAGAACCTGAAGGAGGCTGACGGAACCTGAGATTCCTCACAGATCCTGAGAGAACCTGAGGGAACCTCACAAATCCTGAGAGAAACTGAGAGATTTCATGGAACCTGAAGGAAGGTGACAGACCCTGAGGGATCCTCACAGAACCTCAAGGAAGATGTTAGAAACTGAGGGATCCTTAGTGAACCTGAGGGAGGCTGACAGACCCTGAGGGAATCCTCGCAGATCCCAAGACAACCTGAGGGATCCTCATGGAACCTGAGGGAAGATGACAGAACCTAAGGGATCCTTACAGTCCTAAGGGAAATGGATGGTATCCGAGGGAAGCTGACGGGATCTGAGGGATCCTGACAGAACCTGAGGGAAACGGACAGAACCTGAGGAATCTGCACAGAACTTTAGGCGACCTGAGGGAGCCTCACGGAACCTGAGGGAAGCTGACAGATCATTAGGGATCCTCACAGAACCTCAAGGAAGCTGACAGAACCTGAGTACTCCTGACAAAACATGAGGCGGCTGACAGAGCCTGAGGGATCTCACCAATCCTGAGGGAAGCTGACAGGATCTGAGGGATCCTGACTGAACCTGAGGGAAGCTGACAGAACCTGCGGGACCCTCATAGAACCTGAGAGAGCCTGAGGGATCCTCAAGATCCTGACAGACCCTGAGGGATCCTCACCGATGGTGAGGGAAGCTGACAGGATCTGAGGGATCCTCACCGAACCTGAGGGAAGATGACAGAACCTGAGGGATCCTCACAGAACCTGAGAGAGCCTGAGGGATCCTCATGATATCTGAGGGAAGATGACAGAACCTAAAGGATGCTTACAGTCCTGAGGGAAAAGGATGGGATCTGAGGGAAGCTGACAAGATCTGAGGGATCCGCACAGAACCTGACAGAGATGACACAATCTGAGGGATCTTCACAGATCCTGAGGGAAGCTGACGGGATCTGAGGAATCATTACCGAACCTGAGGGAATCTGACAGAACCTGAGGGATCCTCACAAAATCTGAGGGAAGATGACAGAACCTAAAGGATCCTTACAGTCCTGAGGGAAATGGATGGGACCTGAGGGAAGCTGACGGGATCTGAGGGATCCTCATGGAACCTGAGAGGACCTGAGGGATCCTCACCGATCCTGACAGACCCGAGGGATCCTCACAGAACCCGAAGGAAGCTGACAGAAACTGAAGGATCATCATGGAATCTGAGGGATCCTCATGAAATCTGAGGGAAGATGACAGAACCTAAGGGATCCTTGCAGTCCTGAGGAAAATGGATGGGATCTGAAGGAAGCTGATGGGATCTGAGAGATCCTCATGGAACCTGAGAGAGGTGACAGAACCTGAGGGATCATCACAGAACCTGAGAGACCCTGAGGGATCCCCACAGAACCTAGGAGAGCCTGAGGGATCCTCATAGATCCTGACAGACCCTGAGGGATCCTCATGGAATCTGACGGAAGATGACAGAACCTAAGGGATCCTTACAGTCCTGAGGGAAATGGATGGGATCTGAGGGATTCTCACAGAACCTGAGGGAAGCTGGCGGAACCTGAGAGATCCTTCCAGACCTGAAGGAAGCTGGTGGTATCTAAGGGAAGCTGATGGGATCTGAAGGATCCTCACGGAACCTGAGGGAAGCTGACAGAAACTGAGGATTCCTGACAGAACCTGAGGGATCCTCACAGATCCTGAGGGAAGCTGATGGGATCTGAGGAATCCTGACAGAACCTGAGTAGGCTGACAGAACCTGAGGGATCCTTACAGACCAGAGGGAAACTGATGGAATCTGATGGAAGCTGATGGGATCTGAGGGATCCTCACCGAACCTGAGGGAGGCTGACAGAGCCTGAGGCATCTTCACAGATACTGACAGAACTGAGGGAACCTGAGGGGAGCTCTCGGAACCCCTGGTCTAGCTGACCCCTGCCCCAGCCCACGCTGGCCCCTCGGGCTCTTCAGCTCACCCCTCCCCTCCCCGGCAGCCCGGGGCCCCCAGGCCCTCTGCTCAGCCCGAGGGGTGCTCACCCTGCCTGTGGCCTCCCTCCTGGGGGCGCCCCCAGAAAGGAAGGGAAGCAGCCCACCTGGCACTACCAAGGGCCCTTTCCCATGGTGCTTTGGGCTCATCTGCATGTGTCCCATGAGCGTGGCCCACCAGGCAGTGGAGCTGCTGAGTCACCCCCTCCCTCCCAGGAGAGCCCTGGGGCCCCTCATCCCCCCCAGCAGCACCCTCACGCCTTCCCCTGTGTTCCTCCGCTGCCCACGGAGGGGTGCTGGCCGCCCTTTCCGCCTGCAGGCCTCTGCGACTGTGCAGGGCGTGCCTGTGGCGCGGTGCTCGTGCCTTGGTGGGTGATGTGCTCCCGGGTCCTGGCCTGGGCTTGAGGGGGGTCCCTTCCGTGGCCTCTTGATTCAAGGTCTTCACGGATTCCAGAAGCCGATCAAGTCTCACTTCTTTGCATTTAAACATTTCTGCCTTTGGTCGCTTGTCACACTTTGTTTAAACTCCATAGATGGAGTCTGGTGTGTCAGTCGGTCCTTGGGAAGGGCTCTTTTTGGCCTGTGGCCAGAGCATCTTCAGCTCCCCGAGACCGTAATGTGTGTTTCTTATATATTTTTACCTTATTCTTCCACTGTTTTGCTTGTTTCTTGTACGTCATCATTTTTTATTTAAATATGTTCCTTTTGTAAAAATATGTATAATACAAGAGTACAGGTAGATGCTTTTTAAATAATTTACTGAACCAATCGGGTTGTCCGGCCCCTCCCTCCACACTTGCAGCCCGTGCACCGACCGCGCCTGGCCCGGCTGCCCCAGGACATCTGACGCGGCCCCGCTGAGCAAGTCCGCAGCTGGGCCCGGACTGGGCCGCGCCCGCAGGAGACACAAGCTGCTTCTGTCATTAGCTCACAGCGGAGTTCCTTGGGTCAGTGTTTCTCAAATTTTTCTGCAATTCAAATTTTCTAGGCCATTCGAAAAGTCCCGGTGTGTGTGTCACCATGTGGCAGACACCCGAGGTGACTCCCAGTCAGTCGTGCACTCCCTGCGATTGAAGGTGGAAGCTCTGACTTGTTTCTTACCAAGCAGGGTGGCGAGGTCGGTGGATGTCGCCCCTTGGTTACATTATTTATGCGGATGCGCGTTGCTGCTTTCCTGGTCCGGATTTTACACAGTTGCCTCATGATTTATAACGTGCACCACGTGGGCACTACGACACACTGACGTTTGTCACGCACATGTTCCCGAGGCATGTGGGCGCCCCTGTCTGCACCCACCCACCCACTCCCAGCCGACTCAGCCTTGCTCCCCCTCTGCCCTGGATGAGGGGACACCCACGCTGTGTGCTGTGCTTACAGCTGGGAGCCTCCGGTCAGTGGCTGCAAGGGGGGTGGCCACCTTCCCGGGTGGGTTGAGGACCTGCGGGGACGCAATGTCCCCCTTTCTGGCTCCTCCCGGGGCCGGCGGGACATGGGCACAGGCTTCCCAACCTCCGTGCACCCGTCAGGATGCTCAAGTGAGTCATGAGGGGAATGATCTAGAACTTATGACAACTCGGGGCAGCCTAGACCTCAGCCCCTTCACAAATGCCGGTGGTAGCCCGGGGGCCAGACAGAGGCGTGACGCGTTACAGGACGGCGGCGACCGAGCCTCGGAGGGGTCACCCAGGCCCCGCGAGCCGCAGGACAAGCTTGAAATTGCAAAACGGGCTGCGCGTTCTGGAATGACGAGGAGGAGTGGAAGCTGGAAGGGAGCAGCGCCTGATGGGGACCCCATTAGGGTGTGGCCACGCCGGGCGCCGCCCAGCCCAGGAAGCGCGTCAAGGTCCTCACCGAAGACCCGGCGCAGCATCGTCAGCCTCGGTTACGTGACGAGAGAAAAGCGGGTTATGGGTTTGTGCGCACAGTTTTGCTTTGATTTTGTGGAAGAAAAAGTCTGTGGCCACGTATGCACATGTTGGGTGTGATGCCTGCGTCCGGGCTCCTGTCCCGCGTGCGCGGCAGCTGTCCCGGGTCTGTGCCGTCCGTGCCGTGGCGCCGTGTTGGGCGTCCCGTGTCTGCGAGCCCACACAGATGGGCGAGGACAGGTGCTCCCGCGGCGGCCCGGCCCTGGCGGCAGCGGCAGCCGTTACTGAACCTTCTTCATAGGTTCCACACGCGCTGAATTCTCCAGCATAGACACGTGCTGGCCCCCCCTCGGGGGCCAGTGCAAGGCCCGGAGCGCCCGGTGGGGGCCTCTTGGGGCCTGAGCCCAGCGCCGGGTCTGCCCTTCCCGGGCTTTTTGAATTTCTGGACAGAGAAATAAAATTGGGGGAACGGGGGCGCCGCCGGCTGACTTCTCCGGCTGGGGCGTCCTTCCGGGAGGACGTTTTCTCACGCTGGAGGTAAAAGTCCATCCTGACGGAAGGATTTTAACGGGTTAAACTTCACTTCGTGAAAACTCTCCTAGTCTTCCTCCCCGAGCAGGGCGGCCTCCTGGCCTCGAGCCGCGGGGGGACCTTCCAGAGGACCACGACGCGGGCCGAAGACAAGAGCTCGCACGCGCATTAGGAAGAACCTGCGAGAACTGAAACGGATGCTCCGGAGCCGCCGCGCTCGGGGCCTGAGAGTCCGAGCAGCGGGTGAATCCGAGGATCCTCAGCAGCAGATGGGGGGGAAGGAAGGAGCCGACAGGACGGAGCTGGAGGACGTGTGGGCGCCCTCGGGGCGGAGTCCTGCGATGGGGCGGCTGCGCGACACAGCACTGACGCTGGGAGCTGGCAGGGGGGAGGCGGGGCGGCGGGGGCAAGGGCGGGAGGGAAGCAGCCGGTGGCAGGGCCCTCGCTCGGGACGAGGCCGTGTCCCCTCCAGGTGGGAGTCCAGGGCCCCCGCACCTGCTGACAACCTGCCACTCGGGGGGCGAGGCCCTCAGGGGGCACTCACCGGAGCCGGCTCCTCAGATCCTCGATGCACACTTGTCCCTCCCTCGTGCGGCAAACGGAGACCGGGCCGTGGACTGCGTGGCCGGCGGCTCTGAGGGACGTCCCCAGGGGATGGGGCGCCGGGAGGGCGACAAAGGGCAAAGAGGGCGGCCACGGCCCCGATCTCGGGCTGACGCGCCATCTCTGTCGAGTCACACGTGCGTGGTGTCCACGGGCATCTCGGGAGACAGACCTGGACATGGTTTCCGTCCCCGGAATGGCAGCCCTGTGTCCACAGCACGTTTGCTCCCCTGAAAGCCAGGAAGTCAGGCTCCCACGGAGGGGCTGCGAGGAGGCCTGGCCGCCCTGGAGGGCGCACGGGGCAGGGCTGAGGCTCACGGGCCACAGCCTGTTGATCCGGAGTGGGCCTCGGGGCCTCTCGGCTCAGGGCTGCTCCCGGGGGACGCGTCCTCGAGCCGCGTCCTCGAGGGGCTAAGAGAGTCACGCAAGCTCAGGTGTTTCCTTCCTCTCCCGTTCTCTTTCTTTTTTTTAGATTTTATTTATGTATTTGATAGAGCGAGAGAGCACGAGTCCCTCCGGGCGAGGAGCCCAACGCGGGGCTCGATCCCAGGACCCCGGGATCATGACCTGAGCCCAAGGCAGACGCTTGGCCGACTGGGCCGCCCCCACCCCGGCCTCACTTTTTCACCCCCCACAGATTTCCCTTCAACAGCAGGGGAGCCAAGCGCTGACCCCGCAGGGAAGCAGCAGCTTCTCCCCACAAAGCAGCCGCGTCTCTAAGGGCTTCTGGGGAGGAAGCGAGTGAACCAACCGCAGCCGCGCCCCAGGGGGACGGTCGGTGCGCACCTGCCGAGCGGGCAGGCCGGGCCTGCGGGCGCGACTCCGGCCCCTGGACGCCAGGCCCCTCCTCCGCCCCGCTGCGGCCCCGACCGCCTGGGCGGCCACTCGGGAGGCCCGTGGAGACGCGGCCGGCAGCAGCAGCATTTAACCGCGTGTCACTTCGTTCTGGTGACGCACAGAGCCTTGTCCACCGGCGCCGCCTGCCGCATGTGCTCGCGGCCGCTGCTCAGCAACGTCACTGTGCAGAAGGGCCCGGGCCGCGCCCCGGTGGCAGAGGCCGCGCCGCCCACGCTGACGAGCCACCCGCACGGTGGACCCCGCGGCCTCCCCGCCTCGTGCTGCCCCGACTGCGGAGGGGACACCGGCCGTTTCGGGACGATCGTCCTGCGCGGTCAAACCTCTAGGGAGGGCGGCGGGAGGCGAGGGCGCTGCGGCCTGACAGGAGGGCCTGGGTGGGAACCGGGCCGCGAGGAGCAGCCTCAGACAGGCCGGAACAGGGGCAGCTACCTCCTGGGTCTTTTCTCTTTTCTTTTTTTTGAGGTTTTATTTATTCAGGAGACAGAGAGAGAGAGAGAGAGAGAGACGGAGACCCAGGCAGAGGAGAGGCAGGGCCCTGCGGGGAGCCCGACGCAGGACTCGATCCCGGGACCCTGGGGTCACGTCCTGGGCCGAGGGAGACCCTGCCCCGCTGAGCCCCGGGCGCCCCGAACTGTTTGGTTCTATAAAGTCTGGACGATGAGATGACGCCACACACGGACCACTGCGTGTACACAGCATGTGCACACGACATGAGCATGTCACCTGAGTCACCCCAGCACTCAAAGTGCAGTGTCCCCGTGCGAGCCGCTCAGGGAGATCGGGCTGTGGTGCTGCAGACTCGGTGTGACCCGTCATCTGCCCGGGGGACGGTGGCTCTGAAAGTCATTTTACAGTGAACTCGGGACCCTTGCTCGTTTTCATGGCTCATTAGGCCCCTTTGGTGACAGAAATATTATTTGTCCCTGTCTTTGTGCCTTTCTGTTCTTTTTACAAGCACAGCTGTAACTACAGGGTGAGTCAGTTAAAAAAGTGGGAAATGGACACGCAGGCAACTGGGAAGCGCGTCTGGCCTCCGTGGGCCCGGGGTCCTTGCCCGCGTGGGCCCCCTGCGGAGCCAGGCCCCCTCGCGCTGCCGGCCGTTCTCTCTGGAGCCCGGTAGCGAATCTGTGCCAGACGCGTGCAGACTGCTCTCCTGTGGCGTCCGCCGCGGGGGCAGGGAGGGACAGTCCGTAGGAACGCCGGCCGCGAGGAGCCCAGGCGCCTGCCCTTGCAGCCGCGCAGCGGCGGGCTCGCTCCCTTAAACTCCAGCACGCGGCCTCTCCCATCGCAGCCGTCCTCGCGACCACAGCCTTCAAGGAGGTTCTCTTTGGGGGCCCCCGGGGGCCCGGCAGTTGAGCGTCTGCCTCCGGCCCAGGGCGTGACCCCGGGGTCCCGGGATCGAGTCCCGCGTTGGGTTCCCCGCAGGGAGCTGCTGCTCCCTCTGCCTGGGTCTCGGCCTCTCCCGCTCTCTCAGGAATAAAAAGATAAACATCTTAGAACAAAAACAGATCTTCTTTGGTGACTCACCTGATTATTTTAACACACTTTTCTTTCTTACTAGGACTTGACTCCAACTGGGTCACCTGCCCAAAGCTTCAGGCCTCTGGGCCCAGAGGCTTGTGGGTCAGGTGGCTCCTGTGGGCACAGCCGGCCGGGCTCGGATCAGATTCCAGGACACGCTGGCGGGGCCTGTGCCCGGGAGAGGCGCCGCCCCAGCTTGGCCCTCGGCTCTTCCGGGGGACGCAGAGGCTGTGCCTGGGAACGCTCTGGTGGCCGTCCCAAGGACGGGGGTCACTAAGCCAGCCGAGAAGCGGGAATGCATCCACACCACAAACATCTCTGGAATGTTCTCTAAACCTCAGGAGCCCCACAGGCCTCACGGACAAGACAAAGACAAACACTACCAAGCACAAAGGCACCCCAGGGGCGCCGGCCGGTTTCCCCTGGAGGGTCACAGCCCTTGGGGCAGTGCGGGCCCCTGGCCTTGGCCAGCACGGGCATCCGGGTCCTCTCGTAATTCTGACAAGACTTGGCCACAGTCCCTGCTTGGGCTTCTCCCCCTTCGCCCTTCGCTGCGAGAGCTCGTACGTCCTGGGCCGGCGGAGACGGGGCTTTGGAATGCGGGCAGGTGTGGGCGCCGGTTCTGGTCCCGGGTGGCCTCCAGGTCATGGCTGCGGCCCCGTAGGGCCGTGACGCGGGTCCGCTCACATACTCGCCGGTTTGTAGGAGGACTTGCAAGTCCCAGGGGCTGTGGCTGGGTGGCTGCGTGGACCGTGGCTATTTGGGGTCCTGCAGAGCCTGGCTCGAGTATCAGGTAGGCCGAGACTGGGGGGTGGCGTGGGCGGTGGTGGCGAAGGATTAATAGCTCAGTATCTGTGAGAACATCTAAGGCTCACCCGGGGTCCAGGCGCTGGTTCTAGAATGTACAGCATATTGGAGTCACCTGCAGGATGTGAAGGACACCGAGGGACGCCTGGATCCCGCACGAGAATTCTGACACAACCGGGACGGCAAACGTTAGTTTTGTGTCATTCAATAACAAATGACCAAATTTAGGCTCAAAACAACACATGTTTATTTTCTCTGGTTTCCGTAGATTCGGGTGGGCTGTGCCTTGGCCGGGCCCCTCGCTCGGGCTCTGCGTGGTTGCTCCCTTGGTGGCGGGTGGGGCGAGCTCTGGGCTGACAGCACCAGGGCCACCGCCGCACTGGCCGTCAGCTGCGTGCACCTTGGGCCCCGGGGCTGGCCGCAGCTCCCGCGGTTCAGGGCATGGCTGGGAGCCCCCGAGGCCGGGAGGGGACAGCCAGACCTGCCGTGGAGCCTCCCGTGTATTCACGGCAACGTCACTGCGCGAGGGACACACCTGGCCACATAATGTGACTCCGGGCAGTAGCGTCCGCCGGTACCGCCTCTTGGTTGGAAGCAAGTGGCAGGCTCCACCTCCAAGCACAGGGAGGGCACGGCCGCCGGAGGTGGCCGCGGGCGTGTCTGTCCTGGCTGTGGCGCGGGACTCTCCAGGGCTCCCAAGGTGTTACTGTGCGGCAAAAGTCAAGAACCACGGACGGAAGCCCCCGGCCCGCATCCGTCCCGACCAGCCTTGCCTTCTCCCTCACCCTCAGGACGAAGGTGTCAGGGCGCACACGTTGACAGTGGGGACGCGACACGCGGAAGCGGCAGGTGCACGCTGGAACCCTGTGCGTTCTGCTCGGCGCTGCTGGGCGCCCAAAAGGCCCTAAAAGGAAAGTCTACGTCCAAAAAAGTGTTCAAATAGTCTTTTTTTTGAAAGTGAAAAGAAGAGCCAAAGAGGGAGGAATGGGTTTAAAATCTAAATAATTCGGGGGTGTCCGGGTGGCTCAGGGGTCTTTTAGATTTTAAATTTTTATTATTTTTATTATATTTATATGTATTAGGTATGCATAAATATTTATATCCTTAATATAAGTATATATTTTATTAATTTTATTAATTATTAAAATTATTCATGAGAGACACAGGCAGAGACTCAGGCAGAGGGAGAAGCAGGCTCCCTGCGGGGAGCCCGATGTGGGATTTGATCCCGGGACCCCGGGGACAGAAGGGACCCCCCTCAAGCCCAGGCCAGACGCGGGAGCACGTCACCCACCAAGGCACGAGCACCGCGCCACAGGCACGCCCTGCACAGTCGCAGAGGCCTGCAGGCGGAAAGGGTGGCCAGCACCCCTCCGTGGGCAGCGGAGGAACACAGGGGAAGGCGTGAGGGTACTGCTGGGGGGGATGAGGGGCCCCAGGGCTCTCCTGGGAGGGAGGGGGTGACTCAGCAGCTCCACTGCCTGGTGGGCCGCGCTCATGGGACACATGCAGATGAGCCCAGAGCACCATGGGAAAGGGCCCTTGGTAGTGCCAGGTGGGCTGCTTCCCCTCCTTTCTGTGGGGCATCCCCAGGAGGGAGGCCGCAGGCAGGGTGAGCACCCCTCGGGCTGAGCAGAGGGCCTGGGGGCCGCGGGCTGCCGGGGAGGGGTGGGGTGAGCTGAAGCGCCCAGGGGCCAGTGTTGCCTTGGGACAGAGATCACCTAGCCAGGGGGTTCCGTGACTTTCCCTAGATTCCCTAGATTCTGTCAGGTTTTCTCAGATTCTGTGAGGATTTCTCAGGCTCTATCAGCTTCCCTCAGGTTCCCTGAGGATCCCTATATCCCGTCAGCTTCCCTCAGATCCCGTCAGTTTCCCTCAGGATCTGTGAGGATCCTCAGGTTCTGTCAGCTCTCTCAGGTTCCATGAGAATCCCTCAGATCCCGTCAGCTTCCCTCAGATAACATCCATTTCCCTCAGGACTGTAAGGATCCCTTAGGTTCTGTCATCGTCCCTCAGATTCTGTGAGGATCCCTCAGGGTCTGTCAGTCCACTCAGGTTCTGTCAGGAATCCTCAAGTTCGGTCAGCTTCCTTGAGATTCTGTGAGGATCCCTCAGGGTCTGTCACCTTCCGTTGGGTTCCACAAGATACCTTAGGTTCTCCCAGGATCTGTGAGGATGCCTCTAAGTCCTCTCAGGTTCCATGAGGATCCCTCAGATCCTGTCAGCTTCCCTCAGATGCCATCCATTTCCCTCAGGAGAGTAAGGATCCCTTAGGTTCTGTCATCCCTCAGATTCCGTGAGGATCCCTCAGGTTCTGTCAGATTCCCTCACGATCTGTGAGGATCCCTCAGGTTCTGTCAGCTTCGCTCCAGGTCTGTGAGGATGCCTCAGGTCGGTCAGGATCTTGAGGATACCTCAGGCTCTCTCAGGTTCTGTGAGGATCCCTCAGGGTCTCTCAGGTTCTGTGAGGATTCCTAAGACCCCGTCAGCTTCCCTCAGGATCAATGAGGATCCCTCAGGTTCTGTCAGGAATCCTCAGTTTCTGTCAGCTTCCTTGAGATTCTGTGAGGATCCCTCAGATCCCATCAGTTTCCCTCAGAATCGGTAATGATCCCTCAAGGTTCTCTCAGGTTCTGTGAGGGTCCCGCAGGTTCTGTCATCTTCCCTCAGGTTCAGTCAGGATCCGTCAGATCCTGTCAGCTTCCCTCAGGATTGGTGAGATCCCTCAGGCTCTGTCAGCTGCCTCATGTTTTGTCAGGAGTACTCAGGTTCTGTCAACTTCCTTGAGGTTCTGTGAGGATCCCTAATGATCTGTCAGCTTCCCTCAGGTTCCGTGAGGCTCCCTCAGGTCGCCTAAAGTTCTGTGCAGATTCCTCAGGTTCTGTCAGTTTCCCTCAGGTTCTGTCAGGATCCCTCAGATCCTGTCAGCTTTCCTCAGATACCATCCATTTCCCTAAAGACTGTAAGGATCCCTTAGGTTCTGTCATCATCCCTCAGATTCCATGAGGATCCCTCAGGGTCTGTCTGGATCTATGAGGATCCCTCAGGCTCTCCTAGGTTCTGTGGGGATCCCTCAGGGTCTCTCGGGTTCTGTGTGGATGCCTCAGGTTCTGTCAGCTTCCCTCAGATTCCTTGAGGATCCCTCAGATCCTGTCAGCTTCCCTGGGTTCTGTGAGGATCACCCAGGTTCTATCAGCTTCCCTCAGGTTCGGTCAGCATCCCTCAGATCCCATTAGCTTCCCTCAGGTTGTGTGAGGATCCCTCAGGATCCTCAGGTTCTGTAGGCTTCCTTGGGGTTCTGTGAGGATCACTCATATTCTGTCAGCTTCCATCAGGTTCTGTGAGGATCTCTCAGTTTCTACAGCTTCCGTCAGTTTCTATCAGGATCCCTTCAATCCCGTCAGCTACCCTCAGGATATATGAGGATCCCTCAGGTTCTGTCAGCTTCTCTCAGGCTCTGTCAGGATCTGACAGCTCCTCTGAGCTTACCTCAGGATCTGTGAGGATCCTCAGGTTCTCTCAGATTCTGTGAGGATCCTCAGGTTCTCTCAGATTCGGTGAGGATCCCTAAGTTTCCCTCAGGATCTATGAGGGTCCCTCAGGTCGCCTCAGGTTCTGTGCAGATTCCTCAGTTTCTGTCAGTTTCCCTCAGGATCTGAGAGGATCCCTCAGGGTCGGTCAGCCTCCCTCAGGTTCGATCAGGAATCCTCAAGTTCTATCAGCTTCCTTGAGATTCTGTAAGGGTCCCTCCAGGTCTGTCACCTTCCATCGGGTTCCATGACATAACCTTAGGTTCTCTCAGGATCTGTGAAGGATGCCTCTAGGTCCTCTCAGGTTCCATGAGGATCCCTCAAATCCCGTCAGCTTCCCTCAGATCCAATACATTTCCCTCAGGACTTCTAAGGACACCTTAGGTCCTGTCATCATCCTTCAGATTCCGTGAGGATCCCTCAGGTTCTGTCAGCTCTCTCAGGTTCCGTGAGGATCTCTCTATCCTGTCAGCTTCCCTAGATCCCCTCAGTTTCCGTCAGGATCTGTGAGGATCCCTCAGGTTCTGTCACCTCTCTCAGGTTCCATGAGGATCTCTCAGATGCCATCAGCTTCCTTCAGATCCCATCCATTTCCCTCAGGACTGCAAGGATCCCTTAGGTTCTGTCATCGTCCCTCAGATTTCGTGAGGATCCCTCAGGTTCTGTCAGGTTCTGTGAGGATCCCTCAGGTTTCGTCAGCTTCCCTGGGTTCCGTGAGGATCCCTCAGGTTCTCTAGGGATCTGTGAGGATCCTTCAGGGTCAGCCAGCCTCCCTCAGGTTCTGTCAGGAATCCTCAGTTTCTGTCAGCTTCCTTGAGATTCTGTGAGGATCCCTCAGGGTTTGTTACCTTCCCTCGGGTTCCATGAGATCCCTCAGGTTCTCTCAGGATCTCTGAGGATCCCTCAGGTTCTCTCATGATCTGTGCGGAACCTCAGGTTCTGACAGCTTCCTTCAGTTTTTGTCAAGATCCCTCAAATTCCATCAGCTTCCCTCAGGTTTTCAGGGTCCCTCTGATCCCGTTCTATTCCTCAGATGCCATCAGTTTCCCTCAGGTTCTGTGAGGATCCCTCAGGTTCTCTCAGGATCTGTGAGGATCCCTCAGGTTCTGTCAGCTTCCCTCAGGTTTGGTAACGATTCCTCAGAATCCGTCAGCTTCCCTCAGGATCTGTAAAGATCCCTCCGATTGCGTCATCTCTCTCAGGTTCCGTGAGGATCCCTAGATCATGTCAGCTTCCCTCAGATCCCATCCTTTTCCCGCAGGACTGTAAGGATCCTTTAGGTTCTGTCATCTTCCCTCAGATATCGTGAGGATCCCTCGGGTTCTGTCAGGTTCTGTGAGGATCCCTCAGGTTTTGTCAGCTTCCCTGGGATCCATGAGGATCCCTCAGGTTCTCTAAGGATCTGTGAGGATCCTTCAGGTTTTGTCAGCTTCCCTCAGGTTCTGTCAGGAATTCTCAGGTTCTGTCAGGTTCCTTGAGATTCTGTGAGGATCCCTCAGGGTTTGTTAGCTTCCCTCGGGTACCATGAGATCCCTCAGGTTCTCTCAGGATCTGTGAGGAACCTCAGGTTCCGTCAGCTTCCTCAGGTTTGGTCAAGATCCCTCAGATTCCATCAGCTTCCCTCAGGTTTTCAGGGTCCCTCTGATCCCGTTCTATTCCTCAGATGCCATCAGTTTCCCTCAGGTTCCGTGAGGATCCCTCAGGTTCTCTCAGGATCTGTGAGGGTCCCTCAGGTTCTCTCAGGTTCTTTTACGATCCCTCAGATCCACTCAGCTTCCCTCGGATACCATACATTTCCCTCAGGACTTGTAAGGATCCCTTAGATTCTGTTATCATCCATCAGATTCCGTGACGATCCCTCAGGTTCTGTCAGCTTCCCTCAGATCCCATCAGTTTCTCTCAGGATCTGTGAGGATCCCTCAGGTTCTGTCACCTCTCTCAGGTTCCACGAGGATCTCTCAGATCCCATTAGCTTCCCTCAGGTCCCATCCATTTCCCTCAGGACTGCAAGGATCCCTTAGGTTCTGTCATCTTCCCTCAGATTTTGTGAGGATCCCTCAGGTTCTGTCAGCTTCCCTCAGGTTCGGGAACGAGTCCTCAGATCCCGATAGCTTCCCTCAGGATCTGTAAAGATCCCTCAGATTGTGTCATCTCTCTCAGGTTCCGTGCAGATCCCTCAGATCTTGTCAGCTCCCCTCAGATCCCATCCTTTTCCCGCAGGACTGTAAGGATCCTTTAGGTTCTGTCATCTTCCCTCAGATATCATGAGGATCCCTCAGGTTTTGTCAGGTTCTGTGAGGATCCCTCAGGTTATGTCAGCTTCCCTTGGGTTCTGTGAGGGTCTCTCAGGGTCTGTCAGGATCTGTGAGGATCCCTCAGGCTCTCTCAGGTTCTGTGAGGATCCCTCAGGTTCCGTGAGGATCCCTCAGATCCCGTCAGCTTCCCTCAGATCCCATCCATTTCCCTCAGGAGAGTAAGGATCCCTTAGGTTCTGTCATCCCTCAGATTCCGTGAGGATCCCTCAGGTTCTGTCAGATTCCCTCATGATCTGTGAGGATCCCTCAGGTTCTGTCAGCTTTGCTCCAGGTCTGTGAGGATTCCGCAGGTCTGTCAGTATCTTGAGGATCCCTCAGGCTCTCTCAGGTTCTGTGAGGATCCCTCAGGGTCTCTCAGGTTCTGTGAGGATTCCTCAGATCCCGTCAGCTTCCCTCAGGATCAGTGAGGATCCCTCAGGTTTTGTCAGTCCACTCAGGTTCTGTCAGGAATCCTCAGTTTCTGTCAGCTTCCTTGAGATTCTGTGAGGATCCCTCAGATCCCATCATTTACCCTCAGAATCGGTAATGATCCCTCAAGGTTCTCTCAGGTTCTATGAGGGTCCCGCAGGTTCTGTCAGCTTCCCTCAGGTTCAGTCAGGATCCCTAAGATCCTGTCAGCTTCCCTCAGGATTGGTGAGATCCCTCAGGCTGTCAGCCGCCTCATGTTTTGTCAGGAATACTCAGGTTCTGTCAGCTTCCTTGAGATTCTGTGAGGATCCCTCAGATCCCATCATTTACCCTCAGAATCGGTAATGATCCCTCAAGGTTCTCTCAGGTTCTATGAGGGTCCCGCAGGTTCTGTCAGCTTCCCTCAGGTTCAGTCAGGATCCCTAAGATCCTGTCAGCTTCCCTCAGGATTGGTGAGATCCCTCAGGCTGTCAGCCGCCTCGTGTTTTGTCAGGAATACTCAGGTTCTGTCAGCTTCCTTGAGGTTCTGTGAGGATCCCTAATGATCTGTCAGCTTCCCTCAGGTTCCGTGAGGCTCCCTCAGGTCGCCGAAAGTTCTGTGCAGATTACTCAGGTTCTGTCCGTTTCCCTCAGGTTCTGTCAGGATCCCTCAGAATCCGTCAGCTTCCCTCAGATACCATCCATTTCCCTAAAGACTGTAAGGATCCCTTAGGTTCTGTCATCATCCCTCAGATTCCATGAGGATCCCTCAGGGTCTGTCTGGATCTATGAGGATCCCTCAGGCTCTCCTAGGTTCTGTGGGGATCCCTCAGGGTCTCTCAGGTTCTGTGTGGATGCCTCAGGTTCTGTCAGCTTCCCCATATTCCTTGAGGATCCCTCAGATCCTGTCAGCTTCCCTGGGTTCTGTGAGGATCACCCAGGTTCTATCAGCTTCCCTCAGGTTCGGTCAGCATCCCTCAGATCCCATTAGCTTCCCTCAGGTTGTGTGAGGATCCCTCAGGATCCCATTAGCGTCCCTCAGGTTGTGTGAGGATCCCTCAGGATCCTCAGGTTCTGTAGGCTTCCTTGGGGTTCTGTGAGGATCACTCATATTCTGTAAGCTTCCGTCAGGTTCTGGGAGGATCCGTCAGTTTCTGCAGGTTCCGTCAGTTTCTATCAGGATCCCTCCGATCCCGTCAGCTACCCTCAGGCTCTATGAGGATCCCTCAGGTTCTGTCAGCTTCTCTCAGGCTCTGTCAGGATCTGACAGCTCCTCTGAGCTTACCTCAGGATCTGTGAGGATCCTCAGGTTCTCTCAGATTCTGTGAGGATCCTCAGGTTCTCTCAGATTCTGTGAGGATCCTCAGGTTCTCTCAGATTCTGTGAGGATCCCTAAGTTTCCCTCAGGATCTATGAGGGTCCCTCAGGTCGCCTCAGGTTCTGTGCAGATTCCTCAGTTTCTGTCAGTTTCCCTCAGGATCTGAGAGGATCCCTCAGGGTCGGTCAGCCTCCCTCAGGTTCGATCAGGAATCCTCAAGTTCTATCAGCTTCCTTGAGATTCTGTGAGGGTCCCTCCGGGTCTGTCACCTTCCATCGGGTTCCATGACATAACCTTAGGTTCTCTCAGGATCTGTGAAGGATGCCTCTAGGTCCTCTCAGGTTCCATGAGGATCCCTCAAATCCTGTCAGCTTCCCTCAGATCCAATACATTTCCCTCAGGACTTCTAAGGACGCCTTAGGTTCTGTCATCATCCTTCAGATTCCGTGAGGATCCCTCAGGTTCTGTCAGCTCTCTCAGGTTCCGTGAGGATCCCTCTATCCTGTCAGCTTCCCTAGATCCCCTCAGTTTCCCTCAGGATCTGTGAGGATCCCTCAGGTTCTGTCACCTCTCTCAGGTTCCATGAGGATCACTCAGATGCCATCAGCTTCCTTCAGATCCCATCCATTTCCCTCAGGACTGCAAGGATCCCTTAGGTTCTGTCATCGTCCCTCAGATTCCGTGAGGATCCCTCAGGTTGTCAGATACCTTCGGGTTGGGTGAGGATGCCTCAGATCCCGTCACATTCCCTCAGATCCGATCTATTTCCCATAGGACTGCAAGGATCCCTTAGGTTCTGTCATCTTCCCTCAGTTTTCGTGAGGATCCCTCAGGTTCTGTCAGGTTCTGTGAGGATCCCTCAGGTTTTGTCAGCTTCCCTGGGTTCCCTCAGGTTCTCTAGGCATCTGTGAGGATCCTTCAGGGTCAGCCAGCTTCCCTCAGGTTCTGTCAGGAATTCTCAGGTTCTGTCAGTTTCCTTGAGATTCTGTAAGGATCCCTCAGGGTTTGTTACCTTCCCTCGGGATCCATGAGATCCCTCAGGTTCTCAGGATCTGTGAGGAACCTCAGGTTCCGTCAGCTTCCTTCAGGTTTGGTGAAGATCCCTCAGATTCCATCAGCTTCCCTCAGGTTTTCAGGGTCCCTCTAATCCCGTTCTATTCCTCAGATGCCATCAGTTTCCCTCAGATTCCGTGAGGATCCCTCAGGTTCTCTCAGGATCTGTGAGGATCCCTCAGGTTCTCAAGGGATCTGTGAGGATCCTTCAGGGTCAGCCAAATTCCCTCA
Organism: Vulpes vulpes; assembly: GCF_048418805.1. NCBI lineage: Eukaryota > Metazoa > Chordata > Mammalia > Carnivora > Canidae > Vulpes > Vulpes vulpes. The sequence continues at coordinate 578,682 of NC_132781.1, forward strand.
GGTTCTGTCAGGAATTCTCAGGTTCTGTAGGCTTCCTTGAGATTCTGTGAGGATCCCTCAGGGTTTGTTACCTTCCCTCGGGTTCCATGAGATCCCTCAGGTTCTCTCAGGATCTCTGAGGATCCCTCAGGTTCTCTCATGATCTGTGCGGAACCTCAGGTTCTGTCAGCTTCCTTCAGGTTTTGTCAAGATCCCTCAAATTCCATCAGCTTCCCTCAGGTTTTCAGGGTTCCTCTGATCCCATTCTATTCCTCAGATGCCATCAGTTTCCCTCAGGTTCCGTGAGGATCCCTCAGGTTCTCTCAGGATCAGTGAGGATCCCTCAGGTTCTGTCAGCTTCCCTCAGGTTTGGTAACGATACCTCAGAATCCATCAGCTTCCCTCAGGATCTGTAAAGATCCCTCCGATTGTGTCATCTCTCTCAGGTTCCGTGAGGATCCCTCAGATCATGTCAGCTTCCCTCAGATCCCATCCTTTTCCCGCAGGACTGTAATGATCCTTTAGGTTCTGTCATCTTCCCTCAGATATCGTGAGGATCCCTCGGGTTCTGTCAGGTTCCTGAGGATCCCTCAGGTTTTGTCAGCTTCCCTGGGATCCATGAGGATCCCTCAGGTTCTCTAAGGATCTGTGAGGATCCTTCAGGTTTTGTCAGCTTCCCTCAGGTTCTGTCAGGAATTCTCAGGTTCTGTCAGCTTCCTAGAGATTCTGTGAGGATCCCTCAGGGTTTGTTACCTTCCCTCGGGTTCCATGAGATCCCTCAGGTTCTCTCAGGATCTGTGAGGAACCTCAGGTTCCGTCAGCTTCCTTCAGGTTTGGTCAAAATCCCTCAGATTCCATCAGCTTCCCTCAGGTTTTCAGGGTCCCTCTGATCCCGTTCTATTCCTCAGATGCCATCAGTTTCCCTCAGGTTCTGTGAGGATCCTTCATGTTCTCTCAGGATCTGTGAGGGTCCCTCAGGTTCTCTCAGGTTCTTTTAGGATCCCTCAGATCCTTTCAGCTTCCCTCGGATACCATACATTTCCCTCAGGACTTGTAAGGATCCCTTAGGTTCTGTTATCATCCCTCAGATTCTGTGACGATCCCTCAGGTTCTGTCAGCTTCCCTCAGATCTCATCAGTTTTCCCTCAGGATCTGTGAGGATCCCTCAGGTCCTGTCACCTCTCTCAGGTTCCACGAGGATCTCTCAGATCCCATTAGCTTCCCTCAGGTCCCATCCATTTCCCTCAGGACTGCAAGGATCCCTTAGGTTCTGTCATCTTCCCTCAGATTTTGTGAGGATCCCTCAGGTTCTGTCAGCTTCCCTCAGGTTCGGGAACGAGTCCTCAGATCCCGACAGCTTCCCTCAGGATCTGTAAAGATCCCTCAGATTGTGTCATCTGTCTCAGGTTCCGTGCGGATCCCTCAGATCTTGTCAGCTTCCCTCAAAACCCATCCTTTCCCCTCAGGACTGCAAGGATCCCTTAGGTTCTGTCATCTTCCCTCAGATTTCGTGAGGATCCCTCTGTTTCTGTCAGGTTCTGTGAGGATCCCTCAGGTTTTGTCAGCTTCCCTGGGTTCCGTGAGGATCCCTCAGGTTCTCTAGGGATCTGTGAGGATCCTTCAGGGTCAGCCAGCTTCCCTCAGGTTCTGTCAGGAATTCTCAGTTTCTGTCAGCTTCCTTGAGTTTCTGTGAGGATCACTCAGGGTTTGTTACCTTCCCTCGGGTTCCATGAGATCCCTCAGGTTCTCTCAGGATCTCTGAGGATCCCTCAGGTTCTCTCATGATCTGTGCGGAACCTCAGGTTCTGTCAGCTTCCTTCAGGTTTTGTCAAGATCCCTCAAATTTCATCAGCTTCCCTCAGGTTTTCAGAGTCCCTCTGATCCCGTTCTATTCCTCAAATGCCATCAGTTTCCCTCAGGTTCCGTGAGGATCCCTCAGGTTTTCTCGGGATCTGTGAGGATCCCTCAGGTTCTGTCAGCTTCCCTCAGGTTTGGTAATGTTTCCTCAGAATCCGTCAGCTTCCCTCAGGATCTGTAGAGATCCCTCCAATTGTGTCATCTCTCTCAGGATCCGTGAGGATCCCTCAGATCTTGTCAGCTTCCCTCAGATCCCATCCTTTTCCCGCAGGACTGTAAGGATCCTTTAGGTTCTGTCATCTTCCCTCAGATATCGTGAGGATCCCTCAGGTTCTGTCAGGTTCTGTGAGGATCCCTCAGGTTTTGTCAGCTTCCCTCAGGTTCTGTCAGGAATTCTCAGGTTCAGTCAGCTTCCTTGAGATTCTTTGAGGATCCCTCAGGGTTTGTTACCTTCCTTCGGGTTCCATGAGATCCCTCAGGTTCTCTCAGGATCTGTGAAGAACCTCAGGTTCCGTCAGCTTCCTTCAGGTTTGGTCAAGATCCCTCAGATTCCATCAGCTTCCCTCAGGTTTTCAGGGTCCCTCTGATCCCGTTCTATTCCTCAGATGCCATCAGTTTCCCTCAGATTCCGTGAGGATCCCTCAGGTTCTCTCAGGATCTGTGAGGATCCCTCAGGCTCTCAAGGGATCTGTGAGGATCCTTCAGGGTCAGCCAGCTTCCCTCAGGTTCTGTCAGGAATTCTCAGGTTCTGTCAGCTTCCTTGAGATTCTGTAAGGATCCCTCAGGGTTTGTTACCTTCCTTCGGGTTCCATGAGATCACTCAGGTTCTCTCAGGATCTGTGGGGAACCTCAGGTTCCGTCAGCTTCCTTCAGGTTTGGTCAAGATCCCTCAGATTCCATCAGCTTCCCTCAGGTTTTCAGGGTCCCTCTGATCCCGTTCTATTCCTCAGATGCCATCAGTTTCCCTCAGGTTCCGTGAGGATCCCTCAGGTTCTCTCAGGATCTGTGAGGGTCCCTCAGGTTCTCTCAGGTTATTTTAGGATCACTCAGATCCCTTCAGCTTCCCTTGGATCCCATACATTTCCCTCAGGACTTGTAAGGATCCCTTAGGTTCCGTTATCATCCCTCAGATTCTGTGACGATCCCTCAGGTTCTATCAGCTTCCCTCAGATCCCATCAGTTTCCCTCAGGATCTGTGAGGATCCCTCAGGTCCTGTCACCTCTCTCAGGTTCCACGAGGATCTCTCAGATCCCATTACCTTCCCTCAGGTCCCATCCATTTCCCTCAGAACTGCAAGGATCCCTTAGGTTCTGTCATCATCCCTTAGATTCCGTGAGGATCCCTCAGGGTCTGTCTGGATCTATGAGGATCCCTCAGGCTCTCCTAGGTTCTGTGGGGATCCCTCAGCGTCTCTCAGGTTCTGTGTGGATGCTCAGGTTCTGTCAGCTTCCCCATATTCCTTGAGGATCCCTCAGATCCTGTCAGCTTCCCTGGGTTCTGTGAGGATCACCCAGGTTCTATCAGCTTCCCTCAGGTTCGGTCAGCATCCCTCAGATCCCATTAGCTTCCCTCAGGTTGTGTGAGGATCCCTCAGGATCCCATTAGCGTCCCTCAGGTTGTGTGAGGATCCCTCAGGATCCTCAGGTTCTGTAGGCTTCCTTGGGGTTCTGTGAGGATCACTCATATTCTGTCAGCTTCCGTCAGGTTCTGTGAGGATCTCTCAGTTTCTGCAGGTTCCGTCAGTTTCTATCAGGATCCCTCCGATCCCGTCAGCTACCCTCAGGATCTATGAGGATCCCTCAGGTTCTGTCAGCTTCACTCAGGATCTGTCAGGATCTGACAGCTCCTCTGAGCTTACCTCAGGATCTGTGAGGATCCTCAGGTTCTCTCAGATTCTGTGAGGATCCTCAGGTTCTCTCAGATTCTGTGAGGATCCCTAAGTTTCCCTCAGGATCTATGAGGGTCCCTCAGGTCGCCTCAGGTTCTGTGCAGATTCCTCAGTTTCAGTCCGTTTCCCTCAGGATCTGAGAGGATCCCTCAGGGTCGGTCAGCCTCCCTCAGGTTCGATCAGGAATCCTCAAGTTCTATCAGCTTCCTTGAGATTCTGTGAGGGTCCCTCCAGGTCTGTCACCTTCCATCGGGTTCCATGACATAACCTTAGGTTCTCTCAGGATCTGTGAAGGATGCCTCTAGGTCCTCTCAGGTTCCATGAGGATCCCTCAAATCCTGTCAGCTTCCCTCAGTTCCAATACATTTCCCTCAGGACTTCTATGGACCCCTTAGGTCCTGTCATCATCCTTCAGATTACGTGAGGATCCCTCAGGTTCTGTCAGCTCTCTCAGGTTCCGTGAGGATCCCTCTATCCTGTCAGCTTCCCTAGATCGCCTCAGTTTCCGTCAGGATCTGTGAGGATCCCTCAGGTTCTGTCACCTCTCTCAGGTTCCATGAGGATCTCTCAGATGCCATCAGCTTCCTTCAGATCCCATCCATTTCCCTCAGGACTGCAAGGATCCCTTAGGTTCTGTCATCGTCCCTCAGATTCCGTGAGGATCCCTCAGGTTGTCAGATACCCTCGGGTTCGGTGAGGATCCCTCAGATCCCGTCAGATTCCCTCAATCCAATCTATTTCCCTTAGGACTGCAAGGATCCCTTAGGTTCTGTCATCTTCCCTCAGATATCATGAGGATCCCACAGGTTCTGTCAGGTTCTGTGAGGATCCTTCAGGTTTTGTAAGCTTCCCTGGGTTCCCTCAGGTTCTCTAGGGATCTGTGAGGATCCTTCAGGGTCAGCCAGCTTCCCTCAGGTTCTGTCAGGAATTCTCAGGTTCTGTATGCTTCCTTGAGATTCTGTGAGGATCCCTCAGGGTTTGTTACCTTCCCTCGGGTTCCATGAGATCCCTCAGGTTCTCTCAGGATCTCTGAGGATCCCTCAGGTTCCTCATGATCTGTGTGGAACCTCAGGTTCTGTCAGCTTCCTTCAGGTTTGGTCAAGATCCCTCAAATTCCATTAGCTTCCCTCAGGTTTTCAGGGTCCCTCTGATCCCTTTCTATTCCTCAGATGCCATCAGTTTCCCTCTGGTTCCGTGAGGATGCCTCATGTTCTCTCAGGATCTGTGAGGGTCCCTCAGGTTCTCTCAGGTTCTTTTAGGATCCCTCAGATCCTTTCAGCTTCCCTCGGATCCCATACATTTCCCTCAGGACTTGTAAGGATCCCTTAGGTTCCGTTATCATCCCTCAGATTCTGTGACGATCCCTCAGGTTCTGTCAGCTTCCCTCAGATCCCATCAGTTTCCCTCAGGATCTGTGAGGATCCCTCAGGTCCTGTCACCTCTCTCAGGTTCCACGAGGATCTCTCAGATCCCATTAGCTTCCCTCAGGTCCCATCCATTTCCCTCAGGACTGCAAGGATCCCTTAGGTTCTGTCATCTTCCCTCAGATTTTGTGAGGATCCCTCAGGTTCTGTCAGCTTCCCTCAGGTTCGGGAACGAGTCCTCAGATCCCGACAGCTTCCCTCAGGATCTGTAAAAATCCCTCAGATTGTGTCATCTCTCTCAGGTTCCGTGCGGATCCCTCAGATCTTGTCAGCTTCCCTCAGATCCCATCCTTTTCCCGCAGGACTGTAAGGATCCTTTAGGTTCTGTCATCTTCCCTCAGATATCATGAGGATCCCTCAGGTTCTGTCAGGTTCTGTGAGGATCCCTCAGGTTTTGTCAGCTTCCCTGGGTTCCGTGAAGATCCCTCAGGTTCTCTAGGGATCTGTGAGGATCCTTCAGGGTCAGCCAGCTTCCCTCAGGTTCTGTCAGGAATTCTCAGGTTCTGTCAGCTTCCTTGAGATTCTGTGAGGATCCCTCAGGGTTTGTTACCTTCCTTCGGGTTCCATGAGATCCCTCAGGTTCTCTCAGGATCTATTAGGAACCTCAGGTTCCGTCAGCTTCCTTCAGGTTTGGTCAAGATCCCTCAGATTCCATCAGCTTCCCTCAGGTTTTCAGGGTCCCTCTGATCCCGTTCTATTCCTCAGATGCCATCAGTTTCCTTCAGATTCCTTGAGGATCCCTCAGGTTATTTCAGGATCTATGAGGATCCCTCAGGTTCTCTAAGGATCTGTGTGGATCCCTCAGGTTTTGTCAGCTTCCCTCAGGTTCTGTCTTGAATTCTCCAGTTCTGTCAGCTTCTTTGAGATTCTGTGAGGATCCCTCAGGGTTTGTTACCTTCCCTCAGGTTCCATGAGATCCCTCAGGTTCTCTCAGGATCTGTGAAGAACCTCAGGTTCTGTCAGCTTCCTTCAGGTTTGGTCAAGATCCCTCAGATTCCATCAGCTTCCCTCAGGTTTTCAGGGTCCCTCTGATCCCGTTCTATTCCTCAGATGCCATCAGTTTCCCTCAGGTTCCGTGAGGATCCCTCAGGTTCTCTCAGGATCTGTGAGGGTCCCTCAGGTTCTATCAGGCTCTTTTAGGATCCCTCAGATCCTCTCAGCTTCCCTCGGATCCCATACATTTCCCCCAGGACTTGTAAGGATCCCTTAGGTTCTGTTATTATCCATCAGATTCCGTGACGATCCCTCAGGTTCTGTCAGCTTCCCTCAGGTCCCATCAGTTTCCCTCAGGATCTGTGAGGATCCCTCAGGCTCTGTCACCTCTCTCAGGTTCCACGAGGATCTCTCAGATCCCATTAGCTTCCCTCAGGTCCCATCCATTTCCCTCAGGACTGCAAGGATCCCTTAGGTTCTGTCAGCTTCCCTCAGGTTCGGGAACGAGTCCTCAGATCCCGACGGCTTCCCTCAGGATCTGTAAAGATCCCTCAGATTGTGTCATCTCTCTCAGGTTCCGTGCAGATCCCTCAGATCTTGTCAGCTCCCCTCAGATCCCATCCTTTTCCCTCAGGGCTGTAAGAATCCTTTAGGTTCTGTCATCTTCCCTCAGATATCATGAGGATCCCTCAGGTTCTGTCAGGTTCTGTGAGGATCCCTCAGGTTATGTCAGCTTCCCTTGGGTTCTGTGAGGATCTCTCAGGGTCTGTCAGGATCTGTGAGGATCCCTCAGGCTCTCTCAGGTTCTGTGAGGATCCCTCAGGTTCCGTGAGGATCCCTCAGATCCCGTCAGCTTCCCTCAGATCCCATCCATTTCCCTCAGGAGAGTAAGGATCCCTTAGGTTCTGTCATCCCTCAGATTCCGTGAGGATCCCTCAGGTTCTGTCAGATTCCCTCACGATCTGTGAGGATCCCTCAGGTTCTGTCAGCTTCGCTCCAGGTCTGTGAGGATTCCGCAGGTCTGTCAGGATCTTGAGGATCCCTCAGGCTCTCTCAGGTTCTGTGAGGATCCCTCAGGGTCTCTCAGGTTCTGTGAGGATTCCTCAGATCCCGTCAGCTTCCCTCAGGATCAGTGAGGATCCCTCAGGTTTTGTCAGTCCACTCAGGTTCTGTCAGGAATCCTCAGTTTCTGTCAGCTTCCTTGAGATTCTGTGAGGATCCCTCAGATCCCATCAGTTTCCCTCAGAATCGGTAAGGATCCCTCAAAGTTCTCTCAGGTTCTATGAGGGTCCCGCAGGTTCTGTCAGCTTCCCTCAGGTTCAGTCAGGATCCCTAAGATCCTGTCAGCTTCCCTCAGGATTGGTGAGATCCCTCAGGCTGTCAGCCGCCTCATGTTTTGTCAGGAGTACTCAGGTTCTGTCAGCTTCCTTGAGGTTCTGTGAGGATCCCTAATGATCTGTCAGCTTCCCTCAGGTTCCGTGAGGCTCCCTCAGGTCGCCTAAAGTTCTGTGCAGATTACTCAGCTTCTGTCCGTTTTCCTCAGGTTCTGTCAGGATCCCTCAGAATCCGTCACCTTCCCTCAGATACCATCCATTTCCCTCAAGACCGTAAGGATCCCTTAGGTTCTGTCATCGTCCCTCAGATTCCGTGAGGATCCCTCAGGTTGTCAGATTCCCTCGGATGCAGTGAGGATCCCTCCGATCCCGTCAGATTCCCTCAGATCCGATCTATTTCCCTCAGGACTGCAAGGATCCCTTAGGTTCTGTATCATCCCTCAGATTTTGTAAGGATCCCTCAGGGTCTGTCTGGATCTATGAGGATCCCTCAGGCTCTCCTAGGTTCTGTGGGATCCCTCAGGGTCTCTCAGGTTCTGTGTGGATGCCTCAGGTTCTGTCAGCTTCCCCATATTCCTTGAGGATCCCTCAGATCCTGTCAGCTTCCCTGGGTTCTGTGAGGATCACCCAGGTTCTATCAGCTTCCCTCAGGTTCGGTCAGCATCCCTCAGATCCCATTAGCTTCCCTCAGGTTGTGTGAGGATCCCTCAGGATCCCATTAGCGTCCCTCAGGTTGTGTGAGGATCCCTCAGGATCCTCAGGTTCTGTAGGCTTCCTTGGGGTTCTGTGAGGATCACTCATATTCTGTCAGCTTCCGTCAGGTTCTGTGAGGATCTCTCAGTTTCTGCAGGTTCCGTCAGTTTCTATCAGGATCCCTCCGATCCTGTCAGCTACCCTCAGGATCTATGAGGATCCCTCAGGTTCTGTCAGCTTCTCTCAGGCTCTGTCAGGATCTGACAGCTCCTCTGAGCTTACCTCAGGATCTGTGAGGATCCTCAGGTTCTCTCAGATTCTGTGAGGATCCTCAGGTTCTCTCAGATTCTGTGAGGATCCTCAGGTTCTCTCAGATTCGGTGAGGATCCTCAGGTTCTCTCAGATTCGGTGAGGATCCTCAGGTTCTCTCAGATTCTATGAGGATCCTCAGGTACTCTCAGATTCTGTGAGGATCCCTAAGTTTCCCTCAGGATCTATGAGGGTCCCTCAGGTCGCCTCAGGTTCTGTGCAGATTCCTCAGTTTCTGTCAGTTTCCCTCAGGATCCGAGAGGATCCCTCAGGGTCGGTCAGCCTCCCTCAGGTTCGATCAGGAATCCTCAAGTTCTATCAGCTTCCTTGAGATTCTGTGAGGGTCCCTCCGGGTCTGTCACCTTCCATCGGGTTCCATGACATAACCTTAGGTTCTCTCAGGATCTGTGAAGGATGCCTCTAGGTCCTCTCTGGTTCCATGAGGATCCCTCAAATCCTGTCAGCTTCCCTCAGATCCAATACATTTCCCTCAGGACTTCTAAGGACCCCTTAGGTCCTGTCATCATCCTTCAGATTCCATGAGGATCCCTCAGGTTCTGTCAGCTCTCTCAGGTTCCGTGAGGATCCCTCTATCCTGTCAGCTTCCCTAGATCGCCTCAGTTTCCGTCAGGATCTGTGAGGATCCCTCAGGTTCTGTCACCTCTCTCAGGTTCCATGAGGAACTCTCAGATGCCATCAGCTTCCTTCAGATCTCATCCATTTCCCTCAGGACTGCAAGGATCCCTTAGGTTCTGTCATCATCCCTCAGATTCCGTGAGGATCCCTCAGGTTGTCAGATACCCTCGGGTTGGGTGAGGATCCCTCAGATCCCGTCAGATTCCCTCAGATCCTATCTATTTCCCTTAGGACTGCAAGGATCCCTTAGGTTCTGTCATCTTCCCTCAGATTTCGTGAGGATCCCTCAGGTTCTGTCAGGTTCTGTGAGGATCCCTCAGGTTTTGTCAGCTTCCCTGGGTTCCCTCAGGTTCTCTAGGGATCTGTGAGTATCCTTCAGGGTCAGCCAGCTTCCCTCAGGCTCTGTCAGGAATTCTCAGGTTCTGTCAGCTTCCTTGACATTCTGTGAGGATCCCTCAGGGTTTGTTACCTTCCCTTGGGTTCCATGAGATCCCTCAGGTTCTCTCAGGATCTCTGAGGATCCCTCAGGTTCTTTCATGATCTGTGCGGAAACTCAGGTTCTGACAGCTTCCTTCAGGTTTTGTCAAGATCCCTCAAATTCCATCAGCTTCCCTCAGGTTTTCAGGGTCCCTCTGATCCCGTTCTATTCCTCAGATGCCATCAGTTTCCCTCAGGTTCCGTGAGGAACCCTCAGGTTCTCTCAGGATCTGTGAGGATCCCTCAGGTTCTGTCAGCTTCCCTCAGGTTTGGTAACGATTCCTCAGAATCCGTCAGCTTCCCTCAGGATCTGTAAAGATCCCTCCGATTGTGTCATCTCTCTCAGGTTCCGTGAGGATCCCTCAGAACATGTCAGCTTCCCTCAGATCCCATCCTTTTCCCACAGGACTCTAAGGGTCCTTTAGGTTCTGTCATCTTCCCTCAGATATCGTGAGGATCCGTCAGGTTCTGTCAGGTTCTGTGAGGATCCCTCAGGTTTTGTCAGCTTCCCTGGGTTCCGTGAGGACCCCTCAGGTTCTCTAGGGATCTGTGAGGATCCTTCAGGGTCAGCCAGCTTCCCTCAGGTTCTGTCAGGAATTCTCAGGTTCTGTCAGCTTCCTTGAGATTCTGTAAGGATCCCTCAGGGTTTGTTACCTTCCTTCGGGTTCCATGAGATCCCTCAGGTTCTCTCAGGATCTGTGGGGAACCTCAGGTTCCGTCAGCTTCCTTCAGGTTTGGTGAAGATCCCTCAGATTCCATCAGCTTCCCTCAGGTTTTCAGGGTCCCTCTGATCCCGTTCTATTCCTCAGATGCCATCAGTTTCCCTCAGATTCCGTGAGGATCCCTCAGGTTCTCTCAGGATCTGTGAGGATCCCTCAGGTTCTCTAAGGATCTGTGAGGATCCTTCAGGTTTTGTCAGCTTCCCTCAGGTTCTGTCAGGAACTCTCCGGTTCTGTCCACTTCCTTGAGATTCTGTGAGGATCCCTCAGGGTTTGCTACCTTCCCTCGGGTTCCATGAGATCCCTCACGTTCTCTCAGGATCTGTGAGGAACCTCTGGTTCCATCAGCTTCCTTCAGGTTTGGTCAAGATCCCTCAGATTCCATCAGCTTCCCTCAGGTTTTCAGGGTCCCTCTGATCCCGTTCTATTCCTCAGATGCCATCAGTTTCCCTCAGGTTCTGTGAGGATCCCTCATGTTCTCTCAGGATCTGTGAGGGTCCCTCAGGTTCTCTCAGGTTCTTTTAGGATCCCTCAGATCCTTTCAGCTTCCCTCGGATCCCATACATTTCCCTCAGGACTTGTAAGGATCCCTTAGGTTCTGTTATCATCCCTCAGATTCTGTGACGATCCCTCAGGTTCTGTCAGCTTCCCTCAGATCCTATCAGTTTCCCTCAGGATCTGTGAGGATCCCTCATGTCCTGTCACCTCTCTCAGGTTCCACGAGGATCTCTCAGATCCCATTAGCTTCCCTCAGGTCCCATCCATTTCCCTCAGGACTGCAAGGATCCCTTAGGTTCTGTCATCTTCCGTCAGATTTTGTAAGGATCCCTCAGGTTTTGTCAGCTTCCCTCAGGTTCTGGAATGAGTCCTCAGATCCCGACAGCTTCCCTCAGGATCTGTAAATATCCCTCAGATTGTGTCATCTCTCTCAGGTTCCGTGCGGATCCCTCAGATCTTGTCAGCTTCACTCGGATCCCATCCTTTCCCCTCAGGACTGCAAGGATCCCTTAGGTTCTGTCATCTTCCCTCAGATTTCGTGAGGATCTCTCAGATTCTGTCAGGTTCTGTGAGGATCCCTCAGGTTTTGTCAGCTTCCCTGGGTTCCGTGAGGATCCCTCAGGTTCTCTAGGGATCTGTGAGGATCCTTCAGGGTCAGCCAGCTTCGCTCAGGTTCTGTCAGGAATTCTCAGGTTCTGTAGGATTCCTTGAGATTCTGTGAGGATCCCTCAGGATTTGTTACCTTCCCTCGGGTTCCATGAGATCCCTCAGGTTCTCTCAGGATCTCTGAGGATCCCTCAGTTTCTCTCATGATCTGTGCGGAACCTCAGATTCTGTCAGCTTCCTTCAGGTTTTGTCAAGATCCCTCAAATTTCATCAGCTTCCCTCAGGTTTTCAGGGTCCCTCTGATCCCGTTCTATTCCTCAGATGCCATCAATTTCCCTCAGGTTCCGTGAGGATCCCTCAGGTTCTCTCGGGATCTGTGAGGATCCCTCAGGTTTTGTCAGCTTCCCTCAGGTTCTGGAATGAGTCCTCAGATCCCGACAGCTTCCCTCAGGATCTGTAAATATCCCTCAGATTGTGTCATCTCTCTCAGGTTCCGTGCGGATCCCTCAGATCTTGTCAGCTTCCCTCAGATCCCATCCTTTTCCCTCAGGACTGTAAGGATCCTTTAGGTTCTGTCAACTTCCCTCAGATATCGTGAGGATCCGTCAGGTTCTGTCAGGTTCTGTGAGGATCCCTCAGGTTTTGTCAGCTTCCCTCGGGTTCTGTGAGGATCTCTCAGGGTCTGTCAGGATCTCTGAGGATCCCTCAGGTTCTCTCCGGTTCCCTTAGCTTCCCTCAGATCCCATCCATTTCCCTCAGGAAAGTAAGGATCCCTTAGGTTCTGTCATCCCTCAGATTCCGTGAGGATCCCTCAGGTTCTGTCAGCTTCGCTCCAGTTCTGTGAGGATCCCTCAGGACTGTCAGGATCTTGAGGATCCCTCAGGCTTTCTCAGGTTCTGTGAGAATGTCTCAGGTTCTGTCAGCTTCCCTCAGGCTGGGTCAGGATTCCTCAGATTCCGTCAGCTTCCCTCAGGATCGGTGAGGATCCCTCACGTTTTGTCAGTCCACTCAGGTTCTGTCAGGAATCCTCAGTTTCCTTCAGCTTCCTTGAGATTCTGTGAGGATCCCTCAGATCCCATCAGTTTCCATCAGAATCGGTAAGGATCCCTCAAGGTTCTCTCAGGTTCTGTGTGGGTCCCGCAGGTTCTGTCATCTTCCCTCAGGTTCAGTCAGGATCCCTCAGATCCTGTCAGCTTCCCTCAGGATTGGTGAGATCCCTCAGGCTCTGTCAGCTGCCTCATGTTTTGTCAGGAGTACTCAGGTTCTGTCAGCTTCCTTGAGGTTCTGTGAGGATCCCTAATGATCTGTCAGCTTCCCTCAGGTTCCGTGAGGCTCCCTCAGGTCGCCTAAAGTTCTGTGCAGATTCCTCAGGTTCTGTCCGTTTCCCTCAGGTTCTGTCAGGATCCCTCAGATCCTGTCAGCTTTCCTCAGATACCATCCATTTCCCTAAAGACTGTAAGGATCCCTTAGGTTCTGTCATCATCCCTCAGATTCCATGAGGATCCCTCAGGGTCTGTCTGGATCTATGAGGATCCCTCAGGCTCTCCTAGGTTCTGTGGGGATCCCTCAGGGTCTCTCAGGTTCTGTGTGGATGCCTCAGGTTCTGTCAGCTTCCCCATATTCCTTGAGGATCCCTCAGATCCTGTCAGCTTCCCTGGGTTCTGTGAGGATCACCCAGGTTCTATCAGCTTCCCTCAGGTTCGGTCAGCATCCCTCAGATCCCATTAGCTTCCCTCAGGTTGTGTGAGGATCCCTCAGGATCCCATTAGCGTCCCTCAGGTTGTGTGAGGATCCCTCAGGATCCTCAGGTTCTGTAGGCTTCCTTGGGGTTCTGTGAGGATCACTCATATTCTGTCAGCTTCCATCAGGTTCTGTGAGGATCTCTCAGTTTCTGCAGGTTCCGTCAGTTTCTATCAGGATCCCTCCGATCCCGTCAGCTACCCTCAGGATCTATGAGGATCCCTCAGGTTCTGTCAGCTTCTCTCAGGCTCTGTCAGGATTTGACAGCTCCTCTGAGCTTACCTCAGGATCTGTGAGGATCCTCAGGTTCTCTCAGATTCTGTGAGGATCCTCAGGTTCTCTCAGATTCTGTGAGGATCCTCAGGATCTCTCAGATTCTGTGAGGATCCCTAAGTTTCCCTCAGGATCTATGAGGGTCCCTCAGGTCGCCTCAGGTTCTGTGCAGATTCCTCAGTTTCTGTCAGTTTCCCTCAGGATCTGAGAGGATCCCTCAGGGTCGGTCAGCCTTCCTCAGGTTCAATCAGGAATCCTCAAGTTCTATTAGCTTCCTTGAGATTCTGTGAGGGTCCCTCCGGGTCTGTCATCTTCCATCGGGTTCCATGACATAACCTTAGGTTCTCTCAGGATCTGTGAAGGATGCCTCTAGGTCCTCTCAGGTTCCATGAGGATCCATCAAATCCTGTCAGCTTCCCTCAGATCCAATACATTTCCCTCAGAACTTCTAAGGACCCCTTAGGTTCTGTCATCATCCTTCAGATTCCGTGAGGATCCCTCAGGTTCTGTCAGCTCTCTCAGGTTCCGTGAGGATCCCTCTATCCTGTCAGCTTCCCTATTCGCCTCAGTTTCCGTCAGGATCTGTGAGGATCCCTCAGGTTCTGTCACCTCTCTCAGGTTCCATGAGGATCTCTCAGATGCCATCAGCTTCCTTCAGATCCCATCCATTTCCCTCAGGACTGCAAGGATCCCTTAGGTTCTGTCATCGTCCCTCAGATTCCGTGAGGATCCCTCAGGTTGTCAGATACCCTCGGGTTCGGTGAGGATCCCTCAGATCCCATCAGATTCCCTCAGATCCGATCTATTTGCCTCAGGACTTCTAAGGACCCCTTAGGTCCTGTCATCATCCTTCAGATTCCGTGAGGATCCCTCAGGTTCTGTCAGCTCTCTCAGGTTCCGTGAGGATCCCTCTATCCTGTCAGCTTCCCCGGATCCCGTCAGTTTCCCTCAGGATCTGTGAGGATCTATCAGGTTCTGTCACCTCTCTCAGGTTCCATGAGGATCTCTCAGATGCCATCAGCTTCCTTCAGATCCCATCCATTTCCCTCAGGACTGCAAGGATCCCTTAGGTTCTGTCATCGTCCCTCAGATTTCGTGAGGATCCCTCAGGTTCTGTCAGGTTCTGTGAGGATCCCTCAGGTTTTGTCAGCTTCCCTGGGTTCCGTGAGGATCCCTCAGGTTCTCTAGGGATCTGTGAGGATCCTTCAGGGTCAGCCAGCCTCCCTCAGGTTCTGTCAGGAATCCTCAGTTTCTGTCAGCTTCCTTGAGATTCTGTGAGGATCCCTCAGGGTTTGTTACCTTCCCTCGGGTTCCATGAGATACCTCAGGTTCTCTCAGGATCTCTGAGGATCCCTCAGGTTCTCTCAGGATCTGTGCGGAACTTCAGGTTCTGTCAGCTTCCTTCAGGTTTTGTCAAGATCCCTCAAATTCCATCAGCTTCCCTCAGGTTTTCAGGGTCCCTCTGATCCCATTCTATTCCTCAGATGCCATCAGTTTCCCTCAGGTTCCGTGAGGATCCCTCAGGTTCTGTCAGCTTCCCTCAGGTTTGATAATGATTCCTCAGATCCCATCAGTTTCCCTCAGGATCTGTAAAGATCCCTCCGATTGTGTCATCTCTCTCAGGTTCCGTGAGGATCCCTCAGATCTTGTCAGCTTCCCTCAGATCCCCTCCTTTTCCTGCAGGACTGTAAGGATCCTTTAGGTTCTGTCATCTTCCCTCAGATATCATGAGGATCCCTCAGGTCTGTCAGGTTCTGTGAGGATCCTTCAGGTTTTGTCAGCTTCCCTCAGGTTCTGTCAGGAATTCTCAGGTTCTGTCAGCTTCCTTGAGATTTTGTGAGGATCCCTCGGGGTTTGTTACCTTCCTTCGGGTTCCATGAGATCCCTCAGGTTCTCTCAGGATCTGTGAGGAACCTCAGGTTCCGTCAGCTTCCTTCAGGTTTGGTCAAGATCCCTCAGATTCCATCAGCTTCCCTCAGGTTTTCAGGGTCCCTCTGATCCCGTTCTATTCCTCAGATGCCATCAGTTTCCCTCAGGTTCTGTGAGGATCCCTCATGTTCTCTCAGGACCTGTGAGGGTCCCTCAGGTTCTCTCAGGTTCTTTTAGGATCCCTCAGATCCTCTCAGCTTCCCTCGGATCCCATACATTTCCCTCAGGACTTGTAAGGATCCCTTAGGTTCTGTTATCATCCCTCAGATTCTGTGACGATCCCTCAGGTTCTGTCAGCTTCCCTCAGATCCCATCAGTTTCCCTCAGGATCTGTGAGGATCCCTCAGGTCCTGTCACCTCTCTCAGGTTCCACGAGGATCTCTCAGATCCCATTAGCTTCCCTCAGGTTCCATCCATTTCCCTCAGGACTGCAAGGATCCCTTAGGTTCTGTCATCTTCCCTCAGATTTTGTGGGGATCCCTCAGGTTCTGTCAGCGTCCCTCGGGTTCTGTGAGGATCTCTCAGGGTCTGTCAGGATCTGTGAGGATCCCTCAGGCTCTCTCATGTTCTGTGAAGATCCCTCAGGCTCTCTCAGGTTCTGTGAGGATCCCTCAGGTTCCGTGAGGATCCCTCAGATCCCGTCAGCTTCCCTCAGATCCCATCCATTTCCCTCAGGAGAGTAAGGATCCCTTAGGTTCTGTCATCCCTCAGATTCCGTGAGGATCCTTCAGGTTCTGTCAGCTTCGCTCCAGTTCTGTGAGGATCCCTCAGGTCTGTCAGATTCCCTCAGGTTCGGTAACGATTCCTCAGATCCCGACAGCTTCCCTCAGGATCTGTAAAGATCCCTCAGATTGTGTCATCTCTCTCAGGTTCCGTTCAGATCCCTCAGATCTTGTCAGCTTCCCTCAGATCCCATCCTTTTCCCTCAGGACTGTAAGGATCCTTTAAGGTTCTGTCATCTTCCCTCAGATATCATGAGGATCCCTCAGGTTTTGTCAGGTTCTGTGAGGATCCCTCAGGCTCTGTCAGATTACCTCGCGATCTGTGAGGATCCCTCAGGTTCTGTCAGCTTCGCTCCAGTTCTGTGAGGATCCCTCAGGTCTGTCAGGATCTTGAGGATCCCTCAGGCTCTCTCAGGTTCTGTGAGGATCCCTCAGGGTCTCTCAGGTTCTGTGAGGATTCCTCGGACCCGTCAGCTTCCCTCAGGATCAGTGAGGATACCTCAGGTTTTGTCAGTCCACTCAGGTTCTGTCAAGAATCCTCAGTTTCTGTCAGCTTCCTTGAGATTCTGTGAGGATCTCTCAGATCCCATCAGTTTCCCTCAGAATCAGTAAGGATCCCTCAGGTTCTCTCAGGTCCTGTGAGGGTCCCGCAGGTTCTGTCAGCTTCCCTCAGGTTCAGTCAGTATCCCTCAGATCCTGTCAGCTTCCCTCAGGATCAGTGAGGATCCCTCCGGGTTTGTCAGCCGCCTCATGTTCTGTCAGGAATCCTCAGGTTCTGTCAGCTTCCTTGAGCTTCTGTGAGGATCTCTAATGATCTGTCAGCTTCTCTCAGGTTCCATGAGGGTCCCTCAGGTCTCCTCAGGTTCTGTGCAGATTCCTCAGGTTCTGTCAGTTTCCCTCAGGTTCTGTCAGGATCCCTCAGATCCCGTCAGCTTCCCTCAGATATCATCCATTTCCCTCAGGACTGTAAGGATCCCTTAGGTTCTGTCATCGTCCCTCAGATTCCGTGAAGATCCCTCAGGTTCTGTCAGATTCCCTCATGTTCGGTCAGGAATCCTCAGGTTCTGTAGGCTTCCTTGTGGTTCTGTGAGGATCACTCAGGTTCTGCAGCTTCCCTCAGTTTCTATCAGGATCCCTCCGATCCCATCAGCTACCCTCAGGATCTATGAGGATCCCTCAGGTTCTGTCAGGATCTGACAGCTCCTCTGAGCTTACCTCAGGATCTGTGAGGATACCTCAGGTTCTCTCAGATTCTGTGAGGATCCCTACGTTTTTCTCAGGATCTGTAAGGATGCCTCAGGTGTTGTCAGGAATCCTCAGGCTCAGGTCTCATGAGGTTCCCTCAGGTTCTCTCAGGTTTATGTGCAGATCCCTTAGGATCTGCAGCTTCCCTCAGGTTTGGTCAGGATCTGTCAGGTTCCCTCAGGATTTCTGAGGTTCCCTTAGGTTCTCTCAGGATCTGTGAGGAATCTCAGGTTCCATCAGCTTCCTTCAGGTTCTGTTAAGATCCCTCACATCCCATCAGCTTCCCTCAGGTTAGTTCAGGATCCCTCAGATCCCATCAGCTTCCCTCGGGTTCTGTGAGGATCCCTCAGTTTCTCTTAGGTTCTGTCAGGAATCCTCAGGTTCCTTGAGGTTCTGTGAGGATCCCTAAGATTCTGTCAGCTTCCCTCAGTTTCTGTGAGGATCCCTTAGTTTCTGTCAGGTACCCTCAGGTTTGGTCAGGATCCCTTAGATCCCATAAGCTTCCCTCAGGATCCCTGAGGATCCCTCAGGGTCTGTCAGCAGCCTCAGGAAGGGACTGGTTGCTGGGAACCGGAACCAGGGGGAAGGACCCTCCCTCCACGCTGCAGAGCTGGGTCCCGCTGCCTCAGGCTGCTGTGTGCGCCTGCCCTGCCCTGGCCCTAGCACGTGGTCTCGGCTCCCCGAGCAACTGGGGTGCTCCCCTTGCCAGCGGTGCTGGGGCCGCTCTGCTCGGAGAGGCCTGGTCTCAAATGGCGCCTCTTGTATCCAGCGTGGCCCTGAGTCCCCGCTGCGTTGTGAGCCGGCTGTGAACTAGATAAGGTCGCAGAGTGTGCCGGGGCCTGGGCTGCGTCATCCTTCAGCTTCTCCGTTTCTGGGGACAGGTGCCTCCTGGCAACAGCAGGTTCTCCAGTCACAGATAAAGTCTAACTTCTGAGTTAGGGACGAGGGTGACCCGTCGGCCCTTCCTATTGTAACTGCTGGGAAGGTTGCAGGTTTGGGCTGTGGAAAGTGTCCCGGAAGGAGTGGGAGCAGTGCCAGGCCACGTGTTTCCCTCTCCCCCCTTCGACCTTTGAGACCCCCCAGTAATCCAATAAACGTCCAGTGGAGATCCCCGCGCGGTGTCCGGACCCGGGACCTAACGTGCAAACAGCCGCTGCCATTCCCTCCCGCCGGACACGCTGTGACGGGTGCACGTGCCCCGGCGCCCCGAGTCCGGAGCGGCAGTAACTGTGCGATGGCCCTTCTGGGACTAGTGCTGGGAAGCGTCAATCACTAAACATTTATTGAGCACCTACTGTGCACCACGCAGTGTCCAGGCGTCTGGATTTGTCACGTACAAACGGAGCCCAAAACGGAGGTCACGCGCCCTCGGGCTGCAGGCGTGGAGCTTCCACCCCACGGAAGGAGCCGACGGTCCAAGATGTGGCTGCAGACGCGGAGCGTGGGGGGAGCAGCGGCAGGGGAGGCAGGGACCGAGGGAGGGGCCCGCAGCCCGCAGCCTCCGCCCAGCCTGTCCTTGCACCAGCTACTGAGCTGCGGGGCGCGGGCGCCCTGCGGGCGGGGGAGCCGGGAGGAAGCGCCGCGGTGCTGTGGGGCCAGAGCCCAGCCCTGCTCTCCCGCCCCAGGGCTCTTGGGCCCTTCCAGAGCCACTTCCCGTGTTTGCTCGTCTCACAGCAGTGCACGCGCAGTGTCTCCGATTCAGCAATCAGGGGTCGGAACCCGCCCCTCCCAGGGGGTGCGGCCCTCGCTGGCGCGCGGTGGATTGTTTTTTCTGTGGATAATTAGAATTTTTTTGTTTAAAATTTTCTTTTACAGCGAGGGCACCCGGGGGGGCGGCTGCTTCCGGCTCAGGGTGTGACCCGGGTCCCCGAGTCCGCATCAGGGTCCCCGCAGGGAGCCTGCTCCTGCCTCTCTCCGGGCCCTCGGGAACAAGTAGATAAAATCTTAAGAGGGTGAACTGCAGTGGTTGGGCAGCGGCCTCCCCGCGGCGGCTCAGGTCATCCCAGTGGCCTCGCGGTCCGCGGACCCGCAGCTGGGCCTGCGGGGGCGCCGGAGGGGACACCGCCAGGCAGGCAGGGGCAGCTGCGCCACCCTTCTCGCGGGGACCCAGCTCCTGTGGTGGGCTCCTGAGGGCCTGTCGCAGGCTGCGCTCTGCCGGGCCACCAAGGGGGTGGCCGCGCCCACCGCTTGCCCCGGGCAGAGGCCGCGCGGAGGAGGGGCCTGGGCCTGGGCCCGACAGCCCCGCGGCCCTGCGGATCCTCCTCACCAGCCCCTGTCCCTGCCGCCCGCGCCTTGTGTCTAAAGATCCGCACCTGGAGAAAAGGAGCCACCGCGCAGCGCGGAGTCCAGCCACCCGCCCTCAGGTGGCGAGGACCCTGCGGACTGCCGCGTGCCGGTGGCACCCCCTGGCGGTCGTCCCTGCGGGTGGCGTCCCCAGCCTGGCGCCTGCGGAGGAGCCGGGCCAGCAGCCTGCCCTCAGGGAACTCCCGCCTCCATTCGGATCTGACCCCGGACTCGGGGCCGGTCCCCTCTGGCAGAGCCCCTGGCCGCTGGGCTGGGGCGACAGGAGGCCTGCCCAAGCCTCCCCAGCCACCCCCTCGTCCCCCAGCCCCGCCGCGCTCTGCGCCTGGGAGTGTGCGCGGGGTGTGCCATCCTCGGCCGCCTGGAGGAAGGGCCCACTGAGCCCAGGACCGTGGGTGCGGGCGGCCTGGCCGCAAACGGCGCCGCAGTCAGGGCTGAGACCCGGGTGTTGGCAAAGGTCACCGTTGCGGGGGACGACAGGGGACACGGATACTTCCTGCTGGTTCTGAAATGAGCTTAAACTACAAGGCGACCAAGGAGCCACAGGTTCCCGCGCTGCACGCAGGGCAGGCGGGGCCGAGCCGTGGAGAGGCGGGAACTGGCCCTGGAGGTGACCGGTGCCACCTTCCCTCGCACCCCCCGCGCGTCACCTCGGGCCCTGGCCCGGTCTCCCCGGGCCCGCTTCACCTGTGACGAGGGACGCTCTCCAGTAAACAGCACGTGGCTGGCCGCGTGGACTCGGCGGCAGCCCCCGTGGGCACAGGTGACACTGCCTGGGGCTCCGAGTCCCCCGACCTGGTCTTTGTCACAAAACTCCAGGGTTGGAGGTGAAGCGCCTCCGTGAGCTTCCTTTTGCTAATACTTTTTCCCTCCTGGTGTTTGTTTTCACCTTTAGGTGTTCTGCCGGCGGGGCCCTGGGCATCGTCCACGGGAAGCGCAAAGGGACACGCAAATGCCAGATTGAAAACAATCAAGCTTTTCTGTCCGCTTTGACTTAACGAGTGGGATGTTCATCATAAAGTTTTTTTTCTTTAACCAAAACGGAACAGCGGTTTCTAGAACCTTCCCCCTGCATGTGTGGCTTCACTGTGGCTCCTCCGTTCCACCCCAGACTGGCTGGAATGTACAAATATCCGAATAAAGCAACGGGCTTGGTCTTATTAGGGCAGAAGAAACAGGCACCAACGGACCCCGGGCCGCCAAGAGGGGCGGGCATTGCCCGAACTGAAAGCTACGGGCGACGGCGGGACCCACATCCCAGTGGTGGGGCAGGGCCTGGGGCCAGGGCGCTTGTCTGCCATCAAGGGCCTGACCGCGGGGCCTGGAGGTGGCCTCCATCACAGACAACACTCCCATCCCGCACGACGGCTGCCGCCCCAGGAAGGCTCGGAGGCTGTGAGGGAAAGGAAGCCCGCCCTGAACCGGCCTCGGGTCCCACCTCCAGCTGGACCTCGCACAGGGCACTGTGCCGGCTGTCTCCAGGGGAGGGCTTGCTGGCGGCCCCCCGGGAGTAAGGGGGAGCCTTGCCCCCTGGCGTGGCGGCCTTGCTTGTTCCTCGACTGGAGACCAGGGTCCAGAAGGGCCTCGAGAGGAGCTCCAGGGCAGCTGCCACTCAGGCTCCATAGCCAATAAGTGCTCCTCTGCTCTGCAAAAGTAAAAATATCTCTGCCACCTGAAAAAAAAAAAAAAAAAAAACTTTGTAAGCTGAAAAGGGCCCGGGGCTGCTCACTCCTCCTCCTCCCTCCAGCAGGATGAGGTAATGGGGTTGTGATTATGACATCATAGGCGCTTCAGTTGCTTGCGGGGGTGGGCGGGGGAGTATGGTGGTTACAGCAGGGCCACTTTCCTAAGACAGAAAGGGAGGGAGGAAGGAAACAGGCAGCCCGGGTAAAAGATGTTGATGGCTTTGTATTTCCTCTTGAGGAAGAGGATGCCACCCTTTATCAGATTCCCACCACCGGGATCCCTGGGTGGCGCAGCGGCTTAGCGCCTGCCTTTGGCCCAGGGCGCGATCCTGGAGTCCCGGGATCTAGTCCCACGTTGGGCTCCCGGCATGGAGCCTACTTCTCCCTCCTCCTGTGTCTCTGCCTCTCTCTCTCTCTCTGTCTATGATAAATAAATAAATCTTAAAAAAAAAAGTCAAAAAAAAAAAAAAAAAAGATTTCCACCACTACCACCACCTCCCACCTCAGCCAAAGTTTAAGTCTTTTTCGAGAAGACTGAATGTAGACGTTAGTAGGGAGGAGGTTGGGGAACAGCTAAATGGTTACTGGCTCTTATGTAAATTTGAGGCTCAGCTGTCAAAGAAGGTTTAGAAAAGCAGGCAGAAATGGGAAAAGAAGTTTCAAACAATGCCTTCGCGTTGTGATGATCTCTTTGTAGGGCAGTTTTCGATTTTTTATTTTAATCAATTGGGAAGTAGCAGTAATGCAAGTAATCTTTACCGTTACACTTAGCAACACGTCCCCTGAAAGCTGGTGCTTTCTCTCAATATTCTGTGCCTCATTCAAGTCTGGGACAGGTACGGAAGTGTGATCACCCAGAAGTAGACCCAGCGGTGACCTTCCTCATAGAGCCAGGGAAAGGAGCAGGCAGGAGCTACCGGGTCTGCAGACTGGGCTCCCTTCTGGTCTTCATCCAGATTCACTGATGGTTCCAGGGCCTGGAACCAGTCATCCGGGAGGTCATCCGTAGGTGTGGAACCCATTGGCTCTAAGAGATGCTCCATTCCCTGGCCCTCGGACCTCCTGCCTTTTTTTTTTTTTTTTTTTTTTACCCTATCCTTGCTGTAATTTCAAAGTCTCAGAGAATTTAATTAGAGGAATCCCAAGAGTAATTCAGATCTGTCTTGTGCTTCATTGGTCTTGCGTCGGCACGGCTCGGGACATTCAGGATGTATTTGTGTCCCCCACCTTTTCTTCTGTCTGAGTCAGAGTCTTTTACTGTCCCATTTGGCCATAGTACTGGTCTGGAAATCTTTGAGCCTAGCCCCCAAGGACACATATGTACCACTGACCAGCCCCCATAACACAGACATTCTTTGGGTTCTCTTGTTGGCTGGAGTTACTTCGCCATGTCTGAGAAGCTGCTGAAGTGACAGCTTCACCTGTGTCCCGGCTCTGTCAGCTCTCACAGCTGTGGCAATGTGAGCGCCTGATGTAAATGCAGCCAAGGCCCTGGGAGGAATCCCTGTGTATAACCTTATTATATTCCCTCTTTATCTGCTCCGTCATCATCACCACTCCCCATATCCCCTGAGATCCACCCCTGTCAAAGTGCTTCCCTCTCCTTCCCATCCTCTTCTGTCATTTTTTTTACCTCTTCTCCCACCATGAAATTAATTTTTTTCATATATTTGGTCAGATAGAATTGGGAGGGTCCCCCACTCCCCTATTCAATTCCTTACCATCCCAAGCTCCCTTTTCATTTCTGGTCTTTATGAATATATTTATATGGACAGAATTAAGAAAAGCAAAATTGATTTCCCCTTTCTCTCACTTCCCCCATCTTGTCTCCCCAAACCCCAAAGAGTTAATACTTGGGCCTCCCCCCCACCTCCCAGAACACTTGTATATTGTTTGTTTGAGGTTCGTGCCGCAGTAACAGACAGTATTTAATTGCACATACAGATGTTTGCTGGGTATATTCACTGTAAATTTTATTTAATCTGATTTTTTGTTTGTTTGGGGGGTTATTTGGGGGAAGGTGGATTTTGTTTTTAAGTATAAAAAAAAATCTGTCACTGGAAAAGAAAAAAATAACAACTATAACCCAGGCCGGCCAGGGGTGACCACCGGGGACCCACGGAGACAGGTGAGGTGCTGCGGTGCCAGATGGTCGGAGGCGACCGTGCGTAGGACTCGGAGTCTCGCTGAATTTCCATCGGGGGGGCAGGGGACCCGGAACGCTCGGACCCCGACCCCAGGCTTCGTCTCCTCCAGCCGGCAGACTGGCTGTCGGAGCGACTAAGTTCGGGGAAGCGGAGAAAAATGGGTTTTCTTCAAAGGGTAAAAGAGCAGGCTGTGATGTGTCCCCGGGCCGGCCTGCCGTGGAGGGGGTGACGTGCCCTGGGGTGGCCACCCCATTCCCACCCTTGCTTAAAGCCACGCCCTGCGTTCCCGCTCGAAAAGCCCGACCCTGCAAGTGAGACTCTGGGGACAAGACGGGGTCGCACGTCCTTGCGGGAACAGACGGAGGTGGGCAGGGCGCGAGCCGTGGCGGGCAGCAGGACACGGGCCGGGGACGTCGCCGGGCTCTGGCGGCTTCGTCAGCGGGAAAACCTGTGAGGCAAATGCTCTGAACCTCAGAGAAGCTGCGAGCAGACCCTGAGAGAAATCCAGTCTCGGGGAGGGCGGGCCTGGTGGGCTTCGCGGACTGAGCCCGGCCCCTCCGGACCGAGCTTGAGCTTCAGAAGGGCTGTGGGAGGGCGTGCAAGAGGCTGGGGTGCCGGGGACGAGAGGTGGCTTCGGGCGGCGGGGCCAGCCTCAGGGCCACTCAGTATTTGTGTTTAAGCTTCAACTGCTCCAGGGGACGCCTGGGGGCTCAGCAGTTGACCGTCCACCTCCGGCTCAGGGCGTGACCCCGGGGTCCTGGGATCGAGTCCCACGTCCGGCTCCCCACAGGATGCAAACATCTTTAAAAGAAAAAAAAATTGGGATCCCTGGGTGGCGCAGCAGTTTGGCGCCTGCCTTTGGCCCAGGGCGCGATCCTGGAGACCCGGGATCGAATCCCACATCGGGCTCCCGGTACATGGAGCCTGCTTCTCCCTCTGCCTTCGTCTCTGCCTCTCTCTCTCTCTCTCTCTCTCTGTGTGTGACTATCATAAATAAATAAAAATTAAAAAAAATAAAAGATTTAAAAGAAAAAAAATTAAAAAGCTTGAGCTGGTCCATAATAGAGGCTGTTTGGACCTCACCCCCCTGAGTCCTCTGCCTTGACCGCACCTGCCCAGGGCGAGGACGGTGTTGTCTTGCAGTCGCCTGGCATCTTGGGACCAAGTGACAGTGGTGGCCAGCACAGCACGGGCAGCCTCGGGGTCTCATGAGATGTTTGTGGAGGGGACCGAGGGGCCCTCACTCTGGCCGGTAGGTGGGGCGGCCCCTACAGGCCCAGGTCCTGGCGGGAGTCCTGAGGCCTTGGGCACCAGCCGTCTTCCATCCTTCCAACCACTGGGCCCCAGAAGTAAAACAGAAACCCGGGCCCCACTTCCCCCGGCAGAGACAGGATGGTGTGGATTGGGAATCAGTTCTAGCAGGAGAAAACCCAAGGAAACGTCCTTGGGGATCGCGCCCCTGTGCTGTGTCTGGGTGATGACCCAGACTCTGGCCACCCGCCAGGCCTTGAAGCTGGGCCCCTCCCCCTCTGTCTCCAGGCCCACCCGACTCCCCGACTCCCCGACTCCCCGCAGAGCCAGTCCTACCACCTGAGCCCACCTCTCGCCCAGTTTCTGGGGCTGCAGGTATGCAAGGTGTGGGCTGGTGCGGTCGCTCCCGCCGGCCGTCTGGTCCGCACGTCTCCGCGTCCACTCGGCAGGGGCTCGTTTGAAAAGTAGAAACTAGGGACACCTGGGGGGCTCAGCGGTTTAGCGCCACCTTCGGCCCAGGACGTGATCCTGGAGTCCTGGGATCGAGTCCCACGTCGGGCTCCCTGCATGGAGCCTGCCTCTCCCTCTGCCTGTGTCTCTGGCTCTGGCTCTGTGTCTCTCATGAATAAATAAATAAAATCTTTAAAAAAATAAAATAAGGCAGAAAGCATTTATCAAAAAGAAAAAGAAAAAGAAAAATTACTCTGACGTTTATACACGGAACCTGTCGGGGGATTTACTCATAGTTTGGTGGCAGGAAGGCAGCGGTGGCCCTGAGCTCTGGTGCGTCCCGCGGGAGCGTGCGGGTGTCCGGTGAGCACGTCAGCCACGCGGTGAATGTCCACATGCGGGTGCACAGGGTGCGGCCTGTGTGCGCGGGTGTGCGTGGGGAGGCTGGGCCCGCGGGGCTGGGGCTCTGCGGCCCGGGCGGAGGGCCTGAGGAGCCGGCCCCCCGGCCCACCCTTCCTGCCGTCTTCTCAGGTCAGGAGCTTCCACCCTTTCCTGTCGCATTCAGAGCCCCTTCCGCGGGTGACGGGCGTCCCACCCCCGGGTCCGGCCCGCTCACTCGTGCCTCTGCACACTCACGCCTGGCACGCCGCACGGCCAGGATGGGTGAAGGGCAGGGGGCCTCACCCACAGGGGGACGTCACCCGCCCCTGCCCGGGTCTCCGGCTTCCTCCAAGCTGCCCGTGCTCTGGCCCCGTCTGGAGGGGCCCCGCCTCACCCCGAGTCCAGCCTGGCGCCGGGCGGCAGGGGCTCCGTGGGCTCCGTGGGCCCCGGGGGTCAAGCCCACTTGCTTGTCCGTCAAACATCTTGGCCGCTTCAGACCCTTTGCTCTTACTTAAGAATTTTAGAACCAAATTTTCTACTTTCATTAAAAACTCTCAGGAATGACCTGGAATTTCACTGATTTCAGGATGATGGGTATCTTTGGGTGCCACCCTCACACAGGGGTCTGGGAAATGGTGTTGCCCGTGGTGTCCACGAAGAGGACATGGACGCTGGGGCCCGGCTGGGCGGCTCTGCCAAGCGCGGCTGCATCCGGAAGCCTCCCCGACGTGGGCCGAGGCTCCGAGAAACGGCCCGGGGGCACTTGGTGAGGACCGATAGGCTGACACGCAAAGCCTGGCTGCTCAAACTGGCCTGGCGCCGTCACCCGTGCACAGCGGCCTGTGTGACGAGGGACCCACGGAGCCCCGCGCGGCCAGGGCCCGGCAAGCGGACAGCTGGCAGCTGGAACGAGGCAACGAGGGAGGGAAGGGACAGCAGCGGGCCGAGGGGGAGGCCGTAGGCTTGTTCTCCGGCCCCCAGGAGCCAACCCGGTGCAGCCAATGTCCAGAGGGCGCACACGCCTGTCCCCTCCGCTGCGCCCCTGGGAGGAGGTGGTCGGCCGCCCCGCTTGGGCTTCTGTCCCGAAGTCGCCCTCGTGACTCGAGAAACAAAGAACTGGAAGCAGCGTGTCTGTCCCGGCTGGCTCGTGGTGAGGAAGGGGGACAGGCCACGGGGAGGGCGCGCCCCAGCTGCGCGGGGCCTTCGGGTCTCCGGGAGAGCCGGCCACGGCGCTCAGCTCCCCACGCGGGATTCAGGCTGCCTTCATCAACGTGGGGCTGGAGGTGGACAAGACCATGTATTTTTCTTTGATTTCCTTTGCATCAAGGTCTGAAAGGGCCCAGAGGAACCCAACGGACCAATGTGACCGCGTTCCCGCCCCCACCCGCCTGATCTCTGGTCCAAGCCCCATTCTGAAAACAATGAAAGTCTCCCCTGTGGCCCCTAACGCAACCTAGTCAGACGGCCCAGGGCCTGCAAGGTCCCCAGAAGCCCCCTAAGGTGGGCTGTGTCCCCCCGTCCCGGTCCTGGAGGGACAGTCAGGAGGGACGGGTGAGTCTGGGCCTGGCGTGCAGCTGGGAGGGGCCCGGGAGAGGTCGGTGGTCCCGGGGGAAGGCAAAGAGGTCCTTTCCGAGGGGGTTTGGTCAACCTTAAAAATAAAACAGCCAGTTAACGACCAGTAAAACGAGTTTTTTCAGGAACCTCAGAGAAAGTGCAATTCGGGACGTGCACGTGAGGAGGAACGACAGGAAGTCTGAAGAGAAAGGGAAGGTCTGCTTGATTAAGTTTGAGGAGGAAATTGGGGACAGTTATTTGCCGGTGAAGAAGTGCTGGCCGTGGGCGGTGGTCAGTGCGTGGCTGCGGGGGGACGGGGGCAGGATGCTCCTGTTCCCCTTAAAAGTAGGAGCAGCACGTCGCTGGTGAGAACGTCCTCCCCGTCCTGCTGGATGGGCAGCCGTCGTCCATCCTGCCCGCAGCACCCCTGCGATCACCTGGCACGGCACGGCCCGCGGCCCCCGGGAGCTTCAGCGGCTCTCGTCCCGTCCAGGGGAGGCCGCCCGGCTCGCTGGCCTCGGGGGAAGCGGCCGCCCGTCCGCAGAGACACAGACAGGGTCCGGCCGATGCCGCGGGGAGCACGAAGCGTCTGGACCCAGGCAGCAGGGGACACGCGCGCCCACCTGCACACTGTGGCCCGGCAGGAGGGACGCCCAGGAGAGGCTCCCCAGGGCGGCTTCGGGGCCCAGATGGCGCCGTCCCACAGGGAGGGGTCTCGGCAGGCCTGGATCCCGGGCCCTGAGCAGCGAGGTCCCTGCCGAGGCCGTGACACAGCTACCCTCTGGGCAGAGGCCCCCGTGCCCCGCAGGTCTCCCCACACTGGGGCCTGCACCGTGAGCCTGCAGCTGCACACCTTGTCCCAGCCTGGCTCGCCGCGCTCTGTCCCCTGATGCTGGGGGCCTGGTCAGCGCAAGCCAGCCCCCCGGCCGACACCCTGAGCCTGCGGACGCAGCTCTGCCGACAAGGGCCATGTGCAAAATGGGCTCCCCACCGATGGTGGGATCCCCACAACCACCTGCTCCCTGTTGTGGCCCCCACCTCACACCCAGCGCCTGCGTCCCCCTGCAGAGGATGCAAATCCTACTGATGTAAGGAGCGAGGGTCACAGACATCCTGACGGACACACAGCCGTCTGTTGGACCAGCAGCCTTGGGCTCCCAGAAAGCTGTGGGGTCATTGGGGGCCGTGTGACAGGCCAGTGGGACAGAGGGGATGGCGCAGGGCAGGTGGCCAGGCTGACTGTCCTCTGGGCACAACCGTTGAGGCGCCGCTCCCTCGGAACCCGCAAGGAAAGGCCTGACCCGGAAAAGGAGAGCAGTGCAGACCGCCCTGTGCCCACCGCCCCACCACCCCTGACGGCCTCGCCCACCTCCCAGAGGCGTATTGGGGTGTGTGGGGCAGAAGGCTGGACTCTCTGGGGCTGGTCGCTCTGCCCAAGGCCCTCCACCCATGGCCAGTTCAGCCTCCGAGAAGGGACGGCCTCCCCACCCAGGACCCCTGCTCCCCGCCCCACATACCAGCCAGGGGGGCAGGGGCAGAGGATCCCCCATCCCAGTGACTCCTCCATCCTGGCCAGGCCTCTCCCTCGGAGCAAATCCTCGGGTCGCTCTGGACTCTGAATCCGTCAAACCCTCCATCGGTGAACGGGCGCGGCGCCCACACAGCACATGCCTGGTGCTCAGAAAGTCCAGTAGCAAAATGGAGCTAAGTGGCAGGCACCCCACAGGGGACAGGGCTGGAGGGAGACGCCCGTTAGGGCCCCACCTTGATGCAAGCAGAGATAGAAACCCTGATTGAGCCTGCACAGCCCCAGAAAGGCGCACGTCCTAATACGGGGCATTCAGTGTCGCGGGCGCTGCCAAGCACCTGTCACCGCGGGCCCCTCGTTGCCTCGGACCAGACTCCGACCTGCCAGGCTCAAAGCGGTCATGTTGCCAACACATCCAAATATTTTCTAAATACTATAGATTGTCCTTTGTTAAAAGAGTATCTGCTAGAAGTCTAGAAATAGCAACGTACAAATCCAGGTGACCACGTGATCAAACAAATTTCCTTATAATTTTTTAAAAAGATTTTATTTATTCATTCGTGAGAGAGAGAGAGAGAGGCAGAGGGAGAAGCAGAGGGAGAAGCAGGCTCTACACAGGGAGCCCGACGCGGGACTCCAGGATCACACCCTGGGCCAAAGGGAGACGCTAAACCGCTGAGCCACCCAGGGATCCCCAAATTTCCTTATAATTATACGAAGGATGTCCTTATAGTCAGGCTAAAAAAATAAATCGCACAAATAAAAATCTGCTATGCACCATCGCCAAGAAGCACATTTAAACGAAAACATAGATAATGATCACAAATATCAGATTCACTTAAAACGTAGCAGCGGGTATCACGGCAGCAGAGGGAGCCGTGTGGTAGCCCCGAGGGTGAGCGCCCAAGGGGGCCCTGGGCTCTGCACCAACGGACCCCGACCCCCGACCGACAGGTCCCGAGAGTCCCCGACAAACACAACACACCAAATTCCAGGAAGGACCCGTGTTTTATGGAGCAGACCTGACTCCGAATTCTCCAGAAACTGTGCTTGCCTCTGTTAAGAGAGAAATGGAAGCAAAAATGATGAAGATCCTGGGCCTTTACTGGGGCGCGGGGGATCCTCCGGGACACAAGTGGGGGAGCGCAGACTCCGAGGTGATCAGAAACCATCCAGCTCAGGGGGGGGGGGGTGTCCACGACCAAGAGACAAGGTGTCTTACATGATTTAGAAGAAGAAAAGAAGAAAAACCCCTGGGGATCTGGGGACGAGGGCGGGGCTGCTTCTGACCGACCAAATGGATCATTTACCGGGGGATGGCGAACACCCCCCTGGGGCTTGTTATCTTGCAGGCCCTGATTTCCCGTGGTTTCCTGCCCTGACTCAGGACTCACGCTGGCCCATCCTGAGCTCAAGGGTCAGAAAGGAAAACCACGCCTGTCAGGTCCTGGGGTTGGTGCAGCCCCGTGCCTGGCGCCTGCCTAGCGGGGGGGGGGGGGGGGGGGGGGGGGGGGGTGGGCACAGGCTGCAGGAGGTCGCCCGCACATCGGCCTGCCCTGCCCACGGGGCAAGGGGCCGACAACCCACCGCGGAGCACCAAGTGTGAGCACCGAGTGTGTGGGGAGGGCAGGTGTTGTCCACCTGCAAGAGCAACACGGTGGGCAGGACGGAAGCGCCCGGGGGAGGGACGTGCAGGCCTGCGGCTGCCCTGCTGCCCGCCCCCCACCTCCCGGCCACCACAGCCCACGATGCTGCCGCCGCTCCCTCAGCTCTGCCCTCCAGCCCCGTGGGACCCGCGACCACCGGGTGAGCCCCGGGCACCCGAACCCACCCCCGCGGCCCCGCCGGGGTCTGCCTGCGTGGCTCAAGGCGCCCTCACCACCTGCCTGGGCCTTCTGCTTGGAGCCCTACCCCAGGGCCCTCCTGACCTTCTGGCCCTGGGGGCACTCCCTGGTCTGGACACCCGCCCCGGGCGCCTCAAGCCCGGTGGCCTCAGGCCTGTTTGGCCCAGCCCTGGGCCAGGAGGGGAGCTCGGGGGTCAGGTACACAACGAACGACCTGTGGAGACGACAGGCAGGGAAAGGCCAGGAGGTGCTCCCTGGTTCCTGACATGTCCTGGAGCTGCGGGTTCACCCCATCAGGCCAAGGTGGTCAAATTGTCCCCCGGACCCCGTGGCACCCAACTCCTATGTAAAGCCGAGTGAGCCTCCAAGGGGAGCCTAACTGGGCAGCGGGAGGGCCTCGTGGCGAGCCCAGGAGGCACCCCTACCTGTCCGGGTGGCCTTAAGGGCCCGCGTCCCCCAGGAGAGGCGGTGCTGCGAGCCAGGCCCACGGCCCTCCCCTGAGGAAGGTAAGGACGGCCTCAAGGACAAGCCCAGGGCATCCCAGCCTGTCCCGGGGAGGCCCAGTGGGCCTGGGGACGGACGGAGGGGGTCGACAAACCACTCTCTGATGGAATAAAACTAAGTTTCTTCTCTTTTTTTTTAAAAAAAAATTATCTATTTATTCATGACAGACACAGAGGGAGAGGCAGAGACACAGGCAGAGGGAGAAGCAGGCGCCCGTGGGGAGCCTGATGAGGGACTCGATCCCAGGACCCCGGGGTCACGCCCTGAGCCAAAGGCAGACGCTCCACCGCTGAGCCCCCCAGGTGTCCCTACAGTTTATTCTTAAAGAACGTTGTTCCCCCTGATTAAGTAGATGTCGATTATAGAAATTTTATTTTTTATTTTTTTTATTTTTTATTTTTAAATTTTTATTTATTTATGATAGTCACACACAGAGAGAGAGAGAGAGAGAGAGAGAGAGAGGCAGAGACACAGGCAGAGGGAGAAGCAGGCTCCATGTACCGGGAGCCCGACATGGGATTCGATCCTGGGTCTTCAGGATCCCGCCCTGGGCCAAAGGCAGGCGCCAAACTGCTGTGCCCCCCAGGGATCCCCGATTATAGAAATTTTAGAGGACGAAGAAAAGCTATAAAAAAATTGCAAAAACCGGGCAGCCCGGGTGGCTCAGTGGTTTAGCGCCACCTTCAGCCCAGGGCGTGATCCTGGGGGCCTGGGATCGAGTTCCAGGTCGGGCTCCCCGCATGGAGCCTGCCTCTCCCTCTCTCTCTCTGTCTCTCTGATGAATAAATAAATAAAATCTTAAAAAAAAAAAAAAAAAAAGATGTAAAAAAAATTGCAAAAACCTGTAGTTCCCTGGCTCAGACTTAATGTCTAACAGCATTTCATCCCTTTCTAGCTTTTCTGGAAGTACATGTTTGTGTGTTTTTACTTTTGTTTATTTATTCACTTACTTGCTGACTTATTTTTATGTGTGTGTGTTTTTAAAATGAAATTGGGCCAGGGCACCTGGGCGGTGCCGTCTGTCAAGCGTCTGACTCTTGATTTCCACTCAGGTCATGATCTCAGGATGCCGGGATTGAGTCCCACCGGGCTCTGTGCTCAAGGAGGGGTCTGCTTAAGATTCTCTCTCTCCTCCCTCTGCCGCTCATAAATAAATAAATAAATGGAATGGAATGAAATGAAATGGGGCCCACGCCGTCTGCACAGTCTGGGGTCTGGCCGCCTGGTGCCGCCAACCCCAGGCACCATCCGTGGGTACCCCGGCTCTGACGCTGCCCCCAGGTCCACACGCCTTTGTGCGGTGCTCTTGTAACCAATGCTGGGATCCTGTTTCTCCCCAGACCCTCGGATGGTCCAAGAGCTGCCTCTCCGGGTCAAGCCCACGGGTCCCTGGAGAAGTCTCCAGCCCCCGTCCCTTCCAGTGGTGTGCCCCTGGGGCCCCCCGCCTCCATGCAGCCCCTGGAGAAGGTCCATCTGTGTGGTCTCCAGCTACAGAGCTTCCCTTTGTCAGCACCGCGTCCAGAGAGCCTCCTGCCACCTCCCCTCTTCCCCCCGGGGCTCATGGAGGGGGGGCCCCCCCGGGACTGCCTGTGGCTCCAAAGGAGCTGTGGTCCCTCCTCCTGGCTCAGGGGCCCCGGGGACACCGGCCCTGGCCCGCCCTCTGGTTAGGTTGGGGTTGGAGCCTCCCCAGGGAAGTGTCCTGATCCTGGAGTAATTCTAGGACTCAGGGGAGGCAGCCTCAGGGAGAGGACGAGGTGCGCGAGGGGTCGTCCTGCCAGCGCCGGCCCGTCTGGAGCACCCGGACTGGCCCAGGGGCGGGCGAGCCGGGCCTCGGAGGGAAAGCGCCACCCCGAAGGCTCGGACCGTGATGTGCTGGAAATCCCTCGCGCTGGTCCCGCCGGATTTCCTGGGGTTGGGGTTGGGGTCGGTTCAGGCGGGGGTCCCTGGGCCGCCCCTGCTCAGCCCTCGACAACCACAAACGACGGATCTGAGGGAGGATGCGTGTCGCGGGAACAGAGCGGTTAGAGCAGCGGACATTGAGGACAGCGCGGGACGTGATGCTGCCCGCAGGGTGGGGTCCTGAGGGGCGGGGCCGGTGGCCCCAGTCCGCCTCCCCGCACCCTGGCAGGGCGGTGGAGGGCTCGCCTGGGTCTGGGGGCACAGCTAGGCCAGGGCCCCATCCCCCTGCTTCCCCCGCACGGGCGGAGGCCAGGCTGCCTCGGGGTGCGCCACCCCGGCCCGGACTGCCCGGGGCCTGTGCCTGCCCCTTGCGGCCCCCACGCCCCACGGCCACCCCAGGAGTGACAGGGGTGAGTGCCCACTGCTGCCCGCCCGGCTGGACCCAGTCTGGACGGGACGCCACATGAGCTCGGAGGCGCTGGAACACGGGGCATCTTGCTACTTGGGGACCAGCCGGAGGCCAAACAGGGGGCAACAGCTGGACGCGGCCGGAGCTCGGCCCTTCGTGCCCTGAGAGCAGCGGGGTTGACTGGACCTTCCCACGGAGGACGGAGCCCACAACCCCGTCACTGCTGCCCTTACTACGCCTGTAAGTACCAGAAGGTTCCCTCCAGGGGCCGCATCACAGGTGACGTCGGGCCGTCACGTCCTGTAGTGGACACCGTGTCACAGCTGCGGGGAGAGAGCATTTTCATTTTTAAAGTCACCCAAAGGGGATGCCCGGGGGGCTCAGTCGTTGAGCGCCTCCCTTCTGCCCAGGCCGTACCAGGGGCCCGGGATCGAGTCCCGCGTCAGGCTCCCTGCGTGGAGCCTGCTTCTCCCTCTCTCCCACTCCATCTCCCTGGGTCTCGGCCTCTCTCTGTGTCTCTCAGGAATAAATAAATAAAATCTTAAAAAAAAATAAAATAAAATCACGCAGGGGAGGCAGGCCCGGGGTGGTGAGCCCGCCCCTTCTCCTCTGCACCCATTCCAGGCAGAGCCACCGCCGACTCCATTCCTGGTGCCACCTCAGGAAAGTGGCAGCAAGGTGCCCGGGGAGGGTCCGTACCCAGAAGGGAGGGACGTGGCGCGCGAGGGTTTCGCCCCAGGTCCAGTGGGCTCAGCAGGGACAGGGATGGGGGACACAGGGTCCAGCCCCGGCCAGAACTGGGCCGGGAGGCCCCCAAACTCCCGCGGTCATCCTTCACTCAGATGCCGCCACGCACGTCTGAGGAGCCCACAGGACCCGGGGAGGAGGGGTCGGCACCGTCGCCGAGCAACGCGTGAGCCACTGCCCTGCAGCACGCAGGCGTCCCCTAAAGCAGCCACAAGATATTCCCCAAATTTAGTAAGAAATGTGAGCTGCTTATATAAATTATGTAATAGTCTGAAGAAAACAAAACAGCATTCAAATAAACAGAAAAGTATATCTCGGTCTTGGCTAGGAAGGATCGATATTAAAAATGTGATTCTTTTAGGGCGCCGGGGGTGGGGGGGCGCTCAGGTCATGACCCAGGGTCCCGGGACCCAGTCCCTGGCCGGGCTCCCTGGTCCGTGGAGTCGGCTTCTCCCTCTGCCCCCCTCCCTGCTCCTGCTCTCCCCCTCTCTCTTTAACAAATGAATAAAATCTTTTTAAAAATGCAATTCTTTGTAAAAGGAAGCTATCAAGATAATAAAGTCACACGATGCCTCAGGAAAAAATAAACAGATGTTTGAGGAAAGAGATTGCAGAAGGAAAACAAGATGCTGATGTGGAGTCCGCCAGAAGCGGAAGTACATGAGTCAAGAATGTACCAATAGTCCTACATTTTAAAACTCTAAAATTTTCTAAAACCGGTGAATTGGAATTAGATTAAATTAGACGAACAGGAACAAGACAACAAAGAACCAAGCACCAATCTTGGGTAAGAAAAACAAGCAAAGACCAGGGTGGGGGGTCAGAGGCAGCCCGGGGGGGCCCTGAGCAGGGAGGCAGCCAGGGACAAAAGTGAGATATTGTCCACTCAGCAGAGACGCACCGAAGGCCCGCGGACTCACAGCAGTGGAAAGGAAAAGTCTTGGGAAAAGATCAGGAATATTCTAACCAAAGGGAGTCGGTGCTACTGATACCAGACAAAACAGACTGTGAAATAAATGGGAAGATCACGGTGGACACAGTCCCTAATGATAAAGGCTCAATGTACCAAGACACAATTTATTATTTTTTTTAAGATTTTATTTATTTATTCATGAGACACAGAGAGAGAGAGAGACAGAGAGAGAGAGAGGCAGACACAGGCAGAGGCAGAAGCAGGCTCCATGCAGGGAGCCCCACGCAGGACTCGACCCCGGGCCTCCAGGATCAGGCCCTGAGCTGAAGGCGGCGCTAAACCGCTGAGCCACCCGGGCTGCCCCCAAGACACAATTTAAAATCGGAGCGTGTCTGATAAATTAGCTTCCAAACACACAATTAAAGATCCCTAGCATCCCCCCTCTCGATCACCGGTAGCTCACGGCGATCAAAATCGGCAAGTACACAAAAGAGCACGCTGGTCAGTGGGGACACCTGGTCAGCGGGGACACCTGGTCAGTGGGGACACCGACCACCCTGGCCCGGGGGCTCCAAGAGCCCTGCTTCTGCCGTCAGGGCCACACGCGCATCCCAAGGACACGCGAGCCGCGCACAACAGGTGATCAGTTGCTCAGCACACAAAACTACTAGGTTCAGAGACGGGGAGCCAGGGGGTGAATGAAGTCAGGATGGGGGTGAGCAGCGGTAGCAAGAAGACCCCACAGGCCTGGGGGGCACGAGAACACGCTGCGGCACAGTGTCCTGGGTGGGATAGGAAATCGTAACTGAAACCACACATTCCAAGAACCAAAAGGAAGAAAGTGAAAGCCACCGCCACATGCTGCAGCAGAAGCTGGGGTCCGAGAAACGGAAAGGGTAGGACACCCTACAGAGAAGGAGAAAGGGGAAACCGAGGGGCCAAGTGGTGGCGGCCGACGCAACCCCAGCACCATAGGAAAACAGAAAGGAGACAGGGCACCCGCGTGGCTCAGTCCGGTGAACTTCCAACCCTTGATCTCAGCTCAGCTCTTGATCTCAGGGCCCTCCCCCTGCTCTCTCTCTTTCTCTCTCTCTCCGTCAATTAAATAAATAAAATCTTAAAAAAAAATTTTTTTTAATAATAAGATTTTTAAAAAGAAATGGGAAGGATACACACTTGGGGTACGTATACAGAACATTTCTATAAAGTTCTAGGGATGTGTCCACAAGCGTCACTGCTGGGGAATGAGGCAGGAGTCACCAGCCCCTTTCATTGGTCCTTCCGAGGTTTCTGTCCCACTTCCAAAATAAACAAAACTAGTTTCACTTTCAGGATATGCAAGTGCCTGACACGGGTACACATTCACGTCAAACTCTCGGAGGCCTCCCGGGGGACACGGGATGGAACGCAGTCAGCCCTCAGCGGCCGCCCTAGGTCCCTCACCGTGTGGGGTCCTCCTGCCCTCCCACCCGAGCAGCCCCATGCCCCAGGGACTCGGCGGCCACAAGCTGCTGCCCAGGAGCCCCTGCTCAGTGAGGGGCACTGGGTTATGCTGGATGTGATGGGAAGAAAGGGCTGATTTGGGGGGTGGCCTCAGGGACATCCTCCTCCAGGCCCAGGGGCGGCGCATGGGGGTCGGTGGGGGGGAGGCAGGCACAGAAGCCTGGGCAGGTGGCATTTAGGTCCCAGGCTGGGTGATCATTTGCGGGGCCTCTGAGCAGGGGCAGGGGCTTCCGGCCTCCACACCCCTCCATGGAGTGGCTGAATGTCACAGTAGCCGCGGTGCCACCTTCCTGTGACGACGACGAGCTTTGAGCTTCCTCTGCCCGCCACAGCAAAGCTACTCCTTTGGAACAACCGCCCCGGGTGTAGGCTCACAGGACGGGACGGTCCGCAGGCCAGTCCGCTCGGCGGCCCGCAGAGCTGAAGCGGATGGGCCAGTGAGCAGTGGCAGCGAGCGGACCGAGGGCCAGTGACCCCCTCTCCGTCCACATTAACTGAAGCAGGGCCCAGGTTGGCGAGGCCTGGAAAGCCGGGCCACAGTCCAGGGCACCACAAAGTCCCTAGAGTCCCACAAAGAACGAACACCTCCAGGGCAGCGAAACTTCCACGCGCACCTCCTTGCTCCCACCCTCGATGACTCACGGAGAAAATTTTACCTAAGAACCACCAAAACCATTTGCATGGGACGAAGGAACAGATGGCCACGTCCCCAAGCTTCTCCTGGGGGCCCTACCCTGTGGGAAGGAGCTCACACGGGGGCACCGGCAGCGCACGCAGGTCTGTGGGTGTCCCCACCCACTGCGGGACCCTCAGTGGGGAGAAGCTGCGAGGAGGCCTCCTCCCGGCCAAGGGCTCACAGAGACCGTTTGACCTTTTAACGGTGCCCCCCTCCGCCCAGTCCCGCCTGCAGCCCCTCAGGACCTCCAGGGCCCACTGGCGCCAGCCGCTCCCGCTCTGCGCCTTCACTTGCGCCCCCCCAGGCCCTGCAGGTGCGCACCGCGCAGGTCGGGGAAGCCCACCGACCCGCCCCAAGGGGCATCTGCTCCGCGGGTGGAGAACCTCGGTCTCAGCTTTCCTGGAAAACCGGCCCCTGCTGTTTTCCTGTTACTTCAGAATGAGCGTCTAATGCAGCGTTTTTAATAAAGATACAATAAGGAACTGTCAAGCGAGTCATAAGCGTTTTCTGAGAACTCAGGGCAGTTCCCGAGTCTCCAGAGACTTCCCTGAGCTTAGGGTTTCGTCCTCATTCCTGCAGCCTCCTCCCCGGCCCCGCCCTCCACGCCCGCTGACTTTCCTCTCTGAGCCCAGCACGCAAAGACCAGAGGCCGCGGGCAGCCTGGAGCAGCGGTGGGGACGCAGCGCAGGTGAGGGAGCGAGGGACCCGGAGCACAGGTGAGGGAGCGCGCGGGGACCTGGGGCACAGGTGGGGGGGACCCGGGGTGCAGGTGGGGGGAGCACCGGGACGCAGAGTGCAGGAGAGGGAGTGCGTGTGGTGGACCCAGGGCACAGGTGCGGAGAGCTCGGGGATCCAGGGCGCAGGTGAGAGAGCGCAGGGACGCGGGGCGCAGGTGAGGGTGCGCTCAGAGAGTCAGAGAGCAGGATGCAGATGAGGAGCACGTGCGTTGGGGACCTGGTGGGGTGTTCCTCCGCCGCGGGGCTCCCCGAACTGGGGATGGAGACTCCGGAGCGCTGGGCTGAACTTCACCTGTGGACATTCGGCCGGAGTGTCCCCCCAGAGTCCATGGGCCAGGGGGTTGGGGGAGGAGAGAAGACAGGGGCCGCAAGTCCCTCTCCCCAGGGCACCCTCAGGCTGAGGGTGAGGGGGTCGGCTCCTGCAGACTCACACACATGCGCACACTCACACCCACGATACACACACACTCAGTGACACACACGCACACACACACATACGGCTAAGTCAGAAATATGCCTCCTGAGACTTCTCCAACCCCGGGAGGGATACTGTGCCTGGCAAGCTTGGAGTCAAGCCTGTTGCCCCAGAGCAAATTTTCTGGCAGCCAACCCCCGTTTTTTGTTTTTTTTTTATGATTTCACTTATTTATTCATGAGAGATACAGAGAGAGAGAGAGGCAGAGACACAGGCAGAGGGAGAAGCAGGCTCCGCGCAGGGAGCCCTACGTGGACTCCATCCTGGGTCGCCAGGATCACGCCCTGGGCTGAAGGCCGCGCTAAACCCCTGAGCCCCCCAGGCTGCCCTGCCTGCCCCCCTTCAAGCTCCAGGTCTCCTTTGGTTTGGCAACAATCTCTAAATTCAGTGCATCACCCAGTACTGGTGAATGATCTGCAGCCTGAAAACCACTTTCCAGGCCTGTGGGTAGAGGAACCAGAGCCCCGGGGGAGGCCCTCCTGTCCCTGGGGATTTTGACAGTAAGAATGGGGGACAGATGTGCTTCTGGCCCCAGGGACCAGGGCAGGAGGCTTACTGGGCTAGTGGTGGGGAGGAGGGTTCTTGGAGCAGGTGGCTTGTGAGCCCGGCAGGAGGCAGCCAGGCAGGAGGGAGACGTGACATGCTGGCCTGCGTGGTCCCCTGGCCTAGAGGACTTTACTGCCAGCTGGGGACCCTCCCAGCCACAGCAGCACCCCGGCCTGGGGCATCCCTCCAGCCCCGCTCAGGCTCGGCTGTCCCCTGGACGGAGCTGCAAAAGGCTGGCCAGCCCTGTGTCGTCGTCGTCATTGTCACAGCCACTCGGTATCAACACTGAAGTATGCGCGGCTGTTACCTGAGCCCCCGGCAGCAGGGGAGAAAGTGGCACCAGCGCCCCGTCGGGGTTGCGGGAGGCGAGGACCCCTACGCACCGGCCTGCTGAAGCCCTGGTAGTTTTACGTTTTCCCAAACCGGGACAAGCTGCTGGCAGCAGCGAGCACTTTCCAAATCCTGTCCCTGATCCCGAGTGTGAGTCGCCCCAGAACCTGTGGGTCGCCCTTGGTCAGGGACCCCCGGCTCCGTCGCTCCTGTCTGAGTAGGCAGGGGCCAGCCCCGGGAGAGCACCTGCGCTGTGGAGTTTGTCTGGCCGTCCAGCCCGTGCCCCACACTCGGCCTCTGCCTTCTGGCCTGTCCCTCCCCTTGTCTCGTCCTGGTCTCCCTCCGTCTGGTTTGTCTGCCCTTTGCCGCGTTGGCGGCCAGTGAGAGGGTTCAGGCAGTGGGAGAGTTGCCGCCACAATTACACTTTTGATCCTGAAATATGAATCATTCTTTACGTGTAAGTATGTCCCCAGTAGTGCACGGCATGTGCTACAAGTGACTGGTGTGTACCTGGTATCGGTGGAGCTGGGCGCCGGCATCGGGCCTGGCAAGCCCAGAGAGGAGCCTGCTTCACTGGACTGAATTTTCTCCAAAAAATACTCCCTGGTGGCACCCCTGATGCCAGGACACCTGGGCTTGGCTGCTCTTGAATCTAGTGCAGAACGGCGCCCGGGGGTTGGGTCAGCCAGGGGCGGCGGGCAGGGGACCGGCCACCAGTGGGCAGGAAGCGCTCGGCCCAGTGCCTGCAGCTGGCCTCCCCAACTGGGGTCCAGTTCTCGTGCCGGGTGAGGGCTGATCCCCAGACACGGCCGGGGCTGCCCTCTGCCCCCACAGACAAATGAACGGGCAGGGCCAGCACCGCAGGGGCAGCGGCTGGAAACAGCACGTCTGCGGGACCTGCTGCCTTCAGCCCTGTGCCCAGAGTGGCCCTTGTGACTCATGGCTGAGAGTGCAAAGTTCCTGAAGCCCGTCCTGCCTGGACTCAGATAACCTCCGAACCCCACAGCAAAGATGGGATCTCCCAGGGCTGACCGCAGGCAGAGCAGTGTCGTGACAAGGGAGGGGGAACCCTGCCTGGCTCTCTGCTCTGCCCTCTGACCTCTGGACTATCCCAAGGGTGGCCAGCTGAGGGGGGGACTGTCCTCACTGATAAGCCAGGGTTCAGCATTGGCATCCATGCCACGGGCCCAGCTCAGATCTGTGTCTGGCTCCAAAGGGAGGACGTCTGGTCAATGGGAAAAGTCGGGCGGAGCCCGTGACTCGAGATGGGGGATCCAGACTTGAGATTGGGGAGCTGGACTCGGGATGGGGGAGCTGGACTACACATTGGGAAGCTTCCAATCCTCTTGCACATCCTGCCACCCTGAACCCTTGTGGTCTCCCACAGCCCCCCTCGAGTCCAGATCCCTCCCTCCCTAGTCCAGATCCCCCCTCTCTAGTCCAGATCCCCCATCTCAAATCTGGGTCCCCCCTCTAGAGTCTGGATCCCCCCTCTCTAGTCCAGATCCCCCACCTCTAGTCCAGATCCTACATCTCAAGTCCAGATCCCCCCTCTACTACAGCTTTTTAAAAAAAATTTTTTTTTTTTAAGATTTATTTATTTATTCATTCAGAGAGAGAGAGAGAGAGAGTAAAAAAAAAAATGTTAAGGGGGCTCCACACCCAACATGAGGCTTGGACTCATGGCCCCGAGATGGCGTTGCAAGCTCTGCTGACCAAGCCAGCCAGGCCGCCCTCGTCCCACTCTTCTCTGGCAGGTTTTCCGGTGCTCCTCTGAGGTGGAACTTTGTGCCCGTGTTTTTCACATGTAGTTCAGGCACTTTACGACTCGTCTGTGGTCCTGGAGGTCTGCACCAAAGCTAGGGTCAGTGCTTCCCTACGCTGGTTTCTCTGCCGTTGGGGCCGACCGCGGGTGTGCAGCTGCCCTTGCTAGGGACTGCTCTAGACCATGGAAGGCCTCCTCGCCCTGAGGTGTCTGGCCTGGATGGGGTAGGAGTGAGGGGGCCAGGCCCCCTTATTCTGAAAGATGTAACCTGACGTCTAGCCCTAGCCTGGCAGGAAGCTGCTGCCTCCCCCACCCTGCCCACTTTCTGGCTGGACTGGGGGTGCCCTGAGCCGCTGTCTCAGTGTGGAGCGCACAGACCGCTCCCAGCCCACATGTGCCCAGTGGGCCTCTCAGTTCTGTTCTGAGGCCCAAGCCCTCCTAGACCGATACCCCAGGGCACCTAGGGTAGGCCCAGGCCCTGATGATTACTCTTGACTCTCCCAGTGACCTGAACATGCTCCAAGGAGGAAACCTGACCCTGAGCACTGCTGGGGATGGGGATGGGGTCACTGGGGGGCTGCTTAGGACAGCCCCAGCCTAGATGACCCACTGCCCACCGCAGTAGAAGATAAGCTCACCCCAGCTCAAGGCCAGGCTCCCTGACATCACCAGCTTGGGCAAGGCCTTGAGCGCGAAGCAGGCCTGTTCACCCAGCCTCCTTCCCCAGGGGTCCTGCTCAGTCATGTGGCTGTTAACCTGCAGCCTGCTCCAGAGACGCCTGGGCCGGTTGTGGTTTGGGCCGACTGTCCTACTCTAGTTGCCAGCAAAGACTCTCACAGCTGGCTGTGCCACCCAGTGCCACAGGGGCTGTGATGGAGGACATGACACCAGGCCAGATGGACACAGTGTGGGGCTGAAAAGGAGTGCAGCCCCGGTGTCCCCTTATCCTAAGTCTGGAGCCAGAGGATTTCGCCGAGAGGCAGGACGTCCCCCTACATAAGGAGAGTGTGAAGGTGCCTATGGGTGAGGGGAGGGCGGTCCAGAGCCTGGGGGAAGGTTCCGAGGAGGTGGGAGGCTTTGGGCAGCGGGAAGAGAAGCCCAGAGCCCATGCCCTGAGCGGGCACAGATTCCAGCCTCCCGCAGAGGACACAACAGAAGACGGCCAGGGGCCGCCTTCACAGAGGTTGCACCCCCAGGGGAGGGTGCCCGGTGGTGCTAGGGAGCCCGTGACACTTCCTGGCTGGGTTTGCGGCCAGGTCATTGTGCACAGGAAAGCAAGCGTACCAAGGGCAGCTCTGACGCCCACTGCAGACGGGTACTGCTTAAGGTGAGGCTGGCATGCTTCCCTCGGCGGGCAGACCGAACACTGAGCGGGAGGGTGCCCGGCCGGGACTGCCTGGGGCTCGGGGCGCCCCGCACCCACCTCCCCCGGGAGGTTGTGCCTGCTTGGGCGGTCACCATCCCCCACGCCCAGCTGCCTCATGTGACAGAGACAACACTCTCTGCCTTTCACTTTCCTTTTGCTCGCCAGCACTCTCCCTGTCAAAGTCCGAGGGGCAGGCCAGCGCGTGTGATGTCAACACACCTTCCCCGAGGTGCCGACTCTCCAGGTCACCCGGCCCGAGTGAGGACCAGAGGGAGGCCGCTCGGGTCCACGGGGACGGACACCTGCTGCGTGCAGAGCATGTTGGAAGCCCAGACCCGGTGTGTGTTCCCGGGCGCGCCTGCGAGTGCACGAGCCTGGCCCTGTCGCCAGTGGAGATCACAGAAGGCCCAACAGGGCGGCCCGACTGGGGGTGGAGAGAGGCACTGAGGCAGGAAATAGCCTCATGAAATAGCCCGACCATGTGTTATTCTCAGTCAAGATTCCAGAAAGTTTACTTGGAATTTGAACCATGACTCTAAGCTTCTTGGGAAGGATAAATACCCACAGCAGTCACGACCACGCGCGTCTCTCCCGCCTTCCCCCTCGGTCCTGAGGTCACAGGTGACCAGGCGGTGGAGATGAACGCACGCCTGGACGAGGGGCGTCCGTGTGCTGGGTGTGCGGGGGCGTCCGTGTGCCGGGTGTGCGGGGGCGTCCGTGTGCCGGGTGTGCGGGGGCGTCCGTGTGCCGGGTGTGCGGGGGCGTCCGTGTGCTGGGTGTGCGGGGGCGTCCGTGTGCTGGGTGTGCGGGGGCGTCCGTGTGCTGGGTGTGCGGGGGCGTCCGTGTGCTGGGTGTGTGGCACACACCAGCCACCAGCGGGGGACTCTGCTGCTCGCTGGCGGCCCAGGCGGCCTTCGGTTCCGGTTTCCGTGCCAACCCTCCACGCCGAGTGGGGGCCCCTGCCCGGTCGCTGGGGTGTGTCCTCACTGGAGCCGGGGTCAGCTGGCAGCTCCCCTGCGCGTCTCCCACCTCCAGCCCCAGGGGCACAGGCCACCTCCTCACCCCGAGACGGGGCGCCCCAACCCATGTGGGATGCCAGAGGGCGCCAGAGGCTGCGCTGAGGATGGGGCGACACGGGCTAATACTCTGCTGACCCGCGGGTCTGTGCCCACCCCCAGGTCCCCCGGTCTCCCGCAGGCTGACGCCGAGGGCTCTGGCAGCGGGACTGGGGAGACCACCCCGACCGGCAAGGGC
Source organism: Vulpes vulpes (assembly GCF_048418805.1). Taxonomy (NCBI): domain Eukaryota; kingdom Metazoa; phylum Chordata; class Mammalia; order Carnivora; family Canidae; genus Vulpes; species Vulpes vulpes. Next base: position 622,210 of record NC_132781.1, read on the forward strand.
GTCTGCGCCACTGGGCACCGCGTTGTGTTTCCGATGGAAGGAAAGCTGTTCTGTAACGATACTCAGGGAGAACTTCGGGCAGACCTTATCTGAGGTGCCAGGGAAACCCCAGCGGAGGAAGTTTCGATGAGTCTTTCTAGAACCTTCCACCCATGTAAACAATATTTAGGGTAATGAGCCTTTCGTGCCCGATCCTGCGATTGCTGACAGGGCTGCCACTGGATCGTGTCCCACCGTGACATCCCGCGTCTCTATGTTACTCAGAGCAGGTTCATTCAGGGAGGACCCGGGCGGCTCGTCTCCCCTCGCCAGCACAGTCCAGTTCTAAGGGAAAAGTCGGTTCCAGTCCGTTAACATTCTCGTGGCGCAAGCAGCCTGAAGGGGAGGTGGAGGCCCCGGCCCCCAGGGCGCAGGCAGCTCTGGGCAGCCCCGGGCAGCTCCGGGCGCGGGGTGGCGCCGCCAGCAGGTGGGGCCGGGCCGAGGGCCTGCTGGGGGCCCGGGAGGGGAAGACTCGAACCCCTCGCAGCACCTGCAAGCGGCTTCGAGGGGACTCGGGAGCCGGCCGGAAATCGACCCCGTGTGTCGGTCTGCGGGGTCCCCACCGTCCGGGAGGCCCCGTGAAGGACCTCGAGCCACAACAAGTAACGCTGGACTTTCCACGAAACCTCGAAGCTTTGAAGGAAAACGCAGGGCAACGTAAACGTGTAGAGTCTTTTTATTGCACAAACAATCCGAGAGGAACCGAGGGAGCAGGACCAGGTTGGTCGGGCGGGTGGGCGACGGTTCATTTCTCTGAAACACGAGTCTTAGGGACCCAGGAAAAGTAGGCAGAGTCTGCCAAGGCCCGAAGGACGGGGGACAGGCGTCACCCAGGCACCAGGCCCTGTCGGTGCCCCCGGACAGGCCCAGGGGCGGGTCCCGGGGAGAGGGGCCTAGGCCCCCCCAAAGCGCACCGCAAGGTGAGACCCAGATGCAGAGTCCCGGACATGACAGGACTGTGAGCTCCCTCCTCGCCCGGGGTTTGCAGGGATCGGGTCGGGAGAAAGCCGGGGTCACGCGGTCACTGGGGTGCGTGGGCTGCAGGCTCGGGGCAGGGGACCGAGTGCATCTCCTGGGGCGGCCGTCGCAAAGGACCAGGAGCTGGAGGTTTGTTTTCTCACGGTGATGGAGACCAGAAGCCCAAAATCGGGGTGCGAGTGGAGCCCTGGGCGAGGATGCTTCCTGGGTCTTCCCGCTCCTGGTGGCCCCGGCGCTACTGGGCTGGCGGCCACGCGCCGCCCTGCGGCCTTCTCCCCGTGTGTCTCTGTCTCTGTCCAAATTTTCCTCTTCCATAAGGACACCAGTCGTGCTGCAGTCAGTGCTCCAATACGACCTCGTCCCCAGGGATGAGGTCTGCAAGGACCCTGTATCCAAACAAGGTCCCGTTCACAGGCTGTGGGCGGGCATGTCTTCCGGGGGCCGCCGTCCACCCCGTGCACACGGGATGGGGGCGAACGGGCAGGCGGGGACCGAGGGTCTCATCTAACAGGCTTCCATGCGCCTGACACCGGGCGACGCGCGAGAGACACGTGAGAGACGGGCCCGGGGACCCAGGGCTCAGGACGTCTTTCCAGCGGTTCTTTCTCGTCACCTGTTCTCTGTTGCTTGCTCTTGTTTCACAAACAGGGCGCGTGTATAACGAGGAGAAGAAGAGCTTCTGGCCTTAAGTTACAACTAGAAACACGGTTAGAAAAGTCAAGCAAGGGGCGCCTGGGTGGCTCTGCGGGTGGAGCGTGGGACTCCTGAGCTCAGCTCAGGTCTCGGGCTCAGAGTCCTGAGTTCCAGTCCCCTGGGGGCTCCCCGTGGGCATGCAGCCTACTTTAACAAGAAAAAAGGATAAAAGAAAAGAAAAAGGAAAAATTCAGCAAAGGACAGGGAGGTGGGGGGAAGACAGCAGCGCCAGCCCCCGCCCAGGCCGCTCGGAAGGTGACCACGCCTGCTGGGGCCTGCCTGACTCAGCTCCTGGGGGAGCCGCACCCGCAGAAGGGAAGGTTGGGAAGGGAGCCCCCCCCCCCCCCAGAAACAGCCCCTGTAGCCTGTTAGACCAACAGAAACTACGGAAACAGGGGCAACCAGGGGCTCGACCGGTTAAGCGTCCGACTCTTGGTTTCAGCTCAGGTCATGACTTGGGGGTCCTGGGATCGAGCCCCGAGTCCAGCTCCCTGCTCCTAACATCCTCTAGGAGGAGGGCCCTGTGGGAGTCGTTCGCATTTGACCTTCTCTGACCTTCTTGAGACTCTTCCCATCTCAGGTTATAGCTGTTTCACGAGCTGGATCTTGGCGATTTCCTGTCGTCCTGAGGCTCTGCAGGGCAGGGCGGCCTTCTCCGCTGCTGTGGGTTTTCCCGTAAGATTCCTCCAGGAGCCCCGCCAGGAGCCCCGCCAGGAGCCCAGGGTTGGCTGGTGGGGTGGAGATGGGGGGGGCAGGCCCTCCTGGGGGTCAGGGGTCAGGGCTCAGGGGTCCAGGAGCTCCGCTCAGGGGCAGACAATGGGCAGGCTCTGTGGCCTTGGCTCGCCTGGGTGTTCTCCCTCCCAGCGCGACACCCCATCCTGGGGTCTGGAGTGGGCCTGGCCACAGGGGCCCCAAGTGCCTGGAGGCCCCTTAACCCGACTGCCCTCTGCCCCCGGCTCTCCTGCTCCACCCCCCAGACCCGGACTGGAGACAAACAGTGGAGCTCAGACCAGAGGGTCCCAAGTGCACGACTTTATGAAACAGGCAAAGCTACGGAGACAGCAGGAAGGCCAGGGGGTCGGGGGTCAGGGGCTGGGGGATGGGGAGCAACAGGTGGACTCAGGGTTTTAGGACAGCTCTGTATGGGACCTGATGATGGTGCAAGTCAGCATGCATCTGTCCAAACTCCCCTGGCGTTCCACACAGGAGCGAGCCCTGGGGTCCACCACAGCGTGTGGACGCTGGCTGAAGGCGGTTCTATACCGCTAAGCCCCCCGGGCTGCCCTTCACCACGTGTGTTATGAAGGTACAGAGAAGGTGCAGAGGAAGGTGCAGGGCAGCGGCTCTGGCATCTGGGCACAGCTGGTTGGGGAGCAGCCCAGGACCCCTGTCTGTGCCTGGCCAGGCTGCAGCCCAGGAGAACTCTGACCCCGTGGCTTTCTTTCCTCCAGGGAGTGTCCCAAGAACCAGTGAGGAGGACGCAGGACCCCTGACACTTGCCACCCTGTCCTGCTAGCCATGCTGACCTTGACATTCCCCCTTCTGGCTCTCCCCCTGCTCTGGACCACCCTCCCGGCCACCTCCCTCAGTGTTCAGAGTGGAGGTAAGTCTCAGGATCCCACCCTGTCTGCTGGGGGGCCCAGCGAGGGGGCGGGGGAGGCCAAGGCAGGGGTGAGAGGAGCAGATCCACGCCCAGGTGGGGCCCAGGCCCCAGGGAGTGACCATGATCCCGAGGTGAGGGGCTGGCCCAGGTGAGGGGATGAGCCAAGTCCCCCCGCGATGGCAGACAGCGGGTCCCCAGTGCAGCGCCCAGTGATGACTGGCACAACACTTACGGGGTTGGCTAAGAACACGTCCAGGTTCTACGGGAAAGAGGGGTCCCGGCCCGTCAGCGACAACGCAAAGGCCAGGGGAGGGGCAGGAGGCCAAGTCTGAGCATCCTCTCTGCTCTGTTCCCGATCCACCCTCGGACCAGCAGGTCCCGCATCACCGGGGAGCTTGTTAGAAATCAGACTCTCGGGCCAGGCTCGGCCCTGCAGGACCAGGGCACACGGGGTCCCGCAGGACCTTCCAGCCGGTCCCCTGCACACGGCTCTGGGGCAGGGCAGCGCCGTGGAATCACCCCAGGGGTTCCTCAAAGCTGCGGGCCGGGCGTACCCCAGTGGAATAGAATCACGGGGGAGGGAGCTTCTGGAGCTACTGTGGCAGCTCTGGGGGGCCACGCTGGGTCATTGGCATGGGGTTGGCAGGAAGCCGGGGAGTGCAGAGCCCCTCCTCCTGGGAGCCCAAGGCCAGCCAGGGGTCCCTGGGCAATGGGCAGGTGACGGCAGCCCGACGGGGCCTCCAGTGCGCCACTGTCCGCGGGGCTCTGCCCCTCACCCACCGGGCTGGGGAGCCAGTCCCAAGCAGTGGCCCTGCCGGGGTCCTTCCTTGCAGAGCTGGGGGCCCTGGGGCCGTGGGGACCATGAGGGTGTGAGTTGGCACAGCGGCCCCGTGGGGACGCACAACCTCCCTTGTTTCTGTGTTGTTTTCTCCCTTGAGACACACGTGCTGATGGGTCCGATCGATGTGTGAGTAGCTTCACGGGGCTCTCTGCCACCCTGAGCAGGGCCCCTGCGTCCCCGGGGGTGTCGTGTCCTCACTGCCCCTCCCTCGGCCCCGGGAGGGTCGGTGAACGTCCTGAGGCCCAGCGGTGCCCCCCGTGTGACCTGCCCCCCCCCCCCCCCCCCCCCCCGCGCACAGATTGGGACAACCCCAGCTGCACCAAAGGCGTGGTTTCCGTGTCCAGAGGGGAGCGTGCCGTGATGGCCTGCAACATCTCCAACGACTTCCGGGGCGTCGTTATCTACCTGGGTGACCACAGGAAGGGCCAGACCCTCTTCCGCGTCAGGCGTCCAGGATACTTCAGGACGGCCGGGTGGCAGCTCCACGTCCAGGGAGGCTCGGCGCAGCTGGTGATCGACCATGCGAATGACACCCAGGCGGGGTGCTACACGTGGCATCTCTACGGCCGGCAGAGAAATGCCAGAGTCACCATGCTGAACGTCTCAGGTGAGGGGCGGCGCGATCCCCCACCCCACCTGAGGACTGGGGAGGGGCAGCACGGTGTGGGCAGGGGACAATCCTTCCCCCCTGCCCCCCGTGCCCGGAAGCGCCCCGGCCCTCGGGATGGGGCCCAGCGAGGGCAGGCCTGGGTTCCAACAAAGAGAATGAAATAAGCCGAGCCTCCGCTCCTCAAGGGGCCTGGCACCTGTGCCACAAGGGGCTCAGTCTGGGGGCTGCATGGTCCAGGGAGGAGGCGGGGCCCATGCACCTCTCTCCCCCTGCCCCCCAAACCTCCTCCCACACACCCGAAATGCCAGTGCTCCCTGAGGCCCCTGCGGGGTTGTTCGGCCTTCCTGCGCGCACCCAGAGGCCCCGTGATCCCTCAGCTTCTCCAGCTGGCCCCAAGCTGCCCCAGCCTTGCCCTGGACGCTGTCCGCCCCCAGAGCCAGTGTCTCCTGACCCGGACCTCCCCTTCGACCAATGCACACCCATCCACTGCCTCCACTCGTTCTCACTTCTGTCACTTGGAGTAATGTCTGCCCCCGCACCGCCTCCAGGACACTGCTCAGACCCACAGAGGACCGCACCCCTCCACCCAGTCCAGTCCCAGCCACCCTGAGCTGTGGGAGGGCAGGGGCAAGGGGCGCTGAGGACGGGGCCCTGGCCTGACTCAGAGAGCCCTCTGTGGACTCCTGTTGTCCTGGTCTCACGTGACACTTGGGGCTGGGGGGGTGCATCAGAGGCAGAGCCCCAAGATCTGAAGGAGACAGGACATCTCTTCGCTTCTTTGCGCGGTAGGTGCTTTTCCTTACCCCCAGGTGGTCTTGCTTGCTGCTTGTAAGTTCGTGGGATTCTCTAAGGAGATGGAGTTCTGGGGCCTCACAGTGGCCCCCAGGACCCTCGCGGATCCCCAGCCGGCCCCAGCTTTGGCCCTGCCTGCCCTCCAGGGCCCCTGCTTCAGGTCATCCAGGCCCCGCCCTCCAGGACCCCTCCCTCCCGTCATCCAGGCCCCGCCCCCAGGCCCACCTGGGCCCCGCCCTCCAGGGCCCCGCCCCCCCAGGGCAGGGGTCACTGAATGGCAGGCCAGAATTCCGGGCATCAATGAGCTTCAGCAGAAAGTCAACCGGAGAAGGACACACATTATATGGCCTCATTCATTTGGGGAATATAAATAATAGTGAAAGGGAATAGAAGGGAAGGGAGAAGAAATGGGTAGGAAATACCAGAAAGGGAGACAGAACGTAGAGACTCCTAACTCTGGGAAACGAACTGGGGGTGGTGGAAGGGGAGGAGGGCAGGGGGTGGGGGTGACTGGGTGACGGGCAGTTGAGGGGAGCACTTGACAGGATGAGCACTGGGTGTTATTCTGTATGTTGGCAAATTGAACACCAAAAAAAAATAAATTTATTATTAAAAAAAAAAAAAGAAAGTGACCCAGGGCATCTGGAGCCTGACCCCCCACCCAGGGACCTCCTTGGCCTTCTCCCGGCCCTGTTCCGGCCCAGGCCTGTGGAGACATGGCAGGAGTGGCGGAGCAGGACAAATGGTCACCCAGTGGGCACTCAGAAGGACAGTGCAGAGGGACTGGAGGGGACGAGGGCCGACCCTGCCAGCCTGGCCCTCAGCACCTCCCCTTGCCCACCGGACCGCCTCCAGGAAGGCCTCCGGTCACCGCCTCCTGCTGCGCGGGCTTTGGGGGTGGTGCCTCCCAGGTGGTGGCACACATCTGAGTGCTGCAGACAGGAAGAGTCTCGGCCAGGCAGCGAGAGAGCTGGTGGTGGCTGGTGGTGGCAGGATGGCGGTGAGCAGGGCTCCGGAGCTCCCACTGCTCCCTGGGCTCCTCACACTCCCCTGTATGCTGCTCCGGGCTCTGGCCATCCCAGGTAAGCCCTGCCCAGGCCCACCCCCCCCCCCCCACTGTGCACCCCGAAGTGGGCTCGCAGCCTCACCGGGAGGGTGCTCCTTCCTGGGAAGGGGGTGGTCTGGGGGTGCTGAGCAGGACCTCCCCCGGGGCAGCCGCCCGGCCCCCCGCCCCCGCCCGTGACTGATGTCTGAGGCATCACCCCCCGCTCTGGTCTGTCTTTACCGAAACATCTTTTCCATAATTAGCAGGGATGCCTTGGATCTGAGAGAGTTGGGTCTGTTGGTTTGCTTTTTAAAACATATATTCGAGCAAAGTTCTGCAAGAAGGTGCAAAGCTCAGTCACACGAGGCAGGGTGGGGCGCAAGAGGCCTGGGCCGGGACAGGGCCGGGAGAAGGCCAAGGAGGTCCCTGGGTGGGGGTCAGGCTCCAGATGCCCTGGGTCCCCTGCGTCACTTCCTGCTGAAACTGATTGACGATTCTGATTGAATCCTGATGGGTTCAGTAGAAGGGGAGAGAGAGAGAGAGAGAGAGAGAGAGAGAGAGAGAGAGGGAGAGGAAAGTAGAAGCTCTAGAATTCAGTTTGCAGAGAAGCTGATGTTTGGGTCACATTAAAGAAGACTCACAGGTGCACCTGGAGGCTGGTCCTGCCAGGCCTCGGCTGGGCAGATGGGGACACTTGTGGGCGCCCCTCAGACAAGCCCCAGCTCTCGGTGCCCGGGGAGGCACCGACACAGGAAGAGAGGGCACTGCCCCCGGCCATCCCGGGCACTGCCAGCCGGGAGGGGGGAGGCCGACGGGGCGCCCAGTGAGGAGCCGCAGCCTGAACTTGCCCCGAGCCCCAGTGTGGGGAGGGTCGCAGGCAGCCCTGCCCCGGGCACCTCTGTCCCTCCAGCCACCACCCATGCACAGAGGAGGGTCCCTGCCCCTTGAGGCCACTGGGCAGGTGACAGCAGGGGGTCCTTCCTGCAGAGGTGTGGCAGTCGCCCCACTACATGGTGGCCCCGGAGGGGAGCTCTGTCAACATCACCTGCTCCGCCAGTGGGGTCCTGTTGGGGGTGTGCCTGAGGCGCAGCTGGCCGGAGCCTACCAACGTGATTTACTACGAAGACGAGAAGGAGCCCACGGTAGACGAGCAGTTTCGGGGTCGCATTGCCTTCTCGGGGCTGCAGCGCAACCTGACGGTCACCGTGCGCGGCCTGCGGCTGTCTGACAATGGCGTCTACGTGTGCCAGGCCGTCACGATGGACGCCGAAGTCCAGGGCTCTGGCACCTTGCTGGTGGTGACAGGTAGGGGATGCCCTGTGCCCGCCCGCGCGCACTCCGAAGCGTCCTCCCCGCCGGCCTGAGTCCTTCATTCCAGCTGCGCCCACGGCCTCCGGGAGGCTGCCCGGATTGCTCATCCCGCCGTGGCAGAGCCCCTCGGTGACCCGGGAGGCTCTCAGGGAGTCCACCCCCGGCCACAGGCCGCGCTCCCCTCCTTCTTCACAGACGAAGCGGCGGGCACGTACCAGGAGACTCGGCTGGTCTCTGCCGTCTGTCCGGTCCTGGCTATAAGCTTCTTCCTCGTCGGGCTGGGGACAGGGGCCGTGTGCGCGCTGAGGACGCAGGTCGGTGGGGACCCCCAGGTTTCACCCGTGTCCCCGTAAGCCAGCTCCTCTATGGGCGGGAAGGAGAGGGGTGAGGCCAGGGTCCCAGTGGGGAGGGAAACCCAAGAAGGAGCCAGGAGCACCCAGAGCAGGGATGGGCGCAGCCCAGGAGGATGGGCCCCGTGAGAGGAGGGGCCAGGGAGGCGTGCAAGGGCGCCTGAGCACCGTGTGCACATGGGATGTGAGTCCCGGGTGGGAGCAGGTGGGAGCAGGTGTGAAAGTGCACGGGGGAGGGGTGACGGCTGCGGTCTGCCCTGCCCGGGCACCCAGCTCTGTAGTGGACCCGCCTTTGCCCAGCTCCTCGCACCCCTGAGACCTTGCAGCCCCTGCAGACCCCCTCACCCCCGCCTCCCTCCACTGCCCCCTGGGCTCTGCTCCCAAGCCAGTCCCTGCCCCGCGGGGGGCAGCCCAGGGGAACCCGGGAAACCTTGTGAGCTGGCCTCACCCAGGCCTCGATGCCCAGCGGCATTTGGAGGAGGAAATCAAGATGCTTCCGAAGGGGGAGTGCGCTGAGGAGGGCGTCCCGAGGGAGCTGGCCCCCTACAAAGGGCACAGGCTTTATGTTTCAGGTCAAGAAACTCTGCTGCAGGAAGGATAAGAGCTCAGTCTCTGTGGTGTACGAGGACATGTCCTACAGCTGCGGAAACAGGATGCCGACCCCCAACGAGTACCAGTGAGCCCGGCAGGCCCCCCAGCCCTCGCTCTGCTCACACCTCTGGCCAGGGCCGCCTGACCCAGCGGGACCACACTGGCAGCTCCCTGCGGCCATCAGGCCTTGGCACCTCCTCCAGGAACCCTTCCTTGCCTGCATCCTGCCTGCATCCTGCCCTGCTGCTAGGGAGGAAGCCTCTGTGGCTGCCCTTCCCTGGCGAGGCAGGAGGGGCTTCTCTAGGGTGGGCTTGGGCCCAGGGTCTGGTGGAGAGGCCAGAGGGAGGGGAGGCCGTCTCTGGTGCAGGCTTGCCACAAATAAAGTGCTTCTCTTCTCCCCTTTCTGCCTCCATCAGAGCTGCTTTCTCAAGCAGCTCAGAGCTGAGGAAGGGGAGGGCTTGCCTGACTCCTCCCCAAACATCTGGTAGGACATCCTCCTCTGGAGACCCTGGAGGAGGGAGGGGGTAGGGGGCGCTCCCCACTCCAGGCCCCAGGGCCCTATAGGGCGAATGGACCAGAGCCCTGGCCCTCCCCTCAGCACCCCTCAGGCCCTCCCCCTGCCTCACCTGCCTCCACCACAGAATAAGCTGGGGGTCAGCCGGGAGCCCCTCCCTGAGGGTGCCCGTGCCCGATGGGGGGCAGTGGAACCTTGGCAGCTGTGCCAGCCTTCCGGGTGGGAGACAAGGCACCCCTGGGGGGTGTAAGCGGCGCTGTGTCCTCCTAGACTCTGGGCAGAGGAAGAGCTGGCGAGCTGCCCACCCCGCCTGTCCTGCACCCTCGACTCTCCCATCAAAGCCGCAGAGACAAAACTAATACAATTGACTATGTGGAAGCTCTAAACCCTCGCTCTTCAACACTACAGACAAAGGGGCGCTGGGTGGCTCCTCGGCCTGGGGCTCCTGGTTTCCACAGGGGTCCTGATCTCAGAATCCTGAGTCCTACCCCCCGGGGGGGCTCCCTCCCATCCCACTCTTCCCGCTCCCCTGCTGCTGCCAAATGCACAAGCAGCACACATGCGCGCGCACACACACACACACACACACACACGTCGGTGTTTATAAAGCACAGGTGGGCATTTGTGGTTGTTTAGGTCCACAACTTCAGCCCGGTGAGGAGTGGGGCAAGGGTGGAGGCACCTGGGAGCTGAGATTTGGGGGCAGTGGGAAGGCTTGGACTTCCTCACCTCTGCAGAACTAATGGCCTGAGACCACAGACGCTGGAAGCAAGGACCCTGACGGCCACCCCCTCGGAAGCCAGTGAGAGCCCCGGAACGCTCGGTGGGCGGCTGCGGGGTCTAAACCGTCCTGCTCTTGGGGCCCTGAGCCCAGCCCTGACCCCAGGCCACCTCCCCGCCACCTGCGCCCAAAGCAGGCTGGGTGCCCGCCGCCTGGAGGCCCCCCGCAGGCCAGCACCTCCTGCCCAGCCTCTACTGCCCAAGCCCTTTGGGGGCTGACTCGGTCCCCCTCCAGTTCTTTTACATCCAACCTCGTGGGCCTCTGAAGCTGCACCGTAGCCAAGGCCGTCATGTCCACTCAGGCCCCCACCGTCCCACTGCCGGGCTTATGTCCTGGCCGTGCAGGCTCGGAGCCCACGCTCTAGTGGCCGCCTGGAGAGCCACAGTCCGGGTGATCGTGCACCTGAGGAGCGAGCATCGCGTCCCCTCCCCGCACCCCCCCCCCCCGATTCCCACATGAGGCCGCCTGGTGTGGGGTCTGCTCCCAGCGGTCCAGCCGCAGCCACTCTCTGCCCGGGGGCTCCCGAGCCCTTGGATGCTGTCCTGGGACATGGCTGTCTCCACCCCGAGAGGCGCCTCAGACTCGGGGTGTCCTGAGAACCCCCAGAGCCTCCAGGGCAGAAACACGATCATCTTGCATGAGCTTCCTGTGGCCACCACACAGCTAACCACACACTGACAGGCTTAAAGCAGCACGCGCTGAGTCTCTCGGGGTCCTGGAGATCCGAAATCTGAATGGGTCTGCAGGGCGGCTTCTTTCTGGAAGCTCCAGGGGACAATCCCTTCTCTCGCCTTCCCCAGCTTCTGGAGGCGCTCGCAGCCCTTCCTCCATCCCCAGGCCAGCAGCACGGAATCCTCTCTCTGTCCCTGTCCTCACACCTTCTCCCTCTGACTCCACCCTCCCGCCCCCGCCCCCCTCTGGTAAGGACCCTTGAGGTGCCACGCAGCCCACTCGCAAGCAAGCTAACACTCCCACCAAGATCCCTCACTTGGTCACCTCAGCAAAGTCTCTCCAGCCGTGGTGGTGACTTGTGCCCAGGAAGGGCACCAGGACAGGGCCACCGTCCAGCAGCTACCCTCCCACCCTGTGTGCCTGGTGGCCTCTGTCCAGCTCTGGAATTCCCAGAAAGAGCCTCTTTTCTGTCCGCGCATGTGAGCAGCGCCCCAGCTGTCAGACTCCAACTCGCAGCGCCGTCTCAGGCCCTCGGCTCCGGAGGCCATGACTGCGCCGCTAGCGCCAGCCCGGCAGGAGCGGGCAGGGGACGAGGGCCTGGAGGCGAGGGCACAGCTCCTCAAACACCGTCGCGTAACAGCTGCGCAGAGTGGATCAACGCGACGGGGCTGCTCCGGCTACAGCCCAGGCCGCTCGGCCCCGAGCCAGCGCAGGCCTCTCAGCAGGCCTCTTGGGGCCTGAGCCCAGCGCCGGGTCTGCCCTTCCCGGGCTTTTTGAATTTCTGGACAGAGAAATAAAATTGGGGGAACGGGGTCGCCGCCGGCTGACTTCTCCGGCTGGGGCGTCCTTCCGGGAGGACGTTTTCTCACGCTGGGGGTAAAAGTCCATCCTGACGGAAGGATTTTAACGGGTTAAACTTCACTTCGTGAAAACTCTCCTAGTCTTCCTCCCCGAGCAGGGCGGCCTCCTGGCCTCGAGCCGCGGGGGGACCTTCCAGAGGACCACGACGCCGGCCGAAGACAAGAGCTCGCACGCGCATTAGGAAGAACCTGCGAGAACTGAAACGGATGCTCTGGAGCCGCCGCGCTCGGGGCCTGAGAGTCCGGGGAGCGGGTGAATCCGAGGATCCTCAGCAGCAGATGGGGGGGAAGGAAGGAGCCGACAGGACGGAGCTGGAGGACATGTGGGCGCCCTCGGGGCGGAGTCCTGCGACGGGGCGGCTGCGCGACACAGCACTGACGCTGGGAGCTGGCAGGGGGGAGGCGGGGCGGCGGGGGCAAGGGCGGGAGGGAAGCAGCCGGTGGCAGGGCCCTCGCTCGGGACGAGGCCGTGTCCCCTCCAGGTGGGAGTCCAGGGACCCCGCACCTGCTGACAACCTGCCACTCGGGGGGCGAGGCCCTCAGGGGGCACTCACCGGAGCCGGCTCCTCAGATCCTCGATGCACACTTGTCCCTCCCTCGTGCGGCAAACGGAGACCGGGCCGTGGACTGCGTGGCCGGCGGCTCTGAGGGACGTCCCCAGGGGATGGGGCCCCGGGAGGGCGATGAAGGGCAAAGAGGGCGGCCACGGTCCCGATCTCGGGCTGACGCGCCATCTCTGTCGAGTCACACGTGCGTGGTGACCACGGGCATCTCGGGAGACAGACCTGGACACGGTTTCCGTCCCCGGAATGGCAGCCCTGTGTCCACAGCACGTTTGCTCCCCTGAAAGCCAGGAAGTCAGGCTCCCACGGAGGGGCTGCAAGGAGGCCTGGCCGCCCCCGGAGGGCGCGCGGGGCAGGGCCGAGGCTCGCGGGCCACAGCCTGTTGATCCGGAGTGGGCCTCGGGGCCTCTCGGCTCAGGGCTGCTCCCGGGGGACGCGTCCTCGAGCCGCGTCCTCGAGGGGCTAAGAGAGTCACGCAAGCTCAGGTGTTTCCTTCCTCTCCCGTTCTCTTTCTTTTTTTTAGATTTTATTTATGTATTTGATAGAGCGAGAGAGCACGAGTCCCTCCGGGCGAGGAGCCCAACGCGGGGCTCGATCCCAGGACCCCGGGATCATGACCTGAGCCCAAGGCAGACGCTTGGCCGACTGGGCCGCCCCCACCCCGGCCTCACTTTTTCACCCCCCACAGATTTCCCTTCAACAGCAGGGGAGCCAAGCGCTGACCCTGCAGGGAAGCAGCAGCTTCTCCCCACAAAGCAGCCCCGTCTCTAAGGGCTTCTGGGGAGGAAGCGAGTGAACCAACCGCAGCCGCGCCCCAGGGGGACGGTCGGTGCGCACCTGCCGAGCGGGCAGGCCGGGCCTGCGGGCGCGACTCCGGCCCCTGGACACCAGGCCCCTCCTCCGCCCCGCTGCGGCCAGGCTCTGCCCGGCTGCTGCCAGGCCACGTCTGGAGGAAGAGCCAACTGAGGACCACAGGACCGTGGGTGCGGACGGCCTGGCCGCAAACAGCGCCGCAACATCACGGCTGAGACCCAGGTGTTGGCAAAGGTCACCGTTGTGGGGAACGACACGGGACACTGATACTTCCTGCTGGTTCTGAAATGAGCTTAAAGTACAAGGCGACCAAAGAGCCACAGGTTCCCGTGCTGCACGCAGGGCAGGCGGGGCCGAGCCGCGGAGAGGCGGGAACCAGCCTTGGAGGTGACCGGTGCCACCTTCTCTCGCAGATGGAAACCCCGGGTGCAGGTGCCAGGCCCCGGGGCGACATGAGCACCACCCCCGCGCGACACCTCGGGCCCTGGCCCGGTCTCCCCGGGCTCACTTCGCCCGGAAGTGGAGGCTCTCCAGTAAACAGCACGTGGCTGGCCGCGTGGACTCGGCGGCAGCCCCCGTGGGCACAGGTGACACTGCCTGGGGCTCGGAGGCCCCCCCCCCCACCTGCTGTTTCTCACAAAATTCCAGGTTTGCTGACACTCGTGCAGGGCGGGGCCTGGTGGGCTTCGCGGACTGAGCCCGGCCCCTCCCGACCAAGCTTGAGCTTCAGAAGGGCTGTGGGAGGGCGTGCAAGAGGCTGGGGTGCCGGGACGAGAGGTGGCTTCGGGCGGCGGGGCCAGCCTCAGGGCCACTCAGTATTTGTGTTTAAGCTTCAACTGCTCCAGGGGACGCCTGGGGGCTCAGCAGTTGACCGTCCACCTCCGGCTCAGGGCGTGACCCCGGGGTCCTGGGATCGAGTCCCACGTCCGGCTCCCCACAGGATGCAAACATCTTTAAAAGAAAAAAAAATTGGGATCCCTGGGTGGCGCAGCAGTTTGGCGCCTGCCTTTGGCCCAGGGCGCGATCCTGGAGACCCGGGATCGAATCCAACGTCGGGCTCCCGATACATGGAGCCTGCTTCTCCCTCTGCCTGTGTCTCTGCCTCTCTCTCTCTCTCTCTGTGTGTGACTATCACAAATAAATAAAAATTTAAAAAAATAAAATATTTAAAAGAAAAAAAATTTAAAAAGCTTGAGCTGGTCCATAATAGAGGCTGTTTGGACCTCACCCCCCTGAGTCCTCTGCCTTGACCCCACCTGCTCAGGGCGAGGACGGTGTTGTCTTGCAGTCGCCTGGCATCTTGGGACCAAGTGACAGTGGTGGCCAGCACAGCACGGGCAGCCTCGGGGTCTCATGAGATGTTTGTGGAGGGGACCGAGGGGCCCTCACTCTGGCCGGTAGGTGGGGGCGGCCCCTACAGGCCCAGGTCCTGGCGGGAGTCCTGAGGCCTTGGGCACCAGCCGTCTTCCATCCTTCCAACCACTGGGCCCCAGAAGTAAAACAGAAACCCGGGCCCCACTTCCCCCGGCAGAGACAGGATGGTGTGGATTGGGAATCAGTTCTAGCAGGAGAAAACCCAAGGAAACGTCCTTGGGGATCGCGCCCCTGTGCTGTGTCTGGGTGATGACCCAGACTCTGGCCACCCGCCAGGCCTTGAAGCTGGGCCCCTCCCCCTCTGTCTCCAGGCCCACCCGACTCCCCGACTCCCCGACTCCCCGCAGAGCCAGTCCTACCACCTGAGCCCACCTCTCGCCCCGTTTCTGGGGCTGCAGGTATGCAAGGTGTGGGCTGGTGCGGTCGCTCCCGCCGGCCGTCTGGTCCGCACGTCTGCGCGTCCACTCGGCAGGGGCTCGTTTGAAAAGTAGAAACTAGGGACACCTGGGGGGCTCAGCGGTTTAGCGCCACCTTCGGCCCAGGACGTGATCCTGGAGTCCTGGGATCGAGTCCCACGTCGGGCTCCCTGCATGGAGCCTGCCTCTCCCTCTGCCTGTGTCTCTGGCTCTGGCTCTGTGTCTCTCATGAATAAATAAATAAAATCTTTAAAAAAATAAAATAAGGCAGAAAGCATTTACCAAAAAGAAAAAGAAAAAGAAAAATTACTCTGACGTTTATACACGGAACCTGTCGGGGGATTTACTCATAGTTTGGTGGCAGGAAGGCGGCGGTGGCCCTGAGCTCTGGTGCGTCCCGCGGGAGCCTGCGGGTGTCCCGGTGAGCACGTCAGCCACGCGGTGAATGTCCACATGCGGGTGCACAGGGTGCGGCCTGTGTGCGCGGGTGTGCGTGGGGAGGCTGAGCCCGCGGGGCTGGGGCTCTGCGGCCCGGGCGGAGGGCCTGAGGAGCCGGCCCCCCGGCCCACCCTTCATGCCGTCTTCTCAGGTCAGGAGCTTCCACCCTTTCCTGTCGCATTCAGAGCCCCTTCCGCGGGTGACGGGCGTCCCACCCCCGGGTCCGGCCCGCTCACTCGTGCCTCTGCACACTCACGCCTGGCACGCCGCACGGCCAGGATGGGTGAAGGGCAGGGGGCCTCACCCACAGGGGGACGTCACCCGCCCCTGCCCGGGTCTCCGGCTTCCTCCAAGCTGCCTGTGCTCTGGCCCCGTCTGGAGGGGCCCCGCCTCACCCCGAGTCCAGCCTGGCGCCGGGCGGCGGGGGCTCCGTGGGCTCCGTGGGCCCCGGGGGTCAAGCCCACCTGCTTGTCCGTCAAACATCTTGGCCGCTTCAGACCCTTTGCTCTTACTTAAGAATTTTAGAACCAAATTTTCTACTTTCATTAAAAACTCTCAGGAATGACCTGGAATTTCACTGATTTCAGGATGATGGGTATCTTTGGGTGCCACCCTCACACAGGGGTCTGGGAAATGGTGTTGCCCGTGGTGTCCACGAAGAGGACATGGACGCTGGGGCCCGGCTGGGCGGCTCTGCCAAGCGCGGCTGCATCCGGAAGCCTCCCCGACGTGGGCCGAGACTCCGAGAAACGGCCCGGGGGCACTTGGTGAGGACCGATAGGCTGACACGCAAAGCCTGGCTGCTCAAACTGGCCTGGCGCCGTCACCCGTGCACAGCGGCCTGTGTGACAAGGGACCCACGGAGCCCCGTGTGGCCAGGGCCCGGCAAGCGGACAGCTGGCAGCTGGAACGAGGCAACGAGGGAGGGAAGGGACAGCAGCGGGCCGAGGGGGAGGCCGTAGGCTTGTTCTCCGGCCCCCAGGAGCCAACCCGGTGCAGCCAATGTCCAGAGGGCGCACACGCCTGTCCCCTCCGCTGCGCCCCTGGGAGGAGGTGGTCGGCCGCCCCGCTTGGGCTTCTGTCCCGAAGTCGCCCTCGTGACTCGAGAAACAAAGAACTGGAAGCAGCGTGTCTGTCCCGGCTGGCTCGTGGTGAGGAAGGGGGACAGGCCACGGGGAGGGCGCGCCCCAGCTGCGCGGGGCCTTCGGGTCTCCGGGAGAGCCGGCCACGGCGCTCAGCTCCCCACGCGGGATTCAGGCTGCCTTCATCAACGTGGGGCTGGAGGTGGACAAGACCATGTATTTTTCTTTGATTTCCTTTGCATCAAGGTCTGAAAGGGCCCAGAGGAACCCAACGGACCAATGTGACCGCGTTCCCGCCCCCACCCGCCTGATCTCTGGTCCAAGCCCCATTCTGAAAACAATGAAAGTCTCCCCTGTGGCCCCTAACGCAACCTAGTCAGACGGCCCAGGGCCTGCAAGGTCCCCAGAAGCCCCCTAAGGTGGGCTGTGTCCCCCCGTCCCGGTCCTGGAGGGACAGTCAGGAGGGACGGGTGAGTCTGGGCCTGGCGTGCAGCTGGGAGGGGCCCGGGAGAGGTCGGTGGTCCCGGGGGAAGGCAAAGAGGTCCTTTCCGAGGGGGTTTGGTCAACCTTAAAAATAAAACAGCCAGTTAACGACCAGTAAAACGAGTTTTTTCAGGAACCTCAGAGAAAGTGCAATTCGGGACGTGCACGTGAGGAGGAACGACAGGAAGTCTGAAGAGAAAGGGAAGGTCTGCTTGATTAAGTTTGAGGAGGAAATTGGGGACAGTTATTTGCCGGTGAAGAAGTGCTGGCCGTGGGCGGTGGTCAGTGCGTGGCTGCGGGGGGACGGGGGCAGGATGCTCCTGTTCCCCTTAAAAGTAGGAGCAGCACGTCGTTGGTGAGAACGTCCTCCCCGTCCTGCTGGATGGGCAGCCGTCGTCCATCCTGCCCGCAGCACCCCTGCGATCACCTGGCACGGCACGGCCCGTGGCCCCCGGGAGCTTCAGCGGCTCTCGTCCCGTCCAGGGCAGGCCGCCCGGCTCGCTGGCCTCGGGGGAAGCGGCCGCCCGTCCGCAGAGACACAGACAGGGTCCGGCCGATGCCGCGGGGAGCACGAAGCGTCTGGACCCAGGCAGCAGGGGACACGCGCGCCCACCTGCACACTGTGGCCCGGCAGGAGGGACGCCCAGGAGAGGCTCCCCAGGGCGGCTTCGGGGCCCAGATGGCGCCGTCCCACAGGGAGGGGTCTCGGCAGGCCTGGATCCCGGGCCCTGAGCAGCGAGGTCCCTGCCGAGGCCGTGACACAGCTACCCTCTGGGCAGAGGCCCCCGTGCCCCGCAGGTCTCCCCACACTGGGGCCTGCACCGTGAGCCTGCAGCTGCACACCTTGTCCCAGCCTGGCTCGCCGCGCTCTGTCCCCTGATGCTGGGGGCCTGGTCAGCGCAAGCCAGCCCCCCGGCCGACACCCTGAGCCTGCGGACGCAGCTCTGCCGACAAGGGCCATGTGCAAAATGGGCTCCCCACCGATGGTGGGATCCCCACAACCACCTGCTCCCTGTTGTGGCCCCCACCTCACACCCAGCGCCTGCGTCCCCCTGCAGAGGATGCAAATCCTACTGATGTAAGGAGCGAGGGTCACAGACATCCTGACGGACACACAGCCGTCTGTTGGACCAGCAGCCTTGGGCTCCCAGAAAGCTGTGGGGTCATTGGGGGCCGTGTGACAGGCCAGTGGGACAGAGGGGATGGCGCAGGGCAGGTGGCCAGGCTGACTGTCCTCTGGGCACAACCGTTGAGGCGCCGCTCCCTCGGAACCCGCAAGGAAAGGCCTGACCCGGAAAAGGAGAGCAGTGCAGACCGCCCTGTGCCCACCGCCCCACCACCCCTGACGGCCTCGCCCACCTCCCAGAGGCGTATTGGGGTGTGTGGGGCAGAAGGCTGGACTCTCTGGGGCTGGTCGCTCTGCCCAAGGCCCTCCACCCATGGCCAGTTCAGCCTCCGAGAAGGGACGGCCTCCCCACCCAGGACCCCTGCTCCCCGCCCCACATACCAGCCAGGGGGGCAGGGGCAGAGGATCCCCCATCCCAGTGACTCCTCCATCCTGGCCAGGCCTCTCCCTCGGAGCAAATCCTCGGGTCGCTCTGGACTCTGAATCCGTCAAACCCTCCATCGGTGAACGGGCGCGGCGCCCACACAGCACATGCCTGGTGCTCAGAAAGTCCAGTAGCAAAATGGAGCTAAGTGGCAGGCACCCCACAGGGGACAGGGCTGGAGGGAGACACCCGTTAGGGCCCCACCTTGATGCAAGCAGAGATAGAAACCCTGATTGAGCCTGCACAGCCCCAGAAAGGCGCACGTCCTAATACGGGGCATTCAGTGTCGCGGGCGCTGCCAAGCACCTGTCACCGCGGGCCCCTCGTTGCCTCGGACCAGACTCCGACCTGCCAGGCTCAAAGCGGTCATGTTGCCAACACATCCAAATATTTTCTAAATACTATAGATTGTCCTTTGTTAAAAGAGTATCTGCTAGAAGTCTAGAAATAGCAACGTACAAATCCAGGTGACCACGTGATCAAACAAATTTCCTTATAATTTTTTAAAAAGATTTTATTTATTCATTCGTGAGAGAGAGAGAGAGAGGCAGAGGGAGAAGCAGAGGGAGAAGCAGGCTCTACACAGGGAGCCCGACGCGGGACTCCAGGATCACACCCTGGGCCAAAGGGAGACGCTAAACCGCTGAGCCACCCAGGGATCCCCAAATTTCCTTATAATTATACGAAGGATGTCCTTATAGTCAGGCTAAAAAAATAAATCGCACAAATAAAAATCTGCTATGCACCATCGCCAAGAAGCACATTTAAACGAAAACATAGATAATGATCACAAATATCAGATTCACTTAAAACGTAGCAGCGGGTATCACGGCAGCAGAGGGAGCCGTGTGGTAGCCCCGAGGGTGAGCGCCCAAGGGGGCCCTGGGCTCTGCACCAACGGACCCCGACCCCCGACCGACAGGTCCCGAGAGTCCCCGACAAACACAACACACCAAATTCCAGGAAGGACCCGTGTTTTATGGAGCAGACCTGACTCCGAATTCTCCAGAAACTGTGCTTGCCTCTGTTAAGAGAGAAATGGAAGCAAAAATGATGAAGATCCTGGGCCTTTACTGGGGCGCGGGGGATCCTCCGGGACACAAGTGGGGGAGCGCAGACTCCGAGGTGATCAGAAACCATCCAGCTCAGGGGGGGGGGGGTGTCCACGACCAAGAGACAAGGTGTCTTACATGATTTAGAAGAAGAAAAGAAGAAAAACCCCTGGGGATCTGGGGACGAGGGCGGGGCTGCTTCTGACCGACCAAATGGATCATTTACCGGGGGATGGCGAACACCCCCCTGGGGCTTGTTATCTTGCAGGCCCTGATTTCCCGTGGTTTCCTGCCCTGACTCAGGACTCACGCTGGCCCATCCTGAGCTCAAGGGTCAGAAAGGAAAACCACGCCTGTCAGGTCCTGGGGTTGGTGCAGCCCCGTGCCTGGCGCCTGCCTAGCGGGGGGGGGGGGGGGGGGGGGGGGGGGGGGGGTGGGCACAGGCTGCAGGAGGTCGCCCGCACATCGGCCTGCCCTGCCCACGGGGCAAGGGGCCGACAACCCACCGCGGAGCACCAAGTGTGAGCACCGAGTGTGTGGGGAGGGCAGGTGTTGTCCACCTGCAAGAGCAACACGGTGGGCAGGACGGAAGCGCCCGGGGGAGGGACGTGCAGGCCTGCGGCTGCCCTGCTGCCCGCCCCCCACCTCCCGGCCACCACAGCCCACGATGCTGCCGCCGCTCCCTCAGCTCTGCCCTCCAGCCCCGTGGGACCCGCGACCACCGGGTGAGCCCCGGGCACCCGAACCCACCCCCGCGGCCCCGCCGGGGTCTGCCTGCGTGGCTCAAGGCGCCCTCACCACCTGCCTGGGCCTTCTGCTTGGAGCCCTACCCCAGGGCCCTCCTGACCTTCTGGCCCTGGGGGCACTCCCTGGTCTGGACACCCGCCCCGGGCGCCTCAAGCCCGGTGGCCTCAGGCCTGTTTGGCCCAGCCCTGGGCCAGGAGGGGAGCTCGGGGGTCAGGTACACAACGAACGACCTGTGGAGACGACAGGCAGGGAAAGGCCAGGAGGTGCTCCCTGGTTCCTGACATGTCCTGGAGCTGCGGGTTCACCCCATCAGGCCAAGGTGGTCAAATTGTCCCCCGGACCCCGTGGCACCCAACTCCTATGTAAAGCCGAGTGAGCCTCCAAGGGGAGCCTAACTGGGCAGCGGGAGGGCCTCGTGGCGAGCCCAGGAGGCACCCCTACCTGTCCGGGTGGCCTTAAGGGCCCGCGTCCCCCAGGAGAGGCGGTGCTGCGAGCCAGGCCCACGGCCCTCCCCTGAGGAAGGTAAGGACGGCCTCAAGGACAAGCCCAGGGCATCCCAGCCTGTCCCGGGGAGGCCCAGTGGGCCTGGGGACGGACGGAGGGGGTCGACAAACCACTCTCTGATGGAATAAAACTAAGTTTCTTCTCTTTTTTTTTAAAAAAAAATTATCTATTTATTCATGACAGACACAGAGGGAGAGGCAGAGACACAGGCAGAGGGAGAAGCAGGCGCCCGTGGGGAGCCTGATGAGGGACTCGATCCCAGGACCCCGGGGTCACGCCCTGAGCCAAAGGCAGACGCTCCACCGCTGAGCCCCCCAGGTGTCCCTACAGTTTATTCTTAAAGAACGTTGTTCCCCCTGATTAAGTAGATGTCGATTATAGAAATTTTATTTTTTATTTTTTTTATTTTTTATTTTTAAATTTTTATTTATTTATGATAGTCACACACAGAGAGAGAGAGAGAGAGAGAGAGAGAGAGGCAGAGACACAGGCAGAGGGAGAAGCAGGCTCCATGTACCGGGAGCCCGACATGGGATTCGATCCTGGGTCTTCAGGATCCCGCCCTGGGCCAAAGGCAGGCGCCAAACTGCTGTGCCCCCCAGGGATCCCCGATTATAGAAATTTTAGAGGACGAAGAAAAGCTATAAAAAAATTGCAAAAACCGGGCAGCCCGGGTGGCTCAGTGGTTTAGCGCCACCTTCAGCCCAGGGCGTGATCCTGGGGGCCTGGGATCGAGTTCCAGGTCGGGCTCCCCGCATGGAGCCTGCCTCTCCCTCTCTCTCTCTGTCTCTCTGATGAATAAATAAATAAAATCTTAAAAAAAATAAAAAAAAAAAGATGTAAAAAAAATTGCAAAAACCTGTAGTTCCCTGGCTCAGACTTAATGTCTAACAGCATTTCATCCCTTTCTAGCTTTTCTGGAAGTACATGTTTGTGTGTTTTTACTTTTGTTTATTTATTCACTTACTTGCTGACTTATTTTTATGTGTGTGTGTTTTTAAAATGAAATTGGGCCAGGGCACCTGGGCGGTGCCGTCTGTCAAGCGTCTGACTCTTGATTTCCACTCAGGTCATGATCTCAGGATGCCAGGATTGAGTCCCACCGGGCTCTGTGCTCAAGGAGGGGTCTGCTTAAGATTCTCTCTCTCCTCCCTCTGCCGCTCATAAATAAATAAATAAATGGAATGGAATGAAATGAAATGGGGCCCACGCCGTCTGCACAGTCTGGGGTCTGGCCGCCTGGTGCCGCCAACCCCAGGCACCATCCGTGGGTACCCCGGCTCTGACGCTGCCCCCAGGTCCACACGCCTTTGTGCGGTGCTCTTGTAACCAATGCTGGGATCCTGTTTCTCCCCAGACCCTCGGATGGTCCAAGAGCTGCCTCTCCGGGTCAAGCCCACGGGTCCCTGGAGAAGTCTCCAGCCCCCGTCCCTTCCAGTGGTGTGCCCTGGGGCCCCCCTGGGGCCCCCCGCCTCCATGCAGCCCCTGGAGAAGGTCCATCTGTGTGGTCTCCAGCTACAGAGCTTCCCTTTGTCAGCACCGCGTCCAGAGAGCCTCCTGCCACCTCCCCTCTTCCCCCCGGGGCTCATGGAGGGGGGGCCCCCCCGGGACTGCCTGTGGCTCCAAAGGAGCTGTGGTCCCTCCTCCTGGCTCAGGGGCCCCGGGGACACCGGCCCTGGCCCGCCCTCTGGTTAGGTTGGGGTTGGAGCCTCCCCAGGGAAGTGTCCTGATCCTGGAGTAATTCTAGGACTCAGGGGAGGCAGCCTCAGGGAGAGGACGAGGTGCGCGAGGGGTCGTCCTGCCAGCGCCGGCCCGTCTGGAGCACCCGGACTGGCCCAGGGGCGGGCGAGCCGGGCCTCGGAGGGAAAGCGCCACCCCGAAGGCTCGGACCGTGATGTGCTGGAAATCCCTCGCGCTGGTCCCGCCGGATTTCCTGGGGTTGGGGTTGGGGTCGGTTCAGGCGGGGGTCCCTGGGCCGCCCCTGCTCAGCCCTCGACAACCACAAACGACGGATCTGAGGGAGGATGCGTGTCGCGGGAACAGAGCGGTTAGAGCAGCGGACATTGAGGACAGCGCGGGACGTGATGCTGCCCGCAGGGTGGGGTCCTGAGGGGCGGGGCCGGTGGCCCCAGTCCGCCTCCCCGCACCCTGGCAGGGCGGTGGAGGGCTCGCCTGGGTCTGGGGGCACAGCTAGGCCAGGGCCCCATCCCCCTGCTTCCCCCGCACGGGCGGAGGCCAGGCTGCCTCGGGGTGCGCCACCCCGGCCCGGACTGCCCGGGGCCTGTGCCTGCCCCTTGCGGCCCCCACGCCCCACGGCCACCCCAGGAGTGACAGGGGTGAGTGCCCACTGCTGCCCGCCCGGCTGGACCCAGTCTGGACGGGACGCCACATGAGCTCGGAGGCGCTGGAACACGGGGCATCTTGCTACTTGGGGACCAGCCGGAGGCCAAACAGGGGGCAACAGCTGGACGCGGCCGGAGCTCGGCCCTTCGTGCCCTGAGAGCAGCGGGGTTGACTGGACCTTCCCACGGAGGACGGAGCCCACAACCCCGTCACTGCTGCCCTTACTACGCCTGTAAGTACCAGAAGGTTCCCTCCAGGGGCCGCATCACAGGTGACGTCGGGCCGTCACGTCCTGTAGTGGACACCGTGTCACAGCTGCGGGGAGAGAGCATTTTCATTTTTAAAGTCACCCAAAGGGGATGCCCGGGGGGCTCAGTCGTTGAGCGCCTCCCTTCTGCCCAGGCCGTACCAGGGGCCCGGGATCGAGTCCCGCGTCAGGCTCCCTGCGTGGAGCCTGCTTCTCCCTCTCTCCCACTCCATCTCCCTGGGTCTCGGCCTCTCTCTGTGTCTCTCAGGAATAAATAAATAAAATCTTAAAAAAAAATAAAATAAAATCACGCAGGGGAGGCAGGCCCGGGGTGGTGAGCCCGCCCCTTCTCCTCTGCACCCATTCCAGGCAGAGCCACCGCCGACTCCATTCCTGGTGCCACCTCAGGAAAGTGGCAGCAAGGTGCCCGGGGAGGGTCCGTACCCAGAAGGGAGGGACGTGGCGCGCGAGGGTTTCGCCCCAGGTCCAGTGGGCTCAGCAGGGACAGGGATGGGGGACACAGGGTCCAGCCCCGGCCAGAACTGGGCCGGGAGGCCCCCAAACTCCCGCGGTCATCCTTCACTCAGATGCCGCCACGCACGTCTGAGGAGCCCACAGGACCCGGGGAGGAGGGGTCGGCACCGTCGCCGAGCAACGCGTGAGCCACTGCCCTGCAGCACGCAGGCGTCCCCTAAAGCAGCCACAAGATATTCCCCAAATTTAGTAAGAAATGTGAGCTGCTTATATAAATTATGTAATAGTCTGAAGAAAACAAAACAGCATTCAAATAAACAGAAAAGTATATCTCGGTCTTGGCTAGGAAGGATCGATATTAAAAATGTGATTCTTTTAGGGCGCCGGGGGTGGGGGGGCGCTCAGGTCATGACCCAGGGTCCCGGGACCCAGTCCCTGGCCGGGCTCCCTGGTCCGTGGAGTCGGCTTCTCCCTCTGCCCCCCTCCCTGCTCCTGCTCTCCCCCTCTCTCTTTAACAAATGAATAAAATCTTTTTAAAAATGCAATTCTTTGTAAAAGGAAGCTATCAAGATAATAAAGTCACACGATGCCTCAGGAAAAAATAAACAGATGTTTGAGGAAAGAGATTGCAGAAGGAAAACAAGATGCTGATGTGGAGTCCGCCAGAAGCGGAAGTACATGAGTCAAGAATGTACCAATAGTCCTACATTTTAAAACTCTAAAATTTTCTAAAACCGGTGAATTGGAATTAGATTAAATTAGACGAACAGGAACAAGACAACAAAGAACCAAGCACCAATCTTGGGTAAGAAAAACAAGCAAAGACCAGGGTGGGGGGTCAGAGGCAGCCCGGGGGGGCCCTGAGCAGGGAGGCAGCCAGGGACAAAAGTGAGATATTGTCCACTCAGCAGAGACGCACCGAAGGCCCGCGGACTCACAGCAGTGGAAAGGAAAAGTCTTGGGAAAAGATCAGGAATATTCTAACCAAAGGGAGTCGGTGCTACTGATACCAGACAAAACAGACTGTGAAATAAATGGGAAGATCACGGTGGACACAGTCCCTAATGATAAAGGCTCAATGTACCAAGACACAATTTATTATTTTTTTTAAGATTTTATTTATTTATTCATGAGACACAGAGAGAGAGAGAGACAGAGAGAGAGAGAGGCAGACACAGGCAGAGGCAGAAGCAGGCTCCATGCAGGGAGCCCCACGCAGGACTCGACCCCGGGCCTCCAGGATCAGGCCCTGAGCTGAAGGCGGCGCTAAACCGCTGAGCCACCCGGGCTGCCCCCAAGACACAATTTAAAATCGGAGCGTGTCTGATAAATTAGCTTCCAAACACACAATTAAAGATCCCTAGCATCCCCCCTCTCGATCACCGGTAGCTCACGGCGATCAAAATCGGCAAGTACACAAAAGAGCACGCTGGTCAGTGGGGACACCTGGTCAGCGGGGACACCTGGTCAGTGGGGACACCGACCACCCTGGCCCGGGGGCTCCAAGAGCCCTGCTTCTGCCGTCAGGGCCACACGCGCATCCCAAGGACACGCGAGCCGCGCACAACAGGTGATCAGTTGCTCAGCACACAAAACTACTAGGTTCAGAGACGGGGAGCCAGGGGGTGAATGAAGTCAGGATGGGGGTGAGCAGCGGTAGCAAGAAGACCCCACAGGCCTGGGGGGCACGAGAACACGCTGCGGCACAGTGTCCTGGGTGGGATAGGAAATCGTAACTGAAACCACACATTCCAAGAACCAAAAGGAAGAAAGTGAAAGCCACCGCCACATGCTGCAGCAGAAGCTGGGGTCCGAGAAACGGAAAGGGTAGGACACCCTACAGAGAAGGAGAAAGGGGAAACCGAGGGGCCAAGTGGTGGCGGCCGACGCAACCCCAGCACCATAGGAAAACAGAAAGGAGACAGGGCACCCGCGTGGCTCAGTCCGGTGAACTTCCAACCCTTGATCTCAGCTCAGCTCTTGATCTCAGGGCCCTCCCCCTGCTCTCTCTCTTTCTCTCTCTCTCCGTCAATTAAATAAATAAAATCTTAAAAAAAAATTTTTTTTAATAATAAGATTTTTAAAAAGAAATGGGAAGGATACACACTTGGGGTACGTATACAGAACATTTCTATAAAGTTCTAGGGATGTGTCCACAAGCGTCACTGCTGGGGAATGAGGCAGGAGTCACCAGCCCCTTTCATTGGTCCTTCCGAGGTTTCTGTCCCACTTCCAAAATAAACAAAACTAGTTTCACTTTCAGGATATGCAAGTGCCTGACACGGGTACACATTCACGTCAAACTCTCGGAGGCCTCCCGGGGGACACGGGATGGAACGCAGTCAGCCCTCAGCGGCCGCCCTAGGTCCCTCACCGTGTGGGGTCCTCCTGCCCTCCCACCCGAGCAGCCCCATGCCCCAGGGACTCGGCGGCCACAAGCTGCTGCCCAGGAGCCCCTGCTCAGTGAGGGGCACTGGGTTATGCTGGATGTGATGGGAAGAAAGGGCTGATTTGGGGGGTGGCCTCAGGGACATCCTCCTCCAGGCCCAGGGGCGGCGCATGGGGGTCGGTGGGGGGGAGGCAGGCACAGAAGCCTGGGCAGGTGGCATTTAGGTCCCAGGCTGGGTGATCATTTGCGGGGCCTCTGAGCAGGGGCAGGGGCTTCCGGCCTCCACACCCCTCCATGGAGTGGCTGAATGTCACAGTAGCCGCGGTGCCACCTTCCTGTGACGACGACGAGCTTTGAGCTTCCTCTGCCCGCCACAGCAAAGCTACTCCTTTGGAACAACCGCCCCGGGTGTAGGCTCACAGGACGGGACGGTCCGCAGGCCAGTCCGCTCGGCGGCCCGCAGAGCTGAAGCGGATGGGCCAGTGAGCAGTGGCAGCGAGCGGACCGAGGGCCAGTGACCCCCTCTCCGTCCACATTAACTGAAGCAGGGCCCAGGTTGGCGAGGCCTGGAAAGCCGGGCCACAGTCCAGGGCACCACAAAGTCCCTAGAGTCCCACAAAGAACGAACACCTCCAGGGCAGCGAAACTTCCACGCGCACCTCCTTGCTCCCACCCTCGATGACTCACGGAGAAAATTTTACCTAAGAACCACCAAAACCATTTGCATGGGACGAAGGAACAGATGGCCACGTCCCCAAGCTTCTCCTGGGGGCCCTACCCTGTGGGAAGGAGCTCACACGGGGGCACCGGCAGCGCACGCAGGTCTGTGGGTGTCCCCACCCACTGCGGGACCCTCAGTGGGGAGAAGCTGCGAGGAGGCCTCCTCCCGGCCAAGGGCTCACAGAGACCGTTTGACCTTTTAACGGTGCCCCCCTCCGCCCAGTCCCGCCTGCAGCCCCTCAGGACCTCCAGGGCCCACTGGCGCCAGCCGCTCCCGCTCTGCGCCTTCACTTGCGCCCCCCCAGGCCCTGCAGGTGCGCACCGCGCAGGTGGGGGAAGCCCACCGACCCGCCCCAAGGGGCATCTGCTCCGCGGGTGGAGAACCTCGGTCTCAGCTTTCCTGGAAAACCGGCCCCTGCTGTTTTCCTGTTACTTCAGAATGAGCGTCTAATGCAGCGTTTTTAATAAAGATACAATAAGGAACTGTCAAGCGAGTCATAAGCGTTTTCTGAGAACTCAGGGCAGTTCCCGAGTCTCCAGAGACTTCCCTGAGCTTAGGGTTTCGTCCTCATTCCTGCAGCCTCCTCCCCGGCCCCGCCCTCCACGCCCGCTGACTTTCCTCTCTGAGCCCAGCACGCAAAGACCAGAGGCCACGGGCAGCCTGGAGCAGCGGTGGGGACGCAGCGCAGGTGAGGGAGCGAGGGACCCGGAGCACAGGTGAGGGAGCGCGCGGGGACCTGGGGCACAGGTGGGGGGGACCCGGGGTGCAGGTGTGGGGAGCACCGGGAAGCAGAGTGCAGGAGAGGGAGTGCGTGTGGTGGACCCAGGGCACAGGTGCGGAGAGCTCGGGGATCCAGGGCGCAGGTGAGAGAGCGCAGGGACGCGGGGCGCAGGTGAGGGTGCGCTCAGAGAGTCAGAGAGCAGGATGCAGATGAGGAGCACGTGCGTTGGGGACCTGGTGGGGTGTTCCTCCGCCGCGGGGCTCCCCGAACTGGGGATGGAGACTCCGGAGCGCTGGGCTGAACTTCACCTGTGGACATTCGGCCGGAGTGTCCCCCCAGAGTCCATGGGCCAGGGGGTTGGGGGAGGAGAGAAGACAGGGGCCGCAAGTCCCTCTCCCCAGGGCACCCTCAGGCTGAGGGTGAGGGGGTCGGCTCCTGCAGACTCACACACATGCGCACACTCACACCCACGATACACACACACTCAGTGACACACACGCACACACACACATACGGCTAAGTCAGAAATATGCCTCCTGAGACTTCTCCAACCCCGGGAGGGATACTGTGCCTGGCAAGCTTGGAGTCAAGCCTGTTGCCCCAGAGCAAATTTTCTGGCAGCCAACCCCCGTTTTTTGTTTTTTTTTTATGATTTCACTTATTTATTCATGAGAGATACAGAGAGAGAGAGAGGCAGAGACACAGGCAGAGGGAGAAGCAGGCTCCGCGCAGGGAGCCCTACGTGGACTCCATCCTGGGTCGCCAGGATCACGCCCTGGGCTGAAGGCCGCGCTAAACCCCTGAGCCCCCCAGGCTGCCCTGCCTGCCCCCCTTCAAGCTCCAGGTCTCCTTTGGTTTGGCAACAATCTCTAAATTCAGTGCATCACCCAGTACTGGTGAATGATCTGCAGCCTGAAAACCACTTTCCAGGCCTGTGGGTAGAGGAACCAGAGCCCCGGGGGAGGCCCTCCTGTCCCTGGGGATTTTGACAGTAAGAATGGGGGACAGATGTGCTTCTGGCCCCAGGGACCAGGGCAGGAGGCTTACTGGGCTAGTGGTGGGGAGGAGGGTTCTTGGAGCAGGTGGCTTGTGAGCCCGGCAGGAGGCAGCCAGGCAGGAGGGAGACGGGACATGCTGGCCTGCGTGGTCCCCTGGCCTAGAGGACTTTACTGCCAGCTGGGGACCCTCCCAGCCACAGCAGCACCCCGGCCTGGGGCATCCCTCCAGCCCCGCTCAGGCTCGGCTGTCCCCTGGACGGAGCTGCAAAAGGCTGGCCAGCCCTGTGTCGTCGTCGTCATTGTCACAGCCACTCGGTATCAACACTGAAGTATGCGCGGCTGTTACCTGAGCCCCCGGCAGCAGGGGAGAAAGTGGCACCAGCGCCCCGTCGGGGTTGCGGGAGGCGAGGACCCCTACGCACCGGCCTGCTGAAGCCCTGGTAGTTTTACGTTTTCCCAAACCGGGACAAGCTGCTGGCAGCAGCGAGCACTTTCCAAATCCTGTCCCTGATCCCGAGTGTGAGTCGCCCCAGAACCTGTGGGTCGCCCTTGGTCAGGGACCCCCGGCTCCGTCGCTCCTGTCTGAGTAGGCAGGGGCCAGCCCCGGGAGAGCACCTGCGCTGTGGAGTTTGTCTGGCCGTCCAGCCCGTGCCCCACACTCGGCCTCTGCCTTCTGGCCTGTCCCTCTCCTTGTCTCGTCCTGGTCTCCCTCCGTCTGGTTTGTCTGCCCTTTGCCGCGTTGGCGGCCAGTGAGAGGGTTCAGGCAGTGGGAGAGTTGCCGCCACAATTACACTTTTGATCCTGAAATATGAATCATTCTTTACGTGTAAGTATGTCCCCAGTAGTGCACGGCATGTGCTACAAGTGACTGATGTGTACCTGGTATCGGTGGAGCTGGGCGCCGGCATCGGGCCTGGCAAGCCCAGAGAGGAGCCTGCTTCACTGGACTGAATTTTCTCCAAAAAATACTCCCTGGTGGCACCCCCGATGCCAGGACACCTGGGCTTGGCTGCTCTTGAATCTAGTGCAGAACGGCGCCCGGGGGTTGGGTCAGCCAGGGGCGGCGGGCAGGGGACCGGCCACCAGTGGGCAGGAAGCGCTCGGCCCAGTGCCTGCAGCTGGCCTCCCCAACTGGGGTCCAGTTCTCGTGCCGGGCGAGGGCTGATCCCCAGACACGGCCGGGGCTGTCCTCTGCCCCCACAGACAAATGAACGGGCAGGGCCAGCACCGCAGGGGCAGCGGCTGGAAACAGCACGTCTGCGTGACCTGCTGCCTTCAGCCCTGTGCCCAGAGTGGCCCTTGTGACTCATGGCTGAGAGTGCAAAGTTCCTGAAGCCCGTCCTGCCTGGACTCAGATAACCTCCGAACCCCACAGCAAAGATGGGATCTCCCAGGGCTGACCGCAGGCAGAGCAGTGTCGTGACAAGGGAGGGGGAACCCTGCCTGGCTCTCTGCTCTGCCCTCTGACCTCTGGACTATCCCAAGGGTGGCCAGCTGAGGGGGGGACTGTCCTCACTGATAAGCCAGGGTTCAGCATTGGCATCCATGCCACGGGCCCAGCTCAGATCTGTGTCTGGCTCCAAAGGGAGGACGTCTGGTCAATGGGAAAAGTCGGGCGGAGCCCGTGACTCGAGATGGGGGATCCAGACTTGAGATTGGGGAGCTGGACTCGGGATGGGGGAGCTGGACTACACATTGGGAAGCTTCCAATCCTCTTGCACATCCTGCCACCCTGAACCCTTGTGGTCTCCCACAGCCCCCCTCGAGTCCAGATCCCTCCCTCCCTAGTCCAGATCCCCCCTCTCTAGTCCAGATCCCCCATCTCAAATCTGGGTCCCCCCTCTAGAGTCTGGATCCCCCCTCTCTAGTCCAGATCCCCCACCTCTAGTCCAGATCCTACATCTCAAGTCCAGATCCCCCCTCTACTACAGCTTTTTAAAAAAAATTTTTTTTTTTTAAGATTTATTTATTTATTCATTCAGAGAGAGAGAGAGAGTAAAAAAAAAAATGTTAAGGGGGCTCCACACCCAACATGAGGCTTGGACTCATGGCCCCGAGATGGCGTTGCAAGCTCTGCTGACCAAGCCAGCCAGGCCGCCCTCGTCCCACTCTTCTCTGGCAGGTTTTCCGGTGCTCCTCTGAGGTGGAACTTTGTGCCCGTGTTTTTCACATGTAGTTCAGGCACTTTACGACTCGTCTGTGGTCCTGGAGGTCTGCACCAAAGCTAGGGTCAGTGCTTCCCTACGCTGGTTTCTCTGCCGTTGGGGCCGACCGCGGGTGTGCAGCTGCCCTTGCTAGGGACTGCTCTAGACCATGGAAGGCCTCCTCGCCCTGAGGTGTCTGGCCTGGATGGGGTAGGAGTGAGGGGGCCAGGCCCCCTTATTCTGAAAGATGTAACCTGACGTCTAGCCCTAGCCTGGCAGGAAGCTGCTGCCTCCCCCACCCTGCCCACTTTCTGGCTGGACTGGGGGTGCCCTGAGCCGCTGTCTCAGTGTGGAGCGCACAGACCGCTCCCAGCCCACATGTGCCCAGTGGGCCTCTCAGTTCTGTTCTGAGGCCCAAGCCCTCCTAGACCGATACCCCAGGGCACCTAGGGTAGGCCCAGGCCCTGATGATTACTCTTGACTCTCCCAGTGACCTGAACATGCTCCAAGGAGGAAACCTGACCCTGAGCACTGCTGGGGATGGGGATGGGGTCACTGGGGGGCTGCTTAGGACAGCCCCAGCCTAGATGACCCACTGCCCACCGCAGTAGAAGATAAGCTCACCCCAGCTCAAGGCCAGGCTCCCTGACATCACCAGCTTGGGCAAGGCCTTGAGCGCGAAGCAGGCCTGTTCACCCAGCCTCCTTCCCCAGGGGTCCTGCTCAGTCATGTGGCTGTTAACCTGCAGCCTGCTCCAGAGACGCCTGGGCCGGTTGTGGTTTGGGCCGACTGTCCTACTCTAGTTGCCAGCAAAGACTCTCACAGCTGGCTGTGCCACCCAGTGCCACAGGGGCTGTGATGGAGGACATGACACCAGGCCAGATGGACACAGTGTGGGGCTGAAAAGGAGTGCAGCCCCGGTGTCCCCTTATCCTAAGTCTGGAGCCAGAGGATTTCGCCGAGAGGCAGGACGTCCCCCTACATAAGGAGAGTGTGAAGGTGCCTATGGGTGAGGGGAGGGCGGTCCAGAGCCTGGGGGAAGGTTCCGAGGAGGTGGGAGGCTTTGGGCAGCGGGAAGAGAAGCCCAGAGCCCATGCCCTGAGCGGGCACAGATTCCAGCCTCCCGCAGAGGACACAACAGAAGACGGCCAGGGGCCGCCTTCACAGAGGTTGCACCCCCAGGGGAGGGTGCCCGGTGGTGCTAGGGAGCCCGTGACACTTCCTGGCTGGGTTTGCGGCCAGGTCATTGTGCACAGGAAAGCAAGCGTACCAAGGGCAGCTCTGACGCCCACTGCAGACGGGTACTGCTTAAGGTGAGGCTGGCATGCTTCCCTCGGCGGGCAGACCGAACACTGAGCGGGAGGGTGCCCGGCCGGGACTGCCTGGGGCTCGGGGCGCCCCGCACCCACCTCCCCCGGGAGGTTGTGCCTGCTTGGGCGGTCACCATCCCCCACGCCCAGCTGCCTCATGTGACAGAGACAACACTCTCTGCCTTTCACTTTCCTTTTGCTCGCCAGCACTCTCCCTGTCAAAGTCCGAGGGGCAGGCCAGCGCGTGTGATGTCAACACACCTTCCCCGAGGTGCCGACTCTCCAGGTCACCCGGCCCGAGTGAGGACCAGAGGGAGGCCGCTCGGGTCCACGGGGACGGACACCTGCTGCGTGCAGAGCATGTTGGAAGCCCAGACCCGGTGTGTGTTCCCGGGCGCGCCTGCGAGTGCACGAGCCTGGCCCTGTCGCCAGTGGAGATCACAGAAGGCCCAACAGGGCGGCCCGACTGGGGGTGGAGAGAGGCACTGAGGCAGGAAATAGCCTCATGAAATAGCCCGACCATGTGTTATTCTCAGTCAAGATTCCAGAAAGTTTACTTGGAATTTGAACCATGACTCTAAGCTTCTTGGGAAGGATAAATACCCACAGCAGTCACGACCACGCGCGTCTCTCCCGCCTTCCCCCTCGGTCCTGAGGTCACAGGTGACCAGGCGGTGGAGATGAACGCACGCCTGGACGAGGGGCGTCCGTGTGCCGGGTGTGCGGGGGCGTCCGCGTGCTGGGTGTGTGGCACACACCAGCCACCAGCGGGGGACTCTGCTGCTCGCTGGCGGCCCAGGCGGCCTTCGGTTCCGGTTTCCGTGCCAACCCTCCACGCCGAGTGGGGGCCCCTGCCCGGTCGCTGGGGTGTGTCCTCACTGGAGCCGGGGTCAGCTGGCAGCTCCCCTGCGCGTCTCCCACCTCCAGCCCCAGGGGCACAGGCCACCTCCTCACCCCGAGACGGGGCGCCCCAACCCATGTGGGATGCCAGAGGGCGCCAGAGGCTGCGCTGAGGATGGGGCGACACGGGCTAATACTCTGCTGACCAGCGGGTCTGTGCCCACCCCCAGGTCCCCCGGTCTCCCGCAGGCTGACGCCGAGGGCTCTGGCAGCGGGACTGGGGAGACCACCCCGACCGGCAAGGGCGTCTGCGCCACTGGGCACCGCGTTGTGTTTCCGATGGAAGGAAAGCTGTTCTGTAACGATACTCAGGGAGAACTTCGGGCAGACCTTATCTGAGGTGCCAGGGAAACCCCAGCGGAGGAAGTTTCGATGAGTCTTTCTAGAACCTTCCACCCATGTAAACAATATTTAGGGTAATGAGCCTTTCGTGCCCGATCCTGCGATTGCTGACAGGGCTGCCACTGGATCGTGTCCCACCGTGACATCCCGCGTCTCTATGTTACTCAGAGCAGGTTCATTCAGGGAGGACCCGGGCGGCTCGTCTCCCCTCGCCAGCACAGTCCAGTTCTAAGGGAAAAGTCGGTTCCAGTCCGTTAACATTCTCGTGGCGCAAGCAGCCTGAAGGGGAGGTGGAGGCCCCGGCCCCCAGGGCGCAGGCAGCTCTGGGCAGCCCCGGGCAGCTCCGGGCGCGGGGTGGCGCCGCCAGCAGGTGGGGCCGGGCCGAGGGCCTGCTGGGGGCCCGGGAGGGGAAGACTCGAACCCCTCGCAGCACCTGCAAGCGGCTTCGAGGGGACTCGGGAGCCGGCCGGAAATCGACCCCGTGTGTCGGTCTGCGGGGTCCCCACCGTCCGGGAGGCCCCGTGAAGGACCTCGAGCCACAACAAGTAACGCTGGACTTTCCACGAAACCTCGAAGCTTTGAAGGAAAACGCAGGGCAACGTAAACGTGTAGAGTCTTTTTATTGCACAAACAATCCGAGAGGAACCGAGGGAGCAGGACCAGGTTGGTCGGGCGGGTGGGCGACGGTTCATTTCTCTGAAACACGAGTCTTAGGGACCCAGGAAAAGTAGGCAGAGTCTGCCAAGGCCCGAAGGACGGGGGACAGGCGTCACCCAGGCACCAGGCCCTGTCGGTGCCCCCGGACAGGCCCAGGGGCGGGTCCCGGGGAGAGGGGCCTAGGCCCCCCCAAAGCGCACCGCAAGGTGAGACCCAGATGCAGAGTCCCGGACATGACAGGACTGTGAGCTCCCTCCTCGCCCGGGGTTTGCAGGGATCGGGTCGGGAGAAAGCCGGGGTCACGCGGTCACTGGGGTGCGTGGGCTGCAGGCTCGGGGCAGGGGACCGAGTGCATCTCCTGGGGCGGCCGTCGCAAAGGACCAGGAGCTGGAGGTTTGTTTTCTCACGGTGATGGAGACCAGAAGCCCAAAATCGGGGTGCGAGTGGAGCCCTGGGCGAGGATGCTTCCTGGGTCTTCCCGCTCCTGCTGGCCCCGGCGCTACTGGGCTTGTGGCCACGCGCCACCCTGCGGCCTTCTCCCCGTGTGTCTCTGTCTCTGTCCAAATTTTCCTCTTCCATAAGGACACCAGTCGTGCTGCAGTCAGTGCTCCAATACGACCTCGTCCCCAGGGATGAGGTCTGCAAGGACCCTGTATCCAAACAAGGTCCCGTTCACAGGCTGTGGGCGGGCATGTCTTCCGGGGGCCACCGTCCACCCCGTGCACACGGGATGGGGGCGAACGGGCAGGCGGGGACCGAGGGTCTCATCTAACAGGCTTCCATGCGCCTGACACCGGGCGACGCGCGAGAGACACGTGAGAGACGGGCCCGGGGACCCAGGGCCCAGGACGTCTTTCCAGCGGTTCTTTCTCGTCACCTGTTCTCTGTTGCTTGCTCTTGTTTCACAAACAGGGCGCGTGTATAACGAGGAGAAGAAAAGCTTCTGGCCTTAAGTTACAACTAGAAACACGGTTAGAAAAGTCAAGCAAGGGGCGCCTGGGTGGCTCTGCGGGTGGAGCGTGGGACTCCTGAGCTCAGCTCAGGTCTCGGGCTCAGAGTCCTGAGTTCCAGTCCCCTGGGGGCTCCCCGTGGGCATGCAGCCTACTTTAACAAGAAAAAAGGATAAAAGAAAAGAAAAAGGAAAAATTCAGCAAAGGACAGGGAGGTGGGGGGAAGACAGCAGCGCCAGCCCCCGCCCAGGCCGCTCCGGAAGGTGACCACGCCTGCTGGGGCCTGCGTGACTCAGCTCCTGGGGGAGCCGCACCCGCAGAAGGGAAGGTTGGGAAGGGAGGCCCCCCCCCCCCAGAAACAGCCCCTGTAGCCTGTTAGACCAACAGAAACTACGGAAACAGGGGCAACCAGGGGCTCGACCGGTTAAGCGTCCGACTCTTGGTTTCAGCTCAGGTCATGACTTGGGGGTCCTGGGATCGAGCCCCGAGTCCAGCTCCCTGCTCCTAACATCCTCTAGGAGGACGGCCCTGCGGGAGTCTTTCGCATTTACCTTCTCTGACCTTCTTGAGACTCTTCCCATCTCAGGTTATAGCTGTTTCACGAGCTGGATCTAGGCGATTTCCTGTCCTCGTGAGGCTCTGCAGGGCAGGGCGGCCTTCTCTCGCTGCTGTGGGTTTTCCCGTAAGATTCCTCCAGGAGCCCCGCCAGGAGCCCCGCCAGGAGCCCCGCCAGGAGCCCGGGGTTGGCTGGTGGGGTGGAGATGGGGGGGGGCAGGCCCTCCTGGGGGTCAGGGGTCAGGGCTCAGGGGTCCAGGAGCTCCGCTCAGGGGCAGACAATGGGCAGGCTCTGTGGCCTTGGCTCGCCCGGGGGTTCTCCCTCCCAGCGCGACACCCCCTCCTGGGGTCTGGAGTGGGCCTGGCCACAGGGGCCCCAAGTGCCTGGAGGCCCCTTAACCCGACTGCCCTCTGCCCCCAGCTCTCATGCTCCACCCCCCAGACCCGGACTGGAGACAAACAGTGGAGCTCAGACCAGAGGGTCCCAAGTGCACGACTTTATGAAACAGGCAAAGCTACGGAGACAGCAGGAAGGCCAGGGGGTCGGGGTCAGGGGCTGGGGGATGGGGAGCAACAGGTGGACTCAGGGTTTTAGGACAGCTCTGTATGGGACCTGATGATGGTGCAAGTCAGCATGCATCTGTCCAAACTCCCCTGGCGTTCCACACAGGAGCGAGCCCTGGGGTCCACCACAGCGTGTGGACGCTGGCCCGTGGCTTGCGAGGACCGCGCCCCCCAACACGTCCACTCTGCACTTCCTGCCAATTTCTCTGTGAATCTAAAACTGCTCAAAGACAAAACAAAGACTCTATTCCTATATTTTTATTACTATTTTTTTAATTGAAAAGTCAACAAAAGGTCTGGCAAGCAATTTTAAAATACTTTTAAAATAGGGGTGACCGGCTGGTTCAGTGGGTGGAGCAGCGATTCTTGGTCTCGGGGTTGTGAGTTTGAGCATGGCCACGTTGGGTGCAGAGATGACTTAAAAACAAAATCTTAAAAAAAAAAAAAAAAAAAAAAAATCTTGGGCAGCCCGGGTGGCGCAGGGGTTTAGTGCTGCCTTCAGTCCAGGGTGTGATCCTGGAGACCCGGGAGCGAGTCCCGTGTCGGGCTCCCTGCATGGAGCCTGATTCTCCCTCTGCCTGTGTCTGCCTCGCTCTCTCTCCCTCTGTGTCTAATAAATAAAATCTTTAAAGAAAATAAATAGTTTAAACTAAGCAGAAAAAATGTCATATAATGGAGGCCGAGAGAGTGATGGAAGCCACAGTAGGCGTCTGCCTGAGAGGAAAGGGAAGGCCACTGCACGAGGCCCACAGGAGAGCTTCTCTTCTTGAGAAGAGCAGGTCCCCAAGGGGGGGCCTGAGAACCAAGCAGGGGCACCCCGCTGCGGAAAGTGTGAGGGTGAGGAAGGCAGGGGCAGCCAAGGTGGTCTTGGGATGGTGTCGGATCGCAGGTGGGCATGACCTGGTTCCACGGGAACACGATTCAGGCCAGTTTTGCACATTTTATTATAATTATGACCATGTCAGCAGGGCTCTCTCCCAGAGACTTCCCTCCTGGCTTGTCCGTGTTTCTGGTTTGTCGTCAGCAGCCAGCACCACCTGTGTGTGTGTGTGTGTGTGTGTGTGTTAAGATTTTTATTTATTAGAGACACAGAAAGAGAGAGAGAGAGAGACACACACACACACACACACACACACACACACACACACACACAGTCAGAGGGAGGAGCAGGCTCCATGCAGGGAGCCTGACATGGGACTCGATCCCAGGTCTCCGGGATCACGCCTTGGGCTGAAGGCGGTTCTATACCGCTGAGCCCCCCGGGCTGCCCATCACCACGTGTGTTATGAAGGTACAGAGAAGGTGCAGGGGAAGGTGCAGGGCAGCGGCTCTGGCATCTGGGCACAGCTGGTGGGGAGCAGCCCAGGACCCCTGTCTGTGCCTGGCCAGGCTGCAGCCCAGGAGAACTCTGACCCCGTGGCTTTCTTTCCTCCAGGGAGTGTCCCAAGAACCAGTGAGGAGGACGCAGGACCCCTGACACTTGCCAACCTGTCCTGCTAGCCATGCTGACCTTGACAATCCCCCTTCTGGCTCTCCCCCTGCTCTGGACCACCCTCCCGGCCACCTCCCTCAGTGTTCAGAGTGGAGGTAAGTCTCAGGATCCCACCCTGTCTGCTGGGGGGCCCAGCGAGGGGGCAGGGGAGGCCGAGGCAGGGGTGAGAGGAGCAGATCCACGCCCAGGTGGGGCCCAGGCCCCGGGAGTGACCATGATCCCGAGGTGAGGGGCTGGCCCAGGTGAGAGGATGAGCCAAGTCCCCCCGCGATGGCAGACAGCGGGTCCCCAGTGCAGCGCCCTGTGATGACTGGCACAACACTTACGGGGTTGGCTAAGAACACGTCCAGGTTCTACGGGAAAGAGGGGTCCCGGCCCGTCAGTGACAACGCAAAGGCCAGGGGAGGGGAAGGAGGCCAAGTCTGAGCATCCTCTCTGCTCTGTTCCCGATCCACCCTCGGACCAGCAGGTCCCACATCACCGGGGAGCTTGTTAGAAATCAGACTCTCGGGCCAGGCTCGGCCCTGCAGGACCAGGGCACACGGGTCCCACAGGACTTCCAGCCGGTCCCCTGCACACGGCTCTGGGACAGGGCAGCGCCGTGGAATCACCCCAGGGGCTCCTCAAAGCTGCGGGCCGGGCGTACCCCAGTGGAATAGAATCACGGGGGAGGGAGCTTCTGGAGCTACTGTGGCAGGTCTGGGGGGGCCACGCTGGGTCATTGGCATGGGGTTGGCAGGAGCCAGGGAGCGCAGAGCCCCTCCTCCTGGGAGCCCAAGGCCAGCCAGGGGGTCCCTGGGCAATGGGCAGGTGACGGCAGCCCGACGGGGCCTCCGGTGCGCCACCGTCCGCGGGGCTCTGCCCCTCACCCACCGGGCTGGGGAGCCAGTCCCAAGCAGGGCCCTGCCAGGGTCCTTCCTTGCAGAGCCGGGGGCCCTGGGGCCACGGGGACCACGAGGGTGTGAGTTGGCACAGCGGCCCCGTGGGGACGCACAACCTCCCTTGTTTCTGTGTTGTTTTCTCCCTTGAGACACACGTGCTGATGGGTCCGATCGATGTGTGAGTAGCTTCACGGGGCTCTCTGCCACCCTGAGCAGGGCCCCTGCGTCCCCGGGGGTGTCGGGTCCTCACTGCCCCTCCCTCGGCCCCGGGAGGGTCGGTGAACGTCCTGAGGCCCAGCAGTGCCCCCCGTGTGACCTGCCCCCCCCCCCCCCCCCCCCCCCGCACACAGATTGGGACAACCCCAGCTGCACCAAAGGCGTGGTTTCCGTGTCCAGAGGGGAGCGTGCCGTGATGGCCTGCAACATCTCCAACGACTTCCGGGGCGTCATCATCTA
Source organism: Vulpes vulpes (assembly GCF_048418805.1). NCBI lineage: Eukaryota > Metazoa > Chordata > Mammalia > Carnivora > Canidae > Vulpes > Vulpes vulpes. The sequence goes on from NC_132781.1 coordinate 661,056, forward strand.
CCTGGGTGACCACAGGAAGGGCCAGACCCTCTTCCGCGTCAGGCGTCCAGGATACTTCAGGACGGCCGGGTGGCAGCTCCACGTCCAGGGAGGCTCGGCGCAGCTGGTGATCGACCATGCGAATGACACCCAGGCGGGGTGCTACACGTGGCATCTCCACGGCCGGCAGAGAAATGTCAGAGTCACCATGCTGAACGTCTCAGGTGAGGGGCGGCGCGATCCCCCACCCCACCTGAGGACTGGGGAGGGGCAGCACGGTGTGGGCAGGGGACAATCCTTCCCCCCCGCCCCCCATGCCCGGAAGCGCCCCGGCCCTCGGGATGGGGCCCAGCAAGGGCAGGCCTGGGTTCCAACAAAGAGAATGAAATAAGCCGAGCCTCCGCTCCTCAAGGGGCCTGGCACCTGTGCCACAAGGGGCTCAGTCTGGGGGCTGCATGGTCCAGGGAGGAGGCGGGGCCCATGCACCTCTCTCCCCCTGCCCCCCAAACCTCCTCCCACACACCCGAAATGCCAGTGCTCCCCGAGGCCCCTGCGGGGTTGTTCGGCCTTCCTGTGCGCACCCAGAGGCCCCGTGATCCCTCAGCTTCTCCAGCTGGCCCTGAGCTGCCCCAGCCTTGCCCTGGACGCTGTCCGCCCCCAGAGCCAGTGTCTCCTGACCCGGACCTCCCCTTCGACCAATGCACACCCATCCACTGCCTCCACTCGTTCTCACTTCCGTCACTTGGAGTAATGTCTGCCCCCGCACCCCCTCCAGGACACTGCTCAGACCCACAGAGGACCGCACCCCTCCACCCAGTCCAGTCCCAGCCACCCTGAGCTGTGGGAGGGCAGGGGCAAGGGGCGCTGAGGACGGGGCCCTGGCCTGACTCAGAGAGCCCTCTGTGGACTCCTGTTGTCCTGGTCTCACGTGACACTTGGGTCTGGGGGGGTGCATCAGAGGCAGAGCCCCAAGATCTGAAGGAGACAAGACATCTGCTCCTCGCTTCTTCGCGCGGTAGGTGCTTTTCCTTACCCTTAGGTGCCCCCAGGAAGCCCCTCAGGTGCCCCCAGGCTGTCCCCACCCTCTGTGCCTGGCACCCATCCATCCTGCCCGGGGCTGGGGTCATGCCTCCCCTCAAGGGTGCACTCCTTGTGGGTGACTGAATGATGTCCCCCCATCCCGCCTCCCACAGACCCGGACATGGACACGCCACACCTCCCCAGGGCCAGAGACCAGCTCAACGTGGTCGTTGTGGTCATTAGCGTCATTGTCTTCCTGGGTCTCCTGCTGGTCAGCATGTCCGCCTGCACCCAAAGCATATGTCCCCGCCCCTATGCCTTCTGGAAGTACGAGGCCCCCCTCATCTGACACCCTGCTCCTCTGGAGGCTGGTGGGAGTAGAGGTCACCCCAGGCTGCAGGTGCCACGTGGAGCAGAGAGCACACGCCCGTCGGTCCAAGGACCCCAGGTGCTGTGGCAGGTGCCTACCCCAGCCAGGCCCTCCGGGTCCCCAGAGCACTGGCTTTGTGGCAGGACGCCCTGGAGGACACACAGAAGCTGGGCTTCCTGCTCCTTCCAGGAGACCGCGTCCCGAGGGTGCATCTGCGTGTATGTGAGCACGTGTGGCCTGCACGGTCCTGAGTGTCTGCGCCACAGATCGCTGACTCTGAGCGGAGGAGTGAGGCCCTGTGAGGAGGGTGACCAGCGGGCCTGAAACCCAGAACCGGCCCCAGGAGCCCTGCCCGACCCTGAGGCCACCAGCCCCTTCCGTTCCCCCCCTCCTGGCAGGGAGCCTGCTTCTTCCTCTGCCTGGGTCTCTGCTTCTGTGAGTCTCTCATGAATAAATAAAATCATTTTTAAAAACTAAAAATAAGATCTTTGATAATCGGGGATCCCTGGGTGGCGCAGCGGTTTAGCGCCTGCCTTTGGCCCAGGGCGCGATCCTGGAGACCCGGGATCGAATCCCACGTCGGGCTCCCGGTGCATGGAGCCTGCTTCTCCCTCTGCCTGTGTCTCTGCCTCTCTCTCTCTCTCTCTCTCTCTCTCTGTGACTATCATAAATAATAAATAAAAATTAAAAAAAAAAAAGATCTTTGATAATCTGAGAATCCATAACCCTAATCCTTACGATGAGTAAAATAGACCAATCGAGAAACCATCAAATGACCTGGGAAATACACACTTTTTAGGTGGGGAAAAACACAGAAAACTAAAAGATGGTGCTTCCTGTCTTAAAACACTAAAAATGCCTAAAGCATCCAAAAGATGCCTGGTGCCTCCCCTGTGGCCTGGACCCACAGGGAAGTCCAGGGTCTGGGTCTGTTTTAATCTCTTGCTTGCTGCTTGTATGTTCACGGGATTCTCTAAGGAGGTGGAGTTCGGGGCCTCACAGTGGCCCCCAGGACCCTCGCGGATCCCCAGCCCGCCCCGGCTTCGGCCCGCCCCGCCCTCCAGGGCCCCGCCCCCAGCCCCACCTGGGCCCCGCCCTCCAGGACCCCTCCCTCCCGTCATCCAGGCCCCGCCCCCAGGCCCACCTGGGCCCCGCCCTCCAGGGCCCCGCCCCCTCTAGGGCAGGGGTCACTGAATGGCAGGCCAGAATTCCCGGCATCAATGAGCTTCAGCAGAAAGTCAACCAGAGAAGGACACACATTATATGGCCTCATTCATTTGGGGAATATAAATAATAGTGAAAGGGAATAGAAGGGAAGGGAGAAAAAATGGGTAGGAAATACCAGAAAGGGAGACAGAACGTAGAGACTCCTAACTCTGGGAAACGAACTGGGGGTGGTGGAAGGGGAGGAGGGCGGGGGTGGGGGTGACTGGGTGACGGGCAGTTGAGGGGGGCACTTGACCGGATGAGCACTGGGTGTTATTCTGTATGTTGGCAAATTGAACACCAAAAAAAAATAAATTTATTATTAAAAAAAAAAAAAGAAAGTGACCCAGGGCATCTGGAGCCTGACCCCCCACCCAGGGACCTCCTTGGCCTTCTCCCGGCCCTGTCCCGGCCCAGGCCTGTGGAGACATGGCAGGAGTGGCGGAGCAGGACAAATGGTCACCCAGTGGGCGCTCAGAAGGACAGTGCAGAGGGACAGGAGGGGACGAGGGCAGGCCCAGCCAGCCTGGCCCTCAGCACCTCCCCTTGCCCACCGGACCGCCTCCAGGAAGGCCTCCGGTCACCGCCTCCTGCTGCGGCTTTGGGGGTGGTGCCTCCCAGGTGGTGGCACACATCTGAGTGCTGCAGACAGGAAGAGTCTCGGCCAGGCAGCGAGAGAGCTGGTGGTGGCTGGTGGTGGCGGGATGGCGGTGAGCAGGGCTCCAGAGCTCCCACTGCTCCCTGGGCTCCTCACACTCCCCTGTATGCTGCTCCGGGCTCTGGCCATCCCAGGTAAGCCCTGCCCAGGCCCAGCACCCCCGCCACTGCGCACCCCGAAGTGGGCTCACAGCCTCACCGGGAGGGTGCTCCTTCCTGGGAAGGGGGTGGTCTGGGGGTGCTGAGCAGGACCTCCCCCGGGGCAGCCGCCCGGCCCCCCGCCCCCGCCCGTGACTGATGTCTGAGGCATCACCCCCCGCTCTGGTCTGTCTTTACCGAAACATCTTTTCCATAATTAGCAGGGATGCCTGGGATCTGAGAGAGTTGGGTCTGTTGGTTTGCTTTTTAAAACATATATTCGAGCAAAGTTCTGCAAGAAGGTGCAAAGCTCAGTCACACGAGGCAGGGTGGGGTGCAAGAGGCCTGGGCCGGGACAGGGCCGGGAGAAGGCCAAGGAGGTCCCTGGGTGGGGGTCAGGCTCCAGATGCCCTGGGTCCCCTGGGTCACTTTCTGCTGAAACTGATTGACGATTCTGATTGAATCCTGATGGGTTCAGTAGAAGGGGAGAGAGAGAGAGAGAGAAAGAGAGAGAGAGAGAGAGAGGGAGAGGAAAGTAGAAGCTCTAGAATTCAGTTTGCAGAGAAGCTGATGTTTGGGTCACATTAAAGAAGACTCACAGGTGCACCTGGAGGCTGGTCCTGCCAGGCCTCGGCTGGGCAGATGGGGACACTTGTGGGCGCCCCTCAGACAAGCCCCAGCTCTCGGTGCCCGGGGAGGCACCGACACAGGAAGAGAGGGCACTGCCCCCGGCCATCCCGGGCACTGCCAGCCGGGAGGGGGGAGGCCGACGGGGCGCCCAGTGAGGAGCCGCAGCCTGAACTTGCCCCGAGCCCCGGTGAGGGGAGGGTCGCAGGAGCCCTGCCCCGGGCACCTCTGTCCCTCCAGCCACCACCCATGCGCGGAGGAGGGTCCCTACCCCTTGGGGCCACTGGGCAGGTGACAGCAGGGGGTCCTTCCTGCAGAGGTGTGGCAGTCGCCCCACTACATGGTGGCCCCGGAGGGGAGCTCTGTCAACATCACCTGCTCCGCCAGTGGGGTCCTGTTGGGGGTGTACCTGAGGCGCAGCTGGCCGGAGCCTACCAACGTGATTTACTACGAAGACGAGAAGGAGCCCACGGTAGACGAGCGGTTTCGGGGTCGCATTGCCTTCTCGGGGCTGCAGCGCAACCTGACGGTCACCGTGCGCGGCCTGCGGCTGCCTGACAATGGCGTCTACGTGTGCCAGGCCGTCACGATGGACGCCGAAGTCCAGGGCTCTGGCACCTTGCTGGTGGTGACAGGTAGGGGATGCCCTGTGCCCGCCCGCGCACACTCCGAAGCGTCCTCCCTGCCGGCTTGAGTCCTTCATTCCAGCTGCGCCCTCGGCCTCCGGGAGGCTGCCCGGATTGCTCATCCCGCCGTGGCAGAGCCCCTCCGTGACCCAGGAGGCTCTCAGGGAGTCCACCCCCGGCCACAGGCCGCGCTCCCCTCCTTCTTCACAGACGAAGCGGCGGGCACGTACCAGGAGACTCGGCTGGTCTCTGCCGTCTGTCCGGTCCTGGCTATAAGCTTCTTCCTCGTCGGGCTGGGGACAGGGGCCGTGTGCGCGCTGAGGACGCAGGTCGGTGGGGACCCCCAGGTTTCACCCGTGTCCCCGTAAGCCAGCTCCTCTATGGGCGGGAAGGAGAGGGGTGAGGCCAGGGTCCCAGTGGGGAGGGAAACCCAAGAAGGAGCCAGGAGCACCCGGAGCAGGGATGGGCGCAGCCCAGGAGGATGGGCCCCGTGAGAGGAGGGGCCAGGGAGGCGTGCAAGGGCGCCTGAGCACCGTGTGCACATGGGATGTGAGTCCCGGGTGGGAGCAGGTGGGAGCAGGTGTGAAAGTGCACGGGGGAGGGGTGACGGCCGCGGTCTGGCCTGCCCGGGCACCCAGCTCTGTAGTGGACCCGCCTTTGCCCAGCTCCTCACACCCCTGAGACCTTGCAGCCCCTGCAGCCCCCCTCACCCCCGCCTCCCTCCACTGCCCCCTGGGCTCTGCTCCCAAGCCAGTCCCTGCCCCGCGGGGGGCAGCCCAGGGGAACCCGGGAAACCTTGTGAGCTGGCCTCACCCAGGCCTCGATGCCCAGCGGCATTTGGAGGAGGAAATCAAGATGCTTCCGAAGGGGGAGTGCGCTGAGGAGGGCGTCCCGAGGGAGCTGGCCCCCTACAAAGGGCACAGGCTTTATGTTTCAGGTCAAGAAACTCTGCTGCAGGAAGGATAAGAGCTCAGTCTCTGTGGTGTACGAGGACATGTCCTACAGCTGCGGAAACAGGATGCCGACCCCCAACGAGTACCAGTGAGCCCGGCAGGCCCCCCAGCCCTCGCTCTGCTCATACCTCTGGCCAGGGCCGCCTGACCCAGCGGGACCACACTGGCAGCTCCCTGCGGCCATCAGGCCTTGGCACCTCCTCCAGGAACCCTTCCTTGCCTGCATCCTGCCTGCATCCTGCCCTGCTGCTAGGGAGGAAGCCTCTGTGGCTGCCCTTCCCTGGCGAGGCAGGAGGGGCTTCTCTAGGGTGGGCTTGGGCCCAGGGCCTGGTGGAGAGGCCAGAGGGAGGGGAGGCCGTCTCTGGTGCAGGCTTGCCACAAATAAAGTGCTTCTCTTCTCCCCTTTCTGCCTCCATCACCGATTTCTCAAGCAGCTCAGAGCTGAGGAAGGGGAGGGCTTGCCTGACTCCTCCCCAAACATCTGGTAGGACATCCTCCTCTGGAGACCCTGGAGGAGGGAGAGGGGCAGGGGGCGCTCCCCACTCCAGGCCCCAGGGCCCTATAGGGCGAATGGACCAGAGCCCTGGCCCTCCCCTCAGCACCCCTCAGGCCCTCCCCCTGCCTCACCTGCCTCCACCACAGAATAAGCTGGGGGTCAGCCGGGAGCCCCTCCCTGAGGGTGCCCGTGCCCGATGGGGGGCAGTGGAACCTTGGCAGCTGTGCCCGCCGTCCAGGTGGGAGATAAGGCACCCCTGGGGGGTGTAAGCCGCGCTGTGTCCTCCTAGACTCTGGGCAGAGGAAGAGCTGGCGAGCTGCCCACCCCGCCTGTCCTGCACCCTCGACTCTCCCATCAAAGCCGCAGAGACAAAACTAATACAATTGACTATGTGGAAGCTCTAAACCCTCGCTCTTCAACACTACAGACAAAGGGGCGCTGGGTGGCTCCTCGGCCTGGGGCTCCTGGTTTCCACAGGGGTCCTGATCTCAGAATCCTGAGTCCTACCCCCCGGGGGGGCTCCCTCCCATCCCACTCTTCCCGCTCCCCTGCTGCTGCCACACGCACAAGCAGCACACATGCGCGCACACACACACACGTCGGTGTTTATAAAGCACAGGTGGGCATTTGTGGTTGTTTAGGTCCACAGCTTCAGCCCGGTGAGGAGTGGGGCAAGGGTGGAGGCACCTGGGAGCTGAGATTTGGGGGCAGTGTGAAGGCTTGGACTTCCTCACCTCTGCAGAACTAATGGCCTGAGACCACAGAAGCTGGAAGCAAGGACCCTGACTGTAAGAAGCAACACTTGAAGAAACAGCCCCCATGCCCAGGCCACAGATGGGGAGCGGGGGAGCTTTGAGACTTGGAGAAACAGGTGTCTGAGTGCAGCGGAGAACAGTGGAAACACGCACCACAGGGCATTGAGTCCTACACTGGCCTCCAAAGCCAGAGAATGGCCACTGCTCCCCCACGAAAGCTAAGGTCCCAGCACAGGCGCTGGCCAGGGACGGCAGCCAACAGGGAGGAGGCTGGCTCGGCAGGAGGAGCATCTTGAGGGGTGGAGTCCCAGCCTGCCCACGGGTCACCCCTCCCCACTCCAGGTTGGCCTGCCCCTCAACCCTGGACCTGACCCCCCGGGAGACTCATAGCCTGACACCATGCATCATTAGGAGACAGCCAGCCACCTGGACCACGGCCATCTCTGGGGACAGAGCCAAACAACACCAGAATCAAGGCCAGAATAATAGAGACCAGGCAGGACAGTCATCAAAACATCCATTTGGGAAGGTCAGGAATAAAACCGTGATTGTTGACCCAAGAAATAACAGATGGAATGAGCAGCAGCAGAGGGAGGGGAGATCCATCAGGAAATCTCCCGGACGGAGAAGAGAAGGAAAGAAGCTCTCAGAGACACAGGCAGTAGAGGAGAAACTTAGCCAAGGAAGGCTGAGAAAGGCAGACAGGGTGTCGAGCGCCCTGGGACTCCCAGGGAGGGGCCGCAGACAGCCCGCTCGCAGAGGGAGAAGGCAGCCTGCACCCCCGCATTCCAGGGGCAAGCAAGAAATCCCAGATCTCGGGGGACATCAGATTTCTCACAGCCAACTCTGAATTCAAGAAGACAATGGAATACTGCCCTTGACTCTCGAAGGAAGTAACTTGTCCTTGGAACGTTATCGTCTCAGTGTAAGAATGTATTAAAGACCTTCTCAGGCACATAAGGCCTTAAGACACTCTGCTAAGAGTCGACTTTGGAATCACTCTTGGAGGCGGTGTTCAAATAAAAGAGATCCAAATACAGGAGACATCACGTGAGAAAAAACCCCACAAATAACGAGAGCATTTACTTCCATCCAAAAAGCAATGACTAAAGAAAATAAACATACAATCTACAATCTGTGTGCAGTCTGCATAATCATCGAGAACTAAAATTGTAGATGAAACTAGCACCTCAGAGACCGGGAGGGTGGAGGCCAGGGCAATGAGAACACGCTGAGACATTTACCTCGTCAGAAGGAAGACGCAGATGAAGATAAGGTTAAGAAATCACTCTGGGTAGGTGAACAGGAAGTGGGCCCAGGGGCAGCCACCACGAGATTCTAAGCAGAACATACGACATAACCAGCAGAGAGCTGCCCAGGGGAAATGGAGAAAAAAATAAATGCAAAGAATTGTGCAGTGAACAAAAAATATGAAATGGGGTGACAAAATTAACTAATTTAACAGCAAGTACAATTAGTCCTAATACCAGGAATTACAACTGCAGTAAGTACACAATAAATGTAAATGGGTCAAACTCACCAATTAAAAGGTAGTGTCGGGGATCCCTGGGTGGCGCAGCGGTTTGGCGCCTGCCTTTGGCCCAGGGCGCGATCCTGGAGACCCGGGATCGAATCCCACGTCGGGCTCCCGGTGCATGGAGCCTGCTTCTCCCTCTGCCTATGTCTCTGCCTCTCTCTCTCTCTCTCTCTGTGTGATTATCATAAATAAATAAAAAAATTTAAAAAAATAAAAAAAATAAAAAATAAATAAAAGGTAGTGTCGGGCGGCCCGGGTGGCCCAGCGGTTTAGTGCCTCCTTCAGCCCGGGGCCTGATCCTGGAGACCTGGGATCGAGTCCCACGTCGGCCTCCCTGCATGAAGCCTGCTTCTACTTCTGTCTGTGTCTCTGCCTCAATCTCTCTCTCTCTCTCTCTCTCTCTCTCTCTCTCTCTCCCTGTGTGTCTGTCATGAATAAATAAATAAAATTAAAAAAAAATAAATAATAAAATAAAATAATAAAAGTAGTGTCATACTGGGTTTAAAAGGAAAGATTTGAGGGATCCCTGGGTGGTGCAGCGGTTTGGCGCCTGCCTTTGGCTCAGGGCGCGATCCTGGAGACCCGGGATCGAATCCCACGTCGGGCTCCCGGTGCATGGAGCCTGCTTCTCCCTCTGCCTGTGTCTCTGCTTCTCTCTCTATCTCTCCGTGACTATCATAAATAAAAAAAAATTAAAAAAAAAAAAAAAGGAAAGATTTGGGATGCCTGGGTGGCTCAGTGGTTTAGCACCTGCCTTTGGCCCAGGGCATGATCCTGGAGTTCTGGGATCGAGTCCCACATCAAGCTCTCTGCATGGAGCCTGATTCTCCCTCTGCCTATGTCTCTGCCTCTCTCTGTGTCTCTCATGAATAAATAAGTAAAATCTTTAAAAAAGAAATAAAAAAGGAAAGATTCAACTACATATGGTTTGCAGGAAATAACACTTTTTAAAAAAAAATATTTTATTTATTTATTCCTGAGAGACACACAGAGAGAGGCAGAGACACAGAGGGAGAAGCAGGCTCCCTGAGGGGATCCCCATGAGGGACTCGATCCTGGGACCCTGGGATCACTCCCTGAGCTGAAGGCAGACACTCAACCGCTAAGCCACCCAGGTGCCCGAGATAACACTTTAAACAAAAGGACATCAATAGGTTGGACACAAAAGGGTGGAGAGCATAAAAAGCAAGCATGAACCAAAAGAAAACTGGAGTTATCAGTCCTATTTTCTGACAAAATAGAAATACTGGTAAAAGCAACAATAGGACAAAAATACAGAACCAATGCAAATACATATGAACCTAAAAACAAGCAGGTAAAATATGTAAAGCCAGGAATGACAGGGGCCCTGGGAGACACTGATAAATGAACCATCTCAATCTGGGGTCTTGATGCATGTGCCCCTTTAGATCTGAATCACGCCTGTGATCAATATGGAATTCCACACTCATCAAACAGAAACCACAGGTGAAACTTTTTTTTTTAATTTTTTTTTTTTATTTATTTATCATAGTCACAGAGACAGAGAGAGAGAGAGGCAAAGACATAGGCAGAGGGAGAAGCAGGCTCCATGCACCGGGAGCCCCCACGTGGGATTCGATCCCGGGTCTCCAGGATCGCGCCCTGGGCTAAAGGCAGGCGCTAAACCGCTGCGCCACCCAGGGATCCCTGAAACTTATTTTTTTTAGTAATCATTTACTGTCATCAGGTTCTGAGCAAAAACAGAAACAGAATGAGGTCTACAGGCCCGACAGACACGCCACCTACATGAATTACAAACACACACTCACAAAGTAGGAGTGTTCGGTTTACCTTAGCTAGATGCGTAGGATGGTGCACGTGAAACTCGAGAGGCCACAGTGGGAGAGCGTGGAGGGGGCGGGGGCAGGACAGGAGAGTGCGCCCCTGGGGAGCTCAGCCCTGCACACAGTCTGGAGGGGCCCCTATCAGGGCCCAGCCTGGGGCCCTGTGGCCACATCCCTGCGCCACACCCAAGTCCTCCCTCTTGCCCCCTGCATCCTGCGTGTGGTTCGGACACAGCCCTACAGATGGTCCTGGATAAATTCAGGAAACAGGGCCGCATCGGTGCTCCCAGAGAAAAGCAGCAAGGTCAGCCCGGGGGAGCCTGAGCCTGCGCAGACGGAGAGGGACCCCTTCCAGAACCACACAGAATCACAGGCAGAAATCAGGCACAAAAGCGAATATTCGGAACAAGAAAAGAAATCACACATTTCAGAAATCATCCAAAACACCCAGGAAATAACTTTAAACCAGTGGACACCACAACCATTCTGTTTCTGGCCACGTAATTTGGCTGCCTGCGCTCTGGCCTCCTCCTCGGGTGACCAGGAGTCTGTGAGGCCGTTTCCTAGGGGGAGCGCAGAGCTTAAATGCACAGCTCGGCCCGGGGGGGCTTGGCTAGCTGAGCACGCGTGGAGCACGAGCCTTGCTCGCTGCACACACCGGGGTTCCGGGAAATTCTACTTTTCAAAACTCTTATCAAAAAAGAATCAAAGGGGGATGACACAGTTCTAATCGTGCTGGGCCCATCACGCAGCGTCATCCTGGAGGTGAAAACGTGTTTTGACCCGCGTGGGTGAGCACCCAGATTTCACCCCAACGTCCCACTCCATAGGCCTCACCCGGCGCCTAGGCCAGCACGGCCGCGCCCTGGAGGACACGGCACCTCTCAGACCCGGATGAGGGGCATGAGGCCGCGGAGCAGCCCCGGGGGCAGTGCGCGTGCCTGGAAGGAATCGTTATTCCTTCCTGCGGCTGCTGTGACACGTTCCTACCAATGTGGTGGCTTAAAATAACGAACATCTGTTTTCTCACAATTCTGGAAGCCAGAAGTTCAAAATCAGAGCAGGGCTGGATCCTCCTGGGGGGTCTGAGGGAGCGTCTGCCCAGGCGTCTCACTGCTGCTGGCGGCGGCCGGCGATATGCGTCCTTGGCCTACGGCCTCTGTCGCCGCGCGGACTTCTCCCGGGCACCACTTGTGTCCACATTTCTCTCCTCTCACGAGGACGCCGTCCGGTCATACTGGATTTAGAACCCGAAGGCCTCATCCTAACTCGAGGGTCTGCAAAGACCCAAATCTCCCGATAAAGTCCCACTCCCGTCCTATGTTGGCACAGGGGGGGCACCACTCACCCCAGGATACCATCCCCCTCCCAAAAGGTAGCAGAGACCTCTTCACTCTTGGGGAGACAGCACGCCCATAAGTAGACCCCACTGAAGCCCAACAACGAACGCCCCCCAGCCAGGCCCCAGGGGTGCTCCAGGCCAACCCACGGCCGCCTGTCCGCCAGCACAGGACACAGGGGTCCCCACACTGCGCTGAGAACGTCCGTAGCCAGGGCTGCAGCACACCTGACCGAGCAGGAGCTGCACACACCCCAGGAGCCGCCCGGGGCCACCCGCTGCGGCGGCCTCTAGAGACGCTGCCCCACCCACGGCTCTGGGTGCCGCGAGGTGCGGTGGTCATTTCTGCCCCTGGAGGTGGGGGGGCCCCGGGGCTGAGAGGCAGCGCTCATCCTGGGTTACAGGCTCCACTTAGGCCCTCACCCCGATGTCCCCAAGCTTCCCTGAGGGTCTCTGCAGGCCCCTTGGGCTGACCCTCACTGTCGGGGTGTGCAGGCCTGCCCTGCCAGGCGCCAGATTGGCTGTGGGGTTAGGTCGGGCCCCTTGGGGGCAAGGACAGTGGGTGAGAGCTGGAGGCACATGCTGGGCCATGCCCGATGGATGACCCTATGGCTGAGACCACTTTGGGGTTCCAGACACGGAACCAGGGGCAGGTGCTTGTTCTCTGCATGAGCGGGTTTTACGTCCATCCATACTGACCGAGTGGCCACTCTCCACAGGGTATTAGTCTAGGTGCTGGGGGCACAGACAAACTCAGGTACCTGTCCCCAGAGAGCTGGCATTCCCAGGGACGCAGGAGGGAGATCTGAAAGGGGAAACCCCACATGGCAGAGAGCAGGGTGCAGGATGAGCCTCGAGGGGCTGGGAGCAGAGAGGGCTGCTGTGGGGACACCTGGGGACACCGTCAGGCAAGGGACAGGAGGGCAGAGGTGCTGGGCGCCAGCTCCTGGTGCATCCAGGAGCCTGGTCGGAGGTGGGAGGCAGGAGCACGGGGTCAGGGAAGGCAGCACAGGCGGCACAGATGGGGGGGCAGGTCACACATTCATTCTGGGAGGGCTGGAGCATGTGACCTGACCAAGAAGGTGACAGGGTCCCTCTGGCTGGGGACAGGGCAGCGAGCCGTGAACCTGCTCGGGACGGCAGTGCACGGAGCAGACGGTGGCCGAGCGCCGGGCACCCAGCAGAGACTAAGTCAATGTCAGGGCTGAGCTGACAAGAGAAGGGGGTGACGGTCCCCGTTCTCGGGGTGTGAGAGCCCAAGCAGGTGTCCCTGAGGGAACAAGGACCTCGGCGGACACGGGGGAGGCCCTCAGCGCCGCCGAAGGCTCAGGGCTGCAGAGAAGCCACACACCCCGCCACCGCCTGCCCTGCAAGCAGAGCTGAGCGGCTGCAAGACACCTGGCCCCCCCACCCCCCCCAGGCTGCGGCTCCCTGGTGGCCGGCGGGGGCGGGGGGGCTGCTGTCAGGAGCAGGAAGGAGCTGTGCACCTGCAGGGCCCCCACCTGCCTCGCCTCCGTGACCCCATCCTGGTGAGGCCTGCAACCCGTCCTCCGGCTCCTCTGCAGACCCCCCAACACCCACACACTACGGCGCCCGCATCCGGGTGTCTTGTCTTTCACACTTTAATTAGGTAACGGTGGGTGAATAAAGTATCTTCTCGGCCACCCCTGCCCCCACAGCTCCCACCGCCACCACCTTGGCAAACATGCGCCACAGCCACCGGAGAGCCAGGCCCAGCTGCAGGCCTCCTGTCCCGCGGCCCTGCCCCGGAGGGCTCAGCCCCGACGTAGAGCAGGGGTCCCAGGCACCTGGCCACCTGGCCACCCGGAGCCACCGCCGCGCCCCCCTGCTCCCAGCCCTCCGGGTCTGCCACTTACTCCTCCCTCCTCCCCCTTCTTCCTCTTTTCCATCCTGTCCTCTGTCCCCTGGCTGGGGGCGCCACCACTTTCCGGACTCTGATCACCCGGCGGTCAGGTGGCCCTCGTCCAGGGCCTCCCCAAGCCTCCCTGGTCTCCTAGGGGATGGCCCGGCCACGGGCAGGTGGTCCACCTGACCCGAGGACACCGCTCAACCTGGGGGAACCGTGCCCCCACCCTGTGCCCCTGTGTCAGCCCTGGGGCCCTGCCACCCCTTTAACAAAACCAACCGCGCGCTGGAGAAGCCGCGAGGTGACTGGATGAACGGCCCGGGAAGGAGGGACCCCAAACACCCCGTGGAGGCGGCGGGCTGCTCCCGGGTCCTGCGGCCCCGCCGGACAAGCATTGAGCGCAGCATCCAAAGCACTGGCCCCCCATTCGGATGGCAGCAGCCCCAGGAGTCGCGGAGGGGAGAGGGCTCCCTTCGCCGGAAGACTCAAGAGGGACGTGGGAACCGGGAAGAGCCAGGGACACACAGCAAATGACCAGAGTCCCCAGGGCTGCTGAGCATGGTTGTGGGGCTTCTCCAGTCAGAGATCAAGCTTCCCTGGAGACCACGGAGGAAGATACCAGAAAGCCTGGGGGGGAGGGCGTGGAACGAGACCCCGCTGTGGGCTCCAAGGAGGCATCATGTGCCCGAAGCCGGTGCCCCGGGGAGAGGGAATGTCTGCTATGGACTATCTGCCGGCTGGACACTGGGGCCCTCAGGCACGCCGGGTAACATGCAGTGACCCAGGTCCCAGGTCCTCGAGGAGCCTTGCAGGCCACAGCCCAGCCAAAGCCGGGAGGTAGCCGCTGTCTACATCACAAGCGCCAGGTGTTGGGGCCTGCCCACCCTCCTGGCCGTCACGCACAGGTGTCGAGAGGCCTGCTGCGGGGCCTGGGAGCAGCTCCCCGAGGCTGAGGGCGACGGCCTGCCTGGCCTGGGAGCCTGCAGGGCCCCCCGTGGTCCTCAAGGCCAGGTCCACCCTGCAAGGCCAGCAGGCTGACACCACAGGAGCTGGGCTTCCTGTTTCTCAGAGATGGGCAGGGAGGCCACATCCTGCCTCTCCTGGGGTGCTCTTTCTTCTATGAAAACACCCAGCTCTGGGACAGTGTTCTCTCAGCCCCCAAAACCATCTACCCCCACACTGCGCTGAGAACGTCCGTAGCCAGGGCTGCAGCACACCACACCGAGCAGGGGCTGCACACAAGCCGCCCGGGGCCACCCGCTGCGGCGGCCTCTAGAGACGCTGCCCCACCCACGGCTCTGGGTGCCGCGAGGTGCGGTGGTCATTTCTGCCCCGGGAGGCGAGGGGGCCCAGGGGCTGAGGGGCAGCGCTCATCCCGGGTTACAGGCTCCACTTAGGCCCTCACCCCGACATCCCCAAGCTTCCCTGAGGGTCTCTGCAGGCCCCTTGGGCTGACCCCCACTGTCGGGGTGTGCAGGCCTGCCCTGCCAGGCGCCAGATAGGCTATGGGGTTAGCTCGGGCCCCTGATGCTTGGGACAGCCTCCATCCCCTCTGGAACTCCCCATCCTATAAGACCCTCACTCCATCATGGTGGGTTGGAACTTTCTGGTTCTCTTAAGGCTCAATCACCCATCAGCAGCTGGGCAACTGCCCTGAGCTGGAGGTCCAACTGCTCCCCAGAGTCCATGCCGGGAGAGGGAGGCCCAGAGGATGCCCCACCTGCTCAAGGCCACCACGATCCCCACCTGGGGGGAGGCCCAGGAAGGAAGACACCTTTGGGGGGGACCCCAACCCCACAGACGTGATGTCACCAGGTGAGGCGATGCTGTGTAAAAGCACGCACACTGCCAAGATCTGAGTAAGGTGGAGGCATGGGCCAAGGAGCGTGATCTCTGGGAAGGAGGTTCCTGGGAGGGGCAGAGGACACTGGGGCAACCCCGCATTCCCTCCCGGGCATGGTAGGTGGCAGGAAGGTCCAGGCTGTACTCAGCACGTTCAAAGACATCCCACCTTGACCACAGAGTCCTCTACCTGCCCTCTCACTGCCCACGTCTTCCGCCTAAGTGGGTCTCTCCACCTGGGCCTCTACACTGCAGCCTCTCACGGGACCAGGACGACGCTCACTGTCCCACCTCCCTCGCCTTGACCTCCCCCTGCCAAGGGGCTGTCCCTTGCCAGGCTTCGGGGCCCTGAGTGCAGCCAGCCCCTAAAGTCAGCTGTGGTCCTGTGATCCCCTGGCCAGGAGGACACCCCTGGTCCTCATCACAAGGGACATCTGATCCTGGCCGGTGAGCTTGGGCAGGGAGCCCTGAGGATAAGGCTGGTCACATCCTCTCACTCAGAGCCAAGCACTTAGAGGTGGGGTCACCTTTCCCCACCCCCCCAGGACCCTGTGTGTCCCCCAGGTCAGCCTCAAGATGCGGGACCTCTGCCCAGATCCGTCTCTTGGTGGCAGGGCCACTGTCACATGCTCCCCCCCGCCCCGCCCAGTCCATTTCTCTTCAGGGTTCCCTGGGCAACACCAGACGAATAGGCCGGCTCGTCACCTCCGCTCGCCCGGCGCCCACCCTGAGCTCAGGTCTGCCCCACGATGCCGCCCTGCCCCGGCTCCCTGGTGTCCGTGCTGAGCCCCGAGGGCCTGTCCCCCCCGCCGCGTGTACCTGGAGCTGAGCGGTCCTGACTCAACACCTCTTGCTCGTGGTCGCGTCCTGCCCACGTGTCCTTCTTCCTGGCCGCCTCTGCGTGTCTCAGCTGGCGGCCCTGGCCTCCAGCATCCCCTTCCAGGCGGAGCTGGTTTTGTGGGGACTCTACTTGCAGAGAGGCAGGGGAAGGGTCCAAGCAAAGGAGGGGCCCCGAGGGCTAGCTGCACCCACAGCTCCTGCACACCCCTCCACACCCTTGCCCTGCCAACCCCTGCCCCACCTGGCTCAACCAGCACCCCCCCGCCCCCCCTGCGGCTGGCTCGCTCCCCTTCCTGTCAGCCTGCCTCTGAGGGCCGAGCAGCCCCTGTTCTCCCAGACGAAGGCCAAGTGGGGCCTCCAGCTCTCTGTGGGCGCCGTGGAGCCCTAAGCCATCTGGCCCACACAGCAGCCCACTGCCTTGCTGTGGAGCCCCCAGGAGCCCAGTAGAGCCCCTCAGACTCCCTCAGTCCCCCAGAACCCAGCAGAGCCCCCAGGAGCCCAGTGGAGCCCCCCAGAACCCTCAGGAGCCCCCAGGAGTCCCCAGAAGCCCCCCAGAGCCCCCTCGAGCCCCCCGGAGCCCCATGGAGCCCCTCAGAGCCCCCTGGAGCCTCCAGGAGCCCACGGACCCCACAGAGCCTCCGGGACCCCTCAGAACCCAGGGAAGGCCCCCTCCCCGCGGAGCCCAGCCCCCCACCCCTGCTGTTGCAGGGCCGAGCGCCCTCTGGTGGCAGGACAGGCAGCGGCGGGAGGCAGCGCGGCTCCCGCCTACCACAACAGGCTGGGAAGGGAGTGGGGACATGGGGACCATCCTGGTGACAGGTGGAGAAACTGAGGCCTACAGGTGGCAGGAGCCTCTGACAGAAACGGAGCCCCCCGCCTCGAGGCGACTTCCCCAATTTGCGGGGTGTGGGCTGCAGACTGTGAGAGGCTCTCCCGGGCTGGCTCCTGCCTCCTGGGGCGGCCCCCACCCCCCCACCCCCCAGGGCCTGAGGCCCCCGACCCGGCCTCCGGTTTGGCCTGGAAACGCCCACTTGCCGTGTTGGGCCCGAAGCCCGGTCACTAACGCGGGTGTGCAGCCGCCCCCCCTTAGCACCTGTTCCAGGCGGCCTGCGGGCGGAGAGGACCCCGAGGGCAGACGGGCGGTGCGCTCAGGCGGGCAGCAGCGGGCAGGACAGCGGCCCTGACTGCCAGGAGGTGGGGGCTGTAGCTAAGGGGCGCCCCAACGCAGGGGGCGAAAGGGTGAACGGGGAGCTCCAGGGCTCGGAGCGGATGGGGGATGGGGGCCGGGAACGTTGGGAATTGTCCGTCCCTGTGCCCGGTGTAGGTAGCCCGTTGGTCAGCGGGTGCCCGTGGCTGTCGGGGGGCAGGTGGCCTGGTGAGCCTGGTGGCCGCTGGGGGCCCCTCCGCCCGCTCCCCAAGGGCGGCCTCTGTGTCCCAGACCTGCAGCTTGTGTCCCAGGCCTGTCGCCAGTCGGGAGTAAAGTACCCCCCAGGACCGTCACCCAGAGCACAGCCAGCGTCCTCCAGAGTGGACGGACCGACGGCGGGTCCTTCAGGTCCCCCAGCCCCTCGCTCCCACCCCGGCCGCTAATAGGGCTCCCACGACACCAGAAGATGCTGCCCTGTCTCCCTGCCTCTGGGGGAGCGCAGGAGCCTCAGTTCCCAGCCGGTTGGTCACCTGCACCCCTCCCCTCCCTGACTCTACTGTGGGCCCCTCCCCGGGACCCTCCCCTCCCCTCCCCCCTCCCCCCACGACTCTACTATGCACCCCCACACACATGACCCCCTCTGCATGAATCTGGATCAGAACGCAGCACTGCCCTGCAGCCCCCACAGCGTCACTGAAATGAGACTGGTTGTCCCTGCTGTGACCAGCGTCAGGCTGTGCTGACCTTCGCATCCCCGTGCACCTCTGACACACGCAAGTGCCTCCGAGGGGCCTGTCGTTGTCCTGGGGTCCTGCCGGCGGCCTGGCCTGCCTGCCGCTCCCTTCCCGCGGTAGACGCTGCCCGACGCACTTGGAGGTCACGCTGGGGGCAGTTGTCCCTACCTGGGCCGGGAAGGGGGTCCCGGGGACGCTGCTCTGCTGAAAACTTCCTGCCGGTGCCCAAGGAGGCCCGCAGGGGGCTCAGAGGCTTGCAGTACGGTCCTCAGGAGCAGGGGCCGCTGACATCGGCTGTGCCTCTGGGTCACAGGGAAGATTCGATGCTGTGCTGTCATTCCCGGGCCGAGGCCTGAGTGTGTCCATCGTGCCTTCTCGAGCTGCGTCATCGCTGCCCACGCATGGCTTCCTGGGAGACGCCGGCCAGCGCTTCTGATGCACATCTGGCAGGTCGGGGCGGCGCGGCACCTGCCTGTCACCGTGAGCACCCTGGGGGGGACGACTCAGCACCCACTGGCCACACAGCCCAGGGGCCCTCCTGCGGCGCGAGCCACACCCCAGCAAACGTTCCTGGAACCGGGAAACACACAGCCGGCCCCCAACACACACAGCCTGCCCCCCCACATATACACACTCCCACATGCAAGGCCACTACACACACACCTGCTCCCCTCCCAAGGTGCTCCCAGTCCTGCAGGACTCTTCGCCAGCACCCCACCTCCGCAGCTGTTCCAGGCCAGCACTTCCCACTGTCACCCCCACTGTGGGCTCAAGGGGAAGGATCTGGAGGCTCAGGTGTTTCCACATGCAAGTCCCTGAGGGAAGCCCCCAGCCCCGCATGGCAGGAGACAGAACAGACCCCTTCTTGCTTGTTATACTTTAATTCAGACTACAAACAATTCACAGAAGTAAAAATAAAAGGACAAAACAGAGGGGCGCCTGGGCGGTTCCATCGCTTAAGTGTCTGCCGTCTGCCTTCGGCTCGGCTCGGCTCATGATGTCGGGGGCCTGGCATGAGCCCTGCGTCGCTGCTCGCTGCGCAGGGAGTCTGCTCCCCTCCTTGTGTGCCCCGTGTGTGTGTGTCTCTCTCTCTTTCTCTAACAAATGCATAAAATTTTTAAAAAAGAAAAAAAAGTTGGGACGCCTGGGTGGCTCAGCGGTTGAGTGTCTGTCTGCCTCTGGCTCAGGAGGCGATCCTGGAATTCCGGGATCAAGTCCCTTGCCGGGCTCCCTGCATGGAGCCTGCTTCTCTCTGTGTCTCTCATGAATAAATAAGTAAATAAAATCTTTAAAAACTAATAAATAAAAAACAAAATAAAAATTAAAAAAACAAACTAAAAGGAATGTAAACAGAGAAAACTTTGTACTTGTATCAAGCCCGCCCGAATCACAGGGGTCATAAAGAGGAAGGAGAGCTGCGGCGGGCCCTGAGGCCCAGGGCTGGCTCGTGAGCTGGTCGCAAGGTCACCGGCGACCTGCTGAAGACCAACTGGCAGGGCCGCTGTGCCTGAAGCCTCACAGTTCGGGAGGGTTGTCTTCCCGCCATCCGTGGGGCCCCGAGCTGTTCCCTTTCCCGGTGCATCATCGGGCAGGTCTCTTCCCCGCGCCCTCGGGGACAGCGTAAGGGGCAAAGCCCGGCAGCGCAGGGGGAGAGCTGCGGCCCCGAGGAGCCACGTGCCTCCTACGAGGTCCTGGAGGGCAGCGCGCCCGTGACCCCGGTGCCCTCTCGGGTGACGCCCTGTTCTTTGCTTGGGCAGAGCCGGGCGGAGCTGCCGAGTGATGACGAAATACTCCCCGGGATGACCAAGTAGCAGAACGTCTCAAGACGGAGCAAAGTGGGGGATCCCTGGGTGGCGCAGCGGTTTAGCACCTGCCTTTGGCCCAGGGCGTGATCCTGGAGACCCGGGATCGAATCCCACGTCGGGCTCCTGGTGCATGGAGCCTGCTTCTCCCTCTGCCCTGTGTCCCTGCCTCTCTCTCTCTGTGTGTGTGACTATCATAAATTTTTAAAAAAATTAAAAAATATATTAAAAAAATATTAAAAAGACGGAGCAAAGTGAGCTGCGGACGTGGCCTCGGGACCCAGGGCCCAGGTGCTTTGGAAGATGTGACAGCCAAAGTCATGAAACGCCAACCCTTTTGTCCTCTGCAGACGGTGCCCGGGGGTGCCCGGGGTGATCAAGGATGCCTGAGGGTAGCCGGTGCCAAGGGTGCCCGGGGGTGCCCGGGGTGACCGGGGTGATCAAGGATGCTTGAGGGTGGCCGGTGCCAAGGGTGCCCGGGGGTGCCCGGGGTGACCGGGGTGATCAAGGATGCCTGAGGGTGGCCGGCGGTGGCCGAGGTCGGTCTGCACCCGCGCCCCCTGCAGGCCGAGGCCGGTGGTGCCGCGCAGGGGCCGCGAGGCTAAGGCGCCCTGGGGCGGTGCTCGCGGCGTGTTTGAAACGTCTCCTTAGACAAAAGCCTGAAGGGCCGGCGGCAGGAGTCTTGGCCCTCGGGGCTGAGCGCGCGGGCGGCCGGGACGCCGGGG
This sequence comes from Vulpes vulpes, assembly GCF_048418805.1. Classification (NCBI taxonomy): domain Eukaryota; kingdom Metazoa; phylum Chordata; class Mammalia; order Carnivora; family Canidae; genus Vulpes; species Vulpes vulpes. The sequence continues at coordinate 681,521 of NC_132781.1, forward strand.
CGAGGAGCGGAGCGGGGGCCCCCGAGCCGCGGAGCCCCGCGCCCCCGCCGCCTGCCGGACCTGGCCAATCACAACGCAAGGAGCCGCGGCGTCGACGATTGGGCGAGCGGCGGCCACATGACCCGAGCCAGCCAATCGAGGCCCAGCGGTGCCTATTTAAGGCAGAGCCGGCCCCGGGGGCCAGGGCTGGCTTTGACCTCTGGTCGCTCTGGGGTTTTCCGGTGGCTTCTCCCAGTGTGTCCCCGTGGCTCCCCGTTTCCTCTCCCAGTGTGTCCCCGTGGCTCCCCATCGTCCTCTCCCAGTGTGTCCCCGTGGCTCCCCATCGTCCCCTCCCAGTGTGTCCCCGTGGCTCCCCATTTCCTCTCCCACTTTGTCCCAGTGGCTCCCCATCGTCCCCTCCCAGTGTGTCCCCGTGGCTCCCCGTTTCCTCTTCTCCTCAGTTGGTCCCTGTGGCTCCTGGTTCGTCCTCTGCTGGAAGGGCAGCTCCGCGTGGGTCAGACACTGTCTGATGTCACGGGAGGGAGGCTGGGGAACTGGAGTCGGGAGTCTGGAGCAGGGTCGCTGCTGGCGGGCAGGCCCAGGCCCGGAGACACCCCGCTTCCAGCCCGAAGCAGCCGCTGATGCGCTGTGGGCCCTGGACGCGGGGCTTCGCCAGGACCGTGCTTGCCTCCTGTTCACCGAGCACACGCTAGGTGCCTGTCTTCTACTGCCTCACGCACCTGGGGCCATGGAATAAAGTCATGACTCATGAGTGCAAAGGCCCTCTCTCGTTTCAGCTGTTCCCACTGAACTCATCTGCTCCCTGTCCCCTGACCCCACAGGCAACCCTTCAGATGTGCAAGTGTTCAAGAGATTATAGATTTAAATACTCATTAAAATTATTAATGGAGCTAAGAATAGCAGGGAAGATGTGTAACTTGTGATAACAACCAGGAGCCTAAATATCTTTTCTTTTTCTTTTTAAGTCAGCTTTTCATTTTAATATAGATTTGGATTTACAGGGATGCATGGGTGGCTTAGTGGCTGAACGTCTGCTTTTGGCTCAGGGCGTGACCCTGAGGTCCCGGGATTGAGTCCCACATTGGGCTCCTTGCATGGAGCCTGCTTCTCCCTCTGCCTGGGTCTCTGCCTCTCTTTCTGTGTCTCTCATGAATAAACAAATAAAATCCTTAAAAAGAAATAAAAGAAGATTTAGATTTGCAGAAAAGTCACAAAGAAAGTACAGAGTTCTCATCCACCCCACGTCCTCACAACTCACCAGCCAATGTTGATACATTATTATTATTATTTTTTAATTTTTTATTTATTTATGATAGTCACAGAGAGAGAGAGAGAGGCAGAGACACAGGCGGAGGGAGAAGCAGGCTCCATGCACCGGGAGCCTGATGTGGGATTCGATCCCGGGTCTCCAGGATCGCGCCCTGGGCCAAAGGCAGGCACCAAACCGCTGCGCCACCCAGGGATCCCGATACATTATTATTATTAACCAAAGTCCACACTTTATTCAAATGTCCTTAGTTTCTATCGAGTGCCTTTTCAGTGTCCTTTTACGGCTCCAGGATCCCACGTCTCTAACTTTCCTGGTTTCAGGTGAGCCAGCAGTTCTGGGAAGTGCTGGGCAGAGATTCTGCTGGAATGTGTCTGATGTTTTTCTCACGATTAGTCTGGCCTTGTGGGTTTGGGGAGGAAACCACGGAGGCCAAGGGCTCTTGCCTCCATCACGCGGGGAGGGGGTGGGGGTCGGTGCTCTCAACAGGACTGCTCACCTGCGGATGCGACCATGAAGCCCTGGCTGAGGTGTGTCTGTCCTCAATTGCATCGTGTCTTACATGGGGAGGACCGGGAGCGGGGCAGGGAGGGCAGGGCCTCCACGCACGTTACTCTGGTTCTTGTGGTGCGTGGATTTTCTCCCTGTTTATTTGCCTGTGCGATATTTTCCTGCCAGTTCAGACTCACAGACAGCTATTTATTCCAACACTGTTATTTATCTTGTTGCCTCCATGGGTCCATCTTTAGGCTCCTGAGGCTGGTGTCCCTCTAACACAGCCCCTTCCCGGCTTCTGTACTCCCTCGAGCTCTGCAGCTTCCAAAACAAAGCACCACAGACATCGATTCCTCAGAGCCCACGAGCAAGATGACAGTGGAGCTGCTATCTCCCAAGGCCTCGCTCCCCGGCTGGGAGACGGCCGCCTTCCGCCTCCGCCCCTCTCGGCTTTCCTCTGTGCACTCATCCCAGCTGTGGCCTCCTCTCCTTGCAACGACACTGGTCCGTTGGATCGGGGTGCATGCTTATGACCTCATTTAACCCTTACTACCTCCTGAAAGGCTCTGTCACCAAATACGGTCACATGACGGGTTAGAATTTCACCTATGAAATTTTTTTTGAAAGAAAAAAATTTTTTTTTGGCGGGAGGGGATGCAATTCGGTCCATCACACTAGCACTACCTGATGCCCCACGATCATCATGTACGTGCAACGTCGCAGTCCTCAAATCAGCCATTTCCCCAAGTAGCCCTGGTTTCTTTTCTCAGAGAAAGGTTTGGGAAACCAAGATCTGGGAGCTGGGTGTGCTTGCAGCTACTGGGCGTCACTGCTTCTCCGCCGACGCAGCAAGTAGACGTGTATGTGTGTGTGCTACCCCACGTGTACACACATATCTACAAACATTTCTACGTTTCTCCATAAGGATCTATGTTAAGCATGAGTCCCACCTCTCACCGATGCCGCACAGATCACCCTCCTCGCCCCCTGCTTCTCGGCCAACTCCCACCCCACGGCAGGAAACCCGGCTCCCAGCACCCAGCACCCAGAACCCAGCACCCAGCGACTCCGCCACCCAGTCCCAGCGCGCCTGCCGGGGGCCAGGGTGCCGACGAGCGCCCCAGGGAAACCGCCTCCGCCCCGGCAGCGCGGGTCCCGCAGCCCCGCTGCTCCCCTGGGGGCCGGCTCAGCACCCGGCCGGCGGCTCTAGGCTCTAGGCCCCCGGAACTCGGAACTCGGCCGGGTTCGCCCCGAGGCCCTGCTTCTTGTAGAGTCTTAAATTTGCGTCCCTTAAGGCCCTTTCCGCTGTCCGCCCACGGGTTTCCACAAGCGAGTGGTTTCCTGTGTCAGGCGTGCCAGAATCACACAGAGGAGTCTCCCCACCCTCAGCCCCCGCGTGTCACCCAGTCATTCCTTCTCCCCTGCCACCCTGGCAACCACTGAACTTCTTACCGTCTCCATAACGTGCTTTTCTCCAGAATGTCCACTACAGGGACTCACAGAGCCTGCAGCCCCTGCAGACCGGCCTCTCACTCAGCAACGGGCATCTCCAACTCCCCCCTGCCCCAGTGTGTCCCCACCGCCCCTTCCTCCTTACCGCGGACGACAGCCCGTCGCTTCGATGCCGCAGCTTGTTTGCCCCTTCCCCGCGTGAGGCACGTCTTGGTTACTTTTAATTTGGGGCAATTATGAACAAACCCGCTATAAACATTCGCATGGAGGTTTCGGTGTGGACCTGGGTTTTTAACCCGCTGGGGTAAATACCTAGGAGCGCATCTCAGCTCAACAGATAATTGCTTCTCGCGTCGTGGAGGCTCAAGTCCCAGACCGAGGCGCCGGCAGGGCCTGTCCGAGGGGGGCCCGCTGCCCCACTCGCAGACCCGGGTCTCCCTGCTGGGTCCTCGGCCGAGAGCCCAGCAGGCCGCCAGGCACCTTAGGACGGCGGATGCCGCCTCGGGCTCTCCGGGGAGCTCGGTGCCCCCCCAAGGGCCCCTCCTAGCCGGCCCCGGACGGCGGCACCGCGGTGGGTCAGCCTCGGGCTGGGCTGCTGGGGCACACGGCGTCGGGGCCTGTGAACGCGAGCGTCAGGCGGGCTTGGCCCGTCAGCATCTGCCACCAGCTCTCTCCCGCGACGCCGCGCTTGGGCGTGCACCCTCCAGCCCGGGAAGGAAAAGCTCTTCTGTCTCTATTGCGCTGAGAGCGTTTTAATCAGTAACAAAACACTATTCAATGCAAGCGCCCAAGGCTCCTCTGCACCTACTGAGTTAATCGGAGGATCTTTCTTCTTTAGTCTATTAATGGGCCAAATTCCACTGATACCGTTTGACGTGAGACTAGAGACGCCCAGACCATGAGGTCGATTTCTCACTTATAATTGTCAGTTATCTAGTATTTTATTTCAGAGATTTTGCACCAAAGTTCCTGGGTGGAAAACAGATCTCTTGTGTTTTCTTTTTGTTTGTCCTTGTCTGGTTAGGAGCCACAGTCCGCCTCTTTTCCACTTTCTGGAACATTCTGTCCAGGAGACAGAGTTACTGGTCCCTGGGCTCAGGGTGTGGCCCCTCACAGAGCAGCCTGCAGCCCAGGCCGGGGGGGGGGGGGGGTGTCCCACAACCACGTTTCCAGCCACTCCTGTGCCTCTGTTTGTCCTTCTTTGGGTCACTTTATATTTTCCCAGGAATTTGTTTACTCCGTCTAGGTTTTCCATTCTATTAATTAGCTTTTAGGTGTTTCTAATACTTTTACTTTTTAGGTGTATGCTCGGTCTGTTGTTACTCCCGCTCTTGTATATTTTGTTTGCTTTTTCCCTTCTTTCTTGCCAGAGCGCTTCCATGTGATCCTTCCGCCATGAGGCAGCTTTAGGTTGTGCTCACCCTGCTCCTCCGTCCTCCTTCCATCCTCCGTCCTCCGTCCTCCACTGCCTTTGCTTTTCTCCCTTTATTCCTGGTGGGACTGTGCACTCTGAAACCCCCCCGTGTTCCTGGAATCCATTCTTAGTTGCAGCAGAGCTGGTCTGGAGCCGGCAGCCTTTGCCAGCTCGCCCCTCCCTCGACGTCACTCAGTTCTTCCTAAGGATCACGACCGTGACCACGACCACGACCACGATCACAACGGCTGCCCTTTCCCGGTGTTCAAGTGCCCCGCACAGGGATGGACCTCGAACAGCTGCCCCCCAACCCACACCCTGAGCTCCCTGTTTCAGAGCGCTCCGAGTCTCGCCTAGACCGGATCCCGGTACCCTGAGCGCCTGCCCCCCATGCCCAGGACCCCCCCAGGGGCTTCCCCAGAAGGCAGGCTTACAGCTGGCCCGGGTCCACCAACCTGACCACCCTGCGCCGGCTGAGTTGGCCCGGCGTCCTGGCTGGAGGAGACTGCTGGGGGGAGAGTCGCTCTTTCTTCACAGGCCGCAGCTCCCGCCCCTGCAAAGACTCCTCCACGGGGCCCCGGCGGGGGTGAGGCAGGAGCCCCAAGCCTGCCTGGGTGGGCAGCACCGTGAGGCCTCAGGGGAAGGGGTGCTGGGGAGGTCCCTGTGGCCACTAGCTCACAAGGTGGCCCCTGCAGGGGGCCCGCACTCCTGGGGCACGTGGGGCACCTCACAGGCACGGGACCCCGGAGGAGCTGGGCCCAGTGACTCACTGTCCAGTCACGTGCACAATGGAAAATGCAGAGACGTGCAGGTGATCAGGGCTGTGTGAGCAGGAATGGCAGGCACCAGACCTGACCTCTGCATCCCGCATAGCTGCTGGGCATGCCATGGGCCACTACCGGGGATGGGGACCATCCTGAGGCCAGGGCCAGGCAAGACCCTCCCGGCCTTGCCCCGGCAGGCTAGCAGCCCGGTTCATCAAGCAGGGAGATGTGGAGGTCACCGTAACTTCCTTCAGGCCAGAACCACAGGTGCTCCAGTTGCATGGGCCTCGTCTCCCTCCTGCAGGCCACCGCCCCCGCACCTGGAATGGCATCTCCAAGCCCTGCTGGACTTCAGGTCCACAAGGAGGGGTTCTCCAGCGAGTGGTGTGGACCTCGAACAGAGGACAGCCCCTACCCCGTCTGGCAGGAGATGACCAGGGACAGAGACCAGCAGGGCTTGGGGCTCAGGCCAGAGGCAGTTATCCCTCAAGGACAGAGGGGTGAGGCGATGTGGCTGTTGGGCAGTGTCACCACCGGCCTATGGGACAGGGTTGGAAGGCAAAGGGGTGCCAGCCTTGGGATCAAGGAGTACTGCAGGCCTGCTTCCTAGCCTGGAACAAGGTGTGAGACTACCTTGGGGCCTCCTGAGTCTACGGGCAGTGGGTGACAACAGGGCCTATTCCAAAAACACCTCCTGTTTAGGGGCCCACCTGAGCCAGCTGGAAGTAAACAGGGACCTGGGAAAAGGGGTGGGAGCCTGGGGTCAAAGATCAGGGTTGGTGTACTCTCCTAGCAGGTCCTGCCCCTGCCCTCTCTGCCAGGGGAGAGGTAAGGACCCAGTGAGCTGCCTCGAGCCCCCTGCTGGTCCCTCTGGTTCCCCCTGCCCCCATGAAGTGGGCAGGGAGGCTAGTCAGGGGTGGCTCAGCCTGGTCCCGCTGACACTGGACACTGGGTCATTCTCCGTGGGGTTACCCTGTGCACCGCAGGGTACTGAGTGGCGCTCTTGACCACCCACGAGGTACTAGTGAACCCCACAGTGACGACCAGGCATTGCCGAATGTCCCCCCACCCCCAATCCAGGTGGGACCCCCTGCCCCAGAGAGGTTTCCAGTTCTGTGCTTCCCAATCCAGGCATCACTGAGCACTTGGAACTTGGCTACTGAGGCTGAGGAAGTGGATTTGTACTTTTGTTTTCATTTTAATTAATTTGAACAGCCAAGTGAGGTTGGTGGCTGCTCTAGATGCCTACCGGGGCCGAGTCCCAGCCCAGCTCTGGCCTCTGTCCCAGCCTCGCCCGCACCTGGGCTGATCCTTGCAGGCTGGTTGCGGTCCTGACCTGACATCCCTGCCCGGGCTGCAGGCCTCTGCTCACCAGCGGCGGGGCTGACACCAAGACCTGGGGCCTGAAAGGCTGCTCCTCCTGGCTCCTCCTGGTGGCTCTGGCCAGCAGGAGCCCAGGAGAGCCCAGCATCCTCAGAGTTTTCCTGGTCCAGAGGCTGGGCACTGGCTGTGGGACACTGTCAGGCCTGGGAGACCGCTTGTGTCCCACCACGACCCTTCCTGCTGGCTCCCCTCCCCGGGGCTGCGGTCACTCCCTCAGATCTCTGGGGAGGGCCTATCTCTGGGACCCGTAGACCACAGCTGGTGCCAGCCCGGAGCCCCTTGTCCAGTTGGAAATTGCTGTTCACTTTACCACAGTTGTCCCTCCTCATGCCCTCATACCCGGCCCCAGTTGGTGAATTTTGTTAATTAAATGGGGATAATCATTAGTGCTGGGCCCAGCACCCTCAATGCACAGGCACAGGTCCCAGGGAGAGGCAGGCACGGGTCCTGACCCACCCTGTGGACCTAAGCGGGAGGCCACCGTCGGGCCTAGGTGCCACCCACTGCTCTGCCAGCGCAGCCACCGCTGCCACCTGCATGACGATTCATTCCCCAGGTAAACGGTAATTATGCGCACAGCTCGTTCACATACACCATCACTCGGTTCCACCCCTTCTGAACCGTGTGTCTGTGACCCTATTAACCTTCTTCACTACCCTACGGTGGTGCTGTGAGTACCTCCATTTCACAGATGAGAAAGGAGAGGCACAGGGAGGGTGAGTCGCCCGCCCAAGTTCACACAGCTGGTGGCAGAGCAGGAATTGAAGCTTGGGCACCTGACCCGTGGGCTCAGCCTCGGCCTAGCCGCTGCCTTTAAGGGCGTAGGCAGCTCCTCTGCTCCCGTGTGGTCATCTGTCACTGGTGCGAACCATGGCCACTAGGTCAGCATCGTTCACTGTGGAGAGGGGAAACAGAGGCAACTCAGTTGAGCAAAGGTCAGAGACAAAAACATCACAGGGAGAAGGGGCAGTGCGTGCCGAGGCCCCGGGGCAGGAGACGCCGATGCTCTCAGGGAACCACAAATCGTTCCCATGGAGGCATGAGAAGGGGCACCATGAGGACCCCCTAACCCCGGCAAGGAATCTGAGCTCAGTCCCCAGGGCTACTTGTGTTATTTTTTTTAGATTTTATTTATTTATTCATGAGAGACACAGAGAGAGGCAGAGACACAGGCAGAGGGAGAAGCAGGCTCCACGCAGGGAGCCCAACATGGGACTCGATCCCAGGACCCTGGGGTCACACCCTGAGCCAAAGGCAGGCGCCCAGCCACTGAGCCACCTGGGCGTCCCTACTTGTGCTATATTAACGGAAGATTCATTTAACATAAAATTCACCATTTTAACAATGTTCCAGTTCATAATTAAGTGGCTTTTTATATATTCATGCTGTTATCCAATCACAGCGTCTGCCTAGTTGGGACATGTTTTTGTCATCATCCCACACGAGTGGTCCCCACGCCCACGGCAGTCTGCCCAGCCCCACTCCCAGCTCCCTCCCTAGCCCCAGTCCACCTCCCATCCTAACCCCAGACAGTCCCTATGAATGTGACCCCCCAGGACGTGGCCCTTTGAGGCTGGCTTCTTTCACTCCGTGTGGTTTCCCTGGCCGGTCCGCACTGTGGCAGGTGTCAGGGCTCCACGGCCCATCACGGCTGAACGATGAACACTCCATCGCCGGGGGACCTGGTCTGGTGGTCCCCACCCGGAGCCGACGATCGGGGTGTTTCCACTTGGGCTGTGATAATTCCATGATGTAGGACGCCGCTGTGACCGCTTGCGTACGCGTTTCTGTGCGGACGGACGTTCTCAGGCCTCCAGGGAACCGCCGGGGAACCGGTGACCTCTGAGGGGCCGCCAGGCCGGTTTCCAGTTTTCCAAAGTGGCCGCGTTGCTTGACGCTCCGCGGGAGCACGCTGGCCTGATGCAGGGCGGCGCCTGTCGTGGGATTTGAACTCGGAACAGTGTCGCCGCGGTGGGCACGGGGCTGGGCGGGGTGAGCAGGCCTCAGGAAGGAGCCCTGATCTGAGGCCGGGCTTACGTTCCTGCTGCCAGCCGGGAGCGCCCACGGGAACCAGCATGGGCCCTCTAAGAAGCTCCGCTCCCCGCCCCCACCCCCCACGAAATCTCTTCCCCGTCCTCCCTCCTCCTCACCTGTAGAGACCTCTGCAATCACCCTCCTCCCCTCAGTCCCTGCCCCCAACTTCCAATTTATTAGAACCCCTCACAGTGGTCCTTTCCCAACTGAGAGTCTTTTTTTTTTTTTTTTTAAGGATTTATTTATTTATTTATTTATTTGTGATAGTCACAGAGAGAGAGAGAGGCAGAGACACAGGCAGAGGGAGAAGCAGGCTCCATGCACCGGGAGCCTGACGTGGGATTCGATCCCGGGTCTCCAGGACCGCTCCCTGGGCCAAAGGCAGGCGCCAAACCGCTGCGCCACCCAGGGATCCCCCAACTGAGAGTCTTTATTCAGACTTACTTTCCCCAGGTCCAGAGACGCTCGTTCCCATCCCCCACTTCACGCCCGCATGCAGGCAAGTACATGTGCACACACAGACGTATGCGTGTGCACACCCATGCGCGGGTATACGGGCACGTGTGCATACATGTGCACTTACTGGGGTGCACGCGCATGCCCACATACGTGTGTGGTGGCTGCTTCTCTCTGGTGCCTACCCACACACGCACACCTCCGCATGCACAGGTGCACTCACAGCGGTGGCACACACGCACACGTACACGTACAGGAGGGGCTGCCAGAGGGCTCCTTATCCCTTCACCTCCCTGTCCTGAGATCAGGTTCTAGATCATTCTTGTTTTCCAAGAGGCCTCTCTGGGCCCCGGGCGGCAGTGGGGGGGGGGGGCTGGCTTCAGCACCGTCTGCCCTGCCAGCAGGTGCGCTTCCACTGCGTCCTCTGGCAGCCCCTCCTCTCCAGGTGCAAGGTCTGGCTGTGGAGGAGCCTTGGCAGCTGTGGCACCTCCGCTGGGGATGCTGACAAGGTGACCCTCCTGCCCTTGGGCCGGTGGCTGCGCTGGGCTAGGCTAGTACCTGAGCCAGCACCTGAGCCAGCACCTGAGCCAGCACCTGAGCCAGCACCGGCCCATGTCCACGGCCCCCCTCCCCTCAGGTTACAGAGTCAAAGCACAGACAAGGCCCAGGCAGATGGCACAGGGCACAGTACTGCTGCCCCTGTGGGAAGTCCTTGCTGCCGGGTGAGATAAGCACCCCCCTCCCCTCCCCCTTCCTTCTCCCCCTCCCTTACCCTCCTCCTCCCCCTCTCCTTTGGTCTATGGATTTTTTTAAAAAGTTGTGGTAGAGTGTACCTAGCACACAACTTACCATTTTTGCCACTAAATGTACAGCCCAGTGGCACCAAGCACCTTCGGTTGTGCAGCCGTCACCACCATTCACCTCCAGACTCTTCCCATCATCCCAAACCAAACTTTATCTCCACGAATACTAACTCCCAGGATGCCCGGGTGGCTCAGCGGTTAAAGCATCTGCCTTTGGCTCAGGTTGTGATCCTGGAGACCCGGGATCCAGTCCCACATGGGGCTCCCTGCATGGAGCCTGCTTCTCCCTCTGCCTATGTCTCTGCCTCTCCCTCTCTCTGTGTCTCTCATGAATAAATAAATAAAATCTTAAAAAAAAAAAAAAAAAAAAAGAATACTAACTCCCCTCCCCCAGCCCCAGAGCTGCTACTCTGCTTCCTTGCTGGCCCTACTCCTGGGACCTCGGGTGACTGGAATCACACCGCATTTGTGTTTTTGTATCTGCTTATTTCACAGAGCACAGTGGCCCTCAGGTTCACCCACATTGCAGCAGGTGTCAGGATTTTATTCCCTTTTCAATACTTAATATTCCGTTGTGTGGAAAAAATACGCTTTGCTTATCTGTTCATCCATCCTTGGACACCTGGGCTGCTTCCACGTTCTGGCTATCCCATTCTGTCTTGAACTTCTCTTTTTGTTGGTTTTTGTTAAAATCATACAGAATATTTTAAATTGCAGCTACCCTAGAAAACCTAGAAATTTTTTTTTTTTTTATGATAGTCACAGAGAGAGAGAGAGGCAGAGACACAGGCAGAGGGAGAAGCAGGCTCCATGCACCGGGAGCCCGATGTGGGATTCGATCCCGGGTCTCCAGGATCGCGCCCCGGGCCAAAGGCAGGCGCCGAACCGCTGCGCCACCCAGGGATCCCCGAAAACCTAGAAATTTTAGCTGAACTGTCTCTGGGCCTCTGTTTCTGCGTCTAGCGAAGATGACTCTAAGGGAGTAATACCGCTCTGCACTGCTGTGATTTGTCAACATGCAGCAGGGGCGGAACGGAGAAGACGGGTCACCTCTGGGTGCCGATGCACCAACCAGATGAAGAGAGCGGCAGCTGGGGCGACCTTCTCTCCGGGGCGGGAGCCTGAGGCACAAAGCCTCTCCTTGGGGACCCAGCTGCCCCAGCTCTGGCCCAGGGGAGCCACAGGTCCTCAGGATTTGTGCAAAGGACTCAGTCCCCATTAATTAGTCCCAAGGTATTATTGCAGGGCTTGCCAGTGACCTGTGACCTGGGGCAGAAAAAGAACCGGCCAATCAGGACCAGCTAGTTTCCTGCTTTCAGAAAGCTGAAGAGGCACAGTAGAGAGGTCAGAGGAGCTCACGTACTAGAAGCTAGAGCACCATAGCCCAGGAGGGCAGAGAACTGTGCCCCGTGGCAGAGGCGGGGAGCTGCCCGCAGCACTGAGGCGGCCCAGGCCCGGGTCAGGTACCCTTCGAGGACAGAGGCACAGGCACACCCGCACACCCCTCCTACTTCCCGGGACTGGACTGTGCCGTTCTTCCCCAAAGGGTCAGACGCGGGGCCACGGTGGGAGAATGGAGACGTGCACCTGCTCGGACAAGGAATCACAAACCGTGGCAGCCTGATCCGGCCCTGGCCACGCCAGTGAATGAGAGCACAGGGCTTCGAGGGTTCGTGGGGTGCGGGGGGGCAGAGCTGCCGGCTACAAGCTTCTTTTCGGGAGATGAAAAGGTAAAGTGGATTGAGGTGATGGTTGCACACCTCCGTGAAGACACTAAAATCCCCTGAACCGCACCCTTTAAAAGTTGCATCAAGTGGCGTGTGGGGGTAAGGGGGAGGGGCAAGATGGCGGCAGAGCAGGGTCTCCAAGTCACCTGTCCTCAACAAGTGGCGTGTGAACTAAATGCCACTAAGGCTGCTCACACGCGCACACGGACACACTCCAGACAGCAGGCCTGGGAACCCCCCCACTGCCCCGACCCATGGGAGCTGTTTGCTTCTCTCCACTCGGCTTCTACTGGCCGGCAGCCGTCAGGCTGGACCCACTGTCCTTCAAGGCTTCCTGGCCTGCCCAAGAGGTCAAGGGAGCAAAGGGGACAGTCGTCTCAGTGCATTGAAACCTCAGTGCCGGATGGAGCGGGTTCCACCGCAGACACACTCGTGGCACCCGAGAGACAGCCTAGCACTGTGCCCCATGGTAAGGGGGGGGAGCTGTAGGGGCAGACCTGCGGGGCGGGGCCCACAGGGGGCGGGGCCTGGCCCCAAGGGTCCCCAGCACCGAGGCTTTTGGGTGAGACTTTCCTTCTACTGCAGCTTTGGATTAAAATAAAAAAGATGCTGGCCCAGTTGGGAACACACCCCCAGAGATCTGGGCGTGAGGGAGTTTTTGGGGGAGCAGATGGCACAGGCCAGGGACGGGGGCAGGGAACCCAGCTGGGGGTGAGGCACAGGGAGGACACCCCAGCTGCAAAGGCCTGGCCTGGGAGTCATTCATGAAGCCAGGGTTTATTGAGTGCCTACTATGTGCCAGGGGCGGTTGTGGGTATGGCTCGACGTCAGTGTGAGCTGGGACACAGGTAAGGCTGTTTCCAACAGCAAGAACACACGGGCACCTGTGCCAGCCTTCTCGCCCCCTGTGTTATTCCTGGTGCTCTCAACGACGCTCCAAGGGAGGGTCTGGGGGCAGGGACTCCGGCCCTTCTCCAGGCCACACAAGTGAATGGCAGAGCACGTGAGCACAGAGAGGATGCTGGAGCGTGCACCAGCCAGGCCAGCCCCACTCTGACTCACCCTGGACTCTGGGGAAGCAGCTGTCGTAGCACGGCCTCGGCTACCCCCACCCTGCAAGGGGCTTTAGCAACCGGAAACTAGGGAATATATTGGGGACAGTTGTAGCCTCTGGGGCAGGCCGCCCGCAGCATGGTGCTGGGGTGAGAGGCCTCCGACCTGGGCTTAGGCCCTAGTAGATGGCTCCTCAAAGAAGGTGCGCTGCTCCTGCGCAGGCCTCTTCCGGGCACTCCCCCCATTATGGGAAGTAAAACACAAGCAAGGACTTTGGTCCTGTTGTTGGCTAATTAACCTGACCAATTCCAAGCGTAAATGGGGGATATGGGCAGAACCCTGGGACCTGGGGGAGGCCCCAAGAGTTGCAGCTTCTTTTTGAGAGGACACTTAGTTCCCAGGATGGGACTGCTGGCCAGTCATCAGCCCAGGGTGGCTAAGGGAGTGGCCGGAGGTCTGCATATCCAGGTCCCTTTCTCTTCCAGTTTGTACTCATGGCTTTTGGGGAGGGGAGCAGGACACTGTTCACCAGGGAATTCTGGCAACAGGCTGTTTTTGCCAGTTTTTTTTTTTTATATATTTTTTAAAATTTTTATTTATTTATGATAGTCACAGAGAGATAGAGAGAGGCAGAGACACAGGCAGAGGGAGAAGCAGGCTCCATGCACCGGGAGCCCGACGTGGGATTCGATCCTGGGTCTCCAGGATCGCGCCCTGGGCCAAAGGCAGGCGCCAAACCGCTGCGCCACCCAGGGATCCCTGTTTTTGCCAGTTTGACGATATCCCCCCACCCTCACCCCGTAAGACTGAGAAACCAGGCTGACACGGCCACGGGGCATTCCCCGCTGCCCACCGCTCACCAGCGGCTGATCATGGTTTGCCTGGTAGCCTGTCCCGTGTCCAGGCACTGCTAGCAACGCTCAGGAATTGATGCCAGCCTCCCCAACCCGACCCCCAGCTATTTTTGGACAGGGGCTGCACTCCTGAGACTGAGTGTGGAAGAGGGGAGCCTGGGCTGCTGTGTGCTGCGGAAGGACACTCACTGCCCCCTGCGTTCCTTTCCCACCTCCCCTGGGCCACCCCGAGAGGAGGTCCTGATGGTCCATTGGCACACAGGCTGCTCTCCTGGCCACAGCCAGTCCCGTGCACAGGCCCAGCGCACAGGCCCCACGCACAGAGTAGTAGGTATTTGCCAAATGCTCCAAAGTATGCATTAGCATTATGTACTACGGTTCTCGCTTTTTAGGTGGGGTGGGGCGTAGGCCCCAGAAGCAATGACATGGAAGTCATTCCTTCTTGGCTTGGACGCTTCCCTGGAGGACTCCCTTCCAGTGATCACAATCAAGACTCCAGATCTTTGAAGCCAGGCATCATTCTGAACTTTAACATTCTTGCTTTCTTTTGCAAGAGAAACCTTCAGACGAGATACAAATTAGGTGAAAAGGTTGATTTGTTCTCCAGGAAGATGAGACTGAGAGGCAGGCCCGTGGCCTCACCGTTTGAATCCCTGGTAGCTGCGCCTTCTCCTTTCGGGTCTGACCTCGGGCTCTAGGTTTGAGCGCATAAGGCTTGAGGCGTGGGCGGGCAGCGGCGGGCAGTGCTGCAGGGGCGGGCCGGGCACACCTGAGTCCCCGGGGTCCTGCGGGTCCCTGGGCTGGAGGAGCAGACAGGCTCCGCCCCCGTCCCTCTTGCAAAAAGCACTGCCTGGGGGCCTGTCCCAGGTGTGTCGCGGGGAGTCGCTGGCTTCCCCGGCACCTGCGAGGACAAACGAAGCCCCTGCGCCAGCACGTGCAGGCTGCACGTGGGACGGACCCCCCGCAGCCCGGGGCTGAGGCTGCTGGGCAAACCGAAAAGAGGGGACCGCCCCGGGGCCCCGGGGTTCTCGAGGACCGGGGTGCGCGCTGGCCCCGCCCCGCCCCCTGGCCCCGCCCCTGGCCCCGCCCCACCGTCCGAAGCCGCGGCCCCGCCCCTCGGGCAGCGCGGCCCCGCCCCTCCGGGTTGCTAGGGGAAGTGACGTCACAGCGCGATGGCGGCGGCTCCTTCAGGCAGCTGAAGGGGGATTTAGGCCCGGAAGATCCGAGTCCATCCGCGGCGGGGAGAGGGCGAGCGGGGTCGGCGGGGGCCGGAGCAGGGGCGGCGGCGCTCGGACTGTCCCATCCGCCCCGTATTGAGGCGCTGGGAGCAGCGGGGCGGCCGGAAAGCGATGGTGAAAGCGGGGCCGTGAGGGGGGCGGAGCCGGCAGCCCGACCCGCCGTAGCGGCAGCAGCGGCGCCGCCTCCCCGAGCTCAGACCCAGGAAGCGGCTGGGAGGGCAGGAGCGAGCCGGACCCGCCGCCGCCGCCGCCATGGAGCTCAGAGTCGGGAACAGGTACCGGCTGGGCCGGAAGATCGGCAGCGGCTCCTTCGGAGACATCTATCTCGGTGAGGCGCCCCTCCCCCCCCAGCCCGGGCCGCCCCCGGACCGGCGTCCGCGCGGCCCCCCCCGCCCCCGGGTCGGGGACCCCCGCCCAGGACCCCGGACACGCCCGGACCCCGCTGCGAGGCCCCGCGGCCCGCCTCCGCCCCGGGGACCCCCCTCGCGGGCCCGCGGCGGTGACCGGGACCCACCCCTCCGCCCCGCCCCGCCCCCAGCCCCTCCGCGGGGTCCGGCCGTGCCCCGGGGCGCCTGCCCGGACGTGCGCCCCAGGCTGCCGGGAGCGGCCCTGCGCCGCCCCAGACCCCCGCCCGCTGTCCGCGCCGGGTGTCCCCCGCGGGCAGACAAAGGCCGCGGGGCGGGTGTGCGGCCCCCTGCGGCCCGGGCACGTGGGGGGGCCCGGGGGGGGTCGGGGCGCCGGCCCCAGGCTTCCGCGGCCCGCGGGCCCGTGCGACGGCGCAGCCCCAGCTCGGCGGCTCCCCGGGCTCCGACGGCGCCGGGGCGGGCGCGCGGCCGCCGGGTGGGTCCCCCGCCCCGTCGAGCGGCCCCCGAAGGACATGTTGCGCATCCAAGTTGTGGACGGGGTGCCTCCGCCGGAGCCAGACGGGGATTTGGGGGAGCGCAGACGGAGTCGGCGTCGCGGTGTGGGCAAACATTAGAGGCAAATGAAGTAGTAAAGCGCTCTCTACTCCCGAGGTGGTCCCTCTGGCCGTTACGGTTCTCCAGGTACATCTGGGGTAAAAAAAAAAAAAAAAAGGAAAGAAAGAAAGAAAAATGGGATTGGAAAGTTCTGGATCGTTTCCGGTTTGCAGTGCAAGGAAATGCACGTGTAACGTGAAGGGTCGGCTTGAGCCTTCAAGTTGGGGATTTAAAAATAACTTTTGCTGCAGCCGGTACCCCCTGGACCTGGGGACGCACAGCCTGGCGGGGCTGTGTGCGCAGAGGGACTGTTGCGCAAGTCTGGGGTAAACACGCTCCGATGTTGCGCCCAGCCCCTGCCCTGCTGCTTCTGTTGGCTGCGTACCTGTCAGAGGGGTCAGGAGTGGCTTCAGGGGATCCCCACCCGGCCTCCCGTCTTGTCACCCGGAGCAGCTGCACCTCCGGGGCTGACGGCGTTAGGAGCGCGCATGTTTGTTCATTACCGCTTTTGGTGCCTTCTCACCCCACAGAGCAAGCCTGTCCCGGGCCCTACAGATGCCTCTGATCCTGCCTGCCCTCTGCCTTACTGTCCTGCTGAGCAAAACACACTTCACAGACGTTTCTCTCCGGTAGTCTGCTGGCTGCCTTCTGAGCAGCGTTCCTTTAGGGAAATTCGCTGGGTGAATGTAAACTGTTTGTGTTATTCCCAGAACAGTAAAATTTGGCCAGAGTTTTAACCTAGGATCTAGGAGCTGTCCTGAGAAGTCCATGCATTCGTCACCTTTACACGAGCATCAAAAAGTAGGTATTTATTTCGGAGCTCTCTGTCCTCAGGTGCTAGCCAGCTCTGTGCTTTCTGAAGCTGGTGCAGGGAGCCCCGTGTGCTTATTCACCGTGGTGCCCTCTGGGCCTCCCCTTGTGTTAGGCACAACGGCGGGCGGCACCTGATGCACGGCTCAGGCTGACATGTCCCAGAGGGGTCTCTCCTCAGTCCCACACCCTCGCTCCCAGCACCCGCACGGCCCGCTGAGGTGCACTTAGGCCACAGCTGATCTTTCCCGTCAGCATGGGCTCTGGGCCCCCACGGGGGGTCCATTCAGGCTGAGTGCTGCTCCACCGAGGAGAGGTGATCTTGTTACTTGAGAGATGTGCCTGGACCGCGGGGTCCGAGGAGCCCCACCAGCTGTAGGTGAGGCTCCAAGATGGCTGCCCCAAAGACCACGGAACAGAATGAGTCATCCCTACCGTAGTTCCTCCTCTGTAGGTAAAGGCATTAGTTGGGGAATTGCATCCTCATATCTTGAAAATGGTTAGGTTCCATGTATTCTGCTGTGATTACAATTTAAATCACTTCTGCTGCTGTCATTTTACTATTGATCAGAACACTTGACTCCTCCAGGTAGGCTCCCTGTGTTGTGATCCTGCATTTGGGGTCTTGGATTTCTGCCTGGGACGTTGTGTGCTTTCAGAGGTTTGAAACTGCGAGGAGGGGAGGCCGTCTTTCAGTTTACTGAGTGCCTCATGGACCAGGAGGGCCCGGTATTGGCCTGCCTTCCCGGCCGCCTGCTGCATTAACATGGTCATGCGGCCCTGTGCCCTGCCAGTTATTCCAGTCCATCCCACATGGCCCTTTTAAAGATGGGCTCTTTCTCCAGTGCCTGGACTTGAGAAAGTACTGCACTTGGGCCACGATGGACCCCAAATGTGCGGTCCCCATCTTCTGTTTACCTCCAAGCTTGCCAGATCCCGAAGGCTGTCAGGGAGGGCAGGGTGCAAAGGCCTCAGAGTTCCTGTATTCTGTGCGGTACATGCTTATGCGAAACGTTGCCTGTACCTGCTATTGCCAGTGGGCATAAGGCAAAGCCTTCCCACTCCTGTGTCTTCATCAACTTTAGCTTCCACGTGCTTTGGCCCCTTGCTGTTGGAGGTGATGTCTTGTGAGGCACTGGACATCAGAAGCCCTTTCATTTGCTGGCAGTGTACCTCCTGTATACCTGCTAATAACATTTGAAAACAGGGAGGGCGAGTTCTTACTGTGGACCACATGTTCCCAGTGTGACCAGTAGAGCTGAGGGAAGAAGAGGGTGTGTGGAGAAGAGTGCTAGAGCCAGGCGGGTGGTGGTGCTACAGTCAGCACAGACCCTCTTCAGTTCATCCAGTGTTCCAGAGTGTCTACAAGCCCCCGTCCTCTGTTGTCATCCATGTTTGTCTTGTAGAGGCTGGCGGAAGGGTCCTCGGACCCACCTACGCCCCTGTCTTTCATGATTGATGGAATGTAGGTTTTCTTCCTGTCCGTGTTGGCCTTTGGGGTCACTCCATTTATCAGAGGATGGCCTCCTCTCTGCATGTGTTACCTGGATGGACTGTGCAGCCTGCTGTCGTGACGTACAGGAGCATCTTTAGAGAGCTAAAGTTTAGTAACCTCTTCATACTCGATTTTCACGTTTTCCCCTCTCACGGACTTTCCTTTTTCTTCAGGAACACCATGCAAGGATGTCTGGCACACAGTAGGGGTTCTAGAGTGGTGGCTGGCTGGCCAGCTGGCTGGGAGAGAAGACGAGTTGCCTGCACTGTCTGAAGCTTTCCTAGTCACCTGGTTTCGTTCTTTAGGGTGGTAGCTTAAGCTTTGAGTGTCCCTAATGAGAGGTTGTGATCCTGCATCAGTTGCCTCGTCAACATTTGCCCTGTTTAGAGTGACCTTTGCCTGACTGCCCAGAGGCCTCTCCCTGTTTCTTTGATAAGACAGTCCTCATTGGGAGTTGGGCCTAAGGACAGCTGTCCCAGGACAGACTCAGGCTTGGGGTTCGGTTCACTTAATTCATCGTCTGATTTTGTCTGCTCAACTTGAGAGACATAATTTTGTTTTCCTAGGATCACCACTAATCTTTGTCTAACAGAATAACACCCTTGCCTAGAGAGAGGAACTCTTGTTTGACAGGGTGAGGCTGCTTAAGCTGCTGGAGGGGCTGAGGTTGTTAGCGAGATAAAACTGTTTTAAGTGTAAAGGGACCCTGTGGATTGACTGCCTTGTGAATCTGAAACCCAGTGCTCAGTGGGGTCTTCTAACTTCTTGTTCCCTATCTAGAAGTACTTATAGAAGTTGTGCTGAAGGAACAGGTTTTGTAATTACCAATCCTTCATAAAACATTACTTTTTTTTTTTTTAAGATTTTATTTACTTATTCATGAGAGACAGAGAGGCAGAGACACAGGCAGAGGGAGAAGCAGGCTCCACACAGGAATCCCGACACGGACTCGATCCCGGGTCTCCAGGATCACACCCTGGGCTGACGGCAGCGCTAAACCGCTGAGCCACCTGGGCTGCCCCATAAACCATTACTTTTGTAAAGTAAGATTAAATGTAGCAACATCGCTTTGCTGTCTGATCTCCTAGATGCTCTCTTGCTGCCCTGTATTGTCCCCCCCCCCCCCCCCCCCACCTTGGACAGGTGGTGGTTTGAGCACTAGACTTGGAGCAGGACTGCCAGGGAAGCATGAGGTGTGATGGCAGCCGTAGGAGGTGGGGCAGGGCTACAGGGCCCTAGACCACTGGACCTTGGTTTTGCCTGTGATGTTTGTTTCTCATGGAATGCACAGTGCTTGAAGCTGGGCTCCTTGGTACGTCTACCCGTTGGGCACAGACCTTGCTGGGAAGCAGTCCAGAGTGTATGCTATTATCACATTTATTTGCAGAGCCCAAGCCCAAGCCCAGCCCCTCTTTGGTTCATCAGACTTGAGGCAAGCTTCACAGTTGTGATCTTAGGGGAGGCTGGCCCTCTTTGTTGGTGTGATCCTGGGGGAGGCTATCTCTGTTGCTGGTGTGATCTTGGGGGAGGCTGGCTGTGTTGCTGGTGTGATCCCGGGAGAGGCAATCTCTGTTCATTGGTGTGATCCCAAGGAAGGCTGGCTGTTTGCTGGTGTGATCTTGGGGGAGGCTGGCTCTGTTGCTGGTGTGATCCTGGGGGAGGCCGGCTGTGTTTGCTGGTGTGGTCTTCGGGGAAGCTGGCCCTATTTTCTGGTGTGCTTCTGGGGGAGGCTGGCTGTGCTTGCTGGTGTGCTCTTGGGGGAGGCTGGCTGTGTTTTTGCTGGTGTGATCTTGGGGGAGGCTGACTCCGTTGCTGGTGTGGTCCAGCAGGAAGATTGGCACCATGATAGGAGAACAGGATTCAAATTGAATTTTAGAGTTGCTTACGGTTATTTGTCTCCCAGACTGTCCTGTCAGTATTGCTGGATTGATGGCCAGATGTTTACATTATCTGCCACAATAGGGTGGAGCTAGAATGTTCTCTGCCCTCTTGAAGGTGGTGGTCTGGGAGGTAGTCTGTTTGGTCCAGGCTGTCTTGTCAGTGAAGACCCGCTTCATGGCAAGGGTGACAGTGCTGACGTAGTTGGCGGAGCAAGAATGCTCTCACTAAAGGCTCCACTGCTCATGCTTTGGGGAACAGAGTTGCTGATGTAACCAGTAAGCTGAGTCATCCATTTCTCTGTGTCTCCTGGGCTGGCGGGTTCAGCTCGGAGTCCAGGTCCTCACAGGAACTCCCAGTGCATTTCTCATTTGCACAGTACATTTACGATGAAGTCATTTCTCTTGTAATTGGATAGATCATCGCAAATGCGGGTAGGAAGAACAAAATGTATTACCTGTCTTCTTTCTGAGTGCCCAGAAGAATCTCTGGAATGGTAAATGAGGTTCTTAAATCTAGAATGGTCACTTGCAGTGGTCAGATGCTGGTTATTCCCATGGTTTTGGATTCAAGCCCACCAGAAGCCCTGTACTTCTTGGAGCCATCTGGGTAGTCTAGAGGAGACGTTGGGGGTTCTTAGGTGTTTAGTGGACACATGAACAGCAGCAGGCAGGGTTCCTGCAGGCTGCTTGTGGTTTTAGTGCCTTTGTCTGGGAATCTCAAAGTGCTTTGTAACTGTTAACGCACCCTCCCTTGCAAGCGTCTTGTGAAATAGACTGCACTTCTTCCCCTGAACTTGGGGAGAGAGAAACCAGTCAGTTGAGGTTGCTTTGTCCAATGCTACGATCTCCTTGGGAAGGAAATGTCCTGGGCCTGTCGAGCTGCTGGAACCAATACAGATAAACATACTGCTGAGAAGGATTAAACTGGTTTGTACAGCAGACATCCTTATCCACAGGGGACATATTTCATGACCCATAGGGGATACCTAAAACCATGGACAATACCAAACCCTACGTATACCTTGTTTCTTCCTAGACATACTTACTCATGATAATGTTTATAGATTAGGTATAGTGAGAGATTCACAACAATAGCTAATAATAAAATAGAACAATCATAGCAGCATATTGTAAATAAAGTTCTGTTACTGGGGTCTCACAATAATCCTACTGAGCTGTACTCCCCTTTCTTGTGACCCTGTGAGGTGGTGAAGTGCCGATGTGATGAGGGGCGGGAAGGAAGTGATGCGGGTGTGTGACGTGGCGTGAGGCTCCTGCTGACCTGACCTGAGGGCAGGCACAGGAGCATCTGTCTGTAGACCGAGTTTGACTGCAGATAAGGGACACCTGTACTTACAAGGCACCTGGGGGAGAGCTAGGTGTAGGTTAAGACTCTTCCCTGTTTTCTTCAGCTAAAGCTTCTTGAGGAAGGTTTCATGGGCACAGCTTTGGGTCATATGGGAGCTCAGGAACATTTGTGTGTGAAGCCTGGGGCAGGGCGTTGTCATATCTGCATTTCCTTAATTGAAGTAAAGCAGAGATAGAACATAGGCTGTTATCAGGAGGTATTAGCTGATGTTTTGTTGGTTTTAGCATAAAACTAACAAAAGGTATGTGACAGGTACATGTTGCATAAGTGTCATTTGGGCTCTAAAAGGGAGTCCACCCTTCTGGTCCAGTATCAGTAAGAAATGCACAGTAGTGTCCTATTCCCCAGGAAGGGAGAAGGTTGCAGAGTGTCCTTGGGGGAACCAGCTCCACTGGAGAAGTGCCTTGACTGTTCTGAGATTTATGCGGCTCAACACCCAGGGTGGGTGGACTGAAGCCGTGGGTGTTTGGTAGAAAGGAAGGCCCCCACCCACCCACCCACACAGGCCTATCCAGGCAGCATGGAGAAATGGGGAGCACACACAGTCACCCTGGAACTGCTTCACCCTGGGTAGGTGAATACAGGGGCCAACCACCAGCTGGTGGGACAGGAAAGTTCAGGGCAGAAAAGATGGGAGTCCTTGCAGAGAGAAATGCACTGCCCTGTCTCTGGGTCCCCTATTGACGTGATCAGAGTGGGGACATATGGAAGTGGGTGAGGGAATACTAAATAAGACTTTTCTATACATATCAAAAACTTCCTGCTTCAAAAGTGAGAGTAATGATGGTTTTTCCACAGGGTTTGTCAACCACCGACACCCATCTCACAGGGGAAAGCGGAGCAGAAGGTCTGTGGTGTGTTATAGTATTGCGTTAGGTGGTGGACACCAGATTATTAATGTTTGTGGTTTTTCTCTTTTGCCAAGGTACGGACATTGCTGCAGGAGAAGAAGTTGCCATCAAGCTTGAATGTGTCAAAACCAAACACCCTCAGCTCCACATTGAGAGCAAAATCTACAAAATGATGCAGGGAGGAGGTATGCCCTTTACCTGTTCAAAGGAAAACCAGGGTTGTATTTGATGAGGGAGAATGGGTCATGAAGCATAGCCTCTGGTTTATTTGGGAAAGGGAGGGAAACGTCCATACATGTGACTCAGTCATGTGGCTTCCTTCAGCTACCAAGAGGCCTACTGAAGGCCTCGTTCAACATAAAGCATGATTGTCTATTTTTCCGTAGCCTCATGTTAACTAGTCGTGTCTTTGAACTCAGGGTTTGTGTGAATTGTGATTTTTCAGGCACACTTCTGATTGTTAGGTATGCCACCTCGGTCACATGGTTTGCTCATAGCTTTGGTGGGGAGTCACTTCAGACGCTTCTGAGTGAAACAGAGTTTGAACTCCGTGACCTCTCTGTCCCTTTCTAACTCAATTATTGTCCCAATTCTTCGAAACCTTCTCTTGGGCCTAAGGGTATCTGATGTCTTGATCTCAGAGTCTAACTTTTAGAATTCTCTGGACTTCAAGATAGTTCAGCTAAGGGAGCAGGTGGGGCTTTTCTTGGGCGTCTCAGAGTCCTGAAGACACCGCAGCATTAGGAAGGACATGTCCGTGCTTTGCCCCAAGAAGCTCCCTTCGGGAAGAAGGCTTTGTGTCTGAAGAATGGCTGCACTTCATCCTGTTAGGAGACCCTTCGTAGCAGAAGGTTCTGTGGTACTTTCATAGTTTGGAGTGCTCTCGGTGTCTTGCAAATGAAAGCTTGTCTTCAGAGTCTGAATTGTGTTTTTTCAGGTGAGAAGGGAGGATTGGTGATTTCACTCTGGCATCTTTACTCCACAAAAGTGGTTTAATCTGTGTTGCTACCAGCAACCAACATTTCTTGCTTTACACAGCAACACATGTCTCATACATATCAGAGCAACAGAAACAGTCCTGCAGGACGCATAACAGAAGAGGTCCAGGGTATCCCATCTCGGCTTTCTGGGGGCCTGAGGAGGCCATCGGTAAAAATGTCCTGGCCCCTGTGGGCCCCAGGGAGTGGACAGCAGAGGACCCAGCCATTGTGTCTGCCCTCTGGTGACCCTCAACAGAAGGCAGGCTTCTTAGGCATCAAGGACAGTCTACACAGCTTATCAGGTGGTGATGAGAAGGAGATGACTCGGGATGTGGCCTTCGTGGTTGGGGAGGGCCTGATGCTGGGGGTTGAATAAAGCTTCCAGTTAAAAGTTGTGTTGAGTGTTAACAAGCAGCATCTCTGAGAATTTGCAAGCTGGAGGGCCAGAGGGCAGAAGGAAAGAAGACGGTCAGCTGATACCCCAATAGGAATTGGATAAGAGAGACTGGACAGAGAAGACTTTATTCCCTCCAGGATGGGATTTCTCTGTCCCTGAACCACAATCGTCTGCGGCAGGCCTGAGGGCCCAAGCTGCAGCATCGCATCTCACTTTGAATCCTTGCGTTAAGATTTATGCCCCTTCTCTTGGGCCCTAAAAACCTAGGATCTTCTCCCTTCTGGCCATCCTCCACGTGTAGATTGAGTTTTACTCCTGTTTCAAATGTGCACTTAATGGATATTATCAAGGTGCTTTAAAAAAAAAAAAAAAGGTAAAGATATCAATTTTTGAAAAGAGATGATGTCCAGAAACGCAGAGCCCATGATTCTGGTAGTGTTGTGTGAATTTCTCCTAACCAAGATGAAGCCGTCGGGGCTGCAGACAGGATGCAGGGGTCCTCTTGCTGAAGGTCAGCCTTCTGCATTACATCTCATGCAAATACAGAACACTTGGTTGTGGTGAAGGGACAGCAAGTATCTCTGACTGTGGTTCTTAGGTGCTTTTAATGCTGCATCCTGGGCTTGCTTGCATGTGCGGATATATCATAGGAGGGAGCTGAGAGACTGCCATGCATTCTGTAGCTTGCCGTGCAGGGTTGTGTAGACCCTGCCTGGCCCGTGGCGGTGGTGCTGTGCCTGGCTAGAGAGAGCGGCACTTAGGCAAGCAGGCCGCCTAGGGGAGGAGTCGGTCTCCACTTAAACTGGCCTGTCTGCTGCCACTACAGTCCTGTGCAGAAACATGTCAGCCAGCCTTGTGTCCTGACTGAGGAAATAGATATGCAGACCGTTGCAGAACTTGCCCGAGGACAGAGATTTGAACCTGAGCATCGTCATGCCCAGGCCACTGCTGCATAGCAGCTCTGCTTCTGGGGAGGCATGCAGCTGCCCTGCCTGGCAGTCAGCACTGTGCCCCAGAAGCTTCTACCTGCCACAAGTTTGCTGGCAATGGTGGATTAAACACCTGGAAAAGCAGGAATAAACCTTGCTTAGTTGTGTTGGTAAATGACTTGGGGAGACATTATGTTCTTCTCAAAATGCAGTAGAGTGCCAGGTCCTGCTTAGACATCAACTGCTCTTTCCCATCTGGATGTCTCCAGGGTGGCTTTGGACCATCCCTTCTTTGGTGGCCTCTCAGTAGAGAACATTTGTTCAGTCCACAGCTGCTTCTGGTCAAGGCTCAGGGCGGGTGTGGTGTGTGGGAGGGTGGAGTGGGCCATTTGTATAAAATCTGGGCTGGCAGTGAGGGTAAGCACTGAGCACGCATGGCCCTCACGGTAGAAGTGGCTGAGTCCCCCAGTTCCCTTCTCTCGTCCTGTGTTCTGGTCAGTTCCCATAGCAGAGAACATATGTAATATGTGGGGACTGATCCTAAAGTGAACACTCCTTGCTCCCACCTACTTGAGTGGCGGCAGGACCCCAGCCCCACCTGGTGCTCGCGTACCAGTTCCAGTGTGCCCTGAGGGAGAAGCCATGGTCCAGAGTTTGCCCCTGGCATCCTTGCCTAAGGATTTTTGTTTCTCTGCCATCCCATAAGTAATTTGTTTTTGAAAGTGTAATGACCTTGTCTGGAAACATTTGGCAGTTTGTTTATGGTCGTTTTAGGTTTGAGTTGCCAAAAACTTTGTGAAAATTTGTATTTATTTGCATTAATGTCAAATACTGGAATTTCTCATAAGTAAAAATGGAAAGCATATGCCTGTTCCCGTCGCCTGGTTTTTCACCCCCAAGCAGAGATTTTGGTATCTTTGGACTCCCATCAAGTGTTGAGAACTACACGTAGTGACACTAGGCCACCCATTTGCCATGTGAATGGCCCGTGGGTGGGGGTAGCATGCTGGTCACTGCTGCCTTTGCCCTACCAGCCTTGCCTGCTCCTGCATGGGCCCGGCAGTGGTGTGCATTTCCACGTTTCTGATCGTGCTGGCACCAGAGTCCCCGTCTGCGGACAGGCAGTGGGAACATGCTTGTGATAGCTTTATGGCTGATTGCTTCCTGGGCCCTCAGCACTTGATATCTAGACTGCTCAGGACAAAGCAGGCTACACAGAAAGCTGAGCATCTTCTCACCAGAGAACTCTTGAGAGCAAGGGTGCTCTGCCTTTATTGCATTCTCTCTGCTCCCTGATGCTGGGTAACAAGACTTTGGGATCAACCACTAGGAGAAAGGGTGCTGCCATTGGAACACCTCAGCGGTGTAAACAGACTCCGGGCGTCTTTGAGTCACATCTGCCTCACATGTGCAACATATGAACGTCTTTGGTATGGTTTTCACATACCGTTCAACTTTACTTTTGACCCCACGTGCTCCCAAGATGCCCTGTGCTGACATGGCTGCTGTTTAGTAACCTCCTGTCCCTAAGCAGTTCGCTCCTGCTTCTGGCCTCTTACTCTTGGGGACGGTGCCTCGATAGCACCCGATCATGTTTTCTGGTGCACAGCCTGAGAGTGGAATTGTGTCTCAGGGAGCAGGCAGGCCCTTGGCCTGCAGGATGACGTCGGGTGCCGCACCTGCCTGCAGGGACGTGTCCCCCCAGGATGGTCAGTTATGCAGGTTATTTCCCAGCTGCCTGGCATCTGAGCTTCTGTTGAAGCCACATCCTCTTTGGTCTCGTCATCACCATTCCTCTCTAGCATGGCACGGGGTCCCCTTTCTAGCTCCGAAGACAAAGAAGAGCATTTAAAAATAAGGGTGGGATAGGAAGAAATAAAACTTTGTTATTTGTAAAGGAATGGACCTCGGTGGGTAGCTGGCTCTCACTCTACACATATCATCGGTTCACTTCATTACACCAGTACCAATCCGTTAAAGATGTCTGTGTCCCCCCAGGTACCATCCCATCTCTTCTGTATCTTCTGAGGGGAAAGGAAAGGGTTGGTGTGTGTGTGTGTGTGTGTGTGTGTGTGTGTGTGTGTGTGTGTGTTACACAGCAGTCGCAGATCCCACCATCACATCTGTATGCTCCAGGGATGGCGTCACTAAAACTAGGGGCTCAGTCTCCTGCAATTCAAGAGCAGGAGGAAGCTTGGGAGAAGGCAGATAGGCACAAGCTTCTCTCCTTCCCCAGAAGTTCAAGATTCCACAGAAAACTTTGGTTTCCTGCATTAAACATGGAGTTATAGTCAACCATATCCTACTAAACCGTCTTGTGGCCCCTTTGACATGCATGTCTTAAACCTTCAGGGACGCTCCTGAGTAACTTGGAGGTCCAGTCATCTTCCCTTCTTGGTTTCCCAGCCCCCCACCCCACACCTTTTCCCTAGGATTAGAGACTGAAAGAGGTTTGATCCCTCTAAATACAGCAACATGTTTGGCATGAATCACGACAAAGAACAGTTTTGACTCAGGAGGTTGGGGGCAAGGGATGGAACATTTCTGGCTTCTTCAGAATTTTGTGCGAATCATTTAAGCATTGTGCAGCCAACCCAGGAATTGTAAGAGTATACGAGCTTTTGAGTGGGACAGGGTGGGTAGAGAAAGGAATAAGGTAGGAAGGAGGCAAGCTTTTAAAACAGAAGATTGGCCCAAATAGGAAATAGAATAAAGGGGCACCAAGAAGAGATGGCTCAAGGGATCCCTGGGTGGCGCAGTGGTTTAGCGCCTGCCTTTGGCCCAGGACGCGATCCTGGAGACCCGGGATCGAATTCCACGTCGGGCTCCCGGTGCATGGAGCCTGCTTCTCCCTCTGCCTATGTCTCTGCTTCTCTCTCTCTCACTGTGTGCCTATCATAAATAAATAAAATTAAAAAAAAATAAAATAAAATAAAAAAGAAGAGATGGCTCAAGACCGACCCCTTCAACATATATACATACATACTTAAGTTGGTGAACAATAAAACCCCAGAAGAACATGGAGAAAGACCAGCTCATTCTGTTTACACAAGCCAGGCTGCCTATTGATCACCCACCCGGCACCTTGTGAGTCCTCCAGGCCTAACAGACACAGTGATTCAAGGGAGTGGCTAGAAACCAGAATGAGGCACGGATGGTCCCAGTACACTCCATCATACTCCCCACCATGGCACTAACCACTGCTGTGGCAGGGTGCTGGCCCTGGACATCGAGGTCTCTGGAAGCCCAGGTAGGAAAACCCAGCATTGTTCAAGGTTAAGGATTTGGGGCTTTGCTTCACTTAACCCACTGAGCCACCCAGGTGCCCCTGGGGCTTTGCTTCATACACACACACGGACCCTGATGTGCTGGTAGGCTGGACTGAGCCAGTGAAGGGAGCCCATGTCCTGAGATTGGGGGTCCAGAATGGGAGTCCATTGCTGGTGCAGACCAGCATACCATAGTCGGGGCTTCTCAGCGCCTTTTGACCCCTTTGTACCACCTTTCCTGTTCAGACCAATGCCCAATCTTCTAGGAGAGAGACATCAAGTCACAAGGCAGCCCTGGTAAAATGGGGTGGTTCCTGCGCACCCCAAGTAGTTTTGCACGCTGGGGAAACGGCAGAGCATAGTCCCGCTCCAGAGTCCTGGGCTGCTGCTGACCCCCTCCCTGAAATGGCTTTGCCCCGAGAGAGAACGCGGTACAGAAAGAGCATCACCGAGAAATACGGGAACGTAAAACCAGAATGCTTATTACATCAAGAGCAGTTAGAAGCCATCAAGATCCGTCATTTATACAGGGTCAGGGCAATTGGAGTCCTGAGAATGTGGGACCCCGGGCGTAGTTCTTTGGGACAGTGAGAAGTGACCTAGTGCCTCTGAGAGCGATGCCTGTGAGCTTACAGCAGCGAGTCTGCAGCTGTGGCCCGGCCACGCTCCTGCTCCAGAAAGCCTGCCCCACCTCCAAGAGTCCTCCCCATGACTGAGAAGTGCCCGGAGTAGAGGATTAAGAAAGCTGTTCATGGGCGTTCCTGACAAAGATGCTGTAAATGTTTGCGTAGGTATTTGCGTGGACGTTCATTTCCTCTTCTCATGGGTAAATATCTTTTCTAGGAGTGGAATGGCTGAATCAGAAGTAGGCGAATGCTTTTCCCTTTTAATAAAGTCCAGCTGCTTTCCAGGTGGCTGTCCCATTACGTTCCCGCCAGCAGTGACAGGACTTTGATGGTTGGTGTCTTTCAAACTGTCTGTGTCATCTGTTACTGAATTTACTGACATAAAACTGTTTATAATGTTCCTCTACTAGCCTTTAAATAGACGTAGAATCCATTCAATATTGCTAATTTGTGCCTTCTCTTATTTTTTCCTGATCAGTCTGATTAGAGGTTTATCAAAAATCTTCTCAAAAAACATGTGGTTTCAGTAATTTTTCTCTTTGTTTCTTTATGTTCCTTTCCCTTGATTACTGCTTGATCATTTTCATTTCATCTGTTTACTTTGGGTTTAATTTGCTATTTTCTGAGGCATTTGGTTGCTATTGATTTTCCCTAGGTGCCCCTAGAGCAGGTCTCATAAACCCTGATGTGTTGTGTTTTCATTTTTATTTAGTTCAAAAAACTTTCTAATTCCTCTACTGATTTCTCCCTGATAGGCGGGTTATTTTAAAGTGTATTATATAGCATCCAAATATTTGGGGGTTTTCCGGAGAGCACTCTGTTATTTCTGACTGAATTCCATTGTCATCTGAGAGCATACTTCGTACAACTTGAATCCTTTTAACTCCAGGCCTGTTTTATGTCTGTCGTTGGGTCTATCTTGGTAACCAGCCCAGGTGTACTTGAGGAGAGTCCGAGGGCCTGTTAAGGACACCATCAAATTGTGTGTTTTGCCAGCTTCCTTGCAGCTTTACTTCACATGTTTTAGCTCTGCTATTAGGTGCACGAATGTATGGAGTGGTTATATTCTCCTGACAAGTAAGGCCTTTATCCTTTTGAAATAATAGGCACATCCCCAGAAATGCTCTCCATAGCCTGCTGCACCCTTTGTGAACCCAGTTCCGTGCAACCTTCTGTCTAAAGTTGGTGTCCTCCTTAGAACCTGTTGTGTGCAGTGTTGGGAGGACTTAATGCTTGATGTGGTTCCTGACAGGCCAGGTTTGTTTTTTTGTTTTGTTTTGTTTTTTTTACCATCTTACTGCTGGTTTTGGTCTCCCCTCCTCCTTTGCCTGTTTTTGGATTAATCAAGTATTTTATTTATATTTCTTTTTTTTTTTTTTTTTAATTTTTTTTTTTATTTATTTATGATAGTCATCACAGAGAGATAGAGAGAGAGGCAGAGACACAGGCAGAGGGAGAAGCAGGCTCCATGCACCGGGAGCCCGACGTGGGATTCGATCCCGGATCTCCAGGATCGCGCCCTGGGCCAAAGGCAGGCGCCAAACCGCTGCGCCACCCAGGGATCCCTCTTTTGTTTTTTAAGATTTTACTTATTGGGGACGCCTGGATGGCTCAGCAGTTGGGTGGGTGCCTTTGGCTCAGGGCGTGATCCTGGGATCCAGGATCTAGTCCTGCATCGGGCTCCTGCAAGGAGCCTGCTTGTCCCTCTGCCTATATCTCAGCCTCTCTCTGTGTCTCTCATGAATAAATAAATAAACCTTTTTAAAAAAAATTTTTTGGGGATCCCTGGGTGGCGCAGCAGTTTGGCGCCTGCCTTTGGCCCACGGCGCGATCCTGGAGACCCGGGATCGAATCCCACATCAGGCTCCCGGTGCATGGAGCCTGCTTCTCCCTCCGCCTGTGTCTCTGCCTCTCTCTCTCTCTCTGTGACTATCATAAATAAATAAAAATTAAAAAAAAAATTTTTTTTATTGATTTGCAAGAGCACGAGCAGGGGGAGGAGGAGCAGAGGGAGAAGCAGGCTCCTCACAGGGAGCCCAATGCGGGACTTGATCCCAGAACCCAGAAGGCAGACATATGCTCAACCACTGAGCCACCCAGGTGTCCCAAATA
Organism: Vulpes vulpes; assembly: GCF_048418805.1. Taxonomy (NCBI): domain Eukaryota; kingdom Metazoa; phylum Chordata; class Mammalia; order Carnivora; family Canidae; genus Vulpes; species Vulpes vulpes. The sequence continues at coordinate 712,138 of NC_132781.1, forward strand.
GGCATTTCTCTTAAAGGGATTTAAGTAATTTTTAAAAATCTTAGATGTGAGGGACACCTGGGTGGCTCAGTGGTTGAGCTCCTCCTGCCTTTGGCCCGGGGTGTGATCCTGGAGTCCCAGGATTGAGTCTCGTGGGCTCCCCACACGGAGCCTGCTTCTCCCTCTGCCTGTGTCTCTGCCTCTCTGTGTTTCTCATGAATAAATAAATAAAATCTTTATATAAAAAAAAAAGATTTATAAATCTTATATGTAAACTTCTGTTATTTCCAGTGCTTTCCATCCTTTTGTGTGGGCCCACACTTCTGCCTGGCATTGCTTGCCTTCTGCCTGAAGGGTGACCGTTCCCATATGTAGCAGTGCAGGTCTGCTGCTGATGGATTCTCCAGCTTTTTTATATCTGAAAATCTGTTCATTCATCTTGGTTTTTGGAGGTTTTTTGTCCTCGGTACTTGAAACATGTTGCCCCACTGTGTTCTTTTAGATGCCTCGTTTCTGACGAGTCTGCAGCCATCCTGGTCTTTGTCCTCTATATAATGTGGTTTTTTTCCCACTGGTTGCTTTCAAGATGCTCTCTCTTTTTTTTTTTTTTTTTTTTTTTAATTTTTTTTTTTTTTTTAAATTTTTATTTATTTATGATGGTCACAGAGAGAGAGAGAGAGAGAGAGAGAGAGGCAGAGACACAGGCCGAGGGAGAAGCAGGCTCCATGCACCGGGAGCCCGACGTGGGATTCGATCCCGGGTCTCCAGGATCGCGCCCTGGGCCAAAGGCAGGCGCCAAACTGCTGCGCCACCCAGGGATCCCCAAGATGCTCTCTTTATCACTAGTTGTGAGTGATTTTATTAGCAAGTGTGGACATTTGTGTGATGTTCTTTGTGGCCCTTGTGTGTAGGGTCGGCCTAGCTTACATCTCTGGGTTTGTTGTCTTCATCCAGCTACTTCCAACATCTCCGGCCCTCTCCTCCCTCTTTCCTGAGTGCTCCAGTGATATAAGTATTAGGTGGCTTGAAGCTGTTCTTGCTGCTTTTCCAGTAGTATCTGTTGCTATGCCTTCGAGTCATGCGGCTTTTCTTTTGCACCATCTAATCTCAGACACTAGTTCTCATCTATAAAAGTTGGATTTGAGACCTTTTTTTTTAAGATTTTATTTATTCATGAGGGACACAGAGAGGCAGAGACAACAGGCAGAGGGAGAAGCAGGCTCGCAGGCTCCCTGTGGGGAGCCCGATGTGGGACTCAATCCTGGAACCCCGGGGTCACAACCCGAGCTGAAGGCAGATGCTCAGTCACTGAGCCACCCAGGTGTCCCAGATTTGAGTCTTGTATAAATTTTCCATGCCACCCCTTTGTACCTTTTTTGACATGGAATATAATTAGAATATATAATAACTTTTAAAATATTTATTTATTTATTTTTAGAGAGCACACAAAGGGAGAGATGGGGGGGGGGAGAATCTCAAGCAGACTCCTTGCAAAGCACAGAGCCTAACACAGGGCTCAATCCCATGACCTTAAGATCAAGAGTCAGACATTTAACTGACTGAGCCACACAGACACCTCTATAATAACTTTTTTTTTTAAGATTTTTATTTATTTATTTATGAGAGACACACACAGAGAGAGAAGCAGAGGGAAAAGCAGGCCCCATTCAGGGAACCCAATGTGGGATTCAATCCCAGGGCTCCAGGATCACGCCCTGGGTGGAAGGCAGGCACCAAACTGCTAGCCACCCAGGGATCCCTATCATAACTCTTTTTTTTTTTTTTTTTTTTTTCCTATCATAACTCTTATTGTGCTTCTCTGCTAATTCTAACATCTGAACCAGTTTCAATTGATTGTTCTCAGTGTGGATGTTTTCCACTTCTTTGCATACCTGGTAATCTTTGGACGGCAGACGTTGTGAATTTTACTTGCTCACCTGCTTGGTATTTTATTCTGTTCCTCAGGTTCTTTCTCTGCCTAGTTATGGGATGAAGTCAAGTTATTTTTGTCTGTTCAGTTTTTGCATTTCTGCTGACAGTTGAGGCAGGAAGGGGGCAGCCTATGGCCCACGCAGCTTGTGTCCCGTCTTTCAGGCCTGGGTGTTGTTCATTGTCTCATGTTCAGTGTTTTAGAAACCATTTTTCCACATGTTCTGAGTTATGTTCAGTCTTCTTGTTTTTGTGGGTGTCAGGGCAAGTTAGGCCCCCATTACTCCATCTTGGTTGATGTAGAGTAACTTAATAATAGTATCTGCTTCTGACTCAGGGTTTCTTATACCAAACACATTACTCATAATGGAAAAGATCGATATGTTCATCTTTGTTAGAATTTCTCATCAAAAAGCTCCAAAAGAAAAAATATGCCTGACATAAAAGCAACAATGGTTTAGTACCAAGAATTTTTTTTAAATTTTATTTATGTATTTGAGAGACAGTGTGCTTGCACACTCGCACAAGTAGGGGGAGGGGCAGAAGGAGGAGCCAACTCCCCTCTGAGCAGGGAGCCTGACACAGGACTTGATCCCAGGATCCTGAGATCATGACCTGAGGTGAAGGCAGATGTTTAACTGACTGAGCCACCCAGGAGCCCCAGAACCCAGAATTTTTGAAGAACGGCTATAAATAGGCAAAAGACTACCTGATACAGAAATTGCAAAAGACATAGGTAGACATTTCAAAGAAGAACAGCGTGTGGCCAATAAGTATATGGAAGAAAGATCCAAATTGAGAGTTCATTGACACATTCTCTCACACCCACTGCATTTTGATGAAGAGTCAGCGATCTGCCTCCACCAGCTCACTGCTGGTGGGTGTGTGGAGTGGGCTCTCCGTCTTAGGAAACAAGGTGACATTATCTTGCAGAGTCAGACAACTTGTGCTCTGTGTTTGTAGGCATGTGCCTCGGGAAACAGGATGTGAACAAGAATTTGGTGTAGAAGAATTTTATCCGGGGACATGAATAAGGGTGTATTTAGTAGCACCGTCTGTAATGAAGCAAACCCAGATAGTCCAAAACATCTATTCCAAAGAATAGATGAATTATGATCTGTTCTCCAAAGGGAAGACTATACAGCAGGCATACTTCTTAAAAAGCAATGTAGGGGGCACCTGGGGGGCTCAGTGGTTGAGCGTCTGCCTTCGGCTCAGGATGTGACCCTGGGGTCCTGGGATCGAGTCCCACATCGGGCTCCCTGCAGGGAGCCTGCTTCTCCCTCTGTGTCTCTGCCTCTCTCATGAATAAATAAATAAAATATTTTTTAAAAGGCAGAAAAACAATTAGAAATATAAAATTCCATTATATTAGTTTCTGGTGTATAACATAGTGACTTGACAGGCCTCTATATTACACGGTGCTCACTATGGTGGATGTGGTCACCGTGTCCCGATAGTATTATTGACTGTATTCCCTGTGTACTGTACTTTTCATCCTAGTGACCTTTTTATTTTGTTCTTTTTCTTTTGGACTTATTTTATAACTTGAGAGATTGTACCTTTTAATACCCTTCACCTATTTTGTTCCATCCTCTCTGGCAACTCTACCACTTTACTCTGTATTTATGAATGTTTCTTATTTGCCTGTTTTGTCCATTAGATTCTACATAGAAATGGAATCCTATGGTATTTTTTTTTCTTTGACTTATTTTACTTTGCATGATATTCTCTAGTCCATCCATGTTGTCTAAAATGACAAGACTTCATCCTTTCTAACGGCTGAATGTTAAACAGGCATCCTTCTTTATTAAAAGCAAGGGAATGATAAAGTCCTGGATGGGTCATACAGGAGTGAGCGATGGGAGTACAGGAGTGAGTGGAGAGAGGTGTGTAACGGTAGGCATAGTTATGAGGAATGACCTGGGTCTGGGTAGGTGGTGGGCTAAAGACCTTTGCTTCATTCTGCTGTGTAACTTAGCTATTTTTTTAATTTGTTCTCATGAAACATGTAACACGTTTTTAAGTAATTAATTTTCAAAGTGAAAGGGAGTTGCCTAGTTGGTATCACAACTTAATAGAAAGCTGAACTAAAAACTTAGTTTTGGTCAAGGGCCCCAGCCCTCAGTGTTCACAACAGTGACGGGGGACTTAGTACAGATGAGAGTAGAAGGTGGATACCCACAGGCCCACATCCCACCAAATAGTGATTGAATGAGTAGACGGGAGGGAAGATCAAATCTGAGTACTGTATGTAGATGCTCTGCCCTCAAAAAGCGGAGCAGGACCCCAGCCCATACGGGCCCGCATGGTCTTCCCAAAGAGAACAGTCACATGCCCTGAGGACAATGAACACACCCCAGCCAGGGGTCACGGCCCATCCTCGGTGATGAGCAGGGACCCCTGAGTGACACGATGAGAAGCCTTCAGCTCTGTGGTCTTCCTCCCCAAACCCATCGCCCAGCGTGAGACGTGTCCCGATGGAGGGAGGGTCCCAGCACCCCCAGAACTGCTGGGCCACCTGAAACCAAGGATGGGAGAGCCAGCATGGCCCAGAGGCGTCCGGGGAAATGTGACGTTCCGGGCGGAGAGAGGGTGTGACGGGAACCAAGGAAACCTGAACAGAGTGTGGACTTTGGTTAACCACAGGGAGCCTGTGTTGGTCCCAGATTCGGATAATCCGAGGGCGGGAGACGCGGGGCGGGGCAGATGGGGACTCAGCTTTTTTCAGAGGAGCCCTTCTTGGTCTGCTCACTTCCCCCCTCCCCCCACCCGCCACTGGCCTTCCATTCATTCCTTGGTGTCACTTCTAGCCGCTGCCGGCCTGGTCTTGGCCTCATGGTGTGTGTCTCGTGGGGTGTGTGCCAGCGTGCAAGCACAGGCATGGCGGGTCTCTCTTGCAGTGGGCATCCCCACCATCCGGTGGTGTGGTGCAGAGGGAGACTACAATGTCATGGTGATGGAGCTGTTGGGGCCGAGCCTGGAGGATCTCTTCAACTTCTGCTCGAGGAAGTTCAGCCTCAAAACTGTCCTGCTGCTTGCTGACCAGATGGTAAGAATCCATTTTTCTGAGGTGACAGGGAAGCTGGGCTCCTGACATGTGCTTGCTGTGACTCAGAAATCTGGCAGCTCGTTCAGGGGCTCTTGTCCTTGTCTTATGCCTGTTAGTGCCCAGGGACTGAGTGAGAACATTAATCTTTGGTGCAGGATCATGCGTGCGGGCTGGGCTTGGAGACCACCCCACATGGCTCCAGTTCCCTCAGGATCCTGTGTGTGCTTCCTGGTGGGACCCTGCAGGAAGGACTGCTAGTGTAGATGCGTGTCTGGGAGTGGTGGTCCCATCAGGCTGCCGTGGGTCCAGCCCCCTGAGAGCCAAGGAGGGAAAAAGCCCGGGCCTGGTTGGGGTACTAAAGGTGGTCCAGTCAGCATCCTTCCCTGGTTGTTGAGTTACTCAGCTCTGGCCGAGGGCTGCAAGACATGCAGCTGAGGGCACGGCCCTCACTCTGCCAAGCAGGTGCCTTTCCCGAGGCTGCTGCTGGGATTCGATCTTGTCATTACTTCCCCACCTACAGATTAGTCGCATCGAATACATTCATTCAAAGAACTTCATCCACCGAGACGTGAAGCCAGATAACTTTCTCATGGGGCTGGGGAAGAAGGGCAACTTGGTGTACATCATCGACTTTGGGCTGGCCAAGAAGTACCGGGATGCCAGGACCCACCAGCACATCCCCTACCGCGAGAACAAAAACCTCACTGGGACGGCGCGGTACGCCTCCATCAACACGCATCTTGGAATCGGTGAGCCCGTGGGTGGTGGGGTCTCCTGTGCCCCTGCTCACTAGGATGCCTTGGGCATGTCCATCTCTTGGCTCAGGGAAGGGGCAGCCCCCCGGGGGAACCCTGGGAGTGGTCAGCATGTTTGGCATAGAGGCTGTCATCAGTGCTTTGTGGCAAAGGCTGGTTCTCCAGACTCTGGAAAACCCTCTGTGAGGTGTGGTGGGGGCAGGTGAATGATGGTTTGGGCTTTTTGACAGTCCTTGTAACGTTGGGGTCACTCATCCAAGGGTGTCACAGTTTCCTAAGGGCACGTCAGGGACAGCTGCTGGTGAAACAAAGAATCCAAGAATATTTTTCTGTGGTTTCAAAAGTTCATTTTCACAGTAAGAGTGTGTCTGGGCTCTCGGCACTGTGGCTGCAGGCACACACATGCTGTCCTTGACCTGTTTCCCATCTTTTTCCAGAACAATCTCGAAGAGATGACCTGGAGTCACTGGGCTATGTGCTCATGTACTTCAATCTGGGCTCTCTGCCCTGGCAGGGGCTGAAGGCAGCCACCAAAAGGCAGAAGTATGAACGCATCAGTGAGAAGAAGATGTCCACCCCCATTGAAGTGCTGTGTAAAAGCTACCCCTGTGCGTGTCCTCGAGTGCAGGCGCCGGGCCAGCCCGTGGTCTCCAGGGTCAGGGAGGGCACTGGGAGCCAAAACAAGGCACGCCCCCTGAGGCCAACTCCCAGACAGTGAAGAGTGGGGTCAGTGGCCTGTCCTTGAGCTGGCGGCAGCCTTCTGTCCCCAGCGCTCATTTACCTTCCGGGGCCATGACCCAGGGAGTTTCCCTTTGTTCTTGTGGAGAAATGCCCCAGCTGAAAGTAAGCTGTGCTCTGTAGTGCTGGGTTTCCTTAAACGAAGGTTCCTCCCAACGTGACCAGTGTTTGTGATGCCGCGTCTCCCGTCTTAAGTGTGCGACCACGGATGTTGGCAGTAATGTCAGTGGCCAGGCGGTCAGGTATTGCTAGTTAGCACTGAGTCTCTTATTTTACAGCTGAGTTTGCCACATACCTGAATTTCTGCCGTTCCTTGCGTTTTGACGACAAGCCCGACTACTCCTACCTGAGGCAGCTCTTCAGGAATCTTTTCCACCGCCAGGGCTTCTCCTATGACTACGTGTTCGACTGGAACATGCTCAAATTTGTAAGTGTGCCACCAGCTTGTTTACATCATGGTATGGAAGGGGAAACAGCCGGTCAGCCAGAGGCCTCTGCTGGACGAGGTGCAGGCTTTAGAAGGCACATGCGCTGCATTGGGGGAGCCGAGCCTACCTGTGAGGGCTGTGGCCTAGGTGGGGTCCACCATGGGCGGGAGGTTCTGAGAAGCAAGTTACCCATCGGGAGAGCAGAGGCGGCACCTGGTCGGTGCGGGGCCCCCTGGAGCCAGCAGAGGATGTCTCGCAGGTGCAAGTCTGCCCAGAGCCAAGGCTGTTACTTGAGTGATAAATCTTTAATTGGAAGGTCCTTCTATTATCACCGTCCACGTGGCTAAGAGCACCGTGGTTGTGACTGCCTGTGATGTTGAGGCACGGGTCCAGAGAGCGTGTTGTGCGGGAGGGTATGGCCAAGGGCTTCAGCAAGGTGCGGTCACCTCTTGCCCCTCCTCCTTCCGACGCAGCTGTGCAGGTGAGCGAGCGGGTGGGTGCCTGGAGAGGTGCTAGACTGTCACTGACTTTGGTACCTGGCTTATCAAATGGGCACAGGTGTTTGCGTGTGACTGTGTGTAGAACTTGAGCTCTGATGTTTTTCTTCTCTAAATCTGCCCACCCACCCTGAATCTCTTATGAACCTAATTAATTAATTTTCAGACACTGTTGCCAGAAAGTTTCAGGGTTTTTTGTAACTTCATCTTTTGTTACAAATTTGTTCTCCTTAGTTATGAACTTAAAACAGAAATTGGAACCTTTCCAAGGTAACAAGATCTGACAGAGGAGCAGAACCTCCCCTTTGGAGGGCATAAGACAGACAGACTGGTTCTGTGGCCTTGGCACGTGCAGAGGTGATGCCCCACAGGGGAGATGGGTGCCCCACGGTGGGCTGGCTCAGGATGCACCACCCCACATTGCCCAGAGTCTGGGCCATCTTCTGGCATCATCCCCCTCCCAGCGGGGCTGGCTACCCTTCTCTGGGAAGGGCCGGAGAATGAGTCATGTCCGCTTGGCGGTGTGTGCCTGGTGGTCCAAGCACTGAGCTCTGCGCTGCCACTGGGAAGCTGCCACAGGCGCTGTGTGTTGTAGGTGGGTGTGGCTGCAGCTGAAAAACTTCATTTACAGAAACTGGTGGCTGGAGTTGGCCTGTGGGCTGCCCTTTGCAGACTGCATTACAGCGCTGTTTGTTACAACATGGCGGGTTTTGCACCCCCTACTCTGGTTCGTCATTCACTGAGTATAACTAGCTGTTTGTGCTGGGAGCGCAGCCAGTGAAGTGGTGGCCACTGTGCGGGCCTTCCAGGACAGACCTGGCTGCCTGCATTCTTGTCACATGGGCGCTGGCCCAACATGTGCCCTGGGGCTGGCAGTCTGGGCTCTGGCTGGGCCCGCTGCCCACCAGACGCCACTGCTTCCGCGTGCCTCTGGGATCCCATGGACACCAGCACATCGGGCCCGCCGCTGACCTGACCTCCTGCAATTTCTCACCCCAGTGTGGATGCTCAGTGGGGAGAGGCCACCCATTTCCCATCCGTGTTTGGAGTTCGGTGTCAGGGACACCTCGTGCGTGCGCTCACAGGGTCTAGGGGCAGGCTGCTGTCCTAGAGGGAGAGCCGCCTCATCCCGGCCGGCTGTGTTGCTGCGGATGGCTTCTCTAGCAGCAGGTCCAAGTGCGCCTGGTGTGTTCTGGAGTCGCAGGGGACAGCCTGTTTCCACCAAACCCCGTTCAGTCTGGTCTTACCCTGTTTCCTTCGCAGGGAGCCAGCCGGGCCGCTGATGATGCTGAGCGGGAGCGCCGGGACCGAGAGGAGCGGCTGAGGCACTCCCGCAACCCAGCCGCCCGTGGCCTCCCCTCCACGGCCTCTGGCCGCCTGCGGGGCACCCAGGAAGTGGCTCCTCCCACCCCCCTCACCCCTACCTCACACACTGGTGAGTGGGCGAGCACCACGTCTCCTCAGCAGGCACTTGGGGGTTTCTGGTTTGTATGTTGGCTGCTCTGGCTGAGCTGCAGGGGCCCCACACGGGTCCAGGTGGGCGCACCTTGTGGGCGAGGCTGTGTGCTTGTGGTTCCCGTAGACTCTGGTTTCTGAGGATTGGCCGGCCCGGGGACGTCTCTTGCACAGGACTTGGAAGGCCCTGTCACCGTTGTTTCTCTTTCTCGTGATTCCGAGTGCTCCCTCAGAGGCTCTCAGTACCTGGTGCTTTGCTCCCAGGAAGGCCCGCCTGGAGCCAACACGCTGGCATCCCTGAGTGTTCCGTGTGCTCTGCCCACCACTGCTGAGCTCAGAATCGGGGTGCAAGCCGGCCAGGGTGCAGCAGCACCCACCCCTCTGCTCATGGATGCTGAGGAGAGGCCCCCTCACACCGGGTATGGGGCTGCCCCAAGCCCTCACCCTCGCCCCTGTCTCCCCCTCCAGCTAACACCTCTCCTCGGCCCGTGTCCGGTGTGGAAAGAGAGCGGAAAGTGAGTATGCGGCTGCACCGCGGCGCTCCTGTCAACATCTCGTCCTCTGATCTCACGGGCCGGCAAGACACCTCCCGCATGTCCACCTCACAGGTACGCGCACCGCATGGGTACGCGCTCTGGGCTCGCTGAGGTCGGGCTGCTGCAGGCCTCGGGCCTCTCTGTGTCGGGGCTGCTCTTAGGGCGCCAAGCCGAGTGGGATGTGGGTGCTGACGAGCTTGCTTCTTTCCTTCCTCCTCCATGTCTGAGTTTTAACTGGAGAGGGACACTGCCTCTTGCTGCCGTGCAGCCCCTGGGTTGGGAGCCCAAGGCGGACGAGGGCTTGTCTCCCCAGCCGCGGGTACAGGTGATGGGGCTTTTTCTCTTCTGCTGCCTTCCTTGCAGCCCCAGCTCCATCCCTGAACCAGCCCTGGACTCTGGGCTGCCTTGCCATGCAGACTGGAAACGCCACATCTCACACCACGTGTTTGTCATGGGCACACACAGCCCGTGGGGGGACTGCTGGCGGCCCCTGTAAGGTGGTGTGGACGAGCCTGTTGGAGCCTGGCGCCAGGCAGTGTGCCGCGAGGGAGGGTTCCCGTCTTCGGAAGTCCCTGTCTGCTTGTCTTCTGACAAGGCAGGTGTTCTCAGGGAAATGGCTGGGCCGCGTGAGGCCCCTCCGCTCACATCCTGCTCTTCCCTCTGTGGCTTTGGTGCCGTGGCTCTTGTGCATTCACTCACGTGCCCTCCACAGATGAGCTCTTCGCACGCACATGGACTTTCTTCCTCGGGTACCTTTCAGGGTCCTCTTGTGCAAGTGGCGGTGGGGTCAGGGGATAGAGCACCCACCTGAGCAGGTCGTTGTTCCTGTCTCTGCTGGGGTCCTCCGGGTGCCTGTGCCCTGTGGTGTCTGCTGGGTGGCAGGCACTGGTTGAGGAAGGCGCTAGAGTGCTGGGCTGTTCTCAGGCCTCTCGTGGCTGGGTTAGCACTGGGCTGTGCTGTGGGCACGCGCTTGGGGCTCGGTGTAGCTTATTGGTGGATTGGTGGGTCGAGCACCTTGGCTAGGGGAGCGCGGGGTCTGTGAGAACTTCTTGGAACCCCAGTTCTGCGGTGTCTGCTTGGTCTGTGTCCTGACCTTTGCTTTTAATCAAGTGAAGTGGATAGTTTCACTATAAACGCGTCCAGTTTACCAGTAGTTCTGCCAGAAATGGGTTGTTTCTGTATAAGTTTCTCCCAGAGAGACTTAGGGTGCAGATAGTTTGAGTTGTGGGGCCTGGGGAGTCTGGCCAGGGTTATGAGATTGGGCCCACTGTGGCTCCCAGCCCCACACCCCTCCTCCTTCCCGCGGGACACAGAGAGGGCTCCAGGCTTCTTCCCACAGGCCCCGGAATCCATGAATCAGCAGCCAGGAAGCGGTCCTGGGCGATGTGTGCCCACGCGTGGCCGAGAGTACAAGCTTGCGGCCTGCTCTGGGTCTGTGGACGCCCCGGGCTCTGTCTGGACTCTGGACCCACAGCCTGGGCCTCCGCCAGCAGAGATTAAGGAAGGAGCAAACTCTCTTTGTGAGAAAAGAAAGTGCCTGAAGGGTTTGGGACCCCTGAGGGAAAGGAAAGGATTGGAGAGCCTGCGACCCCTGGGCTGAGCCCAGCTCCTCCTCTGCGGCGTGTCCAGCCTCAGCCCACACGCCCCAGGAGCCTTGCCATGAGGTCCTGGCTGGGACCAGCTTGCCACTGGGAGTCCCGCGCGCTTGTTCTTTTGTCTTTGCTTGTGAAGAAGCCGCGGGGCTGGACAGGAGGAAGGAGTCTCCAGAGATGTGATTTGCGGTTTCCCCCTCCCCCTGAAAGGAGCACTGGTCACCCTAGAGGGTTTCTTAGGATCTTCACGTTGAGGACACAGTTAGTTCCTGGAGGTGTGTCCTCGATGCAGCCCTGTCCCATGGATGTCCTTCTCTGGGGTTTCCTGATCACCCGCCAGCGCCCTTCCTTAGGGGACTCTGCGAGAGGCTCCTGCCTTCCGAGGGGTGACAGGCACCCTGCAGGACAGCAAGAGGCTGACCCCCATGTCTGCCTTGTTGGTTTAGAAGTTCCAGAGCAAGGGCAGTTGCCCCAGCTTCTACGATTCTTCAGGTTCTATTCACATTTCCCCCAAAGACAGTGGGGTGAAGGTAGACCGGTGATGCTTCTGTAAAGCAAGGGTGGCCCTGTCCCCCCTGGGGCTGAGGCCATGTTCCGCCAGCTTCCCCCGTGGCTGCTGTTTCTGTCTCAGTTCTTTGTGCACGCTGAGGAGAGGCTGTGTCCTATGCAGAGGTAGCAAGTCCAAGGAAGTAGTTGATCTTCAGCAGGAAGGTGCTCGAGCCGCCAGCCCGCCTGTGGGAGGACCCTGCTGACTCTCCAGCTGGCCACGGGGAGGGGCCGTTGACACCTGTGTCCTTTGTCCTGAGCCCCCCGCCGTGGCGCACTCCGACTTCCAGGAGGGTGGCCGCTCCTCTGCCCGACTCCCTTCTCGAGGGTGGTTCGTGCTAGAGCACAGTGCCCTCACTACCGACCCGGAGTGTGAGTCCGGCTTCTCAAGCAGGGCAGCACGGAGCCCAGAGAACATCCGGTCAGTGAACCTTTCTGCGGGTTTTTCTCTCTGAGAAGAAAAGGCCTCCTGGGTCCAGTGCTGTTAGTAGGATGCGTCCCGGTCTCTGAGCCAGTTACTCCTTTCGGTTGGTTGGTTTTCATGCTCCCGAAACAAGACCTGCAGCCCTTCCGTCTTCCTCGTGGCCAGTTCGTGCGTCCTGGCGGGGCTGGATGTCAGGTTGGCTCACTGCCGGAGGAGTGAGGAGGCTGTGCCTGGCCCCTTGTTGGCCTCGTCAGCCGAGCGACCCAGAGGAGCAGCAGTGGCTGCCTTCGCCCGGGGGCCACTCGCCAGGTTCCTGGGGTCCCCTGTGAGGCGGCGCGGCCAGTGGTGGGCCTGGCTGAAGTGAGGTGAGGAAGGCCTCCGTGCTCGTGCCAGCAGAGCCCTTACCAACAGCTCTCTTTTCCCCCCACCTCAGAATAGCATTCCTTTCGAACACCACGGCAAGTAGCTGCACGTCTCCCCGTTGGAAGGCAGCACCGGGTGAGTGTGCTCATGTCGGGTCTTGTCAGACGGCAGGCACCGGGCGGGCGGGCGCTGACCACCCCTGCGTCCACCACAGGGGTGCGCAGGCGGGACTGGGCTTGCATGCCAGGTGCTGCAGGGAGAGAGACGTCCCTCCGCCCAGTGCTTCTCCTCGTGTGGATTCTAGAGCAGACCAGGAGTCCCCGAACGGGGCGGCCCCGGGACCCTGCACACCATGGGCTGGCCGTCGGCCCCACGGCGGCGTCTCAAGAGTCAGGGGGCCTGTGGTGGGAGCAGGCGCCCAGGGCTCTGCACTTGCGCTTGGCTCCAGTGGCCCCGGGGCCGTAGGGCCGTCGAGCCGCCCGGCCCGGGGTCCATTGTGCGGGGCGTGTGTCGTCTCGTGCTCAGCTGAGCGGGCCGTGCTTGGGGGGGCTCTTGCGCTCTCGCTGCGGGAGTCCTGGTGGGCTCTGCCGCCCTGGCTTGGTCACTCTCTCCTTTCGCATTGATTTCTGTCGTTTGTTTTTCTTTTCGAGCTCGGTCTCCGCTCAGCGTCCCATCCGTGCTGCCGTCTGTATTAACCCGTCACAGCCACAGCCGCCTGCTCCCTTGCCGTTGGCGCATGTCGGTCGGTGACACCGCGGCTCCTCCCGGCTGGGCCTTGCCGCCACCGGGCTCCGCGGTTCCCACGTGACTGCGTTCTCGGGGGCAGCTCGGTAGGAGCTGCTCCTCGCACCTCCCCCACGGGGAGCCCCAGTGTCCACCCGGCGCCTGGTCCCCGCTTTCAAAACACCAGGTCACTTTCCAGGAAGGAGAGCGGGGAGCAAGTACCTCTTCGAGCTTGGACTCTGTCTGGTCCGATCGTTCTCGGGCTTCTAGCTCCGTGGCCACCTGGCCTCCTCGCTTGCATGCCTCTTCTCCTTCCCCGTCTTCCTGTCACTCGTCCTGCTGAGCACGTGTCCTGGACGCACAGGGGCCGCCCGGAGTGGCTGGGGCGCGGGCGTCCAGAGTAGGGCCGGGCAGCGTCCCCGTCCCCTCGCCGTCACTGCTGTGTTGTGCCCGAGCCTGACTGGCCCCGTGCCTCTGGCCTCATGCTGACCTTCTCCTGTGCTTTGGCTCCGACAGATTGCCGGTCGGGTGGCTTCCAGTGCTCTTCAGTCTGTGGTGCACCGATGAGAACTCTCCTTTTTGCTGTGAAGGGCAGACAATGCATGGCTGATCTACTCTGTTACAATGGCTTTACTAGTGACACGCCCCCCGGTCTAGAACCGAAATGTTAACACCGGGAGCTCTCCAGGCCGCCCACCCAGCGACGCCCGTGGGGGAAACAAAACACAAACTAAACCGGACAGACTCCAAAGCGCTGCCGTCGCAGGGGCTGCACCGAGGGCCCCCCACGTGGACTCGGTTGTCACGGGCTGGGAAGAAAAGCAGAGTGTGAGAGACAATTGCAGAGAGAACCAAACTCCCGCTCCCTGCTCCCTGACGAGCCTACTGTAACCACCGATCTTCTACTTGGTTAAGACAGTTTTGTATCATTTTGCTAAAAATTACTGGCTTAAATCTGTGTAAAGAAATCTGTCTTTTTATTGTTTCTTTCTCGTCTGTTTTTGCGGTCTTAAAACAGATGACTTTCAAGCACCCGGAGCAAAGGCTGGTGTGGAGTTTCAGTGTAGGACAGAGCGAGTCAGGGAGCAGAGCGCGCGCGGGCGCCCGTCCTCTGCTTTGTGGTCTGTCGTGTGGTCCGCTGTGGAGAGGGGTTTTCTCACCAGAAGTGCTGTCCTGTGTAGACGTGTGTAAGTGACGTATGTGCGTCTGTGTGTGTGTTGTGTGCCGTGTGTCCCGTGGCCTCATTACGCTGGTGTCGGCTCTCACTGTCCCCCACCTGCACCGGAACGCCTGCGCGACGCGGGCCTCAGAGCAGTTAGCGGGCACGGCGTACCTGATTCCCCTGGATGCGGCGAGGAGGCACCTGAGCACGGAAGACCTCGGAAGCCAAGGCTTTGTGTGGGCGTTGCTGGTCCCTCAGGAGAGGATTTTCGAACAGAGAGACATCGGGCCTTTCCTTGGGGTCACATGTGGCTATTTTGGTGGTGGTGTTGCCTCAGTGTCTTTGAATTTGGGAAATTTTCTAAACAGACTGTAAACGTGATCAGTGTAGATTGGTCTCCATGTGTGTGAACCTGTGTGCTCGGAACCCAGGACGTGTCTGCACTGTGCTGGGCTCTCCCGCGGAGGCCTTGGGCCCAAGGGGATCCGCCTTGAAGTGCCAAGAAGCTGGTGACTCGACCTGGCCGTCCAGGAGGGTGTGGCTTCCCACACTTCCCTCCACGACCTTCACTGGGGCGTAGCGAGCCCCACGGGGGTCAGGGAGCAGGGCAGGTCGGAGTCTCGCAAGTATGACCCTCTTGGGGCCGCTGGCTCCTGCCGGTTTTTCCGGCTGCCCCCTCATTCTGTAGCAGGTAGCGGCACCGGGCCATGCGGCTGCCAGTAGCTGGGAGCCTCCGTTGTGAGAAACAAGGTGCAATAATGGGTATTCATGGGTACTCCCACCTGACCACCTGTCACCCCACTGCGAGTGCCGTGTCTGCCCCCAGGCCGCTGGCACAGGACGCCAGGACTGGTGTGTGCTGACCGCGCAGAGTGCGTCCGTGCTGCTTCGTGAGTCCCAAGCGGGCTACTCTGTTTTGGGGTGCAGGGACTTGGCCAGATGGGGCTGTGTTTCTGGGAGAGCAGTGTGAGCCTGGGCAGGTCAGGGTGAGTTGGGGGCTCTTCAGAGCGGGGCTTGCCCCTGTTGGCGAGGTGTTAGCAGCTGCAGCCGCCCATGGAGTGCCGGAGACCCGCTAGGGGCAGCTTCCCACGCTCTGCATCTGGGCTTCGACCCGAAATTGCTGGATTGTGTTTGAGAGGTGGGCCCAGATCCTGGGCCTTCAGCTGTGCGGCCGTCCGTCCGTCCGTCCGTGCACACTCGCTGCCCTCCCACTGCAGGAAATGTAGTTGCAACGTCTGTATCAACCTGTGTATTGGTGGCCAGTCTCTGACTCGGCACGTTTGTGTGATCACTGCATTTATGTGCTTACCCACCGTGTAAATAATAAACCCGTGATGACTTTTACCTTTCCTCCCCGCCCTCCGCTGCTCTTTATTTCACAGAGAGGTGTCTGTGTGTAGGTCAACCACGTGAAAACTGATTTCCTGAGAAGGGGCGTTGCTGTCTGTGTGGGGCCCGTCGGCGCCATCTGTCAGCTGGTCGGCAGCAGGCCACAGGGACGGGCCGCCACTTCCTGGGTCCCAGAGCCGACACAGTGCAGCCATGCCCACGTGCCAGTCCACGTGGGTGGGTCTTCTGGAGACCCCGCCCCCCCCCCCCCCCCCCCCCCCCCCCCCCCGGCTTAACCACCTTCACGATGCTGGCGCCGAGCTCTGAGGCCCCCGGGGCAGCCCAGGAAGGAATACTGCCACCTGCCTGGAGTATTCTGGGGAGTGAGCAGCGTGAGAGCTGGCGTGCCTGCTGCCACTGAGGGGCGCGCATGGTTCTTGCGAGGTGGCACCCAGGGGCCTCTGCCCAACCAGGGGGCTCAGGGCTGTCAGCCTCAATCCCTCTGAGGGGCCACTGCTCAAACCCTGTGCCCAGGGCTCTGCCCTCCACCCCTCCTCACCCCGCCACTGCCCCCAACCCCCCAGCTCCATGGACCTTCTGATCAGCCGACGGCTCCCAGGTGGGCCCCTCCCTTTGTTGTGCTCACGGCCTCAGCTTGCTTCTCCCGCGTGAGCTGTTGAAGCCCTTGAGCCCCCGACCCCACTGCACAAGAAGATGGGCTGGCCTGTGGTGTGCCCCAGGAGCCAGCTGCTCTGGGCCTGTAATCTGGCCTTTCCTGCTCCGGGGCCCTGGGGGTGTCCTGCAGGGTGTGGGCCCAAAGTCCCTGCTCTCCGGCTGGGCTCTTCCTTGACCCCTCACCCCTCCTCATTCAGCTGCCAGCATTGGGAAGGCGACACTCGGACTCCTTGCTGCTCACCCCAGCTGCCCGCCCTTGCCCCCAACCAGAGTGGCAGTGACACAAGCCCTGGGCTGCCCTCCTCTGTTCTGTTCTGCCAGGAGGGGGCTGCAGCAGGGCGGGGACCACCGCACTGCCTTCTCCCCGGAGCCTCTGTGGCCCGTTCCTCACTCCCTCAGTGCTCAGAGACGTGTGCCAGCTGCCCCCACCTCCCTGACCTGGGGCTCAGCACTCCGCTCCCTGCACCCCCTACAGACTTCACCCCCACTGAGAGGGCTATCGGGAGCCCAATCCTGGAAACCCCCACATCCGTCCTTTGTCCCACTCCTAGCTCCGCCCAGCAGGACCTCTGGAAGCAGCGCCCACCGTTGCCACACGCCTGTACAGGTGTTTTAGGTCCCGGGGGAGTGTCCACCACAGCATAAGTCCTCCAGGCCACAGTTTATTTATTTTTTCATTTTTTTCAAAGATTGTATTTATTTGAGAGAGAAAGAGAGAAAAAGCACGAGTAGGGTGAGAAGCAGAGGGAGAAGTAGGCTCCCCTCTGAGCAGGGGTGCCGATGCAGGCCCAGGACCCCGGGACCATGACCAGAGCAGATGCTTAGCCCCAGGTGCCCCCAGGCCACCGTTTAGATCCTGGAAAGAACTGGGCCCAGGACCCCCAGTAGTGGGCCCCGCAGGTCCTGGGCATCTGCCTCCCAAATTGTCACTGGCAGACCCTCCCCCCCCACCCCGGCACCCCCAGTTTGGGGCCCATGTGCGTATGCCAGGGTCTTCCCCGCACAGGCCCCTCCCTGTGCGTGCCTGTGGGAGGTGGACCCAGGTCTAACCAGGCTAGGGGCCAGCAGCCCAGGGTGATTTGGGGTGATGTGTGCAGGCCCTGCCAGGAGGGGCCGAGGGGGCGCGGCAGAGGCACCTGCATCCCTTGGGAGGGTGGGCTTCCAGGGTGCTGGCCGTGAGCCTCCTCTGGCAGGGAGCTCTGGAGGGTGAGGGACCGCCCCACCCATGGCCGCCCAAGTGCTGACTGCTCTGGGCTCCTGTAAGGGAGGGGCCTCAGCCCTCGGTGGCCACCGCTTCCTGAGGACAGCAAGTTTTCCTTTCTCCTGTGTCCAGCCCAGCCCGGAACATCTGCAGTCCAAACCTAGGCGGACAAGACTGCCTGCTTACCCTCGGGCCTTGAACCCCAGCCTCCAGTTGTTGATGGCTGTGGTGGGCAGGGGCCTTCAGCCCACCTAGCGTTTCCACCGTCCACTGAGGTGCCAGCTAAGGGAAAGACGGGCCCTTGTTCCCAAGGCCAAAGGAGGGTGGCAAAACTCTTGCTCACCTGGGAGCATGTGCGTGCATGCGTGTGCGCCTGGTCCCAGGCCCCCAGTGCATCCTGCCCAACTGGAGCAACGCTGATAAGCTGGCCATCCTACAGCTACTTCATATGAAGTGTCCCCGGAGCAGGACTGGTCCTCACACTGGGCCCAGCCTTGGGGCACAGTCACAGAGTCCAGCGAGGACGCACGCTGCCCTTGCTCCGGGCCAGCAGCAGGGAAGCAGTTTTTAGGGTGAGAGTCGGGGACACTGCAGTGTGAGGCCCAGGAAGCCTGGGCAGCGTCATGTGCCAGCAGCAGCCAGGGGCCCCGCCAGGCTCCCCCTGACGCAGGTTGAGGGCAGGAGATGCAGAGCTAGCACCAACACAGCCCAGGGCCCCGGGGCTTCGGGCCAGCACCCCAGGAAGGTGCCTGGTTCCTCTGCACAGCTTGATGGGCAGATGGAGAAGGGACTGCGGCACCCCCTCGGGGGTGACACCTTTGGGACGGACAAGATGTGAGCTTTCACTTGCTTTTCATTGCAGAGGAGCAGGGACGTGGCGTCTCTCCGGCTGCACGCGGCCCGCCAGGGTGCCCGCTGCCGTCCCCAGCGCCCGCGACGCACCACCTACTGAGGCGGCCCCAGCGGCCTCTGACCGGGCTCCCAGCCACGCAGGCCACCACTGGCCACGAGGGCAGGTGGGTGTGAGGTACCCGGGGCGAGGCCGAGCAGGGCTGGACAAGGACGGGAGCAGATGCCCGCCCTGGGCGCTCACCGCATAGGGCCACGATCAGCCGACCAAGGGGTGAATAAATGGAAGGCAGGAAGATCATTTTCTTTAAACACACACACAGTGTACAAGAATCACACGTATGTCTCAGCTTAAGTGCACACGCCCGTAGGGGTTCCCGGGCATCCGGGCATGCCCCACCCCTGCAGCAGGGCCCGCTTCCCTGCCGGCCCCAGGGCCCTGTGAGGACACTCTGAGCCGTCAGGGCCCCCGCAGAGAAGGGTCCAGAACCAGCAGCGCTTAGGAGGCTGACCCGGCCCAGAGCCACTCTGTAGAAACAACCAGGTTGTCTGGCAGAAGTGAGTTTGGAGTGAATGGTCAGACACCCCCCGCGCGCCCCCACCCCCCCCCGCCAGCTCCTTGAAGATGTTCCTTCCAAGGTGGCTCCTCCCACACGCAGGTTTATTTCAGGGGTGAAGAAAGGGAGTTTTGTGCCCTATACACCCCGTGAGGGGTGGGCTGGGGCGCCGCAGTGGAGACGGGGTAGGACGGGGTGCAGCCAGCGTGTGGGGAGGCGGTGCCGCTCCACTGGCCCTCCCCAGCCCCCCTGATTCCGTGTTGTCTCTGAAGCGTGGGTTTCCAGGTCCCTGAGCTCAGCGGTGGGCACCGGGCTGCTCTGGGGTCAGCAGGCTGGGTCCCTGGTGCAGACGGCTCGTAACCTCGCGGCGCGGCTTCACCACAGACCTGCTTTGGAATGACACGGTTCCCACCCCACCGCCTCCCCAGAGAAACACGGATGGCCCCGCCCCAGCTCGTCCTGTTTGTGAAATAAACACAAGCGTTGGAAGTGTCTGTCCGGTTCCCTGAGCCCCGCTGGCCGCCTCGGCTCAGACGCTTGTCTCCGGGGTGTGAATGACCTCCCCATTTTTCTCAGGCTCTGCTTTCAGGAAGTGCTCTACCTCCCGAGAGTCCACCCTCACGTCCGCAGGGGGCTTGTGGCGCTGCTCCTCCTCCTCCGCCACCGCCGCCACCACCTCAGGCCTCTTCCTAATGCACAAGAAGTTGCCCAGCACCAGCACGAGGGAGGCGGTCAGCACCTCGGCCCCCGCCAGGATAAACACATACTGGTAGACGTGCGTCGCATCCAAGAGCTTGCCTGCAGAGGAGGGACCGTGTTGGCTGAAGGTCGTCCCCGGTCACCAGCTGCCTGTGCACACTGTGCTGCTGGGGGACCCTGACCTGACCTGGACCCCCCCACCCCTGCAGGCAGCACAGAGCCGGAGGCTCAGAGGAGGTTTTGGAGCTATGTGGGTGCAGGAGGCAGAGTGTCAGGGTGAGGTAGCCGGCCACACTGCCTGTCACCGTGGAGGCCTCTTCACTGTGGCCCTCACGGAAGCTGCCCGGGCCCCGGAAGGGCCCCAGGACCACGGAGCACAGCCCTGGCGCTCTCGGGGTCCCCTGGGTGGGAGCCCACGGCATCTGCTGGAGAGACTCTGGCCAGGCTGCCCCCCCTGGCCCACACTGTGTAAAATCACACCCTGGGATATCCTCAGCCTTCACCAAGGAGAGCAAAAGCCCGACCCCAACCCTGGCTCTGAGCCGGCCCGTGTGCAGGGTAGCAGCACCCTCAGGATTCTTGCACGCACCTGGGCCCCTTCCTGCGGGGGACTACGCAGGTTCCTGGAGGCTCCTGACACCTGCTGGCTGTGAGCTGGGCCCCCCCAAGGTGGGCCCCCCTCCCCAAGAAGGCTCGCTGCCTGCTGCCCTCCCCCCACTCACCTCCCGATGGCGGTCCAATGAGCACGGCGATGGCCTCCAGCAGCAGCACAAGGCCGATGGCGCTCGAGAACTTCTGGGTGCCCACGATTGCCATGAGTACCTCAAACTGCAAGGCCCCCACCATGCCGTAGGAGATGCCGAAGAAGATGCAGAAGACCACCAGGCCTCCGTAGTCGCTGGCTGTGGACCCAGTGAGGTCCGTGAAGCCATTGAAGAACATGGAGAAGCTGAAGAGGTAGACAGAGTAGGGCCGCACCTTTTTAAGGCCCGTGATGAAGCCAGCAGTGGGCCGGGCGAAGATGTCGATGAAGCCCAGCACGGTGAGCAGGAAGGCAGCCTGCGTGTCGGGCACACCCAGGTCCTTGGCGTAGCTCACCACAAACACGGGAGGCACAAAGAGCCCCAGCACCATGATGGAGGCGGCCACCGCGTAGATGAGAAAGCCACGGTCCCTGAAGACGCTCAGGTCCAGGAGCCGCCGGGACGGCCGCTGGGGCACGGGCCCCGACCTGGGCACCGGCGCCTCCAGGGGCCTCATGAGTGCGGCGCACACGCAGCAGTTGAGCAGAAGGCCCCCCAAGATGAGGAAGCCGCCCCGCCAGCCATAGTGGTCCTGCAGCAGCTGCCCCAGCGGGGACAAGGCACACAGGAACACAGGGCTGCCCGCGGCCGCCAGCCCGTTGGCCATGGGGCGCCTCTTGTTAAAGTAGCGGTTGAGCATGATGAGTGACGGCTGGAAGTTGAGCGCCAAGCCCAAGCCTGCGGGAGGGGCGGGCGGGTGAGGCGTCGGCCAGCCCCCAGCCCCTCGTCCCTGTCCCGTTTTCCTCCCTAAACGGTTCTACATGGGGGTCTCCGGGTGTCCTTGTGGGGGGCCTGGTGTGTGTCCAAAGCCCCTGCCAGATGAGGAACAAGGGACAGACTGGCACGAGGGACAGTCCACGGCCACCTGCTCCTCAGAGGCCCTGCCCCGGGCACACTGCCCCAGTATGGCTGAGGGGCCAGCCATGGCCTGCCCCGCTCCCGGCTGGGCCCCACTCACCGGTGATGACCCCTGTGGTGAGGTAGAGCTGGATGATGCTTCTGCAGAAGGACGCGGCCACCATGCCCAGGGATGCCAAGAGGCCACCCATGAGCATGACAGGCCGGCAGCCAAAGCGGTTCACGCACACACTGCAGAGTGGGCCTGTGGTGAGGAGTGGGGGTCAGGATACAGGGCAGGGCCAGCCTCTCCACACTCACCCAGGGACCTGGCCCGCAGCCCAGCTCAGCAGACGCACCAGGCGCTCAGGGTGCAAGTCAACTCAGAGGCCTGCCCGAGCACAGCATGGTTCACAGTGGAATGTCCTAGATGCACGTGGCCTGTGCCCGTTTTGGCCCAATGGGGAGCCACGGCCGCTCCAGAGCTGCACTCCAGGCCCCCCGCAACAGGGGCTGCAGGTACCCGATGCTCCTGCCAGCCCCCCACCCCCAGGCCTTCCTGGAGCTCCTAACCAGAACCGCACTTGGTGACCTTCCGAGGTGACTGCCCCTTACCTGTCCCATACAACATGGCCAGCAGGATGGAAGAGATCCAAGCCGTGTCACTGTAGCCGATACCAAACTCACGCATGAGTTCCTTGAAGAAGACGCTGACCGCCTTGGGGAAGGCGTAGGAGAAGCCCGTGATGACGAAGCAGCCGAAGAGGACGGCCCAGCCCCAGCCGCCGTCAGGGGCCCTGATGCCCGTGGGGCCCTCATCGACCACGGCACCACCCATGGCCAGGAGGGCAGGTCGTGCGTCCCTGAGGAAGGAAGTCAGGCTGACTCAATCGTGCGGCCTCGGCCACCGCGGGGCCCCCGCTGCCCCCCCACCTGAGAGCCCCGCCCCCGGCCCTCACCTGCGCCCCTCACCTGGGCCCGGGGCGGAGGGTCTGGGCGGACCAGCAGCTGCAGCCCTTCCTCCCTGCTTCCCGCTCAGGCCTGGCCTGCTCACACCCAGCTGGCTCTAAAGGGCAGTGGCTTTTTTGGGCTCAGCGAGGTCTCGGGTTACCTCCTGAGGAGGACAGACCCCAGTGGGGACGTCAGCCCAGCCCAGCCTCCTCCCTGCTGACCCCATGTCGGGGAGCAGCCTGTACTTCCCACCCCCTGCGAGCAGGTCCTGTGACGGGGCCTGGGGTGGTGTCCCTGGAGACCTTAGCTAGACGTGTCCAGCCGTGCTCGCCCACCCCCAAGGAACAGGGCTCCCGTGGTCACACTGCACCCCGAGTGACAGCCTGAGGACGGGGCGGGGGGGGGTGGCGCTCTCCCAGGCTTGGCTGTGCGGGCTGGCAGGCTGGGAAGTGGACAGTCCGTGCCGCAGAGGAGGCCCCTGTGCCCTCTGGCCCCTCGCCGTGCCAGTGCTGGCTCCTCCCACCCACTTATCCTCAGGCCGAGCTCCCACGAGAGCTGGGGGTGGTCTCTGCTGCTCAAGGAAGGGGAGACCCCGGGTGGGCAGGAGGGCCGAGTGAAGGGATAGGTGGGCAGCGCCGCCGCTTCCATGCCGCCCACTGGAGCAGCCCTCTCCGCCTCCGGGCTGCTAAGGCAGCCGTGCCCACTGTCGGCCCGAGACGCTGCAGCGGCCCCGGGCCCACTTCCCTCCCAAACCCCCAACTTAGCCCCATTGAGGCCCAGCAGCTTGGTTCGCTGGGACCGGATGTCCAGCCCAAGACCTTCCCCTCCCGTCTTCGCCCCTCAACTCCTCCTCATCCTCACACAGCCCCTCACCCCACAGATCCGGCTGGTGGCCTGGTTCTCCCCACCTCACGGGACAGAGGCTATTCCCTGTGAGGGTGGGGAGGGGGGCAGCCCCGGGGAGACCCCCTCTGGGAGAAACAAGCCCCCATGGGGAGCGCTGGCCCACACTGATGCCCAGGAGCGCCCCTGCCAGGCCCCTCACAGCCCCCGTGTCAGGCCTGCCTCCACCCCGTCCCCTTTCGGACACAGTCCTCGTCCTCGACCTTGACCTTGCGGAGCCCCTGGCTGGTGCGTTTGCGTATGTCGGGCCGAGTCGGGGCATAGCCGGAACCTGGACAGGACTTTGGAGCGAGCACAGGGTCAGCGTGGGGGGGAATGACCCTCTCCCAGCATCAAGGCTGCACGTGAGCCCTGCCCTCTGGGGACCCTGACTGGGCTGCCTGGGGGGCACCTGGACTCCCATTCAAGGGTGTGTTGTGTCCGGGCAGGGGAGTGATTTTGAAGACTCTGCGGGTGATTCACGCGGCTGCTGCTGAGGAGGACGCCGTCTGAGGCCGGGGTCCCCAGGAGCCTGCTGGTGGCCGGGCTGGTGATGAGGCTGACACAGCCCAGTGGAGCAGCACACGGCGCCGGCCCCCTGCACCCCTGCCCCCGGGGAACCCAGGAGAGCGCCCCCCCCAAGGCTCCCTACCCCATGCCCTTTGCCCCCCCCCCCCCCGCCCCGCCTGGCATCCCTGGAACCTGGGACAGGACTGTGCCGGGATCATCTGGCCTCACCCCTGGGTCCTCTCCTCCAGGTCCCCCCTCACACTGCAGCCACGTGCCCGAGGCTGGGACGGGACACTACATGGGGCCGAATCCCACCCCCAAAACACACTGGGTGGGTACAGCAAGCCACGGTATCCCTTCACCTCACTAGCGCCAAGCTTCAGAGGTCCCCAAGGTACACACAGCGGGGAAACTTAATAAAAAACCCAGAAAGTACATCTTAGGACTGTGTCATGATGCAGAAATACTGTAAGGCAGAAAGCACAAACCCCAGACGCAGGGTGGAGGACGGTGGGGGGCCGTTGTCCCCAGTCCTGGCTTGTTTGTGGCTGTGGGCTTACAGGCAGTCATTGATTTTTAAAAATACACCTAGTGAGCCGTGCAAAGGCCAAAGAGGGAAGTGTGCCTGAAACCCCAAAATAGGAGCTGCTCAGCTCTTCATACGCAGGGTCACAGAACCACCCGCGGCCCCCCTCTGAGATCTTGGCTGCCCCAGCCACACTCGCAGGGGAACGCCAGCCCCCACCTCCGCTGCCCACCAGGCCTGGGCCCGCCCTGGGGCTCCCGTGGTCTGTGGCTGCCACGGGAGGCACGGGGTGGGGGGCACAGTCCTCTCTCCCACCCACCCCTAGACTCCCAGCGGCTCTTGAGACACCCCTCCCAGCTAGCCCCCAGCCTGGGGTGCCAGCCACACTAAAACATGCCCCTCCCCGTCTGTGCCCCACACCAGCCAGTCCTCAAAGTGAGGTTTCTCAACAAGGGGGCAGGTGGGGCGTCTAGGTCTGCAGCAAAGGGGTTTTGCCCGGCCGTGCTCTGCCCACGTAGGGGGGCCGGGTAGAGAAGGGGTTGGGATTTCCAAGAACAACATGGCCTTGTCTGCCCAGCATGCCTTGGGGGAGGAAGGCCAGCAGAGGCATAGACGGGGGTGTTCCCAGGAGAGCCCTACGGCGCCCATGACCCAGGACGGGGGGAGTGGCCCCCCTGAGTGCTGGTCGGGACCCTCACCGCTGCGCGGGGGGACCTGGTGCCAGCACATCTGTGGCGCACCCCCAGCCAGCTGGCCTCGTGATGACATTACCCTCCCGGGGAAGCATGTGAACCACGTCCCCAGCCCAGAAATAACCCGCCCTCTGGGCCTCAGAAAGCTGATCTCCCGGGTGGGGTGTGTGTGTGCCCGCTCCTGGGTCAGGTGAGGCTCTGGGAGCTGCCCCCCCCAATTGCCCAGAGGTCCCACCGCCCCAGGCAGCTGGTAACCGAGCAGAGGAAGGCCCAGGGAGGAACGTGCGAGGGGACCCCTCGGAATGCCCGTGCCGCAGGCCACACGCCGGAGGGCCCACTGTGCTCCCCGCAGTCAAGCTTGTGCCAGCTTCTCCCTCAGGGTCCACTGGACTGTGGACCCCGGCCCCTGAGCCAGCCTGGCCTCCTGCCAGCCCCGTTCTCCAGCAGCATCTCCAGCATCTGCCCTCCCCCGCGCCCCCTCTGCCCGGCCCACCCACCTGCGTCTCCACCTGGGGGGCCAGTGCAGAGCGCACGGGAGCAGCCCGGCCCCTCACACCGCCCCACGGCTTCCTGCATCTGCCTGCCCCCTGCCTGCCCCCCCGACCTCTGTGCCAGCGGTCCTCGCACCCACCTTGGGTCCCGGGTGTCTGGCCCGTCAGGTCCCCTAGGTTCAGTGTGCGGCCTAGCCCAGGTGCTCCGTAGCTTCGCCTTCTGAGGAGCCTGGCGGCTATCTAAGTAGACGTCCAGGCCTTGGAGACCAGCTCCGGGTGGGCGGGGCGTGAGGGGCAACGCATTCCTTCCTGCAGCTTCCTGCACCAGGAGGCCTGGGAGACTCGCCTGGGCACCAGAAACGCCTCATGGGGCTAGCAGCTGGCTTCACCTGAGCCCCCGGCCCCGCGCGTCAGGGCTGCTGATGGACGTGAGAGCGCCTCCCCTCGGGCAGGGAGGGCCTCCCGGGCCCCTTCCTTCCTCTCCCCACTGCCCTGTTGTGCAAACGGGCCACAGCTTATCCCGATGCTTTGTCCGCCCGGGGCTCAGACAGCGCCTCTGGTCAGCGTGCTTGTCCCCCTTCCCGGGCCGGCGCAGGGCCCCAGGTGCCCCCAGCCGTGTGCAGAGCCGAGACTGCAGGGAGGAACGTGGGCCTGGCCACTGCCCCAGCATGACCCAGGCCTGATAAGCGCAGCCTGGGCCCCTCTTCCATTGACCACGAAGCCCCCAGGGCACGTCTGGTTTTCTCAGAGCGCTCCTTGCAGTGGCCAGTGGAGCAAGAACGCTGGCCTCGTCGTCAGACGACACCACACTGGGGCCAGCCCCCCTCCAACACTGTGCCCCATGTGACAAGGACGGGGCCAGGGCCCTGTGGAGGGTCGTGGGCTCACCCTGTCAGGGCACCCTCCTCTAGAAGACTCCGCGGAGCCAGGGAGCAGTAGAGGCTGGAGCAGGCCCCAGCAACCCCCCAGCCCTGGACCCTGCCCATCACGTGGCCACCTGGTCCCTCCTCGACTGCCTGTAGCACCGCCCCCGCCCCCCCCAAGCCAGAGCGCTAAGGCCAAGGCCAGGGACGGGTCTGTGCATCCCAAGCCCTACTAGCCAGCAGGGCCCCTCCCACCCCACCCCACTGGGCCGGGTGGGGGTCAGGCCGCCTTGGGCGGGCTGGAGGGGTGTGGGAAGGGAGCAAGCTCCGCCCGCCCCTGCCGCTGCTGCTCGGCCAGGGGACGTGGGGGACGTGACCGCGCGCCAAGGGAGGAGCCGCCGCCGTATTGCCTGGAGTAGGCGCTCTCCGCGGTCCACTACCGTATAGGCGGCGCCGGGGGTCGGGGAGCCCCGGAGCAGCCCTGGGCGCCAGTGATCCCCTGGCCCCTCCCGCGCCGAGCCCAGCCCACAGGGTGCACCCAGCTCCTCGACTCGACCGCGCCCGGGAAGGCTTCCCTGCACCGCCCATTCCCCAGATGGGGCCGCGCCTGCCCGGGCAGCAGTGTGAGGAGCCCCAGCCTCTCCCATCCCACCGGAGGCCTGACCCGGAGGTGCCTCAGATGGACCGGTCACTCTGTGAGGCAGGCGGCACCTGCTGGACTCCCAGCCTCCGAGGACCACTGGCCTGGGCACTGCCAGGACGCGCCCCGGGCCAAGTAGGGCCTGGCCGCAGGGACAGCACAGGCCCCCGTGACACACCCTGGCCACTGCCCGGGAGGGCACAAGCCCCCTTCTGTGGCTGCCCCTCCGCACTGAGGTTCTAGCGGGGGCGGGGGGGGGGGGGGTTGGGGGTGTGTCAGGGCCAGGTTGACTCCGGGGCACCAGGCCCTGCCCAAGGTCACACCGTTTCAGGCACAGCCTGCCCTGGGCCCGGCCACCCGCGGCCCATCCCAGGCCCGGCCCAGGCCCCTGGGCAGGGAGGCTGCTCACCTGCCCCAGCACTGCCAGGTGAGTCCTCGGAGCCCTCAGCAAGGCCTCTGTCACACTGCCCCCGACAGGCCACCCCTGTGTCTGTCCCAGAGCCTCTCCTGCCCAGTGTGCGCTTCTGACGTGCAGCACAGCGCCCCTGGGATAGAAGGGCGCCGGCCTCTGGGCTACCCTCTGTCCCTCACCCGGATGCCCGGCAGCCCCGGGAGCCGTGACCGGACTTGCTTCCCTTGCCCTCAGCCCAGCGGTCGCTCCAACACCCAGGAGCCTGTGTTGTCCGCCCATTTTTCAGATAAATAAACTGAGCCCCCCCCCCCCCGCCAGGTTTTCCCACGAGCCTGGCGGAGGGAGGGGCCCCCCTAACTGTCTGCCCCACACCGGGGCTGGGGACTGACACCCGAAGGTGAATGTGTTGGGGGGCTGGGGGGTGGGCGAGAAGCGGCGCAGGGCTCCACCGGCCCGTGAGTCGCCCGGAGCACACGTGCAGCCCGCCCGGATGCTGCCCGCGCCCGGGTCAGAGCTCTTGCCACCTGCGAGCCCTCTCGGCTGCCACCCGGGCTGCCCCGCGCAGCTGCCTCCCGGCCAGAGCCGACCCCTGAGGGTCACCAGCTCGGGTTGCATGGGGTCGGGGTGGGGGGGGCACGGGAGGGCACGGGGTCGCAGGGGGGCACGGGAGGGCACGGGAGCATGGGGCGTATGGGGGACACGGGAGCGCGAGGGGTACGGGGGGGGGGCACAGGGGGCTCCCCGGGGCCCCTCGGGGCGGGGGGCTGGGGGAGGCCGGAGGGGAAGGGGCGAGGGTCCCGGGCCGGCCCGTGAGCATCCCCGCCGCGCCTACCTGCCGCTGGGCGCCGCGCTCGTCGGCCTGGCTGCCGGCCCCTCGGAGCTCCGCCGCACGTCCCCGCGCGTCACCGCCGCCTGGCACCGCCCCTGCCGCCCCGCCCGGACCCCGTGTCGCGCGGGAGGGGCGTCCCCGGAGCTCGGGCTGGCGGAGGGACCCTGCCGGGGAGGGAGCTGCGCCTTCCCGCCGGCCGCTCCCGCTTCCTGCGCGCCGACCCGCCGGGCTCGGCCTCCCCGCTCAGCTCTCCCTCCCCGCGCCCCTGGAGTCCCCGCCGCGCCCGAGCCTCGCTCCTTCCCGGGACCGCGGCCGGAGGGTCGTGGCGGGGCAGCCAGCGGCTCCCAGCTGCCGTTTCCCCTGGGGCGCCCAGAGCGCCGGCGGGTGGCCGCCAGCCCGGGGTGCTCCGCATCCTGGCATCCTGGCGGCCGGGATCCCAGCTGGTCCCAAGTGAGGTACCTCCAGCCCCGTCCTCACCGGTCACCTGTCACCTGGGAAGGGCCAGCCCAAGTTTGAGGATGTGCGGGGAGCCAGGCCCTTGGTGGCGGCCTCCAGCCGGGAGCACAGGAGCACCTTCCAGCCTCCCACTCTGAAATGATGCTGCCTGTGTCCTGGACTACCGGGCACGCGGAGCCCACCGGGTGGGGGCAGAGGGACCCCTCCAGGGTAACGTTAACGGGCAGTGGGGGGAGCAGCAGTACCGGCCTCCTGGCCATGCTCCGAGACCTCCTGAGATGCCCAGGCCACCCGGGCCTTCTGCCTTCTCTCTGGGATGCTGAGAGACCACACCCCACATGTCCCCCTGCTTGGGGCCCGACCACCATGGGAGGACCCCACACTCTCCACCAGTGATCAGAGGGGGTGCCCGGGATTCAGCCCTGTGCCCCTAGAAGGGAAGGGGCCTTGCACGTCCAGCTAGGAGAGCTGGGGGCGGTCAGCCAGGGACACCGTGGTCCTGCAGGAGCCCTGAGGAGGGAGAGGACAGTCCCCCAGACCCAGAGCCCCTCAGTCGTGGTCTTCTGTGCGTGTGTGTCCTGGGGCCAGCCTGCCTGGCCACCCAGAGCTGAGGTGGGGGCTGCCCCACTGTCGGGCACAGAGGGCAGGCCCATCAGGCACCCGCTGGCCAGCCCCCGCTCTGCCGCCAGCAGAGCATTCAGGGCAGGGGCTTCGACAGGGGCTGGGGTGGAAGACCCGAGTGGAGGGGGCGGGGTGATAACAGCTGGTGTGTGGGAGACCAAGTGGCCCATAACCAGAGGACCGTAACCAGGGGTGCCCAGCGCGGGAGAGCCTCGGTGGCCAGGCTCCATGCTGCACACGGCCCCACGGGGCCCCGTCAGCTTTGGGCTGAGCCCCCTCCCCTGCGATCCCCTGGACACTTCATTCCGCTAGGGTGGTGCCTTGTGCCCTGCAGCTCCCCGGGGCAGGGGCACCCACCCCAGGCCTGGACCCACCACCTGTTCTGGGACGGTGGCCCTACAGCCCAGGCTGCCCTTTTCTGACAGAGGGAGTGGAGGGCCGAGGAGGTGCAGCCACCCTGCCGAGGGGGTGGCTTTGCAGGATGGCCCTGTCCTGGGCGAGGAGCACTCCCCGGTGGCCTTATCTGTCCCTGGCCCTGCCTGGACTCCAAACCCTTGAATGGTTGCAAGTCACAGCTTTGGGCCCTGCAGCCTGCTCTGAGGGCTCTAGGGCTGTCCCCAGCACACTGCCAGGCCAGCTGCAGCTCTCAGGGGACACACTCCACCTTTCTCAAGAGCTGCTCCGTCTGGAGATGGACCGGAGGAGGGGTGTCTGCTCAGGCACCGTCCGCAACTCGTCGTAGCCCCGTCCTCCCTGTGCGTCCAGGCGGAGGATGGGAGCCGGGCTCTGCTGCCATCTCCAGAAATGACCTTAAACACCTAGAGGGACTGTTGAGGGCAGCGGCCACCCACCCGATGGACAGGACCAGGGCCAGGCCAGACCGAGTGAAGGGAGCCAAGTCACATGACATACATCTGGGCGGACCCACGGTCCCCTGCCCTCCTCAGGGACCCGGTGACACACCTGTCCCAGATGGCGCTCACTCCTGCAGCTTGGCACCTGCGGCCACACCTCCCCCTCCTGCAGGGTGGAGAGGCCACTTTCAGGTGGAGCCAGGGGTAGAGGACCCTTCCCCAGCCAGGCAGCCTGCCCAAGGCCAGGGCTTTCTAACCGCCCCCTCCCACCCGCTCCCTCTCCCTGGGCCTTTACCTGGGATCTGTTCAGGCTCCCAGAAAAATAAACAGCAACCGCTTGGCTGGCCCGGGCTGTGGACGGAGGCGGAAATCGGCTGCAGAGGTCAGACCCCAGCCCAGCCTGGCATGACTCACCTGCAGTCCCCGCCCAGGGCGGGGGTTGGGCCTGGGGGTGGGGGTGAGGGGTTGCGTGGTGTCTGTGGGGAGGCTGGGGTGTCTGGAGATTGAGGGCATCGGGGGTTGGGGTGCCTGGAGGCTGGACACGGAGCAGCCCCGAGTTCTGGGCTCCCCATGCCCCAGCCTGCTGCCCTCCAGTCCCTGGTCTGGCCCCCCTATGCTTTTCCTCCCCCTTGCTCCACTGCCCCTGCCCTCCACCCCACAGGTGCCACAGACGCTCTGCTGCTCCGTCCTTCCCCAGCGGTGGAGCCCTGGGGTGGGCCTGGGGGAGGTGGGTGGAAGCATCCACGCCCCCTCTTCCCCACAGGGTCCTCCTGCACCTGGGCCCTCCAGGTTCCACCTGCCTTGTCCCTGTGGCCCCGCTACCCATTCCTCCCCGCTCCGCTCCTGGAGGCCCCCCCCACCCCGAGCCCAGGCAGCAACAGACGGCTCCCCCTGTCCCTGCTCCATGTCCCTGGACTCAGAGGCGGTGGCTGTTTCCCAGGCCTTGTGTCCCTTGCCTGTCCCCAGCCCTGGCTGAGTGAGATGCTGCTGAGGAGCAGGGACCCCAGACAGCATCTGTGAAGGACTGGCAGCCACAGGCACCAGCGGGCTGGGGTGCGGGCCCCTCCCCTGGGGGCTGGCCCCGCGTGGCCTCAGCTGCCCGAGAGCCTGGGGGTCCCAACACAACTGGTGGCTCCAGGACTTCTGCTGGCCTGTGCCGGGCCTGACACTGGCCAAGCCATGCCCACAACGTACTTGCTCTTCAAGTGACGCGTGGCACCCATCACTGGGCAGGGACAGCTCAGAAGTCGCTGAGCCCAACCTGCACAGGACCTCCCTTTGTTAGGGTACCTTGCCTGGGGGGAACCTGGCAGGTGTGCGCTGCCCCCTGCACCCTGTTGGCCCCAGCCTCCAGGGCTCCCCTGCCTGGCTCTGCCCCTGCAGCTCCGAGGGCACCCCCACGCCCCCTGACCCCACTCCTCCTCTGTGTGTGCCAGCTGGAGCGCGGCCGTGCCCACTCCCAGGCCTCTCAAGACCATTCTTGTGCTGGTGACCCCGAGATGCACCAGTGCTCAGGCTCCCCGGGACCCCACGCCTCTTGGCCCCAGCAGACCTCCCTGGCCCCGCTGCCCTCCGGGTTCCGCTCTTTCCTGGGCTCGCACACCCACGCCCCGGCCAATCCTGGGCTCCTGTTCCCCGGGGCCATAGCCCCCCAGGGGGGACGGCCCTGCCGATGCCTGGAACCTGCCCGGACAGAGCAGGGGCTCCATGAACGCGGGTGAGGGAGGGACACCGGGGGATGGCGCCCTCTCACGCCAGCGCCAGCGGAGCTCCGGGTCCTGCCCCTGGTCCAGGCTCCCATGTGCCCACGCGGTGACGCAGGAAGCCTCCCAAAGCCCCCGAGGGCCAGGGCGCTGGCGGGGCCCCTGTCCTTTCCTCCTCGGCTGCGGGGCGGGGCATCAGGCCCCACAGCCAGCTCTGCCCGCACACTGCGCCCGGCCCTACACCCAGCGGGCTCTGCGGGGCCCACCCTGTTCCTCGATTCTGCTCTCCGGGGCTCAGGCTCGGCCCCTTGGGCTGCCCCTCCGTGGTGGTACCTGCCGTTACAGCCAGCCCGCCACGCTCCCCCACGGCCCCCTAATCTCAATGTGGAGCATTCGGGGCCCAGGGCGCAGGGGCAGAGCCCCCAGGTCCTGCCTGGCACGGGGAGATGCCAGGTGAGGCGTGGGTGTCTCGCCCTGCAGGGCATGGTGGGAGGGGCGGCCACCAGGCCTTGGCCGGGGCAGGGCCAGTGGGGCCGGGCTGCGTGCCAAGCGCGAGTGTTCCTCTAGCCTGCGGGGAAGGGAAGGCCTTGCCCCACCTTCCTGTTCCGACCGCAGTCCCCCCTCCCGGGTGACTCAGCACTGGGACGCAGTGGACCCGCCCGGGGGCTGGGGGGGATGTGGTGGGGGACCTCGGAGAGCAGGGGCGTGCAGAGGCCATGGGAGCGCCTTCGTCACCCCCAGGCCCAGAGGGGGAACCTCAGGTGGAAGCTGCCCCTCCCACGGGCCCCAGCCCCCGCAAGCCGCCTCAGGCCGCTGTCTGCGCAGTGGGCAGGATGCCAGCCCCGGTCAGGGCGGCCTTGGGGGCTGGGCTGGGGGCACGCTCCTCTTGGTGCCCGCCTGTTGGGCAGTGTGCCCCTTTCACACCAGCCCCCGAGGGCGTCACCTGCCAGCTCCACGTCTGCCACTGCGCTTGGACGTTGGTGAAACAACTACCCTGGGCCCTGTGGTCCCTTCGTCCCTCAGGAGCCCCGTCCTGCCCAACGGGGTCCCTTCCTGCTCCGGGCTGTGAGGGCCCCTCTGCTGTCGCAGCCTGCTGCCCAGTTCAGGTTCACAGGGTGCCCCGTGATGCTGGGGGGCAGGGGCCGCGTAGCTGGCTGTCCAGGGCGCACACTGGGGTTGAAGGACGTCACCCCCACCCCCCAGGTCGGCCCCGCCTTTCCTGCCCCCAGGCCCTCGAGCAAATGGGGAAGTTGCCATGGGCCCAACCTGAGGCCAGGGGCACGGGGCGGGGCACTTCCTGCTCCCACAGGGAGGCCACTTGCTCGAGGCCACACAGGTGTGCGCCCACCCCGGCACCGCCCCACGCGGAGGTCAGCACGGGGCCCCCCTGCTGCTCCCGGCATGTTCCTGGGCGCGCTGTCGCTTCCAGGCCAGGCTGTCCACACAGGGGCCACTCTGGCCACCAGGCCAGGCCGTACTCCAGGGTCCCAGAGCCACTGCCCTCCTGGCGTCCGATGCCCGGCAGCGGGATCACCTGCCACCCAGTGTTGAGACCCACCCTGGGCCTAGGCGTGGGGGCGGGGGGGGGCGCGGCAGCAGGACGCCCCTCCAGCCTTGGCCTCCTCATCTGTAACACGGGGGGCTCCGGAACCGCGCAGGGGGGCCCCGAAGGCCCTGGGCAGTACGGGGGGCCCGGGAAGCAGGGCTCCCTCGCTGGCCCTCTAGTGACCCTCCAGTGTGCACCCCCTCAAACCATCACTGAGCCACACCCAGCTGTGCTGGCCACCAGTGGGGGGCAGGGTCTGCATCTGTGATGAGGCGACCACGAGGTGGCCTGGGCAGGGCTCGCACCCGGGGCCGGCAACCCCTGCAGCCCCAGTGAACAGTCCGGAGCAGGCCGAACGGTGGCCCCGAAGGGGCAGGTCGGGGTCCTCGCCGCCAGCTCCCCAGGTGCCACCTTCTGGGGAAACAGGGTCTCTCTGGCTGCGGGCGGTTCAGACGAGGTCACCTGGGAGCAGGTGGGCCCTTGTCCGGTATGACTGGTGTCCTTATGAACAGAACAGCATGGGGGGACGGCGACATGGGGAGCAGGCCAGGTGCCCGCGGACGCAGCTTGGGGAGCAGGTGAGCACCAGGGCTGGCGGGGCTTCTCTCTGGGCCTCCAGAGGAGCACAGCCCGGCCCCACGTCCCTTCAGACTGGGGCCTCCAGAACCGTTTTCTGAAGCACCCACTTGTGATCTGTTACGGCAGCGCCGGGACACGGGCACCCACACTGTCATCAGCAGCAGGGACGCTGCAGGGCTCGCAGACCCTCCCGGCCCAGGGCGGGCAGGTGGCACTCTGAGTGCGGGAGGGGCCGCTGTGATCTGCTCTTCCAGGAGCGCACGGGGTCTGGCCCAAGCGTCGGTGCTGGCCTCGTTGAGGTCACTGGGGGGGGGTGCTGGGCGTTGGAGCTGGTGTCGGTGGGGTCACGGGGTGGGGGTCGCTGGGCGTCGGCGCTGGCCTTGGTGGGCTGAGGAGCCCCTGGAGGACGGGGGAGAGCGGGCTCCAGATTGGAGGTCACTATGCTGTTTAGATGAGTGAGGGATGAGCAGTGAGGGGCCTGAGGCGGGCAGGGGTGGCCACTGCTGAGAGGGGCCCCGGCCAGCCAGGGGCAGAGGCCATGGAAGGGCTCTGCACGCCTGACTCTGGTGGCCAGAATGTCCCTTCCTCTGCCCACAGGCATGTCCTGGGCCACTGGGCATGGGGCACGGACAAGGAGCCCCAGGGACACAAGAGCGCAGACCTCAGAGGGGCCATGGGGACTGGCCATGTGTGGGGAGGGCCCTGGCAGGGTGGCGAAGGCCCAGGCTCTTGGCAGGGCCCACTCCGGCCCCTGCCATTTTGTTGGCCGTGTGCCACGCAAGGGGAGGCGAGTGCTGCACCTCTCTGGGCCTGGCAGCCTCGAAGCCTTCCCTGGGATCCTGGTGAGCAGGTCTCAAGTTGTGAGGTGGGTGGGGCGAGGAAGGCGCATGTCCCACCCCAGGGCAGTAGGAGCTGGCCCTGCCCCGAGAAGCAAGGCCATGCTGTCCCTGTGGTTAGCACTGACGCCATCAGCAGTGCTGGCTGGGGGGTGAGGATGGCGAGGAATGGAGCTCCGGCTGTTAGGATTTGTTCCCATTGAAACAGGCGGGTCCCCTCGGCCCCTCCAGGGGGCTGAGCCAGGACCTGAGCCTCCAAGCACCAGGGAAGGGAGCATGTCCTCCCACCGTATGCAGAAGCAAGCCAAGTGCTGGAGAGATGTCGGACAGGAGGGGGCCAGGATCGAAGCCTGGCTCTGTGACAGCAGGTTGCCCTGGTCCGGAGGCCACTCCGGGATGCAGGTTAAAGGCTATGGGGACCCCGGGCTGCACCTCCAGGCCAGCCCGCTACGATCACTTGGTTTCTGCGCAGGATGTGAGATCTTCCATTTTTCATGAGGCTTTAATTATTGATCTGCTTCATATTTAATAACTCCTGGACCTCCCTCCAGGAGCAGAGCCTGGATTAGGGCGTGGGTCCAGCCCTGGCAGGACCCGCTTGGGGACCGGCCCCGGGGAGCCAGCGAGCCCCTGGGGTGGAGGAAACACAGGAGGGGTGACACAGGCCACATGTGAGTGTCCCACCAGGCTCTGCCAGGTGGGGGCTGGGCATGCGTTCTGTCCCCGCTTACTGCGCCAGGCCAGCGAGGAGGCCCTCAGGGGCTCCCCAGAGCTGTCCCCGAAGGAGCAGCAGGGCCTGGCCCGCCTCTGGGAGGCAGGCTGCCTGCAAGGGCGGTTTGGCTTTGTTTTCAACTTCTGTTTGCGCACAAAGGCAAAAGCGCACAAGTTAGGAGGGCGAACTGATGGATTCTCCGCACCGCACGCAACACACGGTGCGACCTCCGCAGGACGAGAGGCTGCTGGAGCCACCCGCCTCCCCCCAAGACCCATGCACGGTGCTGGGGGGGCACGGACCCGGCCCCACTGCCGCCCCCGATCGACCCTCCGCCCCCCCATCCCCCGCAGCCCCGGACCCCCTATAGACCCCTCCCCCACCGTGCAGCTCCGAGTACACCCGGCTCCCCGCTCCCCGTACAGCCCCAGTCGCCCCCGTGCAGCCCCACCCCCGTGCAGCCCCGCCCCCCGTGCAGCCCCAGCCCCCGTGCGGCCCCGCCCCCCCGTGTAGCCCCAGCTTCTACCCCGTGCAGCCCCAGCCGCCCCCGTGCAGCCCCAGCCGCCCCCGTGCAGCCCCGCCCCCACCCCGTGCAGCCCCACCCCCGTGCGGCCCCGCCCCCGTGCAGCCCCGCCCCCCCGTGTAGCCCCAGCCTCTACCCCGTGCAACCCCTCTCCCCCGTGCAGCCCCAGCCGCCTCCGTGCAGCCCCGCCCCCGTGCAGCCCCACCCCCGTGCGGCCCCTCCCCCGTGCAGCCCCGCCCCCACCCCGTGCAGCCCCGCCCCCCCGTGCAGCCCCAGCCCCCACCCCGTGCAACCCCGCCCCCCGTGCGGTTTCGCCCCCCACGGCCCCACCCCCGTGCAGCCCCACCCACGTGAGGCCCCGCCCCCCGTGCAGCCCCAGCCGCCCCGTGCAGCCCCACCCCCGTGCAGCCCTGCCCCCGTGCAGCCCCGCCCCCGTGCAGCCCTGCCCCCGTGGCCCCCGCCGTCCCTCCAGTTCCGGGGACCCTCTCCCGGCGTCAGGTGGGCGGGAATGAGCCCTTCGCCCCTTGGCGCCTGCGCGGGGCGGGTGAGAGGAGGCCGGAACCCGGCGCCGGAGCTCGCGTTTCCGGGCGGTGGGACCTGAGCGCCGCACCGAGCGCGCCGCGGCCCGAGGGCGGACTTGGTCACCATGGCGACGCGGCGGGACGGAGGCCGGTCCCCACGGGCGTGCGCGGTGAGCCTGGGGCGCGGGGGGGGCGGGGCCGCTCCCGGGCCCGGTGACGGGGTCGTCGCCTTCCCGGGGCGGGGCGGGGCGGGGCTGCGGGCCCCCCTCCCGCGAGCACCCAGCTGGCGCCCGCGGCCACGGCGGCCTGCCCCGCCCCGCGCGGAGGGTCCGAAGCCGGGAGGTCGGTCCGGCGGCCCGCCCAGTCGTGGAGAGACCCCCGCGGCGCGGCGGGGTCAGGCGGGGTCAGGCGGGGGCGGGGCGACTTGGGGTGGGACCCCGCGCTCCCGGGCCCGGGGCGCCGCCTGCCCCGCCGCAGCTCACGCCCGTGCTTTCCCTGTGTCCCATTCAAAAGTTGCCATTTTTCGTTAATGATACTTCCAGGCCACGGAAATTATCTTTTTTTAAAAAAATATTTTATTTACTTACTCGTTAGAGACCTAGAGAGAGAGAGAGACACACCCAGGCCGAAGGAGAAGCAGGCCCCATGCAGGGAGCCCGATGCGGGACTCGATCCGGGGACCCCAGGATCCCACCCTGGGCTGAAGGCGGCGCCAAACCGCTGCGCCACCCGGGGCTGCCCAATGTCTTGTTTCTACCACACTTTCTATCACAAGTGTTTTCTGAAACAATTATTAATACTTTTTTTTTTTTTTTTTACCAATTAAGGATTTTTCTGTTTCCATTATTCTTTCCACATATTAGTTGGAATTCTGTAAGAAAGAACCTCCCGCCCCCCCCCCCACCGTTTTTTTTAAGTAGGCTTCACACCCAACATGGGACTCGAACTCAGGACCCAGAGATCCAGAGTCACACAGGGACTCTACCGACTGAGCGAGCCGGGTGCCCCCAGCACCTTCCCTTCCTCCCTTCCCCCCTCACCTCCTGTTGGTGTACATGTTTTTATTTTGTTTTTATTCCACACCTGTATAATCTGTTGCTATAATGTAGCTAATTCTCCAGGTTTGGGCATCAGGAGCCCCTTCAAGCCATCGTGTCCCCCAACATTTCTCGGCACCGCCAGATGTTCCCCGCCCGTCCTGTGCTTTCTGGAGCAATTTCAGAATTGCCAATCCGTATTTCTGTGAAAAATAGACTACTAGCTAGAGTGTAATATTTGCATGCAGTTGTCTTGCTTTTTTTTTTTTTTTAAACACATTTCCATTTTTATGGTTTCATGCAGGTCTTTTTTTCTTTTTTAAGATTTACTTATTTATGATAGACAAAGAGAGAGAGAGAGAGAGAGGCGGAGACACAGGAGGAGGGAGAAGCAGGCTCCATGCAGGGAGCCCGACGTGGGACTTGATCCCGGGTCTCCAGGATCGCGCCCTGGGCCAAATGCAGGCGCTAAACCCCTGAGCCACCCAGGGATCCCCAGTTGTTTTGCTTTTATTCTTGGAATTTACAGTCAAGGTTTTTTATAAGATTATTTTAGTGCATTTATGTAGGTTTTTTTGCATTTATGTCAATCACTTGTTCCTGGTTTTTTTTTTTTTTTTTTTTTTGATATTTTATTTATTTATTCATGAGAGACACAGGCAGAGGGAGAAGCAGGCTCCATGCAGGGAGCCCGACGTGGGACTGGATCCCAGGTCTCCAGGTTCACGTCCTGGGCCAAAGGCAGCACCAAACCACTGAGCCACACGGGCTGCCCACTTGTTCCTCTTTGTATTTTGTTATGAGTCCTTATTGATTTTAAATTTCAGTGTGTGAACCATGTTCTAAAAGTCAGCAGCTCATGGGGCACCCGGCTGGCTCAGTTGGAAGAGTGCGGCCCTTGATCCCAGGGTCATGGGTTCGAGGCCCATGTTG
Source organism: Vulpes vulpes (assembly GCF_048418805.1). Classification (NCBI taxonomy): domain Eukaryota; kingdom Metazoa; phylum Chordata; class Mammalia; order Carnivora; family Canidae; genus Vulpes; species Vulpes vulpes. The sequence goes on from NC_132781.1 coordinate 750,384, forward strand.
GGTGTAGCGATTACTTAAATAAGTAAATAAAAAGTCAGCAGCTCTCAACTGTAAGGTGATTCAACTTCCCTTCTGCTTTTGTTCTCATTTACTCAATTTTTATTTGTTTGGTTTTTGTTATTTTTGGCAAAGGAATTTGGCAGGTGTAAATTGTAATGAAAAAGCACTGCGTATCCCTCACTTTAGCGGTGTCCCTTAACCCCAGCCAGTACCAGTGGTGGAATTAAGACCTATTGGAGGCTTGTCTCTCTTACTTGAGATTTTACACATGGTTGTGGGTACTGTTTGGCACTCAGTGAAGTGTGAGGAAGACGGCTTGTGGTCACAGGCCCCTGATTTTCATCCCCTAGACACTACGCTGGAAGAGTACGCGTACCGGGGTTAGCTGGACGGCCCTTGTTGGGATTCCAGAGGGCGCCAGCGTTGAGTCCCGTCCTGAGTGTAGTAACAGATGAGCCCCCTCCAGACTTTCCTTCAAGTCCCACAAAAGCGTTTTGTAAATTAAGGTCACTAATTTATAGTAATTAAGCTCACGTGTTTATAGAGCAGCAAGATAGCTTTCCTTAATGAAGTAGATTTGGGTTCTCGTGCGTTAGGAACGGGGGGCTTATTGGCCGCTGAGTCCAAAGCCCAGAGCATCTGGAACCGCAGCCTTGAGGGGAAGGAGGTAAAAAGAAACCTCTGCTCAGCCAGTGTGTCCAAGTGGCTTGTTCATCAGCGTCTGGTGACCGGCTTTTAGCCCTTTACAGATGTTCCCTTGTGTACATTGTGCACTCGGTAACTGCTTATGTTTTAATGAGATCGTGCAATGCTTTTCCAGTTAAGTACTTACGAGATATTTATTGTAAAACAAATTGTTCCAAATTTTTGGTCAGGCGCATGGAGTGTGATGAACTCCCGTGTCCTATCTGCGGATTGGGTAACCCGGGTTCGTCTCTGACGTGTTTTACTCTGATGTTCGGGTCGTCTGGGGAGTGGTAGGATTTGTCGGTGGGACGAAGCATCCTGCCATAGTCCTTCCCTGTCCCTCCAGCATCTCGTCCCTGGAGGCCTGCAGGAGGGGTGAGGCACCCCCAGGGCGAGGCCAGCCCCCTGCAGAGCCCCCTGCTTGCAGAGCTCTGCACCTCCCTTCACTGGGACTCATCTTTGTTTCCAGCCCTTTCCTTTTTTTTTTTTTTTAATTTTATTTATTTATTCATGATAGAGGGAGAGAGAGAGGCAGAGACACAAGCAGAGGGAGAAGCAGGCTCCATGCAAGGAGCTGGACACGGGACTCGATCCCAGGACTCCAGGATTGCACCCCGGGGCCAAAGGCAGGCGCTAAAGCGCTGAGCCACCTGGGGATCCCCTCCAGCCCTTGCCTCTTAACCGTGGTGCCAGCTGTCACAAACACTTGGCATGGACCCCACTTGGGGCTCTGGTAGTCTTTGGCTCCGTCCTAATTTGTGAGGACGTGTCTGAGTGTGTCACTAACCGGAGGTGCCGACTTCAGAGCCTCCGTCCCTTGTGCCCTGCCTGAGGAGTGCCAAGCTCCAAGCGTTGCCCCCCTGCCTCCCACAAGGCCGCCCCCGTGGTTGGGGTCACCCATACAGGCCCCTGGCCGGGTCGGCGGCGAGTGAGTCCCCAGCTGCCTTAGCTCGGGGGTGCAGTCGTATGTCTTACTGACGGAGGTCACCTTCCAGATGGGGCCCTGCGGCCTCCTCTGTCCGGGGCTGGGAGGCCATGGCCTTCGTGAGCAGTTATTTCCATCGTCCTAACACCTGGGGATTTCTAGGTGCTTTTCAGGCCTCGCAGGTCTGAAATAAGGGTTAGAAAGCTCAGTGTTTCACAAATGAGAAAGTCAGAGTGCTGCATGACGCAGCCCGGCCCTGCCCCATGCCCTGCTGGCCCCACGGGCTCTCTAGAACACCGTGAGCAGTGAGCAGAGCCGTGGTAACTGCGCGGCTCCCCCCTCTATGGGGCTCTCTGTAGTTTCCCCAGAAGTTTCATGTGGTGCCTCCTGAAACCTGGGTGCTGGCCGGGGACATCTGCTGGCTGACGGACAGGTTGGGTCCAGACTCTGAACCTGTGACGTTTAAAGCCGATTAATGTCAGCCTCAGGGCTTTTAGGGTCATCTTTGGTGAGATTTACACGCAGCGGGGCGCAGCTGTTGTGTGATGAGGGAGGGGTGCAGAGCGCCGGGAGGGCGCCTTCGTAGGGCCGGAGCCTGGGGGTGCGGAGGGCAGTAGGATCTGCTGTGCACGGTCCAAGCTGCTTGCTCTCTGGGGGGCGGGGGTGTCCTAGGACTCCTCGGGTGCCGTGCCAAGCAGGTTGAACTTTACCTTGAGAAGCCCAGAGCCACGGGCATGGTATCACGTGATCAGCTGTGTGTGTCACAGGAGTGAGCCCTGGGGGTAGCTGTGTGACCTGGTGGCAGGGCCTGGCACAGGACAGGGTGCTAACGAGCAGTCCCCAGAGGAGGGGAGGCCTGCTGACCTCCAGCCCTTGTGAAGGACGGTGGTGATGACTCATGGGCGCTTCAGGAGCCCGTGAGTCACCAGCGGTGGCTGTGGCGCGGGCGTTGTTCAGTGGCGTGTGTTTGCTTAAATCCTGGTTCTTTCCCTGGGAGTGGGTGCAGGCATGTGGGTGGCCAGGGTGCCTGTCGGTTTCTGTTGACGAGACTGTGGCTGACCCCAGAGCTCCTAGACCACAGCCAGCGCCCGGCCCATGCTCTCCCCTGCTAGAGGGTGTGGGGGTGCTCCCCAGTAGATGTACAGTTGGTGTGGGGAACCCCCAATGCGGAGGTCGGCAATGCCACGCCAGCGCTTTCGGTGGGCTGCGTGGCCGACGTGGCTAGCGTGGCCACCATAACCCTGGGTTCCCAGGGGTCCCGGGAGCCCTGCAGCCAGCACGGGGACCACAGCCCCCGCAGGACCTGTGAGCCTCCTGAGGGCCAAGCAGGGCCCCTTCCTGGCCGTCCTCACGGGCGGGGGCTTCCCTGACCTCTGTCCAGAGCAGCTGCTCCTGTGATGTGCAGTTACCTCCTCTGTCCATATTCTTTTGTGCTTCTGTCCTGCCCCAGGATGACAGCCCATTGGTGCGGGGACCCTACAGTCCGTCTCCAGTAGGTCAGACGGTCCCTGGCACCTGTGAAGAGCTAAATAAATACTTGGGTTGTTTTTTTTTTTTTGTATATTTTTTTTATTGGAGTTAGATTTGCCAACATATAGTATAACTCCCAGTGCTCATCCTAAATACTTGTTAAAGGAATTAAATGAACGACTTTGAGAAAGCTCACTGTGCCTGTTGGAGTTTTGTATCACCAGCATCAGTTTCCTGGTTACAGTGAGGTAGCACTTGAGATACAGCAGCAGAGGTTTGCTCCTGAGTGAGGCAAACATTTGTCATCCCCTTCGTGTGCTGGGACCTGGGGCTCAGAGCAGAGTCTCAGGTGACCTCCGCAGGTCTCGCTGTCTACTTGGGGGAATATTTGGCCACGGGCTGATTTGAAGCCAGTAACTTCCTTTTTTATTGAATTAAAAACTTTTTTTAAAATTTTTATTTATTTATGATAGTCACAGAGAGAGAGAGAGAGAGAGGCAGAGACATAGGCAGAGGGAGCAGGCTCCATGCTCTGGGAGCCCGACGTGGGATTCGATCCCGGGTCTCCAGGATCGCGCCCTGGGCCAAAGGCAGGTGCCAAACCGCTGGTTTGGTTTCAGGATCCCCTGAATTTAAAACTTAAAAGTAAATGTCTCTAGCTTTTCTGTGATTCGTTTCTACGTCCATCAACACGTCTAAAGGTCAAGTTATTGTGGATCTGGAGCAGGAGGGCTGGCGATTGGAGGGGAGGGTGCTTGGGTATTTGGGGTTGAGAGAAACCATGGCCCGTGCCCCGTGTGGAGCCACCTGGGGGTCTGACACCACCCAGCACATGGCGGCAGGTGGTAGGCTCCAGCTCGGCGTGTTCCAGCCCTGAGAGCGGGACGGTGACCCAGCTGTTTTGGAATGGGAAGCCCTAGGGAGTTAAGCTTTGTGTCCTTCTGTTTTCTAAGATCCTTTGGCGCCGCTCAGAGTGAGCGCGCAGCCTTGCGGAGAGGCCCCGCGCAGGCCAGGGATGATGGGGGGGATGAGGTGCGTGGGGATGGGCCGCAGCAGGCAATCAAGTCAAGGCTAATCCCAGGTTTAGCTTGGGCAGCTTGGAGCACGGCACCACACATCCGTGAAATGCTGATTATTATTTCTGGGGTCCTGACGATATTTTGGGATTCTCCAAATATCAGCCCTGACCATTTTGGCGATTTCTCCCTTACGTTTTTCTCCTTTCACCTTTTTTTTTTTTTCTTTGTAGCAAGAATCACTACCAGACTACCGTCGTTGAGCCCGAGTCCCAAGTCCCGTGCTGTGTCTGCGGGAGGCTTGCCCCTCCTGGACCACACTGGCTAACTGCATTTGCAAATTCATTGTTTCATTTTTTTTCCTCTTACTACCAAAATGTTATAGTGACACATTTCATTATATGGATAGTTTTTTGTTGGTGGTTTTCATTATTAGTAACTTCAGGAGTAAAATGAGACTTCACATCCCTAAAAAGTAGCCTTGGTGATTCACAGTGGTCGCCTGCGTAGGAGTCCTGGAGCTAACATAAAGGAAACGGAGCTCCGTGGCCCCGTGGGTCCTCTTGTTCCTGTACTTGCTGTACACGGACCGAGGCCGACGCTGCCTGGACCTCTGCGACCCCCTTTCACGGCGTCCCTTCAGGCCTCCGAGGTCCCACCCACTGTCCATCTCCCCTAGTCCCAGAAAACTCACCATCAACCACTACCAAACCAGTGAGTCAAGATGACACGGCACAGTGGGACCTTTTCTTTCTTTCTTTCTTTCTTTCTTTCTTTCTTTCTTTCTTTCTTTCTTTCTTTCTTTCTTTCTTTCTTTCTTCCTTTTTTTTTTTTTAGGTTTATTATTTGAGAGTGAGCGATCTAGCACGTGAGCAGGAGGAGGGGCAGCAGGAGAGGGGAAGCCGACTCCTGGCTTCCCTGATCTCACGACCTTGAGACGATGACCTGAGCTCACACCAAGAGTCGGTCACTCAGCTCAGCCCATGGAGTCCCCCAGGCGCCCCGGGATTTTTTTCTTCTTAAAAAAGAAGTGTCTGGGTGGCTCCTTCAGTGAAGCGTCTGCCTTCGGCTCAGGTCATGGCCTCATGGTCCTAGGATTGAGTCCCGAGCTGGGCAAAATAAAAAGACCCACTTCACACGACTCAAGACATTTTAGAATCTTTGGGATGAGAGTGATACTCAGACGTCCCTGGCCCTTTGGGAAGGTGCTGTCGGGGACGGGCTGCTGTTTGCCCTGGAGCCTCTGCCCCCAGGATGACAGTGGGCTTGCTGTGTGGCCTGGGGTAGAGGCCCAGAGCACCCCTTGCCTGCCAGGTGATGGAATGTCAGCAGTCCCTGTGGTCTCAGCACGCCTGGCAGCCCTTGCTAGCTGCCCCCACCACGCACATGCACGCAGCCCATCCTTGGTACACGCAGGAGCAAGGGGTATTTAGCACTTGTTACAGTTTGACAAAGTAGTTTTACGCTGTTGAATCTAATAATTAAAAAGTAGAGCTTATGTACTATATATCTTTTAAAATTTTATTTTCCTTTAGTGCTTTGTTGTTATTGTGTTTTAGGAAAGGATCAATCCGTGATGGATTAGAAATAGAAGAGCCAAGGAACCTGCCCCTGAGTGCTGAATCTCCAGGAGCCGGGCCCGCGGCAGGAGCGGAGTGAGGGGCAGGAGGGGTGTTGGCCCTCAGAGGCTGGGGGACTCCAGCGCTTGCTCAGCTCCTTGGCTGCCTCGTTTTCTCATCTGCAAAGTGGGAGAGCACTTCGTGAGCCTGTTTTATTTTTTTATTTATTTATTTTTTTCGTGAGCCTGTTGTAAAGGACCCAGCCCTTGTAGGTGAGCAAACGATGTTTCCTATGTCTCCTTCCTCTGCGACCCTAGGCTTACCCCCTGGGCTCTGCTGCAGGGTGAGAGTAGGCTGGACCCTGGGGGGGTCACCTGGGGTGCTTCAGAACATACGCGTGGCCAGACGGCTGCTCACTGGCCCAGGGCGTGCTCCGTGGTGGTGACAGCGATGCTGGAGATGGGGATCTGAGGCGGGTGTTGGAGGACTGCTCAAGCGCCTCACCGGGGCCTGCTTCCCGCCTTCTCCCTGCTGCAGCTTTCTGGATGCTGCCGCCGCCCTCGCCCTCAGAGGCGGCCCTGAGCCAGCTGCTGGCCCGCAAGGAGGAGGAGTGGAGGGCGCTGCAGGCCCACCGCTGCCAGCTGCAGGAGGCCAGGCTGCAGGCCGCGCACAGCCAGCTGCATGAGGCGCAGGGGGCGCTGCGGTGCCTGCAGGAGGACTTCGCGTACAACCTGCAGGTGCTGGAGGAGCGGGACCTCGAGCTGGAGCGCTACGACGCTGCGTTTGCCGAGGCCCGTGGGCGGGAGGAGGCGCGGCAGGCGGAGCTGAGCGAGCTGAGGGTGCAGGTGGCCCGGCTGAGGCAGGCGCTCGCCGGCGAGGCCCAGCGGCGGGAGGACCTGCAGCAGCAGCTCCAGCTGAAGCAGCAGGAGCACCGGCTGGAGCTGGAGCGCATCCACAGGTGAGGTGAGGTGCCGTTCCCGCAGCGCAGTCAGCACGGCAGGACGTTGCTTTCCATGCCAGGCACTCTCTGCGAATTGTGAGTCCGCATCATTTCACCAAGACACGTGAGCCGAGATTGTTTAAATGATGCAAAATAGCTAGTAATTCCCAAGCGCGGGGAGCTCATGTGAGGCAGGTTGACCGTGAACCCGAAGCCCCAGAAGCCGCTCTCATGGCACACGCACCCCTCTCCCCCTTGAGAGAGAGAACACGGGCTTCATTTTAAAAACTTTGCTGTCCTGAGACACCTGGGTGGCTCAGCGGTGGAGCACCTGCCTTTGGCTTAGGGCCTGATCCTGGGGTCCTGGGATCGAGTCCCACGTTGGGCTCCCCGCAGGGAGCCTGCTTCTTCCTCTGCCTGGGTCTCTGCCTCTCTCTGTGTCTCTCAGGAATAAATAAAATCTAAAAAAAAAAAAATCTTTGTTGCCCTTCCCCTGTCAGGGTGTATGTTTGTGATGTCACCTTTACTGTCAGGGTGCATCCCTCTGGTGCGTGTGTGTGCACACAGACGTCAGCAGCAGGCAGCATCTTGCAGGTTCTCTTTGCACTTAAAGTGGGGCCCTGAAGAGTGTGTCATGTTGTCAGTTTGTACTGAGAAGTGCTCGTGGGACAACCCAGTAGTAACAGTGTCGTGGACAGTGGTTCTGTACGGAAGATGGGGAGGCGAGGAGGGAAAGCTGCCCGAGGGCTCTGCTGTGTTCATGGCTGTGGAGGATTGTGGCAGCTTCCCAGCAACGGGGCAGCTTTTCCCTGGGCCTCCCATCGAGTGCACCATGCCTTTTTTTTTTTTTTCTTAAAAGATTTTATTTATTCATGAGACACAGAGAGAGGGAGGCAGAGGCACAGGCAGAGGGAGAAGCAGGCTCCCTGCGGGGAGCCCGATGTGGGACTCGATCCCAGGACCCCAGGGTCACGCCCTGAGCTGAAGGCAGATGCTCCACCGCTGAGCCACCCGCGTGCCCCGCAGCCACATCCCTTTACGAGGCTACCTGGCCTTGTTCTGTGTTTGCCGGGTGCGTTAGCGCTGTGCTCCTCTGCAGCAGGAGACTCAGTGGCAGGCCAGGTGTCAGGTGGGGAGGCCTACGTCAGTGGGTGTGGGACCATTGGGACCCCCCGGCCTCCTGCCCGCCCACTGGCTGGCATCTCCAGTAATAAGGCGTTGGCGTAGCTCCCAGGGGCCCGGTACCGCCCTCCTCAGGGACGCCTGAAAGCTCCACCACGGTCAGCGTCCCCTGGAGCAAGGAAGGCTGCATGGCCTCCCCGCGGGGTGACATCCTGACTCTCCCCGGACTCTGTGATGCTCCTGGAGGATCAGCAGCAGCTGCTCCTCACACTGGGACACATGGGGCCAGTGCGCCCTCCGTGGAAATACTGATTTTCTTTCCCACAGCTGTTTTTGAGAGATTTTAAAGCATCGGTGAAGTGCTCCACATCATCCTGTAAAGTGTCTCCTTACCTCATTCCCCCCTCCTTTTTTTTTTTTTTTTTGCTAAATTTGAGATATTTTTAGCCGTTTCTTCAAGTACGTGTCAGCCCTCCTCTGCTCCCGGGCTAGGGCTCCGTGGCTGGGCATTCGGCCCCGGCGACTGTCCCGCGGCTCCCGGGGGCTCCACTCACGCTCTTGTGTTTCTCTCCATCGTGTGATGGAGCCATCCCTGTGGCTCTAGTGGTCAAGCTCATGGATTCTTTCTCTGTCCTGTTGTCAGGGTTGTCCGGCTGTTGAGCCCACCCCACGGAGTCTTGTTTGGTTGTCATATTTCCTAGTCCTCAATTTCTGTTTGATTCTTTGTTTTTCTTTGCCGAGAGTTTCTAATTTTTTATTTAGGAAAGCTCTGAATGGCTTGCTGAAGCGTTTTAGATAACGGCTGCCTTAAAAACCCTCGTAGGGAGTCTCCGCGTCTGTGTCCTGTCGCTGTAGGTGTGTGCTGATTGCGTTTTCCTGTTCGGGGTGGACCTTCCTGACCCAGGGCTTCCGCTTGTGTCCTGGACACTTTGGGAGTCTCGTGGTGTGACTGTGGTGCCACTTGAGGCTCCTGCTGAAGCCACCGCCGGGAGGGCCCTGCAAATGGGACCCCTCGGGGAGCATTCAGTGTGAGTTTTCTTAATACTGTGATGTTCACACAGTGACAAGAACAGCGAGATGGATCAGCAGCGGGAACAGTACGAAAACCTGAAGTGGCAGCTGCAGAGGAAGCTGGAGGAGCTCGAGGGCGAACTTGCTCTGCAGAGACAGGTAGGCGCGCGGGTCTGGCCCCTGCTCGGTGCCTGCACCGCCCGCCCGCGCTCACGCCGTGCCGGTGAGGAGAAGACGGCCTTCTGTGGACTGTGTGTACCGTGGGGTCAAAGTTGAATGAGTGGAGCAGGTTCCATCCTGGGGTGGCCTGGACAGGACAGAGGGCGTCCGCACCTCGTCTGCCGTGCCTCCCTCCGTGCTCTCGCTCCTCAGAAAACGGTCAATGTTTTCTTCTTCATTTCTTTTAGAAAAAAGTATTTGTGTTGCTTACTGTAGGAAAGAGCTGGGAACTCAAATTGTGAAAACTGTGTTTCTGTCAAGAAAACCATAGGTCGGGGATCCCTGGGTGGCGCAGCAGTTTCACGCCTGCCTTTGGCCGGGGGCGCGATCCTGGGGTCCCGGGATCGAGTCCCGAGTCGGGCTCCCAGCATGGAGCCTGCTTCTCCCTCTGCCTGTGTCTCTGCCTCTCTCTCTCTCTTTCTCTATGTCTATCATAAATAAATAATGAATTTTAAAAAAAGAAATTTGTTTAAAAAAAAAAACCATAGGTCATCCTATGTTTTTTTTTTTTTTTTTTAAGATTTTATTTATTTGAGAGAGGGAGTGAGCAAGTGAAAGAGCACGAGCAGGGGGAGGGCCGGGGGCGAAGCTGACACCCCGCTGAGCAGGGAGCCTGACGCGGGCTCGACCCCAGGACCCCGGGATCATGACCTGAGCTGAAGGCAGATGCTTCACCCACTGAGTCTCCAGGAGCCCCGAGATCATCCTGTTTCAGGATAGATGTGTCAGCCGACAGGTGGCACTTAAACCTGTCACCAAATTTCCCCTCATGACGCTGATACTCAGCCGTGCTCCTGACAGAATGAGGTGTGCTGGGGTTTGGGTGAGGATGCCGTTCACACGTGTGGCCCGAGTCCATGTCCCCGGAGCCCTGTGAGCGCGGGTGCTGGGGGGTCCTTTGACCATGGGCTGAGCTTGGTCATCGGAGCCATGGCAGCCTTTGCGGGGTCTGCCTCCGTGAAGCTCCTTGCACACGTGTGACCTCATCTCGCAGCAGAGAGGCAGTGTTCACATGAATTTCACAGATGGGACTTAAAGTCACCTGCCCCCGATCCCCTTAATAAATGGCAGAGACAGAATTTGAGTCCATTGTGTAAACTCTTAGCCACTGTCACCCTGCCCTGGGATTGTGGTGGTTGGCAGCAAGAACTCCCGTCCCCCCCCAAGGTCCTTCCGGCTCGACTAAGTCAGATCAGCATGAGACAGAGGCACAGGCGAAAACCACATTCAACAGGTGTATGCTTGGGGGGCCGCACCGACACGGAAGTTGCAGAGTCAGGCACAGTGAGGTCTGAGCCGTGGAGAAGGGGGTGGGCGTCTGGGACTTCAGGGGAGAGCACGCTCCTCCCGCGGTGAGAATAGCCAATGTTTGCCCTGCCAGGGGCGCCCACGTGACTCCTGATCTCAGGGTCGTGAGCTGGAGCCCCACGTTGGACACAGACGTTATTTAAAGAAACGTGCGTGTGTGTGTATTGAAGATGTCTGGGAAAAAAGATGTTTGCCCTTCCACACAGATCGGTCACTCAGATAAACTTGATCTCTGCTAAGACCCTTATTCTGGGGAAGACGCCCAATTTAGCTGCTTCTGTGTGGTTGAGAGAGGAACAGAAGTTTCTCTTGAGGCTGCAGGGTCTCAAGTGCCTCCAGCTCAAAACACTGCACATGCCGAAGTGTGTGTTCAGGGACGTCTGAGCCCCTTCACACTGTCCTCATCCCCGTTCTAGACGGCTGCTCACGCTAGCCGAGAAGGAGCCGGATCTGAAGTCCGCTTGAGCCGTGTCGTCTCGCTGCCCGTTCTCAGCCGTCGGCTCGGGCTCGTTCCCTGCGTCTTGGTGCGTGCGGCGCGCTGGCGGCTCCGTCCAGGCGCTGGGGCAGCGTGGGGTGGACCCGTGCTGCTGGTGGGCTGGCCCGTGGCCCCGAGGCGCCGTGTCGGCCCCCGAGACAGGGCAGGGTGTCCTGAGAGGGGCCGTGCCCGTCGGGCCGGGAAGGCACCTGTGGCCGCGGAGGCGGCGGCCGAGGCCCTGCTCGCAGCCAGGCTTACTGCCGCAGCGCGTGGCGCCCTTTCCCTCCCCTCCGGCAGCTCCACGCTCCTCCGTGACGCGGCGTGGCTGGGGCCCATACAGCTCCTCAGACCTCCTGCAGGGACCTCATGGGCGGGTTTGGCTTCTGGAAACAGCTCAAGGCCTGAGCAGCAGGGTGGAGGGACCGTTGTGACTCACCTGGGAGTCATGAGGCTCCCGCAGGCAGGCTGTCCTGACGCTCGGGGGCAGTGGTGACCCGGGGACCTGCGGGGCTTCCCGGCCTGTCGCCACTCAGCCGTTGCTGTGACTCAGGCTGGTTCCAGCTTTGAGCTCCCGCGTCAGCCGCCACAGGGGACGCTGGTTTCCAGAGCAGCCCTCGCTCTGGAAGGAAGGAAGCTTGATGTTGAAACTCCCCAGCGTTGCCGTCCCCCAAGGCGGCTGCTGGGACTGCGGGCGGCATCTGTCCAGCGTGGTTCTCAGGATGTGGCGTACGTGGGCTCGGCCCCGCTCTGCTGCCCACAGCTTGCTGTTTCGGTGGTTGGACTGGCTCTTAGGTGATCCCCTTCGGGCGGGTTTCCTGCCTCTTGTTCTGAAGGTCTTTGTGTCCGTTATTGACCTGTCAGAGGTAGAACGGATTCACTAGCGGTGATGATTTCTCTCTTGAAAGATGAGGTCTGAGATGACGGGAACTGAGTTGGTCTGTTTGACTCCTGCTGCACCTGCAAGTAGTTGGCTCTGGGTCAAGGGAAGCCGCCTTCTGTGTTGGCGAGCGTCGCAGGAGTAGACGAGGAACGATTGATTGATGTAGTCATTCGTTTAACAAATACCGTTGGCACGTGAGTCACGTGCTCGGCGTCCCCCCAGGTCCTGGAGTTAGGACGTGAGCACCTGGACCTGCCTGCTCTGGGAGTGAACTGTCCCTCGTGGGTCGGAGTAGACCCCCTAACAGTGCAGCCTCTAGTGGGATATCCCGAGGGTGTCACCCGCACGACCAGTAAGGCACAGTGGTCAGGAAGAGGACCCGTGAGCTGAAGCCTGCGGGTGGTGAGGGATGTGGAGGGAGGGGTGCTACCTGCATGTGTAGGGGGCCCGGGGCAGGCGTCCCAGGTCAGTGGTGCAGAGGTGTAGGTGGCCACGTCGGGCTCACGGGCAGCAGCCCCGGGTACAGCAGCAGTGCTGTCAGGCCGCGTGGGAGGGGGCTCCTGGGCTTCCAGGCACACGTGTTGGGTGAGAGGGGATTTTGCACATTGGAGGTCAGGTGGGGGTTGCAGGGTACAGAGCTGGGAGCCCCAAGGGGGTGTAGACAGAGGAGCCTTGGGCAGAGCCTTCAACAGGAGGGTGGGAGGCAAGGGCCGGTCAGAGGACCAGAGGAAGGTGGGCGCCCTGGAGCCGGAGAGCAGGAGGGTGGAGGTGGGCGTGAGTGCGAGTCGGGCTGAAGCGCTCCTGGTTCCTGGGCTCCCCTCTCAGGCCAGCGCCGCCCTGCTGGCCCTGTGCATCCGCAAGTCGCCCCGCACCCGGGGCCCGCAGAGCTTTGAGCAGAAGTCAAACGCTTCGCAGTTTTGTGATAGAAAAGAATCCCACTGATTCTCCTATTCTGGACCCAATAAGGGGTATTCCTGTGACCCCTTATGCTTCGTTTTGCTTTTCAAAGGATGAAAAAAGTAAAACGTAAGCTCTTTTTTTCTTTTTTCTTTTTTTTTTTTAAAGATTTATTTATTTATTCATGAGAGACACAGAGAGAGAGAGATAGAGGCAGAGACCCAGGCAGAGCGAGAAGCAGGCTCCATGCAGGGAGCCCGACGTGGGACTCGATCCCGGGTCCCCAGGATCACAACCCGGGCTGAAGGCAGGCGCTCACCTGCTGAGCCACCCGGGTGCCCAAAACATATGCTTTCGGCCGTACTGTGAGTGTCCGAGGCCCCCGCTCGACCTTCAGAGACGCGGGGATCCAGCTGCGTGTATCCCGGGAGGTGCGCGGCTCCCACCTGCCTCCCTGGGAGAGGCCGGATGTGGCCACGTCGTCGCTGGCAGTCGGGCTGCGTTCGGCCTCCCCTCTGAGCTTCCCGGGTAGCGGAGTCTGCGGAGCCCCGTCGCCTCATCAGCCACGCGCCGGCTCTGCCGTGCTGTCCGCACGCTGTGCTGAGGGCCCTGCCCGCCGGCTCCTTTGCGGGGACGGCCTTCACGCGCCGCGGGTCACCTGTCCCCTGCTCTAGGCGCCGGGGCTGGGGCGGGTCACCGTGACACCGTGGGGCGGGACAGACCAAGTCAGAGCCTGACTCCCGTTTCCCGGCCTCAGGGCCGCTCTGCCCCCACCCCTGTCAGTTCCTCACAGTGAGCCCATCTGAGGAGTCAGCACACCCGCGCCTCAGTCCACGCGGCAGGTGGGCCGTGCGGGCCCGTCGCTTCTCACGGGGAGCGGGACACTAGGGCCCGACCGCGGTGAGGACCGGGCGTGGCGGGCGGGGCCTGGCCTGGCGTCAGGTGGAGGGCTGGCGTGCGCACAGTGCCCAGCAGGCAGGGGCTCCCTGGGCAGCACTGCTCGCCCCCGGGCAGAAGGGGGGGCCGGCGCGGGCTGTGGGGCCTGCCGCACAGGGCGACGTGGGGGCCCGCCCGCCACATGCGCCGTCAGCTCCCAGGTGCCCGCGGTCTGCACCACGACCCCTTCGGACGCTCGCACACGCGTAACCGCCAGGACAGAAGCCGGTGTCACGTGAAGTCCCAGCAGCCGTGACGGGCGACGCCTGTCGTTGCGCGAGTCCCACGGCACGCTGTGGCGGTGCCTGTTCCTTCTCTGGCTGCTGCGTGCCCCGGTGGCCGTGGCAGTCGCCTTGCCGCTCACCGGGGCAGGGCCGTTTCAGGCTTCTGGGTCGTTTCGGTTCCAGGCCAGTACAGGTGACGTTGCCGAGAGCCTTCTCGGCAGGCCTCCGTGCATTTGGGTAAATCACTCACTTGGGAGCAGAGTTTCTGGCTTGTGCACTAGGGCACATTTAACTTTGTGGGACGCCGTCAGACTGTTTTCCAAGCCACTTGTACTGTTACGTTCCCGGCCGCGCCGCAGGTTCTTGCGGCTCCACGTCCTTGTCAGGCCGAGCGTCACTGTCTCTCCCATTTCAGCCGTTCTCCGGGGTGTGTCGTGCTGTCTCCTTGTGCTTTTACTTTCCTAGCCCGACGGTCGGCGTGGAAGCGTCCTTTCAGGTGTTCCTCGGCCAGCGACACACCTTTTTTGTGAAGTGTCTGTTTACCTTTGCTGCTCCTCTTAGAACGTGGATTATTTGTCGTCTTGTCGTTGATACGTGAGAGTTCCTTATGTATCCCAGAAACAAGGCCTCGGGTACGTGAGCTACAAGCATCCTCTCCATCTTGGGCTCGGCCTTTTCCTTCCTCAGTAGCAGCAGGTGATTGAACTTCGGTGACGGTCCGGTGAGCTTTTTATTGCCTCATTCCTGAATAGGCGCATCCAACTGAGGCAGGATGGTGGGACATTGAGACTTGCCAGCAGCATGGGAAGGAAGCCAAGAGTAGCAGGGAAAGTGGCCCCGAGAGAAGAAATGGTTCCTGGGTCAGTGATCCTGATGGCCCCACTGTGGGGTGAGGCTGCCGGGTGGTCGGCAGACGTGCCCACGCCAGCACCTGGTTGGCCCGGCTGGTCTAGCTGCAGACGAGTCGGCGATGCTGTGACCCCCTGCCCTCTCCACAGGTGAGAACTTGAGCCTGCCTGGAGTGGGGTGGGGGCAGGGCCAGCCTCGCCTCATGTCGTGTCTTAGTTTCCGGGCTCTTGGGGTCTCCCTGTGATTAGCGCCACCAGAGATAACCCAGGAACCGAGTGCTGGGAGGAGGGACCATTCACAAAACAAGAAAGAATTGGGACTGTTAACAATATATTTAAAGAGATAAATTCAGATTGAAGAGAAAAAAGAAAATCTGGGGAGAAGTTTAAGAGACGTGTAGGATCAGCTGAGATGTTCGATGCAGCCGTCACTTCCAGAGACATGGTGGAAAACAAGAAGGGGCAGACTGGCGGGGAACGAGCGCGGTCACTTCCTGGGGTGGGGATTTCGAACAAACGGCCTGCAAGGCCCGAGCAAGGAGCCGAGGTGTTTCAGAGGCACCTGGAAAACCTAGGGAGTGGAGAACGGACACGGCGGCGCCGCTGCTCGGCGGTGTGGGCGCAGGGCCCTCGCGTCTGCACACACAGGTGGAGGGGCCTGCCCATCTGGGCTCAGCAGGGTCTCCCGGAAGTTACTGGAGCGCGCTCTAGCCTGGCCAGGGCCAGGGGCTCGGACTTAGCCGCCTCCATTCCCTTCTGAGTTCAGGATGGGGGGAGCCAGGAGATGGGAGCTGGACAGGCTGCCGGGAGAATGGGGGCCCGAGCTGAGCAGGCGTCCCGATATCCCCAAGATCGGTGGCCCCAGCACAGGGCTGAGCTGGTGGCCTCACATCCCAGAGTGCTCCGCAGGAGCCACCGGGCCCGGGCCAGCCAGAGCTTCCAACCTCAGGGGGAGGCCGTGGGGGGTGTGGCAGGCAGCAGAGGCTCTCCCCAGAGGAGGGGGCGCAGGAGCCCCGGGACACGTGGGGAGCGTGAGGAGCAGCCGGGGACAGCTGAGCAGTAGCCCCGGAGAAGCCAGGCCGGAGTGTGGAGGCTGAGGCCTCCGGGGGCCACGGCCCAGGACAGGGGTCCCGCTGCCCAGGTGGACGCCGCGGAGGAGCTTGGGGGACCGAGGTGGAAGGGCTGGGGGTGAGCCGCTCCAGGAGAAACAGCCGGCTGTTGGTGAGCTTTTATCGTCACAATAACCTGTGGAATTTCTGGAGTCAGCCTGGGGGGTGAAGCTCAGAAGACTGCCTGCTTGCAGAGCCGGGGCCCAGAGCCGTGGGATGGGGCTGGCCTCCAGGGCCCGTCCCCGCGAGGACACAGGCAGGGCGCCGTGGCATGTGCATGGCGTGCGGAGACCCAGCCCAAACTGTTGAAAGCTGTTGCGGTGCCGACCCGCACCGCGGCCTCCGTCCCAAGCCCCCAGTAGTGCACAGGTCCCGTGGGCGCCCGCAGGACCCGGTGGCACCACCCGGCAAGGACACAGATCGCGTCTGTGGGGGCACCCGGACGCCGCGAGAGCCCCCCAGGTTTACGCAGAGGGCATAGACCACGTCCCCAGGGCGAGTGTGGCGCCTCCGCCACCAAGGACCTGTGTGCCCCGCTGGCCTCCGGCCCGCCCGCCGCCTCTCACCGAGCCCTCTTGTTTCAGGAGCTGCAGCTGGAATTCGAGTCTGAAATGCAGAAGAGGGAGCACGGGTTCCGCCTGCAGGCCGACGGCATGAGCAACGCGGTGCTGACTCAGGAGCTCAAGGTGGGCGGGGGCTGCTCCCTTCCCTGCGGACATGTCCTGGGGGGAGGGCGGGGTTCACGCAGAGGCCTCCCTTGTGGCATGGGGGTCAGGGGTGACATGCCTGAGGAGCGCCTGCCACCGTGACCACTACGTGGCTCCTCGCACGAGTGACGGAGGAGGGCTGGTGTCCCCGCTGTGCTTGCCCCCGCCTTGGGGAAGGGCCCCCACCCGGGATAACCTCCACCCAGCCCTGGCCAAGGCCTGTGTCCTCTGTGAGCACTCGGAATGGCCTCTGGGAGGTGCTGCTCATCCGCCATTTCCAGCAGAGGAGGCCAGGCCAGGTGGTCAGGGCCATGTGCGGCTGTGCGCCAGCCACGGTGCTCGCCACCCCTCATGGCTTCTCTAGCGCACTAGCCCCATGCTGCCAGGGCACATGCGAAGGGCGTGCACGCCTGACCTTTAGCCTGGAGACGGTGGGGAGGGTGGGGGTGGCCTTGAGGGAGCCCGAGGTTGAGCAGGGGAGGAGGAAGCAGGGCGGACACCTGGCCGGTCCCTGCTGCCCCAGTGGCTTGCACCTGCACGGGCGTCCAGCAGGTGTCAGTAGGGAGCGCTGCGCTCACAGTCGGGGTGGGGGGCCCTCCCGCAGGCTGCCAGCCTTCCCGCAGTGCCACAGTCCAAGGGGCAGCACGCAGCCAGCCCGAGGCCCCAAGATCCCGGGCCGTTGTCGTGGTCAGCGTGCCGGGTGGGCAGCTCGCAGCCCAACCTCACCTCTGCAGGGCACTGCTTGTCGTGGAGCACCAGCCTGTGTCCTGCCAGGCCCCCGCCTGGCCCCTCTGCACAGGCAACCCTGACCACACTCCCCCTGCCAGCCAGGGGCCAGGCCCAGGCTGCCCCACGGTGACCCTCAGGAGGCCACTCGGGGACTTCTGAGAGCCGAGGGGAGAGGGCAGCTGGGTCGTGCAGGGCCGTGCCCTGAGCTCACAGCCGGGTGGGCACTGCTGTGAGGGTGGGGCTGGGGACATGCAGGGCACGGGCACTGGTCCACCCCCCTCTGCGTGCCAGGCAGCTACAAACCGCCAAGAGCCTTCTCCCTGGAGGGCTCCACGCAGACGTCAGGGCCGCAGTTCACATTCGAGGAGACTGAGGCCGTGGTCTTACACGCCCCACCTGCTTGTGCGATTCCAGTACCTGAGCAGTAGTCACGGAGCAGCCGGGACCGTGTGTTGCGGCGATAGGCTCATGCACGCGGCCCTGTCGTGGGTGCAGCTGGGGAGCCGTGGCAGTCAGGTGGGGACGTGAGGACGCCCTCACGGTGTGCTGCTCTCGAGTTGTTTTCTTCCCTCCGTTCAGCCCCAGTGCTGTCCTCATTTTGAGCTCTTTATGTCTGGAAGGTGAAACTGTTGAATAAGGAGCTCGGGGCCCTGAAGGAAGCTGCCGCCCAGGCTGCGGAGTCGCTGCGGGGCGCTGAGGCCGCCAACGCGGGGCTGGAGGAGCAGCTGCAGCACAGCCGCCAGGAGCTCAGGGACCTGGCCGCCGCCAAGGACGCCCGGTGCGCAGCCACACCCGCCGCCTCGGGGCTGGGGGCTTCCGCCCTGCCCGGCCCGCTCTAGGCCGGCTGGCTGTGGGCCCGTCTGCTTTTCCTGCTAATGTTTCCTCCTTTTCAGGATAAAGGACTTGGAGGGCAAACTTAACTCTGTGCAGCTCTCCAGGAAGAAGGAAGAGGAGGTCTTCAGGAGGAAGTGAGTGTTCCCGGCTCCTGGCCTCCCGGCCCCGGGGTGAGGTCCAGGCAGAAACGCCCCCCGACCTGCGGCCGTCCGGCCTTTCAACTCACGGCTTTGGGTCTTCTTCCATGATCTGTTCAGGATTCTCAGTGGTAGTGAGGTTTTTTAGTGTGTTAAAACTTTTTCAAAAAATATATATACATTCTTAAGGTTTTAAGTCACCTGTACACCCAGTGTGGGGCTTGTACTCACAACCCCAAGATCAAGAGTCATGTGCTCCACCGACTAAGCCAGCCAGGTACCCCAGTGTCTTAAAGCTTTTGAACTTAAAAGTCTGGTTAACCAGGGGCTCCTGGGTGGCTCAGTTGGTGAAGTGTCTGACTCTTGATTTCCGCTCAGGTCATGATCTTGGGTTCATGGGGTTGACCCCGTATCTGGCTGGCCCTGGAAAAACAATGTTCCTCTTCATGTCCTCTTCTAGAGCCTTTTTCTTTTTTTTTAGTTTATTTAAGTGATGTTTCCGTCCTGTGGGGCTCAAACTCACAACCCCGAAGTCAAGAGCCACACACTCCCCTGACAGCCATCCAGGTGCCCTCAAAGTGTTTTTATTTGTAAACTGAAATCGTTGAAAATGAATATGATTTTTTAGCATATTATAAATATTGGCATTAAGAAGTAAAACTGTCAGGGGCACCTGGCTGTCTCAGTCAGTAGAACACGTGACTCTTGGTCTTAGGGTTATGAGTTCAAGCCCCACACTGAGTGTAGAGATTACTTAAATTTTTTTAAGAAAAAAAGAAAAAAAAAGTAAAACCATTCAGTTCCCCCCCCCCTTTTTTTTTAAATATAAGATTTATTTATTGGGTTCCTGGATGATTCAGATGGTTAAATGTCTGCCTTTAGCTGCGGTCATAAATAAAAAAGAATTATTTATTTGAGACAGAGAAAGAAAGAGAGCACAAGTAGGAGTGAGAGGTAGAGGGAGAAGGAGAAGCAGACTCCCCTGAGCAGGGAGCTTGATGGATGTGGGCTCAATCCCAGGACCCTGAGATCATGACCTGAGCCAAAAATCGAGAGTCTGACCGTGATGGCTAATGAAGTGAGTAGTTATTTCTGACTTGCATTGCCACCTGGTGCCCTGCAGTCACTCTAAACACCCCTTGCCATTGACTTAAAAGCATAGGAACCAGCCCTTCCTGAGCTGCCAGAAATATCACATCTTCCCTTTTTCTCCTGCCTACCCTCCGATTTCTATCTGACTTTCTCAAGGACTTATATTTGAATATAACATATTTTTAAAGATTTTATTTATCCATTTGAGAGGGAGAGAGAGAGAGAGCACAAGTAGGGATGAGGGCCAGAGGAAGAGGGAGAAACAGACCCTGCGCTGAGCAGGGAGCCCGACGTGGGGCTCGACCCCAGGACCCCGGGATCATGACCTGAGCTGAAGGCAGTTACTTCCCTGACTGAGCCACTCAGGTGCTCCTATAATGTGTTTGGTTTTTTGTTTTTTTTTTGTTTTTTTTTTTTTGCTTCATAAATTTGGAATCAGTCTCCTCTAACAACAATACATATATTTATATGAACTAAAAACAATGAAATTTGCTGGGGTCACAAAGCTGTACATGTTCTAAAACGTTTCTAAATGAAGGAATTCTGATAATTATTCGTATACTTTACAAAACGACAGAATATACTGTAAAATTCAATAACTAAATAAACTCAGTCCCTTTAGGAATGCCCCCTGACTGAGGTGAGCGGCTGCGTGGGGGTGGCCACCGGCTTCTCCAGCAGCATCTCCAGACTTTGAACGCCTTCCATTTATGACCAGGGCCACCTGCTGGCCTCACCTCCAGGATGTCTTTGTGTCCCGTGTCTGCTGGTGACGCAGCAGCTCCTCCAGCTCTGGGGGTCGGAGGGCTGCAGTGCCTGGCTCGTCACAGGGTCTGCACACGGTCGGCAGGGTGGTTCATGTTCTCAGGTTCCAGAAGTGGGGATAAGATGCTTTTCTAAGACCTAATCCGTGACTGTTACACGCTGGGTGCCCTTGTACTTAGTGACAGCTTGGGAAGCCCCTCATCCTGAGACGCTGGGAAAACTGGGGAATTGTGACGCGGAGATCATGTTCGTCAGCATGATGTGTATACAGCAAGATGCTTTACCATTTCTCCCTAAAACCTCAGGCTTGCAGATTTAGTTTCCATTTAGGGAACGTGTTCACAAGACCACCAAAGCCGCATCCTTCCTGAAACCACTAGCTTGGTCAGGTTGCTCTGCGAGAAAGTCTCACTTTGTTTTGTTTTTGTTTTTTAAAAGATTTTATTTATCCATGAGAGACACTGGTAGAGGGAGAAGCAGGCTCCCTGCGGGGAGCCTGACGTGGGACTCAATCTCGGGACCCTGGAATCACGCCCTGGGCTGAAGGCAGATGCTCATCTGCTGAGCCACCCGGGCTGCCCTCACTTTGTTTTTCGTTCCTGGTGAATTTGTGTATATTTGGAGGAGTATCCTCAAGACGCTGAGAATTACAGAACTCGCCTCGTACAATGCACTAAAGCAGTCTCGGTTAGGACAATTTAGTGCTAATACACTTGACACATTTTAAAACACATTAGAGCAAGTTCTTAGGGCATGTGCAGATGCTTCGCTCAGGTCACACTGGGTGACGCTGTGGTGTCACCAGTGGCAGAAATGGAGCCAAGGTGACAGCAGGCGGGCCTCCCACCCTGCAGTCTGGTGTTTGCCTTTTGAGAGTAACTAAACGACAATCATGCAATGCAGCTCAGAAGTAACTCACGTCCCTCGTTGTCACGATCAGACTCCTCCTGGTTTGATGGAGGAGAAAGGCCTATGCTGCCAGACGCTGGAAAGCACAGCAAGTAGCACATGGTTTTTGTTTGTTTGTTTGTTTGTTTGTTTTGCTAATGGAAGGTAGTAAATATTGAACAGGTTGTAAGATAGATAAGATGAGGCTTAATTTCAATTAGAATGGAAAGTACTCTAATGTGTCTTGCTTGGATAAGGCTTCACCATCTCACTGAAAATGCTGATGGATCTAAAAGAAACCACGCGAGGCCTTCTGGAGGACTCCGTTGGTTCAGCGTCCCACGTGATTTCTGTTGAGGTCATGATCTCAGGGTTGTGAGTTCAAGCCGCACATCAGGCTCTGTGTTAGTGTGAAGCCTAAATAACATACTTTCTCTCCCTCCCTCTACCCCACCCCCGTCTCTCTAAAAAAATAATAAATAAATGAAATTGTGTACAATTATGTGTATATATATATTTTAAAGATTTTATTTACTTATACATGAGACACAGAGAGAGGCAGAGATACAGGCAGAGGGAGAAGCAGGCTCCCTGTGGGGAGCCTGATGCAGGACTCGATCCCAGGACCCCAGGGTCACACCCTGAGCCAAAGTCCAACGCTCCACCACTGAGCCACCCAGGTGTCCCAAATTTTATTTTTTAGTGTATTTAACTTTTTATTGAAACCAACTAGAGTAAAAGCATAAAAAGTCCTGAGCATTGCCTGTCAGCTGTCCGCACAGCACCTGCCAGGTTGGTGCTCTGTCAAGATGAGCGTCTGTCCTGGCCATGGACATCTCATAGACTTGGCATTTCCTGCAAAGACAGAAGCGCGGCTGGCGTCCCACAGCCCCAAGTCACAGGGGAGCCCCAGGTTCCGGGGGATGCTGCTGGGCTGCAGAGGCAGCACATTGCCTGTGCCCTGCTCTCGGGGGCTGGTCGGAAAGCCGGCAGGGTGGCGGCAGGACGGCTCTGCTAGAGCTCCTGTTGTGGATGTTGTCTTCTGGGGGGTGTTGAGCTCCAGAGTCGTGCAAGGACCTGGCATCTGAGCTGTTGAGCCAGTGTCTCCCTGAGGAGTGTGAGCAGGTGGGTGTGCTGCGGCTGAGGTCAGAGGTGCGGGACCCAGGACGGGGGTGTGTACACTGCCGTGCCCCACCTGTTGCAGGCACGAGGAGCTCGACCACCTGGCCCGGGAGAGGGACGTGGCACTGGCAGCCGTGAAGGAGGCCCACGCGGAGCAGCTGCGGGTGCTGGAGGCCCGGGCCCTGGAGTTGCAGGCCCGCTGCGAGACCCTGGAGCTGCAGCTCCGCAGGGCAGAGTGGAGGCAGGCCGACGCCCTGAAGGAGAAGGATGCCGCCGTGGACCAGTGAGTGCGGGCGGGCGTCTCGGCAGCCCTCTGGTCGTCTTCCCTAGTGCTTTGTCTCCTCTGTTATCCACAGGAGTGCGTGCGTGTGTGCGTATGTGTGAGTGTATGCGATTATTTGTGGGAAAATATACGAAGTGTATAACCTCCACGTTAACCATGTAAAGCGCACAGTTTGCTGGTGTTAAGTATGTTCGTGTTGTTGTGCAGCCACCAGACTGACTTCCCATCCCCCCAACCTCCCGGAGGCCTGTCTGGGCTCGGTGTCTGTGACATGGCTGACCCCAGGTCGCTCTTGTGAGTGGAATCCTCCCGTGTCTGTCCCCATAATGCCTTGCAGGCCCACCCATGTCGCCGGTGACAGGATGTCCTTCCTTTCTGCGGCTGAGTAGGGCTCTGAGGTGTGGATGGACCACGTTTTCTTTCCCCATTCATCAGTCCGTGGACACTTGGGTCGTGTCCACCTTTTGGCTGCTGTGGACATAAGTGTGCAAATATCTATTCAGGTGTCTCTAAAATTTCAGGGGGGATCTATCCAGAAGGGGAATTGGTGGATCCGATGGTTGGATCATTTGAGGAGCTGCCAGACTGGTTTGCAAGCAGATGCACTGTTTGCACTGGGATTCCAATTTCTCCATTAACTGCTTTCTTACTAAACCCAGTTTTCTTTCCAACATGTAGACCAGGCTGCTGTGCGTAGCATCCAGGCCGACACACATGCATGTAGGACCATTGGAAATGGACTTGGAGTTGGACTCCAGGCTCCTGGCTGCCAGTGGGGAGGTGATCCTTGGAGAAGCTGTGTTTACTAAAAATGATTAAGATGGTCAACACGGTCATTGGCTCGTGTTCACCTTACTTAGCACTTACTGTATGTTTGGGACATGTGCCTGGCTCCGAGAGGGTGCTCTGCCAAATTATACTGCCGTCAGGGGGATGGTGGCTCTTACCGTGCAGCACCAGGAAGTTAAAGCTTATTCAGGAAGATTTCCTTAGATTGAGCAAACAGCCTTGTTTGATCTGTTCGATGCAAGCCGCAAGCCCTAGTAGTTAGAGTAGC
This sequence comes from Vulpes vulpes, assembly GCF_048418805.1. Lineage (NCBI taxonomy): Eukaryota > Metazoa > Chordata > Mammalia > Carnivora > Canidae > Vulpes > Vulpes vulpes. Next base: position 773,624 of record NC_132781.1, read on the forward strand.
AGGAGTGATGGTCTAACGGGCGTGTGTGTTCCCGTCGTACCCTGGGCTCGGGGCTTCACGTGGGCCCTTCTCTGGGCTGCTGTTGGGAATCTACGAAGTTCCTTGTGTAGCAGTCCCAGGCCGGCCTCCTTCCACCTGCACTCACCGTCATAGCCTGTGTCTTCTCATACTAAGACACGTGCTGTGTGAAAGCCAGCAACAGGGCAGCCCGGGTGGCTCAGCGGTTTAGTGCCCCCTGCACCCCAGGGCGTGATCCTGGAGACCCGGGATCGAGTCCTGCATTGGGCTCCCTGCATGGAGCCTGCTTCTCCCTCTGCCTGCGTCTCTGCCTCTCTCTCTGTGTGTGTCTCTCATGAATAAATAAAAATAAATAAATAAAATATTTTTTTTAAAAAAAGAAAAGAAAACCAGCAACAAAAACAGCCCAGATTTTGAGGTATTTCTTTGGGCATATTTGTGATGATTTACCTGAGAGCATCAGGTCGTGAATGCCACAGTAGAGAGGCCGTGGCCCCACGAGGCATTGTGGGAACCCGACCGTGTCACATACCACAGATCACGACCGGCCACACAGGCCACTTCCAGTGCCCACAGTTAAGGCACAAAAGACAGAAGGGAAATTAATCATGTTGCATGTCATTAACAGGTAATCCATATAAAAACTAAATGATATTTTGCCTAAAAGAATTACTACAGGAGGTATTTTACTATGGGAGGTATTTTACATTTTCGGGGTGCTAAATTTTGAAGCTGCCTCTCAACTCAGACCAGCCACGTGCTCAGGAGCCATGTGTGGCCCGCGGCCCCGTGGTCAGCAGCACACCCGATTCTCAGGGGGAGCACCCCGCTCTCCAGAGCTCCGACCGTACTGGGCTGGGTTGGTCCGAGCAAATTCGAGCAGGAGCCAGAGTGTACTTGGGAGCACAAGCAGAGCCCTGCGGGAGGCAGATGGCTTGGTCGGTGTCTTTGGAAACTGAGAAGACCTACAAATGCAGCTCCTGAGTTCCAGCAGCTTCTTCCGTCCTCTGGTGGGGGAGGGAGCTGCCACACTTGGGGTGCATAAGAGCAGAGTCGGGGAGTGCAGCAGGAAGTCCAAGCAGAAGTGCCCTGATGCTATCTGAGGCCTGGGCAGGTGACCTCTAGGGCTGCAGCCGCTCTTTCCTATCTGGAAAGTCGGGAAAAGCTTCAGTGACGAGTTACCTGCTGGCCGAGGTCCTCTGCCCCTTAGAATTGCTAACAAATGGGTGACGAATCCAGAACGGGGTCCGGGTGTTTGTGTCCAGCCAACCTCTTGGTGATGTGTGGCTGGGAGCGTAGCCGGAGGAGAGCCCTCACCCCCCACCGTGTCAGACACTGGGTGGTGCCGCAGCGCAGCCAGCAGAGGCCCAGACCTGTGGGGACGCGGCTCCAGGGTCACATGTGTTGGTCACATGTGCCATGTCGGTCACATGTGCCACCCTGGCAACGGTCCCTGCCTGCACTTTGTCACCCAGCCACCCTGCGGTCCCGGAGCGGGCCCACACTCCTGTCACCTGCAGTGTCGTACCTGGGTGTGCTCTGAGGTTCCCTACCCCGTGCAGCCCTCTGTGATTCAGAACAGGCCATGTTATTTTAGGTAAGGGTCAGGGTGAGTTTGCACGAATTGTACTAAAAATAATTTGTTGAAAGCATATGAAGAAAAATGGTCTTTTTCCTGTGGCTAAAAATGCTGGGAACTCTGTTTTTACAGACTCTCTCCTCTGAGAACGTCTGTGACCCCACATTTACGACGTGCTGCTTCCAGACAGGTCGGCAGCTGGGCCCGAAGGTCTCGATGCCTCCAGGCGGGGCTTGCTCCCCCCGGAGGTGGCGATCCGCACCGCTCCCGGGAATGACAGGGAAGCCAGTGGCCGGGCTGCGGGCGGGGGGACCCGGCGGCCTGTCGCACAGCCAGTGCTATGGCTTCCCCAGCCTGTGTCTCTAGGTGTCTTCTGTAGTTTCTCTCCGGGGGTAAATTTACCCCAGTGTTGGTGATTCTACTGGGTGGTGGAAAGGGTTCTGTACGGCATCATTTTACTGTTGAATTTGAAAAAGTGTCGAACGTCCACGTGGGGGGCTGCACGAGGCGTGGCCACCCCAAGGCCTCCATGGCTCACCCATCCCCTGAACAGCCGGCGTCGGCTTGGCCTGTTGTAGGTCTTTAGTGGACACCGGGGTGGGTGGGATGGTTGGGTGGATATTTCTTCTTGGGTACGACTGTTTCCCAATCTGGGCGAGGAGGTCTCTGCCTGATGTGGAGACGTGGGTGTGGAGGAGACCCCGGTGTCGACTTCCTTTGAGGGCTGCACGTGTGTGTTGGCGCCACGTAAAAGAAAGCTTGAGGGGGCCGCACGCCCATATTCACACAGCTCCCCTTCTTTGTGCAGACTTCGGGAAGATGCATCGACTCTGAGGTCGGGCTGGGATGCCCAGGTTGCTCAGCTGTCCAAGGACATAATCTCCAGGGACCTTCAGATTCAGTCGCTGCAGGAGGAAGCAGGGGAGCTCAAGGCACATCTGGCCCGGTGCCAGCAGGACGTCGGAAGGTGACTGCCCCCACCTCCTCCCCACAGGGGTCTTCTCCCCGCACGCCTCCCAGGGACCCCGGTGCCATGCTAGGCACTTAGGGTACAAACAGGAACAGAATCAAGGTCCCGGCCTCACATCCTGTCGAGGGAAAAAGATGAGAAACAGGAAACAGAAAACAAACATCTGGTTGTGAGAAGGGAGAGCAAGGGTGAGGAGGAGCTCGCAGGGTGGGGTGATGGACGGGCGGCCGGAGAAGGCCTTTCCTCGGCACCAGGCCGCGGTCTTGCTGCTTGCTCCCATGTGCAGTCACCCCTCGTGTCGCTTGTCCGACTGCTGACACCTCATCAGACGGAGTGAGTGCTTGGGTAAAGAGTGTGTCCTCTCCGGGAATAATTTAAACATAAGAAGATGCACTCACTTCACCTGTACGGTTGGTGAATCTTGACCCGCGTGTACCCCTCTCAGCCACCCCTGCAGCCAAGACTGAATCCTGTCCCGGGCCTGCCAGCGCCCCGCAGTCCCCCCCCGAGCCCTGAGCCACCCGGGTGCACTTTGCGTCTGGCTCCTCTGCGTGGGTGTTGCAGGTTTCCTGTGTTTCTGTGTCAGTTTTGTCTTTGGGGGAGTTTGCCCATTTCCCGCTGTCATTGATGTTACTGGTACGAAGCTGGCGGTGGTGTTCGTGTCTCCCCAGGTGTGTGGACCTGTTCTCCGTCAGTCTGGTTAGAGATCTCTTGATTTTACCAATCTTTTTAAAGAAATCGCCTTTGGTTTCATTGACTTTTCTCAGTTTTCTGGAATTTTACTTTCACTGATACCTACTCTCATCTTCATTATTTTCTTTCTTCTCTTCCTTTGGCCTTAATTTGATGTTCTTTTGACAGCTTCTAATGGTGGGGTCCTCGATTATAATTTTTGGACCTTTCTTTTCTAACAAACAGCGTGTCATGCTGTGAATTTCCTTTTGAGAACTACTTTGCTACGTCCCACAGATTTTGATATTATTTCATTAAAAATACTTTCTAATTTTCCTTGTGATTTCTTCTGTGGTCCATGGGCTGTTTAGAAATGTGTTGCTAAGTTTCCCGTCATTTTGAGATTTCCAGAAATCTTTTTGTTACTGGTTTCTACTTTAATTCTGTGGACAGAGAACCTTCTCTGGGACCTGAGTGCAGGGAGCATGGGCATGTGGACACGTGATGGTCAGGAGACAGGCTGGCATTTCCTGGCATTGAACAAAGTATTGACCCTCCATGGACTTTTTAAAAATAAACAACTCGGGGGCGCCTGGGTGGCTCAGTTGGTTGAGCGGCTGATTCTTGGTTTCAGCACAGGCCATGACCTCAGGGTCATGAGATTGAGCCCCACATCGGGCTCTGGGTTCAGTCCAGAGTCTGCTTGGGAATTTTTCTCCCTCTGCCCCTCCCCCAGCTCTCTCACTTGCTCCTTCTCAATAAATAAATAAATAAATAAATAAATAAATAAATAAATAAATAAATCTTTTTTTTTTTAAAACGAACAAGTGGGCTCTCCCCAGCTTGCAAGGCCCCATCCCCCTGCTGTGAGCCTTTGTGTCTGAAGTTGTCCCCAGGTGTGGCTTCTTGAGGAGGAGTGCTGAGTTGCTGGGTGTAGGATGCTCAATTCCAAATCATTTCTCCCCTGGATTTTTTTTTTTAAGATTTTTAATTTATTTATTCTTGAGAGACAAAGAGAAAGAGGCAGAGACACGGGCAGAGAGAAAAGCAAGCTCCACGCGGGGAGCCCGACATGGGACTCCATCCCGGGACTCCAGGATCAGGCCGTGGGCTGAAGGCGGCGCTTAACCTCTAGGCCACTCAGGGATCCCCAAACGTCCCTTTTATTATCTGGGTTTCTGTGGTCAGGAGTCCGGCTCGCTCAGCTGGGTCCCCGACAGAGGGTCTCACTAGGTGGGGACCACGGTGTCGGCCAGGCTGCCTTTCTTCCCGGGCTGCTTCAGGCTGGCAGCAGAGTCCTTCCCAGCGGCTGTGAGCTGTAGGCGCCCACAGGCCCTGACCCTGCGATCACTGGTCACCGTGTGGCTGCTGCGTCTCAGGGCCAGCAAGAGACTCCCTCCAGGCGCAGTGCTGGGACGCGTGGGTCCTGTGGTGCTCGCAGCCCGGCCACCCGGGCAGGAGCCACCCAGAGCCTCCCAGTGTGCGTTGCCCCCGGGTGGCCGACGGGGAGCCCCTCTGGCACTGCTGTCCCTCACCCTCCTCTTTCTAGCTGGGGCTCACAGTGCACACAGCGTCTGTGCCGCTCCCCACTCGTCTCGCAAGCTCGTCTGCATCCCCCTGGTCGTGCTTTCTTTCCTCCTTCGTTTCTTGCATCCTGGTCTCCCTGGACCTGCTCTTAGATGGACACGGGTCCTCTCTGGAGGGCTCTCTGTGTGTCCTGGCGGCTCCGAGCTCTCTGCTCCCCTCTGCCCGCGTTCCCACGCTCTCCGGTGCTCGCTCCTCGCAGCTCTGAAATCTCACATTTCCCTGCTGGAATCACTTCTCTTTTTTTTTTTTTCTTCAAGTTTGTTGGCTTTCCTCCCCTCTCTTCTTACGAATCAGTTCTTGTGTTTCCTGAGTTTGACCTTCCATGGTGCTGGCTTCCTTGGTGTTGGGAGTCCCTGCCGTCCCCTCCTCTCTGGACCCGAGCTTGCCCGTGTGTGGGTGTCTACACTGCACAGGCTCCTCCCGGCTGCAACCCCTGAGCATGTCATGTGCCTGAGAGTCCCGTGGAGTGGGGGCTGGCCCACAGGGGCCCGACTGCCACGTGGCGGCGCCCTCCCCCCACCCCATCGCCTGCAGCACAGCTCTGCTTTTCACAACATGGTAACGTCCGTGCTGTCCCGTCCCGCAGGTACAAACAGCAGCTGTCGGCGGCAGCGGACAGGGAGCGGTGCCTGGAGCGTGAGCGGGCGCAGCTGGAGCTGGACTGGCGGCAGCGCTGTGACAGCGTGGAGAGGGACCACTACCGCAAGTCCGAGGACCTGATCCAGGCCCTGACCGAGGCGCGAGATCAGGTCTGCACCCCCAGCCCCGTCGGGTTCGTCCTGCGCCGGGCGGGCCGGGAGGAGGGCTCTGGGCTCTCGCCACGTCGCTGTTCCAGTTGGAAACTGCGGAGCCTCCCTGAGCAGCAAACATTAAGGAATGGAGCGCGTCCCTCTCCTGCCCGCAGCCGCCCGTAGCATTTTAGTGTTTATTGTGGCAGCAGTGCCCCTCGGCGCCCGTACTGGGGTCCTGGGCCACGCGGGCCGTTCGCTCGGGCACCTGCCATCTGCTCCCCAAGAAGGACCCCAAGGCTGGCGCTGCGGCCCGGGAGCCCTCCCGGCGGGAACTGAGCCCCACGTGTGTTCCGTGTGTTCCAGGCTGCTGCCAAGCTGCAGGAGACCGAGCGGATGCTGCGTGACCAGGAGGTGGTGCTGCAGGCCTTGAGCCTGGAGAGGGACCAGGCCGTGGAGGCGCTGAGGACACGTGGGCTCCTCCCCGACAAGGAGGTGCAGGTCAGTGCTGCCGCCCTCACTGGGCCTCCGCCGGCGACACCAGGGCCCCAGCAGCCCACTCCTCGAGCCTCCCTTCAGCCCTGACCTTCCCCGCCCCGGCCCCTCCCAGTGTCTCAGCCAGTCTGACACTGAGAGGGCCGCAGCAACTCTGGACGCAGACTCTTGTTTGTCTCTCAAAACCTCAGAAAACCCCACGTTCAAATATCATGCCATCCAGACCGTCACTGTAACACTGGTGTGGCGTGGGTTGCCGTGCGCCGTGATCCTGCCCGGCGGGACTACCGCGTGCCACCCGAGTGCCTCCCAGTGCCAGGCCGCCCGAGAACCTTGTCTGCTGGCCCTCAGATCTGGTGCTGAGGCCGGTGCTGTGGTGCAGATGCAGGGACCCTGTGGGGCAGCTTGGGAGGGGCAGGGCCAGCTCCGAGCCCACAGCCCCGAGGTCCTCGGTTGGAGGGCAGGGCCGGCGCAAGGCCGGGGAGCCAACCGGGAGGCAGCGCGGGAGGATCTTTCCAGGCCTCCTGCTTACATCAGTGAGACACACAGATCTTCAGCGCGCGGCTCAGGTTTGCTGTGAGTGTGTCCAGGGTGCCCAGCCTGCAGGCACGCCCCTCCCCACCGGTCCCTGTCGCCCCCAAAGCCCGCAGCTGCTCTGACTTCTGGCTTCTCACAGGGACCTGGGGGGGCAAGGTTTCCTCCAAGACGCTGTGGTGGCCGCCTGTCTGTAGGCTCAGCTCCTAACCGGTGTTGGGAGAGTTACCATTTGGGCGCCCATCCGGTCAGTAGAGTGTGTGGGCCCTGACCCGAGGTGTATGTTCCTGCCTTGTCCTAACCTGCCTGGAGCCCAGGACTTCTGCTTCTTCCCTCAAAAATGTTAAGTTCTTGCAGAGTCAGAGTTGACGTTTGATGACGTCTGGGTCGTTGTGGGCATTGTCAGAGCCCAGGACTCTGACCCGGCATCTGTGTGGACGGTGGGGCAGGAGCCACAGCCCCGGGGAGGACACGGCCTGTGAGCACGGAGGCTCCCCAGCGGCAGGAAGGCTGCGGTGCGGGGGGTCAGCTGGTGGCAGGGGCACCGGTGTCTTTCCTGCTGCACCGCGGGCCACAGGGTCGGATCACTTCCTCACTTTAGAAGTTGTCAGGAATGCTTCCCGTCCTGGTAGCTTCGGCGCTGATGTCGGAGGGTGCACGTCCCATCAGACGTCCGGGCAGGAATCCACGAGCAGCCAGGGGCCCTCCTGGACTGAGGCCCGCATCTCTCCAGGAGGGACAGGACTAAGGGGCTGGGGCTTATCCCAAAAACACACGTCTTCACGTGTGGCATCTGAGGCACTGACATGCAGCCATGGCCGTTTCCTCCCCACAAGATCCCTTCACTGACAGAGAGCCGCCCAGAGCCTGACACTGACCATGAGGTGCCCTCAAGCTGAACGGTGGCCCCGAAGGGACAGGTTGGGGTCCTCGCCACCAGCCCCCCGGGTGCCGCCTTCTGGGGAGACAGGGTCGCTGTGGCTGCGGGCGGTTCAGACGAGGTCACCCGGGAGCAGGTGGGCCCTCGTCTGGTATGACTGGCGTCCTTATGCACAGAACAGCACGGGGGGACGGGGACACGGGGAGCAGGCCAGGTGCCGGCAGAGGCAGCGTGGGGAGCGACGTGTCCCCAGAGGGGACACCGAGGGGAGCGGGTGAGCACCGGAGGCTGGCAGGGGCGGGAAGGTTCTCCGCGGAGTCTCTGAGGGAGCGTCGGCATCCAGTGTGAGGCATGTGGCCCACAGGCGGCATCCCAGGAAGCCGCAGCCCAGCATGCGTCCACCTCACGGCCCCCGAGGGAAGCCACAGGAGAGGCGCCTTCTGGGACAGTGCCAGGTGGTGTGTCGGCACCGTCCTGCTTCCACCGCCTGACCTCTGTCCCTCTACGAAAAGTCACTCAGCCGGTTGTTTGGGAGAACAGAGCTACTGGGATCTGCCCGAGGACCTTTCCAGCAGCCTGCCCCCTCCCCCATCCGTCATCAGCCTGGGGGGTGGGAAGGGCGACTGCAGGCCAGCGACCGTCCACAGGCCTGCTTGCACCAGCGTGCACAGTAGCCAGGCTGCAGAGAGGAGAGCACGCACGGCTCACGTGCCTGCTGCAGAGGGGAAGCGGCCCTGGGCCTCTGGCTGCGCCCTGTGTGCTGGTGCTCACCCTGCGGTTGGTGTGCGAGGCAGGGCTGTCCTGGGAGTCACATGAAGGTCATACCCCACCCACCATGCTGGGAAGTCACCCCGCTCCAGCCCATTCATGTGCACACCTTGGATCCTGTGGGGGGCCTGGCCTTGGGGCCTGGAGCCAGGGCAAGGGGGACACAGCAGGCCACACTGCAAGGTGGTCAGAGATGTGGGGCCTCAGAGCCAGGATCAATGGCGGGAGGATGCTGTGCAGTGGTTGACACAGTGGGAGGACGGCCCCTAAGCCCTGCGGGTCCCTCTGTGCCGTGGGGCAAGGACCCACTGGCAGGTGAGTGATGGGCCAGGTGGGAAGGATGCAGTGGTCACCAGGCAGGCTGCCCAAGCGGTCTAGGTGGGCCCCTGGCAAGTACGAGGAGGATGAGCCAGCAATACCCGCCGTGCCCGTTGCCGCACCGTCTTCCCACACAGTCGGGTGCGTGCAGCCCCGGCAGGGATGGTATTGGTCATCCCGCTGTGTGTCCCGCAAAGCACAGGCCCTCCCGGCACAGGGCATGGGGGAGGGGGCCTATGCCCCCAAGGCTTCATTGCCACGCTGTGTCACAGATGAGACCCTGGCTCTCGGAGCTGGCCGGGCTGCCCAGGGGCTTGGGGCTGATGCAGTCTCTCTGTCGCACACTAGGAGGGAAGACCCAGAGATGGGTGGTCCCTGCCCCACAAGCGGCAGAGGAGGCGTTTGAGCAGGGCAGGGCCAGCGACAGGCCCCTCGTGCGGGAGCAGCTGGAAGGCTTGGTGGGAAACGTCCCGAAGGGCACAGGAAGGGGGTGGGCATTTGCAGGGAGACGGTGGTCCCTCTGCCTGCAGTGTCCAAGGGCGCCCTCGGCAGGGGGTCGGGGCTGGAATGCAGCGCGGGTGCAGAGCGAGCCGGGGACGGTGTGCCGGCGGCGTTGGGAAGCTGGGGCCTGTGTTCGGGAGATAAAAAACTCGCTTCCTTCTGGAAGGAGAAGTACCGCGTGGCCGCCGCAGAAATCCAGCAATTTCAGCTTAGCGGCGCGGCCTGTGGAACCAGGTGGGCCCGGGTCCGGCCGCTCAGCTCCTGTCGGCCCCAAGCGCTGCTGCGTGCGGCCTCTGTCGCTTCTGTGGACCCAAATGAGTAGCTGGCCTCGTTACCTGGAGCGTCGGAGCCTTGGTCTGTGCCACGCGTCCCCTTCACAAAGCGTGAACAGGGGGCGTGACCCAGCACGAGGCTCGCCGCGGGCTCATCGGTGCACGTTCCCAGAGGCCGCGGCCTTCCCCGGGGGCCGACCTCCAGGGCGCTGTGCTGCGGCTCTGGCGGCCTCTCCGTGTGGACCTCGTCCGTGTTCCCGGGCACGTGCTCTCTCTGGGCAGGTCAGGTCTTGCTATCGGATTTGGAGGTTTTACCACTTGTGCAGTGACTGTTTTTCACATCATTGTGATTCTTCAGAACACGACGTAAATGGTTGTGTGTCCCACCGCACAGCCCATCCCGTCCGGGCGGCCGCTGAGATGCTCGGCTAGCCCCTGCCGCCTGGTGCGCAGGCTGTGCTCGTGCGTCCCCCGGAGCTCGCCGACTGGCTGGAGCGCCGCTGGGGCTGCAGGGGGCTGGGAGTTGCGGGCCGGGCGGCACTGGGGCGGCAGCCCCCTCTCACGGTGAGCACAGCTGTGGCCCTGCAGGCCTGTGTCCGTGTGTGTGGGGCGACCCTGCAGGCCCGTGTCCATGTGGGGGGGGACCCTGCAGGCCCGTGTCTGTGCCAGGGGCTGGCTCTCCTAGGGCTCAGACCAGGACCAGGCAGTCTGCGGGGCTGCGCTCCCTGCCCCCCTCGTTCAGGCGCCGTGGTTCCCTGCCAGCGGGTCAGCAGACCCTCGTTTCTTGGAGCTCATCTGACTTTCTGGTGTTGACAGCCAGCAGCGGGCCCGCCGCGGTGAAGCCCTGTGCTCAGGGCCGTAGCCTGTGTTGCTGTCATTTCCACAGGACGCCACCGCTGAGCGTGGATGCGGGGCCGTGGGGCGTCCCCTTCCTGCACGCCACACACCCACCCTCCCTCTGTCCCGTGGATTCCAGTGGCTGTCACGAGAAGTCAGCAGAAACCTGGTATCTGTGCCTGTGCGTGCCGAGTGTGCTGTGTTCTCGTCGCTTTTGGGCGTTTTCTTTTTTTTTTTTTTTTTTTTTAAAGAAATCGTTTTTTTTTCTTTTTTTATTTATTTATGATAGTCACAGAGAGAGAGAGAGAGAGAGAGGCAGAGACACAGGCAGAGGAAGAAGCAGGCTCCATGCACCGGGAGCCTGACGTGGGATTCGATCCCGGGTCTCCAGGATCGCGCCCTGGGCCAAAGGCAGGTGCCAAACCGCTGCGCCACCCAGGGATCCCTTTTGGGCGTTTTCTATCTCTGATCTGTTTTAGGAATTTGATGATGATGTGCTGTTTGGTGGGATTTTCTTTGTGTTTATCTTGCTTTGAGTTTGGTGGACTTCTTGCATCTGTGGTCTTATGTTCTCATCAATCCGAAGGTACCGCGGCCAGCGTGTCGTAACTGAAGGACTTCTTCCGCGGAGCCTGTTGATGCTCCCGTCTCTCCCTCCTTCCTGCGCCGTCTGGTCTGCTCCCAGGCCGTCCTCAGTGAATTTATTATTTCAAATGATGTCTTTCTCGTCTCTCCAGAAATTTTGGTTCTTCTAAAATTATCTTCTGGGGGCTCCTGCGTGACACAGTGGTTGAGCATCTGCATTCGGCTCAGGTCCTGACCCCGGGTCCCGGGATCAAGTCCCCACGTGGGGCTCCCTGCTCAGGGGCGTCTGCTTCTCCTCCCCCTCCACGCAGTGACTCTTTCTCTGAAATAAATAGATCTCTTAAAAAGATAAATAAAATTCTCTTCTGTTCTCTTCCTTTTACGCCCATTTTCCTTCCTTTCCCTGAGTGTGTTTGTGGTTGCGACTGTGCTCAGGTTCTGACGGCCACGGAGCATGTCTTCACGGTTCACCTGGGGGATTGCGTGTGTCAGGGCTTCACTCCTCTTCATGGCTGAACATTGCTCCATCTTGCCACGTTTTTTTAATTCATTCATCCGTTGGTGGACGGTTGTGTTTGCACATTTTGGCTCCTGTGAAAAATGCTGCCGTGAACACGCGTGTGCAGGTTTTGCCGGGGCCGTCTGTTTTTGGTTCTCTAGGGCTTATGCTCAGGAGCGGAGTGTGGGTCGGGAGTCACTCTGTGTTTGACCCTTGGAGGAGCCGCCAGACGGTCTTCCACGGCGATGCGCCGTCGCACACCCGCAGCGGCCCTCCCCGTGGGCACTCTGCCTGCCTGTCTTTTCCACACCACTGCCCCAGTAGCGGAGAAGGAAGCCGCCTGTCAAACTCGTCTTCCCGGCGCCTGGAAGGTTTTCATTGTCCCCGTCAGTTTAGGTGGAAGTTTCCTGCCGCCGGGTGGGCAGACGGGAGGGAGTGCGGATGCGGCCAGCCCTGGACGGGCGGCACGCCGCAGGTGTCGTCGTAGCTGTCAGCGTTTTCTTTTCTTTTTTGTATGTGCCAGGTGCTCCTAAGGCATCGTGAAGAGGAAACCAGGAAAAGTTTTCCGTCTAATGAGATCCAGAGGCTCCAGGAGCAAAACACAAGCTTACGAAGGGCTGTTTCAGAGATGAGGAAAGAAATGGAGACTCTGAGTGAGCACGTTCTTCCTCCTGCCCCGTCAGGGGGTCAGGCCGGCGGCCCAGAGGAGCCCCGGCCACGTCCAGAGGCAGCTGCGGAGGCTCCTGGTGAGCGAGGGCGAGGGTGGGGGCAGGGGCTGGGGGTACGCGGGTTTCCATGGGTCCCAAAGGGGCTCACTTGGAGTCTCGTAAATGAACACCTGCTTTAAAACATCACATCAACGTGTGGCAGCAGCCTTCCCCCGAGAGAGGGTTCGTGGAGTCCGTGTTCACAAAAGGGGTTACAGCGTTTTATTGGTTGGGGACGAGGAGAGTGAAGGGCTGCGTCCTTGGCACTTCCAGCTGGGAGCCCGCCAGCCAGGGAGCTGCTGGGGACTGTTCGAGTGGCGGGCAGCATGGGGCTGGGGACGCTGAGCCTCTCCTTGGGGTGTCTTGCGCTGTGGCGGAGCGGGGCCCCACTGATGGCCCAGGAGTGGCCGTGAGCAGAGGGCCCCAGGCAGCACAGCCCCGTGCGTGAGACGCCGTGCACTCCCACAGACGCTGGCGCGTGGGGGTGGGGGGTGCTGCCTGTCTGCCTCCTCAGGGAGCTCCCTTGCCGCGGGGTGCGGGGGGCATCATGGGCAGGCGGGCGGGGAAGCCGGCCACCCCAGCCCGAGCGGGCCTCTACCTGGGTGACGGCGACGGGAGCGTCCGTGTGTGTGCCTGTGCATTTACTGGGTTTTTTGGGGGCAGATCACGTTATGGTCCTTGAAACAGAAATACGAAATCTAAAGGATAAACTTAAAACCCTGGAGGAACAGATAGAAGATGTCTTAGATCCTGCCAAGAGGTCCTCATCTTATGCTGACGTTCAGCCCAGCGTCCACTGCCCGGCCGAGGCCCCCGGTAAGAGTCCTCGTCTCCTCCTGTCGCATGCTGTGTCCCGCGGACGCGGCCTTTGTTTTCATTGGAATATAAACGCTGCAGCAAGTGCAGGAAACGCAAAGGCACAGGTCAAGGAAGGATCACAGCCGCGGGTCCCTGTTCCTGGCACCCGGGAGTCCCTGGACCAGGCCGCTCACCCCTCCGTGTGGGCGCCTCCCTGCCCCCCACCTGCTCGGCCGCACACAGACGCCCCCTCACCCGGCTGGGGTGCTGGCCCAGCGGAGGGTCTGCCTGGGGGACCAGGGGGCAGACGCCGGCCAGGCAGGGATGATGTACGGGGAGGGAGGGGGAGCAGGACCCCCACCTCCGGGTCACCTGGTCTCCACCCCGGGCTGGCGTTCCCACAGCCCGTCCCTCTTACTCCTTTTCCTGGCGGGGTCTCCCGTGGGACGCTGATCATCGCTGGGCTGTCCCTGATCCTGGGGAAAGCTTGGCAGCGTTTCACTCTAATACCTGCCCCGGGGTTTTCTGGGGAGGCGAGTCAGAGTGAGGAGGTTCCTTTCTACTCCTGCCATAACGCAGAGCTTTGTTTTTTATCGTGGGGCTGTCAGTTTGGGTTGATGCGTTGTGACGCTTTGTTGTTGGATGCGTCCAGCCCTAGGACCGCGGTGTCTGTACGGGGGACGGGCCCTCCTGTGCTGACGGAAAGGTCCTGTCTTCCCGGCCGCCCTCTGGGGCCAGGTCCATCCACTCCGTGCTGCTGGTCACGCCACTTGGCTTCCTGTGGCTAGTGTCTGCTCCGCGTGTCTCTGCGGTCCGTTCCCTCTTGACCTGCCTCTCCCGCCCTTGAGGTGAATATCCTGTAGGTGGCACATGGGGCAGCTTCCGAAGTCCATTTTGCTGGTGTTTTTATAACTGATACGCCCATCGGTCACACCACCCACACTTGCACTTGTCACGTTGAGTGTGCACGGCCGCTTCCTGCCCACGTATGTCCCTCGGCCACTTCTTTCCTGCCCGTGGGTCACCAGTGTGCAGGGCCTCGGCGGCTGCAGGGACCACAGCCAGCTCCCCCCACGCTGCACGGCCAGCAGTGGAAGGCGGCCATCCTCTTGCCACTCGGGCCTCGTCCCCGAGTGGCTGTCGCCAGTGCCACCTCCCTTGTTGAGAACCACTCCGGGCAGGATGACCATTTTTGCTCTGGACTGTGAAACGTAGTTTTAAAACCTCGAGAGGATGGAGCGCCTGGGTGGCTCAGTGGTTGGATGCCTGCCTTCGGCCCAGGGCGTGATCCTGGAGTCCTGGGATCGAGTCCTGCGTCAGGCTCCCTGCAGGGGGCCTGCTGCTCCCTCTGCCTGTGTCTCTGCCTCTCTCTGTGTCTCTCATGAATAAATAAAATCTTAAAAAAAAAAAAAAAAAAAAAACACTTCAAGAGGAAAGATGTGGCGATCGGCCAGACATCGGCCCTGGTGGTCCAGGTGCTCCGACATCCGCTCTCAGGGCAGGTGTGCTGCGAGAGTTCTCTGGTTTCCCTTCACCCGGAAGGGGCGTATTCGCTGGTGGGAAGGGAGGAGCCGACGTCCCGGCGTTCAGCCCTTGAGCTGGCTGTGCCGCTTCCTTCCGAGAGGTCCTCTGCGGTTCCGTCCGCACCACCGTCCCCGAAGAGCCAGGGGCTGAGTCTGTCGCTCGGGTCACAAATCTCAGGTGATGTGTCTGGACACGCACTTCCTCGGATCATCCTGTTTGGCATTGAATTTACCGAATTTAGGGAGTTTCCAGCTATTGCTTCTGCAGGTGTTTTCTGTACTCCAAGCTCTGTTCCCACGCAGGCCCGCAAGGGCGAAATCCTGGCTGTCCTGTTGGTCTCCCACGGGCCCCCGTGGCTCTAGGACTTTCTTCAGTCTGGTTCCTCTGTGTCCGTCTGCAGGCTCTCAGGCCTCGTCCCCCCGGCGCTGCCCTGGACCCTCCATGGGACTTCAGATCTAACGTTTCCATCTTGGTTTTCCTTATCTTATTCCTCTGCTGAAACTTTTCCCGTTGCTGTAAGAGCGCATCAGCTTGCGTTAAGTCCCCTGTCCCATATTCCACATGATCCTGTCCTGACGTCTATGTCCTCCTGGTGCTCTTTCCATCTGAGTCGGGATTATCCCGGTTACAGGTGTGATGAGTGACGCTGGATTGTGATGCACGTACCAGGTGCCACGGCCTGGAACTCCGACCCTGAGTCGACTCTGGATCTGTCAGGGCCCCGCCTTCCTCGGGCACGATGGGTGCCCGTACCCTGGCGCACTCCCGGGGGCACGTCTGAGTGGCCGCGCACTCTCTAGGACCTTCTGCTTGATGCCTTTGTGTGTTGCCGGCCCGAGGCCACTGACGTCCTGGTCGCCATCCCTGTGTCCCCGCCTCCCCGCCCCTGCAGAGCTCAGCTCTCAAGGCTGCGGCTGGATCCCTGCTGCCCAGTTTCCCCGTGGCCCCTCTGTAATCCTTGCCATGTGCTCGTCCCAGGAGGGTGCAGGCGGGTGGTGTGGGGTGAGCCTCTGCATCAGGCCCACCCTGCGGGGAACGGGCTTGTCCGGGGCCGTCCGTGGTCTGAGCTCCCTGGGTTTCTGGGCTGCGGCTGCGCCGCCGGTGTCAGAGCTGGGAGGGACAGGAAGGACGCGGGCGTGCAGCCCCTGCAAGCGTCCCTGGGCGCCTCGCCCTCGCCCGCGGGGCAGCCCCTCGGTCGCTCCAGGCCCTCAGCTGCGGCGAAGGTCTTACGTGCGGTCGCCAGCTCACTGCTTGAATGTCAGACCCACCGTCCATCTCTGGAATCGGCTCAGCAGGTGGCACATGTTCCTGAGTGCCATCGGCCTATGCCCGTTGCTCCTCAGGATGCCCCTGGTCAGGGTTTACGGTCACGGTTCTGGCGTCAGATGTGTCGGAAGACGTCCCTCGTTCGTCTGTTTGCTGAAAAAGTTTGTATTAGATTTATGTTAATATTTCCTGAACTGACTAATAGACTTCAACCCTACTGCCCCCCACCCCCCCCGGTTTTAGGATTTTCCGTGTGAAAAGGTTTTAAAGTGTGAATTCAGGTTTTTTTTTCACAGTTAAAGGATGACCCAGATTTTTTTGTGTGTGTCACTTTGTGGTGTTGTATTTTACTAGAAAGTTGTCCATTTCATTTAATTCTTTGAAAGTTGCCTATAGTATTATCCTATGGGTTTTAAAAGCCTGTAGGATCCAAAGTAAAACTGTGTTTCCAGATTTACTTGTGATTGTGTGGTTTTTGTTGACTCTTTCTCTTGCTTAGACTCACCATGGATTTATCTATATAAAAAGCCTTTTGAGGAGCCCGGGCCCGCTGTATGCCCGTGTTCTGGATCCTCAGCGTCTAGTGTGAGCTTTACTCTCTCTGTCCTTCCTTCTCCCGTATTTCGTTGGTCTTTTTCTCATTTCTTGAGACAGACATTCAGCTCATTGACTCTATCTGCCTTCTCTCCAGGAAGCTCTGGGGACACAGGTGTTCTTGCAAGGACAACCTTTAGTGCATTCCTAACATTTGTTTGCTTTTCAAGTTTTTTTAAAAATTATTTTGGGGCACCTGGGTGGCTCAGTAGGTGAAGCATCTGCCTTCAGCTCAGGTCATGATCCTGGGTCCTGGGATCGAGTCCCGCATCGGGCTCCCTGCTCAAGGGGGAGCCTGCTTCTCCCTCTGCCCCTCCCCCTGCTCGCATTCGCTCTTGCTCTCAAAAGAGTAAATCTTTTTTTAAAAAATATTTTATTTATTTAACACCGAAAGAGAGAGGATGAGCAGGGAGGGGCAGAGGGAGAAGCAGACCCCTGCTCAGCATAGAGCCCAACGCGGGGCTCGATCTTGCGACCTGGAGATCGTGACCTGAGCTGAGATCAAGTCAGATGCTCGACCAACTGACCCACCCAGGCACCCCTTATGAAATTTTTCTTAAAAAGATTTTCGTTTTAAGTAATCTGTACTGTCAGTGTGGGGCTCAGACTCACAACCCTGGGACTGAGAGTTGCACGCTGCACCAGCTGAGCCAGCCTGGCAGCCCTGCTTCTAGATCTTTTGATAAGCAGTGTATCAATGATAATTCAGGTCAGAATAACTTCTGACCTCTACTGATTCCTTCTTTGACCTATGCTGGTAGGAGCACCTTTCCTACCTCCCGGAGGCCTGGGAGGCCGATGCGCCTGGCCGCAGCCAGACACTAGGTGGCGACACTGCTGTTTCCCTGCAGAGAGTCCTGCATCCTTGACATGGGGACAGGGGAGGGCAGGGAGCACGTCCCCTGCCTGGACAGCACAGGCCCTGCACCCCAAACAGGGCAGGCGACCGGCATGTCCCCAAGGCAATAGGGCACCTGAGCCTGACAGAGTCACTCTTTCTGCAGGAGGAGCCATGTCAGCTGGTCGTGCACCTGTGGGGCAGGCGCTCAGGAGGCTCAGAGACAGGACGCATCTCACCACCGTCCTGGTGGCCCGGCTCAAGCAGAAGGTACGGCCTCCCCTTGACACTGGGGCTGGGGGATCTCCCAGCTGGACCACGTGACTGCTCTGTGCCTCCGTTTCCCTCCAAGGGAGGGGTCACTGTGAGGTAACGTGCAGGCCCAAGACGGCACGCAGTAAGACCCGTTGAGTCCAGGCACCCATGGCAGAGCACGGGGCTTGCTATCTCTGCCGTGCGTGGGGCTGCGACCGGCCAAGACGTGTGAGGCTGGAGGCGCATTCAGGACACGCTGCAGTGAGAACGGGCTCCAGGGGTCAGGGCCAGTGTCCACTACGCACAGACACCTCAGCAGCCCGACCCTCGCCATCAGCCAGGCTGCCTATCAGTCAGGCCACAGTCGTGTGCTGGGCTGATGCCCCCTGCTTCCTAGGGTGCCAGCCCTCCTGTCACCTGTGCCTGAGTCCCAACATGGGCTTTAGGGTGCAAATGTAGAATTTCTTTTTTTTTTTTTTAATTTTATTTATTTATTCATGAGAGACACAGAGAGAGGCAGAGACACAGGCAGAGGGAGAAGCAGGCTCCCTGCAGGGAGCCCAATGTGAGACTCAATCCCAGGACCCCGGGGTCACACCCTGGACTGAAGGCAGACGCTCAACCACTGAGCAGCCCAGGCGCCCCAGGAATTTTTTTGTGTGTTTCCTTTCATTGTAATGAAATACATAGAAAGCTTGTAATTTTGAGGTATAAGTTCAGTGACAATAACCATGCTCCCAGCACGTATAAACACCACCACCGTCCGTCATTCTTGGATTATGCATCATCTGAACAGAAACTGTCCAAATCCAGTCAAGTCTAACACCCTTCCCCGCGGGGCCCGTCGGTCCTACATGTGGGATGGACGACTGTCATGGGACTGGACATGCGGAGGCTGTTAGTGACCAGTTACTGCGACTGGCCCTGCGGCAACTCTGAGTTAGTGACTAGTTCTTGGGCCTGGCCCTGCAGCAGCTGCACGTGTTTGACCAGTTCCTAGGACTGGCCCTACGACATCTTCCTAATGACCAGTTCCTGAGACTGGCCTTGTGGCAGCTGTGATTTTGTGATCATCTCCTGCAACTGGCCCTCCTCAGGTGTCCATCTGTGACTAGTTCCCGGGACTGGTTCTGCGACTGCTGTTACTTTGTGACCAGTTCCTGGGACTGGGCCTTCAGCAGCTTTGTTAGTGACCAGTTCCTGTGACGGGCCCTGCGACAGCTCTGTTGGTGATCAGTTCCTGGGACTAGCCCTGTGCAGCTGTGACTTAGTGACCAGTTCCTGGAACTGGCCTTGTGCACCCGTGAGTTCATGACCAGTTCCTGGGACAGGCGCTGCACAGCTGTGCATTAGTGTCCTATTCCAGCGACTGGCCCTGCAGCAGCTGTGAGTTATGGACCAATTCCTGGGACTGGCCGTGCGGCACGTGTCCATTTCTGACTAGTTCCTGGGACCAGTTCTTCAACTGCTGTTAGTGACCAGATCCTGGGACTAGCCCTGCATCAGCTGTGTGTTAGTGACCACTTTCCAGGACTGGCCATGCAGCAGCTGTGAGTTTTTGACCAGCTCCTATGACTGCCGTATTGATGACCATTTCCTATGACTAGCCCTCTGCAGGTGTCCATTTGTGACTAGTTCCTGGGACTGGTTCTGCGACCACTGTTAGTTAGTGACCACATCCTAGGACTGGCCTTGTGGCACCTGTGATTTAGTGATCAGTTCCGGAGACTAGCCCTCATCAGGTGTGAGTTACTGACCAGGTCCTGGGTTGGCCCTGCTGCACTGTGAGTTTTGACCAGTTCCTGGGACTGGCCCTTCGACATTGGTCCACTGTGACCAATACCTGAACTGGCCTTGCGCAGCTGTGTGTTAGTGACCAATTCCTGGCACTGGCCTTGCGCACCTGTGAGTTGGTGACCAGTTCCTGGGACTGGTGCTGCACAGCTGTCAATAATGGAGCATTTTCTGGGACTGGCCATGACACAGCTGTGTGTTAGTGACCCATTCTGTGACTGACCACCGGCAACTGTGAGTTAGTGACCATTTATGTGACTGGTCCTGTGACAGTTGTGAGTTCCTGAGCAGTTTGTGGGACTGGCCCTGTGGCAGCTGTGGGTTGGTGACCAATTCCTGGGACGACCCTGTGCAGCTGTGAGTTGGTGACCAGTTGGTGGGACTGGCCTTGTGGAAGCTGCCTGTTAGTGACCGGTTTGTGGGACTGGCCCTGCAGCAGCTGTGAGCTACTAACCAGTTCCTAGGACAGGCCCTGCGAGAGCTGTGGGTTAGTTATCAGTTCTTCTGACTATGTGACAGGTGTGAGTTTGTGATCAGTTCCTGTTTGTGGCCCTGCACAGCTTGAGTTAGTGACCAGTTCCTGGAATGGCCCTGCCACAGCTGTGCATTGTGACGAGGTCCTGGAACTGGGCCTTGGCAGGGATCCTTTTGTGACTACTACCTGGGACTTTCCCTGCGGCAGCTGTCAGTTTGTGACCAGATCCTGGGACCTGCACCGTATTGGCTGTTAGTGACCAATTCCTGTGACTGGCCCTGCGACAGCTATGAGTTATGACCAGTTCCTGGGACTGACCCTGTGGCAGCTGTGAGTTTGTGACCAGTCCATAGGGCTGGTAGCTGGGAAGCTGCGTGTTTGTGAGCCGCCTGTTACACTGGCGACATGGGCTGCTGTCCCTTTGTTGACAGATCATTTCTCTCATCACCGTGTTCCAGGTCCGTCATCAGGGGGAGCCTCAGCATTTCGTGATGCTTTCCAAGGCTTTAGCAACATCCTATTCTGTTTCCCCATCGTGGACACGTGTTTGTTCTCAGCTTTTGGCAATTGTGGATTATATGGTTGTGAATGCCATGTCTGAGCATCTGTGCAAGTCCCTGCTTCCCATTCTTTCCGGTACATGTTTAGGAGTGTAATTTGTGTCCTATGGTAAATCTGTATTTCACCTTTTGAAAGACCATGAAATCATTTTCACGTTTATTGCACCATTTTATGTGCCCCCACCTATGTGTGAGGATCCTGACGGGCCACGTCCTGACCCATGTGAACTATTTTCTGTGTTTTTTATTCTGGCACCAGTGGGTGCAAAGTGGTACCTTGCTATGGTTCTGATTTGCATTTTTCCCGAGGACTGGTGATGTGGAGCATCTTTTCATGTACTTACTGGCCTTTTGTGTGTCTTCTTTGGAAAAATATCTATTCAGATCCTTTACCATTTGTAATTGAGTTGTTTGTCTTTTTATTGTTTGGTTCTAATAGTTTTTTATATATTCTCGATACTAATCCCTTATCAGATGTACCATT
The DNA here is from genome assembly GCF_048418805.1 of Vulpes vulpes. Lineage (NCBI taxonomy): Eukaryota > Metazoa > Chordata > Mammalia > Carnivora > Canidae > Vulpes > Vulpes vulpes. The sequence continues at coordinate 794,162 of NC_132781.1, forward strand.
TGTAGAATTTTTCTCCCATTCTAAAACTTCTCTTTTCACTTTCTCGCAAGTGCACTTTCTTGAAGCACAAATATTTTTAGTTTTTATGGTTTTGAGTTTTGTCTAAATGTTTTTTAAAAGATTTTATTTATTTATTTGAGAGAGTGTGTGCAAGAGCACAAGTAGGGGTAGGGGCAGACTCCCTGCGGAGCAGGGACCCCCACCCCAACACCAGGCTTGATCCCAGGACCCTGAGATCATGACCTGAGCTGAAGTCAGATGCCCAACAGACTGAGGCACTGGGCGCCTCTGTTTACTTTATTTATTTTAAAAGATATTATTTATTCATGACAGACACAGAGGGGGAGAGAGAGAGAGAGGCAGAGACACAGGCAATGGGAGAAGCAGGCTCCATGCAGGGAGCCCGACGACGTGGGACTCGATCCCGGTCCCCAGGACCATGCCCTTGGCTGGAGGCGGTGCTAACCGCTGGGCCACCAGGGCTGCCCGCGCCTCTGTTTAATCTATCTTTTTATTGCTTGTACTTTTGGTATCATACATCCTGTTTCCTTTTGCACAGGTATTTTTTTCATGAGGTGACAGGAAGAGGAGTTTTCACATGTCTTTTTAAGTCCATAAATACATAAATCACACTGCTTTGTATGCCTGGCATCTTCTGTGGAACAGAACACACCACTCAACACAAGCGTATTCTGAGCCTTCAGCTACTGCAGGATGCAGGTGGCACCCGGGAGGCTGGTGCTTTACCCTGCTGGGGGCAGTTTTCACTCTCAGGATGGAGGGGACTCAGCAATCTCCTGTTTCTGCTCACGGTGTCCCAGATCTGTGCACATGCGTGAGGTGAGGGCCTCAGGACGCTCAGACTTGCTGCTTCCAGCTCTGCCCACTGTTGGAATGTCACACACACGTGTGCACACGCACGTTTACAAACAAGAAATAGACATTTAAAAAAAGTTTTTAACTTTTCCTTGATAATTATAGGTGGTACGATTATCACAAGGAAAAATGTTTGCCTCAAAGTGTTTTTTGCTTGTTTTTCAATTAAGCGTTTCCTAAATGGTCACCTCTTTGGGTGTGTATGTGACAAATTCAAAGAATAAAATATTCACCAGGGATTTGTTATAGGAGTTCCTGGAATAGAAACATATTTTCTCTTCCTGAGAATAAAACAGGAAAGAGTGTAGAGCAGATGTCATTTTTTCTGTCACCTCCTCCTTTCCTTCTATAAGCAGGAAGACACACATCCAGAGAAGCTGCCAGCATGAGGGGCTGGCCCTGGAGCCCGGCCAGGGTCCCATTCTGGGGATCTCCTGGCCGACCTGTAACTTCAAGGCCGCCCTGCGCCTGGGACCTCCCTTCCTGGCCCTCGTCCACCTCTGCCTTCTGCGCTCCCCACTCCTGAAGGCCTAGGCCTCACCCCTCCCACCTCACCACCTCCCATCCCAAGCCCCGGGGTGCCCCCTACAGGTTACCTGCATTTTCTTTTTTTTTTTTTTTTAATTTTTATTTATTTATTTATTTATGATAGTCACAGAGAGAGAGAGAGAGAGAGAGGCAGAGAAACAGGCAGAGGGAGAAGCAGGCTCCATGCACCGGGAGCCCGACGTGGGATTCGATCCCGGGTCTCCAGGATCGCGCCCTGGGCCAAAGGCAGGCGCTAAACTGCTGCGCCACCCAAGGATCCCCCAGGGTTACCTGCATTTTCTGCACGTATTTGTTTCTACCCGAGCTGGGCTCAGGAAGAGGGTTTTAGGCTGTCTGCTTCTGTCCCGCAGTTCCAGGCCTGGAGGCTCCCGCCAGCATCCATGCTGCAGGAGACAGGCGGGGCGCAGCGGTGGGGAACACGTGCATAAAGCCAGAACCGAGGGACTGGCCACTGCGTCTCCTTTCTGGTCATCCTGCGGTTCTGCTGGGCGCCTCTGTCCTTCCCCGCTTCCTCGCCCTCCTACCTGCCCCAGCCCACACTCTCCTTCCTAACGCTGCCCTGAAATGGCCCCCCAGGTGCTGCAGAGACCCCTGGACCCAGATATCATCCAGCACGAGCTTCCCCGTGATGTGGACCAGGTGCACCTGGAGGTTTTGGAGCTGCAGAAGCAGATGGCTGAGCTTGAGGAGCATCTTGGGAGCAGACAGCAGTCGGGAGCCCCAGACAAGGCTGTCCGCAGTGGGGAGGTAGGTGCCCGTGGACCCTTGCTCCTGCCACCCTGTGCCATGGGGGACCCTGCTGCACAAGTCACCCTCCCGGGCCCTTGGTGCCCCGCCTCAGCTGGCTTTCATGTTGGGGCCTCGTCCTCAACAGAGGGGTGCCGCCCCACCTCCGGCCTCCAGACATTGGGCTCCACCATTTAAAAGTCCACCGTAGGGCAACCCCAGTGGCTCAGTGGTTTAGCGCCACCTTCAGCCCGGGGTGTGATCCTAGAGACCCGGGATCGAGTCCCGCGTCGGGTTCCCTGCATGGGGCCTGCTTCTCCCTCTGCCTGTGTCTCTGCCTCTCTCTCTCTATGTCTCTCATGAATAAATAAAATCTTTTAAAAAAATAATAAATAAATAAAAGTCCAGCGTAGGAGGGGCGCCTGGGCAGCTCATTCGGTAGAGCGTCCGCCTCTTGATTTTGGCCCAGGTCGTGATCACACAGTCGTAGCATCGGGCTCCACATTGGACTCCACACTCCGTGGGGCGTCTACTTCAGATTCTCCCCCTCTGCTCCACCCCCTCTCTAAAATAAATAAACAAATCTTAAAAATAAAAATCAGTCCAGCATAGGAAACCCACATGTATGAAGAGGGCTATTCTGTTTCCTCTAGAAGTGAGTCCTTGACTGGCCAGGAGGGCTCTGGGAAGCCCTGAAATTGAATGTAAAATTGGGTTTTTCCTTCGAGAGGACCCCTGTGGGGATTCTGAGTGTTCAGGGCCACCGCCCCTGTGCTCATGACAGTGGGGCATGTGCGGGTCTCGTGCCCTCCGCACCCGGGACCCCACGGGCTCTGTGGCTGGTTCAGGCCAAGGCTCTGAGCGGGGGGAGAGCCTGGCACTGCTGTCCCCACAGATCTGACACACAGGCCACTTCTCTTCTTACCCAGCACTGTGATGGAAGAGCTGTCAGGAGTGTGCTGTCTTTACTGTCAGTTACCGTGGTGACCTGGGTCACCTGTGATCATGTTTGGGGACCTCGGTACCTGCAGTTACCCGCGGTGACCTGCAGTAACGTAGGGTTACCTCTGGTGACTCACAGTGACCTGGGTTACCTGTGCTGACCTGAGGTGACCTGTAACCTGTGCAGGCCTGCAGTCACGACTGTACTTGATGTCACAGCTCACCGCCCTGAGCTCTTTGGCAGAAGCAGTGTAGAAGTCAGAGGTTGTTCCAGGGGCAGGAGGGAGACAGCTCCAGGACAACTGCCAGCACCAAAGGACCAGAGGAGAGGGTGGGTCCACTCCTCTCTGGCTCAGGAACACCAGGGGGACCCAGCCAGGCCTTGGGACGGACGGACAGGGAGGCACAGCTGCAGGGGGAGGCTCCCAAGTAGAAGCCGCCTGGAGAGCCCAAGCCCCGGCCCCTCACCGGGCCTCCCGCTGTCCTGCAGCTCAAGGACACTGTCCTGGCCACAGAGGCAGGAGAGCAGCACGTCTGTCTGACCCCATGTCCGCAGTTGGTTCCAGGGGGCTGCCCACACTCGGGCCCAAGGTCAGCAGCACCAGAGCAACACCCAAGGTTCACAGCCTGGTTCGCGGACTCCGCTGCTTAGACGGGAAGAATCGTGCGCCTCAGCAGGATTTAAAATCAGGATGTTTAATGCTGTGGCTGACGGGCTGGACCTGAACTGACTGTGACCTTAGGGAGAAATAGAGGCTCAGGAAACCCAGGGTGTGCTCCCTGTGCCCAGGCCAGGTCCCCCCAGGACGGCAGCATCTTGGGGGCCCAGAAGCCTCCAGCGCCAAGAACCTGGTTTTGGAATTTCTCACTCTGCTGAGAGGAAGCAGGCCCAGGCCGGGGGGCGGGGGTGGGGAGATCCACCACGGCACCTGGAGACGGGACAGGACGCAGCTACCAACGGCCCCGGCGCTGGCCGTGGAGTAAGCGGGACTCGGGTCTGTGCTGACAAGGGGGGAGGCTGGGCCTGGGCCAGAACAGGCCTGGAGACACGGGGGCCGGGCGCTGGAGGCCATCCTCGTGCACCAAGGAGGGCAGGCCCAGCCTCCCTCCGGGACTCGTGTCTCCCCCCGTGACGGCTGTTTCCAGGGAGGCAGCCTGCAGACGCCCCTTCAGCAGGGGATGCGCTGCTGTCGTGGACACTGGGACAGAGGGATGTCCGGGGCTTCCAGGCCAGCTGCGCCCAGGGCTCCCGGCCTCACGCGGGCTCAGCCACAGGGGACACGCCACCATCAGCGGGCCCGCGCTGTGGAGCCTGTGGGGACCTGGCGGTGGGGTCCCGTGCCCCGGGCGAGAGAAACAGGCTGTAGGCCGCGCTTGGACGGCTGTGAGCTTCGCGTGTGGCCGGCGTGTTAGGTCATAGCGTCGTGTCCGTGGTAAATTTCTGGTTTTCACAGCTGTGGTTACCAAGAGTGTCCGTTTTAGGAGAAGCGCAAGCTGGAGCCTCGAGGCATAAATGAGCAGCTTGTCTCCAACTTCTGCCCGCGGTCCCGGGAAATTCCTATGGTGAGGGGGGCTCTTGGCTGCCTGTCCTCGCAGCGGCCGTGCGGCACTCGGGGCACCTGGCCTGGCGCCCAGGGTCCCCCGGCCTCCTGCCCACCGCTCCTCCCAGTCCTGAAAACCCTGCGGCCCTGAGCTGGGCGGCAGGGACGCCCTGGGACCACTGGGGGGCGGTGTCCACCAGTCCTGCCTGCGCCCCGGGCCGCGCAGAGGATTGGAATCCCAGCCGGCGCCCCTCTGAGCCCCTCCGAGCCCCTCGGCGCCACCTGGGCTTGCTCCGACGTCAGCCTCTGCGGAGCGCGGTCGCCGCTGCCCCTGGGAACACAGTCCTCCCTGGTGAGGACACCTCAGCCGGCCGGACCCTCACTGCGCTGCGCCGACCTGCGCCTGCCTGGCCGGGACACGGGAGCAGCCCCCAAACAGGCGCAGGCGGACAGGGCCAGCACGGGGGACCGCGTGGGCCCCGGAGCGTGCGGCAGTTGTAAGTCCTGGAACGTGTCATTGGAGCCACTTTCCTCTTAAGTATCTTGAGTGTCACTTTGCAAAGGCTCCTTTCGGGGTTGCTCACTGAAAATGGTGCAGGAGACTCCAGCGTCATGCTCCTGTGGAGGCCGGGCCTCCGTCCTCCCTCCCTCGAGGTCCGTCCCACCCCACAGGCCTGAGGACCCCAGTCATTCCTGGCCTTTGGAGACCGCGGGCGAGGCCGGTCCCCGTGCGGTTGGTAGTGGGCCCACGTCCATCAGGGGGAAGGGTCTGGATTGGGTGTTGGGCTGTGGTGCCTCAGGGCCGCCTCCCCCTCCTCCCTGCTACCCCCCTGCCCCGCCTCCTGCCCACCCAGCCTGCAGCACACGCTGGAGGCGCCGTGCATGGTGGTCACAGCTCTAGGCCACCTGAAGAATAGGGGCCCCAGAGTGCACAGGTGCCTGCCAGCCCTGGAAGGGTGCACCGGGAAATTGGGGCCAGGACAGAATGTGCCAGTCTGTCCCAGGGACTCCAGGCCGGTTTCTGTCCTGGCTCCGGCCCACGCAGTCAGCACAGGGCACAGTGTGGCTTTTCACGGTGTCAGGAGCGGCCGTGCCTAAGTAGGCCACCTGCCTCCCTCGGGGCTTGGACGCCGTTTCCTCCGGGCCTCTGTCTGGCACACAGTCCACACGCACACTTGTCTTTTCCTCTCTCTCATTCTCTGACCCCGTCGTTCTGCACACCCTCCAAGTGTGACCGTGTGTCTGTGCCCTGTGGTGACCTAGCACGGTGACCCCACAGCACGCGGTGCAGGAAGAGTAGAGGAAGGCTGGTGCCTGCCACACACCCTCCGTCAGGCCTCTGCCCGCCCTTCCACACCAGGTGACCCCAGGGCCTGTGACCTGTGCACCCGGCCCGGGCCCCGCCACCACATGGGGGATCCAGTCACACGCGCGGCCCCCGTGGATCCTGGGCCCATTGGAGGCTCCCGCTGGCTCCTCATCGTCCTCGCCAGAAAGGCGCGGGCCCAGGGGGCGGGGGGTGGGTCCCTGGCCAGTGGTTCTCCCCCGGCCCACCTGCGGAGAAGGGGCATCCATGATGTGAGGCCCCGTCTCACTACGGAAGCACAAGCACGCTGAGCCTCCCCCGTCGGCCACCTGCCACCGCACGTAGCCCCTCCCACCCAGACAGCTTGTCTCAGGGCTCAGGGACCCTGTGTCTGTGGCTTCCCTCACAGGTCCCTGCAGACCAAGGACCCCCGAGGACAGAGGACTTGTCTGTGCCCCGACTCCAGCGGAGACTAAGGGAGGCGACCCGGAAAATCCTCCGCCTCTGCGAAGAGAAGGAGCAGCTCCTGGAGATGGGGAACAGGCTCCGTGCAGCGCTGGCGCGCGCCCCAGGTAAGCCCCCAGGTGAGGCGGGGGCTGTGGCTGCAGGTCCTGGGGAAGGGGCGAAGGGGCAGGAGGGACCCGGGAGGTGGGAGGAGAGCGAGCGGGGTGGAGGGAGGCCTGGCCTCTCGGAGGGAAGCAGGGTCAGGCGTCCACGGCACAGAGCAGAGCTGGCCCTGCGACGGGCGTTCCGTGACCCCCGCCCCAGCAGCGTTGGTAAGAAAAATATTGCAGTTGGCAAAGCAGGCGGCGCCCTGTGCTGCTTGCTGGGCACTGGCCCCGGCTGCCACGTGCACGGTCCGCTCTGCCGTCTTGTCGCCAATGGCCACTGTATCGCCACCGAAACCAGGCCGAGCCCAGCGGCAACGGAGGGAGCGGTCCCTGTTTCCCTGTGGCCTCAGAGGCCGCTGGCTTTGCTGATAATTTAGTCAACACAGGGCAGCCCAAGTGGCTCAGCGGTTTAGCACCTGCCTTCAGCCCAGGGCCTGGTCCTGGAGACCTGGGATCGAGTCCCACGTCGGGCTCCCTGCGTGGAGCCTGCTTCTCCCTCTGCCTGTGTCTCTGCCTCTCTGTGTGTGTGTCTGTCATGAATAAATTTTAAAAGATTTTTTTTAGTTTAGTCAACACAGGTTCACTGCAGGAAGTATAATTCATGATAATAACATTTCCCAAACCAGCAGCGCACAGGCCACTCTCTTCCTCAGCTGGTAAGGAGTAACGTACTCCAGAGCGACGGCCAATAATCGCAGTTGTTCCACGCAGGGGAGATGGAGGAAATAAGGTCCAGATCGTGCTGAGGTGCCCCTTGCTGCCAGGGGACCTTGGGAGAGCCGCTGTAGCGTCATCCCTGAGAGCAGGCGCCCGGCTGCCGGCGCACAGCCAAGGTCCCTTGTTGGAGGACCAAAGGCACCGGCGTTGGCGGGCAAGGTGGCGTCCTTCACGGGGCGGCTGCGTGCTTGTCACCACGGCCGGCCAGGACTAGCCTTGCCCAGACCGAACACTCGGTCAGCGCCCAGCACGAGCCACTGGCCGTCAGACCGCGTCCACGAGCGGTCCCTCTGTTTCCCTGGGGCAGCCCAGTCCTCACGCTGTAGCCCTGTGCCGCACACGGCTTCTGCCTCTCTGTGCTTTTCCAGCAAGAGCTTTGAGGTGCTGTGACCAGAGCCGAGAGGTTCGGCTCACCCAGGGTCGAAGGGGACAGGCCGTCCTCTCCTCCCGTTGTCTGAAGTGGAGAGGAGGTGGAGGGCTGCAGGCCCGCCAACTACTCTGCTTCAGAAGGAAAGCCCAGAGCACCGCAGAGGGCACGTCGGCAAAAACGCGTTTCATCCGTCAACTACAGACTTGGCTTCCCTGGGCAGGTCCTTCTGGTTCCCAACCACCCAGCGCTCAGACGGGGGAAGGTCCAGCCTTGTGCCTCGTCCTCACGGCTTCCCGTGGCCAAACCGTGTGGATGATAATAGAAGTTGTTAATATGTTGCTGTTTGTGGTGTGAACACGGCCAAGAGAATTACCCGGTGAGCGGGAAGTGGAACGTGGGAGAACCCAGGCAGCGGGGCAGCAGTGAGCGCCTCTGGGAGAGACGGTGCAGGCCCCTGAGGAACTCTGAAGACGAGGCCGGTGCGTCCAAGAGCTCCTGGCTGAGTGGCGGCCATGGGTCGGGGCCCGAGCAGCAGAGCAAACAAAGCCTCATGGGTAAAGTTAGCCCAGATCGCTCTTTGCAGCCACACAGGATGTCCACCCGACCGCGTGGGGTGACGGAGGAGAGGCTGTCCCAGAGGCGCCGTCCTTCTGAGGGTCCACTCGAAGCAGGGATAGCAGACGGGCCCGACCCGATGCGTCCCCCGATGCTGTCAGCCTGCACAGCAAGGCCAGGGGTGTCGTGTGCCTGCAGCCCCGGCAAGGACTGCCTCTGCCTCAGGACCTGCTCCATGAGGGCCCTTCCCTGTCCTCCCTCCAGGTCGCAAGTGAGGAGGAGCAAGGCTGACTTTGCCTGTTCGTCAGACACACTTCCAGACCATCTTCTGCCAAGTTCACTAAAAACCTTGTCCCTAAAAACAACAACAACAACAAACAAACAAAAAACGACCTTGTTTCTTTGGAAGACCGGCCCAACCCTCACACCTGTCCTTTAGGTCGGCAACTGCAGCAACGTCGGCATTTATCGCTCTGATTCTCCTCCTGTCTTCTAAACCAGCAACACCCTCCCACAGCTGAACTTTGCTGCTCTTGACTTTGGCCTCCATGCCACGCTGTGCCAATACCAAGGTGCCCTCTCTCAGCCCCCAAGGCCCCAGAGCTTTCCTCTGACTGCAGCCATGCCTCCCTCTTCCTCTGATCTACATTCCAGGAACTTGTCTTTCTTCCTCGTTGTGGTTACTTATACCCGGCCTGGCCTTATGGCCAAGTACTTCAGTGAGTCACTCAACACCCACCCACTCATCCACCCATGCCCCCATTCATCATCCAGCCATCCATCCATCCATGTATGTACATCCATTTACTCATCCACCTGTCTGTCCATTCACCCATCCGCTCTCCCATCCACCTGTCCATCCATCCAATCCACCTGTCCATCCGTCCACCTACCTACCCATCCATACACCCGCACATCCACCCATCCACCTACCTATCAATTTATCCATCCATCCACTCATCCATCTACCTCCCCATCCGTCCATGCACCCATCCATCCATCCATTCGTCTATTATCCATCCGTCCAATAGAGAAGCTACTGCCATGTGCCAGATAGGTCCACCTTCTGTAATTTCTGCATCACTAGGCATCATATCTGGCTAAATTAGCTGTTTTCTGCCTCATAGTGTCAGAGAAAGCTACAGATCCCTACTGACTAAGTTTGTAGCCTCCTCTGAAGGTTAGGGAGACCTCAGGAAAAGAATTTTCCATATTTGGTGACTTTTTTTTTTTTTAAGATTTTATTTATTTATTCATGAGAGACACAGAGAGAGGCAGAGACACAGGCAGAGGGAGGAGCAGGCTCCACACAGGGAGCCTGACGTGGGACTCGACCCCGGGTCTCCAGGATCATGCCCTGGGCTGAAGGCAGGTGCTAAACCGCTGAGCCAGCCCGGCACCCCTTTGGTGACTTTGTTAATGGTACTTTTAACTGTCTTCATTTTCTTCTATAGTGATTTGTTTATGTGGGGTTTTTTGGCCCTTTCTTGCATTAATTTTGGTCATTTCCATTTTGCTAGGAAACTACGCGTAGTCCCCAGCCTGTAAAGTGCCACCGTAGAGTAGTCCATAGTGGCCCATAGTGTTCTGCTCTCTTCTGGGCCTGTGGCTGTCTCTCCCCACCTTCTAAAACCTTCATGTAAGCTGTGGTGTGGGGGTCAGTCCAAACTGCCTTTCCCCATTGGCTGTGCACACATTACCTCAGTGCATCTTTGCAACAACCCAAGCATGGAGAAAGGCTTCCCTGAATGACATTAAAAATTAAAATAGCCCCATAGGCAGAGGAAGTCCGAGAGCAACAGATATGATGGCATTACATTTTAAAAGTCTCTAAGGAGGGCAGCCCCGGTGGCACAGCGGTTTGGCACCGCCTTCAGCCCAGGGCATGATCCTGGAGACCCGGGATCGAGTCCCATGTCGAGCTCCCTGCATGGAGCCTGCTCCTCCTCTGCCTGTGTCTCTGCCTCTCTCTGTGTGTGCCTCTATAAATAAATAAATAAATAAATAAATGAATAAATAAAATCTAAAAAAAAAAAAAAAAGTCAGGAAACAACATCGTCAACACAGATAAAGGCTAGTGACAGACTGGGGCAAGTGGTGACGCCATGTCTGACAGGTGAGGAGGATCAATACCCCAGGTGGCGTGTGCAGGTCACACACAAGGGCCGGGATGGCCAGTCCCGGGAGATCGCCTCGCTGACGGTGCAGGTAACAGGCGGCCTCCCCGGGAGCCTGAGGAAGCAGTCAAGTCAGTGTTGACTTTGGATCTCAGGTGGAAAATCTCACACTCGGGGCCCCAGCGCGCCCTGGGTGAAGCCTTTCTGGAGGGCGATTTGGCTCTTCTGCGAGGTTCAGCGATTCTTCTCTTCGAAATCTACGTAAGATTTTTCACCAACGTGAACTAGATGCGTGTGCAAGGGTATTCTCGGCAGCGTTTCGCTGTGAGGCAGCGATCAGGACTGGTGTAAACGTGGGGCCCTGGAGTCCAGCGCATCCCGCGGGGAGCTGCCTCCACCCCGCCTCAGACCACTTGGGGTGGAGAGTTCTTCCCCGTTGCCTTCCAGCGCATTGCGGATGACACTTGGGCGACGACAGTAGAAAGGTGGCGGTCCCACAGGACTCCCAAAAGCCCTGGGGCTTGCGGTCATTGTATCATTTTGTCACGAGCCCGGAGCAGCGTGGGGACCGCGGGCCTGCTGGCCCCTCATGCACCTGCTGCCTGCCGTGCCGGCCTGTGAAGGAAGCAACCACAGGAGAGTGCGTTTGCCCCAGCGAGCACGCGAAGAGGGTGTGTGCGCACGAGCGTGGTGCGCACAGGCAGAGGGAGGACCGCACGGAAGTGTGTCCGTTTCAGTCGGTGGTTTGGGGAGGAAGATCGGGACTAGACCCGGGGAGTTTTCTCTGCGTATTATTTGCAGTTGGCAAATCTACCCAAACACTCTACATTCGTTTCCTTTTGGGAAGCGTCTTCCCCGAGGCCGGTGGACTCCTGCTGCCCCGGGAAGCACCCGGGCCCCTTGGCAAAGGCCCTTGGCAAGGCTGGTCTGTCTGCATTTTTTTCACAAAGACAATTTGGTTTGTAAATACATCTGGTTTATAAGCCAACTGTGACAAAAACATCTTCTCCTCATTTAACAGCATTAATAATGTAAGACCATCCGGCCAAGGTGGCGCCCCAGCCCTCCATCCATCGGCAGTGGTTTCCAGGTGCTTCTCCAGCTTCTCTGGCGGGCGAGCTCCCCGGCCCTCCCCACGGGGAGCTGGCAGTCGGGCCTTCGTGGCCTTGGCTCTGGCTGCTCAGTCTTCATGGCACACCCCCTGCCCCCCGGGTCAGGCTCCCGCGGCCCGCCCCCACTCATGTGCTCCGCTCCCAAATAATTAAATCTTTAAAAAAAAATGGGGGATCCCTGGGTGGCGCAGCGGTTTGGCGCCTGCCTTTGGCCCAGGGCGCGATCCTGGGGTCCTGGGATCGAATCCCACGTCGGGCTCCCAGTGCGTGGAGCCTGCTTCTCCCTCTGCCTGTGTCTCTGCCTCTCTCTCTCTGTGTGTGTGACTATCATAAATAAATAATTAAAAAAAATTTTTTTTAAATAAAAAAAAATGATTTCGTAACAAAAGAATAAGTTAGGGGCCTAGCTTTAGTTAGCCTGCTAGCCCGACACTACTTACTAGGCATGTGTCCATAAAGAGTGAGATTATTATTTACATTTATTACGTTTATTGTTCCTAACTGCGCAGGCATCTAAAATCTCGATGTAAAACTATAACTAAGGTAGAAGCTGTGATTTCCAGGCACGTCGTGTGTCATTGTGTGTCCTGCTTGACTGGCACTCGTGCGGCCTGGCTCCGACACCGGTGCCCTGCCACGCGCCGGCCGAGGCGAGGAGCTGCGCCCCGGGCTTGTCCAGTCTCGCCTGAGGCAGTGCACACTCGGTGTCTTGAAATGATTTCACGGTGGCCACTTCCAGTGGCCCGGCTGGAACGAGACCCCGACACGGGCATCTTCTTATGATCTTTTTAAAAAACAAATGCCCCAGTGTCTTCAGAACAGTTGGGTTTTCTGAAGACGGTTTCCCGTCCTCGTCCTCGTCCTCGTCCTGGCCCTCTGTCCCCTTTTCCTCGGGCTGCCTTTCTCCTGGTCGCCAGCCTGTGTCTGGACGAGCTCAGTTTGCCTTAGTTTAACCTGCTTAGGAATTGGTTTGTTTTCTGAAATCTTAAGATTTAGGGTTGTTTGTGTGTTTTTCCCATTTGAAATTCTCAGCCATTGTTTCTTTAAATACTCTTCTATTTGTTCCTAATCTCTCAGGAGATCTCATTAGACCTGCTGGAAATCTCTCCCATCTTGCTCTCCCCCCACCCCCACCCCCGCCACCTCCCCCTCCCCCCTCGCAGCCCCCTCCCCCTCTCTCGCTCGCTCTGCCTCCCTCCCTCCCTCTCCCCGGCTTCCCTCCTGTCTCCTGGGGGTCCCTCAAAGGTAACCGGTGGATGGACTCCTGTATCTTTACATGGAGTTTACAGCTCGTGTTTGTTCATTCCTTTTCTTGCTTTGTTTGTTCTTTTCCTGATTTGTTTAACATTTACTTTATTATTTCTTGTTTAGTAATTGCTTTTTTCCAAGATTTTATTTATTTATTCATGAGAGACACAGAGAGAGGCAGAGACACAGGCAGAGGGAGAAGCAGGCTCCATGCAGGGAGACCCATGCAGGACCCCGGCGCCAAGGGAGGCGCTCAACCCCTGAGCCCCCCGGGTGTCCCCTGTAATTGCATTTTTTTAAGGTGTGAATTCTCCATCTGAGTTTTGCATGGCCATGTCTCAGAGGTTTTGAGGGACAGTGTTATCAGCGTGATTAGCTTCTAGATACCCTGCCTTTATGCAGTCAGGTTTTCTATTTCATTCTAGTTGTTCAGGAGAGTTTTAGAATTGTGTAATTTATTTTCAAACACGTGTTGAATTGTACTTTGGAATTTGTTCTGTTAAGCAGTCTTATTATACATACTTAGGAACATTCTTTTTGAATTTATATGTATTGGCATCCCTGGGTGGCTCAGTGGTTGAGCGTCTGCCTTCAGCTCAGGGTGTGATCCTGGAGACCTAGGATCAAGTCCCGCGTTGGGCTCCCTGCATGGAGCCTGCGCCTCCCTCTGCCTCTCTCTCTCTGTGTCTCTCATGAATAAATGAATAAAACCTTAAAAAAAAAAAAAAAAAAGAATGTATGTGTATTTGTCAACTTGAACTGCCAGGAACCATGATTTTTTTTTAAAAAGATTTTACTTATTTTTCATGAGAGAGACAGAGAGAGGCAGAGACACAGGCAGAGGGAGAAGCAGGCCCCATGCAGGGACTCGATCCCAGGTCTCCAGGATCACACCCTGGGCTGAAGGCGGTGCTAAACCGCTGAGCCACTGGGCTGCCCAGGAACCATGATTTTTGTGTTAAAATCATGCACTGTTTCTGCCCTGTTCTCCTTCCCTTCTGCACCGTCGTGCGGCGTCCGTCTTCCTGCTGTGTCCGTTAGCGTGAAGTGCCCTCCATGGCTGCAGCTCATCCTGGTTCAGGTTGTACAGTGTCCTTTCTGATGTTCAATAACATTTAATGCTATTTTTAATCAGGTGTTTAAAAGGGTTGTTTCCAAAAGTAAAATATGACTTAAACAGCTATGAAAATGAGCACAAGTTTAGGATTTTCTTCTCTCCGTTAAACAGTGAGGGGATGAGTCAGATGTTACAAGGAAAAGCTCAAACATGAGTTTATCTGGATTAAAGAAACTGAATTACAAATGGGGAGATCAAACTGGTTTTTCTAAGAGGGAGGGGGTTGCCAGTGGAACCTTAGAGGGACAAGTCCCGAAGAGCATGGCCGTCAGTGTGCAGAGTAGCTCGAACTCGGGCAGCAGGCCTTGCGTGTGCAAAGCGTGCTGCACATGGTGCAGTTTCCACTGAAGCACACATTTCCTCTTACCATTTTTCTGCTTGTTGGTAAAACATAATCTCAAAGAAGGATCATCCATGATCACTAACAAGGCTGGTTCATTGGCCGGATTGTTTCCAGAGGTATAGCAAAAACGTGAATTAACCGAATAGGCGGGCCTTCCAGCAGGTGCTCTACTGGAAGTTTCCATCAGGAATTCAGATTGGACTTTAAAAAGTTGTCCTGAGGCCATGAAGCCAAGAACTCACCAGGTTTCATCTGCTGAATGCTTTTGAGAAAATCCCTTTCTTCTCAAGTGTTTGGAAATATCCTGAGGCTCCCAGCTTTCCATAAGCTGTGAACCTCAGCTCCATAAGGTCAAGCACGGTTCCTGCTGATGATCTGTCCTCACAACCAAGTGAGTGTCGTCCTTGAATCTGGCCAGGCAGGCAGGGCCATGGCTGCACCATCCAAGTGTCCAGTCAAATCTCAGGATCCCTGAGAATCTGTGCAAATAAATGACCATATTGCCAGGAAGGAGCTGAGAAACCAAATTCAACCCAGTAAATGTGTAGATCTAATTGGCTCTTATTAAGCAATTCGTGAATCAGGCGGCATCCCATCTAACAAGGAGGGAGCTCCTCAGAGCTGTCCAGAATGGAAGGTTTTTATGGGAAGGGGAGAAGGGGCAAAAAGTTATTAGCAAAAGAAAAGGATTGTTTAAGGCAAGGTCACCTTCCTTATATTATAGGTTATGGTGGGAGTCTTGTCCTGCCCAGGACCTCCTCTTCCTGTGGGGGTGGAGAGGACCCAGTGGCAGACCCTGTACTGATTGGAGAAGTCCTGACAACCAGTGAAAACTGCACTGCTGGGGAAGGTTGAAATGCCTCTAGGTCAGGCATAAAGCCCTGGTTTGGGACCAGGCCTAAGTGACGCCACTTCGGGCCTGTGATTTGCTTTTTTTTTTTTTTTTTAAATCAACATGCTGGTTGCTTTATTTTTCGTTTTAAAGATAACACTAAAATCAGAACCTGTGAACTTACTATACTTTTCTGAAAGTATCAAAGAGTAGCTCCAATCCTAAAATGATATTGGCAGAGGCTGCTGGGAAGATGGCAGAGTAGGAGGATCCTGAGCTCACCTCCTGCGGTGTGGCCACCTAGAGAACAGCCACATCGGCATAAATAAGCCAGAAAGCCACTCAAAGACTGGCGGAAGAGACTCTGCAGCTGGATGTAGGCAAGAGGCCATGGCCCAGTGGATCCATCCCCTTTACTTTCCTAATGGAAAGTAATCAAGCTGAGCAGATAAGAAGGAAAAAATACACAAAATGAGCAGAGACCCAGGGGGCTCAGCAACACGGCCAAGCATGATAACAATGCCATGGTGGGGATCCCAAAGGAGAAGAGAGAGAAAAGGAGGCAGAAGATTTATTTGAAGAACTAATAGCTAAAAATTTCCTGAATCTGGGAAAGGAAAGAGAAATCCAGATCCAGGAGGCACAGAGAGCTCTCAAAAAACCAAGCCAAAGAGGTCTGCACCAAGACACAAAGTAAATAAGGTGGCCAAAAGTAGTGATCCAAGGGGAATTTTAAAAGCAGCGAGAGAAAGGAAAGCAGTTACACACAAGGGAAACCCATGAGGCTATCAGTGGATTGTTCAGTGGAAGCTTGCAGGCCAGAAGAGAGCGGCATGATATATTCAAAGCGCTAAAAGGAAGAAACCCGTAGCCAAGAATACTCCATCCAGCAAGGCTTTTGTTTAGAACAGAAGGAGAGAGAGAGTTTCCCAGAAAAACAAAAATTAAAGGAGTTCATGACCAGGAGCAAAACCAGCCACATCCCCCTCACACACGATGTGGGTCCCAAATCCGCAGTCCCACCTCCCTCCTGCCCGAGGTGCACTGCCGGCAGCCTGCTCAATGCCAAGTCAACACGCCTTCACCCCAGATCGACAGGGACTCAAACTGACTTTCTTCCCCTCAAATTCCAGCCCCTGTGCTCAATTTTATACGCAAAAACGGGCATAATTATAACAACAGAACGAAGCAACCCAAATAGTGACACCGAATTCTGTGGAAGATATAAAGGATAAAAGGAGCATACTAGGCTGAGAACATCTCCAATAAGCACATCAAAGAGCAATACATACAGCGTGACTCTAGGTACTAAAAGAAACAAACCCAGGAAAAATAAAACAAGACAAAATCGGAGAGAGAAACAGACCATAGAGGCTCTTAATCATAGGAGACAGAGTGAAGGTCGCTGGAGGTGAGGAGGGTGGGGTAACTGGATGATGGGCATGAGGAGGGCGCATGATGCCCTGAGCCCTGGGTGTTATAGAAGACTGATGATGAATCACTGACTTCTACCTCTGGAGCTAATAATTCATTATGCATTAATTAACTGAATTTAATTTTATAAAAAAAGAAATCCCCCCCCCCAAAAAAAATACAATAGCATCCATAAAGCCAATATTATTATTATGAGTGTCAATGGGCCATCTTGAAACCAGGTAAAATATAAGTATCTTACTGTGTACTTTTTAAAGTAATTTATTTACTCATGGTAGACACAGAGAGAGAGAGAGAGAGAGGCAGAGAGAGAAGCAGGCTCCATGCAGGGAGCCCAACGTGGGACTCGATCCCGGGACTCTAGGATCACACCCTGGGCTGAAGGTGGTGCTAAACCGCTGAGCCACCCGGGCTGCCCTCTTACTCTGTACTTAATTCGAAGTGTTGCCACTGAAATCAGTTACAGATGTTTATTCTGAAAGATGCTGCTGTGAAGGCTGCAGACTCAACTGTGGTTAGTGGTCTTCCAAAATTAAATGTATGGAATATCCAGAAAATAGGTTGAATTAGAACTTGTAGACAGCTTTCAAATACTCACTAGTAACAGTTCTTTGTTTTCAATTGCCACATGGCCATAGACCAAAGAGACAAATAATTTCAAATGATCACAGATACTATTTGGGCAAAAATAATCGTGTATCAGTACTTTTAACATTGCATGCATCAAATTATAATAGAAATTATAAAATTTCTAATATATATATAAAATTTATAATAGAATCATAAAATTTCTATCAAATTATAATAGAAAGGTAACTATAAACGAGATGCAGGCCCTATTTTCGTGAACAGCATAAGAGATGATAGGAAACCAAGGTCACATTCTGCCGTCAAGTGTGGCTCCCCCATTAATTCACTTTGTGACAGGTTTTTTTTTTTTTTTTTTTTTTTTTATGATAGTCACAGAGAGAGAGAGAGAGAGGCAGAGACACAGGCAGAGGGAGAAGCAGGCTCCATGCACCGGGAGCCTGACGTGGGATTCGATCCCGGGTCTCCAGGATCGCGCCCTGGGCCAAAGGCAGGCGCCAAACCGCTGCGCCACCCAGGGATCCCTGTGACAGGTCATTAAGAACATCTTTACATCCGTGGGACGCCTGGTGGCTCAGTAGGTTAAGTGTCTGCCTTCAGCTCGGGTCATAACCCCAGTATCCTGGGATCCAGCCCCACATCGGGCTCCCGGCTCAGAAGGGCGTCTGCTTCTCCCTCTGCCCTTCCCCCGCCTATGCTCTCATGCTCTCTCTTTATCATAAATAAAATCTTTTTTTAAAAAAAATAATAAGAAGAAGAAAAGAGTATCTTCACATCCAATAGTCTCCTTACCCCTGAAGATACTCGGAGAAAAGTTTGAGCTCGGAAGAAGTGGAAGACTTGGAGCCTGTTGCTCTGCCTTGAATTCCATTTGTAATTTTAGCAGAAAAAAATTATTTTATCTTAGTTGAGCTGGAACTTTTGTTCTGATAATTCAAGAGGATGAGTGGGCACAAGTTCATTTTTCACACAAGGAAGGCCTTTTCGAAGAAGCTGACTTTGAGCGGGTGTGCTTGCTGAAGGTTCACTCGCTGGAATACTGTCCCTTAGCCCAGGTGCTCAGCGTCTGGCACTGTCTTCGGCTCACTCGGGGACACGGGGACAGCCTCGCGGCCGCACCACCAACCACCCCACTTCCATTCCCAGGCCGCCCCAGCGGTTTGCTTGTCAACAGAGCACTGCCCGCAGGGGTCCCTGAGTCCTGGAGGACCTAGGGACACTGAATATGAGCGTGAGGTGGTACCGCGGGGCCGGGGGCCTACTGACCTGACCCAAGCGCGTCGCCTCGGCTCACGGACCTGGACCCCGACCTGGATGCACACCGGCCACACAGCTTGCTCTGCTGTCTCTTCCCTCCCCCTTGGCTCTTTTCATCAATGTAGAACTTTTCCCACAGCAGCTGCCTCGTCTCGCTCTCCCCGTGGCGGTGTGCACGGTCCCCCCCCCCCAAACGCCCTGCCCCAGCGGTGTGCATGGGCCTTGCTCTCCCCCCAGCGGTGTGCACGGTTCCCCAGTCGCCCCAGCGGTGCACACCGTCGCTCTCCCCAGCCCCCGCCCTGCGGTGTGCACGGCCCTCGCTCTCCCCTCCGCCTCCCCCCGGGCACAATGCACAATGCCCCGCCAGTGTGCATGGTTCTCACGTCTCCGCATCCTGGCAACACTTCCCTTTTTCTTCTGTCCGTCCTCATGAGTGCAAAGTGGTCTCTCACTGGGATTTTCATTTTGCGTTTCCCTGATGACTAAGGACATTGACCACATTTCCATGGGCCTGTTGGCCATTTGTGAGGCTTTGGAGTCCACAGCTTTTAAGCTCAGGTATTAGAAACTAAGGAAAATAAATGCATTTCCAACTTTTGTCTTTCCCGTGTCCTTTCATCTCCTGGAAAAACTGATCTAGAACCTAGGACCCGGCCCAGGAGGCCCAGGGTGGCACAGGTAGCTTCATAACCACCCAGATGTTAATATGCACTGTGTTCACCAGCACCATCTTCAAATGAATAGATAATAAGCATTTTAAAAATTTCCGTTTCAGTTTCTAGCACAGTCCACCTCAATATTTACAACTCCTACGCACAGAAGCCTCGGAGTCCTCAGTAAGCTGTGTCTAACCAAGTAGATTCTTACTCTGAGAACAGTAATTGTATCTTGTAGTATGTCAGCTTGAAGATGAATTTCCATGGTTTGTAGGTAATTGAACCTAAACGGAGTTAACGAACAGGTGTTCGTGGGCTGCGTGACCATTTCTCCCCAAGACGGTGCGTGCTGAAGCCTCTTACACGCACGAACTTTCAGTTCATTCACCCAACCTGCTGCTTATTTTTCTGTGAAACACATTCATGACCCGAAGACACAAGCTGCGCGAGGCCTCGTGTGGCTGTAGAAAGCTGTGTGCACCCCGAGCCCGCTGCTGCGTCACGCAGTTGATGGTGTGGCCCGCACGCGCACCGTGAGAGAGGAGTGACGCGAGTCGCGGGGACCGTGTGTTCTGGAGTGCTGTGGTTGGCCCGGGGGAGGTCAGGACGCCAGGCGCTCACGGAGGGCAGACCCTAGCGGCGCCTGGGCTGGCTCGGTCGGTGGAGCACATGACTCTTAATCTCGGGGTTGTGAGTTCGAGCCCCACACGGGGCACAGAGCTTACTTTAAAAAAAAAAAGTGAAAACAAAAAGCAAGCAAATCCTTTTCCTTTTGTTTCTAGGGAAACTGCCTCGTCACCCCCTGCCCACCCTTGAGGCCCCTTTGGGACAGTTGCAGCCCCACTTTGCAGCCCAGGTAACACTCCTTTATCTAAGAAATGTAGTTTTAATGACTTTGATTAGTCACGTGAATATTGCATTTCATTACGAAAACGTAAAATCCAGTAAACACAATTGAAAGGCCTCCAATTGCCAGTACCCACAGTTACCAGTAATCTCCGTGTATTCCCTACCACTTTTTAAAAATATTTTTTTATTTATTTGAGGGGTTGAGGGAGAGAAAACCTCAGGCAAACTCCTCACTGAGCACGGGGCCCGACACAGGGCTCAGCCTCCTAACCCTGAGATCACAACCTGAGCCAAAACCAAGAGTCAGACGCTTAACAAACTGAGCCACGTGGGCTCCCCTCCTGCTGTTTTTTTAAATTACATACATACGTGGGGCCCCTGCCGGTGGTTGAGCATCTGCCTTTGGCTCAGGTCGTGACTTCAGGGTCCTGGGATCGAGTCCTGCATCAGGGTCACCCTGGGAAACTTGCTTCTCCCTCTGCCTGTGTCTCTGCCTCTCTCTGGTCTCCAGTGGATGAATGAATGAATGAATAAATGAAGCTTAAAATTACATCCATAGATAAATACAAATTACATCATGTGTGTTTTACTGTAGCTTTACTCCCCTGGGTGTTATTTTTGAATCTTTACCAATATGATGGGTTAAAAAATTTTCATCTTTTAGAAGTTTTCTCGTATCCTTATTGGTATTAAAGTCTGTAATCGGCTATTTATATTTCTTCTTTTGTGGGTTATTTATATATGTGCTTTGCTAATTATTCTACGTGTGTGTGTGTGTACTTGCTAGTTTTTAAGAGTTCCTCATATACGAAGGAACTGCTGTTTGTCCATTATGACCTTCTCAGACTTGCCATTTGCCTTTAACCTTTCTTCATTTTCTTAAACTACAAGATAACTTTTTTTAATCTAATGAGCTCTGTCAGTCTACTTTAGTGATCTTTTTCACTGTAGTTTTTCTCTATTCTGACTTTAGGTAAATATCCACCCATTTCTTCTAGCTGTCGTGTTTCACTAACTGTCACAGTGCCCTTAAGTAATTGTCCTCCTTTTTCTTGCTGGTATTGAACTGATTTTTTTTTTTTTTTAAGATTTTATTTATTCATGAGAGACACACACACACAGAGAGAGAGAGAGAGAGAAAGGCAGAAACAGGCAGAGGGAGAAGCAGGCTCCATGCAGGGAGCCCGACGCGGGACTCGATCCCGGGTCTCCAGGTTCAGGCCCTGGGCTGAAGGCGGCACTAAACCGCTGAGCCACCTGGGCTGCCCGAATTGATGTTTTTATCATGTGCTAAACATCTAAATTCTTGCTTGTGTCTTTTCCAATCAATTTTTTTTTATTTTGAAACATTTTCAAATTTAGATAAAGTTGCAAATATAGCATTACACCTTTCACCTAGATTCACCAGTTGTTAACTGATCACTACATTTACTTTACCATTCTTTCTCTTCCTCCCTCGGCCTTCCCAACATTTTAGATGGATGGATGGGTGGATGGACGGATGGATGATGAATAGATGGATGGATAAATTGATGAGTGATAGGGAGAGACACACACACACACACACAGTGAAATGGCTTTGCTCCTGGACCAGCTGAGAATAAGTTGCAGACAGTGAACCCCTTTATGTCTGAAAACAAGGACACCTCCCCACATAATGAAAATCAAGAAGCAACATTAATATGGTCCTAGAATTTAATACATATCCTATACTCAGATTTTGTGAGTCACAAGTCTAGGACCCACATTGCCTTTCACTTGCACACCTGTGCCTGTGTGTCTGGTTGTATAGTCGTGCATGTACATGCACGTGGGGGTTTGCATGTGTAGGTGTGTTTGTGCACATGTGCAGTGTGCACACGTGTGTGTGTGTACGAGGAGGTAGATGCATGTGTGATGGGTCTTCTGACCCGGTTTGTCCTTCATGATGCTGACCTTTGGGAAGAGCCAGACCAGTGTTTGACAGACCGCGGGGTGGCATCTCGGCATTGCTAGACTTGGACCTGTGTTTATTTTCTGCACAGCTCCAGTGAAGGGTCCTCTCCCCAGCTGGTGCCGACCTGCTTTAAATATCATGCCTTTAAGTAAATAAATAAATATATATATATCATACCTTTGCGGGGCACCTGGGTGGCAGGCAGTTAGGCAGCTGACTCATCTGGGAGTCATGGGATCGAGCAGGGAGTCTGCTTGGGACTCCCTCTCGTTCTCTGTTCCTCCCCCTGCTCACACTCTCTCTCTCTCTCAAATAAATAAAATCTTTTTTTTAAAACCCATACCTTTGTAATATCTTTAATTTATTACAAATGCATACAATAAGGTTGCCCTTGTTTCTATTTTTAGAAAATCCTCACAAAGCTTTCTTAGTCATTTGTCCCATTTGATCTTTACTGGGTGGATGTTTTAATTTGTGTATTTTTATTATAAATATTTTGGAATTCTAAGAAGATACAAAGACTGATATGAAGTAAACCATCCAACTTAATAAACAAAATAGTATAAAGTCAAGACCCCATTGCGTGTTCTACCCCGATACCTCCCTTTAGGCTCTCCTAACTCTGGTGTTTCTCTTAGCAGATATTTTAAAATCTGTATAAATCACATCGGTTGTGTATGTATCTTTCTGCACAGCGCTTTTATTCCACATTATATTTCTGAGCTGTGTCGATGCGGATGCAGCTCTTCCATAGAGGGCTGGGGGGGTCACTGCGTAGGACCACACCTCTGAGGGCTTCATGTTCTCTACGGCAACGTAGCTCCGCGAGTGGCCTGGAGGTGCCACAGGTGACGGGTGAGCAGACGGGCCTGGATGTGCTCCAGGAAAACTTTATGGGTCCTGGAAGTTTCATTTCATAGAATTTCATGCCATGCAACTTTCTTCTTTTGATTTTATTCAACTAGTTAAAAATGTAAAAACTATTTTTAGCTCGTGGGCTGGACAAAAAAAAGGTGGTCGGCAGGATTTGGCCTGGCAGGTGTGGCTTTCCAAGCCCAGGTCTGGACACCACTTGTGTACATTCTCTGCTGTAGAAATATATCAGCACGGATGGACCTGCTCGGACACACGACGGTCACCCGGAGCCCATGGCGCACATCACGGCTCGCCCTCCTCCTGTGCACTCTATGGGTTTGCACACATGTATGACCACGTGCGTCCACCCTCTTGGGCTGGATAGTTTCCCTGTCCTAAAACTCCTCACTGCCCTGTGTACCGCCCCCTCCCCAGCTCCATCCCTGATTGTCTCACTGTCTCACGTCTGCCTCCCGCCCCCCGAATGTCACGGAGCTGGAATTGTACACTCTGTAGCCTTTTCCAGATCGGCCTCTTGCTCTTGGTAACATGCAGCTGCATTTCCTCCACGGCCTCCCATGGTTTGCAGGCTCTCTTCTTATTGCTGGATGGTGTTGCGTTCAGTGACTGTACCGGTTTGTTAATCTCAAGAATCGCTGTTGCAGGCGATCAGGAGCATAGTTGGCTTTTACCAAGTTTTCTTTTCTTTCTTTCTTTCTTTTTTTTTTTTTTAAGATTTTATTTATTTATTTATGATAGAGAGAGAGAGGCAGAGACACAGGCAGAGGGAGAAGCAGGCTCCATGCCGGGAGCCCGACGCGGGACTCGATCCCAG
This sequence comes from Vulpes vulpes, assembly GCF_048418805.1. Lineage (NCBI taxonomy): Eukaryota > Metazoa > Chordata > Mammalia > Carnivora > Canidae > Vulpes > Vulpes vulpes. The sequence goes on from NC_132781.1 coordinate 817,534, forward strand.
GACTCCAGGATCACTCCCTGGGCCAAAGGCAGGCGCTAAACCGCTGAGCCACCCAGGGATCCCCTTACCGAGTTTTCTACGTAGCAACTCCGCAGAACTGATTGGTGCTAATGCGTGTGGCAGCGGTTTTCCTGTGTTCTCTGGGCTGACGGAGCGCGTCTGAGGCGAGGGCCAGGCTCCCCCTGCACAGTCCTGTCTGGCACTGCTCTCCTGGCCAGGACTCCCATGCAGCGCGGAGAGCAGGGTCACTGGCTCCCATGCCTTCGTCCTGATTTATAGAATGCTTTATTGAAATTTTTTTTTTTTTGGTAAAGATTTTATTTTTTTAAGCAATGTCTACACCCAATGTGGGGCTCAAGCTCACAGCCCCGAGATCAAGAGTCACACGCTCCACTGACTGAGCCAGCCGGGTGCCCCAGATGCGTTATGCATTTTATGTCCAGGTAGATGGTTTGCTGTAAGGCAGACGTGGTTGAATATCAGCAGTTCCATGTGGTTCGGCCTCAAGCAGACGGTGCCTCAGTTTAAAGTTTTCTTTAAAACTCTGCTGAGTTTTTACCCAGAACACGTGCTGAATTCTGTCTGCTGGAGCTCAGGCCCGCGGGTGTGCCAGCTGCAGGCGTGTGGGGCCTGGCGCCTGAGCCCCGCGCGGGCTGCGTGTGGCTGCCCAGAGTCCCGTTCTTCCCAAGCCTTTCCCCACGACTAGACGCTTGGCCTGTACCGAGCTGGTGCGAGGGAGCAGGCGCGTGTCGGCGCTGCGTCTGTGCACCTGTGTCTAGGGTTTCACTCCGTGACATTCCGTTTCCTAGAAGGATACGGGGGCTTAAAAAGGCTTACGGCTAATCTTTATCCGCCCATGTTCTGCAGATCATCTCCCATGTGGGGGTTGCCTTTTCGATTTATTTAAAACAAAGAGAAAGCCAGCTGGGAGGTGGACGCCTGCGCCGCCCGGGGTGACGTGAGCCCCTAGAGTGGCGGCCGGGCCGAGGCTCCTGGCCGACCCGGGGCCTGGGTCCAGAGGGGCAGGCGGCCTTTGAGGAGAGGCACCTGATCGGAGGCCGCTGAAGCCGGGACTCGCTGTGGGATGGATTTGGGATGTGAGAGGGAAGGAATCCCGGTTCGGGGCCTGGCTACTGACTGGGAGGAGGTGAGCGGTGGCCAGGGCCTGGCAATGCCTGAGCTCTCCTGCCACGCACGACCCGGTGGGAGGGCGGCTGTGCTCGGGCTCCACAAGCCCTCCGCGAGGCCAGGGGCTGAGTCACGGGACAGCGCCACGGCCCCCACAATGGTCTGCCCGACGCGGGGGGGGGGGGGGGGGGGGGTGGACACCAGCCTGAGGCACTGGGCAGGGCCAGCCGCAGGGAGGGGTGGAGACCCGGGTGTTCTCCGGCAGAGGACCCCTGCCCCGGGGCCCCCTCCCCTGCATGATGCTGTCCCCTGCGACAGCCCCGCTCACCTGCACCCCCACCTCTGGAGGACCCCTTCACCCCTGGTGGGAGATGCACTGACACGCCAGCTCTTGGTAACCGTGAAACCGCCTGCGTTGATCAAACTTTTAAACGTGTTATTAGAAGGAAATCTCCCAAATCACCCATAAACCTGCGCGCTATCAGTTACCCGCCTGGCTCGGCTCCTTCCCTTCCCTGTGCCCCCCGTCCTGCAGGTGCCCCCACAGGCGGGCGCGGGGGCTTCAGGCCGCCGGCAAGCTGCCGGGCCCGGTTCAGGCCCGGGGCCTCCTCCCCTGACGCTGACGAGGGGTCCGTGACGCTGGGGTGCTTGGTCTCCTGAAGGCCGGGCGCTCAGGTGGACGCGGCCACACCCCTCCCTCTGGCTTGTCACCGACGCGCAGGAGTCCCGGATCCCAGAAACAGCGTTTCCCCGATGTTGAGGGAGACCTCGGCAACACGCCCCAGCAGCGACCCCGACGCTGAAATCCTCTTGCTCGCATTCCCACGCAGGACTCGGAGCACCGCAGGGAAGAACGTGTCCCTGCCCGCCCTGGAGACGTCCAGCCCGGCGCGGCCCAGACCGTCGGCAGCAGCCATCCTCCGCCAGGCTGCGCAGCGGGGGCGGCGGGGCCCGGGCAGGTACGGCAGGCGGGTCTCGGCGCAGGCACCCACCCCGGGGAGTGGCGCGCCCAGTGTCCTGGCAGGTGGCCATCACCGTGAGTGACGGACCAGAGGCCGCTCGGGGTGGCAGGACCTGCTGGTCCCTTTGGCGAGTGGGTCCCCTGGGATGCTGGGCACAGGGCCGGCTCCTGACCACAGAGGTGCACCCACAGAGGGCTCGGCGGGGCCTTGGCTCAGCCGGACAGGCGTCGGTCCTTCCAGGTCCCACCTCCCATGGAGACCACGCTGCCCTTGCCTGACAAGGCAGCTCTGTCCGTCCAGCGTCCGTAGGAGCGCCGGCTGGCGGTGCGCTGGCCAGCCTGTCCCCAGAGCCCCACCCCACAGCCTGCCTTTGGCCAGGCCCACCCTCTGGTCGCCTACTGGGGGCTAGGAGAGCGCGGCTCTCAGGGCTGACTGTGTCCTTTATTTACATTCGTAGCGACAACACAGGTCAACTCGACAGAAAGAAAACCGGTCCCCAAGGCCACGCCCGGCTCCCGGACCCCACAAGGAGAGTGGCCACCACACCCGAAGCTCCTCATCACCAGCTAGCAGTCCCCTCCAGGACACGTGGAAGCTGCTGGACCTGGGGTCCAGCCCCTCCGGCCTCACCTCCCAGGACGACTCTGTGCCAGGTAGGCCGAGGCCCGGGCTCCCGGGTTCCCGGGCCCCAACAGGGCAGAGACGGTGCTGGCGACTGCCTTACTTCAGGGAGGCCCGGCCCCGGCAGGACCCCGACATGCGTCCGGAAGATTGTCTCCAAAGTGCAGAAAGCACTTCCGGGTTTATGGGACGACCGTGTGGGACAAAGGTCATTGGGTGCATGCGGGTGGGCACTGAAGGTCAGGTCGGGGGTCCTGCTGGCTCAGGGCAGTCCTTCGAGCTGGAGGGGAGTTTGGGTTCCCGTCAGCGACCCTGCTCTGCCAGAGGCAACAGGGAAGCCGGCAGGAAGAACTTAGTGACAAACTAGAGCCAGGGGTTCAGAATGGAGGGGAGACACTGTGTCTCTGGCCTCTGCTGGCAGGGCTGGGGGACGGCGAGGTGGCCACGGTGGCCACGGCCAGGCTGACGCGCAGGCGCACATGCTGCGCCCTTCCCGCCTGGGTGGGCTCCCGCGCTGAGGCCCGGTGCCGTGCGCATCCCCACCCGCGGCGCGGTGCAGGCCACCCACCGGGGGCCCCTCCGCAGGGAGCCAGGAGACGCAGGCGTCCTCTGTTCCGCTCGGCCTCCCGAGCACGACCCCGTCCTGGTCCGGGTCCCGCCTGGTCGTCCTGGGCGCCCAGCAGCATCCATCCGGAGGGCCCACCTCTGGGGAGCCGCATGACCCCACGTGGCACAAAGGCCGAGGCCGAGCCAGGGCAGCCACACGCGCCCCTTGGGGGATCCGAGCGCAGGGAGAGCCCTTGCCCCAGCTCTCTGCCCGCGCAGTCGCGCTCCGTCATGCGCACGTGAACCGACGTGACCGTGTCCTGTGGCGGATATTATAGGTTATTTCAAACCTTTGTCCCACACGTCACGTTACAGTGAACGGCCTTGTACGCACTCTCTCCAGGGTGTGTGTAAATTCGAGGGGCGGAGCGTTGCTTTGTCAGAAAGCAGATGCATTTCTCATTGGGGAGACGTCCAGCTGCTCTGTGTGGACACCAGCAGTTCCTGGGCACACGGGGGTGCAGGGGTGCAGGGTGCATGGGGGGGAATGTGGGGGGGTGCACAGGAGGGGGGTGGGGGGTGCACAGGGGAGGTGGGGGTGTGGGGTGGTACGCAGTGGGGAGCGCAGGGGTGTGCATGGGGGGAGTGGGGGGGTGTGTGCAGGGGTGTCGGAGTGTGGGGTGTGCAGGGATGTGGGCGAGTGGGGGTGCGTGCGGGGGTATGTGCAGGAGGGGGGTGGGGGTGTGCACAGTGGTGCGCACAGGGGAGGTGGGGGGGTTGGAGAGGTGCGTGGGTTGGAGGTGCGGGTGCGCAGGACCCGTCGCACTGGCGGTGGCGGCCTCGGTCTTCTTGTCTCCAGTTCTCACCCCTTTGCACGCGGGGTTTGCTCCCTTTGTCTCACTGATCTGTGGGAGCTCATCTTTATGGTGGAAATCTGGCTTTTTCTGAGACAGAATTACAGATCTCAGCCCCCCTCAGTGTCTCATCTGGTTTTGACTTTGCTTACACTGGTCTTTGTCACACACGTATTTTTCATCTTTATGCTCCTGAGTCACTCTGTGTGTTGTTAATCCTCCCTGGATTTTGTGCCATATTTAGGCCTGTTCCACCCCAAGGTGAGACAGGTTTCTTTCACGGTTTCTTCAAACGTCATGGCTTCATGTTTTTGTGTTTAAAGCAACGATCACTGGGAGTTTATCACACGGTATATGTTATAAAATAGGGGCCAAACCTTTTTTTTCCAGTGGCCCGGGTGGCCACACAGCCGTCCCAGCCGCCGCGACTGAGTGACCGCGGGCCCGCTTTGCCCACAGAGCTGATCCCCGGCTCTCCGGGGGCGGCGCCTGGGGCAGAGGGCCTGGCGCCACCCGGTTGTCCCCGGCTTCCCGGCCCGCAGCCCTCCCCCCGCGGCACCTCTGCTTTCCCCGGCCTCAGCCGTTTCCCGCCTTCCCGCGCTCCTGTTGGGGGGCGGCCTCCGTGGGAAGGCCGGCGCCGTCCCCTGCGCCCCACTCGCGCCTCCGCGTGCTCGGAACAGCTTTCCTTTCCCCCTGCCCTTCGCTGGGAAGGTCGCATTTGCCATCTCCTGCCGCTTCCTCGGCTGCCCTTCTTCCGCTTCTCGTGGTTAGTCCCAACCTTGTAACGGAGTCTTCAAGTGTGAGGCCGGCGGGGTTGGACCCGACGGCCAGGAAAGAATTCTCGAGACGTCTTCGGGGCAAAATGGTGGGTTTATTAAAGCAGGACGACAGGTGAGCTGTGGCCTTGGAGTGTGAGGAGCAACTGATTACACACGTAGGGGTCGGGGAGACTGGCCATACGGGACGTTCCAAAGGGACCTTCGTGCTCTGAAGACTCGTGGGACCCTGGAGGCCTGGCTGCGGCCGAACCAAGGCTGTGCGTCCCTCCAGCGAGGCGGTGACGGGAGGACAGTCAGAGGCTCCTGGAGGAACGTTCCATTCTGCCTCCTCCACTGTTTCTCAATAGGCTGCAGGCTATACGGACATTTAATTTTTTTTTAAGATTTTATTTATTCATTCATGAGAAACACACACAGAGAGAGGCAGAGACACAGGCAGAGGGAGAAGCAGGCTCCACGCAGGGAGCCTGATGTGGGACTCGATCCCGGGTCTTCAGGATCAGGCTCTGGGCTGAAGGTGGTGCTAAACCACTGAGCCACCCGGGCTGCCCACGGACATTTAATTTTACCTACATCTCCCTCTGCCTTTGTTTCCCGCGTCAGTCCCTCCCTGAACGATTTGGACCCCTCGATCTCTAAGGTTGCTGAGGGTGGAAGGCCTTGAGGTCTGTAACCTCCTCCTGCGGAGTAGGGGCCTGGAGGTGTCCCTGCCCGCGGGTTGGCACCCGTCGGTCGGGGAATTTGTGTATCGAGTCACTGAAGGCAGAGGCAGCTACCCCAAGGTAGGCGACGTGTGGAGCCTCCCTGAGTAGGAAGGGTCGTCTCTCAACTGGAGGTGCGGAAGCATCTGAAGGAGTCTGGGCACCAGGCAGGGAGACACCGTAAAGACGAACAAAATGAGGTTGATACTATGATGAGCAAGAGAAGCCTGAATAAAAAGACCCTTGCTAGTTAACCAAACTCGCCCTCCAGCTCTTTACTGTTGTTTGAAGAGAAGTTTGAGGTCTTCCACTGGTTCACGGATAAGAGGCACGTGAGTTTGCTCGTTGGTTTCCCCTGACGGAGGTACAGGTTTCCTTGTAGGCCGATGAGCCCCCGAGGCGTGGGGCCACATGACATGACCCCGAAGAGGCCCTTCCATTTTGGAGTTAAACCCCCTGCTATAGGAGACCCCCTTCCTTTATGTTTTTTTAAAGATTTTATTTATTTGAGAAAGAGAGTGATGAGAAAGAGAGCATGAGCCGGGGTGGGGGGGTGGGGTGCAGGGGGCAGAGGGAGAAGCAGGCTCCCCCCTGAGCAAGGAGCCCGATGTGGGACTCGGTCCCAGGACAACCCCGGGATCATGACCTGAGCCGAAGGCAGACACTTCACCCACAGAACCACCAGGCACCCAACTCCCAATCCTTTAAATCATGTCTGCGGGGTTTATATGGGGTGGGTTGCTAGTGTCTGTCAAATCAGGTTTCGGGAGGATATGGTTTGCATATTCATTTAGAGATTTATGAATTAACCTGGCCTCGAGTAAATAATTTAATAGAGCATTATAGTCTCCGTCGATTGATAGGTCTACAGGAGAAAAGGTTTGCCACATAGTAACTCCAAAGGGACAATAACCAATAACTCTGTTGAATGCGTTGGGGCAACTCTCACCCAAAGAACCCCTTATCGGTAAAAGAATAATCCAGTTTTCTTGAGTCTCAACGCTTAGAATCTAGTATCTACAAAGACGTGTTACTGAAATGTTTTCTCTCTACTGTAGCCCTCACCTGTATACAGAGGTAGCCAAATCGGGACCTGGTCATTTGTAAAACGAGTCCAGGTTTAACAAAACGTGGCCTAATGACTTATATAAGCTCAGGAGGAACAGAGATTGATCATTTAGATCTTTCAGAATCCACTTTGCTGGAAATTTTTATAAGGAATCTCTAGGTTGAACTTCTGGTAGCCTCTCCAGGCCAGAAGCCAAGTCGAGTACTTGCCAGACATGCCTGTAATGCCTGTAGATTTGGGCGTATTCCTCTTCTCAAGGTCCCCAGGGTATCCTGAGGCTCCTGCACCTGCCAGGAACTGACATTCTTTACTCCCTGGTGAGGCCGTTGGGAGCTCCGGCCCAGGTATCCGGCCACCATCTCCAAGGGGCTTTACGGCTCCAGGTTTCAGAAAATCAGCCTTCGTTCCTTCAAGCTGCTTAGTCATATCTGAGTCTACGCCTGTCTCTCAAAGATGACGCTCCGCCAAAGCCTTGGTGAAATAACCGATGTTTCCAGTGGTGTCCTGTTACAAGAACAGGTTCTTATTGAACGTATGCAAATGACCATGGTCGCCACGGAAGAAAGGACACTGAACAGGACCTTTTGGATCTCAGAGGGTTCAGGTAGAAAAGTTAGCTGGCAGTTTGCTGGCAGAGGAATACTTTATCATTCCCATATGTCGCTGATGTCCTAAGACAAAGTTTCCTCAGGCTGGAAGAGCAAAGAGCAAATATTAGAGAACTGGCAATGTTTCAAACAAGACACATAAACTGTGATCATTCTCAGTTTAGTTAGTTCTGGAAATTCTTACTAATTTCAGTTTTACGATCCTAAAGATACTGAATACCTGTATTTGTCCTAACAGTCCTTTGTATGAATCCTCTCGAAGATCAAACCCATTTTTCAAGAGAGTAAGAACAGTAACTATAAATGAAAAACTCAAAAATGGCCGTGGCTAAAGATCTGTTGAGAGGTCACGACGTAGCTGGCAGGGAAGTCTGGTTATTTCTGCCACACAGCACTTCAGTAATCAGAAGGTCCAGTGATGGCCCTATACCGAGTGATGGCCGAAGACTTTAGGAATCGCATATCCTCTCTGCAGTATTACAGCATTTACCCAAGCAGTATAACCTGAGGCTTATTATTAACAGTTCTTCCAGAGGAACTTAACATGCCAAATAAAAAGACTTAATGAGTCAAAAGAGTCCTGGAAAATTTGTTAAAACCTTAGGAAGTTTTAAACAGCAAGAGAGGGATCCCTGGGTGGCGCAGCGGTTTGGCGCCTGCCTTTGGCCCAGGGCGCGATCCTGGAGACCCGGGATCGAATCCCACATCAGGCTCCCGGTGCATGGAGCCTGCTTCTCCCTCTGCCTGTGTCTCTGCCTCTCTCTCTCTCTCTCTCTCTCTGTGACTATCATAAATAAATAAAAATTAATTTAAAAAAAAAATAAAAAAAAATAAACAGCAAGAGAAAGAGAAAACACGCAGAGGCAGAGGGAGAAGCAGACGCCCGCTGAGCAGGGAGCCCGACGCGGTGCGGAGTCCCGGGACCTGGAGCAGGACCTGAGCTCGAGGCAGACGCCCAATCACTGAGGCCCCTAGGCGCCTCTGGATCTGTTTAAAAGTCAGTTTGTTCCCCATTGTCAGCTTTTACCTGGGGCACTGGTGGAGAAACCTGGAGCGGAGGTGTTAAGTCCAGGATGTGCTCTTGGCTCCTCGAGAGGAGGGTGGAGGAGAACCGAGGGTGGTCTAGAAGCCAGTGTGCAGGCCGCACCCGGGATGGCGCAGCGCAGAGCAGCAGGAGGGGGCGGGAGGGCAGGAGAGAGGGCCCCGGTTCTAGAGCTCAGCAGACCCGACAGAGGAGCACACACCATGTTTTCCCGCCAACAAGGGGGAGTACACAGTCCGTGGCCAGAGAAGAGAAGAATTTACCCCAAAGGGACTTTCGGCAGCTGCTTGGGAAGATTAGTTAACGTCCCTGCCCTGAGGTAGCCTCACCCAAGGCCATGGTTCCAGTTCCAGCCGTTAACCTGGGACGGGAGTGAGGGAGCTGCCCCCGGCACAGCCGGAGGGACCCTGTGGAGCCCCCTTGGGTAGGGAGGCCTGCGTTCCGATCCCGTAACCTGGGTTTTCGGAGGAGGCCTCTTTAGATAATCATCAGCACAAGGGAGTTTACTGGTCTAGTTACGACCAAACGTGTTCTACTAGAGGCCCTTAGGTCCAGGTCCCAGTTCAGAGCCCTGAAGGCCTGGGATGGACCTCGGTAGGGCCGTCTGTTTGCCCTGTTCCCTGCAGGAGAGATCTAGCCGATAGATCCTACTGAGCCCGCGCAGGACCTTCCTTACGCTCTGTAATCTGAATGGTTTCCCTTGGTTACAGGAGCACCGCAAGGGAGTCTTTGGGGACTGAAGAGACAAGGGCCATTACCAAAAAAATCTCCCCAACTCCCGGTGGCGTCCCTCGGATGCAACCGCCACGATCACGGCCCGTAACGGCCCCTGTAGGAGGGCGCCTGCCCGCCCCGCGCTGCCCACCACATTCTAGGTGACGCTGCGGCGTATGGACCCGAGTGTGCCTGCCTTCAGGGCCCCTTGGGACCCTCCATTTCTAACCCCTGGAGAACACCAGACAAGTCTTACAGCAAAGTGCCCAACTTTGTACCGTAGCAGCAGAGGACATTGACAGAAGCCAGTGAAGACAAATCCGCCGTGGTGTGAGCGACAGCCCAACACGTGCGTCCTTACCGCCAGCTTCCCTCGGACACGGTCCCCACTTGGATCTGATTCCATCGGGTACTGGTTTCGGCCGGCTCCCAGTGGAGGTCCCTCGGCCGGACCAGCGTGGGGGGTCACGGTGGACCAATGAGGAGGGAACCTCACGCAGAAGCCTGAGATCGGCAGCCGTCCTGGTGACTCGGGTGGCTGTCCCGTGCCCAAGACAGACAACCTCGAGGGAGGACAGGATACAGAGAGCACCGGGTTCCTGGGTCTTACTGCCATCCCGCCCAGGGGACTGCGTAGCCACGGGCAGAGGATCGCGGCCTGAGCTGTCGGCAGGGACGTGTCCCAGGAAGACTGCGCCCCTTGAAGGGCCCCGGGAGGGAGCGTGAAGGAGGAGGAAGTCCTCACCCAGTGTGCACCGCGGCCCACAGTCCAGCCGAGGAGCCTCGGGGCCCCGCACTGAGAAGAGCCTGCCGGCCCCTCGGCCTGTGTCTCTGTCTCTCTCTGTGTCTCTCATGAATAAACGAACAAAATCTTTGAAAAGAAAAAAAAAAACAAACGCCTCCGTCATGCTTGAAGGCACATCCTTGAAGCACATGTCAAGAAGGTAAAGAATTCCTTTTTTAAAAAATTGTATTTATCTATTCCTGAGAGACACAGAGAGAGGCAGAGACACAGGCAGAGGGAGAAGCAGGTTCCCTGTGGGGAGCCCCATGCGGTCCCGGGACCCCGGGGTCATGCCCTGAGCCGGAGGCAGACGCTCCACCACTGAGCCACTCCGGCGCCCTACAAAAATCCTACAAAGGAAGAGCCCTGGCTGCTGACTGATCACCACCGTCAGCTCTGGCCCCAAGGCCTCTGTCAAACTGCGTGAACTTGACACTGGGTGTCACAGCCTCACGGTGTTTAGAAAGCAAGTGACAAAAGTCAGGACCCACCCAGGGTGGGGATGTGACAGGTGATGCTGCCCAGACAGCAGGGACGGGGAGGGGCCCCACCCTCCGTCCATCGGTGGGAAGGTGAGCCGAAGTGGCCCCGGGCTCCGCCTGCCTCTGCCCCCGAGGACAGGGCCCTCGCCCTCACGCAGCCCGCAGGACCTTTAGCGCCAGGAGCGAGGTCTGTGTGGTCTGAGGACCTTAGTTCTCCACACTCTGACCTGCTCGGGCCCCGAGGACAGGCGGTGGCCAAGACGGGCCATAAAGATGCCCAGAAACCCGATTCCCGCTGAGCGTGGCGTCCTGCACAGCGGGCGCGGGGCGCCGGGCGGAGGACGCAGGAGAGCGGGACGGGGTAGCTGAGCTCCCTGGGTTCGGGGAAACGAGAGAGGACGTTCGGGACGCCAAGAGCCACGAGGAAAGACCAGACAGACTTAAGAGCAAACGAGTCTACGGAAGGAAAGATGTAATCAGTCAAAGCCAAAGCTTGGGCTTGACAGTGATTCTGTGCTGCCTCAGCGACGCGGCCCTGACAGGAGGGTCCCAGAGGCAGAGACGTGGCCGGGGACACAGGAAGCAGGGGGGCAGGGGCCGTGGAGGGCGGGGGCAGGGCCAGAGCCGCGGCAGGACAGGGTCCCGCAAAGGCGCCCCTCGGCCCGGGAAGCCACGCGCACCCCCGTGTGCAGACGTCGGCGACGCGCTGGCGTGTGTACAGCACTCAGGTCGCCCTTGGCCGGACGTTGCCACCTGCCGAGAGCTGAGGCCCCGCCCGACGGCGGCCTCCTGTCAGCCACAGCAGGGGCGGAGGCCCAGGGCCCCACAGAGGATCTGCGGGCACCGAGAACTGAGCAACTTTGCCACCGCCTGTCCCTCCTTTTAAGACGTAAATCCAGAGTCAGAGTTGGCCCACGTTTCTGTAAAGGGCCAAGCAGTGAGTGTCCTCGGCCTTGCGGCCCCACGGCGTCTCTCGCCACTGCGCAGTTCTCGGCCTGAAACAGCCGCAGACCAGCGGTTCACGAGGGGCAGGGCCGCCTGCCAATAAAACTTTATTTAGAAAAACAGGTGATAGCAATGCTGTTTCTTTCTTTTTTTTTTCTTAAGATTTCATTTATTTATTCATGAGAGACACAGAGAGGCAGAGACACGGGCAGAGGGAGAAGCAGGCTCCCTGCAGGGAGCCCGATGCGGGACTCGATCCCGGGACCCCGGGGTCACGCCCTGAGCCGGAGGCAGTCGCTCAGCCCCTGAGCCACCCAGGTGTGCCAGCAACGTTGCTGCTTAAGCTGAATGCACAGGTGTTTGTTTTATTCTTATTTATTTATTTTTTCAAGTAACCCACACAAGCCCCAGATGAAGCGTCGCGCGCTCCAGCAGTGGGCCAGCCAGGTGCCCCCGTGTCTATTCTGTAAGTCACCTTACTTCTGTCCTTTAAACTGTGCGTGTAGGTGTGTCGGTGAAGCCTGGGAATCCCCTGTGATGAACGTCCTAGCAAAGAGTGGTCCCAGGGCATGTGGCAGGGAGGGCGGGACGGTGCCCGTGGCGTGCGCGGTGGTCTCAGTGCGCAGGTGGCCCGTGGCCACGGGAGCAGCAGGAGGGCGGAAGGGGCGGACAGCCGCAGGTGCCGTGCTGGGGTGGGGGGTGCTCCAGGGGCCACGGGAGGGGGGCACCTGTGTGGGAGGAGGGGGGGTGAGGCAACCTGCTCCTGTGTCCCCAGCCCCCGGGCCGGCCCTTGGCGAGGTGCGAGGCCGGGCACGGACGGGCGAGTGCAGGCGGGCAGTGGGCTGCGATGGCAGGGGTGCGGGTGACCGCCGCCAGGTGTCCGGGGGACGGCCGGGGCAGCGGGCTGCCATCAGTCTCCGTTGCTACCCGCTCCCCCGTGCGACCTGGGCCTCGGCAGCGCGGAGGAGGCCGGGGAGGCCCACAGCAGCCAGTTGGGAAACAGTCGTCAGACGGGTCGGGAAGCCCGTGGGAGGGGATGGTCATGCCGCGCCAGGCCCGCAGCGAGTGGGTGGCCAGCTGCCTACCGTGGGCGTGGCCGAGCCCGCCCTGCGTGGGGGGCCATCGCGGCGGGCCCCACGCAGCACAGGTCACGGGCCAGCCCGGGAAAGTGACCGAGCGCACCTGACCCCCTCCCTGCGCCGGGGGCCTTCGGTGACCGTCCTGCCACCCGGTGTGCCCGGCACGGCTGCGGGGAGACACGCTGACCCGACGTCGGCGTCCTTGAGCTCGCTGTCAGGGCCCGGGCATCGCACCCGGGAAGGGCGCGCGTGTCCGGGTTCTGCCAGCGGAGGGCAGGGCGTCACCGGTGCGCTCAGGCGCCGCGCGGGGAGGCCGGGAGGTAGGGGGGGACGGCGCCCTGTGGTGACGCAGCAGGACGGAACATCCCGTGTGGCTTTTGGTTCACCCTGTGATTCATGGGGGCGAGAGGAGGAGGTGGACGCGCACGCGGCTCAGGCGTTCTCGTGTCCACACACCTCTGCCCCCCTCGTAGCCGGGCGCTCAGGACTGAACTACCTGTATGATACTTTGTGTAAGAATATTTTTTAGTTCAAGATTTTCTTTATTCCTGAGAGACACACAGGCAGAGACACGGGCAGAGGGAGGAGCAGGCTCCTGCAGGAGCCCCAGCGGGACTCGATCCCGGGACCCGGGGTCACGCCCTGGGCCCAAGGCACACGCCCCGCCGCTGAGCCCGGCGACCCTGCGGAAGGAACCTTTCTAAGCCTCACTAGTATCTTCAAAGCTACTGTCAGGAAGGCAGGAGCTCGAGACGTGAGTGTGGGATCCCAAGCACTTACGGCAAAGCACAGTGTGGGGCGTCGGTCCCCAGACAAGCAGTCTGGAAGCTCCCTCCTAGAAACTGGGATGAAGGGTCTCCTGCGTTTGCCCGTCTTCGGTGCGTTGTCCGTAGGGATCGTGGACGCTCAGAAATGGTAAGGAAATCGTTGAACGGTGTGGACGTCTGTGATCAAACACGGAGAGGCACTTTTCTTAGACGGTGTTTCTCGTGGCACGCGGTGCTCGTGCTCCCTGGTTTCGAGGTGGGACCGGAGCCGCCTCATCCTGCCCCCAGCAGGCCCGGCCGCACCCCCACCCCCGGGCCTGCTCCGCTGCCGGGTGACCCGGTGCACACGGGGCCTTAGGGTCCCAGTGGCCCCTGCTCCATCCTGAGGCCTTGGGCCCCTCCACTCCCAGCTGCCTTCTGTCCAGGCCTGTCCCCTGACCCCAGCCCTCTGTCCCCTCTCCCCCGCAGTGCCCCGGGGCTGTGACCTGCTGCTCCCCAGCCCCCTGCAGCCTGCCCCTGCAGACACCTCCGCCCCACCTCCTTTCCCAGCACCTGCCTCCACCTCAGGCCCCTTCCTTCCCCGCTAAGCTCTCGCCATTCTGGGGGCTGGGGTGGGGCACCGTCCTTGACCCTGCCCCGCCCCTGGTCAGCACACGCAGGTATACAATAGGTGCTCAATCTCATTGAGCCGGGAGATACTGGAAGAATGGAGCCAGGGAGGCCCTGAGTCTGCAGCTGCAGGGGGGGTGGTATCGAGATTCCTGGGAGGAGGTGGGACTGGAGGGCACTGCCGGGGAGGTGCTGAGGAAGGAGTCTGCCGGGAGGAGGCAGGAGGCCTCTCAAGCTGTTGCCCCGCGTGGGCCGTGGGGACATGGGCAGTTTCCTGGACGCTACGTGAGGGGGTTTCGGGGCTCGAGCAGCAGGCCTGCGGAGAGGTGGTTCATGGCGAGACCCGACCCTCAGAGGGGTGCGGGGCGTCGCGGGTGGGGGCGAGTGGGGGCGGCACGGACCCCCCAGTGGGGGCAGCTGCCCGCTGAGGTGCCCCCAGGCAGTCACATGGCTTAAAATCCAACCTAAAAATACACAGAATCAGAACTGAGGAATCACACACGAGAAGGGCAACCTGGGATGTGATTTTAAAAATCACAACTATAGGGGATCCCTGGGGGCCTCAGTGGTTGAGCACCTGCCTTCAGGTCAGGGTGTGACCCCGGGGTCCTGGGATCGAGTCCCGCATCGGGCTCCCGGCATGGAGCCTGCTTCTCCCTCTGCCTGCGTCTCTGCCTCTCTCTGTGTCTCTCAGGAATAAATAAATATAAATTTTTAAAAAGTCACAACTATCTACAATGATTCTTTTTTAACTACAACATTAATCCAATTGGAAGGATTTTCTCAGGATGAAACACGAATAAGTCACCAGGTTGGCGGGGACACGCGCTCAGCCAGGGCAGCACCCGAAGATCACAGCGTCGGCCCCTCCGGCAAGCAGCAGCTTCCCCGGGAAGCTGGACCCAGCAGGCGAGGCCGGGGCGCCGGCGCTTCTGGGAGTGCAGTTTGCCGGGGTGACCGGGCAGGGCCGGTTAGAGCCGTCGGCCCCCCAGGGGTCCCCGCACGCGCGCTCGGGGTGCGGGATGCCCGCTGGGGCTAAGGGGGCGCAGACCTCGGCGACCTGTGCCCCGCACCACGAATGGTGCCCAGGGTTTTGGTGAAAAGTCAGTCCACTCCTCCCGCCCCCTGCCGTCCCCACCCCCCGCCCCGCCTCCGTCCCCCAGGCCACCACCCCCTGTCCCTGCTCCTCTTCCACGTGCCCTGCGCTCTGTGGCCATAGAGGCGAATACGTAGGGTGTGCATCACGCCAGTAGGCAGCTTGGTTTTTCATTCCCACCTGGGCCTCCCGCTCGGTACCCCCGGGAGGTCAGTGATCCGACTCATGACGATGTTCTTTACCTGAAACACTTCGTGTTCATTGATGTTTAAATGGCCTGTGGTCTTAGCTCCCAGACTGTGCTGCAGCGAGCCATCCCGTGTTCATGCAGGGCTGTGGGAGTCTGTTGTCAGAATAATCCAGAAGTGAAATCGCTGGGTCAAAGGTATGAGTGGTTTGACTTCTGCACGGTGTTTCCAAATCGCCCTGGAGAAGTTGGCCCAACTTGTGCTCGTGGCTGCGGGCTGTGACAGTGTCTTTCCTAACTCCCATACTGGTACTGGTGGAGTTTTTTTCCTTAAGATTTCATTTATTTGAGAGAGAATCTCAAGCAGACTCTGAGCAGAAAGCCCCACGTGGGGCTTGATCCCATGAGCCTGAGCCGAAACGAAGAGTCGGCCGCCTGACTGACGGTGCCACCCAGGTGCCCCCAGTACTGGTGGATTGTTATCAAGCGTTTTCCTTTATGCCAATCTTGATAGACGAAAAATATATTTCATGATTGGTTTTAATTTGCAGTTTCTAAACTCCAAGTGAGGCTGGCCACCTTCCGTGTGCTCTGATCGTCGTCAGGCCTCACAGCCTGTGTAGGGGCGACTAGGAAAGCTCGCGGAGTAAGGACGTGCACGTCGTGATTTGCAGGAGTCAGAACACAGCGGGGCTGGGGGGCTGTGCCCCTGGGGCGGGGAGCTGCCGTGAGCGCTGCCGCCTGTGCCCTGCCGTCACTGCTGTACCCCGAGAGCACTAACCCATCTGCACAGCTACTGGAGTCCCATTTTCGAGTAAGGAAACTGAGGCTGGGGGGCACGGAGTGCCCGCCTGAGGTCCCAGGTCCCAGCCCTCCGTGTACCACAGGGTTCCAGAGGGGGCGTCCTGACCCCCACGGGGCGCACAGTCAGCGGGAGCCACGACTGTCCTGGAGCTCACACAGACATTGGCTGGGAGCTCCCGGCGCGTGGAACCGTGGGGTCACGCTCCTCTGGAACAGGAGGTCAGTCTGTCCCGGAGACCTCGCCCACCCGAGGCCCATCCTGTTGTGAGTGGTGGCGGCGGCTCAGGGGCATCCCGGGTGCTCCCCTGGCAGAGACCCTCACCCTCCCTGCCCTGGTGCCCCCAAGGGGAGCCCTCAGGGGATCAAAATGATGAGGGACAGAGGGGTGATGGCAACTTTTAAAGGGTACGGTGTGGGTGTTAATTTTTTTTCTTTAAATTTTTGGGGTTTTTTGAAAATTACATTACATTACATTGAATTCAATGTTCTTGAAATTAAACATTTTTCTCTTTAAAAAGGGTTGCATAAAATGTTGAGAAAAGGGTACACACAATGCTATTAACTGGCTACTAACCCAAAATTAGTTTTAAATCCCGTGTAGTCAGAATATTTCCATACAGACCTCTCTACAGAGCTGACACCTAAATCAGATAACCACGTTGCCAGGCTTTTCTTATCCAACGATCCAGATAAAAACAAAACCAGCCGCCTCTTGCTCACAGCCCAAATGCTTGTGGAGCCCCCACCAGCGCCACAGAGGCCTGGCGTGCGCCCGCCACAGCGGGTCCCTTTCTCGGCAGTTCCCAGAGCCGGGAGGTCGGGGCTCTGCGTTCCCCTGGAGAGACGCGGGCCCAGAGCGCTCCCATGAGGTCTCACAGCTCCCAGCCAGTGGAGCAGGACCCGAGTCCAAGCAGACCCTGAGCTCACTGGCTGAGGTCAGCCCCAGACGCCAGTGCCCCTGGGCACCAGGCAGCAGGTGGCTGGGTGAAGGCGCGCAGGGGCTGTGCTAACTGCCAGGCGGCACTGCGCGTGGGGGTGGTGACGCCTGGCAGGCTGGCTCCGTCTAGCGGATGACGCCATCCTACAGGTGCCCCTCAATGGCAGATGGTCCAACGAGCCAGAGCTTCCCATTTTTCAAGAGAAGCTGGAAATCCTGTTTTTTTTTATATAGAATGTTTTCATTTTTGAATATCGGCAGCTAATTAAAAAATCAAAACAAAGCGTGGGCCAAATTACAGCTCAGTTTGTTAGCTACACACTTCTGTGAGCCAGACCCAGCCATGCCTAGTGACGTGGCTCCAGCCAGGAGCTATGTTTAGGATTTTACATGGTTGAGAAAAGGACAGAGAAAGTGCTACAATGACCTGGATCAGCCCAGTGGGCTCCAGAGAGGCCCCGGCTCTGGCAAGGCCCCTTCCCAGCCTGGGAATCAGGTGACTGCTGATAAACCTGCGCTTCTCTTTACTAGCGACTCACGGTGTGTTTCTCTGCATGTTCCTGCAGGGCGGACACACCAGGCCCTCCTGGGTTTGTCCTCGTGTCCGTCCTGCAGGGCCTCACCTGCCCGTGACGAGGGCCGAGTGGGCCCCCAGGACGCCATCTCACCTGTCCCCTTCTTGGTGTCTTGTGCTCTTGTGTGGAGACTGCCCCCTGTGCCTTCCCTGGACTCAGATTCCCTCTGCTCTGGCTCTGCCAGCCAGCCATGGTCTGAGGTGATAAAAACACACTGTGAACGTGGGACCTTAGACTTACTTTGTCCACACGCCCTCAAGACCAAAAATATTGCCATCTGGCTGCCCCACAGACGCTTTACTGTTTCTCGTGAAACCCAGGGGTTGAGCATGGGAGGCAGGCTGATGACCCAGCACTGTTTCCGAGTGATAGCCATTCATGATAAGGATCTATGATAAGTAAGAAAAGGTTAAAATCACACAGGATAGGTGACCTCAAAGAACTGCTAGTGACTCCATTGTAAATGCACCTGGAACAGTACATTCTGTTCTTCCTGCGTGGTCCTCATACCTGTGCACTAACCAGGGAACTCCCCTAAGGCCTGAGAACCTTATCAGAATGTGAGTGTCAGTGAGACGGACAGACCTGGGAGAGCCCTGTGAGACCCGGCTGAGAGACCAGCAGCCTAAGCCACAGGGAAGGAGGCCAGCTGGAGCCCGGGAGGTCTGTCCTCTGCACCAGAAACGTGTCGTGATGCAATCCCCAGGCAGGGCCCATTGGCTGGGCTCTGGCAACAGGACCTGCGAACAGGGTGGAGTGCCTCCCACTGGAGGGCTCAGCACATCTTCTCATTGGCCACTGTCACAGGTAGACCGCACGAGGCAGACGGGAGCAGGAGTTGTCCATGGGAACTAGGGAGCTTATTCAGCCCTGTGACTATTAGGGTACAGGACCCCAGGGGGCAAGGGGCCCTGCCCTCTTACTGCTCAGCACCCTTGATCCTCTTGGCTCTGCCTGCCCCACTCTCAGAAGGGATCAGATGTGAGTGCCAACACACCAGTGAAATTGTACACGATGTGTGCCGCCTCTCAGCACTGTTACAATAATAACTAAAGAAATCCCAGAACCAGTGTTTTGGTCAGAGGAAGGAGCAGTGCTGTGTCCTGAACTGAGTGACCAACACCAGCTTCCTGCTTGTGCTAATGATTACAACCTGAGACTATTTAAGAAGTGCAGAGTGTCCTGTAAACCTTTGAGAAGCGAGGGTCAAGTAGATCTCTGTTAGCTCTCCTCTTGAAGGCACTGTGATGAAACAGTTACGCCACTTCGGGGAAAGTTTATATAGAAAAAACTTCTACACCAAAGTAAATACTTTAAGAAATAGCCAAATCGGTGTACTCCTCGGTGATGTGTATTCTAGAGCCACAGCATGGCTAGTGCTCACTTCTGCTTCTGGCTGGGCTGTTACTGACTAGACTTTAATGTCTCTCCATAAACAATTAGAAAGTTGGGCAAAATATACGAAACTACTGTTTTCAGACATTAGATAATAGCACAGGACCATAGTCCTTGAAAAAAGGAAAACAAATGAGATGAACTCCAAGATCCCCCTAGCTTTCTGCCTGAAGGCACTTTCTGGGCCACAGGCATAGGGAGGAGATGCCAGACAGAATTCAGCAGCCTTGGGGCCCCTGGGTGGCTCAGTGGTTGAGTGTCTACCTTTGGCTTAAGGCATGATTTCTGAGGTCCTGGGATCGAGTCCCACATCGGGCTCCCTGCATGGAGCCTTTTTCTCCCTCTGCCTGTGTCTCTGCCTCTCTCTGTGTCTCTCATAAATAAATTAAATTTTTAAAAACTCAGCAGGCTTCTAAGTTGGAGAAATGGGAATTGGAGTTTGGGAAGGCACAAGGGGCTGGCAGTTGCAGGAAAGAGTCCAGAAGGGAGGGTACTACACAGAAGAGAACTCCAGAAACTTGGGGAAATGGTTATATATAAAGAACTGCACAGGCACTTTTTTTTTTTTTTTTTTTTGAGTCCTCACCACATACTAGCCCATAGATGTATGGACTAAAGCTCCACAGTTCCAGGCAAAGGAAAGACAAACAACTTGTAAGCTGAGCCATTTCCAGAGCTCTCAGAGAGCAGGAAGATATTCAGAGTGAGGAGTCTCCATCATCACCTTCCTTCAGTGGAGAGACCCAGACAAGTCATACCTCAGTAGTAGGGCTAGGTTTCTCTGGAGTGAAGGCCCATGTAGACTTACACTAGAAAAGTTTAAAAACAGTCTTTGAAATGACCAAACAAGGGCAGCCCGGTGGCTCAGCGGTTTAGTGCCTGCCTTCAGCCCAGGGCATGATCCTGGAGACCCAGGATCGAGTCCTGCATCGAGCTCCCTGCATGGAGCCTGCTTCTCCCTCTGCCTATCTCCCTATGTGTCTCATGAATAAATAAATAAAACCTTTAAAAAAAGAAAAAGAAAAAGAAATGACCAAACAAGGAACCTAACTGCCTACCAAAATAAAACCCCACACTCTAAAAAAAATTTTTTTGAGAAAATATTACAATGCCTAACATCCAATCAAAAATTACAAGACATGTGAAGAAGCAGGGAAATGTGATCCAGAATCAAGAGGAAAATCAGTCAGTAGAAAGAGGCCCAGAAATAGCAGAAATGAGGGAACAAGCAAAGACATTAAAAGAACTGGAATGACTATATTCAAGCATTTGAAGAAAAACATGTACATAATGAGAAGAATTGAGAAAATGAAAAGAACCAAACAAAGCTTCTAGAGATGAAAAC
The DNA here is from genome assembly GCF_048418805.1 of Vulpes vulpes. Taxonomy (NCBI): domain Eukaryota; kingdom Metazoa; phylum Chordata; class Mammalia; order Carnivora; family Canidae; genus Vulpes; species Vulpes vulpes. The sequence goes on from NC_132781.1 coordinate 837,563, forward strand.
TATAATATTTGGGACACCTGGGTGGCTCAGCAGTTTAGTGCCTGCCTTTGGCCTGGGCGTGGTCCTGGAGTCCCAGGATCAAGTCCCACATTAGACTCCCTGAGGGGAGCCTGCTTCTCCCTCTGCCTGGGTCTCTGCTATTCCCTCTGTGTCTCTCATGAATAAATAACTAATAATTGTTAAAAAAAAAAAAAAAAAAAGAGGACGCTCTTCAGGCTGAAGGAAAATGATGCCAGATAGAGACATGGGTCAATGGAGAATAGTGCGGAAGTCAGACGTGGCAGGTCTGCATGTAAGGGAAGAGGGTAGGTCTGCTTTTCTTTTTTTTACATGTCAACCGATTGTTTAAAATGCACATATTAACATACGTGTATCACAAGCCTCATAATACACCTAGAAGTAGAAGGTACGACAAAAATGGCACGCATGGTGGGAAGAGGAGAGGGAGGTATACTCTCCTGAGGCTCTTCAGGTGACATTGTGCAACCCTGCGTCACAGCAGAATGAGACAAGTTAGAAGTGCAGAACAGACATTCAGAAACGACAGCAAAGCACAGCCAGTGGCACAGATAAAATGGAGTAGAAAAAAAATCAACCCAAAAGTAGCCTCAAAAAGAGGAAAAAAGGGAAAAAGGACAAACAGGACAAAGAGAAAAAAATTAGTAATTGCAATGTAGAAATAAAAAACATTTAAAACCAATCACATTGAAAATAATATTAAAGGTAATGGTCTAAATGTTGCATTAAAGGGCTGACTGGGAGAAAAAGGCTAGCCAGCCTCAACGGTGTGCTGTCAACAAAAAACTCACTCTAAATACAGGGACACAGTTGGGTGAAGAAGGCTGGATGGCTCTTTCACGTCAGGCAAAGCAGACTTCCCAACAGGGAATATTAACCCAAGATAAAGAGGGACATTTTGTGATGGCATAGAAGTCAGCTGCTAGAAGAGACAACCTTCCCAAGTATGTGTGTTCCTAGTAGGAGCGGTAAACACGTGAAGTTTAAAAACCCTCAGAAGGGCAGCCCGGGTGGCTCAGCGGTTTGGTGCCGCCTTCAGCCCAGGATGTGATCCTGGACACCCGGGATCGAGTCCCACGTCGGGCTCCCTGTGTGGAGCCGCCTTCTCCCTCTGCCTGTGTCTCTGCCTCTCTGTGTGTCTCTCATTAATAAATAAATAAAATCTTTAAAAATAAATAAATAAAAATAAAAACCCTCAGAAGAGGGGCACCTGGGTGGCTCAGTCCGTTAAGTGCCCAGCTCTTAATATCAGCTCAGGTCATGATCTTGGGGTCATGAGATTGAGCCCCATATGGGGCCCTGCACGCAGGGGGGAGTCTGCTTGAAATTCTCCCTCTGCTTCTCCCTCCACCCCTTCACCCCATTTGTGCGCGCTCTCTCTCTCAAATAAATAGGTAAAATGTTTTTAAAAAAAACTCTCAGAAATGGAAGGAAATGTAGAGAAGTCCATAATTATACTCAGAGACTCTAGTACTTCTCTCTCAGTGATCAACAGAACAAGGAGACAGAAAAGTCAGTGGAGGTAGAGAATAGAGGGTTTGAGCAGCGCTGTCAGCCAGCTCGGCCTCACTGGCACGTGTCCATTGCCCCAACCATCAACAGAACACACACACTTTTGAGATGCACACGGTACGTTTGACAAGATAGGCCACATGCCGGGCTATAAAACTGGTCTTAGTAAATTTAAAAAGGTTGAAGTCATACAGACTGGCCACAGTCTGCTACACAGTCATATTTGCTGGCCACAAACCTGCTACACTGGAAATCAAGAACACAGAGATATCTAGAAAAATATCCAAAAGAATTTAAAAATAGAAGGCTCATGGGTCAAAGAAGAAATCACAAAGTCTTACTTACAAACTTGAGCCTTTAGATACTTAAAAGAGACAAGAACAGTGTTCTAAAGTCAGTGATCAGAACGCCTGGGTGGCTCAGTGGTTTAGCACCTGCCTTTGGCCCAGGGCCTGATCCTGGAGACCCGGGATCGAGTCCCACGTCGGTCTCCCTGCATGGAGCCTGCTTCTCCCTCTGCCTGTGTCTCTGCCTCTCTCTCTCTCTCTGTGTGTGTGTCTCATGAATAAATAAGATCTTAAAATATATATATATATATATATATATATATATATATATATATATATATATATATAGAAAAAGCCCGGACACCTGGGTCAGCAGATGAGGGTCTGCCTTTGGCTCAGGTTGTGATCCCAGGGTCCTGGGACTGAGTCCCACATCAAGTTCCCTGCAGGAGCCTGCTTCTCCCTCTGCCTGTGTCTCTGCCTCTCTCTCTGTGTGTCTCTCATGAATAAATAAATAAAATATTTAAAAAAAATCATTAGGAACTTTAAAAAACACAACTATTAGAACAAAAAAGTGGCTTTGGCAAAGTACCAGGACTAGATCAATACAAGATCAATATGTCAAATCAGTTATATTTCTATACATAACAATGAGAATCAGAAACCACGATAAAAAATGTCATTTACAGGGATCCCTGGGTGGCGCAGCGGTTTGGCACCTGCCTTTGGCCCAGGGCGTGATCCTGGAGACCTGGGATCAAATCCCACTTCGGGCTCCTGGTGCATGGAGCCTGCTTCTCCCTCTGCCTATGTCTCTGCCTCTCTCTCTCTCTCTCTCTCTCTCTGTGACTATCATAAATAAATAAAAATTTAAAAAATATATATATCATTTACAATAATATCCAAAACCGTGAAATACTTAGGGATATACTAATGGAATGTGTGTGCACTGAAAAGGACTGCTGCACAGAAAAGTCAGACCTATAATGGAAAGGTATACCATCCTCATGGACTAGAAGCCTCAACATTAAGATGTCATTTCTCGGGATCCCTGGGTGGCGCAGTGGTTTCGCACTTGTCTTTGGCCCAGGGCGCGATCCTGGAGACCCGGGATCGAATCCCACATCGGGCTCCCGGTGCAAGGAGCCTGCTTCTCCCTCTGCCTGTGTCTCTGCCTCTCTCTCTCTCTCTGACTATCATAAATAAATAAAGTTAAAAAAAAAAAAAAAGATGTCATTTCTCCCAAAATGTACCTGCAGATTAAGCAAAGTCCCAATCAAAATCCCATGAAATTTTTGAAATTGAAATAAAAAATTAAAATTTACATGGATATGGGAAGGATATAGAAAATTCGAAGCAGTCTCAAAAAAGAACAAAGTTGAAGGATTTTACCTAATTGTAAGACTTACCATAAAGGTACAGTAATTGTGACAGTGTGCTGTTGGCACAAGTGTGCATGTGTACGACAGAGAGTGCAGTGGACACACGCATGTTAACTAACAAATCAGTTAATGTGAAGGCTCTACAGTAATTTAAGGAGAAAGAATATCCAACAAATTGTGCTGGGACGACGACATATCCATATGGGGAAAAAATGAACAGCTGTACCCTTGTACCAAACACAAAAACTAATTGAAAATCTATCATAAGCCTAAACACCATAGCTCACCCCATACAACTTCTAGAAGAAAGCACAGGAGAAAATGTGCCCTTGGATAGGCAGAGACTCCTTAGGGTACAAAAAGTCCAAACCGTAAGTGAAAACCCATAGATTGGACTCCATCGACAATGCAGACGCTGCATGTCACAGTGACGCCATGAGGACGTAAGGGAGTAAGCCACAGGCTGGGAATGTGCACCAAGGACTTGGATCCGGAACATGTAAGGAGCTTCACAAATCGATAAGAAACAAGTACACGCAACAGAAAATAGCCACAACACCTGAAAAGACTCTTTATAAAAGGAGATGATTACGTGGCGAATAAGCCCACAAGAGACGCTCAGCAATCACCAGTCACCAGGGAAATGCAAGTCTAGGGACACGACCCCTACGTATTCATTCATCTGACCAAAAAAATGCCAAGAGCTGACAGTACTGAGTGGGCTGGAGTGTGGAGCGGCGGGAGCCCGCGCTGGCTGCGAGGCGATGCCATCGGCTGCTCCTCTGGGGAACGGGGCCTGACGCGTCTTTAAAAAGTTGAACGTGTACCTACTGCACAGCCCAGCCCTTCGGTTTCAGGTCACCATGGGAGCAATGGAAACATCCAGACCGGGGCGCCTAGGCTGGCGCAGTCGGTTCAAGGGCCGACTCTTGATGTCAGCTCGGGTCATGGTCTCAGGGTCGTGGGATGAAGCAGCACACGGGGCTGCGTGCTCAGTGCAGAGTCTGCTTGTCCCTCTCCCTCTGCTCCTCCCCTGCCCCCTGCTGTGCGCGCGCTCCCTCCAAATAAATAAAATCTTGAAAGAGAGAGACATTCGTGCACCCAGAGTCGTCAGCGTGAACGTTTATAGTGACTTCATGCCCAAATGGGGGACAGCACAAGCACCCACCACCGATGAAGGGGAGGCCAGAGTGCTGGGCAGCCGGAGGATAAAGCACTAGCCCGCGATCAGAGGAGTTAGGGTCTCCACGACGACGACACGAATGAACCTCAAGAAACATTTCTCGGGTCTCTGGAAGAACCAGTCTTCAAAACGTGCCTAGTGAGGCTCCAGGAGGGACCAGAGCTTGCCTGGGGCCCCTGCGTGGTGGAATGTTCCAGACGCATAGATGCATACATGTTCTAAAAGGCTTTGAAACGTAGATTTTAAAAATAGGCGCATTTTGGGGACACGTGGTAGCTCAGCAGTTGAGCGCCTGCCTTTGGCCCAGGGCGTGACCCCGGGGCCCTGCGATCCAGTCCTACGTCGGGCTCCCTGCAGGGAGCCTGCTTCTCCCTCTGCCTGGGTCTCTGCCTCTCTCTGTGTCTCTCATGAATAAATAAATACAATCTTAAAAACATAAATACAAAAATAAAACTGGTGCATTTTATTGCGTGCAAGTTATAACGCAGTCGAAACGATGTTTCAAAGAAGGAGCAGCTGCCGGCCGTGGAGGTTCTGTGGGGCGCCCGCCCCCTGCCCGGTGCGTCCCTGCTGCACCGCGCCGCACCCCCGTCCGTCCACAGCGCGGGGAGCTGAGCCGCCGCGGGCAGGACACCGCCGCCAGCCGCCCTCCGCGCGTGTCGCTGCACATCCTCAGGGGAAACTGGTAATTCTTATCAATTTGCTGGGTTCCCTGAGTTATTCTGCAGTGTGGGACCTCGGAGCTCCTGGGGGAGGTCATTAGTGTAGACGGCGTCGTCCCCGCGGGCCCCGGGGCCTCTCGGGTCGGGCCTCCAAGCCTCATCCCGGACCAAACTGCCGCCCGCTGGGGCCCGGGCACAAGGCTCTGCTTGAAGACGCAGTCCTGCAGCCCTAAAATACCCGAACCCGTGTACACCCGCTTCCGGCTCGCTCTCTCTCGCTGAGGCAGCACAGTTGGCATGTGCAGCTTCCTATTAGTTGCAGGTGTGACAGCTGCTCCCTTGTCTCGTGGGGGTTATCGCCTCCCTGGAGAAGGCCGCGAATCTCCGTCATACTCCTTCACCTCTGGGGGGGGGGGGGCAGGAGCCTGTGGAGACCTGCAGCCCCCCCCCGCCCCCCACCGAAGGGACCTGTCGGCAGCCCCCCACAGCAGGCCACAGCGGCCACAGCGCGGCGGCCTCGCCCTGAGGCCTTCAGTACGCGGACAGGTGGCTGCAGCTGCACCGGGAGGGTCCCTGGCTCGCGGTGGCCTCCTCGCCGGTGCTGAGCTTCCACACTCCTACCAGTTGGACTTTGGCGCTCCCCCCCAGGTAGGCTGCCCTCCGGCGCAGTTCCCCCCCCCCCCCCGCAGTGCTCCCCCCCCCACTGCTCCCTCCATACCTGCCCCCACTGCTCCCTCCTGCACACCTGCCTGGGCCCCGCCAGCCACAGTGCCGTGGCGCCTCATCCACTCGCAGGCGGAAGGCCTCGAGGCTGGTTTTTCCTGTTACATATGATTGCTGTGTGTAAAAATATGGCCTTTATCAAATTAAAATTTCCCTTTACGTTCCTGATCCACAGAGCTCTCGTGACAAATAGGCGTTAAACCTCGTCAGATTTTTTTCCGCATTGAGGAGGAGAAACCCAGTTATGTTTTCATTTATTGACGGGGTCGCCATGGTGGGAGACTTTCTGAAAATGGGCCCGCCTTGCATTGCTGAGATAAACTTTACTTGATAATGACGTATCCTTAACGTTTGCCTGATTTGATTCGATAATGTTTACATAAAGGCTTTGCAGCTCCGTGTGCAAGCTAAATAGGCCTGTAAGCTGCTTCCTGCGTTGTCCTCAAGCGGTTTGGGAATACAGTTCGCTGGGCATGCTTCATTCTGCGTTACTGGTCTGAATCGTTGGAATGAGAGAGAAGCGGACTCTTCCATGAAAATTTGATGTCTGTGAACATTCAGCAGAACCACCTGTAAATCCACCCGAGCCAGGAGCCTTTGGGAAGAGAACCGTTGAATACCAGCTCCATGTTTTAATACCTGTTGGGTATTTCAAAGGCTATTTTTCTGTTCTGGTTTTGGAATCTTCCATTGCCTCGAGGCTCTATTAATTCATGGCAAATAGCTCTTTATAACATTCACTTTTGCCCAGTTGTTACCCTGTTGTGCATATTTGTTCTCCCTTGTTTGGATCAACCTTGGCAGGAATTTATGTTATTAATCTCTGTAGACACCAGCTTGGACTCGGTTGATGTTCTATAGCACTGTGTTCCTTGGGGCTCTCGTTGAACTGTAGCGTTTCTTTACCCCTTGTTTCCCTGAGCTTGTCGTGTGGTTTCTTTCCATCTCCTTATGCTGGAGGGTTAGCTCATCTCCTCGGGGCATCACCTGTCTCTGTTCGCTGAGAAGGGCATCTCGGGGTGTCCTGCAAATGCTGGGATTCAGTTCTCAACATTTCTTTTCCTCCTTCTTTCTTCTTTCATTTCATTTCATTTCATTATTTTATTTTATTTTATTTTATTTTACTTTATTTTATTTTTTTTATTTATTCCTGAGAGAGAGAGAGAGAGAGAAGCAGAGACACAGGCAGAGGGAGAACCAGGCTCCCTGTGGGGAGCGCGATGGGGTACTTGATCCCGGGACCCCAGGATCATGCCAAAGGCAGACACTCAACCACTGAGCCACCCAGGCGTCCCTCCATTTTTTTAAAGATTTATTTATTTATTTGTAAGAGACAGAGTATGCATGAGCCAGGGAGGGCCCGAGGGAGAGGGAGAGGGATCTGGAGCTCGGCAGGCACAGAGCCTGCCGTGGGGCTCCATCTCACAACCCTGAGTTCACACCCTGAGCCAAAGCCAAGAGTCAGACCCACTCACCCGATGGCACCACCCAGGAGCCCCTCCTCTTGCATTTTCTGATGTGAACTTTCATCTCCAACATGCAGAGCGACCCTGCCAGGGCGTCCACGTGGTGACCACGGGCCCCAGAGCCAGCCCCACTTCGTGTAGAAGAGCCTGTTGTAGAAGCGTCCACCCAGAGAGCACCCAACGGCACTGCAGGCGGCCGAGGCAGGAGGGCCCTTCTGCTCCCCCCCAGGCAGTCCCATCTCTGGGCCACAGCCGCCCCTCTGCCTTACGGTCCAGGGAGCGGTCACTGCGCCAGGGCAGGCGTGGACTGTCCTGCAGGCCCCGGAGGGCAGGAGTTGCCTGAGGTCTCCCTGCCACCGAGACCCTGGCCTGGCCCCCCCATGGCGGGGCCTGCCCCCCTCCCCATCCCCGACCCCCACCCCCTGCTGGCGTCTCCACGGGGCCTCTCCCGCTCCCCAGGCCAGCCGTGGGCTGCGTGGCTGGGAGCTGAGGGCAGCCGGGGCCCACTCGGGGCGGAGGATCTCGTCCACAGGCCGTGTTTCAGGCGGGGGGCCCGGGGGGGGGGTGCAGGGCGGCCCGAGCTGCGGGGAGGACGCTCAGGTTCTTCACATTTGTCTCCTGATGGGTGCACGGGGTCCTTAGTGCAGACAAGACGGAAGGAGGGAGACAGAAGGGAGCCTGGGGAGGCCTCGTCCCTCGTGCCCGAGGCCTCAACAGACACGTGAGAGCTGAGCTGCCCCCCGGCTCCAGGGGAGGCTCCCGAGGCTCAGGGCCGGCGTGGGCTCCGTGTCCCCAGCCCTTCCTGCAGCTCTCAGAGGCCGGGCCCTGTGTGCTCAGGACCCCCTGCCAGCCGGGAGCAGCCCAGCCTGCTCCCCAGAGCCCGGCCACCTCCCCAAGTCAGATGGGGCTGAGCAGGGCTCCGAGCAGCCGGGCGTCCCCGAGACAGACCCAGGTTCCTGCTCCCAGGTTCAAGCCGCGAGGCCTCGGGCAGCTCCCCGAGCCTTCCTGGCAGTGGGGCTGGACCCGCAGCACACAGGGGGCAAGACCTGTGCCCACGTGCTTCTCCCGAAGCCTAATCAGGGCCCGGGGCACGGGTCACCCGGGGCACGGGCAGGGCAGAGTGGTGGCCGTCACCCTGCCACACACCAGCCCCTGGTCTGAGCGACGGCAAATCTCGCGTTGACAGGGAAGGGACACATCACAGTCACAGGGCCGAGCTGGGGGCAAACAGGCCCGACCCGTCCAGCTTCATGCCTGAGCCACGACTGCCCCTGCCCTGGAGCCACCAGCTCCCTCCTCAGGGAGGGCTGGGGGGGCACCGGGGGCTCTGCTGCCTCCCCAGCCTCCCCCCACTTCAGAGGCCCTGCTGCCACCACCAGCATCTCGGGGGGCACGGCCCCCCAGCACAGGGCCCCTGGGCTCTTCCTTCCTCCTGAGCCTCACTTTGTCGCCCTGGCAGCAGATTGTGAGGGTGAACTCAGGCCAGGCCTGAATCCGTCCCCTTGTGGGGAGGGCCCCCACCAGCGTCACCAGGGTCAGGGTCCCAGCCCTGCCCGTCCCCACCGGCCGCGGCTTTCCAGAAGGAAAGCAGCCAAGCAGAGGGTGGGCCTGGGCCTACATCAGGACGGGGCTGGCTGGACGTCAGGGCCCGAGGGTGTCCTTGCAGAGACCAGGCCGGGAGGGCGCGTGCGGGGGAGGAACTGCTCTGAGCAGCCAAGGCGCCGGCCTTTCCCTCACGAGGGCGAAGCAGGGGCAGCGCGAGCACATCCGGGACCAGCCTGGCCCACGGCAGAAGTGGGTGCCGGGAGGCCTGGCAGTGGGACGAGGGCCAGCCCAGGAGCGGGTCCAAGGGACAGGAGGGAGGCCGCGGGTGAGCCTGAGGAGGCTGCGGGGAGGGCGCCGTTGCAGGTGCTCGAGAGGACGGAGGAGGCCCGAGGCGAGGGCCAGGGCGGTCCGTGTGGCAGAGGTCCCGCTGCCCGCGGGGGGACGTGTGTGCATCTCCTGGGCGTGCTTCCGAAGCCCGGGCCTCCTCCTGGCACCCGGCTCCGCGCCAGCCTCCTGCCCCTTCGGCCCGTCCTCAGGCCTCGCCCGGGGGGTCCCTGCCCTGCGGTGCCCCCCACTTGCGCTGCACACAGCCCTGCGCTGGCCAGGCCCAGGGTGGGCGGCTCAGAGACGCGGGGCAGGGTGGGCGTGTGACCGCGCGCTCACGTGTGGGAGAAGCTGGTGCCAGGCCCCACCTTCCCGTTGGTGCTCTGCGCCCTGGGGCATCATTCCCATCCCGGGTGGACCCCCCGGGGCCCCAGAGGCCCCGGCTGCACCCCCGAAGCCAGCCCCGAGGAAGGGCCACCCTGAGCTGAGCGTACATCTTATAACGCTTAATAACGTCTTTTCTGTTTTTTGCTTTTTTTTTTTTTTTTTTCAAAAGAAGTACGTTCCCAGTTCTAAACACTTGGCAGATAGAGGAAAGCTGGAGAACGAAAGTCTCCTGCTGTCTTAACGCAGAGACGCTGCGCCGGGCGCCTTGGGAGGGCTGGGCCTGAGCGTCGGCCCAGGCGCGCAACAGCGTGGTCAGGCTCCCGGGTCCTTGGCCTGCGCCTGGACACGCATGTCAGGCCGGAGGTGCCCAGCCAGCATGGCCCGCAAGCAGAGGGTGGTGGACAGCCGGGAGGCGCCTGAGGCATCCCATGGGTCAACCATTAACCTCCGCGCCCCCCGGGGCCCCGTTACGAAACGGTGACAGCAGGAGATGGTGTTTTCGGGGCCAAATGTCCAGAGTGCCCAGTGGAGGGCAGGCCCGGGCCCCGCAGCGCATCTGGAGACCATGTGGCCCAGAGACCTCCTGTGCCAGGGCCCCGGGGAGGACTCTGGCTGACAGGCTCTGGAAAGAGCCAGGTCGTGGGGCCCCGGGTCATGCTGGCAGGGCGCACAGACACTTACACTCGGGGAGCGGCCCCCCTCCTGCCCCCTGGGGTGTGACAGGCTGTTCTCTGTGTTCTTCGCGCAGGTCCGGCCGCCAGCAGCCTCGGACACCCTGACCCGAGCCCCGTGGGCACACAGGCAGCCTTTGCCATCACAGGGGTGAAGATGGAAGCACAGGCCAAAGCCAAGCCTCCTCCCCCGCATGGACCCTCCAGGGCTCACCCTGCAAGGACGAAAGGCTGCCCGCGGCCCCCCAGGCCCCCCAAGATCCGGAACTACAATCTGAAGGACTGAGTTCCCGGGCCCGCCCCTTCTGTCCCCTGTGGGCTCCTGGGGCCTGTGCTGGACTCACGCACCGGCGCTGTGTGTGTGTGTGTGTGTGTGTGTGTGTGTGCAGGCCCCGTGTGCGCACAAAGACAGTGCGGGGGCACGTGTGTGCAGGCGATGCAGGCTGCAGGCAGGCACCCCAAGTGCTGCAGAGGCACCCCGTGGTGCCCCATGTCCGACCAGAGCCATTAAAGCCCATGCCCCCGTGCTCTCGCTTGGCCATCGCGTTGTTGACCTGTCCTCCTCAGAAATGGCATCTGAGCACTGCGGCCATGTGACAAGGAGCCTGGGGGGCCTGGGGGGGAGCACAAGGCCCCTCACAAAGTAGGCGTTTCCCCAGAGAGCGCGGCCCACGCGAGAGCACCTGGAAGAAGGGAGCCCGGGGTCCAGGTGGGCCGGGCGGCCAGGCCTGCTGGGGTGCTCCCGTCAGGGAGCTGGAGGGCACTTCCCGTCCTCGTTGGCCCCGGGAGACCAGCCCAGTGGGTCAGTCCGTGCCCTCCACATACACCCCCTCTCCAGGGGGCAGCAGGACGCAGGACAGTAGGACAGTACTGAGGCACGACGACACCGCCATGCCTGGGGCTGGGAACCGGACTCCTTCACTCCGAGGGCCACAGAACCCCACGCACAAGGCCACACCCGGAGTCCCACAGGTCCCAGCTACAGGCCCATGACGCTGTGGGTTCGCCCCGCCACCAACGGCACGCTGGAGACGGCAGCGTCCTGCGCCAGGAGGGACGGCGTGGGGGGCCGGGCCGTACCGCTTGCAGCCCGTCACTCCCCTGGCGTCCACGCCCGTGTGCACAGCGGGGCTCCTGGCCCGCACCAGTGCCCAGAAAGGGAGACGGCCTGTCCCCACCCCAGGCAGAGCACGGCTGTGCCCTCAGGCAGCCTGTGCGCCGAGGCTTTCCCTTTCTGGGCAGCGGGTGTTTGCTGAACCAGGCGGGCGGCTTCTCCCAGAGGAGGGACCCGGGCCTCCCTGCTGTGCGACCTGCACACCCCGTGCAGCCTTTGTGGCTTCAGCTTGCCCTCAAGTGAAATGGGAGCGGTGGGGAGCGGTGTCCTCTCCCTGCCGGGCTCCCAGGTGTAGGGGCGTGTGCACACGCACACCAGAGAGCACACACAGCAGCGGTGGCGGTGCCGGGCGTGCGCGCGCACACACACACACACACACACACACACCCACGCAGGGGCTCCTGTGCGCCCCGTGCCTCCCTGTGAGCACCTCACTGCGCTCCACGGGCACATCCTCCCCGCAGGCTCCCTGCTCATCCTGGGCCCGCGGTGCTCCTGGAGCTGCGGAGGCACCACTGGCTCGCGCCCACTGCGCCGGGGAGCAGCAGCCCGGGGTGGCAGGGGTCCCTGCTCTGCTGTTCCTGGTGTGTGCCCTCAGCAGTGACTTCCTGAAGCTGAAAACCTGAGCGGGGATGCCCCGTCACTGTCCAAGGAGGCACTTCAGCGCCCGTGACCCAGTCCCTGAGCCTCCGTCTGTGGCGCAGAGCCACATTCTGGACCCCAGCACCCCAGCCCGGGGGGGCCCCCCTCCCCAGGGCCCCTGCAGGCCACAGCCAGCAGAGCACAGAGCCCCACTGCCCGGCGAGAACGGAGCCTGGGATCATTTAGGTCACCCAAGGTCGGGAGTGTGACACGCCACGGTCCTGTGACTCCTGACCCAGGGTGTGCGGCATCTGAAAACCCCTAAATTGGAAGAGAAAGACACACCCGCGAGAAGGTTGTTCGGGACCTTAACTCAGCTGTTGGACCTTAGGGCGTTCTCCTGCCCCTTCCGGCCCGCCCTCCTGACCCTGGGGTTAGAGCCCCCAGTGAGGGGAGGCCAAGGGAAGGACCAGCGTCCGGGCATGGAGTCGCCACCCGGCGCTAGGGCCGCTGAGCACTGCGGGGCATGCGGGGCACGTGGGGCCGGGCTTCGCCGTGCCAGCCTCGGTTTGTGCTGCCCCGAGCGTGGGCGGCCGCCTCCGGCTCCACAGGCCCCTGAGTCCTGAAAGCGCGGCCGGAGGGGTTGCCATGGAGCGCAGCCAGGGGGGCCGCGCTGGCCTTGGAGACAATGAGGCGGTGGAGAGGAAGCGGGCACGGCCGTCCTGGGGGCCGCCAGGGCTCCCCTGGCCTCGCAGAGGGCCTGCGCGGGGGCCCCGCGGCGGCCTGGGTCCTGCGGGGCGCGGCCCCCGGGCGGGAGGGCGCCGAGCCGGGCTCTCGGCCGAGCCCTCGACGGTGTCTCTCCGGGTCCGGAAGCCCGGGCCTTTCTGGGAGTTCAGGCACCGGGTGCGCAGGGGGCGTCGGCCGCTGTGCGCGCCCGGGTGCAGGCCGGGGGGTGCGGGCGGCCACGTGCGCGCGCCAGCGCCTCTGCCCAAGGGGGCGCCTTTGTTCGAGCGGCGCCGAGCGGTGTCCGCGCCCCGCCCCAGACGCGGGCTCCGGGGGCCGTGGGGCGCGCGCCGGGCCCGCGAGCTCGGGGAGGCCGGGCCGCGCCGCGCTGACCGGCAGTGACCCCGCCCGGGGCGCCCTCGGCAGGGGTCAACGACCGCCGCGCCGCCCGGCCCATCACCCTATCGCCTAGCAACGCCCACTCGCGCGCCGCCATTGGGCCGGAGCGCGCGCCCCCGGGCCCCGATTGGCCGCGGCGGCCAGCGAGCCCCGCCCCCCCGCGGCCCGGCTCCGCGGGGCCCGAGCGCGGGCCGGTCGGCGGGTCCTCGGGGGTCCGCGCCCCGGCCCGCCCCGCACGGTCCCCGAGTGGCGCCCAAGCACAGCCCCGTCCTGCCGCACCGCGCGGCGCCCGGGTGGGGGGGGGGGCGGCCCGGGGGGGGAGGGGGCGGCCCGGGGGGGCGGGGGCGGGGCGGGAGGGGGCGGCCCGGGGGGGCGGGGGCGGGGCGGGAGGGGGCGGCCCGGGGGGGGCGGGGGGCGGGGGGCGGCCCCGGGCTCCGGCCCCGGCGCGTGCGCGTGCGTCCCCGGCGGTGCCGCGGCTCGGGCCCGCGGGGGCGGGGCAGGGGGCCGGGGGCGGGGGCGATGCGGCGCCCCCCGAGCCCCCCCGCGTGCCGGGCCCCCCGTCCTGCGCGCCCCCGCGCGGGGTCCCGGAGGCTCGGGGGCGCGCGGCATCACCCCACCGGCGGCGGCGCGCCGGGTCCCGGGGCGCAGCCCCGACGCTCATTGGCCTGGGCGGCGCAGCCAAGCTGTCAGCCCATGTGGCGTGTCCGCGCGGGGACGGCCGCGGTTAAATAGAGTCGGCGCCGGCCTAGAGGGAGCCAGAGAGACGGCAGCGGCCCGGCCCCTGCGCACCGCGCTGCATCCTCGCTCCGCCGCCCGCCCCGCCGCCCGCGCCCACAGCAGGTACGAGCCGGGCCGGGCCGGGTCGGGGCCGGGGCCGGGGGCGCCGCCGGCCGCACCGCGCTCCCGGGGCGCTCGGACGGCGGGGCCGGCGCGGCGGGCTGCGGGCTGCGGGCCGGGCCGGGCGGGGGCGGCGGGGCGCGGAGGGGCGGGGGCGGCGCGCGGCGAACAGCCATCTTGGTGGCGGCCCGGCCACGCGGGCCCCTCGGCCTGGGCGGCCCGGCTCGGCCCGGCGCGCGCACGAGTGGGGAGGCCGCCGCCGCCGCCGGCCCCGCGCCCCCCGAGGGCCTTCACTCGGCGCCCCGGGGCGGCTCGGGGTCGGGTCGGGTCGGGTCGGGTCGGGCCGCCCACGAGGGAGACGCCGCCCCGCGCCCCGCATCCGACGCCCGGACCCCACGAGCAGCCGGGCCTGGCGGGAGCGCGGCGCCCCTGGCCTGCCCCTGCCCTGCCCCTGGCCTGCCCCTGGCCTGCCCCTGCCCCTGCCCTGCCCCTGCCCCTGCCCCTGCCCCTGCCTCTGCCCCTGCCGCGGCCGGGCCGGGCCGGCGGGGCGGAGGCTTCCCCAGGCCGCTCGCTGCGGGGCGGGCAGGCGCGAGGGCTCCGGCCTGCGGGGCCGGTTTCCCCAGAGCCCTGCAGGGACCTGGCGCTTGGGACCGAGCTGGGGGGCGCAGGACCTGCCCTCGAGCTTCCGCACCCTTCTCCCCTGCCTGCTTGGTCCTCCGGGTCGGCTCTTCGCAGACGGAAGCCGCCGGCCCTATCCCGGTGAAGGGTCCGGCCCTTCCGGGGGGGCCCTGCCTGCCGCCCTCTGTGGGGTCCCTTCTCGGGGCAGCCCAGCAGCAGGTTGCAGAGGCCACCGACTGTTGGGGGGGCAGACACAGGGCAGCAGGGCCCTGCTGCAGTCAGGCACCTAGGCCAGGGCCCCACGTGTCACGGGCCAGTGCCAAAGACCAGAAGGCCCAGCCCGCCCAAGGAGAAGCGAGCGCTGGGCGGAGCAGCACGGACCCCTGCGCCGTGCCCGAGCTTCTGTCCAGGCCAGCACGGGATGCAGAAGCTGGCCACCTGGATCTCGGTGTCACTGCTCCCAAACCCATAGGTGGTGCTGTGGGGCCAGGAAGCCAGGGGACAGGGTGGGAGCGGCGGCCCCGCAGAGGGTGCACGCCGGCCGGCCGGCAGCCAGGGCTGACCAGGGCTGACCAGCGTCTGGCCCCCGCACTCCCCTCCCTGCGCAGAGCAGCCATGGAGGAGGTGGTGATTGCTGGCATGTCCGGGAAGCTGCCCGAGTCGGACAACATGGAGGAGTTCTGGGCCAATCTCATCGGCTCCGTGGACATGGTGACAGACGACGACAGGAGGTGGAAGGCAGGTGAGCGGGTGGCCCTCGGCCTCTCCCCCTACACAGGGAGGCCCTGGCCCGTTCTGGCTGTGGAGGCGGCCTCCCGGCTGCCCAGGCACCGCCGCTCTAGCCTGAGCCCGCCCCGACTGCAGAGCCACCAGGCTCCAGCACGACACCGGGGCCTGGGAGCCCAGGGGAGGCGGGGGGCCAGCGCTGGGCACAGGTGAGCTGCTGGGGGAGAGATCCAGGTGAGGCCAAGCAGCCCTCCGGCCCAGCCACTGGCGGCCGCGACGCCGGGCTCCGCAGGGAGCTGTTTAGACGCCCTCCCGCCCAGTAGGCTCCCGCGCAGAGCGGCCTTACCTGATCTACGGGGTGTGAGTCAGCCGGTGGGGCCTGGCCCGGCCTCGGCAGCCAGGCAGCGTCAGCCCGGGGTCCGGGGCCCGACAGAGGTGGGCGGTGGAGGAGGCACCGTCCCCAGCGCGCTGTGCTCCAAGGCCACCTCCCACACGGCCGCCCGGCGGGGGAAGGGGGGCTGCTGTCGCAGAGGCACCCCGGGCCCCGCAGCACTCGCCCGCCGCCGCAGGGACTTGGCCGTGGGTCACTCGGGGCCCCCGGCCCGGCCTGTGTCTGCAGGGCTCTACGGCCTGCCCAGGAGGTCCGGCAAGCTGAAGGACCTGTCCCGGTTCGACGCCTCCTTCTTCGGGGTCCACCCCAAGCAGGCCCACACGATGGACCCGCAGCTGCGCCTGCTGCTAGAGGTCGCGTACGAGGCCATCTTGGACGGAGGTGAGTCTTTGTGAAGCTGCTGGCCGGCGGGGGGGCCCGTCCCTGAGGGTCCCCCTCCCTGGAAGTCGGGAGAGCGCCAGCTCTTCCCACTGCTAAAAGCAGCCCCCGTCCCGAGTCAGAGCCTGGGGCCACAGGAAGCGCGAGGGCTGCGGCTGCCCCGGGCGCTGGTCCAGGCCCAGGGGCTTGGGGAGGCGTGGGCCCGCGAGCAGGTCGAGGTTTCACAACATACATGCAGGTGGCCCTGGTGTGCCCGGACGCCCAGGTTCCGCCCTCCCCAGTGGGCAGCTGCTCTTGGGGCGAGGGTGGCGTGCCAGGCAGAGCAGGAGGTGGGGTCCAGCCCCCGGGACTCGTGCTGTCCACTCTCCCCCGTCTGGGTTGTGTGTGGCCTTGGACAAGTGCCTCAAGACGGCTGTCCCTCGTCCCCGGGCACAGACCTGTCCCTACTGCCGCAGGGGCATGGAAGTCCCAGCTGGCAGGGAGAGGAGGCCGACCGTGTGGGTGTGGTGCCTCAGCAGGTGGGTGGCAGGAGCCTGGCTCTGAAGGGGACTGGGGCCACCCGCTCCCACCTCGGCTAGCAGTCCTGGCCCTGCAGCTCGCCCCCAGCAGGGGCTCCACACGGCCAGCCCCCGGCCCGCACTGAAAGGGACAGTGTTGCAGACACACAGCACCCCGGGGTGAAGGGCGAGCAGAGGCCTTCCCACTGCCCAGTCCCCACCCGGAGACCTTGGATGCCACTCCCCGGGTCCTGGCCAGGGTCCCCCCCTCCTTTCCCAGCCTGGACACTCAGCCTTTGTCTCCCTCTGTTTCCTTATCTTGGCCCGTCCTAGGGTAGGCTGCCCTTGGTGCTTGGGTGCTCATTGGTCATCGGGGCTTGCCAGAACCTACTGGTGACACCAGGGGCCAGGGGAGTATTCTGGGGACAATGCTGCCTTCTGTCCTCACCTCCGGCTTTCTCTGGTCTCTCAGCCTGGCGCCCTACCGTCCCCTGGGCCCCGGGTTCCTTGTGACCCAGTTATCTGTCCTCAGCCCTACCTGGGCTGGCTGCCCTGCTGGGGCCCCTCCAGAGTGAAGCGGGGAAGGGGTCGCCCAGACCCAGGCTGGAGAGGCCGCGAGGTCTTACCGTCGCTTCCTGCAGGCATCAACCCAGCGTCACTCCGAGGGACACGCACCGGTGTCTGGGTGGGCGTGAGTGGCTCTGAAGCCTCAGAGGCCCTCAGCCGAGACCCCGAGACCCTCTTGGGCTACAGCATGGTGGGCTGCCAGCGCGCCATGATGGCCAATCGCCTTTCCTTCTTCTTTGATTTTAAAGGTGGGTACCCCCAGCCCCTCTGGGCCTCTGGTTTCCCCAGGAAGGCTGGTCAAGGCCAAGAGGTCAGCGTCCCGGACTCGCAGTGGAGGGCCCCCCACTAGAGCCGCCAGGGCCCCACATTGTACTCCTGCTCGCAGGGCCCAGCGTCGCTCTAGACACGGCCTGCTCCTCCAGCCTGATGGCTCTGCACAGCGCCTACCAGGCCATCCGCAGCGGGGAGTGCCCGTGCGCCATCGTGGGTGGCATCAACATCCTGCTCAAGCCCAACACTTCTGTACAGTTCATGAAGCTGGGTATGCTGAGTCCAGAGGGCATCTGCAAGTCCTTCGACGAGGCTGGTGAGTGGCGGGCCGGGGGGACCGGGGGGGCCACGGCACCTGCCCTGCCGCCCCAGAGCCCCTGGGCCTGATGTGCCGTCTGCTCCCAGGAGCCGGCTACTGCCGGGCGGAGGCCGTGGTGGCCATGCTGCTGACCAAGAAGTCCCTGGCCCGGCGAGTGTACGCTACCATCCTGAATGCCGGCACCAACACGGATGGCTTCAAGGAACAAGGTGGGTGCCCCCCTCCCCCGGCCGGGCCATGCCGGGGTCGTGGCTTGGGGGCTGAGGTCTGGCTCCTCCCGCAGGTGTGACCTTCCCCTCCGGGGAGGTACAAGAGCAGCTCATCCGCTCCCTGTACGAGCCGGCGGGGCTGGCCCCCGAGTCCCTCGAGTACATCGAAGCCCACGGCACGGGCACCAAGGTGAGAGCCCGCCCACGCCCCCACGCCCCCCCGCCCAAGAGGCACCCGGGTGGGCCTTGATCCTCCCCTTGCCCTCCGTAGGTGGGCGACCCCCAGGAGCTGAACAGCATCGACCGAGCCCTTTGCAGCACCCGCCGGGAGCCCCTGCTGATCGGTTCCACGAAGTCCAACATGGGGCACCCGGAGCCCGCCTCGGGGCTCGCGGCTCTGGCCAAGGTCAGCGGGCTGCTGTGGAGCCATCCTTCCTGGCAGGCGGGGGGGGGTTCCCACGGGCTGTGCTGAGGCATGCCGGCCTCTGGTGCCCTGCGGGGCCCACACTCGGCCCAGAGTGGGTGGCAGTGGCCACAACAGCCCCAGCAGGTGGCCCACCCTTGAGGCCCCCCCGTGCCGTGGTCGGGCCCTGGGGGGACCATGCACTGGCAGCTTCTGGCTTCCTGGGGCTGCTGTAACCTGCTTGCAGTTCATGCGAGAACCAGGACCTGGAGTGGGCTGCGGGGAGACGGGGCGGTGGGGGGTGTGGTTTGGCCACTGGGTCCTGGGGCTGTGGCGGGGTGAGGCCGGGGGACGGAGTGCGTGGTGGCAGGCAGCAGGGTAGGGAGCACAGGGCCGGCTGCCCCACCAACTGCGAGCCCCCCACAGGTGCTGCTGTCTCTGGAACACGGGCTCTGGGCTCCCAACCTGCACTTCCACAGCCCGAACCCTGAGATCCTGGCACTCCAGGATGGGCGGCTACAGGTGGTGGACCGGCCCCGGCCCGTCCGCGGAGGCAACGTGGGCATCAACTCCTTCGGCTTTGGCGGCTCCAACGTGCACGTCGTCCTCCAGCCCAACACGCGGCCACCCAGGCCGACCACCCCACACATCACTTTGCCCCGTCTGCTGCGGGCCAGCGGGCGGACCCCGGAGGCTGTGCGGTGCCTGTTGGAAAAGGGCCAGCAGCACAGCCGGGACGTGGCCTTCCTGACCATGCTCAATGACATCGCGGCCAGCTCCCCCTCCGCCATGCCCTTCCGGGGCTACACCGTGCTGGGCGGCGAGGACGGCAGCCACGAGGTGCAGGAGGTGCAGCAGCTGCCTGCCGGCCGGCGTCCCCTCTGGTTCATCTGCTCTGGTGCGAATCCTGCTCCCCAGGCCCTCCCCGGAGGGGGAGCAGTGGCTGCGGCTGGCCGGCCACCACCCTGACACCTCTCTCTGGAACAGGGATGGGCGCACAGTGGCGCTGCATGGGGTCGAGCCTCTTGCGCCTGAGCAGCTTCCACGATTCCATCCTGCGCTCCAGTGAGGCCCTGAAGCCCCTGGGCCTGCAGCTGCCTGAGCTGCTGCTGAGCACAGACGAGACCATCTTTGACGACATCGTTCATGCCTTCGTGAGCCTCACCGCCATCCAGGTGCGCCCATGGGGTCTAGGGGCTGTTGTGACAGTGCTGGGGGCCAGCCTGGCATCCCCAGGACAGGTGTGACCCGTCACGTCCCCATTCCTCGCAGATCGCTCTCATAGACCTGCTGACCTCCATGGGCCTGCGACCCGACGGCATCATCGGGCACTCCCTGGGGGAGGTGGCCTGCGGCTACGCAGACGGCTGCCTTTCTCAGGAGGAGGCCGTCCTCACTGCCTACTGGAGGGGCCAGTGCATCAAGGAGGCCAGCATCCCACCAGGGGCCATGGCGGCCGTGGGTGGGTGTCCCCTCTGGGCCCCCCCTTTCCACACCTCCCACCAACCCAGGAGCCCTTGGGGTGGGGGTGTCATCCCTGGCGTTCCTCGTGTTCACTCTGGGCAGTGGCCGGGGGTCTCGGGGAGCTCCACCGGCCACCGTCCTCACTGCAGGGTGCCCGGTGGCCCCCCGGCCCCTGCCCACTCAGCGGTCAGCATCAGTCCACACTGCTGCTCTTCCTACCAACTGGGCTAAAGCCACGTGGGGCATGAACAGCCCCCCCCGCACGAGAAGATGTAGGGTGTCGGGTGCACTGGCCCTGGCCCCCTTCCATTGGCACCTGCCCCCCAGGGGCTGCAGGAGAAGCAGTAGGCTAGGCCGGGGACAGGAGGGACACCTCCCAGAGCCACCACCCCAGGGACTGGTGGGGGCGGGCTGTCCTCACTGCGGCAGGACCCGGCTCCCCGCCTGTGGGACGACAGGGGAGACACCTTCCCCTGAGATCAAACACAGCAGGAGTGAAAGTGCCCCATAAAGGCCCCGCTTGGCGGCTGTCATTACCGCACCCCTGTCATTAAGGCCTGCCCTGGGCAGCGCCTTCCTCTCGGTGGGGCCCTGGCTCCCCGCTGCCCGCTGCCTGCCCCCTGAGGCCATCCCTGCCCACAGGCCTAACCTGGGAGGAGTGTAAACGGCGCTGTCCCCCTGGCGTTGTGCCCGCCTGCCATAACTCTGAAGACACAGTGACCATCTCGGGACCTCAGGTAGGCCCCGGGAGGCCAGGCTTGTCCCCGAGTCCCTTCCCGACCCTCACGGAGGAGCTGTGTGGGGACCCAGGCAGACGGTCCGGCTCCACTCGTCCACTCCTGGCATCCCTGTCCCTAGGCTGAGGTGGCCGCGTTTCTGGAGATGCTGAGGCAGGAGGGCGTGTTTGCCAAGGAGGTGCGCACGGGCGGCATGGCCTTCCACTCCTACTTCATGGAGTCCATCGCCCCCACGCTGCTGAAGGCCCTCAAGAAGGTGGGCTGGCCGCCCCACGGGGGGCTTCCTGGAGGCGGGGGTGGGGGCTGAGTGCCCACACAGCTGACCATGCCGTGTGTGCAGGTGATCCGGGAGCCAAAGCCCCGCTCCACGCGCTGGCTCAGCACGTCCATCCCCGAGGCCCAGTGGCAGGGCAGCCTGGCCCGCACGTGCTCGGCGGAGTACAGCGTCAACAACCTGGTGAGCCCCGTGCTGTTCCAGGAGGCGCTGTGCCACGTGCCTGAGCACGCCGTGGTGGTGGAGATCGCGCCTCACGCCCTGCTGCAGGTGCGTCCCCCGGGGCCCGGGCGCGGCAAGGGGCGGCGGGGGCCGGGGGGCCGAGGGAATGGGCCTTGGGAGGGTGGGAACCCGTGGGGAAGGCCAAGCCGTCTGCCCCCGCAGGCCGTCCTGAAGAGGGGCCTCAAGCCCAGCTGCGCCATCATCCCCCTGATGAAGAAGGAGCAGAAGGACAACCTGGAGTTCTTCCTCAGGAACACGGGCAAGCTGCATCTGCTGGGGTGGGTCAGCTGCCGCTGCCGGGGGTCCGTGGCCGCGGGGTCATCCCCAGGAAGTGGGCTGGGGGTGCTGGGCCGCCCGAGCCCCGTGCTACGGCCCCCACCCCAACGGCGATCTCCGGGGTCCCATGGGAGGTGGTGGGCCGTGGGAATGACAGGATGGTCCCAGGCGAGGCCACCGGGGCCCGGTGTGCGCCTCACACCTCCCCGCCCCCCCCAGCATGGACGCCAACCCCAACGGCCTGTTCCCACCCATGGACTTCCCGGTTCCCCGGGGGACCCCTCTCATCTCCCCCCACATCAAGTGGGACCACAGTCAGATCTGGGACGTGCCTGCCGCCGAGGACTTCCCCAACGGCTCCACCGGCTCATCCGCTGCCACCATCTGCAAGATTGGTGAGTGGGGCTGAGGGCAGTAGAGGGATCGGGCGAGGGTGCCGGGGGGCTTGGCTTCTCCCCCCGTCCGCTGGCACTAAGGCCCGGCCCACACAGACACCAGCCCCGAGTCCCCTGACCACTACCTGGTGGACCACTGCATCGATGGCCGCGTCCTCTTCCCTGCCACCGGCTACCTGTGCCTGGCCTGGAAGATGCTGGCACGTGCCTTGAACCAAAACATGGAGGAGATGCCCGTGGTGTTTGAGGACGTGACGCTGCACCAGGCCACCATCTTGCCCAAGACCGGTGAGATGGGGCGGGCCGCCGGGGTCAGGGTGGGGAGCCGACTGCTGAGCCCTGATGCTCATCTACTACCTTGCCGTCCACAGGGACCATGGCCCTAGAAGTGCGGCTTCTGGAGGCTTCCCAGAGCTTCGAGGTGTCTGAGAATGGCAACCTGATAGTGAGCGGTGAGCAGAGGGCGTCTGGCCGGGCTGCAGGGGCTGGTAGGGGCTGGCCTCTGAGTGGACCTCGGCCGCCAGCTCCTCCGTGCCCACCCTCAGACCCTTCTGCCCCCGACCCATAGGGAAGGTGTACCAGTGGGAGGACCCTGACCCCAAGCTGTTCGACCTCCATGGTGGCACAGACCCCGTGGACCCCACGGACGCCACGGACCCCATGGCCGCGTTCCGCCTCACCCAGGGGGACGTGTACAAGGAGCTGCGGCTGCGTGGCTATGACTACGGCCCCCACTTCCAGGGCATCCTGGAGACCAACCTGGAAGGTAGGACACCAAATGTCCGTTGATGCTCTGGGAACGAGCCTCGGGGCCGCCTCCCCTCAGGCAGGGCCTGACCTGCTGCCCAGAATCCAGGTGCCATGTGACTCCGGCGTCACCCAAGCTGTGAGGGGCCGCTGGGAGCACCCAGGCCAGGGCATGGAGGAGAGGGTGCCGTGAGCAAGAGAGACCCGGGCCAGCCAAGCTGACAGCCCCTCTGCCACAGGCAAAGCCGGCCAGCTGCTGTGGAAGGACAACTGGGTGGTCTTCCTGGACGCCATGCTGCAGACGTCCATCCTGGGCAATCCCCAGCGCACCCTGTGCCTGCCCACCCGCATCACCTCCATCCACATCGACCCCGCCCTTCACCAGCAGAAAGTGTATTCGCTGAAGGGCGATGCCCGAGGTAGGCCCACGCCCAGTCCCTGCAGGCTTGTGTCGCTGTGCCGGGCGCTGCCCACGCTCACCCACCTCTTTCCTCAGTGGTCGACGTGAAGGTGAGCAGCTGCCTGAACAGCACGGTAGCCGGCGGTGCCCTCATCTTGGGCCTGCACGCTTCTGTGGCCCCAAGACGGCAGCAGGAGCAGCGTGCACCCATCCTAGAGAAGTTCTCCTTCACCCCCTACGTGGAGGGAGGCGTCCTGGCTGGAAACGCAGCCCTGCAGGAGGAGCTGCAGCTGTGTAGGGGTGAGGCCAGCTCCCCACCTGCGCTCTGGCCCCTGACGCCTCTGGCAATGGGGGGGTTTCTCAGCTTCTCACCACACCCCCCGCACTTTGCAGCCCCCACTTCTTCTGCGAGAGGCTCCCCATCTTTGGGGAGGGGCTCTAGGCACAATGTTGGATTTGGTCCTTCCTCGCTACGTCCCCAGCCAGCCATCTGCGTGTGGTGCCACAGGGGCCTGGCCCTGCAGACTGTCCCCTGCAAGGGCTCATCCCGTCCCCATGCAGATGGGTGGGTAGAACAGACTGGGGTGCCACGGGGGATGTCCGGCACTGAGCCCACACTACGTAGGTAGCCCTCCTCTGTGGAGCTCATAGCTTAGTCAGGGGCACAGCCCCTGACACCCTGGAAGGGTAGTTCTTAGTCTTAGGGGACCAGGCTGCCCACCCCGTCTCTCCCATGCACTTGCTTATGCGGGGACGGGGCCAGGATGTGGGCCCTGGGAGGACAGTCACATGGATCCTGGTTCTGGATGGATCCCTGCTCCAGGCAGACGTGCTGGGGGGAGCGCTGGCCCAGCTGAGACCCTCCCTAGCGCCCCTTTCTGCCCCCTCACCCCCCAGGGCTGGCACAAGCACTGCAGACCAAGGTGGCCCAGCAGGGCCTGAAGATGGTGGTACCCGGGCTGGACGGGGCCCAGGTCCCCCGCGAGTCCCCACAGGGAGGCCTGCCTCAGTTGCTGGCAGCTGCCTGCCAGCTGCAGCTCAATGGCAACCTGCAGCTGGAGCTGGCCCAGCTCCTGGCCCAGCAGAGGTCCCTGCTGCACGATGACCCCCTGCTCTGCGGCCTTCTGGACTCCTCGGCGCTGAAGGCGTGCATGGACACCGCCCTGGAGAATATGACCAGTCTCAGGATGCACATAGTGGAGGTGGGTGTGCGGACCGCCTGGCGTGAGGCCACGGGGTTAGAAGCTGTGCCCAGGCTGCCCTCACGTCCCTTCCCGGGCTGCCCTGACCTCGGCAGGGAGGGCGCTGGCCAGTGGGTGGGCCTTTCTGGCCGGTGTTCCCAGCTGGGATCAGGAGGCCTGTGCAGCGGGCGGCTGATCAGGAGCTGTCCTCCCTCCAGGTGCTGGCCGGTGATGGTCGCCTGTACACCCGCATCCCCACGCTGCTCAGCACCCAGCCCTTGCTGCAGCTGGACTACACAGCCACTGACCGCCACCCTCAGGCCCTGGAGGCCGCCCAGACCAAACTGCAGGAGCTCGGGATGGCCCAGGGCCAGTGGGACCCCGCCCAGCCCGCCCCCAGCAACCTGGGCACGGCCGACCTGCTGGTGTGCAACTGTGCGGTGGCCACCCTCCCCGACCCAGCCTCGGCCCTCAGCCACATGGTGGCCACTGTCAGGGAGGGCGGCTTCTTGCTGCTGCACGCCCTGCTCAGGGGACACCCCCTGGGAGAGACCGTCGCCTTCCTCACCGGCCCTGAGCAGCAGCAGCAGCAGCAGCAGCAGCACCACGGGGGCAGCCAGAGCCTCCTGAGCCAGGTGTGGGGGCGGGGCCGTGGAGGCGGGGCGGGGGCGGGGCCTGGGTGGGGCGGGGCCAGCACTGACACCCCACACCCGCAGGATGAGTGGGAACGAGTGTTTGCGGGCGCGTCGCTGCACCTGGTGGCCCTGAAGAGGTCCTTCTACGGTTCCGCGCTCTTCCTGTGCCGCCGGCCGGGCCCCCAGGACAGCCCCGTCTTCCTGCCTGTGGAGGACACCAGCTTCCGATGGGTGGACTCGCTGAAGGTCAGGCCTGGCTGGGCCCCCAGCACCGTGACCGTGACCATGGGCCGGGGGAACCGTCCCAGAGGCCAACCCTTCTCTCCTCCTGCAGAACGTTCTGGCCGACAGCTCCTCCCGACCCGTGTGGCTGACGGCCACTAACTGCGTCACGTCGGGCGTCGTGGGCATGGTGAACTGTCTCCGCAAAGAGCCCAGTGGGCACCGGGTTCGGTGAGGCGCCCAGAGAGCTGCCTGCCCCCCCCCCACCTCGCCCTTTCTCCCCCTTCTCTCTCCCCTCCCCTCTCTCTCTCTCCTCCCCTCTCTCTGCCCCTCGCCTCCCTCTGCCCCTCCCCTCTCTCCCCCTCTCCTCATCTGTTTTCCTGCCTATAGATGCATCCTGGTGTCCAACCTGAGCAGCACATCCCCCATCCCCAAGATGGACCCCAGCTCCTCAGAGTTGCAGAAGGTGTTACAGGGGGACCTCGTGATGAACGTCTACCGGGACGGGTCCTGGGGAGCCTTCCGCCATTTCCCACTGGAGCACGGTGAGCCCTCCAGGATGCCTCCGTGACGCCACCGGCTCCTTGCCGTGTATCTGGGGGGCTGAGCACGACAGTGGGGCTGGAGGGCCCTGGCCGGGAAGCCCCTGTGGCAGCCCCGCTTCCTGTCGCCCTCAGGCCTACCAGAGGAGCAGACTGAGCACGCCTTCGTGAATGTCCTCACCCGGGGGGACCTCTCCTCCATCCGCTGGGTCTGCTCTCCTCTGCGTCACGCCCAGCTCACCGAGCCTGGGGTCCAGCTCTGCACCGTCTACTACGCCTCCCTTAACTTCCGAGACATCATGTTGGCCACGGGCAAGCTCTCCCCTGATGCCATCCCAGGTACGGCTGCATCCCGTGGGCACGGCCAGAGGCTGGGAAGAAGAGGTGCCTTGATCTGCCATCCTCAGGACCCTGGAGGCTCCTCGGGCCTGAGCATGCATGCTGGGCCCCCCTCCAAACCACGGGAGATACGGGGCTCACCACCGCCACCTGCCCGCAGGAAAATGGGCCGCGCGGGACTGCATGCTGGGCATGGAGTTCTCCGGCCGAGACGCCAGTGGCAAGCGCGTGATGGGACTGGTGCCCGCTGAAGGCCTGGCCACCTCCGTCCTGCTGTCTCCGGACTTCCTGTGGGACGTGCCGTCCAGCTGGTGAGTCGGCGGGACCGTGACCCGGTGCCCCACATGGCCACGGCCGAGGCGCAGGCCCAACCTGAGTCCTTGCACTGTGCCCGCAGGACCCTGGAGGAGGCAGCGACCGTGCCCGTGGTGTACACCACCGCCTACTACTCGCTGGTGGTGCGGGGGCGCGTGCAGCGTGGGGAGACGGTGCTCATCCACTCGGGCTCGGGCGGCGTGGGCCAGGCCGCCATCGCCATCGCCCTGAGCCTGGGCTGCCGCGTCTTCACCACCGTGGGTAAGCCCGTTGGCCCTCCCCGGAGCCCGGGGCCGTCACCCCAGCCCCACAGCCCGGCTCCCCAGCACGTGCCTCTCCCTGCCAGGCTCGGCCGAGAAGAAGGCGTACCTCCAGGCCAGGTTCCCCCAGCTCAGTGACGCCAGCTTTGCCAACTCCCGGGACACGTCCTTTGAACAGCACGTGCTGCGGCACACGGCCGGGAAGGGTGAGTGGCCTCCCCCGCGCACAGCGGTCACTCTCCGCCTGTCCTCCCACCCTCCTCCTCTCCGCTTCCTCACCAGCCCGGGCGGGTTCGAGGGCTGGCCGTGTGCACCCGGGCCAGGGGCGTGACGCCGAGGACCTCTCCTTCCCCACCCGCCAAGGTGTCGACCTGGTTCTGAACTCTCTGGCCGAAGAGAAGCTGCAGGCCAGTGTGCGGTGCCTGGCCCAGCACGGCCGCTTCCTGGAAATCGGCAAATTCGACCTTTCCAACAACCACTTGCTGGGTGAGGCGGGCAGCGAGGCTCGCGGGCAGGCGGGGGCTGCGGGCTCAGCCGGGGGCTGCGGGTGCTGAGCCGGCCCCCCGCCCGCCCAGGCATGGCCGTCTTCCTGAAGAACGTGACCTTCCACGGGATCCTGCTGGACGCGCTCTTTGACGAAGCAGGCCACGGCTGGCGGGAGGTGGCCGCGCTGCTGCAGGCGGGCATCCGGGACGGTGTAGTGCGGCCCCTCAAGCGCACCGTGTTCCCCAAGAACCGGGTGGAGGACGCCTTCCGCTTCATGGCCCAAGGGAAGCACATCGGCAAAGTGGTCGTGCAGGTGAGGGCAGGGCCCCCGGGGTGCCCCGCTCCAGCCCCGAGGGCCGTGCCTGAGCGGGGTGCTGCTTGGGCTCCAGGTGCTCGAGGAGGAGCAGGAGGCGGCGCTACAGGTGACCAGGCCCACCATGATGACAGCCGTGTCTAAGACCTTCTGCCCGGCCCACAAGAGCTACGTCATCACCGGGGGCCTGGGCGGTTTCGGCCTGCAGCTGGCCCAGTGGCTCGTGTTGCGAGGAGCCCAGAAACTCGTGCTGACCTCCCGCTCTGGGATCCGCACAGGTGGGCAGGCCTGAGGGGCGGGGCGGGGACGCCGAAGGGTCAGCCCTCGCGTGCCCTCGGGGAGAACCCCAGTGGGCCCGACGCCGCTGCCCTGCGTCCCACAGGCTACCAGGCCAAGCTCATCCGTGAGTGGAGGCGCCAGGGCGTGCAGGTCCTCGTGTCCACCAGCAACATCGGCTCGCTAGATGGGGCCCAGAGCCTCATCGCTGAGGCCACGCAGCTGGGGCCTGTGGGAGGAGTCTTCAACCTGGCTGTGGTGAGTGCGACTGCGGGGTCCAGGGAAGGCCCTCCCAGGCTGAGCACCCCCGGGATGTGAGGTCAGGGCAGGTGCTGAGCACCCTTCACCCCCAGGTCCTGAGAGATGCCATGATGGAGAACCAAACCCCTGAGTTCTTCCAGGACGTCAACAAGCCCAAGTACAGTGGGACCGTGAACTTGGACAGGTGAGGCGCAGGACCCCCAGCCCCCAACCCAGCCTGGCTCTGCCCTGGCACGCACTAGGAGCAATGCCTCCCCCTACTGCTGTGCACCCCAACACAGAGTTTCCACTGCCACCCAGGGACCTGGCCCTGGGCCTCTGCTGGGGCCTGAGCTGGGGGCTCCCTGGCGTGTTGGTGGGGGCGGGGCGGGGCCAGCCAGCGGGGTGTGACTCCCAACACCCACAGGGTGACACGGGCGGCATGCCCCGAGCTGGACTACTTTGTGGCCTTCTCGTCTGTGAGCTGCGGGCGCGGCAACGCTGGCCAGACCAACTACGGCTTCGCCAACTCCACCATGGAGCGCGTGTGTGAGAAGCGCCGGCACGACGGCCTCCCAGGTGGGCCAGGTCCCCCCTCGCCCAGCGACCCCTGCCTGCTGCCGCCCCCACATGTGCCCCCACTCATCCCCGCCCCCGGCCCTGCACTCCCATAGGCCTCGCCGTGCAGTGGGGCGCCATCGGCGATGTGGGCATCATCCTGGAGACGATGGGTTCCAACGACACGATCGTCGGTGGGACGCTGCCTCAGCGGATGGCCTCCTGCTTGGAGGTGCTGGACCTCTTCCTGAACCAGCCCCACCCCGTCCTGAGCAGCTTTGTGCTGGCTGAGAAGAAGGCCGCCACCCAGGGTGATGGCAGCACCCAGCACGACCTCATGAAGGCTGTGGCCCACATCCTGGGTGAGGGAGCACGCCGTCCCCGCGCCGGCAGGCACTCACCCCTTGGGGGGCCATTGCCCTGGCTCGGAAGTAGGCCGTGCTTTTTGGCTCCGGGAGGGGACAGGCCAGTGGTCCGGGCACAGCTGGGTGGGGGCCGTGTGCCGTGGGCTGGGAAGGTGAGCGGCTCTCACTCGTGGGGACTAGCCACCGAGCTGCCCGCGCTCACCCGGGGTCCCTCCCCCTCCCAAGTTGTCAACTGAGTACCTGTCCACAGGCATCCGGGACGTGGCCACCGTCAACCTGGACAGCACACTGGCGGACCTGGGCCTGGACTCGCTCATGGGCGTGGAGGTGCGCCAGATGCTGGAGCGCGAGCACGACCTGGTGCTCTCCATGCGGGACATCCGCCAGCTCACGCTCCGGAAGCTGCAGGAGCTTTCTTCGAAGGCTGGCACGGCTGATGGTGCGTGGCTGCGAGGGAGCACTCGGAGAACGGAATTTACGGGGTCTGGGGGGGGGGTCCTGCTGGACCCGGCTGCTCTCCGGGGCTACTCCTGGCAGTGGCCAGCCGCCAGCGGCGTGGGGCAGGTGGGGGTGAGTGTGCCCATGCTGGGGTCTGCGGGGGGCCGCCTGTGTGACCCCGGCTTCTGCTCCTCCTTGCAGAGCGGGGGGCGCCCACACCCAAGCAGGACAGCCCCACCTATCAGCAGGCGCAGCTGAACCTCAGCACCCTGCTGGTGAACCCGGAGGGCCCCACCCTGACGCGGCTGAACTCCGTGCAGAGCTCGGAGCGGCCTCTGTTCCTGGTGCACCCCATCGAAGGCTCCATCACCGTGTTCCACAGCCTGGCCGCCAAGCTCAGCATCCCCACCTATGGCTTGCAGTGCACCCGAGGTGTGACCCGTCCCGCAAGGCTGTCCCCAAGCCCCTAGTAAAGCAGGGTGGGGGCCTGTGCCCCCGGGGCCACGTCCTGCCTGCCGCTGAGCCTCCTTCTGCCCCACAGCTGCGCCCCTGGACAGCATCCAGAGTCTGGCCGCCTACTACATCGAGTGCATCCGGCAGGTGCAGCCCGAGGGGCCCTACCGCATTGCCGGCTACTCCTACGGGGCCTGTGTGGCCTTCGAGATGTGCTCGCAACTGCAGGCGGCACAGCAGAGCCCGGCCCCTACACACAACAGCCTCTTCCTGTTCGACGGCTCGCATAGCTACGTGCTGGCCTACACGCAGGTGAGGGTGCGGGTGGCCTGGGTGCGCCCCCATCCCCACCCCCAGGGCCCCAGGGCCCCAGCGCCGCTGCAGCAGCCCCTCCTCCCTCCACAGAGCTACCGAGCCAAGATGACCCCCGGCTGCGAGGCGGAGGCCGAGGCGGAGGCCATGTGCTTCTTTGTGCAGCAGTTCACCGACATGGAGCATGACAAGGTGGGTCCTGGGAGCGGGTGGGGGGAGGGGCCGCCCTGCAGCGTGGGGGGGGCGCACCCCAGAGCCCGCGGGCAGGGACCCCGGGGGCCCGCAGTCAGGGCCACTCAGAGCCGCTCACGCCCGGTCCCGCAGGTGCTGGAGGCACTGCTGCCCCTTGGGAGCCTGGAGGAGCGCGTGGTGGCCTCCGTGGACCTGATCCAGCACAGCCACGCGGGCCTGGACCCTCGCGAGCTGAGCTTCGCCGCGCGCTCCTTCTACCACAAGCTGCGCGCCGCCGAGCAGTACACGCCGCAGGCCACCTACCACGGCAACGTGACGCTGCTGCGCGCCAAGACGGGCAGCATGTACGGCGAGGGCCTGGGCGCCGACTACAACCTGTCCCAGGTGTGCGACGGCAAGGTGTCCGTGCACGTGATCGAGGGCGACCACCGCACGCTGCTGGAGGGCAGCGGCCTGGAGTCCATCCTCAGCATCATCCACAGCTCCCTGGCCGAGCCGCGCGTCAGCGTGCGGGAGGGCTAGCCACGCCGCGGCCCAGGGGTGCCCGGGGGTCCTGCCGGTGGGACCTCTGCCCGCGCCCTGCGCGCCACCGCCGCCGCCTCGGAGACCTGCTCTGGTCTGTGAAGAGTCGGCCGGGCGGAGCCTGGTGTGCCGCGTGGGTCCGTTCCTCGGTTCTCCATTCAGTTCTCCTATTTATTGCGTCGCTGGGGAGACGCCGGGGCCTCGTCCACCCGGTGAAGGCCGGCGGCGCAGGAGGCCCGGCCCAGGGACCCCATGATGCAGGGGCCTGTGGAAAGGAGCAGCCCCGGGCGCCGGGCACCCACTCTGTGTTTGTCTGTATTCGTTTTTCAAGAAATATGATTCAAATTGCTGCTTGAATTCCGCGATTTACTGTAACCGTCCGTGTCAGGAACCCTGTCCGGAGACCCTGTTCCATTTCTACACCAACCTGGTGAGGGCCGCGCCCCTGCAGAGCCCCCCAAAATTAAACCCCATCTGAGCTCTGGCCTGTGGTTCCCCCTTTCTTCCCTCCCAACAGCTGCTGTAGGGGCCCAGAGTGGATGCCCATCTGCTCCCCACAGCCCCGGGGGGCAGGGGGCTTGACCAGAGAAAGGAACCAGGAGGGCAGGCAGAGAGTCCACCCCTGGGCCCTTGGAGAGGTCAGTGGGGCAAGTCTTGGGTCCCCTGTGCTACTTGCGGGAGGTCCTAGTCTCCAGGGCTCCGCCTCGTGGGAGGAGGCCCCACGTTATGGAGAGCGACCTTGCCTGAAGTCAGGCGGCCAGAGGCAGGACCCTCATCAACAAAATAGCTTCACAGTAGCACCTAGACGGCTGTTGGCATAACTGGCCAAGTTGACCGGGAGACTGACCATCGCAGTGGTTTAGGCAAAGGTGTGGAGGCTGGACCAGAGGAGGTCAGAGGGCAGGGCGGTCCCCTGCGCACGTGCGCCCCGAGAGCCAAGGGGTGAGGTGGGCACCGATGGATCCGGGGTGCGCCGGGGCCAGGCCCACCTCGAGGCTTCTGAAAGGGTGTGTTGAACCCAGAAACAGCCCAGTGGTCCTTCCATGTTCCTCAGAAAATTGAGCATAGAATTCCCCTGAGCCAACAAGTCCCCTCCGAGACGCACGCACTGAAGAGCCCTGAACCGGGGCTCGCCGTCCGTGTGCAGCGGTCGGAGCAGCACTGCTCACAGTGGCCGAGGGCAGGCAGGCCGACGTCCTCCAACGCGAACGGATGTCCACGTGTGGGCTGCTCGTGCCTGGAGGATCCCCCAGCCGTGCTGCCACGTAGAGAGGCAGCGTGTCAACAGCGACGGGCTCGGCAGAGTACGCGCAGGATGAAGGGTCACCGCGTAGTGCTAAGAGCCAACTAGCGGAAGGGACGCAGCCGTCCTGAATGGTTCGGCCCCAGAACAGTCCCCGGAAGCAAAGGTTATAGGTCTGAAGAGAGAAGCAGACAAACCTAAAATTCAAGATTTCAAAAGTCCGCTCTGCTGAAGCGGCGGAGCAGAGACGGGAACTCGGCAGGGCGTGCGGGGCGGCGTGCGGGGCGGACGCGGCCTCGGCCAGTTTGCCCCGACCCACAGCGCGGCCCGGCAGCAGCGCAGCACGTTCTTTTCAAATCTACACGGGACGTTCACCCAGGTGGCTCGCGGTCTGGGGCACGAAACCAATGTCCGTAGGTCAAAGAAAACGCATCAACTTCTATAAATGTCTCCTCTGACCACAATTGAATAAAATTAGAATCAGTAACAAAAAGATCCCTAGAATATTCTCAAACGAGTAGACGCCAGGTAACCAGGGTAAAGCATCCTCAGGCTGGAGAAAACTACCAAAAGGCCTCGGCCTTCGAGCTGACTCGCCAGCAGCCCCCGCGGGCTCCGCTCCCGGCGCCCTGGCAGGCCTGGGCCTGGGGCTGCGGCCGGAGGGGAGAAACCCCTCAAGTGAACAGTCCGAAGCGACAAACCCCAGCGACTGAGACCCGGCTGGGCAGGATGATGGAGATAACACCGCAGTGGCAACCGACGACGTAAGACACCGAGAATTAACGGAGCCAGAAGTGAGTCTTTTGAGAAACTCCCTACTACGTAACCGGAGGCGGACGGAGCTGGAGGGGAAATACAGACACAAGTACCCGCAGCGGGAACCAGAGGAGACGCCGGGGATGCGACACGTGTCCAGAGGCTTAGGGAGTATCATGGACGATTTCAGGCCAAACAATTGGACAATCTAGATAAAATGACAAAAGTCCACATGAGACACGAAGTGATCAAGAAATCGCAACCCGAGCGACCCCACATCTATGGAAGAAAACAAGTTGCAGTTCAGACCTTTCCACGAGGAGAAGCCCAGACCCGAGTGGCAAATTCCGCAGGGTGTCTGGGAGAAAAAGGTTACCCATTCGATCCAAACTCTTCCAGAATTCTGGAAGGGAAACCAGTCTCAACAAGTCCAAAAAGGTTCGGATTGGCGTGAAAGATCTTGGGGACGCGCGTCTGCTCGTGCTGCCGTCACCCACCCTGGACGCCGATCTGTTTTCCCGCGGCCCGGAAACCCGCGGCGGGGCTCCTGCCGATCCGGCCCGGGGAGAGGCCCCTCCTGGCTCCCAGCCAGCGGCCTCGGCTGTGGCCTCGCGTGCTGTCTCCTCTCGTAGGGCCACCAGTCCTACCAGATGAGGGTACCACCCTCCTGGCCTCATTTAAACTTTAGCACCTCCTTACGGGCTCCGTCTGCAAATACGGTCACTTTGGGGACTAGAGCTTCCACGTGGGTGGGGGGCCGGGGGGACATGTGCACTCCTGGCAAGAGGGTGACGCACAGCTCTCCTAGCGGCCAGCATTCCTTTGATACCAAAACCCGACATCACAGGAGCGGGACCAATCTCCATCGTGGTCACCCACACAAAAGATCTACACAGAATTTCAGCAGATGCTGAGTCCCGCATTAACACATCATGACCAAGTGGAGTTTATTGAGGAAGGCAAGGCTGGTTCAACATTCTGGGGGGCTCCGCGGTGGAGCGCCTGCCTCCGGCTCAGGCCATGACCCCGGGGTCCTGGGATCGAGTCCCCCATCGGGCTCCCTGCTGGGATCCTGCTTCTCCCTCTGCCTGGGTCTCTGCCTCTCTCTCTCTCATGAATAAATAAATAAAATCCTTAAAAAGAAACATGTGCCCAGATCTTATAAAGAACTTTCAAAATTCAACAAAAAGAAAAAAAATTAATGTTTAAAAATGGGCTCAATTGTAAGAGCATGTGACTCTTGATCTCAGGGTTCAAGCCCTATACTGGGTGTACAGATTAAAAATAGAATCTTTTTTTTTTTTTTAAGATTTTATTTATTCGTGAGAGACACACAGAGAGAGGCAGAGACAGGCAGAGGGAGGAGCAGGCTCCACGTAGGGAGCCCAATGCAGGACTTGATCCCGGGACTCCAGGATCACGCCCTGGGCCAAAGGCAGGCACTGAACCGCTGAGCCACCCAGGGATCCCAGAACATTCTTGTTTTGAAGATTTTATTTATTTATTCATGAGACACACACACACAGAGACAGAGACACAGGCAGAGGGAGAAGCAGGCTCCATGCGGGGAGCCGGATGTGGGACTCGATCCTGGGCCCTCGGATCAGGTCCTGAGCTGAAAGCAGACGCTCAACTGTGAAGCCACCCAGGTGCTCCAATTTTAGTTTTGTCCCGATTTAATTTTACTCTTTGAACGCACAAGGTATTGAGTAGTTCCCAAAGTCAAAACTACTGAAAGGTGGGCCCCCCTGGGTGGCTCCGCGGTCGAGTGTCTACCTTAGGCTCAGGGCGTGATCCCAGGGTTCTGGGATCGAGTCCCATGTCAGGCTCCCTGATCAGCAGTCAGCTTCTCCCTCTGGCCCTCTGCTGCTTGTGCTCAGTTGCTTGCGCTCTCTCTCTCTCTCTCTGTCATTTGCTCACTCTGGCTCTCAAATAAATAAAATCTTTAAAAAAAATAAAATAAAATTGGAGACACAGAGAAACGAGTGAGTGTGCGTACAGTTTGCATGGGTGAGGCTGGCACCCGGGAGTTGCTGGCCGTGGCAGGTGCATGTCCCCCCTGCCCAGGCAGGAGGACAGCAAACCATCCTGAACAAGGGAGCCTGAGGGGTGGGCTGGAACCACAACTGCTCGTGTGTTTGCGGAGCCCCCCTCCGGGTCTGTGGGCGCAGGGAGGAGGAGAGCGAGGCTGCGCCCCAGTTCAGGGACCCAACCCTCGACCCCTAGCATCGAAGTCAGTTGCGACATAGCAGGTCCACGCTTGCAGGTGGCGGCGACTGTCCCCTCCAGTGAGCCGCGGGGACCGGGGCACGGATGGAGCGGGTCGTGGCGGCCTCTGACACCTGCCGGAGAGGGCGGGGGGTGGGGGTGCGGGCGAGCTCACCGCTCTGGGGGCGAGAGGGGGGCTGAGCGCCAGGGCTGCCACACGTCAGCCCTCCCCAGCTGCCACCGGGTGCCCCCCCAGTGCACCTGCCGAGCTGCAGGACCTGGGGAGTGGCCTGGGTGGCTGGAGGCTGGGCCTCAGCAGGGTGGCCCATCCCTTCCTGTCGCCCCCGCAGTGCTGACAACAGGCCAGGGAGGCAGGGGGGGCTGCCTGGCGCCCCGAGGGCGGAGCGCAGATGGAGCAGAGCCCGAGGAAGCAGCCCGGAGGGCAGCCAGGCCGAGGCGGCGTGGGGGGAGAACAGGGCTGCACACCCGCTAATGTCCTCTGTGCCGCCGAGCAGCTCAGCGACGCCCAAACACGAGCAATACAAGTAAAACCAGTCAGACGTAACACAAACAAACCGCCGAAAACCAAAGATAGAGAGAAAATCTTGACTCTGAGGACAAAAAAAACAAAAAACAAAAAACCAACTCATCACCTCCCGGCAGCAATAATGAGGTAAGGGGACAAATGCTGCGTCTACAGCAGCCCCAGGAACCCCAAAGCACGAGATGCTGCGAACTGAATTTTGCAAGCGCTGGGGAAGCCTCCTCGGGGAGCTCAGAAGGCACCGTGGGGAGGTCGAGGCCGCACAGGCTAACGCCTCTGCCCCCCACGCGGGCCCAAGTTCAGCGTGATTCTAGCCACAGGCCCAGCAGCCTTGCGGCTCAACGCAGGAATCCGACAAGCTGATTGTAAAGTGTGAGTGGAAACACGAAGAACCGAACGTGGGTGGAACAGAAGAGCAGAAGTTGGAGGAATCAGGCCTTTGGCTTGGAGACCGACTCGGAAGTTCTGGGCGCTGAACCGGGGAGGTGCTGGGGGCTACGCAGACTGACAGCGCACGGAGGGCCGCCCCCACGCACACGCACGGCCGCCGGCATTGCTCAGAACATTCTTTTTTAAAAATTTTTATTTATTTATTCTGAGAGACACAGAGACAGAGAGAGAGGCAGAGACACAGGCAGAGGGAGAAGCAGGCCCATGCAGGGAGGGGACCCCAGGATCATGCCCTGGATTGAATGAAGGTGGCGCTAAACCGCTGAGCCCCCCCGGGCGGGGGGGGCTGCCCTAGACACTTCACTTTCGTTGGCTCCATTACCAACAGTGCTGTGATTACAACTTCAGGTTTTACCTCTTCCTTTTAATATATACAAACGCACTTCGGGGCGCCCAGCCGGCTCAGTTGGCAGAACTGTTGACTCGATCTCCGGTTGTGAGTTCGAGGCCCTGCGGGAAGAGGAGCCTACTTAAAAAAAAAAAAAAAAAAAAGTGAATGATTTCCGCGTCCTGACCCTGAGGAGGTCACTTACTGATTGTAGATTCGTATTTTGGTGGGGGGGGGTTGGGGGTCCTGGCGGGAGCTCCGGACTCCTGGGCCAAGGCCGTCCGCAGCTTCCTCCCTCCGGCACAGAGGCTGCTGTGCTTACCTTTCTCCAACATTCACTTTTTTCTGACAATTGTGGGTCATCGCTACAGACAACGTGGGGCTGGAGCCCGCCAGCTCCCGACCCAGCCAGGCCCCGACGGTCAGTCCGCGCCTCGGGTCGAGTCCTGCTTTAACACCGACTTTGGGGAAGAGACTTGGAAAGCGTCTCCACCCGCCGCTCCAGGCGTCCTGCCCAAATATGTGAGTGAAGCGCGGAGGCACCCGCGGGCTCGGGCCCCGCCAGCCTGTCCGTCGGGGTGACGGTCCCGTCCTCGGGGAGCGCTCGGGGAGACGCGGGGGGGACCCGCCGGGAGCAAGGTCGGCCCCCGGGCCCGGCCGCCGCCGCCTCCCGACTGCGCCTGCGCCAGCCCCCGCGGCGGGGGACGCTCTGCGCGTGCGCGGCGCCGCGGACCTGCCCCGCGCCCAGCGGGTGGTCCTCGCGCGGCCCCGGAAGTGCGGGGGTGTGGCCTCGCGGACGGCGGCACTTCCGGGCTGCTGGGGGCTCGCGGGGGCGCCGG
The DNA here is from genome assembly GCF_048418805.1 of Vulpes vulpes. Taxonomy (NCBI): domain Eukaryota; kingdom Metazoa; phylum Chordata; class Mammalia; order Carnivora; family Canidae; genus Vulpes; species Vulpes vulpes. Next base: position 874,288 of record NC_132781.1, read on the forward strand.
TGCGGGGCCGACGCGGGGCGCTCGCAGCCCGCTTGGGAGAGAGGCGGGGCCTCGGAGTGGAACTCGGCGCCCGCGGTCGGCGCGTCGCCCTTCCCCGCCCGGGCGAGCCGTGGCGGGGCCCGGCCGACCTCCACCCTCTGACCTCCGACCCCGCAGGGCGGGGCCCCTCCGCGGCCGGGCGCGGTTTCCCGGGGACGCGATTCCCGCCGCACCGCGGGCCGCCCGGACCGCCCTGGCGGAGGCACCTTCCGGCGGCCCCGGCGCGGAGCCCTGGGCCGGGCGGCGGCCCCGGCGTGGCGGCCTGCGGGCCCCGAGGGAGCCCCCCCCCGGCTCCCGGAGGCCCGGCGGCGGTCGCGGAGGAGCCCGAGCCCGGGCGCAGGTGGGCGTCCCGCGGGTCCGGCCGCCTCGGGGCCTCCGGAAGTGCCGACCCCCAGGGCGCCCGCTCAGTGGCCGGGACTGTGCCCCGGGGTCGCCGCGCTCGGGCCGGGCTGCTCGTGGGGACGGGCGTGTGGCCGGCCGTCTCCCGGGCACGGAGGGCAGGCGGTCCCCCTGGCCCCGGGGCCCCGAGCTGCGCGGCGTGGGCCGGGACGGCGGGTTCCCGGGTTCGTTGGCCGCGGGCGGGCGGGCGGGCGGGCGGGCCGGGGGCTCTGCTGGAAGGGGATGGGCCTGGGTTTCCGTCCTGGGCCCGCCCGAGGGGCCTCGTCCCGGCCCGCGCCGCCCGCTGAGCCGCTGCTCCCCCCGCCCCCCAGGACCGAGGCGATGCCGAAGCTGCAGGGCTTCGAGTTCTGGAGCCGCACCCTGGGGGGCGCTCGCCACGTGGTGGCGCCCATGGTGGACCAGAGTGAGCTGGCTTGGAGGCTGCTGAGCCGGCGGCACGGGGCCCAGCTCTGCTACACCCCCATGCTGCACGCCCAGGTCTTCGTCCGCGATGCCAACTACCGGAAGGAGAACCTGTACTGCGAAGTGTGCCCCGAGGACCGGCCTCTCATTGTGCAGGTGGGGGGCGGTGGCGGCGAACTCCAGGTGGAGCATCTCCCAGAAACTGCTTCCCCTTGGGGGCTGCTGTGGCGCAGCGGGAGCTGCCTCAGCTTTGGAGGGGGGCGCTCTGGGTGCCGCCTGTAGAAGAACGTTCTGGTCTCTAAAGTCAGGGATCCCGGGGATCCCTGGGTGGCGCAGCGGTTTGGCGCCTGCCTTTGGCCCAGGGCATGATCCTGGGGACCCGGGATCGAGTCCCACGTCGGGCTCCTGGTGCATGGAGCCTGCTTCTCCCTCTGCCTGTGTCTCTCTCTCTCTCTGTGTGACTATCATAAATAAAAAAAAAATAAAAAAAATTAAAGTCAGGGATCCCAGCTTTCCATTGCCGTGGAGACCAGCGTGAATCAGTGGCTCACCGGAGGGCTCGTGTCATCCTGTAACCAAGGAGGGCGCGATGCCATCCCGCGTCAGCCCCGGGGACCCCAGCCCCGATGGGTCCCACGTGAACTCGCTGTGGGGCTGGGGGCTGAGGTACCGTTTGTGTCTCCCAGTTCTGTGCCAATGACCCGGAGGTGTTCGTCCAGGCGGCTCTCCTGGCTCAGGATTACTGTGACGCCATCGACCTGAATTTGGGCTGCCCGCAGATGATAGCCAAGCGAGGTGAGCCCAGTTCCCGTCGCTGTGTAGAGCACTGCCCGGGGCGAGGGCCAGGCCCTGAATGCGCAGGTGCCCCGCTGGAGGCTGGGGTGTGGGTGGGCTTGGCGGAGGGCCCGGCCCTGCTCCTGGTGGCAGCGGGCCGTGCAGGTGGCGTCCCAGTCCTTCCTCTGCTCCCCCACCTGGAGGGACAGGGTTCTGCTGGCTCTCAGGCTCCTCGATGGCCACGGTGCCTGGCAGTCGTCAGGCTCCCTGTGGGTAAACACTCCTGGTGGGAAGAAGGTCCCGTGACCTGTCACACTGCCAGGTGTGCAGGCGAGAGGTCAGCCCTGGCTCCGGGCTCAGAGGTTTTCTTCAGAGTCCGAGGGATTGCTGGTTGGTCCGAGACTGCTGGGCAGCCCTGGTGTGCAGTGCCCTGGAGCTCCCCCTGCAGGTGTGATGCTCAGAAACTGCCCAAGTCCACAATTGGCCCTGCTGCCCCTTGGGACCGGCTTGGCTGGGGGCTCGAGGCCTGTGTGGGTGCAAGAGGAGGAGGGGGGCCAAGGGCCATGCTGGTCTCTTGCAGGTCACTATGGTGCCTTCCTGCAAGAGGAGTGGGACCTGCTCCAGAGAATGAGTGAGTCGGCTGTGTGCTGCGGGTGGGGGGTCAGGCTGCGTCATGGGGAAGGAGCCCCGAGACGGTGGCTGTTGAGTCCTGGCCCTGGTGCCCTCACTGCTGCAGAAGGAGCTGGGAAGTCGGCTGTCCTGCGCCAGCTGCACGTCCTCGAGCCAGACAGGAGGGCTGGCGGCAGGTGTTCTGGCCCCATCCTGCCTCTCCAGCACCCTGGGGGATGGAGGCGGGTGCTCCAGTGGGACTTGGCTGTGGTTCACGGCCTGAAGCGAACGCCACACCTCTCAGAAGCCCACTCTCCTTTCCTGCAGTTCTGCTGGCTCATGAGAAACTCTCTGTCCCTGTCACGTGCAAGATCCGTGTCTTCCCAGAGATTGACAAGACCGTGAAGTATGCCCAGATGCTGGAGAAGGCTGGCTGCCAGGTGAGGGCTGTGGGCTCGCAGGCCGTGCTGCTGCCCTGCCTTGTGTCCTCTGGGTACAGAGGGGTCCTCACCCCCAGAATCCTTGGGGCACTGCCGCACTGGGGCGGACTGCAGTTGTGGTGACCACGAGGCGAGGCCCGATGAGGGTGGGTGAGCCGCATGCTCCCAAGGAGGGGCTGGTACTGGTCGGAGGGAGGCCCCAGCCACCCTCTCCCCACCCGTCCCTGATGCCTTTGGAGTTCGGGTGCTACCCCGCCTAGGAACACTGGCCCTTGAACAGGGTTGGGCCTGTCCGCTCTGCATCCTGGGTGGATGCATGGGACATGGGAGCCCCAAGGCTGCTTTGCTCAGGTCATCATGGGTAGCTGACGCCAAAGTGAGAGCGTCCCCTGGGGTTGGTTGGGGGTCTGTGGCCACGAGCAGGGTAGAGCCAGGCACTGCTGTGTTACAGCTGCTGACCGTGCACGGGCGCACCAAGGAGCAGAAGGGGCCCTTGTCGGGCACTGCGTCCTGGGAGCACATCAAGGCCGTGCGGTGAGTACGGGGACAGACCCGGGGCTGACCCAGGGCAGGGGATGCGGCCAGGCCCCGAGACCAGGGGGCCCGTCCTTTGGGTGTCAGGGGAGGGCGGTGCCCTGGGAGAAGAAGCGTCTGCTTGTGGAGTTGGGGGCTGGATTGCTGGCGTGAGGGTGAAGGGACAGGGGCTTTGTCATCTGAGGGTCTGTTCACCTGCTCCTGACAGGAAGGCAGTAGCCATCCCCGTGTTTGCCAACGGGAACATCCAGTGCCTACGGGATGTGGAGCGTTGCATCCAGGACACAGGGGTTCAGGGGGTCATGAGCGCAGGTGAGGCAGGGCCCTGTCTGCCTGATGGGCCTGAGCCCTCAGACTCACGGCTGTCCCTGGCATGATGTGTGTGGGGGGGTCATCCTTCTGAGACGTGTACGCCCACAGCTTCGAGCCCCAACCTCCATACCCCACAGAGGGCAACCTGCACAACCCTGCCCTGTTTGAGGGCCGCAGCCCTGCCGTGTGGGAGCTGGCCGAGGAGTACCTGGACATCGTGCGGCAGCACCCCTGCCCCCTGTCCTACGTCCGGGCCCACCTCTTCAAGCTGTGGCACCACACGTGAGTTCCTCCCCGAGCCAGACACTATTGGGTCTGAGCCTCTCCTGGGGTCTCAGGGGGTTTAGAGGGAGCTCTCTGGAAACAGTGGGAAAGCTTGCTACCGAGTGGGGTCTGGATCAGAAGGACCGAGCCCCCATCCATGTGCAGGGCTAGGGCTTGGTGGTGGTGGTGGTGGCAGCGGCGGTGGTGGCGGTGGGGGGTGGGGTGGGCTCTGGGCGACGGAGCCTCTGTCTCAGGCTGCAGGTGCACCAGGAGCTTCGAGAGGAGCTGGCCAAAGTGAAGACCCTGGAGGGTGTCGCGGCCGTGAACCAGGAGCTGAAGCTGCGGTGTCAGGCAGGCGACGGGGCTGGTGGGGCTGGTGGGGCTGCCGGGCTGCCGCGGCGGAAGGGGCCAGGCCTCCTGACCCGCGGTGCCCCGGGGCTCTTGCAGGAGGACATTTCCAGGCAGAAGGAGGGAGAGAAGCCCTCCGGGGGCTTGCCTTTCTTCCACTGGATCTGCCAGCCCTACTTCCGGCCGGGGTGAGCTGCATACCAGCCGGCGGGACTGTGGGGGTGAGGTGCACGCAGGGGAGGGGCCCGCCAGTGCCAGGTTTGCGTCTCACCCCTCTCGAAGGGCTCTGGCTTTGTCATGTTTCCATAAGGTGGCTCGTGAGTGCTTGTGGCCCCAGGTGGGTTTGTCCTGGGGGCAAGAGCCTGACACCCCTGAGCTTCCACCGGATCCTCTGAGGCCCAGCCACGACGTGGGCAGCCCGAGCGCCAAGCTGCTGGGGCGCTGTACGCACACCCTCGCCCTGGAGCTGGGCTGGCGGGTCGTCTCCCGCGGGTGCCCCCAGCTCTGCCCGCTGCCCTGCTCTTTCAGGCCCAGGGAAGGGAGCAAGGAGAACGGGGGAGCCCGCAGCAAGCGGGCCCTGGAGGAGGAGGAGGGCAGCGCAGACGTGCTCTCCAAGAACAAGCAGAAGAAGCAGCTGAGGAACCCCCACAAGACCTTCGATCCCTCACTGAAGCGTAAGCCATGCCGGGGAGAGCGGTGGGGGGCCCGAGGCGAGGCTGCGTGAGGCCCGCAGCCCTGCCTGCCACCTGCTCCCTGGGCGGCTGGGGCTCCCAGCAGGACTAGGACACGGCGGCAGGGGGCAGGCTTACTGCTCAGCCGCCATCTGCCTTTGTTCTGTTCTCAGCAAAATATGCAAAGTGTGATCAGTGCGGAAACCCAAAGGTGAGCATGGCCCTGCTGCCCAGGGCAGAGCCCATCAGTGGGGGGCGGCGGGCAGGGCGGTCCCCGCTGCCAGGCCAACACCCCCTGCCTGCTGAGGGCAGGGCCCGAGGTGGGTGGCTGCCTCCCACCTCAGGACAGCCCCTCACAGGGAGAAGGCAGGCCCTGCGCAGGGGTGCAGCCCTCCTATTCGAGGCCAGCCCTGCACTTCGGGGAGCTTGCTCAGTGGGGGGGGGGGGGGGGGGGCATCAGCCACAGGCTCACTAGCTTCCCCGTGTCCAGGGTAACAGGTGTGTGTTCAACTTGTGCCGGGGCTGCTGCAAGAAGCGAGCTTTCAGAGAGGCTGCCGACTGCCCAGGTGAGGGGCACCTGCTGCCATCAGGCCCTGGAGGGCAGTGGGACCCTCGGCCTCCTGAGTCCCATCTCTTTCCTCCTCTGCCAGGTCACGGATTGCTTTTTAAAACCAAACTGGAGAAGTCTCTAGCCTGGAAGGGGGCCCAGTCCCGGCTGCAGGAGCCTCAGCCGGCAGGATCTGGAGAGCCGGGTGGCTTTCCTGAGGTTGTGGGCAGTGCCCTGGCCTGAAGGGCAGTTGGCGCCCGGCACACTGCCCCCCGGCCCCGGGACCGCTGCCGAGACCTCAACACGTCCCATTAAGGAAACGCCTTTTCTCAGGGAACCTCCCGCTACTCAACATAGAAGGATGAGCTGGTCTTCCCCTTGGCCTCCGCTGGGAGCCCGGAAATGCTGCACCAGGGAGCAGGCTCCCAGGCTGGACCTGTCCCCTCCTTGCAATGTGTGTTCAAAAGTGAACAATAAATCTTTTCAAAGATGCACAATCCGAGAGCTGGAGACTTTGTGAAGCCCCAGGCCCAGCAAGGCCGTGAGCTGGGAGGGTGGAGCGGCCCGTGGACACGCGGAACCAGCTGCCAGGTGCCACGCCACCTGCATGAGGGTGGGCAGCCCCGGCCCCCAGCCCGACCCCGAGTCTCAGAGGCCCCGTAGCAAGAACAAACAGCACGAGGGGGTGTTCTCAGGCTGCCCTTTAATGGGCTGAGACCGAACTTGTCTGCAACCCTGAATGACGCGACAATAGGGAGGCTGGGCCTCGGAGTGGGGGGCACACGGTGGGCCCCACAGCTCTCTCCTCCCAGGAAGGGCCTCAAGCAGCAGCCCCCTTCGCCAGGCCCCCAGCGCGGGGAACGGTGGAGGGAGCACAAGAAGCTGGATGTGGAAGCCCGGGGTGGCGGGGGGGGAACCTGCACATGCTCACGGGTGGCACCTCCACAAGGGCCACACACATGAGCGATGGGAGCCTGCGGGTGAGTCCGAAGGTGGGGGCGCGGGCGTGTAGACCGCCCTGGAGGCCGACAAGCACCCTCACATGTTGGTGCTCATCCGGGACTGGCTGTTGGCCGGCGTCAGCTCCCCCTGGCTCCCTTCTCGGGGTGGGGACTGTGGCAGAGACACAGCTGCTCAGGCCAGGAAGTGCGCGCGTGCCCACCCCGCTGTTCTCCACGCCAGGGCCACCCCCCTCCCTCACCTTGACATGAATCTGGTTGCGAAGCACGGCCGCCCGCAGGATCATCGCTTTGGCACGTCTCTGGAACTCCTTCCCCATCAGCAGGGACTTCTCGAAGGTGGTGCTGCGCTGATCCACGTCCCTGGCATACAGGATCTGCGGGGGGAGGGGCGGGGCTCAGCGGTGCTGAGGGCCTCAGGTCCCCTCCCCGCACCCACGGCCTCGCCCCGCCCGGCCACCTTGCTGTGGGAGTCGATGCGCGCGTTGATGAGACCCTCCAGGATGAGCTGCGTCAGCTCGTCCTCCAGCGCGGCCACGGTGGTGTTGAAGGCCGCGGCCATCTTGTGCATGTCCGCAGACACGTAGGGGCTGAAATACTGCGGGGCAGGGGGCGCGTCGGCCACCTGCAGCTCCCAGACCTGCCCGCGGTGCCCTGCCTCGGCCTCCCTGCCCCACCTCTACCTGGATGAGGGCGCGGTTGCGGATCTGGGTGTACAGGGTCCTGACGTGGGGGGCCAGGTACATGTCCAAGAGCAGGTTGTCCTGCGGAGGAGACCAGGTCAGGCACGGCTGCCCCGCCCGCTGCCTGGCCCCCTGGAGCAAGCGGGCCCTCACCTTCATCTCATCCAGCATCTTCAGACACGACGCATACTTGGACTCGTAGAATTTGAAGATAATGTCGCGAACCTGTGGCTCCAGCTCCAAGAACAACTTGAAGGAGCTGCAGGTGCAGACCCCTCAGAGCCGGCCCCACACCTGCCCACCTGCACAGCTGCCCTGAAGGCCAAGGGCGGGGAACTGGGGCCCCACAGGCCCCAAGAGCACCAGTCCTCTGGCTTCTGGGAGGCACAGGACCAGAGAAAGGACCCCCCGCCCCCACCGGGAGGGGCAGGCTGCAGGGCTCGCACCCCACTCTCCACCCACCTGCTGGAGATGACGTTGCGCTGCAGCTCCTGCCGGTCAAAGGTGGCCAAGGCACACAGGCCTCCGTAGACGGCCACGTTGCTGGGGGAAAGCAGCTGAAGGGCGAGAAGGGATTTAGGTCTGAACACGTAGGGTCACTGCCGGTCAAGACAGAAGTGAAAGAGGAAGCCCAGACACAAGGCTGGGTGACCCCCCGCGCCGCCCACCACCCACCACCCACTAGAAGAGTAACCAGGACTCCATTGGGGGTTCCCCTCAACACAGCCCCACCCACGAGCCGCCCTCCTACTTCGCAAGGCCCCAGAGACTCCCTGCCCCTCACCTCGGGGAAATCACAGTGATCGAATGAAGCCAGCAGGAAGCACTTGGCAGCCTGCTTGTACTTGCGCGCAGCCAGCTCGGCCAGGCCTGGGGGCAGAACGGAGCCCAGGGGAAGCTGCCGGAGCTGCATGGGGCCACGACACGTGCCCTAGCCTCTCCCACCGCAGCTGCTCCTACGTGGCAGGGGCGGAATCTGGTTGTGGAGACGTGGCGGCACCCACGAGCACTCACTGGGCACTCTCCTTGCTCTCCAGGCGTCAAGGGCCCAGAAGCCATGCACAGCCGCGGCCAGCCGCGGCCACTCTTGCCAACGACCCCCAGGCCCACCTGCCCCGGGCTGTGCAGGGCAGCGGCTGTTAGCCACGCCTCCAGCCCTGGCCACAGGTGGGCTCCCCACACAGGACAGAGGCCAGGCAGGCACCCCTGGGGCCACAGAACAGACGCAGGGCTCGGAGATTTCCTCGGCGCTGATGGGGCCCACGACCTCGCCTGCAGTCAGCTGTGGCGCCCTCCCGCCCCAGGGCTCTCACCGGCAGCACACTTGAGTTTAGTGAGGATCGCCTGGGTCTGGCTGTCCCGCTCCCCACGCTGCTGCAGGGGAAGGTGGGATACATGAGCCTACGGCTCATCCACGCCCTCGTCCCTTCCCGGGCCCTGCCCTGGCCTGAGAGGGGACCTGAGACGGGCGAGAGCAGACGGGAGGACCAGGCCCAGCAGGGCCACAGTGGTCCTGGGGCAGGGAGGGCAGGAGGCCGGCATTACCTCCGCAATCTCCGGGGTGGACTCGGCCTTGCTGACGTAGCTCAGCACGTGAGACCAGTTCTGCAAGTAGACGCTGACCTGGTGGGTGGGCGGGTGGACTCAGCCGGGGGCGCCCCCTCCTGGCTGCCGGGCAGTGCTGCCCTGCGGCCCCTCCCCCGCCCAGGCGACTGGGGCAGGGCCCACCTTGATGACGTTGAGGCACATGTTGATGACGTGCTTAGCGCTGGTGCAGTAGTCCCGGGCCCGGGAGTAACACTTGAGGGCATTACTCAGGTCCCCACAGTCCAGATAGTGGTCACCCAGGTCGTCGTGGCCACGCCTGTGGGTCCAGACGTGAGCGGACCAGACCTGGGCCAAGAGTCATGCAGGTCCCCGCAGCCCCCCAGCCCTGGGGCAGCACCTGATGCTCCCCTTCCTGCCGGCCCTGCCCCCCACCCCACCCCCAGCCCCAGGGCAGCACCTGATGCTTTCCTTGATGGAGTTGCCCTTGTAATTTTTCAGATCTGTGTCCAGCTTCTCCAACTTCAGCAGGGCCTTCTTCCGTGTCGCCTCCACCCAGGCCGTGTCCAGGGGCGGCGGCTCCACACCACTCTCTGGGATGGTGTCAGGCGCGTTCTGCAGCTCCCTGAGGAGGTTCCTGGCCGTCAGGACTCCATGTGCTGGTGGTGGGTGTGTGTGTGTGGGGGGGGGTGTCTCCCAGGGGACCTGGCCCCTGCTGAGTGAGCACCCAGCAAGACAAGAACATGGGGGACCCACAGCCTGGGGGGACACCCTGCAGGAAAGGGTCATGCGTACAGCTAGGCCCAGAGGAGAGAGGCAAGCGGCTCCATGAGCTCTGCTGGACATCAGAGTCGGTGTCGTGTGCACACAGGAAGCCACCAGGGCAGTGCACAGCCAGCCACACAGCAGGGAGAGTGAACCTAGCCCGTTTTGCCGTTCACCGTCCTTGCTGGGTGTTTACCCAGACAGGCCAGGTCACGTGGAGGCAGCAATGCTGTTGAGCGCCGGCCCGGGGTGCTGTTGGGCGGCACTGGAAGGGCCCTGCTGGGGCTGGACCGCAGGGGGACCACAGCACGCCCAGCCCCCGGGGCTCACCTGGTGGCCTCCGAGAGCTTGCGGTGGATCTCTTCGTACATGTCCACGTTGAAGGTCCTCTGCACGAAGGAGAGGGCCATCTTCAGGGCCTCCACCCGCAGCGGGGGGCAGTGGTCGGCAATGAACTGCAGGCGCTCGATGCGCATGAGCCCGCTGTAGCTGGCTGCGTACTGCTCCAGGTCCTGGGGAGGGGAAGGGAGGGGATGGAGACTGTGTGAGGCGGGACCCCACATCCCAACCCCTGCCAAGCGGGCCAGGTCAGGAGCGGCGCCCCAAGGCTGACCCTGCAGCGTCCGGGAGACCCGATGCCCCTTACGGGAAGGGCTGGCCAGCAAAGGCCGCTCGGCGGGGCCAGCGCTGGGTGCTGGGGGCTGAGCTCTGTCCCGGGCTCAGGAGGCGGGCCCCCGGGGGGCCTGCGCTCAGCTGGGAGAGCCGCAGGGGCCTGGCAGGTGGGAGGTGGTGGGAGGTGGTGGGCGCGGCGGGCCCGGCCCAGCCCGCGGCCCGCGGGCTCCTCACCAGCGTGGGGTTCTCCACCACGTAGTTGACATCGGGGGCGTTCTGCGGGTCCTCCTGGGGGTCCACATCGATCTGCATGGGCTCCACCGCCCCCTGCAACACAGGCGGGCACCTGGGCGCTGGCACCGCAGCGCCGGGAAGGGCCACACGCCCCCTGCGCCCGGGGCTGGCAGTGCCCGCGGCCGCCCCGCCCCGCTCCTGCCCCGGGGCGCCGCCCCTGACGCCCGGCGGCTGCGGCCCGAACCCCGGCGCCGCCTCGACCGCGGGTCCCGGAGCGGAGCGGGCGGCGGGGAGGCCCCGGCCCTGGAAGGCGCCTCGCGGAGCAGCGTACGAGCCGGAGGAGCCCCGACCTGCTGCCGGGAGGCGGGCGGCCCCGCTCGGTCCCGGGCGAGGAGGCCGCGCTGGCGGCCGGCCGGGCCCTCACGCCGCCCCGACCCTGCCCCCGCCCCCGCCCCCGCCGCGGAGCTGGCGCCGCTGAAGCCGGAAGGCGCGTCGGCGCCGGGCCGGGCCGGGCCTGCGGGCCCACGGCGGGGACCCTGCGCGAGTCCGCCGGGCCGCGGCTCGTTACCTGCAAGTTAAACACCTGAACCGGCAGCGGCATCTTCGCCCACCCCGCCGCGGCGCGCCGACCGCTTCCGGGGCAGCGCCGACCGCTTCCGGGGCAGCGCTTCCGGGGCGCGGCGGGCGGGGCGACTCTTAAAGGGGCCGCGGCGCGGCCTGGGCCGGGCGGTGCCCGCGGGTCCCGCGGCCGCATGAGCCGCGCGCGGGGGGCGCTGTGCCGGGCCTGCCTCGCGCTGGCGGCCGCCCTGGCCGCGCTGCTGCTGCTGCCGCTGCCGCTGCCCCGCGTGCCCGCCCCGGCCCCCGCCCCCGCCCCCGCCCCCGCCCCGGCCCCGACCCCCGGGCCCGGCCGCCCCGCCCCCGCCCCCCGCCTGCGGCCGGACGACGTCTTCATCGCGGTCAAGACCACGCAGAAGAACCACGGGCCGCGCCTGGGGCTGCTGCTGCGCACCTGGATCTCCCGGGCCCGCCAGCAGGTGGGCCTCGCCCGCCCCGCGGCTCGCGCTCCTGCCCGGGGGGACCGCCCCGGCCCCATCGCCCAGACCCAGGCCCAGGCCCGCATCCTTCAGGTCCTCCCTCCCCGGGACCCCCACCCCCTGGACCTCCCCGTCGCCCAGGGCCCTATGCCCCCTGACCCCTCACGGGGTTCCCAGCCCCGGACCACAGCTGTCCACGACCCCGGCGCCGCTGTCGCCCATCCCTGGGTCCCTCCGCCCACGGCGGTGTCCCCAGAGTGATGGCCAGAACCCTGCCCTGAGTCAGTGGGGACCCAGGTCCCCCGGCCTCGTGCCCCAGCCGGGCTCCTGGCCTGGTGAGTTCTCTTGGGAACCCCGGACCAAGACCCCACGGACGGCACGTGAGAGCAGGCCTGGCCTCAGCCCCGCGCCGCTGGGATGCCACCTGCCCCCTCCCACCCCAACCCCAACCCCAACCCCAACCCGAGCCGTGCAGGCCCGTCCTGGGCACACTCTCTCATCCCGAAGCTCCAGCTCTGCAGCCCAGGCTCCCCCGCTGCCATCCCTGCGGCTCCGTCTGGGTCCACCTGGGGCCTCACAGGTTGTCTCTCCCCAGACGTTCATCTTCACGGACGGGGATGACCCTGAGCTGCAGCTACAGGGAGGTGGGTGCCCTCCCCCACACGTGCACCGGGGCCCCCCACCCTGCCTCCTTGGGTGAAACGGCCTCTGGGTACAGAGCTCTGGGAGGGGAGCCGCTCGCCCAGGATCGCACAGCTGGTAGGGAGCAGAGCCAGGAGGCCCACCTGCCACCAGCATCCAGCCCCCCCACCTGGGCCGTGCTCAGCCTCCTGAAGGGAGGGCCCTGAGGACACTGCAGCAGAGCCACCCCTTCTTGGCAGCCCCGCTTCAGGCACACGTCCTCACCCCCAGGGTGGCTTTGCATGCTTGGGATTCCACATGGCTGTCCCCTGCCCGGGCCCTGTGGCTCAGCAATAAGGTCAGCAAGTGAGTCCAGGCCAGGCTGGTTGGACCAGTTGGACCCGGCCTGGGGGCTTTGAGCTGGGCGCGATGGCGCGGCCTGCAGGCCACCACAGTTCGGCCTCACGTCTGTGGGGCGGCGGGCCTCCCGACGCTGACCCTGCTGCTCCCGCGTCCCCGCAACCCGGCAGGCGGCCACGTAATCAATACCAACTGCTCAGCCGTGCACACCCGCCAGGCGCTGTGCTGTAAGATGTCGGTGGAGTACGACAAGTTCATCGAGTCCGGACGCAAGTACGTGGCGGCCGCGCTCCGGCGCCCCCGGGAGAGCCCAGGGCTGGGGCAGCCCGCACAGCGCCCATTACCCCCCTGCCGGCCCCCTACCCCAGCCCCGCTCGTGAGCATCCCCCCCCCGCCCCCAGGTGGTTCTGCCACGTGGATGACGACAACTACGTGAACCCCAAGGGCCTGCTCCAGCTGCTGGCCACCTTCTCGCCCAGCCAGGATGTGTACCTGGGGCGGCCCAGCCTGGACCACCCCATCGAGGCCGCCGAGAGGGTCCAGGGAGGTGGAACTGTGAGTGTGGGGCATGGGTACGCGGGCCGGACAGGGGGGGCAGCCGAGTGGCAGCCTGGGGGACACACCGCCTGGCACCTTTCTCCCCCCAGGTGACCACCGTCAAGTTCTGGTTCGCTACTGGCGGGGCCGGGTTCTGCTTGAGCAGAGGCCTCGCTCTGAAGATGAGCCCCTGGGCCAGGTGGGGCGCATGCAGGCACGGCTGCCCGGGCTGGGGGTCCCGGGGTGGGGGTGCTGAGGGCTGAGGGCGCTCTGACCTTCGGCTCCCCCACCCCCGCCAGCCTGGGGAGCTTCATGAGCACGGCCGAGCGGGTGCGGCTGCCGGACGACTGCACGGTGGGCTACATCGTGGAGGGGCTGCTGGGGGCTCGCCTGCTGCCCAGCTCGCTCTTCCACTCCCACCTGGAGAACCTGCAGAGGCTGCCGCCCGACGCGGTGCTGCAGCAGGTATGGTCCACAGGGTGCTCCCGCGCACTTGCCCCTGGGGCCTCCCCCCACCTCCCTCGGGTGCCTGGCCCTTCACCCAGTGGTCTCCTGGCTGCCCGGGGCTCAGGGGTCCTTCCCAGCACCGTATGTTGGTTGCTGCAGACCCTGAGCTTGGCCTGCTGGGCCCCGGGGGCCTGGGTGTGGTGGCTCCTGGTAAGGGGCGGCTGCTGTGCTCTCCAAAGCAGACGGTGGACGGGCCCGGGGCAGCAGCGGAGGCGGCGAGGGCAGTCACAGGCAGGTGCACTTCTCAGCCCTCCGCACCCTGCCTGCCCTGGGGGCCCCGCCCCGGAGCAGGGACAGGGGGTAGACGGCCTGCCCCTGGGGGCCTGGAAGCCAGAGGTGCAGCAGCCTCTCCTGGCCAGACTCCAGACTCTGGGGGGAGGAGAGAGGTGGAGGGAAGGAGAGAGGTGGGGGGTGCAGGGGAAGAGCTGGTCCTAGAGAGCGACCTGCCCCCCTCCCCTCGCCCAGGTCACCTTGAGCTACGGAGGCCCAGACAACCCACATAACGTGGTGAACGTGATGGGAGGCTTCAGCCTGCAGCAGGACCCCACGCGGTGAGTGGGCGGCAGGGAGGGGCTCTGGCCCAGCCCCCCCACAACATACACACCCGCCCCCCACAACATACACACCCGGGCAGGCCTGACTGCCACGTCCTCTTTCCAGGTTCAAGTCTGTCCACTGCCTTCTCTACCCGGACACAGACTGGTGTCCTGTGCACAAGCAGAGTGACCTTGACTCTCGGTGACCCTGGGCTCCCAACCCAGGGAGCAGGAGTGTTGCTGACCCCTCCTGGCCTCAGCTCTGTGGCCACAGCCCCGTCCAGGGAGATGTGGGCGCCCTGCCGGCCTCCCCCAGAGCCCCTGGCGTCCCCATTGACCAGGGCCTCTGGAGAGCTGCCTGCCCTGCCGGGGGTGCTGGCTGCCGCAGAAGACAGGACGGGGAGACACTGCTCCTCCTCCCAGCCCAGCCCCCAAGGACTGCTCCCACGGGAAGGGCCTCCACCCTAGATCTAGGGGTCTGGGAGCAGGCTGGCATCCGGCTCCCAGGGCTCCTCCTGCCCTCCTCACCCTGCTACAGAGGGGGTTCTGGGCAGCCTGGGTTCCCTGAGCGGCTCCAGGCCAGGGCTGCGTGCAGGATCTGTCAGCTGGCCACAGGCGAGCGCAGAGGCTTCGCCTGCAGGCCTCTGGAGGTGGGGGGGGGGGGGGAGCCACCCGCCCCCCGCCCCCCGCCCCCCACCAGGCTTGTTTGCCCAGTGAGAGCACCGTGGTCTCCGAGGGAACTACAGGAAGGACTCGGGCCGCTGGCACAGTGAGGCTCGGGGCACAGCTTGCTCCCAGCCAGGGCATCTCCCTCCAGAGGCCTGCGGGAGTCCTTGGCCACGGTCTTATTTCTGCAGTCTGTTGCCCCACCCCATCCCGCCCCACCCCATCCCAAGCCCAGAAAGAGCAGGAGCCCTTTGTTTGGGGCTCTCTCTGCAGTGCCCAGCAGCTGACCCACTTTGACTGTGCCTTTCCATGGAGAGGGGGGAACGGGGGAGGCCGCACCTCGTTCTGGCCCCTTGCGCTGTTGCCACAAGTGAATAAAAGCTTGATTATTACTCTCTGTTGGCTCATTGACTTAACGGAGCACGGCAGCACCTGGCAGCGCCTCCTCCTGCGGGCCACACCGCCTCAGCTGCTGCTGCAGGACGGCGCCACCCCAGGCCTCTGATCCCCTACCGGCCTCGAGCTGCCCCTGGGACTCTGGTGGGGACTCTGGTGTGAGCCCAAGCGTACAGAGGGGCTGGGGGCCGGGTCCCGCAGGGAATGAGGAGCACGTCACCAGCCTGTCCCTGAAGGACGGTCTTCCTGTTACACTTACTTTCTCAGCACGCTGCGGAACAACTAGTGTGTGTCTGTGGCAGCAGTGTACGTGGGCATGTGGGTGTGCATGGCTGTGCACGTGTTTACATAGTACACATGTGTGCACAGCTGTATTTTGAGGAGTGTGCACGTCACAAGTGTAGTACATGGATGTGTGTCCTCGAGTGTGCATGGCCATGCAGGTGTGTGTAGGGCAGGGAGGCAATACCCAGAGATGCAGCTTGGAGTCAGCGTGCACTGGTTTCCGGGTGTGATTCGGTGGTGTGACTCGGCCGGAGGAAGATGCACCCGAAAGTCGCCTGGAGTCAAGCAGAGGCTGCTTCTGCCGAGCGTCAGGTCCCCAGAGGGCCCCAGACTGTCAGGGCGGAGTGGGGGGTGCTAGGGGAGGTCCAACCCAGCGAGTCGCCACCTCACCCGATCCACCTGGAGGGACGCACCTGGAGGGCGTCCTCAAAACTTGCTGCAGAGGGCTGCAGGGGGCTCAGCGGTGGAGCGTCTGCCTTGGGCCCAGGGCGTGACCCCGGGTCCCGGGATCGAGTCCCACGTCGGGCTCCCCGCAGGAGCCTGCTTCTCCCCCTGCCTGTGTCTCTGCCTCTCTCTGTGTCTCTCAAGAACACATAAATAAATCTTAAAAAAAAAGAAACATGACGGCGGCAGCAGAGGGATCGTGACAGAAATAGGCACCGGTCTCAGCCCCGGGTCAGCTGTGGGCGCCCCCGCACGTGGTCTGCACCCCGCCTCGCGTGGATGTGGGTTTGCGTGATGCTCCCCCCGCGGCCCCAGGGTCCCCATCCCTCCCTCCCGAGTCTCCAGGAGGCCCTTGCTGCGCCTGGGGTCTGGGGTGCTGACCCGACGGGTCCCCCACAGGCCAGGTCCCCCCAGCGGGTCCACTCGGGCTCGGCCAGGTGCCTCCCGGAAGAGACGCTCCGTGTGCACCGCCTCAGCCTCTCAGGCCCCGCTCCGCTTCTCCTTCTCCTGTTCGGGGCCGGGCTCACGTCCACGGACCCAGGCCTGCAGGCCACGCCACAGCCACGGGCGCTGCTCGACGCGGGGCACACGGCATCCTCGCCCGGCCTCCGCCAGCCGCCCCCAGCCCCGCACCCGGGGCCTCCGGGGCCGATCGTCCGGCAGCCCTCGCGCAGCGGACCCCACGGGGCGGGGGGCGGGGGACGAGGGGGGACGGGCGGGGGGCTCGGGGCCCAGGGGCGGGCGGAGCGGGCAGCAGCCAGACCCCGAAGCAGCAGGTCGGCTGGGGCACGGGTCCCTTGGGAGGGGCTGCGGCAGTGGTGGGCACCGTCCGGCTCGGGGGCTGGGCCCACGCACATCCCCGGACCTCGCGGCCGCTGACCCTGCCGGAGCCCGACGCGGACCTCCGTGTCCTGGGCCCCCAGAGCGCAGGCCCGGGCCGGCGTTAGATCGGCCCAAACTGCTGGAGCCCTAGCCTGGCCACCTGAGGGGCCCGACCCCCTCGTCGGGTCCGGGGGAACCGTCGTCCGGACCCCCGGGCACCCGCCCTCCGAGGGGAGGCGAGACTGGCCGGCTTCCTGCAGCTGCGCGGGCTGCCACGGCGGCTGGTTCAGTGGTTTTTCAGAGAGAAAAAAAAAAAGCCTGGAAAGAAACACCAAAATGTTATTGTCTCTGAAAAAAATGCAAAAAGGGTAAAATGCATTTTTCTCTTTCCCCTTTATGGTATTTTACACATAACAAAGTGTGTCTTGTAACACACATGTACTAGATGCATAATCAGAAAACATTAAAATTGTGTGAATTAAATTTAAAAATTAAATTGTGAGCACTTGGACCTCCATCTAGCGTGTTTTGAACGAGTCTTTAATAAGCATCAGGACACACCCCCAGGCCAGTACTAGAGGGACGGAGGGCACAGGGCAGGCCAGCTGCTGAGGACGACTGGGGGTGGGGGGCGGGGAGCGGCTGATGATGGGGGGGCCTCCTTGGGGTGACGAAAGCACCCTTGGGCCCCATTTGAAGATCCTATGTTTGCAAATTTGCCCCCTTAATAATGTTTTAATCAAGATCAGCACTTCTTGTTTTCCTGGTCATTGGAAGACGTGCAAATATTTGCACAAACCCAGCGACGTGGGGCCCTGCCTCCGAGATGAAGGCGGGTGGGGGGGCTCGGGGCCGGGGCTGGGGTGCGAATCCCCACTCCCGCACCTGTGGGCAGGGCCGCCTCAGGCAAGTTCTCGGAACATGTCAGAACCTCGTTTTCTCTTCTGTAAAACAAACAGAATCTACTAGAATGAATTGTTTTTCAATTTCCAGGGTTATTGTGTATGTTGCATGAGGTCGCATGAGCGCATGCACGCACGTCCTCTAAGAGCAATGCTCCTGCATTAGCCCACTTGGTATTTGTGGCGACTTCGTCCCACCGTGAATAACAGGGATTAACCTTATTTTGGGATTAGATAGTGGTGGTTACACAACTCTGAGAATATAATGAAAACCACTCAACTGTACACTGTAACACCGTGCACTTCCTGATGCAAATAATGTCTCAATAAAGATGTTGTTTAGACAGGGAGCCAAGATGAGATTCAAGACTGGAACAGCCCAATTTATTACATAATTTCAGCAAATGAATGGAAACGTTCCCACGAAGACATATCCACCATCAGGTGGTTTCACTGGCAAATTCTATCCAACGTTCAAAGAGGGAAGAACATGAGCAAGTGTTCGGGAGCATGGGTAAGGAGAGGCCTGGGCCCTCGTCTGTGAGGTCAGTGTGACTCTGGCACCAACGCCAGGCAGATACATTTCAAAAAAGCTGAATCTAAACTTTGTATGAGGGGCGCCCGGGGGGGGCTCAGCGGTTGAGCGTCTGCCTCCGGCCCAGGGCATGACCCTGGGGTCTTGGGATAGAGTCTCACGTCGGGGTCCTCGCAGGGAGCCTGCTTCTCCCTCTGCCTGTGTCTCTGCCTCTCTCTGTGTCCCACATGAATAAATAAATAAAATATTTTTAAAACCTTAAAAAAAAAAAAAACCCATTGTATGGAAGCGCTAAGCACACGGGATCTTAGAAAAGCACAGAGTTGAAGGACTCCCAGAGCCGACCGTCAGGACCCACTGAAGCTACAGAAGGGAGACAGTGTCTACCCTGGGGCGGACACAGGTGCACGGGTGCACCGTCACGGGGGTCCCGGGAGAGCCCCCAGAGCAATCCAACAAGGAAAAGTCTTTTAAACAAATCGTGCTAGAATTAATTTATTAATTGGTTTGTTTTTACTTAAAAAAAAAAAAAAGCCAGCTTGGAGCATTAGCCAGGACGGGTCTGGCAGTGGCACAGAAAGGGCTAAGCCCCCGCCCGACATGCGTTTGCTCCCATCACAAGGTGCTGGCAAGGGTCAGGAACCCGGGGCGCGTCTCCCCTTGGGGCTCACCGCCTGTGCTTTCCTCGTCACCCGGTAAAAGGGAGGCGGAGAGAAGAGAGTGTGATGAGCACAGAGGCTCAGCGCCCCAGCCCGGAGGGGACACACAGTCGCCTCCGCAAGTGTGGAGCGGCCCTGGGTTCGGTGAGTGCCCTCGACCGGTGACTGAGCCGACTGGAGGGACTGGAGAGGAGCCGGCGCCGGCTTCTCACAAAGCACCTGTTACCTGTTATCACGAGAGACACAAACTCCGGTTTTCAGCCAGCGTGAACCACCGCGCTCGCGGCCCAACGTTTTCCTACCCGGAATGTGGCGCCGGCCTGCAGCCCCCGGACAGGTTCTGGAAGGAGAACAAAGGGAAGGAGAAAGGCGGAGGAGGAAGCAGGGAAAAGCACAGGGCCGGCCGCCGCGCTCGGGGCCCCTGGCACGCACACGCCGCGGCGCGGTCTCGTGTCTCCTCGGAGGAGAGGACACCAGCACCGCATTCGGAAAGCTCAGTTGCGGGGAGTCACCGCGGCGAGGGGGGTCCCCACGGCGTCCTGGCCGCTCGGCAGGGGCACACGGAGCTCGGTTCCCACGCCCACACCCAGACGCACCCTCCAGGTGGCTTCGCCGGGCCCAGGGCCCTGCTCCGCACCCCAGGCCTCGCCCCCCACCCAGCCGGGCAGGTGGGCTTCCCTGCCCCCTCCCACAGCCGCAGAGCCCCGGCCACTTCCCTCCCAGCTCTGGGCCCCCAACCGCCTGAGGCCACTTTCCCAGCCGCGCTCAGGACAAGGCCCAGGCTGCCTGGACCCCGGAAGGTGGGCACCTCTCTGAGGGGCTCGTGTAAGAACCTGAGGGGCGCCTGGGGGACTCAGCCGAACGTCCCACTCTGCATCTCAGCTCGGGTCTTGATCTCGGGTTCGTGAGTTCCAGCCCCGCGTCGGGCTCCACGCTGGGCTGCAGCCTCCTAAGTACATAAATCAATAAGCAGCTTGAAGCCACACCCAGGGCCCCGGGGCCCCCAGCCTGTCCCCCGTTTCCCTCGCCTGGGAGAAAGGAGAAAAGCTGCCAAACGTGCGGCTTTGGGAGGAGGTACTTCCTCCCAGAAAGGTCCCCAGGACCCTAGAGTGGCCAAGCGGCGGAGCTGCAGGCTGGGGTCAAGTCCCGGGGGCACGGGTGGGCCCAGGGACCTCGGCAGCCCTGGCCCTCCCCTCAGGGGGCAGCCCCATGGCTCTCCCCCGAGGCTCTCCGCCCCCCCCCCCCCCCCCCCCGTGGCTCTCCCCCGAGGTTCTCCCCCGTGGCTCTCCCCCGGGCATCCCCTTACAGCCGCGCCGCCTCCGAGCCTCGGGCAGGAGCTCCTCAGCCTCCGGGGACATCTGTCCGCAGGCCCTCCGGGTCTACCCCTTGTCCCTTCTGCATCGCCCCAGTGTCCTGGGTGCAGGGGCCTCAGGCCTGAGCCCAGCAGAGACGCTGTCAGCAGTCGGAGGGCGGCTCCGGCCCAGGCCCTGGGAGCCTCCGGGCAAGTGACCCTGACACCCAAGTGTCCCCTCGCGCACCTGGGCCCGCACCAGGCTGCCAGGCAGTGAGCTCCCGAGAGGCCAGACGCCGCCCGGCCCGGGTGGGGTCAGGGCCTTCCGGAGATGGTGGAGGCAGGGGTCTCCCTGAGGCTGCCAGCGGCTCAGCAGGGGCCAGGCTCGGGCGCAGCCGCGGGGTAAGGGCCCACCCCGGACGGGCCGCGGTCCCACAGGGCCTGACGACAGGGCGCGGACGTGCTGCTCCCGGGTCCTCTGGAACCAGGACCGACATGGTGGCCCGGGCGATGAGACCTCGAAGGTCTTCAGTCTTTTCAAGCCCCTCACTGTCCAGAAGAAAACAAAATACAATGTCGAGGTGCCCCTGGCGTCCCCTGGAGGGGCGAGCGCCCCGTCCTCACCCACGGGTGTACTCAGAGCTCCCGGCGTCAGGTGCGATCCGGCCCCGCGGGATCCTGACAGCCCCGACCCAGCCGTGCAGAGCCGCACTGACCGCCGGGCCGAGATGCGGCCGAGCCTGGGGGCCCGGGGCCCCCTCCCGCCGTCAGACGTGTGTACACGTGTCCTCCCACACGTGTGCCTGTGTGTGCCGTGCAGCTGCGTGTGCACATGCATGTGCTGGCATGTGCACACCTACGTGGGTATTGTGCCCATTTCCTATGTGCACCTGCCCGTGCATCCGTGGGCGCACACGCGTGTGTGCCTGTGTGTGTCCCTGCGTGCACGTGCGCCCACGAGCGGTGAAGGAGTGCTGGCCTGCGTCTGGTGACCTCGACAGACTTTCTCTCCCTCCTAGGGTCCTGTTGTGCTTCCTCTCTGCGGTGCCTGCTCTCCTGCCCCCTCCAGGAAGCCCCCCTGTGCTGCCCTCATCCTGATGTTGCTCTGGGGGGTTTGTGTCCTGCTTGTCTCCACTTCAGGATTCACGGTGCTGTGTCATTGTCAACAGAGCTTTCTTGATCACATCCTATTAAGAGTGACAGCACCTCCGCCCGTCCTGGGCACAGGCCAGGAGAGGAGGACGACGTCTCCACGGTGATTCTTACCTTGTGACCGCTGAGCCACAGGTTCTCTGCACAGCCTGCAGTCTTTGTAGCCACAAGTCGGCTCCCCGTTGTTCTAGAATGTGCCGGTCAAGGGCGCCTGGGTTGGCTGAGTGTCTGATTCTGGGTTTTGGCTCAGGTCATGACCTCGAGGTCGTGTCAGGCTACTTGCTCAGCAGGAGTCTCTCTCTCTCTGCTCCTCCCTGCTCCCTGCCACCCCGCTCTCACTCTCTCTAAAATAAAAAAATCTTTAAAAAAAACAACGAATGTGCCGTTCGTTCGTTCGTTCACTCATTCCTCACTCCACAGACACGGTTGGAAGCACAGTCTCTGCCAGGTGCCAGGGAGACAGTGGTGGACGGCACACCTGTCCTCCTGGGGTTCAGGCTGTCACGTCAGCCCTGGGGTCACCTGGGGTGCAAGAACCCAGAGGGGCGACCCCCAGAGAAGCTGACATCCCAGCCTGGCTTCCTGGGCCCAGAAGCCCAGACGGTGAGGGAGCAGAGAGCCAAGCAGGCAGCGGCCAGCGGGGAGGGAGCCCGGGCCTCTCCCAGCAACACGCAGGAGCAGCAGGGCTGAGAGCTGGGCTGGGAGAGTGCAGGTGGGCTGGCCTGGGGGACGGGAAACGGACGCAGGCAGACCCTCGTGGAGCTCGTGGAGCTCGTGGAGCGGAGCCAGCGAGTCCTGGTGGGCCGAGGAGGCCAGTGGAGCATGAGGAAAGGCCTAAAACAGCGCAGGCTCCGGGCCTGGGTGGTGACGGGGCCCGGCAGAGGCGGCTGCTCCGAGAGAAGCCACTCGCTCAGTGTGAACAGCACAGGGCAGCCCCTGTCCCTCGGCCCTCCTGGCACCGAAGCGCCCTTGCTTGGGAGGTGGTGGTGGTTTCCAGGCGCCGTGCCCACCAGCGCCCTCCCCGCCTCACCACCTTCTGGAGGGACACAGAGTACAGTCATGCGACCCTGCCTGTCCACACCTCCCGGTCACAGAAGTTTCTAGGCGGCATCCCCACAACATCCTGCTCAAGTGTCCCCTGTGGGGTGTGGCTGCCAGTTTCAGGCAGGTCTGCTCAAGTGCACTCTCCTTGTCCTGAGAAACAGGAAAAGTACTTAAAACCTCCCTCCCTCTTAAGGAGGGAACCTGAGAAGTTGAGAAGTTTGCTCCAGAGGCTTGGGAGGACCTTTGTCCAGGTGCAGCCAGGTCTTTCACGTGGGGTTTCTGGGCACCCGGGCCTCCCCCCACCCCACCCCCCCCACCTGCCAGCACCTGCCGCATGAGAAGCCAGAGTCCTCGGGGCCTCGGCGCCCTGCCCACTGTCCTCCCTGCCCTGCTGCCCTGGCCCAGCTCTGTGGCAAGCGTGTGCTGGGCTGCCCTCCCTGGCAACCCCTGGGCCTGTGCAGCGGGCAGGCCGTGAGGCAGGGCCTGGGGGGCCACTAGGGCTGCACACAGGGGGCTCACGCACAGGGTCTCCTGGGGAAGGAGCTGCTGAGAACAGCTTCTCTCTGCAGGTGTTTTTCTGCAAGTGAGAGCAGACAGGAGCCATAGTAGGGGGGGGGGCTGAGGGGGTGCTGGGAGCAGAGGGCGGGGGGCGGGGGGCCGGGGGCAGCACTGGAGGAGGCAGGCTGTCAGCTCAGGGGGAAGAGGGTCGGCGTGAGGGGTCTGTGGAGAGAAGAGGAGGTGAGAAGGACTGGGAACCACGGGCGGTCACTGGAAAGTTTAGAGAGGCCAGGCGGTTTGTGGGGACCCAGCACATAGCCTGCTGCTCCCCGACTCACCTGGGCGCTAAGTGCAGGTGGGACCGGGAGGCTCAGCGCGGCTGCAGGGGGAAGCAAGGCCCGTCACTCCCAGGCCTGCTCTGAGAGCCCCCACGCCACCTGCTGCGAGGACCAAGTTCCAGAGGGTGCAGCCACGAGGTGGCGAGGTGGCGGAGGCTGCACAGCTGGCCCCGGGCCCGGGGGGGGGGCGTGGGGGAGGCTTCCCCATGTCAGGGCCCTGGGGTTCCCGGGCTTGTGATTGCAGCGCGGGTCTGGCCTGTGGCAACAGGGCTTAGAAACTGCAGCCTGGGGCAGCCCCAGTGGCTCCGAGGTTTAGCGCTGCCTTCCGCCTGGGGTGTGATCCTGGAGACCTAGGATCAAGTCCTGCATCGGGCTCCCTGCATGGAGCCTGCTTCTCCTTCTGCCTGTGTCTCTGATGAATAAATAAATAAAATCTTTAAAAGAAAAGAAAAGAAAAAAGAAAAAAGAAAAGAAAAGAAGAAAAGAAAAGAAAGAAAAGAAAAGAAAAGAAAAGAAAAGAAAAGAAAAGAAAAGAAAAGAAAAAAGAAAAGAAACTGTAGCCCAGGGAAGCATCATCCCCAGGAGACCAGCCCCATCTCCGACAGCGGTGGCGAGGTCAGGGGTCCCAGGGCCACCCTTAGCTTCCGTAAGTCACTAGAGCAATCCACAGAAGCCCAGAAGGTGCTGCATTTAGGATCACAGTTTTATTACAGCAAATGGAATCAGAAAACCACCAAAGGGAGAGACAGGGTGGCACCTGGCGGGGTGGGGGGCCGTCCCACGGTCTCTTCCCCTCGGAGCCCTGGCCTGTGACACTGAGCACATGCTGCCAACCCGGGAAGCTTGCCTGTCCTGGTGCCGGGGGCTTGGGGCGCTCGCTCGCCCACTGGCTGTGTGGCCGCCGGCCCGCAGACTACCGCCCTCCCCACAGGTGCCCATCCCGGGCAGCCCTCCCCCCCCCGCATAAATCAGCCCCCAGACTACCCACAGTGAGGCCCCGTACACCGAGATGCTCGTCAGGAGGGACGTTGCAGAGGCTCAGAGTCACGAACCCAGGGCCAGAGGCCAGGGCCAGACCCCGCCGGCCCGCCCTTCTCCCTCGGGGGTTTGGCCAGGGACGCCCACGCAGTGCAGCTGAGCGACTGCTCCCCACCCCTGCCGCGGGCTCCTGCCAGCCGGGTCACACCCTTCCTGCGGCCTGTTTCATGGTCCCCTTCCCTCTGGGTCCAGCACACGCAATCCAAGCGCAGAGCACAAGCTGGACGTGGTTCCTCATGCTGTGCAGTGAGGAGCCAATACCCTCCTTTAGGAGACGGTGATGAGCCCGTGAGAGGCCCTGGGGTGGGGGCGCGCGTAGGGGGAGGCAGGGGCTCGCGGGAGGCTGCGGGAGGCCGTGGGGCTGCCCTGTGCCCCGGCCGCTGGGGGGGTGCATGTTGGCACCTGTGCGCATCCGCAGGCCCTGGCCCTGCCCCCGTGGCCTCTGGGTCCCAGGCTCACACAGACGCTGGCAGCGGCTGGGACCCCACAGGAGGCTGGGCCCGGGGCTGGCAGCAGCCTGCTTTGCTGCGCACGGTGGGCTGTGCCCCGTGGTGTCTGCGTTCCTGAGCCCGCAGCTGCGCACCGCTCCGCAGCAGGGGGGTGGTGGGAGGGGGGACGGGAATATTGGGCATGTGGGGACGGCAGGGACGGCGGGGGGGGGGGGGGGGGGCAGGGGACAGGGGCGGCGGGCTGTGCTGGCTGCTTCTCCTGGCGCAGAGACACAGGGGAAGGGGCAGTCCCAGCACAAGGCCTGCACAAGGGACCCGAAAGTGTCCTCAATAGTCCTGGAAGCGCTGAGCTTCTGCAGACGCACGCTCAGTGCCACCCCGAGTGACGGTGCCAGGGGACCGCTTGGGCCCCAGGGACACTGTGTGAAAGCAGCAGCACCAACCACTGAAGCACCGAGGGCACACTGGGGCGGGTTGCGGGGTCGTACTTTGCACCCAGTGCGGGGAGCCCAGCGTCCCTCCGCCGAGAGGCCGCGGCGGCCGGGCTGCATCGTCCTGCCGCACAGGCCCCGGCAGCTCTGGCCGCTCGCCCAGCGGTCCATCCGTCCGTCCGTCCATCTGTCCGCTGGGCCAAGTAGCAGCGCGACTTCAGGGACGGGTGTGCGGGACTCCGCGCGGGACAACGGGCTGGGAGCGGCGCCGAGGGCAGAGGGCACACAGAGTGGAGAGGGCAGCCAGGCGTAGGCCTCCGCCCTCGGGCATCGGGGGGCACCGGGATGCACGGCCGCTGCCGCCCACCGCCTGCAAAGCCACGGGCACAAAGGGCCCAAAGGGCGGATGCGGGCGGCTGCTCCTCCACAAGGCGGGGAGGGAAGGTCACGGTGGCTCCTCTGCCCCAGAGAGCGGCGGGGCGGGGGCGGCGAGGGCCAGCGGGGCGCCGGTCCCCCAGGACCACGTGTGGCCACCGCGCTGGGCCGCAGAGCTGGGCGCAGTCAGAGGGCGGGGGCCGGGCCGGCGGGCGTCCACGCAGGCGCTTCTCCCTCCCGTCCCGCTCCCGCCCCAGCTCCGGTGCCAGGGCGGCCTTACCTGGAAGTGAAGTCAGACATGCTGTGGCCCGTCCCCCTGGGTGGGTGGACAGCCCGCGGGGCCCAGACCCGAGTCCTCTCCAGCGCCTCGGAGACAGCGCGGCCACAGGGGACACTTGCCGAGGCGCTGAGGACAGATGGAAGCGGGAGGACGACGCTGCGCCTGCGGTGGTCAGAGCCGACACCCCGGTCCCACCACCTTCCATCCCTGAGACCCGGGCCTCTCCCCGCCGCCCCTGACGGAGACACAGTGTCTACTCACGACGGAACACGGGGCAGGCCCAGCTGAGGGACTTCCTACCAAAGAACTGACCTCTGGGGCACCCCGGGGGCTCAAGTGGCTCAGGTCATGATCCCGGGGTCCTATCGTTGGGCTCCCTGCTCCGCGGGGAGCCTGCTTCCTCCCTCCTCCTCCCCACGCCCCCTGCCTGCGGTCTCTCAAAGAAAGAAAGAACAAAAAAAAGAACTGACCTGCAGTCTTCAGAAACGTCAAGGTCATAAAGGTCAAGGAAAGTCTGAGGAGGGTTCCCAGTGAGGGAGATGAGAGACCAGGCGGCCCCAAACCCAGGGGGAGCCTGCTCTGGATGCTTCCCCTGCACAGAACTGACACGGGGGATCCAGGCAAGAGGAGTGAGGTCCAGGGACAGCCGAGCCACCAGGACGCCTGTGCAGGGGGTGGGCCTGTTGATGGCCTCGATTGCAGTGACCGGTTCACCACCCTTTGCCGAGGCCCCAAGGCCCCCAGGTGTATCCGTTAGTGTTGCTCAAAACCATCAGCCCAAACTGCAGTCACTGAAGACAGGGACCCCTGACCCAGTGGACCTGGGCACGGCCCGGCAGCGCTCAGAAGCAAACTGAGAAACCCCGCTCCCCCCGGGAGGCCGCCTTGCCTGAAACAAGGTAACTTCCCTTCTCCCGTTCCCTCTCTTCCTTTGAAAACCTGTCCTTGAGGGATCCCTGGTGGCGCAGCGGTTTGGCGCCTGCCTTTGGCCCAGGGTGCGATCCTGGAGACCCGGGATCGAGTCCCACGTCGGGCTTCCGGTGCATGGAGCCTGCTTCTCCCTCTGCCTGTGTCTCTGCCTCTCTCTCTCTCTCTGTGTGACTATCATAAAAAAAATAAAAAAAATAAAAGAATAAAAATTTAAAAAAAGAAAAAAAGAAAACCTGTCCTTGAGACCTGGGGTGGCTCTGCCTTCGGCTCAGGGTGTGATCCCAGGGTCCTGGGATCGAGTCCCACATCGGGCTCCCTGCAGGTACCCTGCTTCTCCCTCTGCCTGTGTCTCTGCCTCTCATGAGTAAATATAAATAAAACCTTTAAAAATAAATAAATAGGGATCCCTGGGTGGCGCAGTGGTTTAGCGCCTGCCTTTGGCCCAGGGCGCTGTCCTGGAGACCCGGGATCAAATCCCACATCGGGCTCCCGGGCATGGAGCCTGCTTCTCCCTCTGCCTGTGTCTCTGCCTCTCTCTGTCTGTCTATCATGAATAAATAAATAAAACCTTAAAAAAAAAAAAAAAAGAACTTTAATAAAAAATAAAAATAAAAATAAATAAATAGGGATCCCTGGGTGGCGCAGCGGTTTGGCGCCTGCCTTTGGCCCAGGGCGCGATCCTGGACACCCGGGATCGAGTCCCACGTCGGGCTCCCGGTGCATGGAGCCTGCTTCTCCCTCTGCCTGTGTCTCTGCCTCTCTCTCTCTCACTGTGTGCCTATCATAAATAAAATAAAATTAAAAAAAAATAATTGAAAGGGAAGAAGCATCTTTTAAAAAATAAATAAATAAATAAATAAATAAATAAATAAATAAACAAACAAACAAACAAACAAACAAAAACGTGTCCTTTCCTGCTGCTCAGCGGGGCCTCTCTCTACTCCCCTAGGTGGGAAGATGCCTAATCCACAAATTGACTGAGAAACCCAATTAGATCTTGCAAATGTACTCAGGTGGGGTTTTGTCACTTCACAGTGCCTGTCAGTTAAACCTCGAGGAAGCTGTTCTTTTTAAAAAGAACATCACTGGGCTAGTTAAGGAGACCTGGATGGGAGCTGGGACACGTGCTGCTAGACTCCCGGCTATCGTGTGTGTGCACGTGCACAAGCATGTGCTGTGCTTGTGCGGGATAACATCTGTGTTTGAAAGAAGCAGACATGAAGCTACCTGGAGGTGACAGGGTGTGTTTTACTCTCAGACGGTTTAGGGGGAGGAGACTCTGTGGCATCCTTGTAATTCTGAATTATCTCAAAAACTATCTGTAACATTTGGAACGTGTCAGGAATGTGGTGGTGACCGTGGAGGAGAGGGGCACCTGCTGCCGGGTTCTGATTTGGGGTGTGGGTTAGTGAAAGCAGGGAGATGTTTTTAACCTGCGGGTGTTTGGGAGAAGGCTCCCAGAGGGACTTCTGTGCACAGACCAGGCAAGGGGCGGGCGGAGGGTGGGGGCTGTCCCCCAGGCCACGTGGAAGCCAGCTGCCAGGGCTCTGGCAGGGGTGGGGCAGGGGCACTCCGTGCTGGGGATCTGGGTTTACACCTGAGGGTCCCATGGTTGGCGAGGGCTTAGCTGCAGCGAAGGTCGCGCTTCCCAGCCAGCCCTCGGTGTGTAATGGGGCCCGCCGGGCACGGGACAGATTCAGCCTTCCACCCCCACAGCTGGCACCCTTGGAGATGAATTTCTAACAAGTATCTGGGAAGAAAGCCAGATGGAATGTGCTGTGTCATACCCAGGGCGAGGGTTGCCAACCTTCTACCCCCAAGGGCAAGCCCACCTGGGTGCTCTGGAGTTCAGGGGTCTCAGAGACGCAGGATGGCTCTCAGAACAGGAGACTGTCTTGCTGGGGCTGCACCTGGTGTCTGGCCAGGTCTGAGGGAGGGAGAGGCAGCCAGGGCTCACCTGCGTGTCTGGGCCACACCTGGAGGGCCTGGCGGGGGTGTTCATGTGCCCCGAACGCAGGACCTCCGGACGGTGGCTTTGGTCCCACAAGGCCCCCTGCACAGGACTGGGAGGCACTGAGGACATGCCCCGGGCTCATCCCCATCAGAAGCCACAGGGATCAGTGGCACTCAGGAGCCCACAGCTCCTCGGGCACCTGGAAGAGAACATCGATTTACACGGAGATGAAATGCAAAAGGCAGGGAGGGAGGGAAACCAGAGAAGGACAGCTGGGGAAGGAGAGGACCCCCCCTCCCAGAGCCACACCCGAGAGGGAATGTGGGCACCTCAGGACGGCCACTCCTGTGGACAGGGCTCAGCGCTGGGCGGGCGGCCAGGGGGTAGGAATTCCCGGGCTGGCCAGGGGCAGGTGAGGAAGACTCTGGAGCTGTAGTGGCCCCCACGCTGGGGCCCCGGTGGAGTCAGGGGCAGCAGGGCAGGAGGCCAGCCTTGAGCCCAGCGTGCCTTGGCCACTGTCTCCAGCCAGCCAAGAACGGGCATGGCCCCAGTCTAGGATTTATTTTTATTTACTTTTCCAAAACTGAGCGTTGAGCTTTGGGCCAGCACCTGTGGGGTGTGGGTGAGGAGGGCAGCAGATTCCTGTGAACAGTGGTGAAGCGTCTGCCTTCGGCTCAGGTCATGAACAAGGTCCTGGGATCAGCCCAGTGTCCTTGCTCAGCAGGGAGCCTGCTTCTCCCTCCTCCTCTGCCCTTCCCCCTACTTGTGCTCTTTCACACCCACAAGCTCTCTCTCTGTCAAGTAAATAAAATATTAAAAAAAGAAGATTCCTGTGAACAAGGAAACAGAGCTGCTGTGATGCCCCACCCCTGCCCTGTGCCCCCAGCCCTCCTTCCTCAACGCCCCCACAACGGCCCGCCCCAGGCCTTTAAAACCTCCATGCCTCCCTCTCCCGCTGGACGGAGGCTCCGAGTGAGCACCATGCAGCTGAATTTCAGCGGCCTGCAGGCCCTGGTGACAGGGGCAGGGAAAGGTGGGTATGTGTAGAGTGGGTGAGGGTGCGGGAGGGGCTGAGCTGGAGAGGAAGGTGGGGTCTCCCCTGAAGCCTCACAGGCCTGTGTTGGGGATCCTGGGAGTCCCTCCATGCCTGTCACAGACCGCCCCGCCAGCAATTATCCGCCCCCTGCACTCCTAGCAGCCCCTGGACCTGAGCCCAGGCTGATGTCCACCACGTAGCAGGCTGTGTTGGAACAGGACACTGGCCACTCTCTGGTCAGTGCAAGCAAGTCCCCCGCCCCTGGACGGTGGCCCTCAGGCTCAGAGATCCAGCCGGGGCCTCTTCCCCCGGCCCAGTGGGAAGGAGCTGCTCTCCGGGGCCTCCCGTGGTCAGATCCTGGCTGGCCGAGCTTCTGACTCAGACGGCCTCTTGCCCCATGGTGTCCATCCTCTGGCCAGCACCTTGTTCTTTCCTCAGTGAAAGGGGCTGCCGCCCCGGCCCTCAGCCTTGAGCTATATGTACTGAGCCATCTGCTCACTCGCTGCACCCCTGCAGGGATCGGGAGAGACACTGTGAAGGCCCTGCATGGCCTGGGAGCCAGAGTGATAGCCGTGAGCCGCACCAACACTGACCTGGTCAGCCTCTCCAAGGAGGTGAGGCACACAACCTCCACCGCACCCCGTCACCCCCAGCGCCAGGGCCAGAGCCTGCTCCCGCACACCTTCATGAGCCTGCTGGGACCACCTCCTTTGGTTACCAGCCAATGCTTCTCCACAGTGCCCTGGGATAGAGACCGTGTGTGTGGACCTGGGTGACTGGGAGGCCACGGAGCGGGCGCTGGGCAGCGTGGGCCCCGTGGACCTGCTGGTGAACAACGCTGCCGTGGCGCTGGCGCAGCCCTTCCTGGAGGTCACCAAGGAGGCCTTCGACAGGTGGGGAGTAGGAGAGCTGGTGGACTGGGGAAGGGTTGCTGAGATCGTGGGGCAGATGTGGCCACGCACTTGACTCTATGCCCCTCCCCCAGGGCCTTCAACGTGAACTTGCGCTCGGTGGTCCAGGTATCCCAGGTGAGCCAGGGGGAGGACAAGGCCCAGCGATAACAAGGCCCAGGTGGGAGCACGCTGGGGTCAGATTGCCCCTCTCTTGGCTTCTAGATTGTGGCCCGGGGCATGATCCACCGTGGAGTGCCTGGCTCCATCGTCAATGTCTCCAGCATGGTGGCCCATGTCACCTTCCCCAACTTATCTGTCTACAGTGAGTCCCTCTGCCCAGCCTGTAGCCCCGCCCCCCACATTCCATGCAGGAGATGCTGGGCTCCAGGCTTAGCCTCTGTGCAAAGAAGGCTGAATCCCTAAGTGTCCTCAGCACTGCCCTCCCTCCACAGGCTCTACCAAGGGTGCAATGACCATGCTCACCAAAGCCATGGCCTCAGAGCTGGGGCCATACAAGGTGGGCGTGGAAAGGGGGCCCTGAGGGACAGGGGTGGGGGGGCCACAGGAGGTGGGTCTGCAGGCACAAGGTAGGTGCTGGGGAGCGGGGCTTGCAGCTGGCAAGGGTCATGGGCAGCATGGGGCGTGGGGTATGGGAGAGGCCTGAGGAGGATCCGAGGCTCTGGCAGTGGGGTCAGAGATTGGACGCGGAAAGTAAGCTCTGCGGGGGCGGCGGGGGCCGGCAGGGGGGCTCACCTACCTGCTGAGGCCGCCGTTGGCCCCGGGCCCTAGATTCGGGTCAACTCCGTGGGCCCTACGGTGGTGCCGACGGCCATGAGCCAGAAGATCCTGACGGACCCCGAGTTTGTCCGGAAGCTGAAGGAGCGGCACCCGCTGCGGAAGTTCGCTGGTGAGCGGGGCTGCGGGGAGCGGGCACGGGCGGGGCGGGGCCGGGGCTGCCGGGACGCGCCCCCGCCGACCCCGCCTGCCCCCGCCGCAACCCGCAGACATGGAGGACGTGGTCAACAGCATCCTCTTCCTGCTCAGCGACCGCAGCGCCTCCACCAGCGGCTCGGGCATCCTCGTGGACGGCGGGTACCTGGCCTCCTAGGGCGCCGGCGCGGGCGAGCCAGCGGGGCCCTGCTCGGTCCAGCGGGCCCCGCCCCCGCCCCGCCGCGGCCCCGCCCTCCCCTCCCTGGCCCCGCCCCCGCCCCGCCGCGGCCCCGCCCCTCCCCTCCCTGGCCCCGCCCCCGCCCCGCCGCGGCCACGCCCTCCCCTCCCTGGCCCCGACGCGACCACGCCCCTCCATGGGCCCGCCCCCGCCCCGCCGCGGCCACGCCCCTCCATGGCCCCGCCCCTCCCTGGCCCCGCCCCCGGCAGCCCATCGCCCGTGCAGGCTCCGTGTGTGGCCGCGCTCCGCATCCACAGCCGCGCCGCCGTGAAACTCGCCCCGTCGCCCCCGCCCACTGTGTCCTCCGTCGCTGGTGGGATTTGCCTAAATAAACGGAGGCCATTGTCCTGGATCCGGTGCTTGCCGGGTTTGGAGGGAGGCGCCGGGAGGTGAAGGGGCGGATCCCCGGCCGCCGGGACTCCCCGCGACCTGGCTCCGGGCTGCCGGGCTGCGCCGTGTTTGCAGGGAGCCTCGCGGCCCGTGCTCTTCCCCAGAGCAGCGCAGCAGCCCTGCGCTGAGCCCAGAGGGCAGGGCCGAGCGGGCTGCGGCCACCTTCCCCACCCGCAGCTCCGACCGCCAGCAGCCGGGCGGCTGCGGGTCTGGGAGCTGGGGAAGGTGCCCTGGACTGGACCAGGCCATCCCTGGGGAGGACGGGATGGCGCGGTGCTGGAGCAGCCCGGTTTATCCCGCACACTTCCCTCCCCGCACCAGAGCACTGGCCGGAAGGGGTCCGCAGCGGGGCCTGCCTGCTGTCCCGGCCCAGTCCAGACCCAACAGCTCTGCGGGCCCTGTGGGGTTTCCCTGGAGCTCGCCTGAGTAGAGCCCCCACGTGGCAACCGCGGGGTGATGCGGCCTGTGGTGGTCCCTCAGCTAGACTGGGAAAGCCTCCCTCCCTGGCCCGGGAGGCGGGGAAGAGGGGTTGGGTGGGTACTGCGGGGCTAGGAGAGCCTCCGGCCCTGGCGGGGGTGGGCACAGCTCGGGGCATTTCCGGCCAATCTGCAGGGCCCTCCTGCAGCAGGGCTTGTGGCAGCTGGACTGACCCACTGGGGATCACAGGACAGGTCAGAGGGTTGGGACACCGTTCTGAGGTCAAAGGAAAGTCACAGAAGGGATCTAAGCCGATGTGCCTTCCCAAAAGGACCTCAGGTGGCCTCCGGCAGGCAGAGGGCAGGGTTTGCTGGGAAGCCACAGGGTGTGCACCTCAGGGCCAGGCTGGGTGGGGAGGACTCCCTTGGCTGTTCTCCAGGGGCTTCTCAGGTCTGTGCCGTATGCTGCCCTGGCTACTGTCTCCTCCAGCCTGTGCACTCCTCTGGGCCCAAAGCCCCAGCGACCCAGAGGCCCTGCAATCACCGAGTCCCTATTCTTGACCACAGAAGGGACTCCAGGCAGTTCTAGGCTTTCTCACCATGACCCACATATCAGCTTTTATGTGCGAGGCAGTGCACACGCGGGCTCATATATGTCTGTAAATGACCCCACAGCCTCAGGAAACAAAGCTTGCCCTCACTGGACACCGCACCCCGACAACCCCAATCCCATGTCTCCTTATCCTGCCCCAAGTGTTTTATTTTTCTTTTTAAGATTTTATTTATTTACGAGAGACACACAGAAAGAGAGACAGAGACAGACACAGGCAGAGGGATAAGCAGGCTCCATGCAGGGAGCCTGACGTGGGACTCAATCCCGGGACCCCAGGATCACGCCCTGGGCTGCAGGCGATGCCAAACCACTGCACCACCGGGGCTGCCCTGCCCAAGTGTTTTAAACAGCTGGTGGTCTGGGGCAGCCCAGGTGGCCCAGAGGTTTAGCGCCGCCTTCAGCCCAGGGCGTGACCCCGGGGTCCTGGGATCGAGTCCTGCCCCCGGCTCCCTGCATGGAGCCTGCTTCTCCCTCTGCCTGTGTCTCTGTCTCTGTCTCTCTCTGTGTGTCTCTCAGGAATAAATAAAATCTTAAAAAAAAAAAAGAGCTGGTGGTCTCAAGTGGGCAGGCCTTTACACTGGGGTTCAGCCCCCTGGAAGTTCCAGTGGACCTTTGTGGCAGTGGCTTCCTCGCGCTGACAGTTGTCCAAGTGAAGCGGCTGAGCCACGCCCGGGGCGGGGCGGGAGGGCCAGGCCGTCCTCCCGCGCCGCCTTCTCGGGCGCCACCGACCACCCCTGGGTCTGCAACCGCCCGGCGGGAGGAGACGCGCCGAGGTTGACCGGCCGCCCCGCCGCGCCCGCCCCCTCGGCCCGCCCCGCCCCGCCCCGGGGGTGCTCTCGCAGTGTCCCCGCCCCACCGGGCCCGGCCTGTGACTGGTCCCCCGCGCCCCGCCCCGCGCCCTCCCGCCTGCGGTCCGGCCGCGCCGCGCGCAGAGACGGAACCGCGGCCATGGAGCTGGGGCTGGCGGGCCGCCGGGCGCTCGTCACGGGGGCGGGCAAAGGTGGGCCTGCGGGGCGGCCGGGCGCCGGGGTCCAGGGGGCGGCCGGGGTCCAGGGGGCGGGGTCCGGGGGTCCAGGGGTCCAGGGGGCGGCCGGGGTCCAGGGGGCGGGGTCCGGGGGTCCAGGGGGCGGCTGGGGTCCAGGGGGCGGGGTCCGGGGGTCCAGGGGTCCGGGGGGGGCGGGGTCCGGGGGTCCAGGGGGCGGGGTCCGGGGTCCAGGGGGTGGCCGGGGTCCAGGGGGCGGGGTCCGGGGGTCCGGGGCGTTGCTGGGGTCCGGGGGGGCAGCGGTGCACCACACGCACCCACACTCCCTGCAGGCATCGGGCGCAGCACGGTCCAGGCGCTGCACGCCATGGGGGTGCAGGTGGTGGCAGTGAGCCGGACCCAGGCCGACCTGGACAGCCTGGTCCGTGAGGTAGGCTCCACCCTGTCCCCCCCCGCCCCCCCCCCCGCCCCGCCACAGGCCATGGGCCAAGTGCAGGCGCCAGGCGCTGAGGCTGACCGGGGACCCTCAGCAGCCCCTCCCGGGGCACTACCGGGTGTCCGTGGGCGGCCGAGTGTGGGGGCAATGGCGACGCCGCCGTCTGGGCTTGGAAGGAGCCAGAAATGGCTGCCCTGCAGCCTAGGGTGCGGGCAGTGGACCGGCCAGGAGCCCAGGGGCCGTGTTGGCGCCTCAGCCACCTCCTTCAGCGGCCTGGGGCGCCGGACCCTCCGGGACCTCTAACCCCTCCCGGTCGGCCTGGAAGGCCTCACGTGGCAGAGGCCCAGCTGTGCCCCCCGCCCCGGGCATGGAGCCTCTCCCAGCTGGGCCCCCCCCATACACACAGTGTCCCGGGGTGGAGCCCGTGTGTGTGGACCTGGGTGACTGGGAGGCCACGGAGCGGGCGCTGGGCAGCGTGGGCCCCGTGGACCTGCTGGTGAACAACGCTGCCGTGGCGCTGCTGCAGCCCTTCCTGGAGGTCACCAAGGAGGCGTGTGACACGTGAGCCGGCCAGGGTGGGGGAACCCTAGGGCAAGGGCTGGCCCCTGCGGCAGCGGGCCCCAGTCCCTGACCAGGGTCTCCCCATCTGCCTCCAGGTCCTTCCACGTGAACCTGCGGGCCGTCATCCAGGTGTCCCAGGTGAGCTGCCTTCAGGGCAGGGGTGGGAACGCCCGGTGGGTGACTAGTTCTGCCTCACGTTCCCTCTGCAATTCCAGATTGTGGCCCGCGGCTTAATAGCCAGGGGAGCCCCAGGGTCCATCGTGAACATCTCCAGCCAGGCCTCGCAGCGAGCAATAGCCAACCACAGCGTCTACTGTGAGTAAGCCCCCCGCTCCGCCCTCGCCCGACCCCACGGACCCCCAAGCCTGTGGCCAGCTCGGACTCCAGGCATCCCGCTCCTCACAGGCTCCACCAAAGGTGCCATGGACATGCTGACCAAGGTGATGGCTCTGGAGCTTGGGCCACACAAGGTGAGCCCTGTGCGATGCCTCCCACCACCCAGCCCACATACCCTGGGCACCTAGTCTGCCTTGCTGACCTCCTCCCTATCCTCCTGGTGCAGATCCGCGTGAACACGGTGAACCCCACAGTGGTGATGACCCCCATGGGCCAGGCCAATTGGAGCAACCCTCAGAAGGCCAAGACCATGCTGGATCGAATCCCACTTGGCAAGTTTGCGGGTGAGTCAGGCAGGAGCCCAGCTGGAAGTTGCACCAGTAGCCCCAGTGCCTGCCTAGATGAGGGGTGGGAAGGGAGGATGGAGGAGCGCCCCCGCACCTGTGCCCTGACTCCCACCCTGCCTGCAGAGGTGGAGAACGTGGTGGACACCATCCTCTTCCTGCTGAGTGACCGGAGCAGCATGACCACGGGTTCCACTGTGCCGGTGGATGGGGGCTTCCTGGCCACCTGAGTCTCTACCTGACACCCCTGCTCCATGCGGACCCCCCCCACCCAGTTTCTCCAATAAACATGAGTCTTCTGCTCAGCCTGCACATTGATTCCTAGGCTCTGGCAAGTGGCCAGGCGATGCAGAGTCCCGGGCTGCGTGCAGGAGTGAGTACCCGGTGGACTCACACCCCAGGCAGGGTGGCACGTGACTCCCTTGCCTGAGGTTTTCAGGCCTGGGAAGTGGGACCTTCCAGAAGGCCAGCTACTAAGCCTGGTGGTGAATTTGACCAAGGATGACCTTTGGCCCTGTCCAGAGGCCTTTGGGGTACGGGCAGCGGAGTCTTTAGCAGCCGGCTCTGTGGGGTAATCCTGACGTAAATGTTGGTTCATGTTCCTCAAAGTTAATGAGTTAGACAAACGGGAAACAAGAAAGATGGACATGGGAGCTTCGCTAATTGTCAGGGATCTGAACAACTTCTTTGCTGAATTAGATGAGAGTTCTCAGATACTGGAAGAACATTTTTTTTCACCTTTTTAAGAGTTCCTCACAAAGTACTGAGCACACGAGGCGCAGCACGGGAGCTTGATCTGCACTTCTCCGTTGCTTTCCGTCTAGACAGTTCATGGTAAATCAAGTCCCGTGGGAGAACCTGCCTGTTGCAGCCGTGTAGACGCGCAGCCGTGTGATGGCATTGAGGACAGGGCTGGGGAGAGATGCGTGGTCTCCCACCTTTTTTTTTTTTTTTTTACTATTGATTTATTTCTTAAAAAATATTTTTAAAAAATATTTTATTTATTTATTCATGAGAGTCACAGAGAGAGGCAGAGACACAGGCAGAGGGAGAAGCGGGCTCCCTGCGGGGAGCCAATGCTGGACCCATCCTGGGACTCCAGGATCATGACCTGAGCCGGAGGCGGACGCTCAACCGCTGAGCCCCCCAGGCGTCCCTTGATTTATTTTTAGAGACACAGTGTAGAGGGCGAGGAAAGGGAGAGAGGACCTCAAGGCCCCGCCCTGCTGAGTGCGGAGCCCACCGGATCCACACCGTGCTCGAGGTCATGACCTGAGTGGAAACCAAGGGTCCGAAGCTCAACCGAGGCCCGCAGGCGCCCCGAGGGCTCCCACCTTTATCCTTACCACACGGACGTGGACGTGGACGATAGCGCTGCGTACGGGACCAGCTAGGGGTGTTTGCAGTATTCGGAGTTGCTTTTGCTTTCAACTCGGCTACGTGTAATCATACGATGATCAATGATCGATAAAGGCTCTCTGGCAGCTGGCAGCTGGCCCTTCAGACCCGGCTCGGGCCTGCCCTGCGCACCGCCCTGCGCACCCGGGGAGCGCTGCAATCACGTGCTGCCTGGAGGTGCCCTGCGGCCTCAGGGTGAAGTCTGAGCCCCCAGACCAAGGCCCCCCCACAGCCCCGCTCCCGCCCCCCCGCGGACCGGCCCCACCTCTCAGGATTTCTCAGCCCTGCCAGACTGCACCCCCTGCCTCCCCCCTTGAGTGTCGCCCAGGCCCGGTGGGGGCGGGGTTGGGGGGGCTGCTGCAGTCCTGACAGGCTCCGTGGGGCTCGGTGGACCCCGACCACATCTGGCTGCTCAGTGAGTGTGCCCCTCTCAGGACCCTGAAGTCAGTACTCGGGGGGTGGCCCTCTTCACCCCAAAGGGGCTCCGTGCCCTTACTCCCACTTTGGTCTGGTCACATCCTTTGGCCCCGGACACAGCTGAGCAGGGTCTTCTCATCTCGCCCAGCGTGTGGGGTCAAGCTCCCCCCTCTGTGCTCTCCCTGACGGAGGTGAGGGGCGAGGCACCCCGTGGAAAGAGGCGAGTACCCAGACAGGCGGGAGATGTTGGCGGAGAATGTTTATTGTATAAAAGAAGAAAGGGCCACCCCATCCTGGGGCGCACGAACAGGACCCATCCCCCCAACCTCCCCCATCAGGAAGCCCATCCTGGGGCTGCCCTGGACCCGCCCCTGCAGCCCGAGGGAGACCCTGCTCCCTTCCAGCCTCCCGTGGGGGCCAGGCAGAGCTGGAGCTGTGCCCCCAGAAAGAGGAGACAGAGCAGACAGGACTCTGGTGCCCCAGCCCCGTCCCCAGGAGCGGCGGCCGCGTCCCCATGCGTCTTCCCCCTCCCCACCCACACCACTCCCCCACAGCGGACTCAGAGACACCAAACATCTCAATACGACGACAGCAAACAGGGCCCAGTGGGGCTGCTCCTGCAGAGGCAGGCTCTAGAAGACCGTGCACTTCTTCCCCGGCTTTTTCACGGGGGGTGGGCAGAGCACAGCCCGGATGGCCTCGTCAAACACGGTCTTCAGGCCCCGCTGGGTGAGGGCCGAGCACTCCAGGTACTTGACAGAGCCTGGGGGGAGCGAGGGACGGGGGTCAGTGACGGAGGGGCCGGTGGCGGTGGGAGGCGCAGTGCAAGCGGGGTCAGCACGGCGGGGACCCGCTCTGTGCCTCCCAGGGCACGCCCCCGCCCCCTTCCTGCCCCTGCGGTGCCTGCTCACCGATCTCCCGGGCCATGGCCAGGCCCTGGGGGTAGGTGATAGGGGCCAGCTTCTTGTCCCGCAGCCGCTCGATGGTGTCCTTGTCGTCGCGGAGGTCCAGCTTGGTGCCCACCAGGAGGATGGGCGTGTGGGGGCAGTGGTGTCGCACCTCTGGGTACCACTGTGGGGATGGAGGCTCTGACCCCTACACCTGGGGCCTTGTCCTGCAGCCATGCCCACAGCAGGCCATGGCCCCCAAGGGTCCCCTCCTCTCAGGCCCTGCTCCACACTGAGCCCTTCCTGCTTCATGAAGTGGCCAGTGGGCTTGGTGGGGAAACCGCCAAGGACAAAAATACCCACCGGGAAGTTTCAATGGCCCTCGTAGTTGGCCCCGAGCGCCTCACCCAGCACCCCTACCCTGCCTCTGCCCCCTCATCGCTCCCCTGGGTCACCTTCAGACCCAAGCAAAACAGATCTCCTCTGCCTCCCAAGGACACGTGACCTAAGGTCTTCAGGCAACACTGTCCCTGCCCAGCCGGGAAGGTGCTCTGGGCACCCCCCCGACGCCCCCTGCTCCCGCACACGGGTCCTCCCAGCGGCACAGCCCTACCTTGGCTCGAACATTCTCAAAGGATGCCGGGCTCACCAGCGAGAAGCAGATCAGAAAGACGTCCTTGGGAGAAAGGCGAGGGGGCCCAGGTGGGAGCGGTCAAGGACCTCCACATGGCCCCCGTGACCCCGGCCGACCTCAAGCACCCCGCGCCCCAGCGCCCCAGCCCCCCGGGGGCTGGCCCCGTTGTCACCTACAGTTTGGGGATAGGACAGTGGCCGCAGCCGGTCGTAGTCCTCCTGCCCGGCGGTGTCCCACAGCCCCAGGTTCACCGGCTTGCCGTCCACCATCACATTGGCCGAGTAGTTGTCGAAACTGCCAGGCAGAGCGGGACTGTCGGCGGGGCCTGGGCCGGGGCCACACACCCCGCGTGGCGCCGCCGCCCAGGGGAGCCCGGGGAGCCCGGGGAGCCCGGGGAGCCCGCCGCCCCCGCGCAGCGCTCACACGGTGGGGATGTACTCTCCCGGGAAGGCGTTGGTCGTGTAGCTGATGAGCAGGCAGGTCTTCCCCACGGCGCTGCGGACACAGGCCGAGCCTCAGCGCCCGCCCCGGCCCCGCCCGCGGCCCCGCCGGCCTCGGCGCAGGTGGGAGGCCCGGCCCCACCCCCGAGGCCGCGCAGCATCAGGTGGGCCGCGGCCCGCGCCCGGCCCCGGCCCCCGCCCGCCCCGCCCGCCGCCCGGTCCCGCGCCCGCGCCCCGCGCTCACCCGTCGCCGACCACCACGCACTTGATGGCCTGCATGGGCGCGGGCCGGGCGGGCGCGGCCGCGAGCCGAGCTGCGGAGAAATGCCCGGCGCCGGCGCCGCAGCGGCCGCGGACCCGAGCCGAGCGCCGAGCCGAGCGGCCGGAGACAGCCGAGCGCCGCCGAGCGCCGGGCGCGGAGACAGCCGAGCGCGGCCGGCGGGGGGCGCGGGGGGCGCGGGCCCGCCCCGAACCGGCGCGCGCGGCTCGGGACCGCTCGGTGGGGGGCGCCCAAGCCCCGGCCCCGGCGGGCTCCCCTGCGCCCCGGGACCCGCGCCGCCCGCCGGGGGCAGCGCGGGCGGGGGTCCGGGCCCCACCACTCCCCCCGGGGCGCGCAGGGGCGGCCGAGGGGCGTCCGTGTGCACGCGGCGGCCTCGCGGGGGAGCCCCGGGGCCGCAGCAGGGACACCGTGTGCCCGTGTCCCACCACCCCCGCCCCCCGCAGTGGCCCCGGGGTCCTCCCGCCCGGGTCGGGGCAGAGGGTCCCCTGGGTGTGGGGCGCAGACACGTGTGGGAGAAGGCACCACCCAAAACGTATCACAAAGTGTAAAAAGTGTATTTTAGAAGACGCAGGAGATGCGGGCCAGCCTCCCGCACCAGGTTACAGGTGAGAAGGGTGGGGTGCAGGGGTGCAGGGGTGCAGCGTGGGCTCCCGCAGGTCTTTTGCATTTCCTCGCCCTGGGGGTTGGAGGGGGGCTTTCCAGCGGATGCATCCAGCGAATTCCCTGGACTGGAAGGGCCCCGGGAAGGGCCGGAGGTGCCCACTCCCCACCGCGTGGCCAGCCCGCCCTGGGCCTGACTGATCCGGCCTGGCCCCGGACCCCCGAGTCCCCAGCTGCAGACCCCGCCTCAGCTGCCAGGCTGCCTCTTGAGAGGAAGGGACGGGTGGGAGACGCTGCCTCGGCGCCCCTCACTTCTGGGGGCTCGTGGCCCTCCGAGAAGACCCCTGCACATAAGCCAGGACAGCATTTTGCAGGAAGTTGGCCCTCTGGGCCTCCTCCTCCCGGATGCGGGCGATCTCGACCTCCTTGAGCCGAAGCTTCTCACGAAGGGAGGCGTTCTCGCTCTCCCTGTCCAGCAGCGCTTCCCGGTGGTCACCTGCGATCACTGCAGAGGGGGACACGGGCTGGAGGTCCACGTGGAGGCCTGGTGGGGCGCAGGCAGGCTCCCCGATCCCACAGGATCCCACAGGATCCCACAGATCCCACACCACCAGGCACCGCTCAGCCCTGCAGCCCGGCCACCTGTCGGCCGACCCCCTGCGAGAAGGCGCCGGGGGCTCTGGGCCCAGCTCACCCTTCAGCTGGCGCTCCAGGGCCGCCACCTTCTCTTTCAGCGCCTCCTGGGCTGTCAGTTCGGCCTGCAGGCGGCCGTTCTGCTCCTGCAGCTCCACCCGCACCCTGGTCACCTCAGCCACCTTTTCTTGGTCCTTGTTGCTTAGTTCCTGCCAGACACGGGGGTGAGTGTATGGCTGGTGGGGGGGAGCCCGGGGCACCGTGGGGAGACCCTCAACGCCCCAGCCACCTGCTGCAGCTCCTCCAGGCGCCGGCGCAGGCCTTCCACCTGCAGGCCCAGCTGGCTGGCCCGGGCCTGGGCGTCGGCCACCGTCTGCCTCTGCTGCAGGCAGGCGCTCTGAGCCTCGTCCCGGGCCTGCACCAGCAGCCGCAGCTTCTCCTCCAGGTGAGCCAGGCGCTGTTGCTGGGGTCACGGGAGAGGGGCTGGTGAGCAAAGTGAGGAGGGCTCAAGGCCTGCCT
This sequence comes from Vulpes vulpes, assembly GCF_048418805.1. NCBI lineage: Eukaryota > Metazoa > Chordata > Mammalia > Carnivora > Canidae > Vulpes > Vulpes vulpes. Next base: position 915,492 of record NC_132781.1, read on the forward strand.
GCTGCCGCCCTGCACGTCGCAACCAAAGCACCAGGGAGCAAGGCGAACACCCCACCCCGTTCAGCCGGAGTGGGGATGACCTGTGGAGACGGCCTCCTAACCCGAGTTACCCAAGTTACGTGTGCATATTCTCAACAGGCTCAACTTGAACTAGCCTGTAGGTAGTACCCTTGCCGGGCTCCCCCCATCTCCCAGGCTGACCACTCTGTTCTGTGGTTCCGGCTTGGGCCAGGCCATCACAGGCTGCATGTGGGTGAACCGCTGCCCCCATGCCAGGGCTGGATGCCAGCAGCTCTCTGTAGGGGGTGGGATGTGATCCTGGGCCTGTCCTGCTGGGATCCTACCTGCCCCCAGCCCCTTATGGCTCCTGTCCCCCACCTCCCCCCAGTGAGCCCAAAGCCAGCCTGAGTCCAGCCTATGCACCTCAGCCCCCCAGGCCTCACTCCCTGGTGGGCGCTGCCAGCAGTGGGCTCACCTCCTCCAGACGGACTTGGTTCTTGGCCTTCATGAGCTCCTCCTCAGCCTGGCCACGCTCACTGAGAGCTGCCGCCTTCACTCGGCTCAGCTCCTGTAGCACAGACAGTGATCCCCGGGCCTGTCCTCCCAGCCCTGGCCAGGGACCCCTCTGGCCCCACCCAGCCGCTGGGCCGGGGTGACCCCTGCACCAGCCTCCTGAGAGCTTCGCTCACTAGACAGAGATCCCATGTCCCACCTCATTAGGTCCTCTGGCCTCAGAGGGATGTCGGTGGGTGGGTCCTGATGAGGTTCTGAGACCGAGAGCCTAGCACCCAACCAGCATGTGCTCACCTCCTCCAGGGTCAGCCTCGAGGCCTCCAGCCTCTGTACCCTCTCCTGCATGGCCCTCTCACTCTCTTCCAGGTGGCGAGTCATGTGTTCCACCTGCCAAGGTGAGGGGCAGGAACGGGGCTGGAAGACTAGTGCCCCCACTTACATCCCCCATGCAATCTCCACCCTGTGGCAGGCAAATCGTGGTGACACTTCCTCCTGAGAAGGGGCTGCCCCCCTGGCTTGGCAAGAAGTAAAGATGGAGGGCACGTCCCAGGGCCACGCCCAGACGGCACGGAGCGCCTGGCAGCCTGTGCTATGGTCTTTTCTAGAGGCTGATCGGGAGTTTCTGGGTCTGTCACTTGTTGGGGCTGGCCGAGATCTACCATGCAGCACCCCAAGGCTGCCAGGGAGCACAGCAGGGGTGTGCTTTAGGGGCACCATGCCCCTGAGGCTCCCGCAGGCCCTAGGCAGTCACAAGGGACGGCAGGTGGCACCTCCTTGGCTCGCAGCTGCTCCAGGTCCTCCAAGCTCTGTCGGGACCTATTCTTCTCCAGTTCCAGACGCTCTGGAAGCCCAGGGGGGACAGTGTGGGTGGGAATCCCCGGGTGCCCTCACCACCCATCCTCCCCTCTCTGGCCCCCTCTGCTGTGGGCTTGCATGTGCCCACCCTCGGCCTGGATGGCCCGCGCCTTCAGCTCAGCCGCTGTGTTGGTCAGCTCCTGCCTGGCCAGGAACAGCTGCTCCTGCTGAGATCTCACCTTCCGCTCCAGCTCGTCCACCTGGGAAGCCAGCACCATGGACGGAAGCTCCAGTCTGGCTCCTGCCCATGACCCTGTCCCCACTGTGGCCCTGCCCCCTGCCTGTGGCCCTGGCCCCCTGCCTTTGCCCCCTGCCCCGTGGCCCCAGCCCCTGCCCTGGCCCCCTGCCCCCTGCCTGTGGCCTGGCCCCCTGCCCCCCACCCCAGTCTCCCCAGGGCCCTGCCCCACACCCCCATACCTGGTTCCGCAGAAGCAGGTTCTTCTCGTTGGCAGCAGATAAATCTTTGAGGAGCTTAGACTCCCGTTCTGCAGCCTCCTGAGGGGGAGATCGGGCATCGCTGGTCACCCCGCCTGCCCGCCCTTGCCCACCCTGTGCCCACCCAGCCCTCCCTGCTCACCTGCTGCTCTAGCCTGTGCTCCTTTGCCTGCCTCTGTGCCAAGCTTCGCTGCTCCTGCTCTGTGGTAGCCAAGAGCTCCCCCAGGCCCTGGGCCTTCTGCTCTGACAGGGCCAGGGCAGCCTCGGCCATCTGCAGCCTGGGAGGAGGGGAGAGCCAGCCCCGTCCCAGCTTCGCCTTGAGCCTCGCACACGCGGTGCCGTTCTCACTCCTGCCCACCACTCTTCCCCTCAGCTAGAGCTCACCTCATCCAAGAAACCTTCCGGGGTTACCAACCCAGGAGTCTACTTTGTACACTGGGGACTAGAGTTCTTGTGTGTGTCACTTTTCTGCCGTGGGCCCATCTCTAAAACGTTCCAGAGCCCCCCACTCCTGCCTGTCCCCACTCCTGCCCCCAGCCCCACTGACTTGGCCTTGAGGGCGTTGATGATGGAATGTCTCTCGTTCAGGGCTTCCTGAAGCTGACCCATGCGTGCTGCCGACGCCCTAGAAGCAGAAAGGAAGGTCCGAGAAACCTCAGAGCACTCCCAGGCCCCCTGGCTCTGGCAGCAGCGGCTGCTCCTCATGCTTCCACGACGTCCCAGCCGCGGCTAGGGGTGTTCTCAGCGGCCGCCCCGAACCCGCCAGCCCGTGTCCTTGGGAAGCACACGCCACCACCTCGGCGGGCAGGTGACGAGGCTCGGGGTCAGTCATCCCACAAGGCCGAAGCCAGGACCCAAACCGCAGGCGCGCCGACGGGGCTGCGCTCACCTGCTGCTCCTGGCCATCTCTTTTCGCTGCTTGTCGATCGTCTCCATCAAGTCCAGAAACTGGGGGCAGAGGTGGCCAGAGCCCTGTGAGGGCCCGGAGGCCGCCTGCCGGCCCTGCTCAAGCAGGAAGGGGCGCCGACGCCCGGTCAAGCAGCAGAGCGGAAGGGCACTGGCCTCACGGAAGACGGGGCTCCCGCACTGGGGAGCGCAGAGGCCCCAGGGACGCCCACCTGCCCACCTAGATATGGGCCAGACCAAACCGGCCGAAGTGCTGGCCAGTCAGAGGAGCTTGGGGTCCTGCCGGCCCCCCGAGGCCAGCCCATTGCCCCGGCGGCTGGCATGAGGCTCCGCGGTCAGAGCAGTGCTGTCCTCACCTGCCGGGATTTCTCTTCCTGGAGATGCTGCACCTCCTTGCTGAGCACCCGGGTGCGGGCCTGATTCTCCCGGGAAGCAGCCTGCCGCTGCTGACTGTGGGCCATGGCTTGCTCTGTGGAAGGAGCCCCGCAGGAGCAGCCAGCGTTAGCCCAGCTCCGGGCCCCGAACCCGTAACCCGACAGTCGACACCGTGGGCAGTCTCGCCCCACACGTCAGAGCGCGCCGTGAGGCCAAGGGCTGTGGAGGCATAGGGAGGGGGCAACGGTGGGGCCAGGAGCCCGGGAGGCACCTGCTCAGGGGGGCATGCCTGCGGGAGGGGCAGGGGAGGCCGCTCAGCTGCCGCAGATGGGTATGGTCCTGGGGCATCTGGGCTCACCCCAAGGCTCAGATCCACCGCATGACTTTCAAGAACTGAACGTCACGCTCAACTCCCGTGTTCTGGAGATCTGGGCAGCAGCTGGGGAGGAGCCAGCCCAAGGTGGTGCCAGAGGCAGTGAGGAGAGCTGGGGACGACACGGGCGGGGCAAGCCCAGCCGGGGTGGAGGCCACGAGCGGGACTCCTGCCCACATTCAGGCCCTTGGGTGCCTGGTGCTCCTGAAGGACAAGCAGTCGCACTGAGTGGCAGGGTGTTCAACTGGGCCCGGGGCTGTGTTGTCGGGGTCACCGATGGCAGGGGACCACGGAGGCTGGGTGGCCCCGCTCCCACATGGCTCCCACGCACAGCCGTGACCTCTGGGGTGTCGGGGCAGGGCCAAGAAGCCCCTTTCCAGCTGTGGCTGGGCCACCAAGGTATTGGCATGACCATTGGGGCAAGGCCGTATATGCCAGCACCTCTGCTGCTCCGTCTGCCACGGGTGACCCCCCCACCTCACAGGCCTAACAAGCAAGTGCACACAGGACAGCTCAGAGCACCACAAGTGAAGTCCCCCACGAGCTCCCCGCCACCATACCCTTCCCTAGACACCTTCTCCCTCTTCATCCCGTTTCTGGTTCGGGCCACCCTCCCGATGCTGTTCCACGTCCCCGTCCTGGGCCTGGAGCCGCCCCTCCCTCGGTGGCTGGCCCAGTCAGACGGCCGGCTCCAAACCGTGCGGGCCATCGGCAGCCCCGGGTGCCCATACCCACAGCTCTGAGGATGTCGCCGGGGATGTTGTTCCCAGCCAGCTCCAGCCTCCACAGGCCTCTGTTGCGGGGGAGACAGTTCACCAGGGCCCGGCCTCCCAGGAGGCCGATGCTGTTCCAGCGCAGGTCTGGAAGGAAACCTGTGGTCACCAGATGGGGTGCACCGGGACAGAGCTGGCCCAGCCCGAGATGCTTCCTTTGGGAAGAGTGCTCTCCGTGATCCCCAGCCGAGAGGAGCCCAGCTCCCCAGGCCCCTCCCCACACCTTTCCGCCCCCTTGCTTCTAGAAGAGGACAAGAGCAGCAGAAAGGCGGAGGGAACAGTGGGATAGAGCCCCAGGTCTCCGGGACTGCAGATCTGGAGAAGGCCGGGGGGTGGCGGGGAGGCCTCACCCAGCTGCTGGAGGCTGGTGTTGCACGCCAGGGCCAAGGCCAGCTCCTCCGCGCCCTTGTGGTTGATCTGGTTGTTGCGGAGGTCCAGCTGCTGCAGGGCACTGTTGCCTGCCAGGGCCCCGCAGAAGGTGGCAAAGGCATCGTCCCACGAGCCCAGATTGTTCCACTCCAGGGTGAGACTGCAGGAAAGGTGGGCCTGAGGTGTGCGGCCCCAGGGAGCACCCTGCTGCCACAGGGGCCAGAGGACAGGTGCAGCCTACGGGGTCTTCGGCAGAAAGGCTGGAGCCTCATGAGGAACTTAGAGTTGCCAACACCCTGCCAACGGACGACTGGCCAGGAGACGACTCTCCTAGGCTGCAGGATGGCCCCTGGGCCAACCCCGAACCACTCATGGGGTGCTGGTGGACAGGGCGGAGGCCAGGATCACACCTCACCTCTGGATGGACTTGTTCTGTCGGAGGAGTTGTCCCAGAGCCTCAGCCCCTGCGGCTTGAAGGTTATTGCCCTAGGGCAGGAGGAGGCAGGCTGGTGACTCGCCATTGTTACAGGCTGGGCTCCAAATGCCCCATCTGCACCCCACAGGGCCCCGGCCAGGCAGCAGATGAGGCCTGCTCACCTTGAGATCCAGAAACCGCACGATGGTGTTGGCACACAGCCCCTGGAGCAGCAGTGAGGCCCCTGTGAGGGGGCAGGGCGGTCACTCCTCCCCGTGGGCGCCAGCGTGGGGCAGCTCCACAGAGGAGAGATGACTGTCCCAGCGGCCCCAACGGTCAGGATTCGTGCCCGAGGAGAGTTGCCCTGCTTCCTATTTGGTGCAAAACACCTGTAACCTCTGCTAGGCGCAGGGCCCGGCTGCTGACCCCCCCCCCCCCCCCCACGCTGGGCCTCTCAAAAGTCAGGGGAAGGGAAGGTCTCTCTTTCAGAGATTGCCCGCTGCCGCCAGGGACGCTGCTGCCTGCTTTAACCACACGCAGCGCGCGACAGAGCCTCAGAGGGGCGCCTGGGTGCCTTGTGGGTGAAGCATCGGTCTTCGGCGGGTCATGATCCAGGAGTCCTGGGATCGAGCCCCACATGAGGCTCCCCGCTCAGTGGAGAGCCCGCTTCTCCCTCCATCCCTCCCCCTGCTCCTCCTCTCTAGGTCTCTCACTCGCTCCCTGTCTCTCAAACAAACAAAATCTTAAAGAAAAGAAGAAGACCCCTCACAAAGACGAGGTCTGGTGGAACGGAAGAGCTCTCCGAAGGGGCTGCCGAGGCACCCGGACCCCGCTTAGCGCACCAGGCCGAGCGGAGCCAGGCAAAGCGCCGGACCCCAAGCCCAGCTCTCCAGTTGCAATGGTTGCAACCCCCGCGGCGCCCCGCAGCCCGGGGTGCCCACCTTCCTCGCTCAGCATGCAGTCGCTCAGGACGACCTCCGTCAGCAGCGCGTCCTTCGGCAGCAGCTTGCCCAGGGCCCTGCAGGTGTCCACGGTCAGGCTCTGCGCGGCCAGGTCCAGCCGGCCGCGGGGCAGCTCCTGCAGTCGCTGCAGGACGGCTTCCTGGGGCTCAGCCCCACCTTCCTTGCACAGCCGGCTGTAGGCGAGCCGGAGCTGCTGCATGGCGCTGCCGGAGGGACCGGCACGGACGGAGCCGGGTCCCCGGGGTCCCCGGGGTCCCCGGGGCCGAGCACAGGTCCCAAGTGCTCAGCGGCCGAGCGACGGGGCTCCACGGGAGGGACACCCGTGAGCGCGGGGGCGGCGGGAGCGGCGGGGCGAGGGCCCCTGCGGAAGCGCTCGCCCGCGGGGGGGCGCGAGCCCAGGCCCCCAGCCCGCGCGCCCCGGACCCTCGCTCTCCCGCCGCGGATGCCCGCGGCCGCCGCGAAGCCTCAGTATCCAGGAAGAGCGAGGCGCGCCGGGAAGGGCGGGCGCAAACTGCAACTCCCAGGAGGCTTTGCGAAGGCGGGCGCTTGCCTCCGGCCAATAGGGACGAAGGGGCGGGGCCGCGGAGGGCGCGCCGCGGGCTGATTGGCTGGGGGCGCGGGGGCGGGGCCGCGGAGGGCGCGCTTGGGGCGGACCGGCCGTGGGCTCCGAGGGCTCCGGAGGGCGCGCGTCGGGGCGGCGGTCATGGAGGCAACTGGCGGCGGCTTCCGGAAGGTGAGCGGGCCGGGGCGGGGGGCGGGCTGCGGGGTGCACAGAGGCCGCCGCCCGGCCCCACGCGGCACTCACCGCCCCGGGTCGCGCCCTCCGCCCTCCGCGCGGGGCCCTGCAGCCGAGCGTCCGCGGCCCGCGGAGGGGTGTGCAGAGACCGTGGGGCCCCGCTCGCCGGGGGGCCCCCTGCCTGCAGACCCTTGGCCCGTTGTCTCGCGGGCCTGTGCTCGGGGCCCAACCGAGGCCCTGCTGGTGCGAGTCCCGGGGGCCCCGGGACCCGGGTGCGCGTGTGCCTCGCGTGGACCTAGACACCTCCACTCAGGCACACTTGCGTGCTCTTGGCAGAGGCTGCCCCGGCGAGGACATGGGTCTAGTGCTATCCTCACTTACCAGTGGGGAAACTGAGGCCGAGTGAAGGCTTCATTCAGGCCATTCCGCTCTGGAGCGGCAGCCGTTTGAGGTTCTGGGTGGGTGGGTGGGTACGGAGGGCCCCGGCCGCCACCCCTGCAGGCTGTGAGTGGCTTCTGCATCTCGCTCGGTGGGTCTGTCCTCCGGTGAGATCAGGCAGGTGCGCCAGGTAGGCTCGAGGGCCATGCTCCACCTGTCCCAGGGCAGGAGTTAACGGCCTCACAGAGGCATCCATTCTGTGCCTCACCTGCCTCAGCCTCTTCTTTGTCATCCAGGACGGAGGCTCAGCCTGGCCCAGAGGGGTTAATGACGGGAAAAGGGAGGTCACCGAGGCCAGGGTGACTTGGCCAAGTGACCAGGAGAATCCCCCCGTTATCACTGCTGCAGAGGGTCCTGGAGGGCGCACCCCAGGGCTCCGCCAGAGCCGAGGCCGTGATTACCCTTGGGCAGGGCTGTCCCCGCTGAGGGTGGTGGGGACGGAGGGGCCAGAGCCCCTGCAGGCAGCAGGGCGAAGGCTGAGTGCGTCCAGGTCCTGTCCTGCCTTCTGCGAGTTGAAGTCACTGGTCTCACTCCTTTGATGTCACAGCCCTGCTCGGTAGCTCCGGGGGCAGGAGGGCGCCCCATCCCCGGCAGGTGGCGCCAGGCTCTCACGGTCGCTGCCTGGAGGACGAGGCTGCGTTCCAGTGACCGGGTGGCAGGTTCTTACTCCCCTGAGCCTGGGCTCCGTGGCGTCCACGCCCTCTCCTGCCCCTCTGCTCTGCTCCTGGGCTTTCTCAAGTTGCACCCGGCTGAGACGGCGAAGCCCCCATGGCTAAAGCTGCAGGGCTGGTCAGTCCCCAGTTCACCCTCCCTGCGTGACACCCCACTTCTGGGCTCCTGTGGCCACCCTCCTGCCTCCCTGCTGGCTCGGCTGGCTCCTCACTGACAGCCTCTTCCGCCGGACCCTGGTCTCCATACCCGCCCTTGGCCTACTCCCCAAATCCTCATCATCCTTCCCCCACCTGGCGGCTCTGCCTGGGTGCCTCCCAGCCCCCAGGATCTCTCACCCACAGCCCTCGGCTCTGCAGAGGGGTGTTGTCCCTTATGGGCCCAAGCCCCCCCCGACCTTGGGGAGTCCGGGCTAGGACCCACCCTTATTTGTCAGGAGGCCCTGTAGATGTGCCCAGGCTGTGCTCCCCTCCTCCTGCACCCACCCTGGCAGCCCAGCCCCCGTCCAGCTCTGTGGTTCCCAGTGTCCATCCCGTTACAGGAGGACTCCCTCCTGCACTGCAGCCTCCTGGGGGTGGGGGGCACACCTCCGATGGACCACCCACCACCTAGACCTGGCACGTAGCGCAGGGTCTGGCACAAGCTAGGCAGTGTTGCCAGGTGTGTCCACACCAGGAGCAGCTACGTCCTGCCCCGCTAGGAGTGCCTCCGCCCAGGGGTGGGAGCACAAGACCACCCTGGATCCCGCGGACTGGAGCCCAGACAGCAGCAGGTGGGCGCCTGGACTGCTCCCGCCTGTCCCCCCCGCGTGTCAGACTTCTGATCCTGGAGGCATCTCGGGGCTTCTCACTGCCCAGTCCCCCACCCTGGGAGAGGCCACACGGACGGAGGGCCTTTCCAGCAACCAGAACTAAATGCCTGAGGGGTCTGGCAGGCAGGGTGCCGTGCGGGCTGCTGACCTCGCTCCCCCACCTCTCTTCTCCCACCCCCAGGAACTGGTGAGCAAGCTGTTGCAGATGCACTTTAAGGACAGTAAGACCAAAGGTGCGTGGGCACCAGCCGGTGGGCAGGGCCACACCTGGGGGCTGCCAGGCACCCGTGCCTTGGGGGAAAGGGGCCACCTGTGTGAGGAGCTCAGATTAGTGAGAAGAGCCGTGGGGTGCAGGCCGGGCCTGGGGCCCGGGGGGGGGGGGGGGGGGGGGGGGGCGGCAGGGCGTGGCCCGTCACCTGCTCCCTCCCACCTTGCAGTCAGTGGGGATGCGCTACGGCTCATGGCGGAGCTGCTGACCATCTTCGTTGTGGGTGAGCCCAAGGGCCCTGGCGTGTCCTCCGTGTCCCACGGGGCTGGTCCTGACCCTGTTCCCCTGGCTTTCTCAGCGGGGGGGATCAACACGCAGCTTGGAGCCATTTCCCCACCAGCCCTACACCCCGTTGCTGGAAAAGCCCGTGTCCCAGGGGCCCCCGAGCTCCATCCTCTGAGCTGCCAGCCAGCGCTTGGGGGCGGGGGGGACCTGGGCTGCCCCGTCACTTCCCCCGTGTCGCGGCAGAAGCGGCTATCCGCAGCGTCCGACAGGCCCAGGCAGAGGACCTGGCTCTTGTGGATGTGGACCAGCTGGAGAAGGTGCTGCCTCAGCTGGTAGGTGCCTGCGGCCCATCCTGCATCCTGCGCTCCTGGGGCAGGGCTGGGGCCCGTGGGCTGAGTGCTGCTCTCCCCGCCCCACAGCTCCTGGACTTCTAGGGGCTCCCACCCCTACCGCGCCTGCTGTCCCAGTCAAGACCAAGCCCTGTGCCCACATTTCTGTGGCCTCTGGCCCCAGCCTGAGGTCCTGGGAGATGCCCCGCTGGACACAGCAGATGGGGTGGCTGAGGGGAGGTGGGGGGCAGGTGCCCTCCCTTGACCCCTCACACCCACCGGGGAGAAAGCACGTGTGGAGAAGCAGCGGGCCTAACACCCCGACATCAAAGCTTCCCTGCAACCTCTTAACCACTCGCTGCCCCTCGGAAGACACTTCCCTGAACTACACGTTTGCTCTCCCGAGGCAACATCAATAAATCAAAGCCGCCCGCCAGGCACGCCTCCGTTGCCATTAATCACCCAGAGTCCGGTTGCTTCGAAGCCCACGGGCCTGCCTCTGTCCAAGCCGGTGGAAGGACGGCATGGAACTGTGTGCGAGCGCCCCGTGAAGGGCCACGGCGAGGGCCAGGGAGACCTGAGGCCCCACGTGTGGCTGGGAGCACGGACGGCGCTCCTGCCACGGGATGATCGGCTGTGCGGCTGCCACTGGCCCAGCAGCGTCGCTGTGGGCAGGGTCAGCGGGGCCTGGAGGCTGGAGGCCTGGCCTCAGGCCGAGCCCCCAGTGGAGATCCAGGGCCGCACGGGACCCTCAGGAGCTGGGCCGGGTGGTATGGCTGCCCGTGGATGCTCACAGGCCTGCCCGGCCCCCGGCCGCTCCCTCTGTACCCTGCAGCACCTAACTTGCTTCAGCTCCAAAACCTGCTCAGGAACTGTGCAGTCTGGACACAGCCACAGGATGTCCACTAGGGAGGATGCCCCACCCACCCCAGGAATTGGGAGCAACCCTAGAGGACCACCCGGGGGCAGCCCCATCCACACCTGAGCAGGGTATGGGCTGCGGGGGCCAGCCTGCCCTCCCTGATTCACCCCGCTGGCTGGCTCCCCAACTTTCTCCTCCCACCCAGCTCCTCGGGGAGTTGCAGGGGTTCAAAGCCCTGGAAGGACGTGGAAGTGATTAGACCTAGAGGGGCAGCTGGGAGAACCTGTGCCCCAAGGCCGAGAAGTGCTCAGAGGGAGCAGCAGCCTGCCTTCCCTGTCCCTCCCATCCGGTGCCCTGGGTTAGGGCGGCCCTGCTCGCCTGGGGCCTACCCCCCCCGCACGTGGGTCCTCGTAGGAGGGGTGATTCCTGGGGTCAGTTAGGTAAAGTCACGGCTCGCAGTAAGACCCCTGTGCCTTTAGACCTGGGCCGACACGTGCAGGCCAGCAGCAGGACTCACGGGCCCAGGGGACAGCAGGGCCCTTTGCTGTAGAAAGGACGACAGTGGGGGGGCCGGGCCAGCAGCTCACACCTTTATTCCTGCTGGGGGGGGGGGGGGGTCCTGTGGCGGCAGATGGTGCGTCCAGGCTGGCGGCCCTCACCTCTTGCCGGCTGCAACGGGAACACCAGGATGACCACGGGGCCCTGGGTCAGCGGCCCCTTCCCTCCGCCGCGCCCTGCTACGGTACCTGGCAGCTTCAGCCACTTGGGCACCTTGCCCAGGTCCCTTCTGACCGGCTGGGCCGACCCAGGGCTGGGTTCAGGGAGCCGCACTGCCTCCGCCTCAGCCGCTGGCTCCAAGTCAAGGGGTGCAGGGTCAGGGGCCGGCATTGGGGGTGGGGTCCCAGCAACCCTGGACATGCACCTGTGGACAGAAGGCCGGGGTGCAGGACGGCCGACGCGCCATGGCAGGGGCTCCCCCTCCACAGTGCAGGCACTCACCTGGCCACCAGCACGTCAGCCGCAGACGGGGAGACTGTGTGTTCCAGCAGCCTCGGCGCCAGGAAAAGGCCTGTGGACACCCAGCCCACCGTCAGGCCACAGCTGCTGGGCCCTGGGAGGGGAGCGGCCCGGGCGGGGGGGCTGTCTGGGCACAGACCTCCCTCCCACATGTCCACACATCCCTTATTCCGGGGCATACAACAAGCCAGGATGCTCGGGACCTGGGGCTGGCCAGCTGCGCTGGGCAAGGGAAGGGACCCCCACTCACCTGTCGGTTCCTCAGCTCCAAGATGCACGAGGGCAGCAGGGAAGAGATTCGCCTGTGGGAGAAAAGGAGGCAGCTCAGGGCACCAGGTGGGGACCAGGGAACAGGTGGGGGGGCTGCAGCCCACGTTTGTGGTGGCCTCTTGCAGGCTGCATGTGCAGCTACGTGCACTCCCCAGGACCAGGGCTCCGCTGAGAGAGGGGCCACTGCCCAGCTCGGCTCTACTAGCTCCCCCACCCACCAGCCCCGGTGCAAGCTGGGGGCACGGTGAGACCCAGGGGTCCCTGCAGGAGCCCCTGAGCACTGGGTCCTAGTGCGAGCACTCTGGCATTTCTACTGACCTCTTCTCCCAACGGCCTGGCTCCCTGGGGAACCTGCCTGGAAGCTCTCCCGCCCCGCAGAGACTGCAAGGGGCCGACAGGGCAGGGACAAAGATGGACACAGAGACCGGGGCAGGGGGGCGGGACGTCTGGGGAGCAAAAAGGGGAGGTGTTCCTCAAAGAACAGCCCACAGGGGTCTGCGGCAGTGGGGGGCACGCAGACCTGCTCACAGCGGGGACCCTCGCCGACCACGAGAGTCCTGCGCAGGGAGGGGCCACCCAGGTCAGCCAGACCCCAAACGCCCACACCAGAGTTCCAGTCCCCCGACGTGGCTCTGGGCAGAGACCTGGTAGGGAGCACTAGGACCAGGGAGGGCGCTGCACCGGGAACCCCACACCCTCTCCTGGGTCTCCTCCCTCGGGGGGAGCAGGCAGGGCTCCTGCTCAGGTGTGGGTCAGGGTGGGACTCGGGGCCCCTCACGGCCCGGGATGGGGGGATGGGGGCGCGCAGACCCAGCAGGGGCTAAGTGGAGGTGCAGCATCAGGACTGCAGGCAGGGGGCCCCAGAGTCCACCGGGCCTGCCTCGGCACCTGAGGAGGCGCTCAGTGGAGGCCGGGGCAGATCCGAAAAGCCCTCGCACCATCCTGACACAGGCCATCAAAGCCTCCTGCGGGGCGTGCAGGGTCCTGGAGGCACCAGAAGATGGGGAGCAGGATGGGGACACAGGGATGGTGCTGCCCCAACCCCCGGGAGCCCCGGCTTGGCCGACCCTCCGGGCACCACGGCCCCTCTTGGCGCTGCGTGTATGAGAATGTTCCGGTTCGTGGGACTTTGCCCACACCCGCCTGGCAGGGCGGTCTGGGGGCTGCAGGGCCTCAAGCCTCAGAGGCGTGCTGCAGGGCCCTTGAACCCAGCCCCCCACCAGCGGTCCACCCTCGCCCGCTGGATCTGTGGGGCTCCAACCAGGTGAGGGGTGAGTGGACAGCGCAGGCGGCCACGACCTCCAGGAAGGAGCGCTACCCCTCCGCTCGGGCACACGCCGGACCCTCCCTGCGGAGCGGGCGGGGGTCCCCTGGGCCCAGGACAGCACCGGCACTTGAGCCCACGTGATGGGCACCAGGGGCGCCCGCGCCCACCAACTGCACCCCCTCATCCCCCCTCACCCTTGGCCCGGGCCCCACCTTCGCCAGCACGCACCCACCCCAGCCCGACGCTCCCTGGGCTGAGCGCGGCCCCCGGCGGGCAGCCTCCCGGGCAGCCGGCGGCCAGAGCACGGCCCTGCCAGGGACATGAAAGCGGCGGCTTCCGCGCCCACGCCCACGCCCGCGCACCCACACGGGGCGGAAGGCTTCCTTCCCCGGGCGCTGCCAGCGCTCTGATCGCGGCGGGCGGGGCGGCCACCCCGCGCCGAGGCCCCGCGGCTCCGGCTCAGCTGACGGATGAAAGGAGACAGCTGCTGGCGGCGGGGCAGTGTCACCGGGAAGCCGGTCCCCCCACCCCACCCCGGGCATCTCCTAACTTCAATGTTTATCAACAGGCTGCCCGGGAGGGAGGGAGGGAGGGAGGAAGAGGCCCAGCGCCCCTGGGGCTCCCGGGCCCTGCCCCCGCCGCCCTGGCCTCTTTCCTTTGCTAAACTCCCAGTCCCTGTGGGCCTTGCTCCGTGTCCCCCCCAGCGGGGCAGCCGCAGGCAGCACCCAGCCCCCTGCCCCAGCTCAGACCTCGCGGCCTGCCAGCCACTTAACGAGGGCGGCCTCTGTTACTAATTAAAATATCTGAAAAGACTTTGAAGAGGAAACCATTAGGCCGCAGGGCTGGGGAGGCCCCAGGCTACCCTCCGGGGCAGAGGAACAGGACATTCCTCCTCCTCTGGAAGGCAGGCCCGCAGGGCAGGGCAGGGCGCCCCAACCCTGCTCCCCCCTCACCTGCAGGAGCTGGGGGGCCACAGGGAGCGGCAGCGGAAGCAGACCCAGCTCTTGGGGAGCGCACATTCCCCGCAGAGGCCTCGGGGTGCAGGGGAAGCGGCAGGGGAGCAGGCCAGCAGCCGCCCCCGCAGCCGAGGCCACCCCTCAGGGGCCCGCAGCCAGCCAGCCGCCACCTGCAGGTGACGCCTCTGCCCTTCATCTTCGGGGCCCCCACAGCCCTGCCTGCTTGGCCAGTCACCCAGACCCCAGGGCGGCCAGCCGGGCAGGCCCCACCCTGCAGGGGCAGGAACTGGAGGCTGGGAAGCCGCAGAGGTGCTCCCCCCATACCCCTTCTCCGAGGCATCAGATCCTCCCGTAGAGCTGCCAGGGTGCTCCTCCTCCAGAGCCAGCGGCCGCACCTGCACCCCCAACCCCCTGCCCCCCCCCGCCCCAGGGCAGTACCTGAAAGAGGGTCAGCGTGTGGTCATCCAGGACAGTCTTGGGAGGAGTGATGACTGCAAAGAGACAGCTGTCTGGGCCACGGAGCACCTTGCCCCCCACCCCAGCTCACGGCCCCCTGCCCACCTCTGCCGCTATGAGAGCCCTGGCGGGGGGCTTAGGGGCTGCGAGGGGGCCCCGGCCTCACACGGTTCTCCGCGCAGCCCAGACACCCGGGAGAGGGAAGGCAGGCTGGAAGCAGAGGGTGCAGGGGCACTGGGGGGGCATGAACCAAGCTCCCCTCCCGAGCCCCTGATCATCTGCCTCGCCCTCTGCTACCAGTGAGGCTCACACGGTTGGGCAGGCTCCCGGCAGGACCAATAGCCCCACAGCGTCATTTCTAGGGCAAGGCTGCTTCGAGCCCCAGTTGGGAGGGGTCAGGGGTCACCAAAGGCCACCCGCAGGTGTCCAGGGGGCCCAGGAGAACTCACACAGGTAGAAGGGCAGCTCAGGATTCCCCAGGTGGCTCCTCACAAAGTCCCGCAAGTCCCCCACTGGAGAAGTACAGGGAAGGCAGAGAGGCTCCATGGGATAGGCACAGGCCCCGAACTCAGACCTGGGTCCCACACTGCAGACCCCCCAAGACCTGTGGCCAGGGGCCACCCCAGGCAGCTGGGCACCCCCACCCTCAAGCCAAATTGAGGCCCAGGGGGAGGAACCCAAGCGAGTTTGTCCCAGAGTCCCGAGGTGCTCGGCCTGCCGGGGCATCCCTCTCCTCACCTCTGCCCACCACCCAATCCTGAGCTCCGCCCTGGAGAGGCCGCAGCAGCACCCCAGGGACCTCAGGGCCCACCTACTGCTCTCATGGCCTGGGGACAGGTCGCCAAGGACCCCACTCAGGACTGGCAGCACAGGCACATTCCTTCTAGGTGAGCTGCAGCCCCAAGCCAGAGACACCTCCTGGGGGGGCTGGGCCCACCCCTGCTCTGGGTTCTCCTGTTTCATCTGAACAGGGGGACACAGGGGTGCTCGGCACCAGGCCAGCCCCCAGCCCCGTGCCCACACCTCCAACACTGCAAGCTCAAGGCCTGCCCCACATGGGCAGCAGCAACTGGTAACACCCACGTCCCCCAAAGGCCAGGCAGCCACAGTCCCTCGCCCTGGAAGAAAGAAGCCCAGCCCAGAGGGGCTCAGAGGGCCCCCCGCCCACCCCGGACGCCCAGGCAGGGCCGCTTACCAGTCTCGTTAGGGCGGAAGAAGCCCTGCAGGATGTAGCGGTCAGGGAACAGGACCCTCAGGACCACCTGCGCCAGAACAAGGCAACGTCAGCAGAACAGCCAGCCCCGTCCGGCTGGGCCCTAGACCCTGGACGCCCAGGAGCCGCACCCAGGGCTGGGGCAGCAGAAGGGCCTGCGACCGCCTGGGCCCGGGCGACTGGCACGCTCCCGGCCAGGGCTGCAGCCTCGGCTCGCCGCACACGAGGGCCCTTCAGGCAACCACCATGCACGTTTGCGAAAACATGTAAGTGTCTGCTTTCCACACAAAACGAGGCTGACTGGCCATGACCCACGGCTGGGCAGGCCCCGTGAGGCCTCGTGTGAAGCGTGACCAGGCCGGCGGCCCCGGGGCTGCGTTTGCTGCCGGCAGGGCCCGTGTCTGCGGCAGAAGCCCAGGAGGCCGCGGCCCAGATGCGTCCCCAGCCGCGCTCCTACCTTGGGGTACCGCTCCAGCTTCTCCCGCATCTGAGCCTCTCTGAAAGCCTTGGTCACTAAGGGCGCTTCTTCCAGGCGCTTCCTGCAGGGGTGTGGGTGGGGGCGTGAGGTCTGGGGTCTCCCTGGCCAGGCCGAGTGGCAGAGGGAGAGAGAATCTTAAGTAGGCTCCATGCCCAGTGAGGAGCCCACACGGGCTCCGTGGGCTGCTCCCCCTCGGGGCCAGATGGGACCGGGGACACCCTGCCTGAACCCCTGCACCCTCAGACCTGCTATGGGGGCCGTGGGACCAGGGCAGCACCGATGGGGCCGGGGCGCACCCACCGCTCACTCTTGAGCTGGGCCAATCGTCTTCTCACATCATCCACGGTCACTTCAAAGAACTTGTCCGGCAGCTCCGCGGGCCAAGCCTGGAGCAGCTCTTCCAGGTCTGGGTGGCACACCACGGGGTCCCGATCCACTGGCTGGGTGGGCAGAGGGCTCGGCTGACACGGGACCCCAGGGCCCGGCTCCTGCCTGTGGGGCTGGTGCGCCCAGGCCTCACGGCTGGGGTGGCCACACGGACCCCAGGGCCTGATGCTCACTGGCCACCCCGTCCGCCGCGGCCAGGCTCCGCAGGCACCCTCGCAGTGGGGGGGCCTGGGGAGTGACAGTGCGGCAGGGCCGGCCGTCCCCACAGCTCCCAGCTCGCTCCCTGTCTTGACAAGAGACCCTGATATCAGGCTCCCCCAAAGAGAGCAAACTTGGGGAGCAGAATCCTGGTCGGGGCCACATCGGGGATCCCAGGAGGGCAGGGGAACCGACAGCCCCCAAATTACAGGTCTGGCAAAAACCTGCCAGCCACTGGCCCCACGGCCCGGCTGCCCCCACCTCCCCTCCGTAGGGGAGTAGCCCAGCCCACCCTCACACCCCGGGGGACACAGGAAGTGACAGCATCGCTCCTAATTGGCAGCGACAACGAAGGAAACAGGAGGCAGGGCGTGCTTGGCTCGAGGCGCCTCCGGGGGTAAGCGCCCCTGTGAGTCTCCCGAGCGTGGGGGTGGGTCACCTCTCGGCGCCAAGGCTGCCGTGGGGCCGAGTCTGCCGAGGTGTGCAGGTCCCGCCGGGAGGCCGCCACGTCCTCTCCGGAGCAGGCGAGGGCCCGGCAGGCTCTGGAGGGCGGGCCACCCTGGGGACGAGCCCCGGCTGCCCCGCACACCCGCTGTGCCCGCACGGCCGACTCCGCAGCCGCACCCCGGGCCGTGGCCGTCCACCCCGGGCCGGCGCGTGCCCGGCTGCCCAGGCAGGGAGGCGGGCTCCCATCAGGAGGCCCTCGGACCTGGGCCACGGAGGGCCGGCTGAGCCGGGGCAGCAGGGCCCGTCGGGGGCTGGCCAAGGCCCCTGGGGGCTGCCCTTCGAAGCCACAGGATCCTGCGCTACTGCGGGCGTCTACACCAGAGCTTTTTATAACAAGATGCCAGGCGCCAGGCTGCCCCCCACAGCCGCGGCGCCTGCATTCCAGAAGGGCCAAGGGCTGGCCTGGGCGCCCGGGGCGGGCTGCGGGGGGGGCGAGGGCAGGACGCGGGTGCGCCCGAGCCGGGAACCGCCGTGTACACGTGTGCCAGGACCCGGGCACTCAGGCACGAAGCCCGCAGGCTGCCGGGCACCTCCGCGGCCTCTCCCGGGGCGGACCCAGCGCACACTTGCCCGCAGAACCGACGACCCGGCAGCACGGCGTCCGCGGTGCCCAACACACCTGCCGGGCGAAGCCAGTCCCAGGGAGCCCTGCCCACTGGGTCCTCGCGGTCCTCCTGGGCGCAGCCCGTGGTGCCCGCGCCCCAGGCCCCTTCCAGGACGGGGGACCCCGGGGACACCCGCCCCCCGCGCCACATTGCTCAGGGGCCACGACTCTCGGTCAGAAAACAAAACCGACCAGACCCTTCCTGGTTTGGGATCTGCCCTGCTTCCTTCTCTCCTCCCGCACCTCACGCCCTCCTGTCCGTCCCCCGGGAGCCGGGATGCCGGGCAAGAGCAGCCGGCAGAGCGTGGGGCCAGACCTCCCGCCGTCGGGGCCCAGGCAGGCCCTGCCCCGGGAGGCCACACGGAGGCCCGAGCTAGTGCCGGACGCCGGAGAAAGCAGCACAGCCCCACTCGGCCTTCCCCGGGACGGCATGTCCCCCGCAGAGGACGGGGCTGTGGCCAGGGGGAGCTGGGCCGAGCCCTGGCCCTGCTCACGCGCGACCCTGAGCCAGCAAGCCCCCCCAGCGGTCACGCCGCAGGCTCCCATCCTACGCGGATTCCCGGAGAGCTTTCTGGGCGGAGAGCACACGGCTCCAGCATGACACCCTCAGGAAGAGGAGCACATGTGGTGGCCACCGTGAGGGACAGTTCTGGCAGGACGGAGGACACGTGGGCACAGAGCAGGACAGCTCGACGGCTGTAACGCTGCCTGCAAGGTGGGTAACGCTGGCCAGGGGCCCAGGGGGGCGCAGGAGAGGCCAGGAGCGCGTCTGCGGGGGGCCCGAGCTGCAGAGGCTGGGCAGGCCCGCAGCCACCGAGCACCCGCTGGGGCCGGCCTGCCGGAGGCGCCCTCCTTCACCAGGACGGCCCGGGGCCTTGCCCACCCTTGGCCCCATGCCAGGCTCGGGGCGACTGAGGGCAAAGGTCAGCACCCCACGTGGAGGGCCGGGCGGGCCGGGCGCTGGGCCCACACCCTCTGGCAGCGGCCTTGCGAGTGGCCGAGCGTCCACTGGGCACACGGGTCCCCTCCTGTCGGAAGTGGCCTCACCGCTGCTGAGAGTTCATTTTCTTGACAGTAATTTTCCGGGACGTGATGACACACAGAGAAAAAATGTAAAAACGATTTGGGGGTGACCTCAACCCCAGATTTTCCAGCTTTCCTGTGAGGGCCCTTGTTTTTCTCCCCCAGTCCCAGCCCAGACTGTCCTCTGACAATGGTCTCTGGTCAGAGGGAATGTGAAGCGTTTCCCCTTGAGGCTTGGAGCTTAAATGAATCAGTACGCGAGGGCCGCGGGCCAAACCTCCCGAGTTACTCACAGAGCCGGCGCCCTAAGCCCGCCGCCGCCGGAGCCAGAGGGCGAGGCCAGCCCGGGCCCAGGGGGGCTGCCAAGGGGGCCGCGCAGGACACCTCACCCCGGCCCGCGGCCCCTCCCGAGCGGAGGGAACAGCATAACCGGGCAGCCGAGCACCAGCAGTGAATCTCAGGCTCCCACGTATCGGTGGCGTGACCACACGTGTGTCACCGTGGAGGGGATGCCAGGCGTGGCGTGGGGCCTCCTTGTGCACAGGCCGGGCCGCTGCCCCGAGGACCCCGGGGAGGCCACACAGCGCGAGCTCCGCAGCCACAGAGCAGAGGCCCCCACCCGGTGGGAACAGTCCCAGGGGGGCCCTCCACCTACACGGGCCTCCTGGCCCTGCCCGGCCAGCCCTGGGGGCCGGGCCACCCTGCGTGCCCACTGTCCACCGTGCTGTGCGCACTGGGCGTCTCTCCCCCACACTCAGCTGCAGCAGAGGCGGCTGGAGGGCACCTGCCGCACCACGTGGCCAGGACCTTCGGAGACACGACCTCTCTGCCTCTGCGGCATCCCTGCTAAGGCCACGGCTGCGCCTCCTGGGACAGCTGGGCCCTGGGCGGCTGCTGGAGCCTGAGGGCTGCCACAAACAGTGGCCGCGTGGGACAAGGGCAAGTTCCAACCATGCCCTGGGCCCACACATGGGGCACAGTGGGGCGTGCTCGCAGGAGGGTGCTAGGGGGGTGCCCGGGCCAAGAGGTGGGAGCAGAGGGCACCGCTCGAGGTCTGCTCTGACCCTCAGGCCCTGGCCGGGCTCCTCCAGCCCCACGTGCTCTAAACCTGCCCACAAACCAGGGAGCAGGGACGGCCAGCGGCCAGGCTGACACCTGCCCCGAGACGGAGGTCGACGGCACCAAGGACGGCCCAGGTCGGTGTCTGAGGGAGGAGACCCAGTGCTGCTGGGTGAGGGGAGGGCAGGGGAGACTGCCGCCAGCTGCCCGCCCTGCCCAGGGCACCGGGGCCTTTGATCAGAGCCCCCCATACCGGCTGGGGGGTGGGGGGCGCCTGCTGGGATCGCGGCCCAGCCGCACACAGGGCTGCGGGGCGGCCTCCTGGGCCGGCAGAAGGACTTCAAAGGACAGGCCAGGGGCCGCCGGGCAGCCCCAGCCTCTCCCCGCGCCCGGCTCTGATGGCCAGTAAAACTACCTTCTAATAATTAATGTTTTGACATCAAAGGCAAGAGCCGCCCGGGTCTGTAAACCATCCCAGTTCTCAGCCGAGGACCTGCCTATATTTTATCCTGTCTCTTCTGACTCTTTATTTAAATCCAAAACCACACACAGGCAAAACATTAATGGAAAACTTGGAAACTCTTTTTGATTACCAAAGTGCACCTTTGAAGTTCCCCCAAAAGTTCCGTTTTGTTCCCTTCTCCCCCCACCCCCCCGGGGCTGAAAAGGGACACAAAGCAGACACCATGTGGCCGGCCAGCCCTCTGGGTGTGGGGCTGTTAGTGACAGGAGGCACGAGGCAGGCGGGCGGGCAGGCGGGGGACGCTCCACAATCAACCAGCTGCTGGGGCGCCCAGATCAAAGGCACCCGCTGCTGGCGGCCAGGCGGCCCCTCCCCGGGACTCCTCCCGCCCGGGGGCCCCAGGTTCACAGCCTGGGGATGCACAGGGGCCAGAGAGGAGCCCCCTCCGGGAGGGCACCAGGCCAGACCCCCCAGGTGCCCGCGGGGCCGTCTGCAGCTTCCCAGGACACCTAGAGAGCCAGGGCCTGCTCGGGGCCAGGGGGTGCCCCGGCCCACCAGCCGCAGGCCACGGCGGGGAGAAGACAGCCAGCCCTGGCCCTAGGGTCCAGCCCTCAAACCCAAGGACTCCCAGAAGAGCAGGCCCAGGCGGAGCCAGCCCCTCGGGATGGGCTCACCCCAACCACACACGTGTGCTTTCAGCCACGGATGCCCGGCCCAGGTCACAAAGACCACGAACATGGGGACTGCGTATTAGTTTCTGAGACAGCCCAAACGTCAGCTGAGGGTCCAGGGCACGCCCACCGGCTCCCCAGGATGGCGGCCAGGGGACTCAGGACTGGCTGCGGCCCTTCCCTATGCCCCCCCATCCACTCGGCAAGGACACAGTGAGGGTGGCTCACCCGCAGAGCAGGAGCAAGTCCCAGCCGTCTGCCCCTGAAAGGACGCAGGCTCTGCCCCCGCTCTCCACCCCAGGGGCACAGGCACCCCTGACCCTCCACCCCCAGATGTGTGACCTGGAAGTAAAGAGGAGGACCCCCAGAAGGGACTGGATGCACGTGGGTGGCTTCAGCGACGCCCACACACTGGTTTACCCGAGCTACTGGCGCCAAAGCCTGAACTACAGCCTCAACTCCAACAGAGAGGCTGCGGGAGGACCCATGTCACCCAAACTGGGTCACTCCCTGGAATGCAAGGATGGTGCAAGGCAGGAACCTACCCAAATCCTCACACGTGAACAAACTAAAGGAGAAAGTGGGCCTGCCCCCGCACCCACTAGGCAGCAGCAGGAGACGGCCAACGAGCACAGGGACCCCGGCTAGGGGTCAAGCAACACCAGGGCGGCCTTTGGGTCCAACAGCTGGCGCGGGCACAAGGGTGGAGGGCCACGGCTCCCAGGCACCGCCTGCGCCAGGAGTGCCCGGCTCTCCGCCAGGACGCCAGGACACCGCCCACAGGGCACGCATTTTGGTCAAAACCCACCGTGCTGTGCATCTAGAATGTGCCTCGGGGAAGTTAACACGAAACAGCAGCACACAAACCACTCCCCAGAGAAGACGAACACGCACCCATCGACCCCGCCGCGCCCCCAGGCTCAGTGGCCAGGAGGGAGGACCCCCCCCACAGCCTGCTTCGTACCGGCTCTGGCTCTGGCGGGGGCTCCTGGCCCGGCCGCGACTTCTTGGGCTTGGAGGGGCCTCCGGGGCTGGAGAAGGACTTAGGCAACTTGGCTGAAGGCGACACCACAGACTTGGCGGACCCGGAGGGGCCCCCCAGGCGCTGTCCCCCTCCTGAGAAGGGAACAAAGGGGGCGGGGGCGGGGGCGGGCTCCTTCGAGGTCGGCTTGGCTTGAGCATCCACACGGCCGGCCCCCGAGGCAGCTGCTTCATCCTGATGGCTCACGTCACCCTGGCTGAGCCCCGCTGCATCCAGCGGGAGCAGGGGGCTGCCGGCGGCCTGGTCAGCGGACAGGGAAGGGGTCGGGCTTCCTGGGGTTTTGCTCCGAGAGACCCCAGGGTCCTGCCCGCCAGCCGAGCTGCATCGCTTCATGGAGAACCTGAGGCGCAGACCCAGGAAGCGAGTGAGACCCCCCGGCGCCCGGCCCACCCGACCCCGGCACCCTGAGGGCCCGGCAGGAGCAGCCGTCAGCCAAGTGGGGGGGTGCGTTCCCTCAGACCCGGTCCCCCCCCCCGTGTGGACTGCAGGGCCCCCACCTGATGATGGCGCTGCCCCCGGTGAGGCCCAGGGACTGGAGCGTCGTGGCCTGCAAGGCGGCTCTGCCGGTCACCTGAGAGGATGGAACAGGACACGCAGCTGAGCCCACTGGCCGCCCCCAGCGAGGGCACTGCAGGCTGGGTCCCCCGGCCCGAGCACGGGCACCACTGGCCCCACGGGGGTCCCCGGCCACCCCCGGCCCTGCCTCCCGCGCCCCACCTGCACCCCAGCATCTGTCGGCTGGTCCGCAGCTGCCTCCCCCACGGCGCCCCGTCCCACCAGGTCCCTCCCACTGACGGCCCCGGGGACCTGCCCCTCACAGCCCTGTCCTGGGGCACCTCCAGCACGACAAATAGGTGGGCACGGCCTGTCCACACCGGGACACCTCCCAGGGCCCCTTGGGGACAGGGGCCACCCAGGGCCAGGGAAGGGCACTTGGCCAGACTCAAAACAAAAAGCCCCTGTGAGCCAGGGGACCAAGTGCCAAGAGGGTCCCCGTCACGGGCGGGCGGGTGAGGACAGGCAGGGCCGCGGTGCCGGGCTACGCCTGCACCGTGCTGCCCTCGGTTTTGAAAAGATCAAAACACGGAGCAAAGCAAATATTTATTAAAATGAAACCACTTTTGTGACTCTCAGGCTTTGAGAGACGCTGGGAAAACAAACAGGGCGTCGAGGAGGTTTGGGGAGCAGCCCGGGCGGCCCGTGGTTAGCGCCAACCGAGCCGGCGCTCTGCTTTTTTCCATGAAACACATCACGCTTTCAGAGGCCGCTGCTTTGAAGGCGGGCCTGAGAGTGAATTTTCCAGATTGGAAAGCGGGGCCGGGCCGCGTGGTGACTCGGGCCAGGCGGGGGGGGGCACCTACCTCGTCCCTCATGTACACACAGACCGGGCTGGCCTCGCTCGGCTGCTCCAGGCGCTCCCTGCGGGGGAAGGACACCTCACAGGCCGCCGCCGCCGCCCTCAGACGGCTCCGCGGGGGGCGGGGGGGGGGGTGCAGGACGGCGGGCCCGGGCGGGGCGGCGGCCAACGGCTGGCAGGGAGCCACCTGCCATGGGGCCCTGGGCTCCCAGACAAGCCTCGGGCCACCGTCCACGCCGGGGTCCACGGGAAGGAGCCCCGCAGCCCCCGAGCTGTGCTCCCGTGGGAAGCCGTCCCAGAGAGCCCCAGGCCGGGAGGGCAGACACCCTGTCCCCCTGGGGGCTGTGGCCTCGGTCCTCGCCCCAGCCGCGTGGAGGGCAGCAGGGGCCCCCTGACCTCGGGCCGTGACGTGGAGACCGGGCTCACAGAGGGCCCTCCGCAGCCCCGCGAACCACTGTCACCAAGAGGTGAAAGTACAGGCCGTGGAGGGGCGCGGGGTCGGCACGCGGGGCAGGACGCACGCCCTAGCCACTGTCACACGGGCCGGGCACCGAGGCGACACGGGGGCACGCAGACCAGAAACACCACGGACGCTCCACATAAACACGTCTCCATCATCCGGACCCAGTGTCCCCTCAACATGTCCTCCAGGTTGCCCAGGGCCACACCACTTGCCCTCTTCTCCACACATCGCCTGCACCAGACCAGACATCCTCTCCCCTGGTCCACGCACCCCATGGGAGGGAAGGGCCCCGGGCAGCGCAGCTGGACAGCTGAGGGACGGCAGGCGTGCAGGTGCGCACAAGACACACACGCTCCATGCACACCCGTGCAGCACCTGACGCCGACCCCTGCTCCACCGCCCTGTGCTGACACTGGAGGCTACGGGACGCAGGCCGAGTCCAGGCCTCGGAACCCTGAACTGCTGCTGGCAAAGCGGCGGGAAGCTCACTGCGAGCGCCCACTCGAGACCACACCTGGAGCGGCCTATCTGGTCATCCTCCCCCTGGAAGGGCGAACCAAGGGGTGGGGCCCACCCGGGCTGGAGGCTGCTGCCCATGTACACGCGGCTGGGACAGGAAAACCCGGCAGCAGGGTCCCCGGCTGCCCACGGACACTCAAAATGCACGGCTGCCGGGGCCCGACCTCGAGACCCCCGGGTCTTTCTCTTTACTCCCAGGTTTTGTTTTTGCGCCTGCCCAGAGCTGAGACCCCCAACCCGGAGCCAGAACTAGACCGTGGAGGATGGAAGGCCCAGCCCCCGCCCCGCCCCCGCCCCAGCCCGGCCAGTCCTTTTGCTCCCAACATCCCCACAGGAAAGTGGGAGGCCCCTCAGTGAACAGCACCCCCGTGGGGCTCACCCTGTCCCCTCCGTACACCTACGCGGACAATGGAGCTGCACCCCAGAGCCGGCTGCCAGCCTCAACCTGAGCAATACATGGGGCTGGCCGTGACCTCGTGTGTACCGCCCCAGCCTCAGGAAAAGAGGACCCCAAACTCCTAGAGTGACGCCCCTGGCCAGACCCACACGCTCTTCTTACTGAACATAACACAGAAGACGTGTGGAAAAATCTCTCAAGGAAGATGCGTCCGGCAAACAGGACCCCAGATCCAAGGACCAGGAGACAGGGGTTCCAGGACCAGCGGGACTCAGAGGGCCTGCCGACACCCACCACGTCCAGGGGGTCCCCTCTGCTCTCGGCACCTCTGGCCAGGCCTGCGTTCTCCAAGCCCCTTCCTCTGGGCACCTGATGCCCCGGTGGGGCTCACAAATCACAACCCCATGAGAGCACAACAGTGCCCGGGAAGGCCTGCTCGCCGCTGTGCCCTCCAGGCCTCTGGACATCAAACGCCAGCCCGGCTTTGATGTGCGGCTCCTCCAGAGGGATCAGATTCCCGGGCGGATCTGAGGGAGAGGCCTGTAAACACGCCAGGGGGGGCGGCCGCAATGGCTTCCAGACCTTCCTGGCCAATGAGCAGGGCTCTCCCTCCAAGAACAGTGGACCCGGACGTTCCAGGGTATCGGCCGCTGCCCCCTCAACAGAGACTCACTGAAGTCCCCAGACTCGCGGGGGAGCAGGGCCACGGGCCTCCTGAGGACGAGCCCTGTGCCCGGGCTGCTCCCACGCCGCACCAGGCAGAGCCGCTGGGCCTCGTGCAGGCCTTCCGTGGGCGCCGCCCGCCCCCAGACGTGGCCTCAGTCCCGCAGGAGGACGCTCGCTCCTCTGAGGTCAGCAAACCTGCTCCTTGGTCGGGGCCGAGGCCAGTGGGGATGGCCGGGCAGGGCAGAGGTGCTGCCGCTGGTGGCCGTGCAGACGTCCTCACTCACCACAATCGTGCTGTCCCCACAGGCGTGAGACGTCGTCGCCCGGGCCAGCTCCTGGCGGGGCACCGTGCTGGGGGCGAGCCAGGCATCTGGAGACCCTCCTATTTACCTCACCTATTCGGGCCTGAGCGAGACGGGCCGGACACAGGCGCTGCCAACACAAGCCACTGCGTTCCCCGCGCCAGAGCTCAACGGGCAGGGCCCAACCCAGACCAGCAGAGCCAGGACTTCAAGCTCAGCGGCCACAAGGAGCCCCCCACCCCGGGCAGGGCCACATCCCCAAGGTCCAGGCGACTCGGCCCCGGACACAGAGATGGGGTCAGGGCTGGAGACAGCCACAGTCCCCTCCTCCTGGGCGGTTCAGTCCTCAGCGTGACTGTGGCTGGTCCCGGAGCTCACCCGCAGCCCCTCTGCAGCCCGCGGCGCCCCAGGGTCGCACAGCTC
The DNA here is from genome assembly GCF_048418805.1 of Vulpes vulpes. NCBI lineage: Eukaryota > Metazoa > Chordata > Mammalia > Carnivora > Canidae > Vulpes > Vulpes vulpes. Next base: position 941,544 of record NC_132781.1, read on the forward strand.
TGAGCGAGACCCGCAGACAGTCTGCCCTGCGCAGGGACACGGAAGCCCTGTGTGTCCCACCAGGGAGACGACGGCGCTGAGACGGGGCGGGCTGGGCCACAGGGCCGGGGGGAGCAGAGCGGCGGGGGCACTGGGGCAGCAGCCCGGAGCCCCTCCCCAGTGCCCCCCCACCGTCCCTGGCAGCTCCCGGCCTCGGGCTCCGAGCACGCATGCGGCTGCGGCCACAGGGGCCCGTCCAAGCGGGAGACGCGCCGGATTTCAAAGCCCTCCACCCGACAAAGGACTACAAACATCTCGTTTCCCTACTAATCACGTGTTCAAAGCATCACGCTGGGGACACCCTGCGTCAAGCCGATCATGATCCTAAAATTAATCGCACCTGCTCTGACTGGTGTTTTGATGTGGCTGCCGACTCCCCTCCGCGGCCCACACGTGCGGCCCACGTGGCCCGGCCGGTGGCCAGGGAGCAGGGCCAGGCGGGGAGCAGGGCAGGGCCGCCCCCGACCAACAGCAGGCCCAGGACGCTGCGCTCCCCTCCGCCCCCCCCAACCTGAGTGAGAAAGGGCAGCCCCCGCTCACCCCACCCCACGCACACTCAGGACTCCAGAGCTGCCGAGTGGGCACCCGCCATGCCCGCCACACGAGGGGCTGTGGGGGCCACGCCCACATGGACCCCACGGTGTCCCCACGGTGGCCGCCCCACCAGCTCATCAGGGGCCGTGACCCGGGGCTGAAGATGCCACCCACCCTCCCGCTCGTGAATCCTGTTGCGCGGCCCGTGGACGCCCGTGGAGCAAAGGCTGGGCACAGGGCCTTTGAGGAACTCCGCGCGGGGCCTACGTGCCAGCCCCGCACCCTCCCCCTGGAGCGCACGGTCAGCGGGCACTGGGGGCCGGACCGACGGACGGCGGCCCACTCCCGCTCTCCCCGCGGCAGCTAGCGGAGCAGCACCCCAACTGCCTGGAGCTGGGAGGCAGCTCCCAGCCGTGGCCAGGGTGCTGGGAGGAAACTTCTAGACAGCTGGCGGATGCTCACAGGCCACACGTAGAGGATGGAAACTGCTCAGTGCACAACGAGGGAGCCCGCACCCACGCACATTCGTGGGCGCCCCGCTGCTGAGTAAAGCGCCGAGGGGCCCGGCTCCTGCTGGTGTGAGCCAGTTTCCCCCAAGAGCGGTCCCTCCTCTGGTCCTGCAGCGCCCCTCCCAAGGGGCCGTCCACCGTGTCCTCACCTGCTTCGTGCCCGACTGACCAAGGACCAGGTTCAGTGTCGCCACGGGAGAGACTCGCCACTCGGATGCTGATTTCTCAGGGGTTTGTTTCCAACACTGATCCTTCTGTTTTTATTTGTACCTACTGCTGCCTCCTCCGGAGGGAGCGTCCTCACAGCGAGGTGGCCCGGCTCCCTGCCACTCTGCTCCCCCAGGCGGGACTCCTGGCCTGCACCCACGTCCAGCTCCTTCTGGGGAGACCCTGCCTGCCCTTCGGTGGAGCGGTCTCAGCAGCTTCCTGAGAGCATGGGCAAGGGGTAAAGGTGTGACCCACCCCCCACAGCCAGGAGTGGCTCTGTTCCATCCTTACCTTCCACTGATACTTTGACAAATAGATAATTCTAGAATAAACACTTTTCCTACAGTTTTTGAAGGCCCTAGTCAGCCAGATTCCCGGTGGGACCTGGGGCCCACGTCTGTCCCTGTCCTGTCCTGACACTCGGCCTCCTGGCTGTGTCCCCAGCTCCCATGCACTCGGTCCCAAGCCTCAGCCGGAACAGCCGGGACCCGCACCCTCAGCTCCGAGGAGGGCACTGCCGGGCCTCGCACGCCCTGCTGCCACCCCGAGGTGCCCGGGCTACCAGCCGAGCCGCCCAGCCCAGCTGACACTCCACGTGAGCGGGATGGCGGGTCCTCAGACCCGGGAGCTCTGGCGCCACAGCCCAGCCTGGGGCCTCTCGACCCACGGCCGGGCTGCCCAGTCCCCGTGGCTGCCATCTCCCGGCCACTCCCACAGGAGCCAGCCCCCCACCCCAGCTGCAAGTGCTCTGGGGGCCACTGCTGGGGGCTCCACCCACATAATCCCCGTTCAGGAAACAGCGCTCACAGCCTCAACCAGGCAGGCACCCGGAGCTGCACACAGTGGGGGAGCGAGACCCCCTCCCCTCCTGCTCTTTGCCCAGCCATCGCCCACCTGCCCGCGACCTGGTGCAGCTGCATGGGTCGAGCTCTAACTTTACAAAATCCTTCGGTGTTGGCTTCGGTGCCTTTTGGGAGGGGGAAGCATGAAGCGCTGCACTCCCTGGTCCTTGCTTCTGTGGCGGGGCCCAGAGGCTCCCCCCCACATCCTGGGCAGCTGCTCCCAAGACCTCCCGTGACCCAGAAAATGCTGCCCTCCCTCCCTGTGACATCTGCTCATCCGCTCCGCGCCATGCGGCGAGCTCCAGGAGGCCCTGGCTGCCCGCTGCAGCCCACCTGGCCCGAGCACTCCGGACGAAGGAGAGAAGACCGACAGACGCAGCAGCAAAAGGCAGACGCCCACAGCCCCTGAGCGCTGAGGAGCCCCGAGCAACTCCAGGTGTCCCGTCCTTCTTCCAAAAATCAGAATAGAAGCCTGGCCTCACCCAGCTGATGGGAGGCCCTGGTCAGACAACAGGTGCCACCACTGCTGATGGCCACCGAGGTGGGGGCCACCAAGTCCTCCCCAGAGCGCCCACGGAGGGAGCGGAGGGAGTAGAGGCAGCCCTGGCTGCCAGGGCCCAGGCGCAGGCGAGCAGAAGGGAGCCAGCTGGTCAGGGCACAGCAGCCCCCGCAGCCACGTCACCAGTAGGACCAGCACAGCAGGAACGGGAAGAGAACTCCGGGCAGGGGGGAGAAGTCGGCTGCTGGGACGGGGGCGGGTGGGCAGTGGGCCCCGCCATCCAGCCACTGTGGGCTGTCCTATGGCGGGGCCCTGCCACCCGGAGGGCCCTACCCAGAGTCCCCTCTCCCACAAGCATGCCACCCTCACATCGCCCTGGGGAGGCCCAGAGGCAGCGGGCAGCAAGCCCAGGGCCACACAGCGACCACCACACCCTCCCGTGGGCGCTTCCAGGCCAAAGCAGAAGACCAAAGAGTGAAGCGCTACCATCACCATTGCGACACGTTCAGAAATGAGATTCAAACCGTTAATTATCGGACGGAACCTGGCGTGTGTCAAACTCCATTACGACTTTCTTTTCAAACGTGGCCATACCACGATAAGGAAGTCTACGTCCGAAGCCCTGGTCCGCTGAGGAGCCCAGAGGCCCCTGTGCCCCTCACTGCTCACCAAGCCCCTCATGACGACAGAGGACAGCTTCACCCTCCAGGAGGACAAGGCCCCGCTGTCATGACAGAAAACGCAGTAAAAAGGATGAGCTGCTGGCAGCCAGCACCTGCCGGGGGCAGCCAACGGCCGGCAGCCTCCTCAGCTCAAAGCAGGCCTCTTACCAGGATCACAGAGCCCAAAAGGCACGGGCTCCGACCACAGCAGCCCTCGGCGTTGTGGCTCTGGGCCGGCCGCACTGACCCACGGTCCTCACCAGAACTTGCCAACACCCACCTGGTCTGTGCAAAGTGGTTGAGAAGCTCCCAGAGCGTCTGGCCCGAACAGAAGGTGTCTTGCAACCGAGAGCCATCATCCAGCTGCAGAGCGATGCGGACCTGAGGGAGGCAGATGCAGGAAACCAAGTCAGGGAGAAAAGGAGCTGCCCTGCGCTGCGCAGGGCCGGAGTCTCAGGGCACAGGTAGGTGAGAGAGCGCTGGCCCTCGGGGCTCCCGGGACCTCCTGGGAAGCTGGCTCCGGAGGTGAGCGCTGCCTCCCGAACACTGCTGATGGCCACCGAGGCGGGGGCCGCAAGCGTCTGTCTGTCCCTGTGTTGTAAGCTGCTGTATCTGGGGTTCACCTGTCGTGTGGGCAGAGATCAGGAACGTGCTACGTCTCCTGAGCTTCCTTCACAGACGAGCACACTGCTTCTGCAGCTCCACAGTTAACAACTACGGCCCTAAGTAAGGACACCTATGACCCAAAAGAACTTCCTTCCTGGTCCTTCCGCCAAATGACAGACACACGAGGGCACGTGTGCACAGAGCTCGAGGCCAGCATGTGTCCGACACCCACGTGCACCTCACTGGGCACGTGGGCTGGTTCTGCGGCCTGGCATGCTGCGCTCTGGCCGAGACACCGTGTCAAGTGCACATCTGCACTGAATCCCAGTAACAAGAGAGGAATGATGTGTGTGCAAGAGAATCTCCCCCCGCAGCCTCTAGGAACCCCCAAGGGAAGTCAGGGTTCCTTCTGAATGAAAGTTTGAGAACCACAATCATAACAAAAAGAGGAGTGCTGGGCCAGTCCCCGCTGCCTGATTCCTGGTGAGCCCCGGAGAGGTGTCGTCCTCAGGACCGAGCTTCCTTATCTCTCTACGGGGATAGAGACCCCCTTCCCTAAGGTGTCTGCAGGACCCAGAGAGACACACAGAAGTGAGCAACCAGCACTGCAGTCCTTCCCACCCACACAACCGTGGGGTCGTCCGCTCCATCTCTAGAACCTACAAGTTACTGAGTTGGTGGACAGCTGCAGGCCTTGGTCAAAGACATGGGCTGTGGTCCAGGTGAGGCCTGTGAAGTCTAGGGTGAGGCCTGAGCCCCTGGGCCACATGTCCTCCTCCCAACAACACTAGGCTGCGCTCGACATCCCACAGGACTCTGCAGGTTCCCATTGCTCAGCGAGTCTACGACCAGAGTCATGAGGCTGGGCAAGTGCTGCTGACAGACGCAGCACAAGTAACCTTCCAACTCCCCCCAACGATAAATTTGGAGGGAAGACTCAGAAGGTTCCTTTCCAATCCACAGCTGCCCCTGGAAAGCGGTGCAGGTGTGAGGACACGGGTCTGGCCTGGCACATCCCTCCATTTACCCTCACGCTCCTCCGACCACTGCAACAGACCATCTCATCTGCTCAGCATGCTGAGGCCTCCCGTGGTCCAAACAGCTTGAGTCAAAGAGCCAGAAGAAGCAGTCCTGCCGGCCCCTCCCTGAGAGCCACCTACCATGTTCTCGGGCCCCTCGCGGCTCCGGGAGACAGGCACCATCTCCAGCTTGGCATTATTGGGCAGATTGGCAAACCTCCACTGGAGAGACAGGTCGAGCACATTCCTCTGAAACCTGCAAAGCAAGCCACAGCTCATGGGCTCCCCTGCAGATCCTGACACAGCCCAGCTAGGAGCAGGGTATTAGCCGAGCGATGTCTGTGTTCATGCAGCAACTCCCCCAGCCAATGCCCCCAAGGCTGCAGGAAGAGAGGGGCAGCCTGCAAGCTCGCAGAGGCACAGCGGGTCCCTGTCTGCAGTGGATCTTCCAATGGAAAGAGAAAGTGGGCATGGACTCAGCGTTGACCAAATGAGCAAAGAACAAGAGGGAGAAACCAGAAACAGGTCATCCTCTGAGGCAGGAAAGGAGCTGCCCGCCCAGGCGTAAACCAGCAACAGGTCCGAGTACAGACTCAGAAAATAAAGACACATCCAAGGGGCGGCTGAGGGGCGTGTACCTAACTCTGCTCTAGAAAGTTCTAACCTGCTTCTGGGAGGTTGGGGGGAACAGAAAAAGCATGAGGCTCTGTAACAGCAACCCGGGGACAGGCAGCATGGAGCACGGCCCTGAGTTCTCAGGGGCAGCAGGGCCCAAGAAAGCAGGCTCCCCCACCAGGGGCTCCTCTTGTCCCCGATGTGAAGACGGCTGTACCACTAAGACACACTGCTAAGGTGAACTGCTCCTCAGGTGGCACAGAAACCCACACCTACCGTGGCAGGGTTCTGACCCTTCTGCTGTTGTAGACCACCTAAGAATCTGCTGAAAGCCCTCCCCCTCTTTTTTTTTTTCTAAAGATTTATTTATTTTTATTTATGATAGAGAGAGAGAGAGAGAGAGAGGGGCAGAGACACAGGAGGAGGGAGAAGCAGGCTCCATGTCGGGAGCCCGATGCGGGACTCAATCCTGGAACTCCAGGATTGTGCCCTAGGCCAAAGGCAGGCGCCAAACCACTCAGCCACCCAGGAATTCCCCAATCCCTCCCCCTCTTTAGAGAGATACCCAGAGACCCATGCATGCGAGCCCAGGGCCGTGAGACGGCCAGGCCCCACCCACACACTGTGTAGGTTTTTCCCTGTTTCTGCATGACCACTTCCTCTTGCCCTCAGAGCCCCCACAGGAACTTATACAACCAAATGTACAAATACCATCTGCAGAAACCCCTAAAAAGACACATCCACAGCCTGGGAATGGAACCTAACTTGGAAATTAGGACTTTGCAGATATAATTAAGTTAAGGATCCTGAGATTACGGCATCCTGGGATTTCAATTCCAATTGACCATTAGGACCATCCTGGCCCTAATTCCAATGACAAGTGTCTTATAGGAGACAGAAGAGGAAAAAACAACAGAGGGAGGCGGCCTCGAGAGGATGAGATAGAGGCTCAGTGCAGCCACCAGAAGCTGGAAGAGATAGAGACTCCTATCTCTCCTAGAGTCTTGGAGGGAGTGTGGCCCTGCCACACCTCGACCTGGGGTTTCCGTGAGACAACACACTTGTCGGTTTAAGCCCCCAGGCCAGGGAGAGGTGGACGGACTTGGATCCTAGCAAACTCACTTCAGATCGTATTCGCTGGGGTTGAAGTCCTGCCGCCGGCATGTGTCCTCCAGAACCTAGGAGTCAGACGACAGGACGGTGAGCCACTGTGTCCTGGCCTGGTGGCTGGGTTGGCAGGCAGAGTCCACCTCTTGGTGAACTAACTGGCTTTGCCAGACCAGGCCTAGTACAAGCCACACAATGGACTGTCCCCCAGATCCACACCCTCCGCTGCAACTCCCAGGCTCTCGGCCTGTCCTCGCTGGGGCCGCCGTGCCCCCCGGTGCCTGCAGGACAGCCCACGGCCACAGACCTCCCAACACACCTTTGGGACCCTGTCCCCACGCACGGGGAGCGCTGTCTGCAGTGCCTCCCCGTCCTCTCCACGGGCCGCCACCGCCCCACCCTGGGGGCTGCTCCCGGGACGCAGCAGCCCCGGGACCGCGGGGCCCAGAAGTTTCTTTAATGCAACAGCTGCCCCGGGAAAGTGCAGCGAGTGACTCAGCAAATAGTATTCAGGCGCCAAGGCCGAACGCGCAGTGGACCCCGGGCGGGCACACAGCTCGGGGCTCGGCAGCGGACTCGACGGGGTGCACGGAGGCGCGGCCCCGACCCCCGCCGGCGCGACCCCAGCCCCGCAGGGACCCGCGGAGCCCGGGGGCCGGGAGCCCGGCACGGAAAGGGGCGGGCCCGCCGCGCCACGAGGCCGTTCATTGGCCGCCGCAGGCCCCGCCCCCGCAGGCCCCGCCCCCGCGGCCCTCGGGAGCCAACCGCAGGCGCGCCCCCCGCCCCCCGCCCCCCCGCCGCCCCCCGCCGCCGCCCCCGCACCTGCAGCAGCACGGTGCTCGGCGTCACCTTCACCGTGTGGCGCCGCCCGTTCGGGGCCAGCACCGACACCGCGGAGCCCCCGCCGCCACCCGGGGCCGCCATCTTCCGCTCACGTGACCCGCCGCCGCCGGCCCGGCGTCAAACCACTTTCTCGCTAACAGCCGGGACGCAGAGCCACGCGGGGGCGGGGCGGGGCCTGAGGGGCGGGGCGCGCGGGGGCTTCCGGGCCCGCCCCCGGCCTGGCCCCGCCCCCAGGCCTGGCCCCGCCCCCAGGCCTGGCCCCGCCCCGCCCCGACGCGTTCGCGGAGCCCCTGAGCACTCGCCGCGCGCGGGGTCGCCCGCGGACCCCCCACCCAGCGCCGCGCGCCACCCGCCCCGCCGGCCTGGGCCCCACTTGCCCCTCGCCCCCGGCTCCAGCGCCCGCCCACTGTCCCCGGCCCCTGGGGCCGCCCGCGGACCGGAGAGCGTGCATTCGGTGAAAGTCAGACCAGCCCTCTCCCCGCCGGCTGCGGGCTCGCTGCGCCAGAACTTGTCCCCGAACCCAGGCTGCCCCGTGGGAGTCTGGGATCCTGCTGCCGTCTTGTGTGGGTGCTGCCCCACGTCCACCTAGGTGCTGCACCCACGTACTGACCAACGCAGACCCCGCAAGCCTGTGACAGGAAACCAGGAAAGGTCGAGGGTGGCTGCAGCTCCAGGGACACCTGTGCTAGTCCAGCCTGATGGCGCAGGTGCAGCCCAACACTCAGGGGGACCTGGGTGTCTCCTTGAGCCCTCTCCCCAGGGTGAGCCCCTCCCCTGAGGCCGCGGAGCATCACAGGACATTGGAGATGTCGCATCTCCAGGAGATGACCTGGGAGGTCATCTGGTCAAGCCCCATTACCAGCCACTGCCAGGTCTTCAGTGGCTCAGAGACAACGCCTGCCGCCCTGTCCCTTCCTCGCTATCGCCTTGCCCTGCCCACTCCTGTCCTCCGCTGTCTGTGTGTAGCTGGGCACACTGGGGTTTGGAGCAGACACTCGGGCATTTGTGGTCACTGCCCTGTCAAGCTCTCCCGCCCCAGCCTTCAGCCCATCAGGGCCCTGACAGGCAGTTCTGTGGCAGCAGGGCCTGCCCCCCAGGTCGTCCTCAGCCCAGCCTCTTCCGCACGGCAGCCTGCCGGGGCTCCCTCGATCCACAGGGACAGGCCGTTGGCACTTGTTCACTTGGCTGTTCTTACCACCTGTGGGGCCCTTCGCTGGGACAGCTCACAGAGCAGAGCCGGGCATGGGCCAAGTGTTTGGCAAACATCTGCTTGACCATTGATGGTACAGGAAACCCAGCCCCCGAACTGTGCCTTCGCCTCCTGCCGCCGACTCTCACCTGGCTCTGGCGGTGGGAGGTAGGAGAGCCAGTGGGACCCGCCCCCCTCAGTGGCCTGGCTGGGCCGGACCCTGTGAAGACCGGGGCGCAGTGAGGCACCTGTGGATACAAAGCCCTGGAGACGACCTCCGGATGCCTGCTTGGAGCCAGGGTGCTGCACCCACCGCCTGACAAGCCTCTCAAGGAAAGAAACACCCAGCAGTGCCCCACACCCCGGGACAGGGGTGCACTTCAGGCCAGAGTTAAAATTTCAGGTCCTGGATGTGCCAGATCCCCACCACAGTGGGAAGGCCCCTCACCTGCCTTTGGGGACTTTGCACGCTCGGGGTTGGCCGCCCACACTGGGACCGTGCATTTGCTCTACTGAGAGGCCTGTCCCCGCACCTGCCTTCCTCAGCTCCTCTCTGCACCTCAGCAGGTTCACTGCCGCTCCAACACCTCCTTCAGACATTTCAGGCACAGTCTCCAGGTACCCAGATTCCAGAATGTCACACATCACATCAGAAGCCACCGGAGGAGACCACGGGGCCAAATGTAATCTTTGGGAGGTTTGCAAAGCCTTAAAATCTTTTTTTTTTTTAAGATTTTATTTATTTATTCCTAAGAGACACACAGAGAGAGAGGCAGAGACACAGGCAGAGGGAGAAGCAGGCTCCCTGCGGGGAGCCGATGTGGGACTCGATCCCGGGACCCAGGATCATGACCTGAGCCCAAGGCAGACGCTTAACCGTTGAGCCCCCCAGGTGTCCCGAAGGGGGTCTTTGCTTAGGTGTTTGTTCAGTGTCTTTTTGCAGCTTCTGTTTTTCATTTCTGATTCGGTATCTCAAAAAAGGACAGGTCTGTACATTAACGTACACAGCAGCTTTATTTGCAATACCAAAAAACTGGGATGAGCCCAGATGTCCTTCGACAGGGGAGTGGTGGAACACACGGGCACAACAATCTGAAAGAACAAAATACGGGGAAAAAAAAAAACACACCAAAATATGGAGCAACCTGGGGGCTCCCTGGGGGAGTGCACGGGGGCATATAAAGGCACACCCCGACGGCTGCAGGCATCCTGCAGCTGTACCGCTGTACAGCTCCAGCGACAGAGCTTTATGGAAACAGTATTTTTAGAAATGGTGGGCAAGGGACGCCTGGGTGGCTCAGTGGTTGAGCATCTGCCTTCAGGTTAGGTCATTATCCCGGGGTCCTGGGATCGAGCCCCATGTTGGGCTCCCTGGTAGGTAGAGGGTCTGCTTCTCTCTCTGCCTCTACCCCACCCGCCCTCATGCTCTCTCTCGCTCTCTCGCTTGCTCTCTCTCTCTCTAATAAATAAAATCTTAAAAAATAAAAAGTGACATCTATGGGGCACCCAGCTGGTTCAGTTAGAGTTAGAGGAGTGTGTGACTCTTGATCTCAAGGGTCATGAGTTTAAGCCCCAGGTTTGGCTTAGAGATTACTTACTTAGGGATGCCTGGGTGGCTCAGTAGTTGAGCATCTGCCTTCAGCTCAGGTGATCCCAGTCCTGGGATCGAGTCCCACGTCGGGCTCCCCGCGTGGAGCCTGCTTCTCCCTCTGCCTGTGTCTCTGCCTCTGTGTGTCTCTCATGAATAAATAAAATATTTAAAAAAATGACATCTAGAGAAAAACTAACACTTAATACACAGGAAGTTACTACTTTCCAACACTTGTATATACTTTTCTCTAGATGACCACTGTTAACATCTCGTCGTATGTCTTTTCTCTGTGCATTTATATTTGCGTATGTATTTATATTTGAAAGTCAGTTGATGATATCCTGGCACTTTCTCTCCAAATAATTCATCAGCAACTCCTAAGAATCAGGACCTTCTCTTACTTCTCTGTAACCCATCCCTGCACCCAACGGGCATGCAGTCATGGATACAATGACATTATCTAACACAGGCTTCACTGTAGCACTGCCCTTGTCCCAAAATGGTCCTTTACAGCTGGTTGTCACATTGCCTTTGGTCGTCACATCTGCTTGTGCTCCTTTAATCCACAACAGATGCTCCATCTTTTGTTTTGCTTGTTTTAATTTTTCATGACACTCGCATTTTGTGACAAACCCAGACCCATTTTCTCTAGACTGTTCCATAGTCTGGATCTGCCTTCTGGGCCTAAACGTTCAGAGCAGCGAGGCAGGGCAGGCGACAGCCCATTGGGAGATCTAGGACATCGACTTGTCCTGTTAATGGGCAGTGAATTCTGGACCCTCGGTCCAAGTGAGTCTGCCAGATTCCTCCATGGCTAGGTCCTTTGTGGAGTGAACAAGCCATGTGGGGGCAATTTTTTGACACTGTAAATATGTTTTTCCAAAAGCCATTTACCTAGGGTGTTAGCCTCCCATGAATGGCTGTTGTCTGAATCCTTCATTACATTTATGATTGCAAAGTCATGACTTTCTAACTTTACCAATTCCTTTACATGTAACAGGCATTTTGTGGTCAAGAAACGCTTCCTCTCCATTTAAAAAAAAAACAAAAAATTAAAAACATTTTTTAAAGATTTTATTTATTTATTCATGAGAGATACACAGAGAGAGAGAGAGAGAGAGAAGAGAGAGAGAGGGGCAGAAACACAGGCAGAGGGAGAAGCAGGCTCCATGCAGGGAGCCCGACGCGGGACACGATTGCAGGTCTCTAGGATCAGGCCCAGGGCTGAAGGCAGTGCTAAACCACTGCGCCACCTGGGCTGCCCAAACCTTTTTTTTTTTAAGATTTTATTTATTGGGATGCCTGGGTGGCTCAGCAGTTGGGCATCTGCCTTTGGCTTGGGGCATGATCCCAGGGTCCCAGGAAAAGAAAGATTTTATTTATTTTTAAGATTTTATTTATTTATTCATGAGAGACACACATAGAGAGGCAGAGACACAGGCAGAGGGAGAAGCAGGCTCCCTGCAGGAAGCCCAATGTGGGACTTGATCCCAAGACCCTGACATCACAACCTGAGCCAAAGGCAGATGCCCAACCGCTGAGCCACCCAGATGCCCCCCCAAAAAATTCTTAAATGTTAATATGAAAAAAAATGTTAATATGAATTCATAGATTTTTTTTCCTTCAATTATTCTTTTTTTTTTTTTTAATTTTTATTTATTTATGATAGTCACAGAGAGAGAGAGAGAGGCAGAGACACAGGCGGAGGGAGAAGCAGGCTCCATGCACCGAGAGCCCGACATGGGATTCGATCTCAGGTCTCCAGGATCGCGCCCTGGGCCAAAGGCAGGCGCCAAACCGCTGCGCCACCCAGGGATCCCTCAATTATTCTTTTTGATGCTCAAACTGATCAAAATTTGGCCAATGAGACCCCCTTCAAGCTGGCTCCTATGGGAGAGGGTGATTTTTATTTTTATATTACTTTAAACTTAGAAGAATGTCGCAAGAACAGTACAAGAAACTCCTGTGTCCTCTTAGACTCAGCAGTTGTAACACATCACCCAGTTGTTTTGTCATTGGGAAATCTACCATTGATACCAACCTCTAGTCAGCAGGCACCTTTCTCAGTGACGTCTTCCCTGCATCCCTTTGACCTATTTCCATTATTCTCTGAGTACTTCTTTGCTTCTGTCACTTCAGATGTCCTAGGCTTACCCAGAATGTTCCATCCCGGCCCTGAATCCACCATTTCTCAAGGAAGCCCTAGTCTCCAAAAGAGGAGAACGGGTTTTAGAAACCAAGGCCTGGAGCTGAGTGTGCTCAGTGCTATGGAGTGAGTGCCCCTGTCTTCCGCGGCCTTGCCAGGGACAGAGCCAGCATCCTGAACACATTGAATGTCTCTCTCCCCAAACCAGGCCCCGGCCAGATTTTCCTCTTCCCTCATCCCATATTTGTATTTGGTTGAATCATACGAAATTGCCAACGTTCAACCATTTTTCTTCTAAAAAGGAAAGAAAGCAAATCTACATGGTCCAGGCAAATATCCCTTTCTCCACAGTGAGGTTTGTTTTCAGTAACATCAGTATATTTACTAACATTCTCTGTCCCCACATTCCCTCCAAATAGCTTCAGAATTACTACACCAATCTATTGACTACTGACCTACTCATGAAATTTGGAGATCTCTTTGTAGCAATTTTTGTCCTTAGAATATATACCACTAAAGAAATACATTATTGTGTGGGCGCCTGGGTGGCTCCGTTGCTTAAGTGTCTGATTCTTGGTTTCAGCTCAGGTCACAATCTCACAGGTCATGGGATCAAGCCCTGCTTGAGCTCCACACTCTGTGAGGAGTCCGCTTGAGGATTTTCTCCCTCTGCCCCTACCCCCACATGCAGTGTCTCTGTCTTTCTCTCTCTCTCTCTCTCTCTCCCCCTCTCTCCTCCCCCCCTCAAATGAATAAATCTTAAAAAAAAAAAAATACAGGGTACTGTGTTCAAATTTTGTTTGAATCAATTCTCTTTTTCTGTGTAGTTAGATTTGTCCCTACATAGATTCAGTTTTTTTCTGAATCCTGGGGTCTTTTTTCATCTTTTTTGATTGAATGTTATATTTGGTTATGCAAAATATTCATGTGATTCAAATGTTATAGGTGGGGATCCCTGGGTGGCCCAGCGGTTTAGCGCCTGCCTTTGGCCCAGGGCGCGATCCTGGAGACCCGGGATCGAATCCCACGTCGGGCTCCTGGTGCATGGAGCCTGCTTCTCCCTCTGCCTGTGTCTCTGCATCTCTCTCTCTCTGTGTGTGACTATCATAAATAAATAAAAATTTACAAAAAAAAATGTTATAGGTGTAAAACAAGACAGCCAGGGACGCCTGGGTGGCTCAGTGATTGAGCGTCTGCCTTTGGCTCAGGGCGTGATTCCAGAATCCCGGGATCGAGTCCCACATCAGGCTTCCTGCATGGGGCCTGCTTCTCCCTCTGCCTGTGTCTCTGCCTCTCTTTCTCTGTGTCTCTTATGAATAAATAAAAAAATCTTTAAAACAAAACAAAACAAAACAAAACAAAACAAAACAAGACAGCCAGAAAGGGTCACTCCCTCTCGGTCCATTCCTACTCACCCCAGAGAAAACCATTTTCTTTTTCTTTATTTATTTATGATAGTCACACACAGAGAGAGGCAGAGATATAGGCAGAGGGAGAAGCAGGCTCCATGCACCAGGAGCCCGACGTGGGACTCGATCCCGGGTCTCCAGGATCACGCCCTGGGCCAAAGGCAGGCACCAAACCGCTGCGCCACCCAGGGATCCCGAACCATTTTTCTTTTAGTTCTGGGATAGTCTTCCTGCGTGTCTGTTTGCAAAGACAAGCGTGTGCGTCAGCATCCTAAGGAGACACAGGTGTGAATTCGGTCTCTCCCTCCTTCTTGCACAACAGATGGCACAAATTGTGCCCTCGTCTGTTCATTTCCCCGTGGCCCACCTGACCCGCTCTGGGGCCTCTCCCTCCGCGTGCACTCCCTCCAGAGCACCAACTGTCCCGATTGGACGTTTAGGGGACGTCTCAGCGTCTGGGCAGCCGAGGGAGCGGCCAGGGCTTGACGTCCTGGCTGCCTGGGTCTCGGTTCACCGCTTGTGGAAGGAGACCAACAGCGGCAGTCAGCACTCGGGAGACGGAGGCTCGGCGCTGCTGAGCTACAGACAGCATCACAGGCAGTGGGGGCCCCACAGTGCGCCCCCACAGGACCCCAGTCTGGCCAGAAGACCAGGTGGGCGGGTCCCTGCCCAGGCTGCACAAGTCTCTTCAGGATGGCCCGGCCCAAACCGAATGCTGAGGAAGGAGGTCCGCGGGGGGTCCTCTTCCTGGGCCTGCGAGTGGGGCGAAGGCTGTATTTTCCAAAGCAATGATGCTCCAAACTGTGGTCCCATTAGGACCTCGGGCTACATATATTCTGGGTAAGAAGCTCCTGGCTGGCCTGGGAACCGAAGCCCCTATTACCTCAAGGAGCAAGTGGCGGGGGAGGCACAGCCCTGCCCCATACCACACTTACCATTCGGCAAAATGCATTTAACACATACGTATGTATCTAAGTGCATTTATATATATACACTTATATGACCGCGGTAACATCACACTTTTTTTAAAGATTTTATTTATCTATTTACGAGAGACACAGAGAGAGACAGAGACACACGCAGAGGGAGAAGCAGGCTCCATGCAGGGAGCCCGATGTGGGACTCCATCCCGGTCTCCGGGATCAGGCCCTGGGCCGAAGGCAGCACTAAACCACTGAGCCAACGGGGCTGCCCACCATTGCACTGTAACTTAACCAACCTAATCTACTTTCCAACACAGACCTTTCTAGAAAATACCTGTATTCCCACTAAGGCAGGGATTTCCCATTGCCAAAGAATGAAACACAGGCAACCCCCTCCAAACACACTGCTCTGGTCCACTTTCTTGTTTTCTCACCTCTGGCATCCTCCCCACCCCCCCCGCCCCCCAGGGACAGCCTGGGGCCAGGGCTCCGCAGAGACGTGGCGGGAGGGAGGCAGAGGCCCAGGCAGGTAGGAACCTCAGCTCACCCGGGCACCAGCTACACTGATCTAGTGTGGATGTCACGAAACAAGTGGAGTTTCCAAGCTGCCGCCCTCCTGGCCACCAGAATAACCCACAACCCGGTGCCGCCCCAGCCGTGGAGGGGGGCCGCGGCGGGGCTGACGGTGCCTCGGGCCCCCCACCCGGCCCATGACCCTCGGGCGGTGCCGCGCAGCAGCAGCCTAGGCAGTGGGCTCCGGGATGACAGGGACCGCTGCCTTGGCTCCTTCGGGCCGTCCTCTGTGCTCCGTCCCAGGCGGTAGCTGGACAGCTGTTCCCAGGATCTGCTTTGCATTAAAGAGTGATGTGGCCCTTTAAGAGAAGCATCTGCCGCCCCCGCGCCCCAGGCCCCTTTGATGTCGTGCTGAGAGGTTCCCAGCCGGGAGATCTGAGGGCTGCTTTCTGCCTCCCCAGGGGCCACGTGCAGATCACAGGGTGGGAGGGCGCGGCGGGGCCGAAGGTCACATGGCCGGCCTCCCTGGCCTGCAGCCACGACTGCCGCGAGGGGACCGCAGGCCGCGCGGACGGGGACCAGCTGGCCCTGAGCTCATTAGGGTGCGGAGGAGCCAGCAGCTGGGAGGGCCAAGGAGGAGCCGTCTGGGGCTCTCCGCACCCGGCCTGGGGCAGCCTGACCTCCCCGACGCCCTCCCTCACCCGGGCGGTGAGGCTCCGCATGGTGGGGACACTCCCGTGACGCCCCAAGGAGCCCTGTCTCCACGGATTTTCAGGAAGCGCCTCCCACCCCATGCCCTTCCTCCTTCCAGCTTTGGAATGTGGACCCTGACCCTCCAGAGTCGGCCCAGGCAAGGCCAGCCGCTGCCAGCAAGCAGGAGGGTCCTTCAGCCAGGACCATCCAGGGACCGGCTGAGGACCCGCAGGGAGGGCACGAGGGGGCAGGGGTGCCAAGAGGCCAGCAGGTCCTGCCAGGAGACCGGTGGGATCCAAGGGTTGAGCTTGGGACCAGAGACCCTGCACTGATCCCCTGCTCACTGGCATAGGGGTAGGGAGGGAAGATCACAGCAGGATGACAGGGTGCAGCCTCCTCCTGCGGCCCTGGGAGCTCTCCCTGCTAAATGAGAGGGTACAGGGTATGTATGGTCCCCCTGTGCCAGGAGACCCCAGGGCTGCTCAGGCCGGGCTGCGAATGGCCACCTGACTCCCAGAAAAGGACATGTCCCCGCTTCAGTCCCAGAGGTATCCATAAGGGCCTCCGCCCCAACTGCACCAAGCAAGCGGAATTGCTGATCAAAGTCCCAGGATACGAGGCCAAAGGGCATTGCCGAGTGGATGGGGTGGGGGGCTCTGAGGAAACAAAACGGGGTTCAAATTCTGTGATCACAGGCTCTGGCTTGGGGTCCCTCCCTGACTCATAGCTAGAGATGGGCTCTTGACTGGCTGGGAGCAGAGCCTCCTCTCAGAGCTGGGGGGAGCGGGATCGTCTGCCCCGCTCCCCTGCCTCTTGGGCCTCAGCAGCCAGCAGCGGGGTGCGGTGCGGAGCTGCCCAGGTGTCTGCGCGGCGAGGCGGCCAGGCCGGCAGGCAGCAGCTGGGGCCCAGACGGTGGCTACAGCTGGAACTCAGAAAATCCCTCCCGTCGAGCCAACCCCGTGTCCAGGCCCTCACGGGGCCCCAGGGGGAGCCAGCGTGTGGCACAGGCTGTCCCACATCTGGGCCATAGCACTGAGCCCACAGCTTCTAGATGGCCTGAGCCCCCACAGGCCCGGCCCTCTGGTCCCATTGCTGGTGTGAGGGGCCCCACACGGGACTCCAGGTGGGACCCCTGCACTGCTGACGGCCCTGCACCGTGCCTGTGCCCTCCCCCTGTCCCCGGTGCCTCCTCCGGCCAGTCTGGGCCCTGTGCCTGCCCCACCTGGGGCCCTCGCTTTTTTTCTGAAATATTCCATCTCTGTTATCCCCAGGATTGGGCACGTGTTCACACGTGGGTCACATGTCAACTGAGCTCTCTGGCTCCTTCCCCCATATCTTCTTCCCCAAGGGCCAGCCCTTGCACCCCCAAGCCATATCTGGGGATACCCCTCCTAAAGAAATGGACCCACCCCCCCGGCCAGGTTCCCATTTCCCCAGCTTCCTTGCAGCTGGGCAGACGCCAGATCTAAGCTTAGCCAGAGCACCTGCTGCCCACCTGAAAGGGAGCCAGGAAGCCAAGAGGCGGGAATAATGCAAAGTCTACTGCATGTGGCAGTGGGCAGGGGGCAGAGAAGGGCGAGACCCGCGCCCAGCACGTGTGGTGTCCCTGGTCAGGGGGCCACCGTCGCAAGGCGATTTGGGACATTGTTCCTGCTCCTTGTCCCCAAACCTGTCTGTCCTCTAGACAATCCGCGAGCCCTTCGTACCCAGGCCCTCGATCTCCCCTGCTCCCGGAGAGATGGCCAGCAGCCACGCCAAAAAACAGCCATCGTGTAGCACGTGCTCACTGGCCTCTGCAGGCCCTGCCTCATTTCACGTTCCCACAACCCTGGGAGGCAGGTCCTGTTGTCGTCCCCACTCTATAGATTATAAACCTAAAGATCAGAGACGCCGCCACAGGCTGGGGAATCAGGCCCCCTGTCCTGCCGCCATATCCCCCACCGTGTGGGTCCCCTAGACTTCCGTCTAACGAGCAAATGGGGGTGTGCACATCCCACGGCCCAGAATTCCCAGAGCTTGGGTGGCCCGCCCTGTTCCAATTCAGGCACTCAGTTTACCTGGCACACAGCTTCAGTCACCCGGTGTCCTACGTCCAGCCTGGTGACCAACGTGGGTCAGACGCAGTGGCGCTTTAAGGTTTGTTTTTGTTTTTGATTTTGTTTTCAGGTAAAATTTACAGAACATAAAATTCAGAGCGTAGAATTCCACGGCATTTAGTACGTTCACCAGGTTGCACAATTACCACTACAGTCATTTTGGAACATTCTCATCACCCCCAAAAGAAACCTTGTACCCATTCCCTATTCCTCCCACTGTCTGGCAACCAGCAGTCGGCTGTTTCTGTGGATTTCCCGTGGTGGACACCCCGCAGAAGTGGAATCGTACACTACGGGGCGCTTTGCCTCCGCCTTCTTTCACTCGGCGTGATGTTCCTAAGCTCACCCGTTTTGGGGCGTGTGTCAGTACTTCGTTCCCTCCTACGTCTGAATACTATTTTATCACACGCAGCATAGACCCCAATTTGTTTATCGTTCACTTGCTGATGGACGTTTGGGTTTTCCACCTGCTGAGGACCGTACACGACGTTGCCATGAACAGTCACGTACAAGCGTTCGTGGGGACCCCTGCTTCCAATGTTTTTAAGACCACACCCCGGAGTGGGATCACTGGATCATATGTTCTTCTGTACAAACTACCGAGGGGCCAGCAGACCGGCTCCCCGCTCCCCCCGCCCCCCGCGGCTGCCCCATTTTACATTCCCGCCAGCAGCACCCAGGTTCCGGGGTCTCCACACCCTCGCCGACACCCGTCCTTTCCACTTTTGACCACAGTCATGTTACTGGCTGTGCGGTGGGACCTGACCCATCGCTGCTCAACTGCGGATCTCCCCTCCCACCCGTCACGGCCACGGTGGCTGTCGCTGGGCTGCATGCGGACAGCCTGGAGGCAGAGGCCCAGGGCCGGGTGGCTGGACAGAGTGGCTGTCCTGGGAGGACCCAGCAGATTCCAGGGGTTGAAAACTCTGAGTGGAGGAGTACGAGGCGCGGGAGGTAAAGCTGGCCTGCGGCGCGGGGGTGCAAGGACACACCATCTGACGAGTGTGAGCAACCCACGGCCACACCAGGGTCGGGGCTGCTGCTCTAAAGGAGCAGGGCTGGGGAAGGCGGAGACACAGATGGACCGGGAAGCTCCGGGGAAAGCGTTCCGATTTTGCTAGTTATGTCGAACAAACCAAAACAGGAACTCATTTCGGTCCAGTACGCAGGCTAAGACACACTAGGGCACACACCAGCGACCCTAATACGCGCGCTCTTCCCGTGTCCTGGAATTTCGTTGCCAATCGTGACCGCCATCCCTGCCGTGCACCATGCTGAGCACTTTCACGCATGGGCTCCCGTAATCCCACAAAAGAACCACTGATAGAGGCACGGTCATTACCCCGCTTTAAAGAAGAGGAAACGGAGGCACAGACAGAGGTCGCAGGCCTTGCCCTGAATCGCCCAGCCAGGAAATGACTCAGAGCCAGGTGAGTGTGAAGCAAGCACAACCCAACGTGGTCGTGCCATCCGGCTGCGGGTAGCACTTCCTGCCTGGGACTTGGAATAGTAGGCTCCTAGGAGAGGGCTCCTTGGGCAGGTTCTCCCTGAAGCCAGGGTCAGCGGGGGCTGGGTGGGGGGATTAGATACCTCCGGACGGACGGGACCTAAGTTTGAAGCTGCTGCTTCTGGCGGGCCAGTCCTAAGCACGACCTCTAAACCGACCGACGACAGGGGGACGGCCAGTGTGGACTTCAGGACGAGGAGAGCTCATCGTCAGCTCTTCTGTTAGCTTCTCTGAGTCTCAATTCCCTTCATCTGGAACGTGGGCACACGGCTGCCCTGGCGGTGCCTGTGGGGAGGACCTGTGCTTGTGACACAGCCTGCCCCCTCCTTAGCTGAATGACCCCAGCCCAGGTCAACCTCCCGGGCACCTCAGACTCATGCTAGGCTTCAAGGGCTCCGCCACAGCATCTCTCACCCCTCAAGTGCCCCAACACCGACTTGTAAGGACCCTCTGGGGTCTGGAGCGCAGCCAGAGTGGCTGCTGTGTGCGCAGCTCCACACCCAGCCTCGGGCCTGCAGAGAAGGACAGAGGGCGCTGGGGCCAGCGGCAACCCAGGAGGCTGGGTGCGGAGCTGGGCCAGAGCCCCCGGCAGCCGCTGAGCCCCTGCCCCACCGGGGGACACCGCCTCCCCACTGCCCTGATTTAGGATCACACCCCCAGGTCTGGATCCCTGTCCCCAAAGCCGGCCGCTCCCTGTCTTTAGCGCGGGTGTGATGGCGCCGCTGGACCGCCGGGAGGGGTAAGGAGAGTCCTGCGAAAGCTGTCCGTGGCACTTTGTGGGTGTGGAGGGCGAATAAATGCTTTTTCTCTCCCCACCCACCCCGCCTAGCAGCCTCCTAAGCAAACACCTGCCCCCTCCCCGTTTTGATGTCTGAGCATCTCGTTCTGTCCTCAGTGAGGAGGTGAGCGGACGGGCCGGAGGAACTAGGTCGGGAGGAGGTCACCGAGCAGCGAGCGGAGACCAAGCCCGCCGCTGCTCCCGGATCCGGGCCCCCGCCCTCCTGCGGCGGCGGGGCAGGGAGAGATTCTGGGGGTCCTTGGGGTGCGGCGCTGACGGGGTCAGGCCGGGGCGCTGCAGGCCCCACCGCAGCCCCACCGGCCCGGTACGCGGCGGCCCCCACGGGTTCCAGGGCCGCGCGGGGTCTGTGCATCCGGCGGGGGACCGGCGACTCCCCCGTGGCGCCGCGCAGGTCAGCGAGGGCGCCGGGGACCGCGCCACACCTGTCCGCTCCTCCCGGAGGCCCCTCGGCGCGGGGCCCGTGTCCGCCGTCGCTTTGATCCCGGGGGCCCCGCTGGATAAAAGTCTCGGCGGCTCCGCGCCAGCGCCAGAGGGAGAGCGCAGCGGGCCGGCGTCCCAGCGGGCGAGCCGAGGAGCCGGGCGCGGGGCAGCGGCGGTGAGCGCGGGGGCGCGGGCGGGGGAGGGGCGGGGGCGCAGGTGAGCGCGGGGGCGCGGGCGGGGGGAGGGGCGGGGGCGCAGGTGAGCGCGGGGGCGCGGGCGGGGGGAGGGGCGGGGGCGCAGGTGAGCGCGGGGGCGCGGGCGGGGGAGGGGCGGGGGGGAGGGGCGGGGGCGCAGGTGAGCGCGGGGGGCGCGGGGGCGCGGGCGGGGGGGAGGGGCGGGGGCGCAGGGGAGCGCGGGGGCGCGGGAGGGGGAGGGGCGGGGGCGCAGGTGAGCGCGGGGGGCGCGGGCGGGGAGGGGGAGGGGCGGCGCCGCAGGTGAGCGCGGGGGGCGCGGGGGCGCGGGCGGGGGGAGGGGCGGCGCCGCAGGTGAGCGCGGGGGGCGCGGGCGGGGAGGGGGAGGGGCGGCGCCGCAGGTGAGCGCGCCCCCCGCGCCCCCGCCCGTCGGCCCGGCCCCTGCGCGGCGGCGGAGTCGGGGCGCCGAGGAAGCCCCGCTGGCCGCGCCCCTGCAGCCTCCCGCGGGCGGGGGCGGCGGCGCCGGGCGGGCCGCGGGGCTCGGGGCTGCCGGGCCGGCGGGGCCGCGCTGCCCCCCACGGAGCCGGCCGGGAGCGCCTCCGGCGGCCGCGGCGGGGTAGGCCAGGCCCCTCCGTCAGGCTTGCGGTTTGGGAAGAAAAGGCGATGCCTCCGCCAAGAAAGGAGCGAGCGCGCCCCCCTCCCCCTCGGCCGGGCGGCGGCGGCGGCACATCTAAGGCGCGGGCACCCGGGCCGCCGCGGCCCCGCAAACTACGCCCAGGCTCGGCCCCCGCCGCTCATTGGCGCGGGCCGGAGCCAGCGCCCCCGGACCCTGCGCTGCCCTCGCCCGCCGCGCCGCGCCCCGCCGCCCTCGACGCCGAGCCGGCAGCAGCGCCCCGCGCCCGCCCCGCCCCGCCCGCGCCCCCGCCCGCCCGCCCGGCCCCGCCGCCTCAAGGCCGCCCGCTCTCCGCAGGTGGCCGCGGGCCCGAGCGGCGCGGCCATGGGCCGAGGGGTGCGCGTGCTGCTGCTGCTGGGCCTGCTGCACTGGGCCGGGGGCGGCGAGGCCAGGAAGACCTGGCGGCGCCGCGGCCCGCAGCCGCCCCCGCCCCCGCCCCCGCCCCCGCCCCGCGCCGAGGCCGCCCCCGCGGCGGCGCAGCCCGTGGAGAGCTTCCCGCTGGACTTCACGGCCGTGGAGGGCAACATGGACAGCTTCATGGCGCAGGTCAAGAGCCTGGCGCAGTCCCTGTACCCCTGCTCGGCTCAGCAGCTCAACGAGGACCTGCGCCTGCACCTCCTGCTCAACACGTCGGTGACCTGCAACGACGGCAGCCCCGCCGGGTGAGGCCCGCCCCGGCCCCGGCCCCGCGCCCCGGCCCCGGCCCCGCGCCCCGCCGGCGCCCCACCTGGCTGCCCGGCGCCCGCTGCCCCCTCCCTCGGCGCCCGGCGGAGGGCCCGGCCCTGGGACCCGCGGGGGTGGGGCAGCTCGCAGCGCGGGCGGGCGGATGGGCAGGCGGGGGCACTGACCCCTGGGCCACCGTGCCCGGCCCCTCTGCTAGCGTCCTTCGGGCTCTGGGCGGGCAGATGCAGTCCCCGAGCGGCCCTGCTCCGGCAGGAGGAGGCGGTGCAGCGGGTGGGGAGACTCCTGCTGTCCCCCCCAGTCCGCTCCTCGCTGCCACCGGGACTGCCTGGGATCCCAGCCAGCCGGAGGGACGGGGAAGGGGCGCAGGTGGGACAGGAGGACGGGGAGCAGCGTCCACCCCTCTCCAGCCCCAAAGTGTGCAGAGGAAGGATGCACGCCTGAGGGTCAGGGAGGGCCCCGACGGCCGGAGGACCAGAGGTTGGGTCGAGCCTCGGTGACACCCGTGCCCTCGCACGCCCCACTGGCGGGTCAGGCCCTCGCCCCACACAGTGGGGGCCCTTTTCGGGCTCCGAGCACCCCAGCGCCTCCCGGGAGATCCCGAGCCCAGCAAAGACCTCCCGCTCCCGCCCGGCCGCCGGCACCAGGGTTACAGCGGGTCCCGCGCGGGGCGGGCCGTGGGGATTTTCCACGGACCACACAGCCCCTCGCGGCCCTTCCCGCCCCGCCAGCGCCACCTCTCGGGACCGGTCGCTGCCGGCGGCGCCGCACACGGTCCGCGGGGCCTGGTCGCTGGCGCCCTCGTGCGGCCCGCGCTGCCCGGGCGACAGGTGGAACGACCCTTTTCTCCCCAGAGCTGGGTCCTGCTGACCTCATGCTCCTCCCGTCCCCCCCCCCCCCCTTGCAGCTACTACCTGAAGGAATCCAAGGGCAGTCGGCGGTGGCTCCTTTTTCTGGAAGGTGCGTCCCGGGAGCCCAGGCGGCGTGGTGGGCGGAGGCCCCTGGGCATGGACACTGACAAGGTGGCTGTGCCCGCAGGTGGCTGGTACTGCTTCAACCGGGAAAACTGCGACTCCCGCTATGACACCATGAGGCGCCTCATGAGCTCCAGGGACTGGCCGCGCACCCGCACAGGTCAGCAGGTCTCCGACTGCCCCCCCCCTCCTGGGGGGTGGGCGGGGCAGGCTGGAGCTCACAGTTCTGACTTCCCAAAGAACTCCTGCCCTCTGCTTTCTAGAGTCCTGGGGAGCCCCCCACCCAGTTCTCTCCCCCTTCTAAGGTCTGCGGGCACCCACCTATCATTCATTCTTATTCTGCGGGTATCGTCGGAGGCTTACCACGGCTGCTCCACGCACCACTCCTCGGCCAAGGCAGCCAGTGCAGGGTGGGAGAGGGTGAGGGTCACATCCAAGTGGCTGGCCTGGCCTGCCTGCCTTGTGGCCAAATAGGATGGCCCACATCCCACACTGTCCTGGAGCCCCGGTCGGTGCACAGCCCTTCCCCCCAGAAAGATCCCTGTCTCTGTTCTTCTCCAGGCACCGGGATCCTGTCCTCCCAGCCAGAGGAAAACCCCCACTGGTGGAATGCCAACATGGTGTAAGAGGGAGCAGCGGGGTGCCTTCTGGGGGGGTCCTTCCCTGGGGAGTCTGTGGGGGGTGGTCCTCCTTGGGGAGGGTCCCTGTTCCTGAGGGCCTTGGCAAGCTCACTCTGTTCTCCTGTTGCAGCTTCATCCC
Source organism: Vulpes vulpes (assembly GCF_048418805.1). Classification (NCBI taxonomy): domain Eukaryota; kingdom Metazoa; phylum Chordata; class Mammalia; order Carnivora; family Canidae; genus Vulpes; species Vulpes vulpes. Next base: position 965,590 of record NC_132781.1, read on the forward strand.
CTACTGCTCCAGCGATGTCTGGAGTGGGGCTTCGTCCAAGTCTGAGAAGAGTGAGTCCTCTCTGTTTCCTGCCCCCAAAGCCCAAGTGGGGAGGACGGGGCTTCTGTCTCATAATTTCCTCTAATCCCCTGACGCCACGTCCCGAGGTGCCTGCCCCAAGCACCCGCTGTCGGTTGTCCGTGGCTGGCTTGGCCGCTGCAGGGATCCCGCTCCTGCGTGTTCCCTGGGGAGGGGCCCCCAGCTTAGCCTGGGACACCTGACCGCCTCCCTCCGTTCATCCCAGCCCCCTCCCCTGGAAGAACGTCCAGGCCCCCGGCGGAACTCCTCTTCCTTCCAACCTGGAGGCAGGAGGCCTTGCTCTCTGTCCAGGCCCCCCTTGAAACCACCCTTCTCCCCCACACAGACGAGTATGCTTTCATGGGCGCCCTCATCATCCAGGAGGTGGTCCGAGAGCTCCTGGGCAAGGGGCTGAGCGGGGCCAAGGTGCTGCTGCTGGCAGGGAGCAGGTGGGCCAGGCGGGTGAGGGCCAGAGCGTGCAGGGCGGGGCGGGAGGGGAGGGCAAGGAGGGACCCAGCCTGGGCAGGAAGCGGGAGGGTTCCGCTCCAGGGTGCGGTGTAGCTGGAAGCCTCCAGAGGACGCTTCTGGGCTCTGTGGGTGCGCATGCGAGGGAAGCTTGGACTACAGGGACCAGGGCGCCCTCTCTAACGGTTGGGGTCCCTGTGAGTGGGATCGCACCTGGTCGCCGTGTTGCTGCAGCTTGCCGAGGCCCAGAGGACATCTGTAGAGTAGAGGAAGGGGCCTGAGGTTGCGTATCTCGCCGTGGTTTGTAGATGAGGAAACAGAGAGGGAGAGAGAAGGGAAAGAGGAGTGGGAGCAAGTGGGATGGCCTGCAACTTGGCTCATTGCCGTGGGCTCAGGGCCAGGGGCTCAGGGCCAGGGGCTCTGCTAGCCTCTCCTGTGCCTCTGGGACCCCGGAAGGCCTGTGGGTCTTCCACACGATCTGGAACGTGTGGGCAGTTCAGGACGTGCCCGTCCGCGGCCATGGGCCTGGGCCGGCGGGCTCTGGGGCCTCACGGGCTGCCTCCTCTGCAGCGCGGGGGGCACAGGGGTGCTGCTGAACGTGGACCGCGTGGCCGAGCAGCTGGAGGAGCTGGGCTACCCGGCCATCCAGGTGCGGGGCCTGGCGGACTCGGGCTGGTTCCTGGACAACAAGCAGTACCGCCGAACAGACTGCATCGACACCGTCACCTGTGCGCCCACGGAGGCCATACGCCGAGGCATCAGGTGCTGGCCGCCGTGGGGACGCTGCCGGGCTCGCGTGGGGCCTGTGACGGGCGGGGAGGGGGCGGCGCCGCCTGACCCGCAGCCTGTGCCCAGGTACTGGAATGGGGTGGTCCCGGAGCGCTGTCGGCACCAGTTCAAGGACGGCGAGGAGTGGAACTGCTTCTTTGGCTACAAAGTCTACCCAACACTGCGCTGTGAGGGGCCGGCCACGGTCGGGGTGCACGCGGCAGGGTGGGGGGCCGGGAGCATTCGTCTCGGCTGCGGCCAGCCCGGAGGCCACTGCCCCCTCCGAGGGAGCCAGGTCGCAGCCGGCCAGGTTTGCCTGGGACTGGCCTGGGCTTAGCATCGCAAGTCCACTGGGGCCCAGGCCGACCGGGACAGTTGGTCACCCTGTCCACAGTCGCGGTTGGGAACGTGCTGCCCTTGGCGGGGCCTTGGCTGTCCTCCTCAGGTTCACGCCCGAAGGGACATGGTCACCAAGTTGTGGTCAAAGCGGAGACCCTGGGAGCCAGGCCAAGATGGGCTGGGAGGGGGAGTAACAAGGGTGCCGCGGGGGGCTGGCGGCCAGCACTCTGAGGGGAGAGCCCAGCTGCCTGTGAGCCCACCGGGGAAGGGGCCGGGGCCTCAGGCGCCCTGAGGGGGGCAGAGTGCCGAGGCAAGGCCCAGCTGAGCTGTGCCCCCCAGGCCCGGTGTTTGTGGTGCAGTGGCTGTTCGATGAGGCTCAGCTGACCGTGGACAACGTGCACCTCACGGGACAGCCTGTGCAGGAGGGCCAGTGGCTGTACATCCAGAACCTGGGCCGCGAGCTGCGGAACACGCTCAAGGATGTGCCGTGAGTGTGCTGGGGACCCCCGCCCCCGACTCAGCCCTCTAGATACGGGGGGAACCGTGAGTGGTCTCCGAGGCGTCCAGCCGTCCAGCCGAGGGGTGTTTCCCCAGCTAAAAACAAGAGCTTTCAAACCATGGGAGGCCGTGGAGGAAGCGTAGCTGCATGTTACCAAGAGCAGGAGGCCGATCTGGAAAAGGCTGCAGAGTGTACGATTCCAGCTCCGCGACATTCGGGGGCGGGGGCGGGAGGCAGACGTGAGACAGTGAGACAATCAGGGATGGAGCTGGGGAGGGGGCGGTACACAGGGCAGTGAGGAGTTTTAGGACAGGGAAACTATCCAGCCCAAGAGGGTGGACGCACGTGGTCATACATGTGTGCAAACCCGTAGAGCGCACAGGAGCAGGGCGAGCCGTGATGTGCGCCACGGGCTCCGGGTGACCGTCGTGTGTCTGAGCGGGTCCATCCGTGGTGACAGGCGCCCCTTTGGTGGGGTGTTGACAGCGTGTGGAGGGGGAGGCTGTGCGTGTGGAGAGGGCGTGCGCAGGAAATCCCTGCTCAATCTTGACGTGAACCTAAAACAGCTCTAGAAATAAACTCTATTAAATGAACAAAGCAAAATACTCACACATCCAGGTCAGCCTGCCGCCACTGCCCAGCCGGCCCTGCCTGGAGGCGTGGACTCTGAGCAGGGTCTGGAGGCAAGAAGAGACGAGCGTGAGCAGGGAGCACGTGGGCTGCTGGGGACAAGGCCTGGTCCAGAGGGCAGCTGGCTAGGCGCAGCCATGGCGGGGGATGGGAGCCAGGGACAGGAGAGGTGCCCGGGGGAGGGGGCTGGAGCTACTGTGACCTGCGGGCACGGGGGTGGGGTGGGGAAGAGGCCCAGGGGGTTGCTGCAAGCCTGCTGTCTCCTCCCCAACAGGGCCAGCTTCGCCCCCGCCTGCCTCTCCCATGAGATCATCATCCGGAGGTCAGTGTCCCTCCCCATGCCCGGGATAGATGGTATCTGGGTCTCCTGCAAACACCCACGGCCCCACCCCCACCTGCTCGCCACCGCTTCCCCAGCTCTGTAGAAAGGGCTTCCTTCCAGGGCTTTCAGTGCCAATTGTACAACCAGCCACGTGGCTGAGATGGGCCCGCCTCCACCTGGTCAGGCCGCCCCGCGTGACTCCACCTGGATTTCTGTCTGCAGCCACTGGACAGACGTCCAGGTGAAGGGGACCTCGCTGCCCCGGGCGCTGCACTGCTGGGACAGAAGCCTGCATGACGGTCACAAGGCCAGCAAGGCCCCGCTGAAGGGCTGCCCCGTCCACCTGGTGGACAGCTGCCCCTGGCCCCACTGCAACCCCTCTTGCCCCACCATCCGGGACCAGTTCACCGGGCAGGAGATGAACGTGGCCCAGTTCCTCATGCACATGGGCTTCGACGTGCAGACCGTGGCGCAGCAGCAGGGCCTGGAGCCCAGTACGCTGCTGGGGATGCTGAGCAGCGGGAGCTAGGGGTCCCGCCCCGGGGAGCTGGCGCTGGGGCCGGCCGCGCCACGGGCTCCACTGCCCTCCTAGGATGGACGGGGCCCCGGCTGGCCCCACAGCTGCCTTCACTGCCCCTACCACTGCCGCCGGGAGCCCAGCCGCAGCCCCCAGCCCTGCCTCCTGCCCACGCTGGGGAGCCCCAAGCACTGGGCTCCAGCCCACCAGCCAGGATGTCCCCCGAGCCCAGCCCCAGCCTCAGCCTCTCTTGGCGTTTTGTATTATTTTATAAAGTGACTTTTTTATTACTTTAATTTTTTAAAAAAGGAAAATAAGAAATATATGATTAATGATATTGTTCTGTAACATATTTTTTTTAAATAATGAAAAAAAAAAAGACAACAAAAGAGCCTCACCCTGCAGACGTGTTTATTTGAATGGGTAGCTTGGCCACTTGACACACCCTGCGCCCCATCCCCAGAGAAGCAGCGGTACTGGGCGCGACCCCCGGACGCACAGATCCTATCCGTGGCCCCACCCCACCTGTCCCATCCCAAAGCCTCCTTCCGTCCATGCGCTCAGCAAACACCAGTCATGGGCACAGCACAAGCAAGGCCCCGACACAGCGGTCACAGCCAATGCTTCTCAATCTAGTGACATTCACACAGCGCAAAATTTCACCATCCCCAGGAAAACACTCCTTAGGCAGCTAACACTTTCCTTTCTTTTTTCTTTTTTTCTTTTCTTTTTAAAGATTTTATTTATTTATTCATGAGAGACACAGAGAGAGAGAGAGGCAGAGACACAGGCAGAGGGAGAAGTAGGCCCCATGCAGGAAGCCTGATGTGGGACTTGATCCTGGGATTCCAGGTTCACGCCCTGGGCTGAAGACAGATGCTTAACTGCTGAGCCACCCAGGCGTCCCCTAACATTTTCTTAAAAGTTTGCATTCGTACCTGTTCTTACGAGGTCATCCCGGCACATGCGAAGATGTAGATTCAGGGCGAAAATGCCCCTGGGCCCCGCCCCCGCTCTGACATGTTTGGTTTTTATTTTTTATTTTTTAAAGATTTTACTTATTTATTCATGAGAGATGCAGAGAGAGATGCACGGACACAGGCAGAGGGAGAAGCAGGCTCCCTGCAGGGACCCCAATGCGGGACTCAATCCTGGGACCCCGGGGCCACGGCCTGAGCCGAAGGCAGATGCTCAACCATGGAGCCACCCGGGGTGTCCCTCAAGTAGGTTTTATTAAAGCCCGGAAGGACAGATACAGTTGCTGCGACCTGCAGGGTGTGACAGGGAGGTCTCCGCCGGGTCAGCCTGGGCTCCACACCCTGCTCCCCAGCACAGACGTCCGGAGCCGGCAGGCCTGTGCACAGAATGGGGAGCTTCTCAGAGACCCCACACCTTCACTCCCAGCAAGGTCAGGGGCCGTGCCCTGGGGATGTCAGAGCCACCGTGGGCCTTAGAGGGATCCAAGCAGACCCCAAAGGCACCGATGCTGTCTGCAGAGGGGTCTCCTCCCCCCCACCCTGCGGCCCACTCGTCACCGTGTTGGCATCCCCAGGTGGCCCTGAGTGGAGACCTGTGGTGTCCTCCACAGGCCACTGTTCCATGTCCCCTGTGGGACCTGTGCAGTCCAAATGGCCCAGGGAAACTGAGGTCAGGGATGGGGCGGCCAAAGGCTGAAGATGAAAGCAGGTGTACACGGGAGTGCTGCTGGCTTGGGGGGCAGCCCCTTCCTGGGGCCTCCCGGAGGGCCACGGACGGTGGGCTCCCGGGGAGAGAGGGGCTGGGAGGGCCCGACAGGAGACACTTCAGGGGAAGGGGCCTGCCACGGTCACCTGGGGGGTGGGGGACTCAGGTGCTGCTGCCCGAAAGCCAGCCCTGTGCGGAGAAGGGTGGTGGGCGGCGACACTGGCACCGTTAGACAGATGTCCCACCGTGCCTGAGGCGGGCCGAACGGGGTCAGCGGGCAGCTTTGCGTGTCTTCGAAGCCCGGGGTGCGTGGAGTGTTCATTATACCTGTGGGCTCGGGCAGATGGGATTTCTCCACCAAAGGAATACACGCTGTCCCCCTGTGTTCCTGACAAAGAAGGAAAGAGGCGGGACCCAGCCCGGGGCCTCGGGGTCAGTCCTTGGTGCACTTTACTGCCAGACCAGTGACAAAATGAGCCCAGGACACGCAAGGACGGTGGGTGCCTAAGCCAAAGCCAAAGCCGAAGGACTCAGCGAGGCCGCCCGTGGGACCTGCAGACCTCTGCACGCTCAGGGCCCCGCTTCCCAGAGATGTTGCTACTTACACCTTCCGTGTCACGTGAGTCCTACAGGAGCAAAAATGCTCAGCACATTCTTGTAAAGTGGGGGGGGCACCTGGCTGGTGCGGTCGGCTAAGCGTCTGACTCTTGATTTCAGTGGCGTGATTCATGATCTCAGGGGCGTGAGTTCGAGCCTGGCAACCTTCTGAGATCAAGGTCCCTTGCAGACAGGGAGCCAGTAAGAACCGAGAAGGGGGAAACGGGCAGGCCCTGGGCCTGGGGCCACCACTGAGCAGACCCCCTCGGCCTCCGCCTCCTTCCTCCTTCCTCCTGGAACTCAGGACTTGGCTCTGCCCCCGGGGCCTCGCGAAGAGCTGGGGGTCCAGCAGCCAGGGGGCTGCACCCGGACTCGGGCACAGCAGGCACGAAGTGGTCAGGAAAGGCAGGGTCCAGGGCAGAGTCTGCGGACCTGAGTCTGGGCCCGGCCCCCAAGCCGGCTGCTGGCCGGGGTCACCAGTGCCGAGTGGGGGGACCGTGTGGCTGCGGGGAGCCTGGTGGCTCGGGTCAGGGGTCTCAGTTTTGTCACAGATTGAGCCCCACATTGGGGTCCCTGCATGGAGCCTCCTTCTCCCTCTGCCTGTGTCTCTACTTCTCTCTGTGTCTCTCAGGAATAAATAAATAAAATCTTTAAAAATAAGTAAATAAATAGAATAAATTTCCCAACTGAAGTTATTGTATTCAGGTTCTTTTTTAAAAAAAAATTTTAAAGCTTTTGGGGATACCTGTGTGGCTCAACAGTTTAACGCCTGCCTCTGGCTCAGGGCCTGATCCTGGAGACCTGGTATCGAGTCCCACGTTGGGCTCCCTGCGTGGAGCCTGCTTCTCCCTCTGCCTGTGTCTCTGCCTCTCTCTCTCTCTCTCATGAATAAATAAAATCTTTATAAAACTTTTTAAAGCTTTTATTTATTCATGACAGAGAGAGAGAGAGAGGCAGAGACACAGGCAGAGAGAGAAGCAGGCTCCACACAGGGAGCCCGATGCGAGACTCGAACCTGGGTCTCCAGGATCAGGCCCTGGGCTGAAGGTGGTGCCAAACCGCTGAGCCACCTGGGCTGCCCTGCATTCAGGTTCTAGGGGAGAATGGCCTCGTCCTTAGGAGATTCTATTGGAAGTATCTACTGACAAATTGTCATATCTGCATAATTAATTAGTCCCACGTCAGGCTCCCTGCATGGAGCCTGCTTCTCCCTCTGCCTCTCTCTCTCTCTGAGTCCCTCATGAATAAATAAATAGGATCACGCCCTGGGCTGAAGGCGGTGCCAAACCACTGAGCCACCCAGGCTGCCCTTTATTATTTTTTTTGTATTATTAATTATTAATGGTGTACGGGAGAGAGAACACAAATAGGCCAGACTATTGATAATTCCTGAATCTAGGTGAAAGATATCTGAGTGTTCATTGTGTTATCTTGCGACTCTTCTGTAAATCTGAAATCTTTCTAAATGAAAAGTGAAAAGAAACATGCATAAGGATGTATAGAGATGCACAATGTTCATAGAGCTGACTTGGGCAATAGCGTTACAGGCAAATTTATTAGTCTCTTCCTGTGGTCACTGGGCCTCCACATGGACAACTTTTACAGTCAGAAAATTGGTTTTCATTTTCCTTTTTTTTTTTTAAAGATTTTATTTATTTATTCATGAGAGACACAGAGAGAGGCAGAGACACAGGCAGAGGGAGAAGCAGGCTCCCTGCGGGGAGCCCCATGTGGGACTCGACCCCAGGACCCCGGGGTCACCCCCTGGGCCAAAGGCAGACCCTCAACCGCTGAGCCACCTGGGTGCCCTGTTTTTCATTTTCAAAACCATATCACATATTATTAATATTTTAGCCTAAGGAGGGGAGACCCGAGTTTTTTCTAGCCATTATCATAAGTTGAGGAAAGACGAGTGAAGAGCCCCATAATGAACCCCTCATGACAGCGAAAACTCTGCACCCCAAGGTCAGTCCCGCCACCTCCAGGTTGGGGGTGGTGGGGGAGAGCCCAGGGGATTGGGCAGCAGGGGCCTGAGATCCCCCTCCCTCCTCAACGAGGGGGCTGGAGGCGTCGGTCTCCCCCTCCCCCTCCCCCTCCCCGTCCCCTCCCGCAGGCAGTGGGGCAGCCTACCGCAGACAGACCAGACAGACGCTGGACGCAGGTGCTTCGGAGGCGGGCGGCGCCAGCAGCCAAGGGGTTAACGGTCCTGGCGGGGGGGTTGGCGGCGGGCGCAGGGGTCAGATGACCCTCCGGCAGGGGACAGACACTCCCAGCTGCTATTCCTGGGCTCCAATCGAATCGTGAGCACCTATTTATAGTGCGGGGGGGGGGGGCGCACCCCACAGGCGCGGAGACGCTGCCCTGCTGCAATGTCAAGCGGCGGCGTCATCGCTACTGCAGGCGCCCGGCACCTGTCACAGCAGCCCCGGGAGGCACAGGGCCCGCGGCCCGCCGGGGAGCCGGATGGGCAGCGCCATGGAGCCCCCCGGGGGTGGGCACCTGCACCTGGGCGCCGTGGCGTCCCCCGTGGGCACGGCCCGGGCACTGCAGCTGGCCTTCGGCTGCACCACCTTCAGCCTGGTGGCCCACCGCGGGGGCTTCGCGGGCGTGCAGGGCACCTTCTGCATGGCTGCCTGGGGCTTCTGCTTCGCCCTGTCGGGCCTCGTGGTGGCCTGTGAGTTCACCCGCCTCCACAGCTGCCTGCACCTGTCCTGGGGCAACTTCACGGCGGCCTTCGCCATGCTGGCCACGCTGCTGTCGGCCACGGCCGCGGTCATCTACCCGCTCTACTTCACCCGGCTGGAGTGCCCGCCCGAGCCCGCGGGCTGCGCAGCCAGGGACTTCCGCCTGGCAGCCAGCGTCTTCGCCGGGCTGCTCTTCCTGGCCTACGCCGCGGAGGTGGCCCTGACCCGGGCCCGGCCCGGCCAGGTGGCCAGCTACATGGCCACGGTCTCAGGGCTCCTCAAGATCGTCCAGGCCTTCGTGGCCTGCATCATCTTTGGGGCACTGGTCTACGACAGCCGCTACGGGCGCTACATGGCCACCCAGTGGTGCGTGGCCGTCTACAGCCTGTGCTTCCTGGCCACGGTGGCCGTGGTGGCCCTGAGCGTGACGGGCCACACAGGGGGCCTGGGCTGCCCCTTCGACCGTCTGGTGGTGGTGTACACCTTCCTGGCCGTGCTCCTCTACCTCAGCGCCGCTGTCATCTGGCCTGTCTTCTGTTTCGACCCCAAGTACGGTGAGCCTGGACGGCCCCCCGACTGCCCGAGAGGCAGCTGCTACTGGGACAGCCAGCTGGTCGTGGCCACCTTCACCTACGTCAACCTGCTCCTCTACATTGCCGACCTCGCCTACTCCCAGAGGATCCGCTTCGTGCCCACCCTGTAGCTCTGCAGGAAGCCGCTGCCCACCCGCGCTCTCCAGGGGCTGCGGCTCCGTGAGGGGACCCAGGTGAACCCAGATCCCTGGGCAGCAAGCCAGAGGGAGGCAACCAACTGAGCACTCCTGGATTTCTGGCTCAGCAGGGGGAGGAGGGGGAAGACGGAGCGGATCAAGGCCCGAGCGGGACCCAGGCGAGCACCTCCCCGCCGGCAGCTCCCAGCCGCTGTCTGCCTCTCTCCTCTGTGCACATCTCGTCTCTGTCCGTACCTCCGTCTGTCTCTCCCCGTGTCCTGGCCCTCCCTGGCTCAGTGCTACCCACTGTAACGTGACAAGCCTTTGAAGCAGATGCTGTTGTGACCCACTTTATAGGTGGGGACAGCAAGGCGAGGGTTTTGGAGGCAGCCCCACGTGCCCGGAGACCACATTCGGGCCGTGACCTAAGCGGAGTTGACAAGGAGACGGTTCCCAGACGTGTGTCAGCAGGGCGCTGCTGGGGCGGGAGTCCGTGCCAGCTCAGAGAGGAGCCGGGACTTGGGACCCCAGCCTGCCCACCTCTGAGTGGCTGTAACAAGAGCAGGACTCATGGTGTGGTCGCACAGGGCGGCCTCAGCAGGCTGGGGACAGTGCTGGGGGCCGGCAGGGGCCCGCTGCGGGTGGGCAGCCCCACGATGAGCCCAGAGTGCTGAGGGGAAGGAGGGCGCCCGCCCGGGTGAGGGAGTGCCCACCAGGTGCCCCCGTCAGCCCCACACAGCAGCTCCTGCGGTGCCTGCTGTGGGCCCCCGGGGAGGCCGGCTGCCGCAGGGCAGCCCTGACCGGGGAGGGCCCAGCCTGGGGCGGCCACGGGGCCGCAGAGCCTGGGCACCGGGCACCCCTCTGGTACTCACAGGCCCGTGACCTCCGAGCAAGCATCGGTCACCCGGCCTTGACCACCAGGGCCCACCGGGCTGTCACCCGCCCAGCTCCAGCCAGCCTCTCCCGTTCAAGAGCTCAGACGGGGCCACCCCAGAGCAACCTGCAGGGGGGCCCCTGAGATGGCAGCGGCCTTGAGCCGGAATAAACGCCAGTGTTGACTTGCACCCCGGCTCTGGTGAGCAATCTGTACCGAGGGGCGACGGGCAGCAGCAGCCCCTGGGCCGTCCCCCAGTGTGAGCAGAGCGAGGGGCCATTGACAGGCCCCAGGGAGGGGCGGGGGCTGCGGCAGAGCCAGGCTCCCTCAGGCCGTGGGCGGCCTCCAGGGGAAGAAGCAGGCAGTGGGCAATGGGGGTGGCAGGAGAGGAGGGTGAGGCAGAGCTTGTCTCGCCCCTTGCGGCACCCCGCACTCCTGCTGGGGGGCGCCAGGGGCATGGCCATGGCAGGGGGGCTGCTGTTCCCAGGGTGCCTGAGCCCAAGCAGCTCGAAGGCGCGGGCTCTGCAGGCTCCCTGGCCCTGCGCCCCTTGAGCGGGCGCCACGCAGACCAGGGGAGCAGCGGCTCACCTGGCGGGTTGGGGCGGCACGACGACACCCGTCCTTTACCTGCAGGGTGCGGGCGTTACTGGCTCCACAGCCAATCCCCAGAGGGACCAGGAGCCACAGGGGCCTGAGGTGTCCCAACGGCCCTGGCTGGCTGATGGGGAGTGGGGGCCAGGGGTACTTCTCCGGGTGACAGAGGAGCATAGGGGCCACGTCCTTCGTCGCTCACAGGGGGGCCTGGACACTAACCAGTCTTCCCTCCTTGTCTAGCTGAACTTCTGAAACGCTAATCTGTCACCAGCTCCCCAATCTCCTCATTGTCCAGTAGCTTGGTGCCCCCAGTGGCCCTACGTTTGGCAGAAGTCCTCCAGGACGCTTGTCTTGGGATGCTCCTGCTGACAGTCACTCCCTGGGTCAGAGGACTCTTTTTGGAGGAAGGAGTTATTTGCTCTTATCAGTGAAAAACAGGACTTTTTAAAGAAGCGGTTCTGGCCTTTGATTATGTATCGTCAGGCAAAACTCAGTGGGGCTGCTGGGCTTGATGTGTATGGGTTTGAGTCTGGGCCACTCCCCAGACAGTCCACTTTGGACAAGTGGGGTGGGGTTGGGGGCAGGTTGGAGGGTAGGGGCCTCAGGGGGAGGCGCCTGAGTCGTGAGGCTTGGTGGGCATGGATCCTGGGGGTGTCAACTAGGGCCTCCTGCTACGGCCCCTCCCCCCGAGGGTAAGGACTAAATGTTCAGATGCACCTAAGTGGGGGACGCCAGAAGTCACCCACACCGTCACTACGCAGTGGTCTGATGGTGCTGGTGGCCACCAGCGTGTCCACAAGAGCTCACAGCCCTGCTTCTGGGGCATATCCACCAGAGGAATGCTGGATCCCGTCTGAGGGTGCCTTGTTACCATTTAAGTTACAGAACTGAAAAAAATAAACCAGCCTACCCCTTCCCCTGGGGGAGAATGGGGTTCTCCATGACTGCTGCTTCTTACTTTGCCTGGTTAAGTGCTGCTGACAGACCCTGGACTGTCCTGAAACCCAAATGCAAACTCAACTCCCATGAGCCCTGAGCATGTCCACAGAGAGAAAATGACTTTTTTCTCCCAAAGGTAGGGCCCAACATTTCCATGCATGCTGCAGACAAGATGTCAGGAGGCATGGGGTGCTCCACGGGAGTGGAGGGCACTACGGGATCTCTCCTCTATTTACCGGTTGATCACTACCTCCCCCAAGCATCTGTTTGGGGAGGTTTACATGGTAACAAGCCTATGTTACTCCAGTCACTCCTGAGCCTGGGTAAAGACTTGCAGAGGGACGCCTGGAGGGCTCAGCGGCTTGGTGCCCACCTTTGACTCACGTTGTGATTCCGGGATCCGGGATCGAGTCCCACATTGGGCTTCCGGTGAGGAGCCTGCTTCTTCCTCTGCCTGTGTCTCTGCCTCTCTCTCAAGTCTGTCTCTTTCATGAATAAATAACTAAATCTAAAAACAAACAAACAAAAAAACCCCCACAAAACTTCCAGATAAAACCCCACTTGGGAAGAAGAGGGTCTGGAACTCAGAGGGGACTGAACTATGCCTCCTAGGTGCCCCCCAATTTTGAGATTCTTATTTTTCTGTCATGATGACTTTTTAATTATTTTTTTAAAATATTTTATTTATTCATGAGAGACAGAGAGAGGCAGAGACACAGGCAGAGGGAGAAGCAGGCTCCATCCCGGGACTCCGGGATCATGCCCGGAGCCTAAGGCAGGCGTGCAACCGCTGAGCCACCCAGGTGTCCCCAATTTTGAGATTCTGAAAAACTTAGACTACCCTCTCCAGTGTGCAAGCTTCTTGGTACAATAAATTTCAAAGCGACAAAACACAGTATCAAAATGGTGTTATTTTTGAATGTTTCCATTTTGCAAATTGTTTCCAATCCTCCCACAAAAAAAGGGGGGGGGGGAGAAAAGCAAGCAAGCAAGCAAGCAAAAATCTTATAGTTTGGGCTTCTCCAAACAGGATGACCACGTAGCAGCAAGCATCAGCCACGCGACTGTGGACACCCGCGTGCCCGTGTCCGCGTGGCCCCCCGCCAGGCCCCGCGCGGGGAGCCCCCGGCCGCAGCCCCCAGCACAGCCCCCACGCGCGGTCGCGGGGGCGCGGACCCGGGGGCGCGGGGAGGCTGGGCGGGGGCGGCGCGGCGGCGGGGGCGTGGCCCCGGGAGAGCGGATGATGCAACCGCCCCCCGCGGCCCCCGATTGGCCGGCGCCTGGCGGCCGCGCAGCCCATTGGCCGGGGCGGCGGGGGCGGGGCCGGGAGGCTGGGGTGCCGCGTGGCGGGCGCGGCTCCGCGGGGCCTGGGCGACCTGCGCGCGGGGACCGGTGAGTGGGGTCGGGCACAGCTGAGGTCGCGCGTGGGGGCGGCGCGGGGGAGACGCGCATCCGCGCCCCGGCTCGGGTCTGGGGGCGCTGGGGGGGCCGGGGGGGCCCGGGCTCCGATGCGTCGCCCCGCGGAGCTCTGACCCGTTCCGGGGGCCGGCGCGGCCGCCCGCGTGTCCTCCGTGCGGGATCCCCGGGAGCAGGTCGGGGACGGCTCCGCGGGGCGGGGACGGGGGTAACTGCCCGGTCGGAGCTGGCGGGCGCTTGGGGGAAAGTTGGATGGGGCGGGGGGAGCCGGGGGGAGCCGGGGCGCGGGGCCAGGCCTGGCACTGCCCGCCCACGTCCTGCCCTGGATCCTGCCCCGGATCCTGCCCGTCTGGTCCGCAGTTGCCCTGCAGCACCGGTGCCGGCCTGGAGCTGTGGGCGCGCCCGCCACCATGAGCGTCGGCTTTATCGGCGCCGGCCAGCTGGCCTTTGCCTTGGCCAAGGGCTTCACGGCGGCAGGTGGGTCCCCAGCCGGGCGCCTGGAAGACTCAACTTGTTTGAGTCCTGTGGGACTGGGTCCTTGTGATGTGTGGGGTGGGCGGGGGCTGGCTGTCCTGCTCTGGGCGGGGGGATCTCCACTTCCCTTCCTGGGAACTGGATGGGGGCAGGCCTTGAGGAAGGGTGTTACCTGCAGGCATCGTGGCTGCCCACAAGATCATGGCCAGCTCCCCGGACATGGACCTGCCCACGGTTTCTGGCCTCAGGGTAGGTGCGGGGTGGGAGGGGGCAGTCCCAAGAAGGGGCTAGTCCTGTGCTGGGGAGAGCCGCCATAGCCTGGACCCTGAGAGCCAAGTGTGAAGGCCCCAGGTGGAGACAGCTCGCCGCCTCCCACACGGGAGGAGGGCCCGGGTCCCAGCATCCCAGAGCCTGCCTCCCGGCCCGCTCACAGCCCCTCTTGTTCAGCTCTTGGCCTCTGGGTGACGGGTACACGGGTGGCTGGCAGGGAAGGTGTGCTGGACTGGAATGGGGCCCCCCAAATGGAGCCCCACCCCGGGGCCACGGGAGCCAGGCAGACGGGGCCTCGGGATTGGGGCCAGGTCAGACACATCCAGGCACTGAATACAGCTTTGCTGCCAGGGCTGAATTAGGGCCCCAGGTGCGAGGGCGGGGCGGGCCCCCACCTTGCAACTAGCCCCCCCAATGCCGCGCACCCCTGGAGGACAGCAGCCCCCCCGAGGCGGGGATGCACATCTCTTCTCTTCTTGCGGAAGGATCACACTCCCAGAGCAGCGCTCCTTCCACTTTAGGGTGGAAGGGTGGCAGGGGGCTGTCAGAGCGCCATACTGAGCCCCCAAACCCGGCTGTCCAGTCTCAGCAAGCTCTGCCCTGGTTCACGTGTGGGGCTCTTAGCTTGGGGAGGATACTGGGGGGCCAGCCAGCTGCGGTGCCAGGCTGAGCCCACGTTGCATTCCCTGCAGAAGATGGGAGTGAACCTGACCCCCCACAACAAGGAGACCGTGCGGCACAGCGACGTGCTCTTCCTGGCCGTGAAGCCACACATCATCCCCTTTATCCTGGACGAGATTGGCAGCCACATCGAGGATCGGCACATCGTGGTGTCCTGCGCAGCTGGTGTCACCATCAGCTCCATCGAGAAGGTGGGCACTGTGGCTCCAGGCCAGGGGCACCTGTGGAGGGGACGCGAGTGTGTTCCGTACAGCACTCAGGAGCTCTGGCTCCCGTACAGCCCGTAGCGGGAAGTCAGGAAACGCTTAGCTGGGTGAGTGCGGGCACCCTCACGCCCGGCACGCTGCGCCGGGCAAGGGGCAGGACAGACACACAGCTGGTTTCTCCTCCAGAAGCTGACGGCGTTCCAGCCAGCCCCCAAAGTCATCCGCTGCATGACCAATACGCCAGTCGTGGTGCGGGAGGGGGCCACCGTGTACGCCACGGGCACCCACGCCCAGGTGGAGGACGGCAGGCTCCTGGAGCAGCTCATGGGTAGCGTGGGCTTCTGCACGGAGGTGGAGGAGGACCTGATTGATGCCGTCACGGGGCTCAGTGGCAGCGGCCCAGCCTATGTGAGGCCTGGGGATGGGCGGCAGGTGGTGGTGGTAGTGGTGGTGGACGGTTCCAGGGCCTCCGGGCACATCCTCCGCCCTCCTCCCTGCTCTGGCTGCTGTGGGCAGAGCTGCTGGACCTGCTGGTGCCAGGAGGAGGAGGAGGAAGGGCCCAGGGCGGGGCCTTAGGTGTCCTCTCCCTGCAGGCATTCACAGCCCTGGAGGCCCTGGCTGACGGGGGCGTGAAGATGGGGCTTCCCAGGCGCCTGGCAGTCCGCCTCGGGGCCCAGGCTCTGCTGGTCAGTGTTCTTCCCGATCCTTTGGTGGGGGCTCCTCCTGGCTGGGCCTGATGCTGTTGCACGGGGGCGGGTGGGTGGAGAGTCAGTGGGTGCATGGTGCCCGGGCTGGGGCAGAGGCCTGCGGGCCGGACAGGTGCGCCCTCGGCAGCCAGCTGCTCTCTCTGGCTGTAGGGGGCCTCCAAGATGCTACTGGACTCGGAGAAGCACCCCGGGCAGCTCAGGGACAACGTGTGCTCCCCCGGCGGGGCCACCATCCACGCCCTGCACGTCCTGGAGAGTGGCGGCTTCCGTTCCCTGCTCATCAACGCCGTGGAGGCCTCCTGCATCCGCACACGGTGGGCCCCAGCCGCGTGCCCCGCTCCCCAGAGCCCCTGCAGATTTTGCTCAGCCATCCACCCAACAGACGTTTATCGAAGCCTGGCAGTGGTGCCCTGGGGTCACGGCTGGCAGCACCCTTCAGCAGCCATGGCCCCTGGGGGGACGGCTGCCCTCTGGGCTCACGCTGTGCTCCCCCCATAGTTTCCCCAGCTGTAGCCCGCAGACCAGGCTGGTCACCCAAGCCGGGGAGCTTCCCCAAGCAGAGGGAACCCCAGGTGGGCCCCACCCTCCTCACCCCCCTCCCCGGTCCTGGGGAGATGAAGCAAGTCAGCTGGCCGGATGCTCAGTGTCCCCAGCTGGGTGACAGCAGAAAGGAAATCCAAGAGGGGGGACAGCAGGGCTTGGTGGCTTGGCTTGGAGCCGTGGTCCCCGGCTCAGGTCCGCAAGATGGACAGGTGGCACTGTCACCTCCCTGCCTGCCCCCCAGTTGAAACCCAGAACTTCTCCAAGTGCCACAATGTGACGGCGAGGCTGCCTCGGATGCCGTGCTGCCCTCCTGGCGCCAATCCTCAGGGCCTGTAGATACAGCCCAGGGCCCAGTGGGGTGGTGGTGGGTTCCGGGCCAGGGGGCTGCTAGTAGGTTCGGTGACCCGAGCTGATCTGAACGAGGGGAGAGGAAGGCAGATGGCTGTCTAGGGGAGGAGTGGCTGGCAGGGGGACCTGAGACGGGAGTGACAGCACAGCAACCCAGGCGGGCAGGTGCCCCCTCTGCCCTGGTGGACCCTTGGGCTCAGGAGGAAGGCAGAGGCCTGGAGCCAGCACTCCTCTCTGCCCCCCCAGGGAGCTGCAGTCCATGGCTGACCAGGAGAAGGTCTCACCAGCCTCCATCAAGAAGACCATCTTGGACAAGGTGAAGCTGGAGTCCTCTCCAGGGCACTCACTGGCCCCTTCTGGCCACTCCAAGCTGTTCCCGCAGAGCCTGGCCCCAGCAGGCAAGGAGAACTGAGGTGTCCACCAGGCTAGCCTGGCTCCCCACCTTCTGTCCCCCCCCCCAGGCTTGGAACTCCTGCACCGGCCGGTCTTAGCTCCAGCCACACGGGGTGTCCCCGTAGCTGCCCACTGCCCGTGACTTTGGTCACATTGGGTCAGCGGGGGCTGTAACCAGGGCGGGCCCACATCGCTGCCCATGGGAACCGGTGCAGTCGCTGAGTGCTTCCTGGCCCGGCGCCGAGATGGATTCGGACCCTCAACCTACCCCTTCCTCTGCCCCCAGACGAGGTCAGGAGCACTTCTTCCAGGAGGCCCTCAGGAGGCCTGGGGGTCTTTACTCCCCATGGCCCGCTGGCTCGGGGCTTGGCCTCTTCTTGGGTACAAAGGTCAAAGTTGCCCTCCCATGAAGGCCCAGCCGAGGAGGGAACCCCATCCCACCCCTGCCCCTGCTCCAGCCTCCACTTGGGGTGCCTTTTCCGTGTGAGAAGGACCAGAGGGTCCCAAGCATCCTGAGCCCAGGCCAGACCACAGCTGCCAACTACACCTTATTTTTGGCATTTGAGGAAAGGGCTCCTTGGGTGGTCCCGACCTCTGAGGGCCTTACTGCCCATTCCCGACCTGACTTACAGAGTCTATCACTCTGTCCCCAACCTTTTAGGTGAAATACATTAGTTTCCAACCCGGTGCCTGTTTCTAACTTTGTCACCTCATGTTGGGGGGGACCCCAGCTGCCCTAGAGGGTCCTCGTTGAGTGTAATCGAGATGCCACCCGCAGCCCGCAGGTCCTGGAGCCCTTTCCTGCAAGGCGTTCTGGGCCTCAGTGAGCAAGGCTACAGGGAGCTTCCAGGGAGGAGTGCGGTGCTCTGGGCCATTCTTAGCTCCAGCCACACGGGCTCTACAGGTGTGATCAGAAGCTGGCACCATGGGCTCGGTGTGCCCTGCTGGGGGAAAGGCACCACCTCTGCACCCTCCGTACCTCCCAGCTCGGGGGGCGGGGGGCAGATGGCTCCTTGACTCACGCAGGCAGGAGGCCAGGAAGGAGCCCCTAGGGCTCTCCAGAGAAACAGACCCAGTAGATGCGTATGTGTCTGGGCCTGGAGTGCCTGTGCCCCGCTCCTCTGTGTGGATGAAGGTGGGCACGAGGGTGGGCAGTGAGCAGCCAGTCACCCCTTTTCTCATAGAGCCCTGGGAAAAGGGGTTCCCAGAAGAGGTTAGGCCACCGGCCTTTCCAGGACAAGCTGGGGAGCGCTGCAATGCTACCACCTAGAGAAGCCACCACAGGGGTCGCGCTGGGGAGGGTCAGCTTGGCCGGCCTTCCTGGCTCCCATGGTGCCAGATCTGATACCTCCCATGTCCTGGACCTCCCCAAGGGGGCAGAGCCTGGAATGAACTTCCTGCCCTTTGCTCAGTGGGCCAGGTGAGCCTGGTGGAAGAACCAGCTCCCTCTGCTTGATCCAGTTTCTGCCTCAGTTTCCTAACTAGAACCTTGCCCTCGGCTCCTGCCTGCCTAGATGGGGCCTTGCCCTGCTTCTCTCTGCCAGTCCTTTCCTGCAGCAGGCTCACCTTGTCCTGTGGCCCCCATGCACGCTGGGCTCAGGCTGCAGAACAAAAGGACCAGCAGCCCTTGGCTAGTTAGAGAAGGAAGAGGTCCATCCTCAGAGGGCCCTGGCCTGGACACCTGTGGGAGCAGAGCCAGTCAGTCAGTTTGGACACCAGCCATATCCCGTGTGCCCTGAGCCTCCGTGCAAGGTGGGGGCCTGCTGAACTCCAGGAGAAGCCAATGGGGTCCCAGGATCTGCTGGTGGAGGGTGCAGGCTGAAGGGGGGTTGTGGAGTTGGGAGGACACCTGGCGGGGCACCAGCAGGAGGGCGGCATCCAGCTGCAGCAGGAAGCAGCGTGCTGGAGGCCCAGCGAAGGCCAGGCCAGGCCAGAGACCCGGGTGTGAGCGTCGGCCCTCAACAGGCAGCTCTGGAAGCTGGTCATGGTGACTCTGTGTGGACCAGCGGGGATGCTGAAACCTGTGGGCCTGTCTCCTTGAGGTTTCACTCCCAAGCAAGGCCGCAGTGCTGTTCCCGGGGACAACCGTCCCGGACCCTGGGCAGGAGGCAGCCAGACTGGGGGCAGCTGAGACCCACCATGGACTCCCTCGGGCTCTTCAGCTGGACCCAGAGACCGCTCCTGGAGGCTTGGCTATCTTGGCTGTTTCAACATGGCATGTCCTCCTCCTCCTCGATGGCCTCCCCCAGACATGCAGACAAACCCACTGTTACTCTATAGGTGATCAGGACACTGTTCACATACTCTGCCCACGCTCCTGGAGAAGAGTCTCGGGTGAGAGGGCAGCAGGGTCTGGGTTGTCTCCTGGGACGTTCCCCTCCACACAGGTCCCAGAGGTGAGAAGGTGGGCAGCACTACATCCCGTCACGTGTCCGGAGGGCTGACCTCAGGGCCCGGGGCCGTCTGCAGGAAGCAGCCCTAACATCCTCTCACTGGCCTCCAGGTGCACTGGGCCCCAATTCACTTCCCATCGACCTCTCTGGTGGCCCTGGGTGGGCGCATCCCCCTGCCTCCCTGTCCCCTCTTCCAAGATGGAAGAAGTGGCCAGCTGTGTTCCCAGTGGGGGGAGGAGGAGGAGAGTCCTTCCTGAGAGTAGGAGCCTCCTTGGGGAGAAGAGCAGAGCAGCAGGGGGCTGATAAAGCAGCCCCTCAGTCACCTCTCGTGCATAAACGGCAGCCAGACTCCCTCCTGTGAGGCCTGAGGAGTCGGGGGTGTGGGAACATGAGCGGATTAGCCAGCGAGCTTGCACCCATGGTGGTCCCAGCCCCGGGGCCAGTTGCTTCTATTTCCTGATGGCATCGTGGTTCCCGGCTTGAGCTGGGCGGCACCAGGTCAAGCCCGCGTGGCCTGCCAGGGTCCTGCTGTGTGGAGTGGCCCCTGGCCCAGCAGTCGGTCAGACTCTACGTCCCCACCAGGTGTGGCCTGGAGAACTGAGCTGGTGGTGGCGGTGGGGAGGCTGGTGGAGCTGGAGGCCACAGGACTGCACTTCCGTCCTCAAGGGCAGGCCTTCGAGGTTGCGAGTATATCGAGTTGGCTGTAAGAGTCATGGCCCGGGGACACCTGGCTGGCTCCGTCCGTAGGACGTGCCATCTTGAGGTTGTGCGTTCGAGCCCCATCTTGGGTGGAGAGACTTACAAATAAAATCCTCAAAGAAAAAGAAATTAAGAGTCACAGCCCAGATGTCTTAGGGCCCCGGAGTCTCTGACTGCAGCCACGGCCCGTGCAAGGTCGCGCCATGTCCTCAGCGCTTTGGGACAGAGGGGTCCTGCGGGCGCCCTCGCGCCCTGGCTTTGGGGACCTCTGCAGGGGGCCTTCCTCAGGCGGCGGCCCTGAATTCCCACCAAAACCCCGCCGCCGGCCTCTCGCTGCGCCTGCGCCGGCTCACCTGGGCGCCCCGGGCCTGCCCGGCCAGGTGAGCCGCCCTGCCCGGCTCTACGCCCGAGAGGGGAAGTGCAGAGGCGACGGGATCCCCCGACGGCCCTTCCCCAGGGGCCTGTTTCCCGGGGAGCCGAGCAGCCCCGAGAGGTCCCTGCGGGGCGGGGGCAGACGCGGCCCCGACAGCCCCGACGGCGCGGGAAGGGTCTCGCCGGCGGAGCGGGCCGCGGCGCGGGCGCCTCCAGGGCTGGGCGCAGGGCAGCCCTCGGTGCGGGCGCTGGACGGCGCTGCGGGGCCCCTGCGAGCCGGGGGCGGCGGCGGCGGCGGCGGGGGCGGCGGCGGGAGCGCGGGGCAGGGCGAGGCCCCGGGCGCGGCTCCCCGCGCACGCGCAGTGCCGCCGCGCCGCCGCTCCGGCCCCTTTAAGCCGCGGCCGGCCCGTCGCCGCTTCATGAATGGAGCCCACGTGACCAAACATCATGTGACGTCTGTGGAGCGGCGGCGGCGGCGGCGGCGGCGGATCCCGAGC
This sequence comes from Vulpes vulpes, assembly GCF_048418805.1. Taxonomy (NCBI): domain Eukaryota; kingdom Metazoa; phylum Chordata; class Mammalia; order Carnivora; family Canidae; genus Vulpes; species Vulpes vulpes. Next base: position 986,266 of record NC_132781.1, read on the forward strand.
CTGGTCCGGCCCGGCCTTCCCAGCGCGCTCGGCCCGGCCCGCGCAGGCGGCGAGCCCCCACCCCGGGCCCGGAGCCCCCGCGCGGCCCCGACCCCCGCCCGCCGGCCGCCCGGCCTCGGCCCGCCCGGGCCCGCAGTGTGCTGGGTGAGTGCGGCGGCGGCGGCGGCGGCGGGGGTCGGGCCCGGCGGGGGCGGGCGGGCGGGCGGCGGCTCCCCGGGCGGCGGCGGCGGCGGGCGGGCCGCGCGCTCCCCGCTGCTCGTTTGCCCGCGCGCTCCCGGCGGCCGTGCCTCGGTTTCCCCGACCGGGCCCTGGCGCCCGGGGTGCCGGGGGTGGGCCGCGGGGGCCGGAGGAGGGCGGGGCGGGGCGGCCGCGGGGCCGCTCGGCGGAGCCCGGGGCGCCCTGGTGGGAGGGGCGGCCGAGTGGCGGGAGGAAAGGGTGGGGTCGAGCGGGGCGCCCGCGGCTCGGCGGAAGAGCCCGGCCCGGCTGCTGATTCATCAGGTGTCCGTGCCCGCCGGCCCGGGCGCTGGGGTCCCCGGCGGCCCGCGGGGGGCGGCACGTGGCGGCCCGGGAAGACCCTGCCCGCGCCGGCTTCGCTCCGTCACACGCGTGCCAGGGCCCGGAGGGAGACTTGCTGAGTCATCAGCATGAGGTCACTCGATGCTCGTTCTAATGGGGGGGCCGAGCCAGGGGCCTGGGGTCTGAGAGGCCGCGGGATGGGCGCGGGAGGGGAAGCGGGGCGGGGGCCAGGCCCAGGGCCCAGGGCCCAGGGCCGGGCGGCGGCTCAAGGCTGGGCTGCTGGGCGAGCTGAAGCCTGGGCGAGGACGAGGTGCAGGGGCCTGCGCGCAGGTGTCGTGTCCCGGCGGAGCGTGAGGCCCCCGCCCGCCCGCCCGCCAGCCCGGCCGTGCTCGCCTCCGGAGCCCGGTCCCCAACCGGCGTCTGGGACACTTCCCCAAACTGGGAAATAGTTCTGAGTGAGAGGAGGGGAGGAGCTTAGGGGGGCCGTGCTTGCCAGGCTGGGAAGCAGGCTTTCCCTGTGACTGGTCTAGTGGGCTGGGCTGGGCAGCCCCTGGGCGGGGAAGGGAGGGATGCACCCTGGCCGGAGGGAGTCAGTGGCAGAAACAGGGGTGCCTGGATTCTCCAGTCCCGGAGGACAGTGGACAGGGCAGGGGCGAGCAGGTGCAGCTCTACCAGGAAACTCCAATGAGACGGGGCGGCAGGACTTTGGCATCTGGGGAGTGAGGTGCTGGTGAGCAGGCCCTGCCCCTTTGGCAGACTGGCCTTGGGGTTTGGGTCCAAGCCCTGCAGGTGGCGGCGGCTGTGAGGCCGAGGGCGCCTGGACCTTGGGGCACAGCCCGTGGGCTGGTGTGGGAGGCACGCGGAAGGCGCTCCGCTCCCCGTCACCCCAGAGCTGTCCCCCTCGAGGCTGGGCTCTGCGCTGTGTGGGTGTTAGTGAAGACTGTGGCCCCTGTGGGTGTCGGGACTGGGGGGGGGCAGCCTGAGGGTGGTGTGGCCTGGGCTACCTTTCCTGACTGTGGGTGGCTCCTGGCCTCCAGGGGCGGGGGTGTTTTGTCTTGACCAGAGCTGCCTATTCTTGCCTAGGGGTTCATGGCTAGGTCAGGCCGGCCTTGTGGTCTGTCTTCAGGGATCCCCTCCCCCCACACGCGCACTCACGACACGCGCATACTTAGCCTTGGGCTCAGCGATGCCAGGTGTTTAACACCTCAGCTGGTCTCTCCGCGCCAATGTCGTACCTGCGGAATGCAGATTCCCGAGGGCTGCTTCTCTAAGTCTTCTCCTTTATTCTTAGTGGAAACTGAGTCGTTGGGTTTTTCCAGAATGGCTTTCAGTGGCTGGGGGATCTCGGAGGAGGTGGTGAAGGCCCCGCTAGGTTGGGGCCACCAGAATTTGGGGCCAGGGCAGGAGCAGGGGCTGGCTGTGTTGCTCTTGCCACCTGTCCACATCCTGGTTTGGGCCCAGGTAAGGGGTGGCGCTGTCTGAACCCCTTTCCCTTCCCAGCTGGCTGTCAGCCTGAGGAGGTGGCCCAGCGCACCCTGGGGATTCCAGGCTGTTGGGACCGCCCGAGCCCTCTCCACGAGGTGGCTCAGCCTCTGGGGAAGGGGAGCGGGGAAGGATGACGGAGCCTGTGGGACGGGGAAAAGCGGAAGCTTCTCCTTAATCCAGCCTCCTGGGTACCCTCCCTCTGGCTTCTAGGGGTACCCTGAGCTGTCTCTAACAGTCCCTCCCCAAAGGCTATCGCTGTCACACCTGTGTGTCCCAGGGGGGCAGAGCCGGCTCAGGAGCCTGAAGCACGGGCTTTGCAGAGGCCTGCCCCTCCCCCACCGCACGCAGACACACGCTACACCTTTGATTAGGAGGCGAGTGGCTGCACTTGTGCTGAGTTCAGGCCTTCTGCAGAGGGCGAAATCTGTCGAGGAGGCACTTTTCAGCTCCCAGCCGCCACGCTCGGCACTTCTCTGCGTGATCTCTCCAGGAAGTCACCGCTGTGCTCAGCATTCGGGGGTGGAGGGAGGATGGCTGGCGGGAAAAGCTGGTGCCCGGGCTGTTCCTTTGGGCTGACAACGGTTAGACCAGGGGAGTGTCCCTGTACCCCGACTCAGACTCGAGGCTGGGGGAGCCCCCGGGGTGGGTCTGGGGCCCTGGGGATCTTCTGGCCTCCAGCTGGTGTCTTCTCCATCCTCTGCTCTGGAACAGCCATGGGACCAGCCTCAGGGTCTGCCTCAGAGCCCTGGGGAACCCGGCTGTGGTGAGGCACGTCCCGGGACTAGGACGGGGCTAGGTGAGGTGGCCGCTGTACCCTGAAGCCGCTTTGCACTTCCACCTCCCCCACCTGTGCTGTATCTCCCCAGTGAGGGTGAGAAAGCCCCCAGCCCAGGGCTACCTGCAGAGCTTGTGACCTCCTGCAGCAGGGAGACCACGGTCCTTTTTTTTCTCCAGCCACTTACCTTTCTGCGCCGAACCTGGCAAGTAGGGGTTGGAGAGGGAAGCGTCCTTGTCTAAGGGTTTGGTGGGGGGCTGGCTGGGCCAGAATTGCAGGATTAGGTGCACAGAAATGTCCTTGGCAGGGCTTGAGAAAGCATTGAGGGCCGGGTATGGGAAGGGCAACTGAATGGCTGCGAGGGGGCCCTTTGGTCTGCACCCCCCAGCCCTTTTGTTGTTCCCTGAGCTGTGGGCATTGACCCCTGGTGGGGGGGGCTGGAGGAGGCTGAGCGGGTCCCCCGGTTGGGTGGCTAACCGGGCACTGTTAGGAAATAGCAGGGATGGGGTGGGGCAGGGGCGCAAGATGCTGCAATCCAAAGCCACAGGAAGGTTGCTCCACCAGGCAGCGGAGGTGGGCTGAGCCCGGCCTCTGCTGGGGTGCCTGCCACCTGGGGGCGGGGGGGGGGGCTCCCACCAATGCTGAGGACGGTCGAGCTCTTCAAAGTGAAAAGTCTGACTCGCCTGCATGAGCTCTTCAAAGTGAAAAGTCTGACTTGCCTGCATCCTCGTCTTGGCCCCGAAGCCTTCACGGGACCCCCTCCCAGGACCCCCGTACCAGGGCAGCTAGGGGAGGGGGCTGTCAGAGGTAGGGCCCTGGAGTGCACAGGTGCGGGGGCACTGGCCCCAGCAGCGCTCTGCCCAGGCTGCGGGTCCCCCGGGGCTGTGCTGGCTGGCAGCCCTGGGGAGCGCCAGGCCAGGCTGGTGAGGGAGCGGGAGCGATGTGCTGAGTCAGCGTGACTCGCCAGGAACAGCCGTGGGGCGCACACTGGGGTTATTTTTAAAGCTCCCGGCTTCCTTCTAGGCTGGCCCCTCCTGCATCCCTTCCATCTCTTCCCGAGGCCCTTTTCTAGTCTCGGCCTCTCTAACAGCCGTTCATTCAGTTACCCTCCCCTGATCAGGCCCACTGGGTTCCTGGGCACAAGGTGCACAGGGAGCAGCCTAGCCAGAGGGTGGCAGGTGGTCCTCTGGGCCAGGTATCGGGAATGGTCAGGTGAGAGGCTCAGGTGAGAGGCGAGGCTGGGGGCTCTGCGGCCTGGGGAGGGAGAGGGGAGTGGGCTGTGGGGTCCTGACCTCTGCTCCCTGTCCTGCAGAGTGCCTGCTTGCCGTGCCCCCGGGTTATGACGACCCCCAATAAAGGAAACAAAGCCTTGAAGGTGAGCGGACAGAGGGGGCGGCCTCTGGAGCCGGGGAGCACAGGGGTGGGCGTCCCCCCTCCGCCCCCACCTCACGCCCTGTCGCGCCCCCAGGTGAAGCGGGAGCCGGGAGAGAATGGCACCAGCCTGACCGACGAGGAGCTGGTGACCATGTCGGTGCGGGAGCTCAACCAGCACCTGCGAGGCCTGTCCAAGGAGGAGATCATCCAGCTGAAGCAGCGCCGGCGCACGCTCAAGAACCGCGGCTACGCTGCCAGCTGCCGCGTCAAGCGCGTGACGCAGAAGGAGGAGCTGGAGAAGCAGAAGGCGGAGCTGCAGCAGGAGGTGGAGAAGCTGGCCTCGGAGAACGCCAGCATGAAGCTGGAGCTCGACGCGCTGCGCTCCAAGTACGAGGCCCTGCAGAACTTCGCCAGGACCGTGGCCCGCAGCCCCGTGGCGCCAGCCCGGGGACCCCTCGCCGCCGGCCTGGGGCCCCTCGTCCCCGGCAAGGTGGCCGCCACCAGCGTCATCACGATAGTAAAGTCCAAGACGGACGCCCGGTCGTAGGGACGCGCGCTTGCCCGGGCGGGTCGCGAGGGGCCACTAGGCGCATGGCGAGTTTGGCAGCCCTGTCCCTTCTTTCTCCTCTCCTTTCCTCCTCTCCCGCCTCCTCCCTCCCCTGCAAAGCACAACCTGCACCCCGGGGGCGCCGGGCTGAGCCCCTCTGATCTCGTCGTTGTCATCGTGTGTTTTGTACGTTGGGATTGGTCAGTTCGGCGGTGGTGTGGGGTCGCCCCAGTCCCCTTTGTGCCAAGGCCGTGCAGGCTTGGAGTCCAGGGCTGGCCCCGTGGGAACAGAGGAACACCGGACGCGCACTCTGGGGCTTGCGAGTTTGAGCAGGGAGGGCTCCAGGGCAGGGGGCCGCTGGCCACTCCTGGTGGCCCACAGCCCTGACCGCTGCCGGCTGGCAGGGGGCTGTGGTTCACTCTCAGTGCGGCCAACGGGCATAGATGGCCTCTGCTCCTACGAGTAGGGCGTCCTCGAGGGCCCTGCATGGGCGGGCCACCAGCCTGGGCACTACGGGCGCTGGGAGGGACAGGGCGTTCTGTGGCTTTGGGCCAGGGGCCACGGCGCTCGAGCCTGACGCATTGCACTGAACAAGACCAAATCACTGGTTGTGAGCATACGTGAAGGGTGTGTCCCGTGTCCTGCGATGGGTCCCGTGTCACTGTTTACATGAGCTATTTGTGTGGTTACATAGCCCTTTATTTAAAAGAGAGGAGTTCCTTTTACGAAGTTATTAAATTATATGTTTAAAAGCTAAAGAAAAAAGAGCTGCAGAGTATTTATAAAACTGTCTTTTTAAAAAAAAAAAAAACAAGCAAGAACATTTGACCGTATATATGGACAAGGAAGGAAAGTATAATAGAAACTTTGCTAGTTTAACAAAAGAAAAAAAAACAAAAAAAAATCCCTTTCTTGTAAACTTATGGACAAGTCTTTGTGGCTGTTGGAGTTTAGTTTTTATATACACAGAGTTATCAGACGTTATTTATAAAACTTAGTTTTAAAAAAGACAAAAAAAAAAAAAAAAGCCAAGCCGTGAGCGACCACAAGGCGCGTGCTGGCGCCCTCTTTGCTATCTCTTTTGCAATTGTACCGAAAGTGACTTACTCCCTTGCCCTTCCTGCTTCCGTCTCTTGCCGGTGCCGTGCCGTCGTGCCGTCGTGCTGTCGTCTGAGCCTGGTGAGGTCTTGTGCAGCGTCCCGTGCTGGTGCTTCTGGTGACCTTTGACCTGTGGGTGTCACTTCTTGTGTCTGTTATTCCCGTGTCTGTTTTTTGGATTTGGTTGTGTTTTTGCTTCTGCTGGCTTGCTGGGCCTGCACTGGGTGCTGGGCAGCTCCTGCTCCGGCAGGGCCTGGGGATCTGCCCGCCAGCCCGGCCCCCTCTGCCTCGGTGCCTGACCCAGGACCCCAGAGGATCAGATACGGGGCTCTGCCGCTCTCACCTCTGCACAGCCTTGGCTTCGCATGTCTCTGGAAGGCTTGGGCTGAACCAGTGGCCGGGTGGGTGAGACCAGGGGCCATCCCAGAGCGCCCCCCGACCCCACCGCTTCCATGCCCACCGCCTCTGGCCATGGGTGACAGACTAGCAGGGACCAAGGAGTCACTAGGTGCCCCCAGGTGTCTTCCTTCTGGCCTCTCGTCAACATGCGTGGGCTCTGGCCGTCGAGCGCAGCCTTGTTCCTGCAGGCGTCACGTGGGCCCCATCCGGGGAACCCTATGGCCCATGTGGGAGTGTCGAGGCCTGCTGCCCACCTATCCTAGCCGTGCTTCCATGCTGTGAAGGGATGCTTCCCGGGAAACCAGGTGGTTTGGGGCTTGTCTGGGGTGGCCCCTCTCCCTGCCCGCGGGCCGGAGTGAGGGGGGTCTCCACCAGTGTCAGACAAGGGCTACAGTCTCCGGGGCCAGGTCCTGTCCCTCACCTCGCCCTGAACGTGCTCCGGCTCTTGGCTGTGGGCCACTTTTTGCCTCCCTTTGGGATCTGTGTCTTCCAGGGATGCGCTGCTCAGCTTGTGGAGGTGCATCTCTCCGGGGCTGAGCCCACCACCTCCCCATGGCCCCTCGGCAGAGGCAGCTAGTCTTCCAGCCCTGGCTCGGGAAGCTCCTCCTAGGCCTGTGACGGGAGCTGCCTGCGGTGCCTGCCCTCAAGAGGCTACTGCCCGGTCTCTGGCCACATGGATCTTGGCTTCTCCTGGAGGTCACTGGGCAGCTTCTCTGGGGGCTTGAGCCCCTATAAAGCACAGAGGTGTGGGCTGGTGAAAAGAATCTCACTGCAGCCTGGTGGGGCATGACTTTGTGGGCAGCAGGGTTTCCCTCCCCGGGTGTGACCCCGGGTGCCGTGGGATAGAAGCAGGGCCATGCTGTCCGATTCTATCTTCTCTTGGCCCTAGATGCTCCCCGGTCCCGGTTGGACTCGGGTCGGCCTGCCGTGGAGATTCTGACCGTTGACTCTCAATACTTAGTGGCTTCCTGCCCCTCCCTGCCGTGTGGCTTTGTCTACCTAGGGTCCAGATGAAAGTTGTCGATGTTGGTTGTAGCGGCACTGATTTGGAATCCCATCCTAAGAGTCCCTGAAGAGAGGGAGAAGCCTGTGCCCTCCATATCCACTTCTGGTCCCCACTTTGGTCCTGGCTAGGAGGCAGTCATCCATCTGCCAGGCTGGAGACCTGGAGAGCAGAGGAAGGAGACAGGCTTGGAAGGTGAGAGGCGGGCTGTGGGGGTGGGCACCAGGAGAAGACCACTTGCAGATCGGATTTAGGTAATAGAAGAAGCTTCTAGAGTTAGTGAGGCCATGCTTCCTTTCATGGTTTTTGGATTTGGAGCAACTGTTCCTTGGGTCTGGGGGAACATCCTGTTCCCGTCAAGCCCGCCCTGCGGGGCCACTCCGCACTCTGCCCCTTCCCTCCCATCACCTTGGTTTCTTGACAGGTACAGCCTGTGTCCACATGTGACTGCTTTGGTGTCTTTCTGATTCTTGTTAATTTAGTTTTCCTACTGTGACGGTGTCGTGTTCTTTTTCCCGACTTTTCTGACACAGCGAATCGAGGGCTTTGGCAGAGGCCAAGTCTCCCAAACTTGCCCGCTAAGTAAACCATGATGTGCACCTTCCTTCCCATCTTGCCCTCACTCCTCCCTTATCCCAACACGGACACTCAGATTTCAGAGGAGAGCCCTGTGGGAACAGTCAGCTCCTGCCCTGAGTATGACCCCAGGGAGACCTCCCTGTGGCCCTGGCTTGCTGCTCTGGGTGGCACTGCTGTTTGTCCAGGTGAGGAGATGTGGCTGCTCAGCCGTGTGGTGCTCTGGTTTCTGCCGGATGCCAGGTCTCCCCTGGAGGCTCTTCTGCTCCTGCTCCAGGTCTTTGTGCACACGGCTGATGGTCAGCAGCAGCCTCTGTGGTCAGCGCGTGAGCCCACGCCTCTGATCGGCTGCGGCCGGCTTTGGGACAGGTGGTCAAGCCCCCTCCTGTCCCTGTCGCCTCCCCTCTCTGAGGTGGCCGGTTGGCTCAAGCTCCCATCCGCCGCTGGGCAGCCCAAGCCACAGCCTGCAGCACCGTTTCCGCTCTGGGATCTTGTAAGTTGCTTTTTTGGGCTGTGGTTTGGTGAAAGGAACCAACACGGTAACGATCCCCCCCCCCTCCCCCCCCCAGAAGCCACTGAATAATTCTTTTTGGCGCGTTTTTGCCTTCCTGTTGGCCGTCTAGTTTTGGAGCAGGCCGGGGGACGTGGAGGGCGCACGGAGGCAGGGCTGTGGCCTGTCCTCCCGCAGGCCTGCGTGTTTTGAGCGTGTGCTGTCCCCGTGGGCCGGTCACCGGGTCTCCACCCCGCGCTGGGGCAGCAGCCTTGGTGCGTGGTGCCTGGGCAGCCCGCGCAGGAGGGGAGCGTGCCGGGAGCTTCGAGGGGCCCGCCCTCCCCCCACCCCGCACCCCGCACCCCGCACCCCGCTGCTCCCTGAAGCCTTTAACCAAACGGGAGTGGGTGGCGCCGCCGTGCAGCCCGGTGCCCGGCTCCGGGGCCGCCCTGGCGCGGAGGGGCTGGGTGCAGGGAGTCGCCGGGGGCTGGAAGCAGGGGCGGGGTCCGGGGGCTGCCGGGGCTGCCGGGGCGGCCGGGCCGATGAAGATCCGGCGGGGAGGGGCCTCCTGGGCCTCGGCGCCGCGCCCCGCCTGCCCTGTGCAGTATTTATTGCTAAATTATTGTCCAGGGGGGGCGGCACTGGGCCGGACCCCGGGTATTTATTGCTGTACATAGTGTATGTTTGTGATATATAAGGTTTTCTTTATTTTGTATATGACCAATAAACACCTTTTAAAGAGACCGTCAGGTGCCTCCTTTGCGCGCGGCGCGGGCGGGGCCGGAAGGGCGGGGCGCCGGGCGCGCATGCGCGGTGCGCGGCCTGCCGGGAGGCGGAAGCGGAAGCGCGGGCCTCCCGGGAGCGATGGCAGCCGGGGGTCCCAGCCGCTCGGAGCGCAAGGCGGCGGAGCGGGTCCGGAGGCTGCGGGAGGAGCAGCAGCGGGAGCGCCTCCGCCAGGTACGCCGCCGCCGCCGCCCGCCCCGCGCCGCGCCCCCGGCCCGCGCCGCCCTCACCGCCCGCCCCGCGCCCGCAGGTGTCGCGCATCCTGAGGAAGGCGGCGGCCGAGCGCAGCGCCGAGGAGGGCCGGCTCCTGGCGGAGAGCGAGGACCTGGTGACCGAGCTGCAGGGCCGGAGCAGGCGGCGCGAGGGCCTGAAGCGGCGGCAGGAGGAGGCGAGTCCGCGGCGCGCCCGGGGCCGGCGGGGCGGGGCGGGGCGGGGCTTACGACCGGCCTCGGCGTCTCGGCAGGTGTGCGACGACCCGGAGGAGCTGCGCAGGAAGGTCCGCGAGCTGGCCGGCGCCGTCCGCAACGCCAAGTACCTGGTGGTCTACACCGGCGCGGGGATCAGCACGGTGAGGCGGCCCTGCCCGGGGCGGGGCGCCCCCTGCCGGGTGACGGGCCCCAGGACCCGGCAGAGCCCTCTGCGCGCCGGCCCTGACCCGCAGGAACCGCACCTTCGCGCAGAGCAGCTCTGCTGTGCTGTCTCCAAGCCGTTGCTTGGTCTATTTTTGAAAGCACTTTCTACACCCAGTGTGGGGCTGGGACGCAGGACAGATGTAGAGCTTCACGCTCTTCCGACTGACGCCGCCAGGCGCCCCGCTGTTTTCTCCCCTTGTCGTTTTTTAAAGTCTTATTTATCTATTTGAGAGAATGCGCACAGGGCAGAGGGAGAGAGACCCTCGGACAGACCCCCCCCCCCCCCGGGAGCGCAGGGCCCCACCACCCGGAGATCAGGACCTAGGGCGGCCACCAAGCGCCCCCTCCCCATGTGGTTTCCCAGAGAGGCTTGAAACGATTCCACTTCAAACTTCACTGGGGAGATAAGTATTTTTCAACGTATGCAGTTTTTGCGATGCCCGTTTAGACACAAGAAAGGAAGGAGGGGTAAGAGGGACGTGAAACCTCAGTGCCTGCGGGCAGCTCCTCACTTAAAGTCAAGGCGGTTCATCACTAGCCCAAGGTTAGGTGGGCAGAGTTAAGCCAGAACTTGTCTCCAGGTTCCCCATTCACCGCGTTTTCTCCGTGTTGAAAGTCACTAGGAAGCAAGGCAGGACGAACGAGAGTACACCAGGGGAAGGAGAGAAATGCGTGGGGTGGGGTTTGGGCAGGTTTTATTGGGAAGCTGTCTCGGACCACGGAACATGGGTAGCTTTGAGTGTCATTGTCTACTTAGTGGGTGCATGTTGAGCGTGATGCAGTGTAAGCCCAGCAGAGGGGAGCCTGAAGATTTCCAGCCTCAAGATGCCCGCAGGCGATGAGAATATGGCGTGTAAGCAGACAGCTAAGGCAAAGCTGGCTGTGCTAGGTTGCTAGAGTGGAAACGCAGACAGCCACCTCCCCATCCCACTCCCTCCGTGGCTTCAGCAGCGAAATCCATCCGGTTGGCTTTCTGTGCGAGACAGCATTGAAGCCAGGCCTTGAAGGTTGAGTAAGGTTTTACGGGCAAGGGTGAGAGTAAGAGCCTCCAAAACAAGAATGCGTAAGGAGCACTGAGCACCCTGACTTGCAGACCCTGGAGCCCTGGTAGTGGGGTCTCCTGCCTGCAGTGATGTGTGCGTTCCTGTCATTTGTGGGGGTGCTGCACAGGGTTACAGACAGCTGTGTGCTGCTCTGTAGTTGAGCATTACTGATTGAGATTTCTCTTCAGTGTCATTCAGAACCACGCTCTTCAGGACGGGCATTTTTCCAAGCTTCAGCTGCAGGAGGGAGACAGGGCTCCCCAGAAGGCAGGTCACTCACAGCCTGGGGAACACAGGAGTCCTTGATCTTGGGCTACTGTCTTCTCTCGTGATGGCTTTGTTTCGCTGGATCGAGAACTAGAGTTCAGTGGTGCTTATCTTGTGTAGAGAGGTTGGCTATCTTTGTGAAGGGAAGACAGCAAACACTATCAGGATACAAGAATTGGGACAGTTGAGTGCTCTGACCTGCGGTTTCACTATTTGCTAAACCTTCCCGGAGCACTGGCCGGGCCCTGGGGACCCACAGATGAGCCTGTCCAGTCCTCTGCCTCGGTTTAGAGGACGGGTGTGGCTACATAGCCTGGGCTATTCCCAGGGCTGGAGAGGTTCCCAGAGTCGGCAGGATCCTTGAGACCTGGAGGGATGAGCTAGACCAGGTGAGAGCAGGGATGTGGGCAGAGGGAAGGAGCCCCTCTGTCTGGGTGCAGGCAGGTTGTGGTAGGAAGTGCTGAGCCTCTGGAATGGATAGAGCCTAGTGCGAGGACAAGCCTGGAACACCACATGAAGAGGAACATTTGCTTTTCACTCTTGCAAATTGTGCCAGTTCCTACAGTGATGCATTGTCACCGGGTTTATGTTCTTTGTGGACGTGCAGGCAGCCTCCATCCCAGATTACCGGGGCCCCAATGGAGTGTGGACGCTGCTCCAGAAAGGGAGGAGCATCAGGTAAGCGGCCTAGCGCAGCCCTCACACAGCCTTCGCACACGGTCCAGCCAAGGCAGCGTGGGCCTGACCTCACAGCTTCCCACCCCTGTGCTCCCTTCTACCTGGCAGTGCCGCTGACCTGAGTGAGGCTGAGCCGACCCTCACCCACATGAGCATCGCCCGCTTACATGAGCAAAAGCTGGTAAGAACCCGAGGTGGCTAGCTGGGTCCCCAGTACAGGACCTGGAGGGCCACCTCTGTGCCCGAGCAGCAACTGCATCATAGCTTGTCAGCCCTTGGACGCTGAGATGAGTGCCTACCGCAGGTTTGAGACTCCGGGTTCGAATCTCTCTCGTGAATCATCCTGTATAGGACCGATCTCAGGCCCAGAGCTGCTGGTGGCTCTTTCCCCCTGTGTTTCTATCACATTGTCCCCACAGACCTCAGAAGGTACCTACATACAGGGGAAGCTCGCGGGCAACCTCTGGAGACCCTCTGCTGAGCACTTTGAACCACGTGGGGAAGGGTCAATCCTTCTGGTCCTTCAGCTACCTGAAATGTAATGAGCTGAGCCCTTCCTAGCTGAGAGCAAGCATTTGCCCTCTTAGCTCGCCAAGTGCTTCAGAGCTGTTGGGGTGGGGGTGGGGTGCCGGGGGCGGGGGTGTGCCTGGGGCCTTTCCCACCCAGGACCCTCCTGAGTCAAGCTAGGACCGGCCTGCCATTCCAGTTTTGCCTTTGAAGCTTCATGCAGGACTGGAGTCCCCCCTGGTTTGGGAGCTCTGGGTAGGGTTACGGATGGTGTCCTGGCTGAACGCAGCCCCACAGTACCAGCACACACACACCCCACCCCACCCCCGACCCCTGCTGACCTGCCCCGTCTCCCCTTCAGGTGCAGCATGTGGTGTCTCAGAACTGCGATGGGCTCCACCTGCGGAGCGGGCTGCCTCGGACGGCCATCTCGGAGCTCCACGGGAACATGTACATTGAGGTGAGCAGCCCCTCTGGGGTTTCGGGGGCCGGTGCAGGCCGGCGGCTCCTGCCCACAGTGCCCTCTCCTTCTCAGGTCTGTACAGCCTGCACACCCAACAGGGAGTACGTGAGGGTGTTTGATGTCACTGAGCGCACCGCCCTTCACCGGCACCAGACAGGCCGGGCCTGCCACAAGTGTGGGGGCCAGCTCCGGGACACCATTGTGCACTTTGGGGAGAGGGGGACGCTGGGGCAGCCTCTGAACTGGGAGGCAGCCACTCAAGCTGCCAGCAAAGCAGACACAATCCTATGTTTAGGTTCCAGCTTAAAGGTACGTGAACAGCGCCATGGAGGAGGGAGTGGACGGGACAGAAGGGGAGGGAGCCTGCTTGCCAGTCCCTAGCTGGATCAGTGTCGGACCCTAGCTTCCTGTGGCTTCGTTCGCTCTTGTGCATGGGCTCTTTCTGTCTGTCTGTCCATTCCTGCAGGTTCTGAAGAAATACCCTCGCCTCTGGTGCATGACCAAGCCCCCCAGCCGGAGGCCCAAGCTCTACATCGTGAACTTGCAGGTAAGTTGCACACCAAGATACACCTCCTTAGATCTGGACCTTAGAGCAGGAGAACCAGAGAGTTCCTGGGGCCACAGAGGTCTGGCTGAGAAAGGGCCATTGCGAAGAAGTGAGATGTCCTCACTCGCCTCCCCCTGTCCCTAGTGGACCCCGAAGGATGACTGGGCTGCCCTGAAGCTACATGGGAAATGTGATGACGTCATGCAGCTCCTCATGGATGAGCTGGGCCTGGAGATCCCCCCCTATAGCAGGTGAGGGGGGCACGGGGGCATCCGCCCCTTCCCTGCCCCTGTGTGGATGGGCCGTGTCTGTCTTTACTCGTGAACCTGAGCATAGAGAATGCTCTGAGATGTTGCAGATGGCGTCTGAGGTGTGACTGCAGCTTGGTGGCCTCTGCAGGGAGTGGCTGAGGCATCAGCAAAGGCTGATGTGACTCCCTGTGGGGAGAGGGAATGTGCCAGTGTGTGCCTGGAGCGCCCCCTTCTACCTTAGACAGCCTGGACGGGAAGGTGCCTCGAAGGGACGTGGTCTCGGCAACTCCAGTCAAACAGATTCTTGGTGCACCTGGTTTGGGGAGCTGGCATACTTTGGGGAAACTTAAACTGTACCTTAATACAGAATTTGTGATAATTTAGACATGGTGTATGTATTGAGTAAAAAGTTTACACTTTCTTTCTCTGTGAATTTTCAGGGTCTTATAGGGGAAATCAATAACTTCTTTTAATCAAAGGGTTCAAGAATTAAGGATCCCTTCACCTTCTGGGCCTGGCAATTCTTGTATGTTATGTTTGTGGTGTTCTGTAATGTGGGCCTATTGTGTACCGTACTTTTTTTTTTTTTTTTTTTACATTAACTTAGCTCATTTTCTTTATCAGTGCTTATCTGTATCTTAAGTTTATAATATGTGGTTCTGCATCTCAGACACATGATCTCTTCATGGTGTAGTTTATAGGCCACACCTCCCTAGTCAGCTGGCCTCCCCACCCCCCCAGCCCCCCACCATCAGGTTTTGCAGTCTGGGAAGAGGGAGAGGGTCTGGTCCACCTGCCCCTGGCCATACAAGTGAAAGGTGGGACCCAGAGCTGCTAGTGATCCGTCCCTCTCGGGGCTACTCCTGCCCCACCCTGGGTGTCCACGGCCTGCTCCATCGCCAGCACGGACACAGTTCTGCGGAGGCTGAGCTAGTGTGAGCGCTGACCTTTGAGTTCCTGGGGAGCTTCCCCCTCTTGGCGCTGTTCTGTAGCTCAGGAACAGTGGAGCTGCCGCTAAGCCAAGCCTGGCCACAGTTAAGACTGGGAGGGGAGCAGGGCGACCTCAGTCAGCTTTCCCGCCCTGGGGCAGGTTGTGCTGAGGCCCCCAGGCACACCTGACCCAGCTTTCCCTTTCCGGTAGGTGGCAGGACCCCATCTTCGCCCTGGCCACTCCCCTGCGTGCGGGTGAAGAAGGTAGCCACAGTCGGAAGTCGCTGTGCAGAAGCCGAGAGGACCCTCCGCCTGGGGACCGGGGTGCGGCCCTGAGCTCGGCCCCTGTGCTAGGTGGCTGGTTTGGCAGGGGCTGCGCCAAACGCACAAAGCGGAGGAAGATCACGTAACCTGGGGCTGTGGACAGGAACACTTGGCACTTTGCGGACGGCAGAAGTCTTACTCAGGGGCCGGCCCCGGGGCCCGGAGCGTGCTCCCGGGGTGACGCGCTTAGCCCTGGGTCCCGGCGGGAGCCCCCTGCACTGCTGTGGCCGCCTCCGGCCTGGGCCTCCGGAGGACGCCTCACCCGTCCTTGGCGGCGGCCAAGCCTTCCCGCGAGGACAGAACTCGGGTTATTTCGCGGCCGGCCGGGGGGAGCACGCGGCTGCCTTACCTGGTCCGCCGGGCTAGTCTCAGGGGCCTCAACCCTTTCTACTGCTTCTTACTAAAACATGGTAACTACGGCAACCTTTGCTGTGCGGGGCGTGCGGCGGCGGGGGGTTCTGAGCCTGGGCTCCCAGCAGGCCTTCTTGTTATTAAACGTCTCTGCACTGCCTCGCGCGTGTCCTCGACTGACTGCCCTGCTGGCACCGGGACGGGGCGGCACCGGCACCGGGACGGGGCTCCTCGGGGAGGCGGGCGGGCGGTGCCCCGCGTGGCCCTGCCCCGCCCCCTCGGCCAGGTGCGCGTGCGCCATTGGCCTCGCGCGCTGGGGGGCGGGGCGGGGGCGGGGCGCGGCCCCGGCGGCTCCCGCCATTGGCGGCGGCTGGGGGCGGGGCCCCGGGGCGGGGCGGCGCTCGCCATTGGCCGCGCGCGGCGGGTGAGGCCCGCGTGACGGCGCGTGCGCCGGGCTGGGCGGGGCGTGCGCGGGGCTGGCGGGCGGCGGCCGCTGGGAGTCGCGGAGCCGGCCGGGCCGCGCCGCTGCTGCGGGGCCATGATCCGGAACGGGCATGGGGCGGCGGGCGGTGCGGAGCCGCCGGGCCCGGGGGGCAGGCGCGCCGTGCGGGTGTGGTGCGACGGCTGGTGAGCGCGGCGGCGGCGGCGGGCGGGCCGGGGGCGGGCGGGGGCCGCGGGGCCCGCTGCGTCGCCGGCCGAGAGGCGCCCGCGGACCGGCCCTGGCTCCCGGTCCCGGTCCCGGCCCTCCTGGGGACGCGGGCGCCCGGCCGGTGGCAGCGCGAGTTCCGTGTCCGGCCCCGACGAGCCGGACCGCTGCAGCCCGGGACACCAGCGCCCCGAGCGACTTCCCCGGTCTCGCCGTCCGTCCCCAGCCTGCCCGTCGCCAGGGCAGCACACGTGTGCCCGCGACCCCGGTGAAGCCCCCGTGACCCGGGCCCCGCCCAGGGGGCCACACTGCCCATCCGTTCTCTCCCCGCGAGCCGGAGACCTGGGGTTGTTCCCAGAGAGGTTTGGGGCCGTCAGCAGACAGGGGGAGGAGTGCCGGTGGAGGGCTGTCACCTGGGATGTTCCCTCGGGGCCTTTACCTGGCAAAGCTCGGCAGGAACAGTCCCTACCTGGCCGGTTTACAGAGCCGGACCTTGGCGGCCCTGCCTGAGTCACCTTGGGGAGAGGGATCACGGCTTCCCTTGGTGGACTCTGACCTTGGCCAGGGTCCGGCTGGGCCCCTGCCCCAGCAGGCCACCACGGCCACAAGGCCCCTGTGGCTAGGACACGCTGCAGTCCGAGCTGCGCACCCCCGGCCCGCCTGTCCAGGGAGCTCAGGGGCCAGCGGGGCTGCTGGATTTGGACTTAGCTCCCCTCTCCCCCTAGGGCCAGAGCAATGTGACCCACAGGCCTGTGTGCAGGGACTGGGTGGGCCGTGGTGGGAATAACGTGTCAGGGACTGCAGGGGCTCGTGCACCAGGTGGCCCGGGTCTCCTGGAGAAGCAGGGAGCGTCTCCTACTCAGGAGACAGCTGGTTTGAGGCCAACTTGGGGTCCTCCCCAGCCCACCCAGGGAGCAAGTGGGCCTGCACCTGAGAAGCGACTCCTTCATCAGGCCCAGGTTTAAGGATAAAAGCTCTAGAACAAGGTGGCAGGGAGGTGGTTGTCAGCCCCGGAGAGCAAAGCCTCGCTGAGTTTCTGGAGGCTGTGGGGGAGCGCGCAGGATTTCCAAAGCTACCAACTGCCTTTGCTCATTTGTTGGACTTTGTTTTGTGTTGGCCCCAAAGACCGTCCACCTGTCTCAGGGTAGTACAGAGTCCAGCCTACCCCTAAGTTAACATCAGTTTACAGCTTGCAGGGACTGCACCCCCCCATGGTTTGCAGTGGGGGAGAGGAGGCTGAGGGCAGAGGGCAGAGCTCCATGGCCCGGATGGGGAGCCGAGGCTGTTCCGTGTGCTCACCAGCCCCGGACACCGGCAGGCCTTGTCCCTGGGCACAGCCCAGCCCGTCGCACTCGCTGGATCTGGCCCGGGGCCAGTGGTGGGGAGAGTGGAGTGCCCACCTCCCCTCTGAAAGCCCCAGCTCAGCCTGAGGAGCCAGGCTGCCCCGCCCACACCCAGCCCCAGCTGCTCAGTCCCCCCCCCCCAGCACAGGGACTCACCATCCTTCCTTTCCACAGCTATGACATGGTACATTACGGCCACTCAAACCAGCTGCGCCAGGCGCGGGCCATGGGTGACTACCTCATCGTGGGCGTGCACACCGACGGTAAGCTGGGGCTGCTGCCTTTGACTAACCCTAAGGGGCCCCGCGAGGGTTTAGGCCACGCTTATGGCCATCCCTCCCAAGAGCCCAGCGCAGCAGGTGCACCCGCCGGGGGCTCTCCATCTCACGGCTCAGGTTGAACAGTGCAGCCGAGGGGTCAAGCTTCTGGCCCTGCCTCCACTCCCCTTCCCCCAACAACCTGGGTCCCAGGGTCTTCGAGAATGGAGCGCCCAGCTGTCAGAGGACTTTGCCTGGAGCTCCGGTTGGGTGAGGGAACCGTGCGGTTATCCAGCAAGCACGTCCTGAGTGCCTGGACTGGCTCATAGAGAACAGGGTGGAGGCCACCTGGGTGCGTTTCTGCCCTCAGGGGCTGAGAGCCCAGGGAGAGAGACAGCTGCGTGCCGGGGGCTCCCACGCCTACCTCGTCCTTGCTTTCTTCCCTGGCTCTAGAGGAGATCTCCAAGCACAAGGGGCCCCCGGTGTTCACTCAGGAGGAGAGGTACAAGATGGTGCGGGCCATCAAGTGGGTGGACGAGGTGGTGCCGGCGGCTCCCTACGTTACCACGCTGGAGACCCTGGACAAGTACAGCTGCGACTTCTGTGTCCATGGCAGTGAGTGGGTGGGCCTGTGGGCGGGCCGGAGGGGCCACCAGGGTGCTGGGGCCTCGTCACGCTGGGTCCTTGCCCTGAAAGAGTCCCTGCCCCCGGGGGCCTGGGATGAGGCTCACGGGTGCTCATTCTCACACATGTGTTGCTCCTCAGATGACATCACTCTGACCGTAGATGGTCGGGACACCTATGAGGAAGTGAAGGCAGCCGGGAGGTACAGGTGAGCCCCCGCGAGGGCCCCACCTTGTCAAGGAGTGGGGCTCGAAGCGCCCCCCGGGCTCTTTCTGCCTGCTTCTAGGCCAGGACTGGCACCAGGTGGGGGTGCTGCCCAGGGGGCTGCGCGTGTGGTACATCCAGGTGGCTGTCGGGCGGGGAGAAGGACAGTGTGACCAGGAGCATGTCATCTTGTTGAGGAACTCAGCCACTGTGTCCTCCGGGGACAGCGCAGCCTGGAGTTCCCTTGGCAGAGGGCGCATTGCAGGGCAAGGCCAGACCTGCAGTCCATGCGCGGTGGGGCTGGTGGTGCCCGCCCCCCCCACCGACTGGCCAGCCCCCCGACGCTGCACACTGAGCTGTGGCAGCGCGCTCCCTCCATTGTAGTGGGCCCTTCAGTTGGTAAAACAGTATTCCCCGCGCTCCTGGGCCCGGTTTTCTGTCCAGCCCGGAGCGGGCAGTGTGCACACAGAGGCAGCCCCGGGGGGAGCTGGCGGCGGGCTCAGGAGGACGTCTGGGTGCGAGCCCTGAGCCCACGTCCGTCCGCAGAGAGTGTAGGCGCACCCAGGGCGTGTCCACCACGGACCTCGTTGGCCGCATGTTGCTGGTGACCAAGGCCCATCACAGTGGTCAGGTGAGCCTGGGGGGAACGGGGCAGGATCCCCGAGGTCCCAGGGCTAAGGACGCTGCTGGGAGGGAGGGAGGGAGCACCCGATCTGCTCGGTGCTTACTCCTCTGTGGGCTCCAGGACGAGGAGTTTCGGGGTCTGGGGATTGACCATGTCCTCCGTGTCCCCCACCCTTCCATTCAGGAGATATCCTCTGAGTACCGGGAATACGCGGACAGCTTTGGCAAGGTGAGTGTGGCCCCCACTAGCCAGGCCGGTACCTGATGCCCCCAGGCCGCCCCCGAGAGAAGGCTGGCCGGGACCCTCACCCTCCTCGGCTCCCCGGCTCCTGGGCACTGACTGGGTGCTGGCTGCCAGGCTTGGCAAGCTAGCGGGTCAGGTGGCCCCTGGAGAAGGAGCAGGGACTGGCTCTAGTCGGGCCGACTGGTCCTCTCTCCCTTTGTAGCCCTCTCACCCGACACCCACCCGGGAGACGCTTTCCTCGGGAGGCTCCTCCCAGGTGACCAGAAGGTGGCCTCAGGGTGCTGGGTCCCCACGACGGCAGTGTCCACAGGTGGGCCCGTCCAGGCGGCAGTGGTGGTGGCTGCAGTACCCACTGTGGCCACAGGGCGAAGCCACACGTCCCACTGGTCACGGGGCCCTGGCCCAGCCT
The DNA here is from genome assembly GCF_048418805.1 of Vulpes vulpes. Lineage (NCBI taxonomy): Eukaryota > Metazoa > Chordata > Mammalia > Carnivora > Canidae > Vulpes > Vulpes vulpes. The sequence goes on from NC_132781.1 coordinate 1,005,656, forward strand.
GGCCCTGGCGTGTTCCTGCCAGAGGCACCTGCCTGTGGGCTCTGCGGGCAGGTATGGGGGCGGTGGGGGTCTGCAGTTCTGGTGTATCAGCCCGTAGCCGCTCCCAGAGCCGACAGGCAGGCGCAGGCAGCTCTAGGCCCAGAGGAGGGGCTCTGGGGTGAGAAGCGGCCAAGGACGTGCCTGACCAGCGTCTGGGCTGACCAGAGGCCTCTTGGCTTTCAGTGCCCTGGGGGACGGAACCCCTGGACGGGGGTGTCCCAGTTTCTGCAGACATCTCAGAAGATCATCCAGTTTGCTTCCGGGAAGGAACCCCAGCCAGGGGAGACGGTCATCTACGTGGCCGGCGCCTTTGACCTGTTCCGTATCCTCTGAGACCGTGTGGGAGGGTTGCCCTGCCTGGCCCCCTGTGCACCCCGGGGTCAGGAGACCCAGAGCGGCCTTGCCGACTCTTCGAGGCCCCCGGGCTGGGGCGGAGCTCGAGGGGCCCTGCCAGAGGCCCTGGTCCTGCAGGCAGCCACTCCCTGTCCTGTTACTTGCTTCTTAACCTGGACACAGACATCGGCCACGTGGACTTCCTGGAGAAGGTGCACGGCCTGGCGGAGAGGCCCTACGTCATCGCCGGCCTGCACTTTGACCAGGTCTCAGATGGAGCGTGGGGGTTCTTGAGGGGCTCCTGGGGTTGAGGTTGGGCACAGGTGGCCCACGGGGTGAGGCCTTGGGTGCTGATGGAAGAGGAGACAACCTGGGGCCGCTTCCTGGGGACCAGGGCTTCCCACCCCCGCGGGCACCCATGAAGAGCACCTGTGAGGAGCTTTTGGGGGCGATGACAGCTCCACCCCCGCTGCCCGGGGCTGCGCGCTGACCCGAGCTCGCTCCGGCCCTAGGAGGTCAACCACTACAAGGGGAAGAACTACCCCATCATGAACCTGCATGAGCGGACGCTAAGCGTGCTGGCGTGCCGGGTGAGTGCGGGCCGTGCTGGGGTGCGGCAGTGAGGCCCCTGGTGCACGGGCCCGGGACACCAGGGGCCTTGGGCTTCTGGCCAGCACCCCCACCATGCTGCGCCTTCCCCCAGTCCTGGCTTCCTTAGCCGAGAGCGCCGCCCTCTCCCCCGACCTGGCGGAGTCCCGCTAATGGCCTTTTGCTCCTGTCCCCATAGTACGTGTCAGAGGTGGTGATAGGGGCCCCCTACGCTGTCACGGCAGAGCTCCTGGACCACTTCAAGGTGAGGCTCCTGGTGGGCCAGGTCCCCCTGAGGGCCTCTGAGTGCAGGGCGCCAGGGCCCTGACCCACTCCCTTCGCAGGTGGATCTGGTCTGTCACGGGAAGACAGAAATCGTGCCTGACAAGGATGGCTCAGACCCCTACCAGGTGGGCACGAGGGTCCCTGGGCTCATGGCACCTGTGTGGGAGCCAGGCTAGGGGCTCAGTGCCCAGCCGACGCACCCCCCCCCCCTCGGCTCAAGAAGGCAGCAGGGGTCTGCGTGTCCATGTCCTGGGCATCCGGGAGTGACGGCCCTCCAGGCCCGGGGCTGGGCAGTGTCCTCGGGGCCCAGGGGACGGCCCTCACCCCCTCCCCGCCACCTTCCCCTTCCAGGAGCCCAAGAGAAGGGGCATCTTCTGTCAGATTGACAGCGGCAGTGACCTTACCACAGACCTCATCGTGCAGCGCATCATCAAGAACAGGTGAGGGTGGCAGGCGGGGCCTGGGGTGGCGCCCGCAGCCCCCACGGCCCCAGGCCTGGGCACCCCTCACACGGCCCGCCCCCAGGCTGGAGTATGAGGCCCGGAACCAGAAGAAAGAGGCCAAGGAGCTGGCCTTCCTGGAGTCCAGGAGGCGGCAGGAGGCGCAGCCTGAGACAGGGAGCGACTGTGACCTGTGAGCGCAGGACGTCCCACGCCCAGCCTGCCCTGCTGCCCAGCCTGCAGGCCCGTTTCCACGGTTCTTAACTGCGGCGCTCCCCCCTCGCCACCCGGTTCCAAGGTTTCCGAGGGGCAGGCACTGCCCCCACCCCCTGCCGGGTGGTCTTCCCACCCAGCACACAGAGGGGCACCCAGCACAGTGGGGCGGCCCAGCGCAGGACGAGCACGGGGTCCCTTCGGGCTGGGGGCACCGCCCTGTGCGCCCGAGAAGGCCTGGCTCCCACTCCTCCCCCAGCCCCTGCAGACCCAGGACGCCCGACTGCCCAGCACTTTCTGCCCTCCCAGCCTCCCTGGCAGCCAGGTTCAGGGGAGCGGAGACCTGGAGGGGACACCCATTGCCCCTTCAGGTCATGGACCATGCTGCCTTCGCGTGGGCACGTCTCCTGGGCCCTGGCCCGCTCCCCCATTTCCTGGGCCTTACTGGTCTCCCCACAGACTGTTCTCTCGACTTTGTCCAGTTGGCTGGGGTACAACCAAATAAACCTGGTGGGAGGTGTTCTGTGTCCGGCTCTTGGCCCCGCTCCCCACCATCCACACAGTGGGGAGGCGGCGGAGGGGTGTGGGCAGCCTGGCAGCGAGGAGTCCCTGGGTCCCGAAGACCCCATCCCAGGGAGCCCGTCCCCGAGACCCTGTCCCGAGGCCAAGGGAACCACTCCCTGTGGCTCTGCAGAGCCCACGCTTCCAGGAAGGACCGGGCTCCAGCTCCCTGACTGGACCCAGAGAATCTTAGGGCCCACTGGGAGCAGCCCAGCGGCTACAGGGTGCTGACCCTGGTCACCTCGTAGTTTAGGGCAGGGGGGAGCAGCTTTAACAAGCTGTTCAGTCGTGTTCAGACGTGGGGACGGTGGGGGTGTTTTCAGCCCCCGCCAAGGGCATCTGTCCCTCAGCAGCTGGTCCGGGTGAGGCCGCACCCTGCAGCCTGGCCCACCGAGCGCAGGGCTCGGATCCTTTCCCTCTAAGACACGGCCTGTCCTTTTCTTCCCGTTCGTGTAACCAGAACCCCGTGCAGGACACAAGGGAAGTGACTGTGGAAGTTCATGTTCCCACCCTCGGCTGGGCAGCCACCCCCAGCTTTCCTTTCCTCCTTCCCCAAGTTAGGGTAGAAAGTCGTGAGAGGCATGGGGCCCCCAGCTTCGGGGGGCGCGGTGGTGTCCGGCTTCCCCACAGTTGAGGCTCCTGGTCCCCTGGGCTTCAGGGTCACCTGAGCACAGGGACAAGGAGCGACCAGCCTGCCCTGCATGGAGTTGGACGGGGCAGGACGGGAGCAGTCAGCCCTACACCTGCCCAGAATCCCCCCTTGTTGCCCTCAGCTAGGGACTCCGGGCAGTGGGGAGCCCTGTGGGACCCACAGAGGAGGCCCAGAGCCTGGCAAGCCTGTGCCCCTGGAGACATGCGCTGGGGCGCAGCGGGGCTGTGGGGCCCCCGTAGCCTCTGAGTGCAGGGCCCTGGACGCCCACGGGGTGGGGGACGCCCCAGCACAGTGCCCACCTCCTTTCAGCCAGCGTCCCCGGAGGCCTCGGTCCGTGCCCAGAAGGGACCTCAGGGTCGGGCTCAGCGGGCTGGGGGCTCGAATGAACAGATTCCCCCCAGTAAAGTAGGTGATTAGCCTGGAGGAGGGCTCTGTGCGGCGCCGGGCCTGCGAGGGGCGGGGCGGCCTTGTCTGGCCTCCTGGGGCGCCGTGGGGTCCGCAGGCTGCTCCCCACCCCGCGGCCACTGCCCCGTGCTTACTACTTCGAGGTGTTTCAGGGGCGCCAAGACAGGGTGACCCCCGGGGCTGCCCCTCCAGTAACAGCCTTGTCCCCAAGAGATCCAGGAAGCAGGGCGGGGCCGCCTGGGGTGGGGGCGGGCGTGGGCGTGGGGGCTGGGCAGCACGACCCTGCGTGGGGCGGCTGCGTGGGCGCCGCGGAGGCCCGAGCTGGGCACCTTCTCTGCCCCAGGGTTTGGGGTGCCTCTGCCTGCCTGGGGGGCTGGGACACCCGCTGGGGCCCCGCAGTGTCTGGCGGCGGAGTCGGGGTCCCCAGCACCGCCCGCCCCCACTCGGAGTCCAGCTGCGCTTCTCATTTATTCACGTGGCGGGTCACCGCGGGGGGCGGGGGGCGGGGGGCTCAGGCGCTGCGGCAGTCGGCGGCGCGCGGCGACAGGAACGCGTCCGCCCGGCACTGGAAGGTGGCGCGGCCGTCGGGGAGCTCGCAGCTGCGCAGGTTCGGGGAGGCGCCCTTGACACACGCGGCCTGGGGGCGGGAGGAGGCTGAGGGGGCGCCCGGGCCTGACCTGCCCCGCCCCGCCCCGCCCCGCCCGCGCCCCGACCCCTGACCCCGCCCCACCCCGACCGCGCCCCGACCCCTGACCCCGCCCCGACCTGCCCCCGCCCCACCCCGACCCCGACCTGACCGCGCCCCGACCCCGCCCCGCCCGGGGCCCGCCCCCGCCCTGACCCGGACCCCGACCCCGACCCCCCCACCCCACCCCACACTCACGAGGCTCCGCGGGCGGCGGGGCTCGGCGGCGGCCCGGCCCGGGGGTCCCGCGCTGCCGGGGGGCTCGGAGCGGCGCGCGTGCGGGGACCTGCGGAAGCCGGACAGCAGCCCCGCGGCGCGGCCCACGGAGTAGGAGCTGGGCCCGGCCGCCGGCTTGTACCACGCGAGGCCGGGCGGCGCCAGCAGCAGGCACAGCGCCAGGGCGGCGGCCACCAGGGGGACGCTCGGGGCCATGGGGACGCGGGCGCGGGGCGGCGGGCTCGGCGGCGGCCGCCTTATATCTGCCGCGGGCGCGGGGGCGGGCGCACAGCGCCGTCGGGCCGCTCCCGCCGCAGGGAGCCCGCTGGGTGGGGGGGCCCCGCCGCTCCCCATAGGGCCTCACTGCCCCCAGGCGGGGGAGACGGCAGTGCCGGGGGACACCTCTCGGGCCCTAAAGCGGGACCCCTGGCCCGAGCCGGGGTAGAGGCGACCTGGCTGTCGCGTGCGCCCGGGGCCTTACTCTGTTGCACGCGCAGGGCTACTCCTGGGGGTCCGTTGGGAAGAGGTGGGCAAGGCCAGGCCTGAGCTCGGGAGAGCAGTCGGAGGGACAGCTGCCAGGCCCCCCAGCCCCCCACTCCCTGCCCTCGGGCCTTCTCGTCAGAGCACCTGTGGCCCCCAGGAGGGATCAGCCGGTCCCGGACTCAAACCACAGCAACTGGGAAAGCAGAGCTCCAGAGCCGGAGGGGGGCAGCTGGGGGGGCTGGGGGGCAGCCAGGGGAGAGTGACGGCAAAGGCAGGTGCTCCGAGCCTCAGCGTTCGGGAGGAGGGGGGCCGGCTGAGGTCCCGGAGGCCTGAGAGGACCTCACAGGGGCCCTGAGCTTCCTGGGGGGATCCCTGGCCGGAGGAGGACAGGACCTGGCGGGCGGCCCCATGGTCAGCTTGAGGCCAGGCAGGCCCTGCGAGGACCACGCTGGGGCTCGGAAACAGTGCGAGAGCCGGGGTGGCAGGGCAGTGCAGGCAGCCCACGGGAGGGGCCATGGGCAGCCCCTCTGGGGACGTGCACACCCACCCCACAGGGCAGGGCTGGAAGGCTGGTGCGACTGCCCTCAGGGTCTGACACCCCAGGAGACCCCCACCCCCAGGCAGGGGGAGTGGGCTGCAGAGCCCTCCCTGTGACTCCCCGGGTCCTGACAGTGTAGACACAAACATTCAAGAATACAGAGTAGCTGGCCCGACCCTGCAGCCGGTGTAAGCTTGTTCGCAGATGTAACTTTGTTTGTGGGGCTGCTGTGGGATCTGGGCCCTCAGGCAGCCCTCCTTCCACTCACTGTCCCTACACATCCTGGTCACAACCCATCTCCCTTGGGGTGCGTCCTCCCCAGGGCAGACACCGGCACAGAGGCCCTGGCAGCTGGGTGTCTGGACACAGGGCGTGTGGCCTCCAGATTGGGGAAGGGTAATGGTCCCCGGGGCTTTCTTCCCTCTGGGCAGTGTCCAGACACGAAGTAGGGTGCCGCAGAGGTGGCCGACCAGGAGGCCAGCCCCGAGTAAATACACGTGCCCCAGGGCCCTTGCACCACCAGGCCTTCCAAGCCCCCAGAGCCAGTCACTCGCCCCCAGGCTCTTCCGGCTGACCATCCGCTCCTTCTGCGGCTGTGACTCAGAGCCTTGGTGGCATCTCATCGAGATGTTTATTCATGAGTTTTCCTATCAACACACTGTGACGCTGCATCGGGACCAGAAAACAGGCGAGCAGAGGCCTCCAGCAAGGTTCAGACAATTTAATGAGTTTTACTTATTGGATAAAAGTGTCACAATCTGAAGGAAAACAAATACAGCTCCAGTCCTTGTTTCAAGTGTGTCCCCACCGCCACCGGAGGGGCTGTCGCCAGGGGAGTGGGCAGCGGGCCAGCGGGCGGCGGGGATGGGGCGGGTGCTGGCACAGGGTGGCCTCACTCCTTGAACTTCCACTCCTGGCGGCACATGGGACAGTGCTGCTGCACCTGCTGCGCGTTGAGCCACTTGAGGATGCAGTGCATGTGGAAGCAGTGGGAGCACTGGCCCCACACCAGGGGGCAGTCATCGCCCGGCACCTTGCCTGCGGGAGGGGGTCGAGAGGACCAGCAGGTCACGCCCAGCAGGGGACCAGGACCCAAGGATGTCAGGCACCTGCGCCAGACGGCTGCCCGGGGGGCTCGTGTGCACAGCCTCACACTTTGTGTTTCAGGAAAGACAGAAACCAGGAGTGTGAGCACACGCTCTGCAGCGTGCCCCCCAACAGCTCCGCCCTGCCCTGCAAGGGGTGCTCGACTGCAGGGGGTGGTTCTCGCCCAGCCCACACCCCACCCCCGGGGGTGCAGGCCCAGCTGCAGACCCACCACAGCCCCACCACTGAACCTGTGACACGGGAGGTACAGCACGAATGTGCTAGGCACAGGCCCCCCCCCCCCCCCCCTGCCTCGTGCCCAAGAGCTGCTGTCTGAAGAGGGAACTATTTCTTCTGCTCAAGGGAAGGACAGCTGGGGCCCTGGGGCTGAGGTTTCTCTCCCAGGTGGCATAGACCCAGCACGAGACAAGGGAGTGGCACTTGTGGCCCCACCCGGAGCAGCCCGCAAGCAGGTGTGACCTCCCACCTCTCCCATTTCTGGCCTGAAGGGGCCCCACCACCAAGGCCCAGGGCTCATGCTGCTCACACTCCACTCCACGTGCCTGGAAATGCGACCTCCGTGGACGGCTACAGGGGACATCCACGCTGCCCGCAACCACAAGAAACATGACTTCCAGAACCAAGAACATCCCATCAAACAGCTGCTGATGCCAACAGAGCATAACGACCTCCCTCAGGCCCCGTGTCAGGGTCCCCATGGGCATGAGGTGCTGTGGCTTGCCGCCTCTACCTTTCCTGGGGTGTCACCCCCATCACTGCCCTGGGGTCCTCTATGCCTGCTGAGCGCCAGCTGTATCCAGCTGTCACTGGTATACAAACAGCAGGAACCAGACAGACAAGCCAGGGCCGGGACTATCAGGACATCTTGTCCCGCAGCAGCTCCACTTCAGCACATCCTAAATGCAAGCTGGGTGCTCTGCAGGAAACCCACACTGCCTTTGGACCTCTCTGACCACAGTCCTTACTCCTGACACCAAACACAGGATGCTCAGTCCTGCAAAACACCAGACGACATAAAGCTCCCTCCTGGCACCCGCTCCTCACTGGCCTGGGGCTGGGAAGCTGCCGAGCTCTCGGCCAATCTCCCCAGAGCAGCCCCTGCCCCGCAGCAGTGCCCGCACCCCAGCAAATCAGAACACACATCTGCCACGTCTTTTTAGTTGCTTGCCTCGGGATAGTGTTTTTCAGTCTTTTAAAAAAAACTTTACGAGAAAACCATCACTACCTTTCTGGAACTTTTATGACGCACCACCAAAAAGTATACACTTGGCAAAAAAAAAGAACTACCTCACTCTGCTTCCCCAGCCACAGGGGCGGGGTGAGAGCCTGTGACACCTGAGATTACATCCCCCACCCCAGGGCCTTCCCAAGCCCAGAACTCAGCTTGGAATCACCACTAAGAGGTGGCTGGGGCGGGGTGAGCACTCAGTGGCTAAGGCGGCTACCTTCAGCTCAGGTCATGACCCGGAAGTCCTGGGAATCGGCTTCCCGCTGGGCGGGGAGACTGCCTCTCCCTCTGCTACTCCCCCCGCTTGTGTGCGCGCGCGCGCTCTCTCTCTCTCTCTCTCTCTCTCTGTGTCAAAGAAACAAAGAATCTTAAAAAAAAGAAAAAAGGAATCACACCTATGAAATCAGAGTCCCCTGCAAACAGAGGACACACTGGTGGGGGGCAAGGGATGCCCAGGTGTCCCACTGATGGGGTTGTACCCAGGCCACTTGGTCCCTCTGAGGGAGGCTTGTTAGGAGAAGGAGCCACTTCCAGTAGTGCTACCTGCAGCCAGGCCACCGGAGGCATGTGATGAACACGGGAGCACAAAGCGGTGACTCACCCAAGGGCTTGTTTGTGTCTCGATGGAAATCTTTAGTAACGAAAACACCTCTCGAGAAGACTTACTCCCAAAGCCCTCTGGGCCTGGGAGCAGATTATTAGTCTTAGTCACTCAGGGTATTTCACAAGAGCTCAATTTTAGCAAGAGGAACCCAGCGTCACTTCACCTGTATAAAGGCTCGTCAGACACTCTGCACGGTAGGACTGGCTCTGAAGATGAGGCTCCAAGCCCCCTACACTCAGCCAACGGGTCCCCTTCCACAAGACCTGAGCACCCCGGCAAACACAGGGATGCCAGCCACAGGCCCAGCTGCAACGGCACCAGCTGGGCTCCGCAGGCTCCGCGCCAGCGCCAACACACCGCTCACGCTCCCACGGCCAGTCTAGGGCAATGCTTTCCAGGACTTCTCTTTCCAGAAGCTAACAGTCTGTGGCTCAAGAAGCTGCAAGTGTGTGCCCCTGCAGGCTCCCACTGCCTCTGCTGTGTCCCTAAGGACGCACCTGAGGGTGATTAAAACAGAATCCGTAAAACCAGTTCGTGAGCTTTACTGCTAAGTAAAACTTAATCAAGTAAAGCCAATCAGTGACTTCCTTCGGTCACATCCCACCTGACTGATTCAATCAGGATGGATTAAATCCTGGGAGATGAGATTTTCTCTCGGCCAAAGTAAAGATCAAGCCCATAACAAAATAGTATCTGCACTAAAACTCGATAATTTGAATTTCACTGTAAGATGCAAAGCCCGGTTGTTATTCTGGGCGCTCTCCTGACCCCACAAAAAGCCTGGTCACTTACGGGCCAGAGGGGTCCCTCAGTCCTCCCAGGTCCCATTTTCCTCTTGGGACTGCCCCTATCCCCCCAAGGGTCAACCTGCTTCTGCTTAAATTCACTTTGGTTTGGCTAAAAACACAATTCGCTGGTGCAAAAGCCTGTTTTTGACTTAAAAATACACTCAAGCAAAAATAAAAAAAGAAAATACACTCAAGCATTTCTACTTCACCAGAACGTGACGGGACAGAGGTGAGACAAAACCCACCAGAGAGGTCTGATAAAACCTGGCGGTGGGCACTCCGTGGCGCGACACAACCACTTTGCTGAAAGGTCAGATGCCTTGAAAAACGAGGGAGAGGAGTGGAAGCGCCTGTTCTATATTCACGTTCAACAGCCAGGGCAGGGCTGAGCGAGCACACGCACAGACAACGTGAGCAAGCACCAGGAATGGGGGGACACCGAGGGCTTATCGTCACGTCCGGTGTGACAGCGCTACACTTAGCGACTGGGCTGGAGGGGAGCCGGGCCCCGGAAGCCACTTCCAAGCCAGGACGCGAACACAGGCCCTTAGCGCTGCAACGGTGGGCGCTGGCGGAGGGGACGGGCACCCCCGCGACAGCCTGCGTGCCCGCTGGAGAATCGTCCCGCGGCGCTCCAGCGTCCCCCGGCCCGCGGGCGTCACGGCTGTGAGCACAGTAAAAAGCCACACGGCCCTCTCTTACAGAACTTCCATGGGCTCCTCACACAATCATGGGCCCAAACCACCTGCCTTTCTTCTGTCAGCTTGTGTTGAGCAGAGTGACCCCAAAACCCAAGCACTCTGCGCAGGTGTTTCCGAGGAGACGCCCTGGCCAGGCCCGCAGGCAAAGCTCGAGGGGGAGGGAGCACAGGGCACACTCACAGTCCGGGCAGCAGCCATTAAAGGCCATCCGGCAGATGCCACAGTTCTCGTCGTTGGCCACCCAGAGCCAAGTAGCCACGCCGTTCCAGCACTTGATCTTCACCTTCATGGCCGCGGAGCCTACAGGGGGGAGACATCGCGGGGCCACACTCATCGGCACAGCTAGGCATCTAGGCACCCAAGGGGCACGGCTCCCAGCCGAGGGTCAGCCCGGCCGGACCTGCTGCCAGAGCTCAGAAACCCTGAGAGCTCTGCACCCGCGGCGAGGGCAGGGCCCGGGCCACCCTCGGGAGAACAGCGCGCCCCAGAGCCAGAGTTCTCGGGAAGGCTGCAGGGTCTGTCCTGCGTCCCCAGAAGGGCACATGGGCTTCCGCCAGTAATTGCAAAAACGTACCATACGGGTTTTTTTTAAAGAGATCCGACTAAATCGGGGTTGACAAATAGAGGGGACCACGAGTTCGCGCCAGGGAACCGCCACCCAGCCCACTAGGCCTGCGCCACCACCCCGGGGTGAGGGTGCAGAGTGGGGGGTGCCGGGCAGGACCCGGGCTTGGGGGGAAGGGGTGAGGGCAGGAGCATGCAGCAGAGGCCGGGAGAAAGTGAGGTGCAGGGAGGGGCCAGGGTGTGTGGAGAGCGGGATGTGGGGAAGCGGTGGGGGGGGCGGAAGGCGCAGGGGTGCGGGCCGAGAGTAGGGGAAGGCGTAGGGGTGTGCGGAGAGGGTGGGGTGAGGAGCAGGGGTGCCTGAAGGGGGTGGGGGAGGCGCCCGGGTGCGGGGAGAGGGCAGAGGGAGGGCGCGAGGCCGGAGCGCGGGGAGGAGGAGGGGGAGGGGAGCGCGCCCGCCCCGCCCCGCCCCGCGGCCACGCCCACCCGCGCCCCCCGCCGGCCTCCGCGCGCCGACCCCGCCTTCCGTTGGCGGCGCCCGCGCGGGAAGGTATAAAAGCGGCCGCGGCCGCCGCCGGCACCTCAGCTGCGCCCGCCGAGCCCGCCGTCCGGCGCACGCGCCCCCGCTCCCGCCCGCCCCGCCCGCGCCCGCTCCCGCCCGCCGCGGCCAATCCCCGGCGGCCCCGGCCTCGGTCCCGGCAGGCCGCGCGCGGGCCCGGAAGTGACGCGCCGACGTGCTGACGCGCGGGCTCGAGCCGAGGCCGACTCCGCGCCCGCCATGGCCGACAAAATGGACATGTCTCTGGACGACATCATCAAGCTGAACCGGAGCCAGCGAGGCGGCCGCGGCGGAGGTCGGGGCCGCGGCCGGGCCGGCTCCCAGGGCGGCCGCGGTGGCGGGGCGCAGGCCGCCGCGCGAGTGAGCCGGGGCGGCGGGCCCATCCGGAACCGACCGGCCCTCGCCCGCGGCGCGGCGGGCGGCGGCGGCAGGAACCGGCCGGCGCCCTACAGCAGGGTGAGCGGGGCGGCGGGCCGGCGGGCGGGGGCGCGCGGGGGCGCGGGCGGCGGGCCGGGGGGCGCGGGCCGGGCGGGCGGGGGGGCGCGCGGCGGCCGCCCGGGGCGGCAGAGACCCTCCCGGCCTTTGTCTGGGCCGGGCGCCGGGCCTCGTGGCGGCGGCGGGCGGCGGGCGTTGGGCGCGGCCGCGCGGGCGGCGGGAAGCGGGTCGGAGGGAGCGGCGGCGCCGGGGACGCCGGGGGGCGGCGGGCGGGGGCGTGCGGGCGCCGCAGGGTCCGCGGGAGACGCTCACGGGCCGCGTGCTCCTGTGCTCTCCTCCCCCCGCAGCCGAAACAACTTCCCGACAAGTGGCAGCACGACCTCTTCGACAGCGGCTTCGGGGGCGGCGCCGGCGTGGAGACGGGTGGGAAACTGCTGGTGTCCAACCTGGATTTCGGAGTGTCGGACGCGGATATTCAGGTGAGGGGCGGGCGCTCGTCGGTGAGCGGGTCACCCGCACCCGGTGGCCCCGTTGAGGACGCGGCCTGAACCGCGCGCGCCGCACCCTAGGGCGGGGAGCCCTCGGGGCCCAGGGGCAGCCGCCGGCCCTCTAAGGGCTGCAGGAGTGCAGAGCGGAGGTCCTGGCCCGGGAAGTGCGGCCGGCAGGTCGGGGTGTCGGAGGTCGGGCCCGGCCTAGCGGGACGAGCGGCCGCTCTTCCTGAGTCGTGCCCCGCGCGCGCGGGCGCAAACCCCCTGCCGGAGCCCTCGCTCCTGGCGGGAAACCTCGGCCTAACCTGAGCGGTCTCTGTTCCTGCCTCGCTTAGGATCTGAGTTTTGTTTACTTTGTAGTTCTTTTAACGGTTTGCTGGGAGGACAGATCTTTTTCTGTGGAAGCCTATGGGCAAAGCACAGACGCAGGATGGCGCTGGGCATGTTTTTGCTCAGCTGGCCTTGAGCCCCCGGCTCCATGTCATACAGGACCTACACCCTGTCTCCCCACCCCCCCCCCTTTTTACTGGCATGATTCTCAATCCCGACTTTGGTTGAAGCTTCTTCGTTTTCTTTGTTTTCTTTTTGTTGCTGTTGTTGTTGTTTTGTTTTTTGGGGTCTTTTGGTTTTGGTTTTTTGGGGGCGTTTTTGTTCTTTTTGGGTTTTTTTGTTTGGATTCCAAAGGCATATAAACTTGTTTCTTGGTTAAGTACAGACATTTTGGGGATCAGTCCCAGAGATGGCTGGGTCAGGGTGCTGGGCCTTCCTGGGTTCAACTTCCCAGAGCCCAGCTGTTTGACTACCGTGGGAGGACAGAGCAAGGCCGGTGAGCACTCACGGTGTCTCAACACTTTTTTTAAGGTGGTTTCTGGCATCCACTGGAAACCGCTTTTGGTGAACTCCACTTCCCGCTGTGTGCCTGCGGCCGGAGTAGCCCCACACTCTGGGTTCCCTCTCCAACTCCCAGCCTGCCTGAGGTCAGGGCAGTTTCCATGGCAGCGCTTGACTTCAGCCTTTGCGGCAGGCTTGAGTAGGAGGAGAGGGAAAGGTGAGCCAGAATCTGCCCTGGGGGAGGGGCTGGGTCAGGGCTCCCGAATCGCGGGGCCCTGTGAGCTGGTCCACATGTCGGATAGCATCCCTTGCTCTGTGATCTTGGCCTTTGCGGTTTCTTGGTACAGTCCTTGGGTGTGTTGTCAGTTTTCCTCTGTTGAAGAAGATAGCGACTTAATCATGTTCCCTTCACTGGTGGGCTCTGTGGTCCTTTACCTGCATCCTGGTACTGATGTAAGGTCCCCACACTGGCAGGAGCCCTCAGACCCAGCTGCTCCGGGAAGTGGCTGTCCCATCTGCCCCTCCCTCCCCGTGGTTTCCACTACCACTGCCCTGCCCCCATACGTGTTTGCCTCCCAGGGAAATAACCCCCCCTGAGCAGCTCACCCTCCCAGGGACTGTCCTGGGCCACCGGAAGGGAAGCACCTCACTAACAGCTGCTCTTTCTGGCCCCCAGGAACTCTTTGCTGAATTCGGAACTCTGAAGAAGGCAGCTGTACACTATGACCGCTCCGGGCGCAGTTTAGGAACAGCCGATGTGCACTTTGAACGGAAGGCAGATGCCCTGAAAGCTATGAAACAGTACAACGGTGTCCCTCTGGATGGTGCGTCTGAGGTTGGACCCGGATGCTAGAGGGGCTGCGTCTCGTGGAGTCGGGCTGGCCGCTATCCGTGCAGGAGTATGGCTTACCCCTGTGGCTGAGGACACTTTGCATTCGCCCCTTTGTCTCTCTCTTCCATTCCGCCACCTCTCATGCTGCCCCACACATCCGGACCAACCTCTTGTGAACCCCCATCCAGCAAGCTACACCCTCCCCTCCTTCAGCTCCTTCCGGAAGACTCACTTCTGTGAAGCCTTCTCAGAACCGCCATAGTACACCTCTGAGTGCGGGGCTGTAGTCGTAAAGACAAAGGTACCGGTTCTTCTTCCGTCAGGCCACCCACACCTTTCCACCCATGAGCACCCCGGACACCTGACCAGACACCCAGCTAACTGGACTGAGAAGGAGCGAGGAGGTTTTGGTGGGGTTGTCATTGGCACCATCTCGTTCTCCCACCAGTAGTGCTCGGCCACTCCCCTTGTCGGGAGCATTTGGAGACACAGCCCCTTTCCAGTGCTTGCATGGAGACCGGGGTGTGGTGCCCCTCGGCGCGTTTCGAGCCCTCTAACTGCATGTGTCCTCTTGTATTCTTTGCCGCAGGCCGCCCCATGAACATCCAGCTCGTCACGTCACAGATTGACACACAGCGGAGACCGGCGCAGAGGTGAGTTCTGGGGCCTTTGGGACGGTGCTGACCTGTGGTTAAGTGGGCGCTCACCCCATGGGTCTTTGAACATCACGTGAGTGAGTCCCCTCTCCCTTGGCAGCGTAAACAGAGGTGGGATGACTAGAAACCGCGGCTCCGGAGGTTTCGGTGGTGGCGGCGGCACCAGGAGAGGCACTCGTGGAGGGAGCCGGGGCAGAGGTCGAGGCACTGGCAGGAGTTCGAAGCAGCAGCTTTCTGCAGAGGAGTTGGATGCCCAGCTGGACGCTTATAACGCAAGAGTAAGTCCCAGACGAGGGTTGGGGAGGGCAGGAATTGACTGGAAGTATGAGGGCTCTTGTTGAGCAGAAGTTTCTGTGTGTTTCAGATGGACACCAGCTAAAGAGACCGGCAGATCCTCAAGTGGAGCAGGACCCAGATGTCTCCTCCGTGCTCCCTGGCGGGAGGGGGCGGTGGACTGGGGGCTGTGCAGCCAATGATGGATTTGTTTCTTTTATGTTTTAAGATAGGATTTAAAAACTCATGTAAAGGTTTTTTTTTTTTTTCTTTTTTTTCTTTTTTTTTTAAATTCTGAAGCAGCCCTGTTTTGTACCGAGTTATTTTTGGGATAAATGTTACCGGTTGCCGTTGTGGGGAAGGTGGCGTTTTCACCTTTGCCATAATAAAACAGAGACATGTGTGGAACTGGAGTCCTATGGCTCATCCCCTGTCGCAGTCCTTGCTTGGGCCACAGCTGTGGTGTCGGGGGCTGACGAGCGTGGGGAGCAGTCTCCCCTGGTAGCTGGAGTCTGCTTGGGAGGGAGATGGCTGCTGCTCCGCCAGGCCTGACTCCTTCCTCTCCTCCCTGGTGGATGCACCCACCTAGCTGCCTGCACCAGGAAGTGACGGGTGGGTTGGGGCGCCCCTGTCGTTGCCAGATTCATATGACCAGGTAGGGTTGTTCTTGGCTTCTGGTGCTCTGGTTCTCAGAAATGTGGATCAGCAGTTACGATTTCATAACATCATCCTTTCCTGTTTCTCATTTGCGTCAGGCACAAGCCCCAAAATGTCCTCTTAATCGCATCCCAGGTGAAAGACTCGGGGGACCTGTGGCAAGAGTCTGGTTGCGGGTGCACAGACTTGGAGGGGCTGGCTGACAGCTGCCCCCTGAGGACCCCCTCTGGGACAGAAGAGGGCAGACCACTGGCATCACTTGGACCCTTGCCTCTGCTGCCCAGAGGAGGCTGAGGCCCGGGGGGCGGGGCAGGGAGATGCAGCCAAGTCCTCAGGTTCCTACATCCTCCAGGTGGTACCCGTGGGCCACCCAGCTGTCCCCAAAGACCACCGGCACAGCCTAGGCTGCAGCGGGCGTTTGGAAGGGTACAGCTGCTGTGGAGAAGAGAGACCTGGGAAGGCAGGTGGGCTCCGGGGAGCAGAGGCTACCAGCAGGGATGCCAGGGAGGGGACGGTCGACGCAGGAAGACTGGCCGGAGTGTGGACTGCGGCTCAGCAGCCCAGCAGCCCCAGGTCCACTTGGGGTAGAGCTCGGGTAGTGTCTGTAGCCGGAGGCCCCGTGCTGTTGCTCTGGACCCGGCGGCCGCCTGGCTCAGCCCTGGAGGAGCCCGGGTCCCGGGAAGGGGCTGGTGTGTGCCTGGCCTTGGCTGCTGCGGCAGGAGGGACAGCAGACCGCCTTTGCCGAGGAGCTGGAGGGGGAGGACGAGCGCAGGCCTCTGGGCCGCGAGTGCTGGAACTAGGGGTGCCTGGAGGGGGCGGCTCAGGGGCGTAGGAGCGGTGTCTGGGGTGCCACGCGTAGAAAGGCCCACGAGAAAGCAGGTGAAGGGAAGGGGCCAGGCTCCGTTTGGGATCCAGGAGGCAGGCAGGCAGCAGACCTGGACAGGCGCCCATGGTCCTTTGAGCTGGGTGTCCCCAACCTAGCAGCTGTTGACACGTGGACATTAGCAAAGCGGCAGACGGTGTGGCCCAGGAGAGGGTTGGAGGTGGCAGGAGAAACTGGAGGTGACATCACGGGAGCTGGGGATACCCTGAGGCGTGAGGGGATGACTGATAAGACCCGGTCACCTGAGATGTCGCGATGGGGCGGATGGAGCCAGATGACACGCAGACCCCGTGGGAGCCGAGAGCAGCCTTAATCGCTGTGAACCTCAGCTCCTTATTTGTGAGACAGGAAGCCCCGTTTTACTTCAAAAGTGTTGGACCGAGTCCCCGTCTACGCCGGGGCGCTCCTGAGCAAAGCGGGGTGCTGGGTGTGCAGACGGCATCCACGATCCGAGGCAAACCGAAGGGACGGCGCCCGGCCGCCCTGCTGCGGCCTGCTCTTGCCCAGTGTCGGCGGAGGGCGAAGGCCGAAGTGACGCCGGGCGGTCTTGGCTCCGGCAGAAGGCCGTGCCCCACAGCCGCCCAGCGCATTGGGCCGCCGCCTCAGCCCGGACGCAGCCCGTCCGACCCTCTTCCCAGCGGCGGTCCGCGTGGCAGCTCCGTGGCGGGTCCAGAAGCGGGTACGAGACCCGGCTGGCCTGTCCGAGTCCCGCTTCCCGCGGGGATTGGAGCCCTGGGCCTTCGGCCGACAGGTAATCAGGTGGCTGACGGAGGGAAGCCAGTCAGCTCGGGAGCGGGTTCTTGGTTTTTGCTTAGTTGAGCAATGATGCATGTGGTTGCAGAACAATCTGGAAGAAGAAATAACAGCACTCAGGACCCTTGGGGGGCTCCGCAGCTGAGTGCCTGTCTTCGGCTGAGGGTGTGACCCTGGGGTCCTGGGATCGAGTCCCGCATCCGGCTCCCGGCACAGAGCCTGCTTCTCCCGCTGCCTGTGTCTCTGCCTCTCTCTCTGTCTCAGGAATAAATAAAAATCTTTTAAAAGAAAAAAAAAAAAAGAAACAACCACCCTCTGTGCTTGTTGGTGAGCGATGGCTGCCCTTCTCGGATGCCCTTCGGGGCCCTCTAGCCTACTCTGTGCAAGTCCCCGGAGGGAGGACACTTGTTCTTGCCGTCAGGGAGCTGAGAGTCTAACACGGGAAACAGAAATGAGAAATTGTAATCCGCTCTAATATCTACGATGGGAAAAGTAAGTGTGGGGACGAGACTGCGGGCGTGTGTCTTGTCCGCCACAGGAGCTCCACCTGTACCCTGAGGGCCTGTGTCTCCCACGGGCTGGGCGGCCCACAGGTCCCGTTATCCTCTCAGGCACCTGGGGAAGCAAAGTATTTTTGAGGTTAAAGAAAACAAAATTGATTTATTCATCCAGCAAATGTGTGCGTGCCTGCCAGGCACCAGGCCCCATCGTCCCGCGCTGGGGAAGTAGGGGGAGCGAAACAACCCTCTGCCCTCATAGAGCTGGGGGGTGGGGTACAGGATGTCAGGTGGCAGGGGCGTCCCGGCCGGATCGCTGGGCAGAGCCTGCGACTCTTGATCTTGAGGTCATGCATTCAAGCGTCACATTGGGGGTAGAGATCGCTTAAAACACAGACAAATGGGGCACCAGGATGGCTCAGTCAGTGAAGTGTCTCCCTTCATCTCGGGTCATGACCCCAGGGTCCTGGGATCGAGTCTTGCATCAGGCTCCCCACAGGGAGCCTGCTTCTCCCTCTGCCTGTGTCCCTGCTTCTCTCATGAATACATAACTAAAATCTTTTTTCTTAAAGTAAAAAAAAACATCTGGATGGGGGATCTCCAGGTGGCTCAGCAGTTTAGTGCCTGCCTTCAGCCCAGGGCGTGAGACCAGGGTC
Organism: Vulpes vulpes; assembly: GCF_048418805.1. NCBI lineage: Eukaryota > Metazoa > Chordata > Mammalia > Carnivora > Canidae > Vulpes > Vulpes vulpes. The sequence goes on from NC_132781.1 coordinate 1,023,603, forward strand.
CTGGGGTCAAGTCCCTTATCGGGCTCCCCGCAGGGAGCCTGCTTCTCCGTGCCTGTGTCTCTGCCTCTCTCTCTTTCATGAATAAATAAAATCTTAAAAAAGAAAAAACATCTGGATGGAATAACAGCCCTCAGAGGTAAGGTGTGCCCCCCGGGTGACTCCGAGGACCCCCCGAAGCGAGCTGGGGGTGCCGCAAGCAGCATGCCTCCTGCTCAGCATAGTGGACTCCTACAAGGTTGACCTTGTCGAGTGGGGGGAGTGTCCTTACTGCAGTTTCACAAAGGATCACACCTGACCTCTCTCCGGGCTGCCCTGTGCCGTGAAAATCTTCTGGAATCCTCTCTCGAACATGGTGAGACTCCTGAGGCGATACAGCCGCGGTCCCTCCGGCATTATCCTCCCTCTCGGTCCCCTTCTGTCCTCCTACCTGTGTCCCCGGGAGTGCCATTGAGTGTTCCTCTGTCATTTCCATACTCAGATTTACCGGGAAGTGAGCGCAGTGCAGGGCGTCTCCCCAGACGCGGCGTCCGCTTGTCTAATCTGAACCGAGACGAGTGCAGCATGATGCCGCGTACCCCAACCCTTCTGAGTTTTTCCTTTTTTTTTTTTTAATTTAAGATTTATTTGACAGAGAGCGAGAGAGCACTAGCAGGGGGAGCGGCAGAGGGGGAGGGAGGAGCAGGGCACCCCCGCGCGGCCCCCCGGACCCCGACAGCAGGACGAGCTGAGGGCAGGCCCTTCACCCACTGAGCCACCCAGCGCCCCTTCTGTGTGTATTTCTTTAAAAACAAGGATATTCCGGGGGCACCTGGGAGGTTTGGTCATTTAAGCATCCAACGCTTGATTTCGGCTCCGGTCCTGCTCTCGGCTGTGACATCCACCCCGCGGCAGGCTCTACGGCGGCACAGGGGGCACAGGGGGCACAGGGGGCACAGGGGGCACAGGGGCGGCCCCAGGCTCTCTCCTCGGCCCCTCCCCCACTCCTTCTGAAAAACAAAACGAAACACTAGGACACTGTTTGCCATAATCAGACGCCAACGGTGGTGGCTAAGGGTGCCACCCTCTGAACTACAGGCCGGATGCCGTTTAGCCAAATGTCCTTTATTTATTCAAGGTTTTATTTATTCGTGAGACCCAGAGAGACGCAGAGATCCAGGGACAGGGAGAAGCAGGCCCCTGCAGGGAGCCCGATGGGGGACTCGATCCCGGGACCCCGGGGTCATGCCCTGGGCCGAAGGCAGACGCTCAAGCGCCGAGCCCCCCGGGGACCCCCAGCCAACTGTCCCTACAGCCTGTGTTGTACACGCTTCTCCTGGTCCACAGGGAAGGGGCTGCCGGTCCGCTGACCGCAAGACGTCCGGGAGCGTCTTAAACTGGTGGTGCCTCAGCCTTGCCTTATCTTTCATGACCCGTGTGCTTCTGAGGGTTGGTCCCACCGGGGACTGTCTCCTTTCTCCATGATTAGACCAGGGTGACGTAACCCTGGTAAGACCAGCGCAGGTGGGCTGCTCCCATCCCAGCGCACCCCGCGGGGCAAGGATGGCAGCCTGTCTGTCTTGGTAGGCCCTGGTCACCAGCTTCAGCTGTTTGGGGCCCAGCGTCTCTACTGCAGACTCACTGCTCTCCACTCTGTGACCCACAAATATCTTCAGGGAGACGTTATGAGGTTAAGTGAGTGCCTGTTTCGGGGCACCTATTTTTTATTTAAAAAATAAAGATTTCTTTTTTAAAGATTTTATTTATTTGGGAGAGAGAGCACAAGCAGGGTGGGCAGCAGAGGGAGAGACAGAAGCAGACTCTTTGCTGAGGAGAGAGCCTGATGCAGTACTCAATCTCAGGACCCTGGGATCATGACCTGAGCCAAAGGCAGATGTTCAACGGACTGAGCGCCACCCAGGCGTCCTGTCTGCAGTGAAATATTTTATTAAAAAAAAAAAAAAAAGGGATCCCTGGGTGGCACAGCGGTTTAGCGCCTGCCTTTGGCCCAGGGCGCGATCCTGGAGACCCAGGATCGAATCCCACGTCGGGCTCCCGGTGCATGGAGCCTGCTTCTCCCTCTGCCTATGTCTCTGCCTCTCTATCTCTCTCTATGACTATCATAAGTAAATAAATTAAAAAAAAAAAAAAAAAAGAGAGACCGGGGGTGGGGGGCGGGGGGGGCAGCCCCGGTGGCGCAGCAGTTTAGCGCCGGCTGCAGCCCAGGGTGTGATCCTGGAGACCCAGGATCGAGTCCCACATCTGGCTCCTTGCATGGCGCCTGCTTCTCCCTCTGCCTGTGTCTCTCTCTGTGTATCTCTCATGAATAAATAAATAAATAAAAAATCTTAAAAAAAAAAGATTAAAAAAAAAGGTGGGGAATAAATAAATAAAAAATCTTAAAAAAAAAAAGATTAAAAAAAAAAAAAAGGTGGGGGGATCCCTGGGTGGCTCAGCGGTTTCGCGCCTGCCTTTGGCCCAGGGCACGATCCTGGAGTCCTGGGATCGAGTCCCACATCGGGCTCCCTGCATGGAGCCTGCTTCTCCCTCTGCCTGTGTCTCTGCCTCTCTCTCTCTCTCTCTATCATAAATAAATAAATAAAATCTTTTTTTTTAAATTTTTTTTTATTATTTATTTATGATAGTCACAGAGAGAGAGAGAGAGGCAGAGACACAGGCAGAGGAAGAAGCAGGCTCCATGCACCGGGAGCCCGACGTGGGATTCGATCCCGGGTCCCCAGGATCGCGCCCTGGGCCAAAGGCAGGCGCCAAACCGCTGCGCCACCCACGGATCCCAATAAAATCTTTTTTAAAAAAAGATTTTATTTTATTTTTTAAATGTATTTATTCATGAGAGACACACAGAGAGAGAGGCAGAGACATAGGCAGAGAGAAGCAGGCTCCATGCAAGGAGCCTGATGTGGGACTCGATCCTGGGACCCCAGGATCAGTCCCTGGGCTGAAGACAGGCACTCAACTGCTGAGCCACCAGGCATTCCTGCAGTGAGGGATTTTTTTTTTTTTAAGATTTTATTTATTTACTCATGAGAGACACAGAGAGAGAGAGGCAGAGATACAGGCAGAGGGAGAAGCAGGCTCCATGCAGGGAGCCTGACGTGGGACTCAATCCCCGGTCCCCAGGATCAGGCCCTGGGCTGAAGGCAGCGCTAAACCGCTGAGCCACCAGGCTGCCTGCAGTGAGAGATTTTAATGCAAAAAAAAAACCATCAGGGTACCAGGAGATGAGCTCATTAATTTAAAACATATCACCTTGTCTGTGATCATTTACCCTAAGCTAGGCCAGAGCCAATTGTTTGTAATCTATGCAAGTTGTAAAAAGAAACTATAAAATGTTTCAGCATGTTAATTAATGGGAGCATGCCAATTTTCTTAGTGTGCAAATCCATCCTAAATAAGCCATTCGAATTACCATTAATGATTTTGTAGATGTAACATTTTTTTTGTTCTTATCATATATATAAACATTCAAGTGTTCATAATGATATCTTTTTTAAAAAGGTTTATTTATTTTAGATAGAGAATGAGCAGAGAGACAGGCAGAGGGAGACAGGGAATCTCAAGCAGTCTCCATGCAGAGCGCAGAACTGATGCAGGGCTCAATCCTAAGACCCTGAGACCATGACCTGAGCTGAAATCAAGAGTCAGATGCTCAACCAACTGAGCCACCCGGATGTGCCTTAATTACTGAAGAAAAAAAAATTAATGTTCATCATTGGAGTCCCTTGGGTGCTAATTCATTCTAAAAATTGGCAAATAAAAGGAAAAAAAAGTCAAACAATCTTCTTTTCTTTCTTTTTTTAATTTATTTATTTATTCATAAGAGACAGAGAGAGAGGCAGAGAGAGAAGCAGGCTGCATGCAGGGAGCCCGACGTGGGACTCCATCCCAGGTCTCCAGGATCACACTCCAGGTGAAAGCGGCACTAAACCGCTGAGCTACCGGGGTTGCCCTTAATCTTTTTTTCTATACAAATTGCATTTTGAAGAGATTACATAGACGATGACTCCAGGGTTTTTTTTTTTTTATTTTTTATTTATTTATTTATGATAGTCACACAGAGAGAGAGAGAGTTGGGGGGCAGAGACACAGGCAGAGGGAGAAGCAGGCTCCATGCACCAGGAGCCCGATGTGGGATTCGATCCCGGGTTTCCAGGATCGCGCCCTGGGCCAAAGGCAGGCGCCAAACCGCCGCGCCACCCAGGGATCCCCAGGTTTGTTTGTTTTTTTTTTTTTAATATTTATTTATTTATTCATAGAGAGAGAGAGAGAGAGAGAGGCAGAGACACAGGCAGAGGGAGCCGATGTGGGACTCGATCCTGGGTCTCCAGGATCACACCCTTGGCTGCAGGCGACACTAAACCGCTGCGCCACCGGGGCTGCCCGATTCCAGGTTTTTCAAAAGAATTCCAGCTAAGAGGGGGCCTGGGTGGCTCAGCTGGTGAAGTGTCTGCCTTCAGTTCAGGTCGTGATCTCAGAGGCCTGGGATCGAGCCCCGCGTCGGGCTCCCGGGTCAGCAGGGGGCCTGTTTCTCCCTCTCCCCTCACCTCTGCTCATGCTCTCTCTCTGTCTCTCTGTCTCTCTCTCTCAAATAACTCAATAAGATCTTTAAAAAAAATTCCAGCTGGGGATCCCTGGGTGGCGCAGGGGTTTGGCGCTTGCCTTTGGCCCAGGGCGCGATCCTGGAGACCCGGGATCGAATCCCACATCGGGCTCCCGGTGCATGGAGCCTGCTTCTCCCTCTGCCTATGTCTCTGCCTCTCTCTCTCTCTCTCTCTCTCTCTGTGACTATCATAAATAAATAAAAATAAAAAAAAAAATTTTGGAAAAAAAAAAAAATTCCAGCTAAGTAATGCAGAAGTATTAGAGAATGGCCATTTGCACATGCCTAATGAAACCATGCAGGCTGAGAACAATCCCGAGAGGCTGCTGGAACCGTCCGACGAAAGGTCGATGTGGCAGTTGATGACAGGTGGACCAGCCTGACGTCCCAGAGCCTAGTGCACCTCACCACAGGTGGGACAAGCAGAGTGTCCCCTGAGGTGAAGCAGTGGAAGCCCGCTGGGGCTCACCCAGCCTGAGACCCCAGAGGAGCAGATGAGCGGGCCACAGCTCACCTGGAGGATCCCATCAGGCAGATCCAGAAGCACCCACGCGAAATTCTCAACCCCAGTGTCCTGGTTTCCTGCACACCTAAGCACCACAAGGACAGAAAAGGAGACGGAAGTGAGTGTGGTATAATAAATATATATTTGATCTTTGTCCCCAGCTCCTGGCACAGGGCTCCTAAATCCCCTGGACTTTCCTGAGCAATCCGAATGGTCTTGTTGTTCATAACCAGCTCCTTTCAAGTACACCAGGGTCTGTGTTGATGAGGTGACTCTTGGGGGCCCCTGGATAGTTCCACGGTGGGTGCTGGTCACCAGAAAGACCAAGCTGTGCTTAGAGGTTTGGGACTTTCAGTGTCACCATACCCCACCCTCTGGAGAGGGGAGCCCAGTTAATCATCAATGGCTGAATCAATCGTGCCTTTTAATGACACCTCCATAAAGACTCCTAGATGATGGGGTTCAGCTCCTGGGTTGGTGGACCCTTGGAGGTGCCGGGAGGGCGGTGCACCTGCACAGAAGTGACACCCCCGAGGCCGTACCTTGTCCTAGACATCTCTCGCATCTGGCCGTTCCTTTATAATAAACCAGTGACTGTAAGTAAAGCATTTTCCTGACTTCTGTGACTTGTTTTACCAAGGTATGGAGCCTGACGCATGGTCATGGGAGCCCTCTTATGTGCGTCCGGCTGGCAAGACCTGGGCAGCCTGGCACCTGACCCGTGGCCGGGGTCTGAGGCAGGGCAGCCTTGTGCGATTGAGCCCTCAACCTGCGGGGTCTGGGCTAATTCCAGGTAGCCCCAGAATTTGACTGAATTGTGGGGCACCCCGCTGGTTTCAGACGGTTTGCGTGAGAAAAAACATCTTCGTGCAAGCGCATAGTGCATTGTCCAAGTGCGTAGTGTTGACTCCATCTGGATCCTGATGTAGATACACCAGCTTGAACAACAGTTTTGGGACACAAAAAAATAAATATTTCACATTTGATGATACTAAGAAAGCACTGTTGACTTTGGTAGGTATGTTAATGGTAGTGTTTTGTTTTGTTAATGATATTGCTATGCTGAAAATAAGAATCCCTTTTTTTTTTTTTTTTTAAGAATCCCTATTTTTTGCAGTTGAAATGGAAAAAGCAGACTCAAAAAAATTAAAAATTTAAGGCAGGGAATTTCAAATTAAATTAAATTAAATTAAATTAATTAAATTTAAAAAACTTAAATAAAAAAAATAACAATAATTTAAGACAAACCAAACATTGGGAAACAGACAAGGATGTGAACAGGAAGTTCATTAAAAAAAAAAAAAAGGAAAGAAAGAAAGGAATAAAGAAAAAAGAAAACATGCCCTTTTAGGGACACCTGGCTGGCTCAGTTAGTGGAGCATGTGATTCTTGATCTCAGGGTTGTAAGTTTGAATCTCGTGTTGGGTATAGAGATTATTTACAAATAAAATTTTTGGGATGTGACCTCAACTCGGGTCCTGATCTCAGGGTCCTGGGATCGAGTCCCACATCGGTCTCCCTGCAGGGAGCCCGCTTCTCTATGTCTCTGCCTCTTTCTCTGTGTCTCTCATGAATAAACAAAGTCTTTTAAAAATTTGATTAAGGGATCCCTGGGTGGCGCAGCGGTTTAGCGCCTGCCTTTGGCCCAGGGCGCGATCCTGGATCCTGGATCCTGGATCCTGGATCGAAGCCCACGTCGGGCTCCCGGTGCTCCCTCTGCCTGTGTCTCTGCCGCTCTCTCTGTGTGACTATCATAAATAAATAAAAATTTAAAAAATTTTTTAATTAAAAAAATGTTTTAAGGGCAGCCCCAGTGGCGCAGCGGTTTAGTGCCACCTGCAGCCCAGGGCTTGATCCTGGAGACCCTGGATGGAATCCCACCACGTCGGGCTCCCTGCATGCAGCCTGCTTCTCTTTTTTTTTTTTTTTTTTTAAAGATTTTATTTATTCATGAGAGACACAGAGAGAGAAAGAGAGAGAGAGAGAGACAGAGACACAGGCAGAGGGAGAAGCAGGTTCCATGCAGGGAGCCCAACATGGGACTCGATCCCAGGTCTCCAGGATCAGGCCCTGGGCTGAAGCAGCACTAAACCACTGAGCCACCAGGGCTGCCCCTGGAGCCTGCTTCTCCCTCTGCCTGTGTCTCTGCCTCTTTCTCTCTCTCTCTGTATCTCTATGAATAAATAAATAAAATATATTTTTTAAAGTTTTTAAAAAATGTAATGCAAGACATGCCCTTTTAGTAATGCAAGAAAAGCAAGTTAAATAATATGATGCCATCATTTTAGAACATTAAGTTGTCAAAGATATATTTTTCAGGAAAATTAACACAATCCTATCTTGGAAAGGTAAAACCAGAGTTTCTCTCTTTCCCTCTCTCTCGAAGATTTCATTTTTAAGTAATCTCTGTTTTTTAAAGATCTTATTTATTTATTCATGAGACACACACAGAGAGGCAGAGAGAGAAGCAGGCAGGCTCCATGCAGGGAGCCTGATGCAGGACTTGATCCTGAGACTCCAGGATCACGCCCGGGCCAAAGGCAGGCTCCAAACCACTGAGCCACCCAGGGATCCCCATATTTTTAAGTAATCTGTACACCCAACATGAAACTCAAACTCACAATCCTGAGATCGAGTCCCATGCTCCAACAACTACTGAGCCAGCCAGGAGCCCACCAGGGAATTTCACATGGATGACATAATCCTACGGTAGAAAATGTTAAGGAATCATGCAAAATTTAAGAACTAGTGAATTAGTTCAGCAAGGTTGCAGGATATAAGACTAATATACAAAAATCAGGTACCGGGCAAAGTCGTGGACTGTTCAACTCTTGATCTTGGGGTTGTGAGTTTGAGCCCCATGTTGGGGGGAGAAGTTCTTTTTTTTTTTTTTACTTATTTTTTTTTAAGATTTTATTTATTTGTTCATGAGAAACCCACAGAGAGAGAGAGAGAAGGAGGCAGAGACACAGGCAGAGGGAGAAGCAGGCTCCATGCAGGGAGCCCGACGCGGGACTCGATCCCAGGACTCCAGGATCACGCCCTGGACTGAAGCCGGCGCTAAACCGCTGAGCCATCCGGCTGCCCCAGATCTTAAAATTTATATGGAAATTCAAAGGACCTAGTATGGGCAAAGCAATTTTGAAAAATATAACAAACTTAGAGAACTTAAACTATCTATTATCAAAAGTGACTACAAAGCTACAGTAACCAAGGGATTGGGGTGTTAAAAATGGGCATATGGGAGGGAATCCCTGGGTGGCTCAGTGGTTCAGAGCTGCCTTCTGCCCAGGGCGTGATCCCGGAGACCCAGGATCGAGTCCCACGTCAGGATCCCTGCATGGAGCCTTCTTTTCCCCTCTGCCTATGTCTCTGCCTCTCTCTCCATTCCTTCTTGAATAAATAAATAAAATCTAAAAAAAAAAAAAAAAAAAAAAAGAATGGGCATATAGGTTGGGAAACAGAATTGAGATTTCAGAAATAGGGACCCCCGGTGGCTCAGCGGTTTAGCGCCGCCTTCGGCATGGGGTGTGATCCTGGAGACCCTGGATCGAGTCCCACATCAAGCTCCCTGCATGGAGCCTGCTTCTCCCTCTGCCTGTGTCTCTGCCTCTCTCTTTCTCTCTGTGTCCGTCATGAATAAATAAATAAAATCTTAAAAAAAAAAAAAAAGAGATTTCAGAAATAAACCCTTAAATTTATGGTGATCTGGGGTGCCTGGCTGGCTCCGAAGGTGGAGCATGTGACTCTTGGTCTCAGGATTGTGAGTTCAAGCCCCATGTTGGGTGTAAAGATTACTTAAAATCTTTAAAATCTTTATATTTCCAAATCATACACCTGATAAATGATATCCAGAACATATAAGTACTATTACAACTGAGTAAGGCGACCCAATTTAAAAATGGACAACAGGGCAGTGCGGGTGGCTCAGCGGTTTGGCCCCTGCCTTCAGCCCAGGGCGTGATCCTGGAGACCCAGGATCGAGTCCCGCGTCGGGCTCCCAGCATGGAGCCTGCTTCTCCCTCTGCCTGTGTCTCTGCCTCTCTCTCTATCATAAATAAATAAATAAATCTTTTTAAAAAAATGGACAACAGACTTGAGTAGATGTTTTACCAAGGAAGAGATGTCATCAGGGAGATGCAAATCAAACCCACAATGAGACATCATGTCACACTGGGCTTTAATCAAAAAGACAGACAATGCCAAGTATTGTCTAGGGTGTGCCCCACTGGAACCTTCTTTTATTGCTGGCAGGACTGTAAAATGGGAACATCCTCCTTGGAAAACATGGGGAATCCCACTCTTGGGAATCTACCGGAGATAAAAGAACATAGGTTCACACAAAGCAAAATGCAAATGTTCACAATGGACAAAAAGGAAACCAAAAGGCCATCAATTAACAAATGAAGAAAAACAAAATGTGCTATAGTTACTTAACCAACAGGACAGCACACACATTTCATGCCATAGATGGACTTGAGAAACATTAGTCACAAGACACCATTCGTGGAATCACAAGACACCATAAGACTGTTTATTGTATGATTCCACTTATGTGAAATGATCAGGAAAGGCAAAAAAGGCCCCAAAAACAGGACAGTGGTTGCCAGGGTCTGGGAGAGATGGGGTGGTAGGAAGAGGCATCAATGGCAAATAGCTCGAGGTAAAGTTTGGAGTGATGTTTATGCAACTCTACAGATTTACTAAAAAATAATTGAATTATAAACTTTTGGTGGATGGATTTTGTAAATTATACCTGTAAAAAATGGTCTATGTTATTAACTATTTTTATTTGAATCTCATTGAAAAGCTTTAATTCACAGGGTTTTTAAAGTAATGTGTATCAGCATTTGTATTTATTTATTTATTTATTTAATTTATTTATTAAGATTTTATGTATTTATTCCTGAGAGACACAGAGAGAGGCAGAGACCCAGGCAGAAGGAGAAGCAGGCTCCCTGCGGGGAGTGGGATGCGGGACTCGATCGATTCGGGGACCCCGGGGTCACACCCTGAGCTGAAGGGGCCTGAGGTGAAAGCAGGTGCTCAACCGCTGAGCCCCCCGCCCTGGCAACAGCCCCCCCCCCCCCCGCATCAGCATTTATTAAATACCGCGTAGATATCCTGCCACCGCAGGAGAGCGCAGGGCCACGCAGTGATCCGTTCCATGCTTTTCAGATCCCTAGGGTGAAAAGGTTTGATGCTGAAAAAATGTTGCGGTGAACCTTGTATCCAAACCGCTGCTCACACCCACGGTGATCTCCTCAGGGTAAGTTTTTCACCCTGCCCTTGCTGAGACCCGCCACCTGAGCACTGCTGAGGTGTAGGTAGGTCCACAGCTGCCCCCAGCCCCCCAGCCCCCCTGCATCAGGTGCGGCCGTGCTGTTATCCCGCGTGCTCACATCTTAGGTTCTTTGCTAATTTAACAAAAAGTTCAAAATAGGGGATCCCCGGGTGGCTCAGCGGTTTGGCGCCTGCCTTTGGCCCAGGACGAGATCCTGGAGTCCCGGGATCGAGTCCCGGGATCGAGTCCCGCATCGGGCTCCCAGCATGAGCCTGCTTCTCCCTCCCTCCCTCCCTGTGTCTATCATAAATAAATAAATAAAACTTAAAACAAAATTGTCAAAATAGTGTCACTGCTCCCTTGTGATGGTACAAAAACTAAAGGAAGCACCACATCACATCCAAAACCTGGTTTCCACAGGTCTGCCCTCCACCCCACAGAAAGGATGGAGGACAGGAGCGGCTCAGTGCTGGGCTGGGGGGTTGCCTCCAGGGTCTCAGCCATGAGGACTCTGCAGGACCCCTGGGTCCTTTACCAGGACATTACATGGAGCGAGGAGGATCATCCTATCCACGAAGACCCCAGTGTACAACTAACTGCCATGCATGAAATTTAATTTGATTCTGATTCAAACTAAAATGAAAGAACTCACAATGTGATCAAGGAAAATAATGTATGGATCTTTTTATTTTTTAAAAAGATTTATTTATTTACTTATTTATTTATTTATTCATGAGAGAGAGAAAGAAAGGCAGAGACACAGGAGGAGGGAGAAGCAGGATCGGCAGGAGAGCTCTGGCTGTGCTCGCGCAGCCCACAGAAAGCAGAGGCAGCTGCTGTAGGTCGCTGCTCCGAGCCAGTCCACTAAGCTGTTCCTTACCCAGCGGTAGATCCTGCAACAGGTGGATAAGGGCGCGGTGGCCAGAAGGATCCCCTTCCTCTGAAATAAACACATGCTAGAAGATTTAAGGTCGCTGTCACCTCTGAGGTTTGCTTCAAACCTGCTGTGTGTGGGGGAGGAGGGAGGGCACAGGTGGAAGAAAGGCCGCAGGCTGCTAACTGCTGAAGCTAGCTGCCAGGCCCACTGGGTTCACGGTACCCTTCTTTGGACTTTGGTGCATGTGGTGGGGCACCTGCAAGACAGGGCCCGACGGCCTAGGCGGCCAGACTTCTCACCCCGCGGCCCCTCCTACGCTGTCCTAGGGCAGGTCTGTGTGAGCAGAGCACCAGGGACCTTGCTTCTGAGATTCAGCTTCTAAGAGCCAGTGCAGCTTCGCCTCCAGTGCTTGCTGTTTCCCGGCTCTTGTCCTCTGTCCATGGTCCATCTGTCCGCCTCTGAGGCCTCACCTGGGACAAGCCAGCTACCTTGTTGTGGGCAGCCCTCTGGAGAGGCAGGGAGTGCCAGGTGGCACTGAGTCCTCCAGCGCACGAGGAACCGGACTCCTGTCCATAGCATCTGCAAGGCCCTAGGGACCCGGGCTCTGGCCGGCGACTGACCTGCGACCTCAAGGACCAGGAGCCAGGGCCGCCTGCCAAGCAGCTCCCTGATCTCAGCCGTAGAACTGCTGTGTTAAGCTGCTAAATACCATGGGAACGTTTTTACACTGTGATAGATCACGAATAAAACGTGTTTGATTTTTCCTACAGCGGCTTTTTTTCTTTTTACTTTTTGTTTTGTTTTTCAAAAGCACTTGGGTGATCTGCAAGCCGACCTTCTCCTCTCCCAGCCGCTGGGCGTGCAGGGCGGCGGGCGGGGTGTGCGGGCTTGCACAGGGGAAGCCGGAGAGCAGCACGCCGAGGCGCTCACCACGAGGCTCTGCACACACAGCCGAGGCTCTGCACACACAGCCGGCGCGCGGCTGCTACGTCACGCAGAATCTGCACATATTCCCCCGGTACTAAAACATATCTCCCAACGGGTAGCCAGGTTCGCAGCTCGCCTTCAGTTCCCTCCGCGCAGGGCCGCGCGGGGCCGAGCGTGCCGGGCCGAGGGCGGGGCGGGGGGGGGGGGCGGCACCTGCCGGGGCTCGGCGGCGCGCGCGGCTCATTCGGACACCTGCCGGCCGCGGGGAAGGGCGGGCGGAAGCGACCGGGCCGGCCGCACCGGGAGCTTCCGGATTAGGCTGCGAGGAGCGCCTCGGCGCCGGGCCCCCCTCCGCCGCGCCGGGACCCGGGGACGCCCCGCACCCCCGCACCGGAGAGCACCCGGCGCCCCGCGCGCGGCCCCGGCCCCGCCCCCGCGGACGCGCCCACGGAGGCCGGCTCCACAAGATGGCGGCGGCGCGCTCCCGGCGGCCCGTGCGCGCGCATGCGCCTTCCGCCCTCCGCCGTCCGCCCGGCGCGAGCGGAAGTCGCGTGACCCCGGAAGTGGCAGGCCGGGCGCGCGCGGGCGGGGCGGCGACGTTCGTCATTCCGTGCGGGAGGGAGCGCGAGAGCGGCGCGGTCGAGCCTCCGGTGAGCGGCGGCGGCGGCGGCGGCGGGCAGGGCGAGGCGGGGCGGGGCGGGACCGGGGAGGCGGGCGCCGCGGGGCCGGGGGTGCCGCGCCTTTGTTCGCGCCGCTCGCCGGGGTGGGCGCGGGCCTCCTCGGGGGCCACCGCCCGTGTCCCGCGGCGCCCCCGTCCGCGCCGCTGCTCGCCGGCGGACCCGGCCGGCGCCCCCTCCCCGGGGATGGCGGGCGCGGCGCCCTCACGGCGGCGTGGTCCCGAGCACCCCTCCCCGCGCGGCGCGCCCGCCCGCCCGCCCAGATTGCGGAGCGCTGCGGAAGGAAGTGTGGGCCGCGGCCATCGCTCTCGGAGGATCCTGTCGCCCGCGGCCACACTTGGGTGGCGTCAGGGCGTGAGCCTTCCAGAGGAATTCCAGAGGAAGCGGCCGGAGGCCTGCAACAGCGGCTGGCCCCACCCCGCCGGCGGCGGCCCTTTGTGGGGCTCGGGCCGCCCCCGGCGACCCCAGGCGGCCCGCCGGTCCGTGGGGACGGGCAGGCCGAGGTCTAGGGGGCCAGGGCCCCGGCCCACCTCCCGCGCCGCCCGGAGGACCCGAGCGGGCTTCCGTGTCCCGGGGCGACGCTGTCCGAGCCGCCCGGGGCCAGGATCCCGGAGGAGGATCCTGAGACCATGTGGGCACTGCCGCGCTTCCCAAACCGTGGCTCACGTACCCTGGCCGTTGGAGACGAGGTTGGCGGGTACTTAGGGCTCCTGGTGAGGCGCCGGGACCCACCTGTGGGACTCGGGCTGGCCGGGTCACCTGAGCTGCGCCGTGAGGACTTGCTTCCCTGTTAGAACCGGGCCCAGGGAGTGTGTTTGGTCAGGGAGACCCAGGAGGAGGTGTCGCTTGGGGAGAGGGTCTGGGCAGCTGCAGAAGAATCTCGGGGCTTCAGAGGTGACCCCTCCCTGTCGGGGCTGGGAGTGCTGTCTTCTCCCCCAGGCTTGGGAGAGGGATGCCTGGTCTTTTCAAGGAGCGGGTTGCAGGCCCCACTTGGTTCTGGATGCTCTATCCCAGCTTCTAGCAGGTCCCCGAGGTGGGCAGGGCAAGGAGTGTGCTCCCTCTCGGCTTCAGGAACTTGTTTGGGGGGCGAAGCTGAGTCTGCAGTTGCTTTCCTCCCAAAGGCCTACATCCCCTTGCGCCCAGACAAGGGGCCGGGTTACCTGCGGAGGGCCCGTCAGTACAGCGCACCTGCACCGGCGGAGGGGCTTGCTGAGAGGCAGGAGAGGGAGACGTGCGTCCCTTCAGGCTGACACAGCCCTGTCCCTGCCCACAGGTGTCCCAGACCAGCTAGGAGTGAGCATGGCTGAGCAAGAGCCCACAGCTGAGCAGCTTGCGCAGATCGCAGCTGAGAACGAGGAGGATGAGCACTCCGTCAACTACAAGCCCCCTGCCCAGAAGAGCATCCAGGAGATCCAGGAGCTGGACAAGGATGACGAGAGCCTGCGCAAGTACAAGGAGGCCCTGTTGGGCCGCGTAGCCGTGTCTGCTGGTAAGTGGGCTGAGGCAGCACCAAAAGGGATGCTTGTCACTTCTGGGTTTCAGCTGCCAGCCCCGCCCCCCAGCCTCCAGCAAGTGGGAGGTGGGGAGGTGGTCCAACCCACTCTCCCTCCGCAGACCCCAACGTCCCCAATGTTGTTGTGACCCGCCTGACCCTGGTGTGTAGCACAGCCCCGGGCCCTCTGGAGCTGGACCTGACAGGTGAGTGGCATCACTGAGGTTCTCCCGCCTGCCACCTTGCTGTTTCTGCTGAAACTAGTTCTCAGAACGTGGGTGCCCCCTTGTGGGGGGCGCGAGAAGCGCAACCAGGAAGTCTGCAGGCTCTGGCTTTGGAGGGACCTGGGCGGCGGGTGGGGTCAGGGTGGGGGCGGAAGGAGCGCCGAGCGCTGCAGATGGGAGATGCTGAGGCGGGCAGCTTCTCGCGGCTGAGCCTTTTAGTGCAATCTTCTTGGGCACAGGGGACCTGGAGAGCTTCAAGAAGCAGTCCTTTGTGCTGAAGGAGGGCGTGGAGTACCGGATAAAGATCTCTTTCCGAGTAAGGCAGAGGCTGTGGGAGGAGCTGGGAGGTGTCGGGCCTGGAGGGCCCCACCGAGCTCTGCCTGGGTTCTCCCCCTGCAGGTGAACCGGGAGATTGTGTCGGGCATGAAGTACATCCAGCACACGTACAGGAAAGGCGTCAAGAGTGAGTGGGGGGGTTGGCCCTGCCCCCGAGATGCCGTGGCACCATCTAGGTGGCCTGTGGGAGGGGGCAGGGTGGAGGTGGCTGCCCAGGGCTCTGGGACCAGGAGGGAGAGGAAGATGGCGGTGTGTGCCCTCAGCCCTGGCGGGATCGGGAGCACCGGTGACCTGTGTGTCTTCTGCACACAGTTGACAAGACCGACTACATGGTGGGGAGCTACGGGCCCCGGGCAGAGGAGTACGAGTTTCTGACCCCCATGGAGGAGGCACCCAAGGGTATGTTGGCTCGCGGCAGCTACAACATTAAGTCACGCTTCACAGACGACGACAAGACTGACCACCTGTCCTGGGAGTGGAACCTTACCATCAAAAAGGAATGGAAGGACTGAGCCCTTGCCCGGGAGGCGGGCAGGCCTTCGGACAGACAGACGGACCTGTCTGACACGCCCCACCCCTACCGCCCCCACCCCATCCCAACCCCTTACCAAAGTGCTGACGGGTCTGCTCCCCCTGGCCGACCCTTCCCATCCCTCCCGGCCCCGCCCCGCAGGCCCCAGCCTCCTCGGTGGTCTCGCCTTGCTGCTTCTGCCTGTGCTGGGGGGGGAGGGGGGAGGGAGCCTCCAGGCCAGGCCCCCACCTCCCCTTCCGTACCCCTTCATGTTCCCCCACCTGTCCTCACCTGACCTGAGGCCCTGGCTTTTCCGAGGGAATCTCGTGGGGGTGCTCGGGTCCCTGTGGGCCTTCGCAGTAGCCCTGAATCCTGTTCTTTCTCTTCTTCCGGGGTGGGGGTGGGGTGGGGTGCATGATTCGAGGCCTTTTGGGGGCCAGCCACCCTCCTGCTTTCACCTGTCCCCGGTCAGTTCATCCATCGCTGTCCGTAACCGTCTAACCATGATGCCTTAACATGTGGAACGTGTGCTGTGGGGGCCGTCACTAACCTCTAACCCCCCGTGTCTGCATGAGCATGTGGTCTCCCCCGGTCCTTGCCCCCTCCGCAATCCCCGTGGCCCGGGGAGGTGTGTGGGATGTGCTGCTGCTGCTCCCCTGCCCGCCAGGGCCTAGCCAGCCCCCTCCCCTGGCCAGGGCAGTGGGGGCGGCTCCAGGGGCTTGGGGAAAGCCAAATTGCCAAAACTGAAGTTGCCTCCATTCCCATGTGGGAGGCCAGGTGTCCTCACGCCTCTGCCTTCTCTGTCCCAGGGGGCGGTGCGGGAGCCCGGGGCCCCAGCACACAGCCCTTGCCAGACAGAGCCAGCGGCCGAGCCTTACTTGTCCCACCCGGGCCTGCCGGCCTGGTGTCGTGTGCCTGGCCGGTCAGTATTTATTGCCTCCATATGTGCCGTCCTCTGGGCCCCCTGGCCTGCCACCTCTGCCCCCAGGCTCGGTGCCACCATCCCCGGCAGGCCATCCCCGGACCCAGCCAGGACAGCTGCGGGACCAAGCCGCACAGTCGGAGCCCTCCCCTGTGCCTCCCTCCCCTTGCCTCCCTTGTTAGGCCTGGGCCTAGGATGTTCCGGAGCCTGACCCTGCTTCTCCTTTTCTGACCGGGAAATAAACTCCCCCAAAGGAGCCAGGGTGTCTGCTGCTTGTCTCCGGGGGCGGGGGAGGGGGCAGTAGGGACCCACAGGGAAGTGCTGACTCTTCCCCAGGCGGTAGCCACTGCCCCTGCGGCCGTTGAAGAAGGAAGGCTTTCGTACCAGTTTCTTTTTTTTTTTTAAAGATTTTTACTCATTTATGAGAGAGACACAGGCAGATGGAGAAGTAGGCTTCGTGCAGGGAGCCCGATGTGGGACTCAATCCCGGGACTCCAGGATCATGCCCTGAGCCAAACCAAACCGCTGCTCCACCCGGGCTGCCTGGCTTTCATGCCGGTTTCGTGTGGCTGGTGCTTCATGGCAGGTGTGGTCCTGGAGTCTCCCCAGAGGGCCTGTGTTGCAGGGGTTCTGGGCCAGTGGGGAGGTGCAGGTGTGCAGCAGGCCTGTCTGGGGGGTCTGGAGCACAGGCTCCGCGGAGGGAGTTCCCCCAACCCGGAAGAAGGGGAACCTGGCTGGAGCCCGGAGGCCTCTGCGAGAGGGAGGGGGACTGGAGGGTCCCTGCAGCTGGGGCAGGAGGCTGGAGGGAAGTGGGTGCCACAGGGAGCACCCGAGGCTGGCCCTGCCCCGGTTCCCTGCGGAGCCAGACAGGGATCAGGGGCCCGAGGCAGAATGGGTGGAGTGGGGTTGAAGGGAAGACACTGGGGGACCCTCACTGCTTAGAGGTGTAGGAGCGGCAAGGGGGGAACCCCTCCGCAGGGCCGTGGGGGCAGGGTGACCTGCCTCCTCCTAGACTGCCCAAGGGCACCAGCAACTGCGCCACCCCTCCCCCGGCCCGGGATGGGGAGAGGCACATGGGCCACCCGAGCTCCGGAGACCCTCTGCCGTGTCGCCCGCCGTGAAACCTGCTCTTTCCGTGGCCTGAAGTGGCTTAGGGTGTGCCGACGGGGGGCTGGGAAGCTGCCCTCCCAGGCCCCACCGCCCCGTCCCCAGGGCCCGCCCCTCCGCTCCTGCAGCGGGGCTGGGGCGGCCTGGTGACCTGGGTCCTCGCCGGGGCCCCCTGCTGGCTGACTCGTGCAGGTGGCACTGCCCGCTTAGTGGCGGCAGCGGCCGCGGGCAAAGAGCGGGCCCGCCCCCAGCCAGCGCCCGGGCCTGCCTCCCGAGCCCGCCTCCCGCGCCCCACCTTTCCCAGGCTGCTTCCTGGGAGGCCCAGGGTGGCCCCGCGCGGTCAGCGCTGCTCTACCCGCAGGCCCTCTGAGCCCGACACGTGAACTGGGACCCTACCTGCCCCGTTGTGCAGGCTCCCTGCCAACAGCCAGGACTTTGTGCTGGCTCCGCCCCGGGTGAAGGGCGACGTCGGGTGGTGCCCGCAGGACTTACATGACGTGTCTCTTGGGTCCCAAGTCTAACCTGATTTTCCTCCTGGTTCCACGCAGAACCTGGGAGCCAGGGCCTGTGGTCCTCTCTCCTCCCGTCCTCTGCCCGTGTCCCCCAGGAATCCCCAAGCTGCCCCCTCATCTAATCCCAGATGGGCCTCTCTTCCTTGAGGAAGTGCCAGTGGATGCCAGGTCAGGGCCTCTGATGGGACCGACTCATTCCTGTGACTTAGTACAATCTCCATGCCCAGCATTGTCCCACTCCAACCTCAGGACCCCCTCCTGCCCCCGGGCCGCGCTCCTCACTGTGTCCCAGAGTGCACACAGGCTGGCTGTGCTGGGTGTGCAGTCCTGCCCCACTGGGACCCTACAGTCAGGAGCCGACCCCTGGACCCCTCGTGGCCAGCGAGCACTTCCTGGCTGCCATGAGCCTGCCGGTGACTCCCTCGAAACCTACCCTGTCACAGACTGGGAGGAAGCTTTACTCTGAGAACTCTTATTTTTGAGAATAGTATTTATCAAAACGTCACTCAGTACTTCAAATGAGATTTAATGGGCAGCTTCTCAGAGGAGAGACGCCTGGAGGATGCTCTGGAGCCGCTGTGCTGGTCCTGAGAGATGCCAGAGCCACTGTCACAAGGGCACATTCCAGTGCAGGGCCCTGGGTGCAGGGTGAACAGCCTCGGGGCCTCTCTCTGGAGCTGCCTCTGGAAGATACGTGAGGGGACCCTTGGAAGGAGATCCACGCCAGGCCTCCCCTCCAAGCCGAGGCCTGCAGAGGTGTTCAGTGAACCTGCCTGTGTTCTGAGACCAACCCCACAGAAACTGGGGATCTCGGGCCTTCCCCAAATCAGGCCTCCTTCCAACTTGGAGGACCCCAACATTGCTGCTCTTGCACAGGTTGGCACAAGGCCAATTCAAGAGGCGCAGGCACCCTGAGAAGCACACAGTGCAGCCAAGATACCAAACACTGTGCCCCGTCCAGGCCAGAGCCCTGCTTAGGCTTTGCTCTTCACAGGACGTGACTTGGCCTTGCCACCTGGGCTGCACTGTCATCACCTGCATCAAGGTGTGTCGGCTGCCCTTGGCTACACGGAGGCACAGACTCAGCTACCAGAAGGTTCGGTCATGGCCGCAGCTGGACCCTTGTCTGGTTTGTTCTCCCCTGGATCCCAAAGTTCTCATTTTTTGTCAAGACGGTATGCTGCAGGGTGAAGCTGCTCTAAACCATCACAGACTCATCAACATCATGATATCTTAAATCTCTTAGTTCTGTCCCCATCAGGAAAAAACGAAGCCGCAACATGCAGCCATCTAAACACTGGTCTTTATGAGTGCCTCTGAAATCCAGACAAGGTACAAATATTGCTTATATCAGACCCAAAATTGTGGTCTATACAGTAAGGGTTATGGTAACCACAAAACGTTGGAAATGCGGCAGCAGCCGTGAAGCAACTGCCACCCGTTGGAAAAAAGCAAAGGGGACTTTGCTTGCCATTAGTTACGAAGAGCTGTCATTCATCCCTTGAGCTGCGGGGCCAGGGCCCCACTGAAGCTGGGCTGAGCGGCAGCTGCCAGGCACGTGTGCATAGCCCTTCCGCCCCAAGCTCCTGCAAAGCCCCAGCTCAGAGGACACAGGGATCCCGGCAGGTGCACCCCTCTGCTGACCCTTGCTCTAGTGGCACGAGGGGCAAGACACAGAGAACCTGGTCTTGACCTTCAGGAACTCGCTGAGTGGAGGGAGCCCCAACAGGAGGTGAGAGAGCAGGGCCTCACGAGCCAAGCAGCAACGAAATGCGAACTCTGGAGGGTACAAAGGCACCTTTTCTCTGTGTCTGACCGTTGGTGAAAGGAGGACGTTAGGACAGCCAACGTGTACATTGAGCGTGGGCGTTTCTCTCCTTCCTGCCAGGTTATTAAATTGATGATTAGTCCTCAAACCAGTGGTGGTGGCCCTTTCGTAAGAGAGGAAGCCAATTAAACGAAGAGGAAGGTTTCCTGGAGAAAAAAACGGCCTGTTCGGAGAGCGGGGGCGGGGCGGGCTGCTGGGCCGGGGGCCAGCTGACCCGTCTAGCGCGGGGCCAACGACAACAACGTGAGCCACGCTTTGCACGTTACTTTAATTAAATGTCATTTTAAGTTTCCTAGAACCTAGTTCAAAAAAAAAAAAAAAAAAAAGACACGCGCTAAAATGGAGCATTTTCAGTTAACCCGATGCATGCAAACTCTCGATACGTGTCCACACACGCATCTCGGGGATGCCCGTCCTGCCTCCGCGTCCCGGCCGGTGCTCCGCAGCCTCGCGGCCGGCGGGGTCGGGGGAGCGGCTGCAAGCGGGGGCCTCCCGCCGGCCGGACACGTCCCCGCTTCCGGGCCCGCAGGGGGACCGGCCCCCCCGCCCCCTCTTGCTGACCCCGCTCGGCCTCGGCCCGCCCCGGGCCCCCCGCGCGCAGCCCCGGCCCCCGCCCCCCGGGCCCCTGGCCCGCGGCCTCCGCAGGCACCGCCCGAACCTCACGCGCACCGGAAGTCGCGTTGCCCCAGCTTCCGGCTCGCCGAGCGGGTGTGTGCGGGGGGAGCGGTGTCAGTTACGGGCAAGCCGTCCAATCAGAATGCAACACGAGGGGTTTCAGAGGCGCAGGCGCAGCCCCGCCCCTCAGCCGGGAGCTCCGCCCCACTGCCACGTTCGACGACGGATCGCGCGGGGCGTGCGCGCCTCTCTTGGCCAATCAGGAGCCGCGCAGCCCGGGCCGCCGAAGGTGGCAGCCAGTCCAGGCCCGCGGAAGCCCAGGGAGAAAGCCACCAGTCACAAGTCGAGGAAGAGAAAGTTCTCCCGCGGGAGCCAATCAGGAGCCCGGGAAGACTGCGAGCGCGAGCTCCTCGGCCAATCCCGGGCGAGGCCGAGGGCAGCGGCCACGGCGATTCCGAATCCGGGGTCGGGGGCCGGGGCGGGCAGCCAATCCGAGCGCCTCGGAGGCGGGCCCCGGAGCCCGCCAGCCAATCGGGCGCGGGAGCGGGCGGGCGCGCGCGCGGCGGCGGCCGGGCTTATAGGGGCGGGGCGGGCGGCGCGCGCTCTCGTGGCCTCGCTGTCCCGGCGGCGCCAACCGAAGCGCCGCGCCCGCTGCCGACATGCTGCGCCGCGCTCTGCTCTGCCTGGCCCTGGCCGCGCTCACGCGCGCGGGCGCCGCCGCCCCGGAGGAGGAGGACCACGTCCTGGTGCTGCACAAGGGCAACTTCGAGGAGGCGCTGGCGGCGCACAAGTACCTGCTGGTGGAGTTCTGTGAGTGCCGCCGGCGGGCCGGGCCTGGGGCGCGGGGGCGCGGGGCCGCGGGGCCGCGGGGCCGGGCGGGGCGGGGCCCCCAGGGCTGCCGGCGCTCCCCGCCCGCGGATGCACGGGCCGCGCGCCGACGCTGCCCCGCGAGCTGCTGTCAGTCCCGGGCGCGCCCCTCCTGCCCCGGGGACCCAGCCCAGCGCGCCGCCGCCGCCCGCCAGCATCACCAGCCCGGCCCGGGCGGAAACCTAGAGCCCAGCGCCGCCCCCGTCGGCTGAGCGGCGGCCCTGTCCGGCGCCCCGAGCCCCGGAGCCACGGCGGCGCCAGGCCGCGTGCACACCCGCCCCGCACACGCCCGACCGGGTCTCGCTACGTGCGCAGGTGCCCGGGCGCCGGCCTCCTAGTCCTGTGCTCCCCGGGCCGGCGCAGGGGCCCCCGCCCTTGCCGCCTGCAGGTGCTCGGAGGGTCCCCCGGAGTTTGTCCCGTGCTGACCGTGACGGGGCGCGGGGGGCGGGGGTTGGTGTGGCGCTGTCGTTCGTGGCCTCTGTCCCGATATTGCCTAAGAGCATCGAGCTATCAGCTCAGCCCCGCGCGTTCACAGGGGGTTATCTTGGCGAGTAGATAAGGTTTTTATGGAAGGAGGGAAGTGCGCACAAGAAGGTGAGGGGAGCGGCGGAACTTGGTCAGTGCTGCTTCCTAGCGCCCCGCTTGCTCTTCCAGATGCCCCTTGGTGCGGCCACTGCAAGGCTCTGGCCCCTGAGTACGCCAAAGCCGCCGGGACACTGAAGGCAGAAGGTTCGGAGATCAGGCTGGCAAAGGTCGATGCCACAGAAGAGTCTGATCTGGCCCAGCAGTACGGGGTCCGTGGCTACCCCACGATCAAGTTCTTCAAGAACGGAGACACGGCTGCTCCCAGGGAGTACACAGGTGCGGCTGCCACGCTGCCCCTAAATGCGTGCAGGCCGCACAGGGTACCTGAGGGGCAGGAGGGGCCCTGTCCTCGGCCCAGTCCGGCCTCTCCGGCTCTCGGGAGGAGCGTTCCCAATCCCTGCAGAATCCTTTGGGTGGAGGAGGGCAGCCTTTTGGGGTGGATAGCAAGCTGAGGCTGGTCCTACGATTGACCCTGAGGAGAGAAGGGCTGGGGCCCCTGGGACCTCACAGAGCAACAGGTGTAGTGATAACTAACCCAGGTGTGCCAGCCGGCGTCACTCACCTGTCACCGAGCTCAGACGCAAGGCCAGCTGGGTGCCGCCTCTGGGGCTGCCTCCTGGGGGTTGGGCTGCGCTGCGGCTCGTAGGTACTGACGAGAGGAGAGACTTTTGTCTCTAGAACCGGTTCTGTAGCTCCTTGTCAGAACGCTCTGGAGCAGCCTAGTTAATCCTGACGCTGGTGACTCTGGTCTGCGTCTTAGGCTGCTGTTCATTGTTCCCACGTTCACTTGTGGAACAGGAAGCGCAGAGTTGTCACGGTCCCGCCGCTGACACGTAGCTTTGAGAACAAGACAGCTACTCCTAATTCCACCTGTAACTGATGACTCAGCTTTGAGCTGCCACTTAGGAGAATCCTTTTTAAGTGTGAGCTTTCGCAACCTTTCTCGCGTTGGACCAGCGAGCCAAACTGAGGGGAACGGTGACTGGCCTCAGTCTCAGGAGGAGCAGGCTCCTAGCGCTTCGTTCGGTCTGCCCTGTGGCACGCAGGTGCATGATCACGCTCCTTCCCTAGTCTGGGAGGCACATGCAGTAGGCCACAGCAGCCACGGACAGGGACACCTGAGTGGCCTGGATGCCCAAGGCCAGCTGTTGCTCAGCCTGTTGTCACAGGGAAAGCTGCTGTTCATCTGACTTACCAGCCTTTTTTTCCCCTTTTAAAAAAGTTGTACTGCATCTTTATGATGAGTGAGGCCACCGGGGGAAAGTGTGTGTGTTTAACGAGTTTAAAAGACAGGGAAGTTCAGAAGATGGAAAGGGACTGGAAAGGGAAAAGGAGCGGTAGCCCTATTGCTCGGCAGTAGCTGCTGTCCTTCCCCTGCTCCAAACTCAGTTTCTCGTGTGCTCAAGAAAGCCTTTTTTAGCCCTAGAATTTGCACGGGTGTGTAGACAAGGTGGCTCTTCTGTGGAAAGAGAATATCCTGCCTTGGTTTTGGCAGAGCTCAGAGAATGATGGGCAGGGAGGGTGGGCCTGGGTTTCAGTGGAATGTGCATGTGTTTGGGTGCAGCTGGCAGAGAAGCTGAGGACATTGTAAACTGGCTGAAGAAGCGCACAGGCCCTGCTGCCACCACACTGCCCGATGGGGCCGCCGCAGAGGCCTTGCTGGAGTCCAGCGAGGTGACCGTCATTGGCTTCTTCAAGGTAGAGGCTTTCATTTCGGGCCTTCTCCCCCAACACACAACCCCCATTCCCCATCGTCATTGGTTTCCGGTGGCCTGGGCAGTGGGCTGTCCTGCTGCTGACCCAGGCAGGGAGCCTCAGTGTCTGGGTGTCTGGCCACCTCTGCTGCTTCTTCCCTGTAGGACGTGGAGTCGGACTTTGCCAAGCAGTTCTTGCTGGCGGCAGAGGCCATTGATGACATACCTTTCGGGATCACGTCCAACAGCGACGTGTTCTCCAAATACCAGCTGAGCAAGGATGGGGTTGTCCTCTTCAAGAAGGTGAGTGCACCCCCCCCGCAGCCCCGCCCCAGGTGAGATGCCGCGGCCAGGGGCTGCTTTCCTTATTGCTCCCAGCGCCCGAGGACCTTGGCCGGGCGGCGCTGGACCGCCAGCTGGACTCATCGAGCACCTGTTTTGCAACATCAGACCTGAGGAGCCACTTAGACAGTGGCCTTCAGACTTTGCGCTGTGGGTCCTTCGTTCTGGCTTGTGTGGCAGCAGCACCAGGGCTGATGAAAGTAGAGCCACTCTGGGGTCTTAATTCTCTCTCTTTTTTTTTTTTTTTTTTTTGGTCTTAGTTCTTCTTTAAAAAAATGTTACAAGTCACGTAGCAATGTTTGCCATTACGATAGTTTTAAGTACGTGGTCGTTAGTATGTCGCGTCAATGATGTCGACACTGCTGTGTGACCCTTACTGTTTCCATGACCTTTGGGCTCACCGGAAACCGACTGGAGTCTCGCCACTGCTGGCCCGGGCCCCACAGTGTGGCGAGCACGGGTCCGGGACCAGTGCCTTTCAGTTGTTTGCGCCGTTGCTGGGACGTGGCCTGGCTTACATGTACGGTGTTACCACAGGGCCTCGTGTTTCTGGATTTTTATTTTAGCCACTAGACAGCCAGGTGGGCTGGCTGAACGGCCTTGCTGGGAGCACGGCTGTCCCCACGTCGTCCCTATGGGTCGGTAGCATGTGGCTCAGCGCAGGCAGTGGAGGCGAGGGTGGGAGGCGTGTCACGCCAGCACAGGCGTGGAGACAGGGCAAGAAGACGGCAGGTGTAGGGCTCTCGAAAGGTGGCGCACCCCGTGGTCCCGAGGGCCACTGGTCTCTGCCTGTGTGTGCACCCCACGTGTGGGCCGGGCAGCTGTGTAGTGAGGGCGGCCTCTGGCATTGTGCCCAGGGCTGCTGGGAGGGGCGGGGGTGCCTCCTGGTCGCACTCCTGGACCCGGGACACCACGGCTAGGGGGGGCTTGCTCCGGTGTCCTGGCTGTTCCGCTGTTGCCCCTCCCCGGGAACTCCGCGTGCTCTTCCTGAGGCGCCGATCCTCACAGCACTCCCCGGAGGCAGCGGAGTTGCTAGATTAGCCCATCGTCATCACACAGGGGTCCAGGAGATCCCAGTTCCCAAGTGAGGGGAGCCTGTGGGAGCCCCGGGGGCCGGGGCGGGAGGTGAGAGTCCTGGGTCCTGGGGTGGAGGCTGACGGAGGGGGAGAGTTTCTCTGAGGCTGCCAGGGCCGCACACCTTGCTGGGTCCTCGCACTGCTTTCCCATCGCCCTGAAGTTCCAGGGCACCAGTTTTCACGCAGGCCCCGTGCTGCTCCATGTCCTTGAAGGTCTGCGGAGGCGGCGTGTGCGGGAGCTCAGCCGCGGGCCGACGAGTGCTTGCTTCCCGTTGTCCATGCGCGCTGGGCACAGCCGGGCCCCTGGGGCTGGGGCTGGCTGGGGGGCAGCCTGGAGCATGAGCCTGGCAGAACCGGGGACTTGGTGCTGCGCAGGTCAGCGGTTGCCCCACGGGGCGGGGGGCTCAGGTCCAGCCCCTCCCAGGTTCCTGCGGGGCCACCCGTCTTCTCCACGTGACGCCTTTGCTTGTTCCTTCCTCCAGGGTCCAGTTGCGCACAGTGCGCTGGGTCTGCCTGTCTGCCGGGGGCCGGGGGCCTCCCCAGGGGACAGGGCAGGCAGGTGGGCTCCAGGAGTGGCCAGCTGCCACTTGCCGGGAGGATGGAGGCTTGGGTCATGGGTCACTGCCGGTTGGACGGCTGGTTTGAGGGCCACTTACCTGTGTCTTTGTCGGGTGTTCGCTGTGTTTGCCTCTTTCTCTGAAGCGGGCAGGTCAGGAGGCGCTGTGGGGCCGGCGTCTCCACTGCCTGCAGTGTCAAGCCTTCGGGCTCGTTTGTCTCTGGGGCCTCGTGGAGCTAGTCGCCGCGGCCGAATGAGGGCCGGTCATCTGCTTCTCACTCAGCGGACCGTGAGCGTAGTGTGAGGTGGCAGCGTTGCTAACAGGTTGCATCTCGAGGCGGGTGCATGGGGCAGCTCTGTTCCTGGGGCTCCCAGCGTGAAATCGGGCAGGCTGCTGACAGGTGGGGGTGGAGATGCGGTTCTGGAGGAGGCCGGGGCGCTGGCCTAGTGCTTCTGGTCGCCGCAGCGGCACGCCTGGTGGGCCTGGCCTGGCCTGGCCTTGGCTTCTCTGCCCCCTTTCGCTCTTCTCCGTCCCAGGTTTGGGAAGACAAAGGCTTTGGCTTTGCCCACCGAGGCCCAGGCCTCGATCTGGTCTAACTTAGCAGCCCCTGTTGTGCACCAGCTAAAGCCCAGGCTCTACGTGTAATGGTGGGAGCAGGGAGTGGCCACCTGTTCTTCTAGAAGTTTCTTCAGGGAAGCATAAAGGGAAACGTCTAGAATGAAAAGAGTAGTTTGTCTCGGGTCTGATCTGAGAGTCCAGAGGGAATGAAAAAGGCAGGCTCACCGGTACCCTCACCGGGCAGGGCATCAGCCCATCTGCGGCGGGGGGTGGCTTCCGTGCGCCCCTTCCAGAGCCCTCCTTGGGGGGCTGCAGGCCCCCTCTTGGGCCTCTCTGGTCAACAACCACGGCCTCCCACCCTCGGGGCTCCAGGACTCCTGGAACTCTTCCATGTTGTTGGGGATCCCGAAGAGCTTCTGTGGTTGTGGATTGATTATACCTACGGATTTTTATTGGGCCAGAAATTAGAGAAATGTCTTAAACAGTTTGTTCATCCAGGGTCACCCGACTGGCTCAGTTGCTGGAGCAAGCGACTCCTGATCTCAGCCACATTTTGGCAGAGGAGCCGACTTAAA
This sequence comes from Vulpes vulpes, assembly GCF_048418805.1. Lineage (NCBI taxonomy): Eukaryota > Metazoa > Chordata > Mammalia > Carnivora > Canidae > Vulpes > Vulpes vulpes. The sequence goes on from NC_132781.1 coordinate 1,050,271, forward strand.
TCCCTTTCATCTAAAATAACATTGTATGATCACAAGTAACAGTCTTGTGAAAGTCCCTTTTCTCCAGACAACTGCAGCTGAGTGGTGAGAGTGTTCGGTTTCTGCCAGTCTCCTGGCCGACCTCAGCGTGCGGGATGTCCTCCATCCCTCCGCTTCCATCCAAGGGCACGGTGTGCTCAGGGGTGTGCTCAGGGGAGGGCGGGAGCAGGAACTTGCAGCTCCTCCCTAGGAAAGGCTGCACCAACCCTTGGTGTCCTCCCCTTGGTGTCGCTGTTGCCTGGTGCCCTGGAGGATGCTGCCCTCTGCAGCCCTCCGCTGGCTTTGTTTTGTGGACAGAGGCAAGTGGCTTCTGCTCCCATTGCCCACCCCCCCCCCCAGACAGGAAGGTGCAGGCTGCCCCGGTCGCAGGGAGGGTGGCACAGGAGGCTGGGGGCTCCAAGGCGCTCACGGCCCTCTCTGCATCCACAGTTTGACGAAGGCCGCAACAACTTCGAGGGGGAAATCAGCAAGGAGAAGCTGCTGGACTTCATCAAGCACAACCAGCTGCCACTGGTCATCGAGTTCACAGAGCAGGTGCGGCCCTCTAGTGGGTCCTGTGCCCTGAGAGTGGGGTGGCGCCCCAAAAGAGGTCCTGGCCCCAGGGATCCCCAGGCGCCGAGTGTGTGGTGGCGGCATCATAGCTGTTGAGAGAACATCCTGTGTTCGTGGCTTGGTCCCAGTAACCTGTGCTTGTGACACAGACGGCCCCGAAGATCTTCGGAGGGGAGATCAAGACCCACATCCTGCTGTTCCTGCCCAAGAGCGTGTCTGACTACGACAGCAAACTGAGCAACTTCAAGAAGGCGGCCGAGCGCTTCAAGGGGAAGGTGAGCAGCCCGTGTGCCCGCCTCCAGCGGCAGGGTAGCAGCAGCGTCCCCGCTTTCAGGACTGCAGGCCCGAGGCCGGCCACCCTCGGCCCCCCGCCCACCGAGCCACTTCTCCCCCCAGATCCTGTTCATCTTCATCGACAGCGACCACACTGACAACCAGCGCATCCTCGAGTTCTTTGGCCTCAAGAAGGAGGAGTGCCCCGCCGTGCGCCTCATCACCCTGGAGGAGGAGATGACCAAGTACAAGCCAGAGTCGACCGAGCTCACGGCCGAGAAGATCGAAGATTTCTGCCACCGCTTCCTGGAAGGAAAGATCAAGGTGGGGGGCGCCGCACGTGGCATGGGGCTGGCCCTGGGCCTGAGCCAAGGGTCCCGAGGACGGGGCGCCGCATGGGCATGGCCCCCTTCCAGGCAGCCCTGGTCCTCAGGGCGGGGGGGCAGAGGCCCGGCATCCCTGACCTTGGCCCACCTGTCCTCCAGCCCCACCTCATGAGCCAGGAGCTGCCTGAAGACTGGGACAAGCAGCCCGTCAAGGTGCTCGTTGGGAAGAACTTTGAGGAGGTCGCTTTCGATGAGAAAAAGAACGTCTTTGTGGAATTCTGTAAGTGAGGGGCCTGCAGCTCCCTGGCCTGAGCGCCAGAGTGTGTGCACGCTGGGGGCGGGTGGCCCAGGGCCTCAGCACCGTTCTCTTTCAGACGCGCCATGGTGTGGCCATTGCAAACAGCTGGCTCCCATTTGGGATAAGCTGGGAGAGACGTACAAGGACCACGAAAACATCATCATCGCCAAGATGGACTCGACGGCTAACGAGGTGGAGGCAGTGAAAGTGCACAGCTTCCCGACGCTCAAGTTCTTCCCCGCCAGCGCGGACAGGACGGTGCGCCACGCGCGGGCCCGGCAGGGAGGCAGGGAGGGGGAGCTGCTAGCCAACTCCCTAAGTCTCCCTGTCCCCCTCCACAGGTCATTGATTACAACGGTGAGCGGACACTAGAGGGTTTTAAGAAGTTTTTGGAGAGCGGTGGCCAGGACGGAGCTGGGGACGATGACGTGAGTGGGAGCCAGTGGTCGATGGGCCCTAGCCCGTGTCTGGAGATGCGCCCTGTGGTCCAGGGGCAGGCCTGCAGGGGCACCGTGGGAGGCAGGCGTGTGTATCCGGGCTAGGGGGAGCCACTCTCCGGATGGACACTCCGTATGTAGGGGTCCTTAAATGCTGGCGTTTGCTCATGGCAGCTGAGGTGTGTCCCGTGAGGCTCCCTGCTAACTGGGGCTCACGTGCTCTCCCCAGCCCATTGGCTGAGGTCTCCCACCAGACGGCAGCTTAGGCCTGTCCGTGTCGGCCTTGGGCAGCTGCGGGTGTGCCCGGGCCAGGGGGGCTGGCATAGGGTTGGAGGCCCACAGTGGTAGCAGGCCCGCCAAGACAGTGCTCCCTGAAGCCGTGGAGGCTGTCACCAAGCTGCAGACCCTGGAGCCTGGGGTCCCACACATCTGCTCGTAGATACCAGAGTCGGCTGTTTCTGTCCCGATGGCCAACCTGTCGGGGTGCGGGGCGTGGCTGCCGGCCGAGCTGTGCCACCCTCCTGATGGGTTTCTCCACTTCCTTTCCTGCGTCCTATCCCCCAGGATCTGGAAGATCTGGAAGAAGCAGAGGAGCCTGACCTGGAGGAGGAGGACGATCAGAAAACTGTGAGAGACGAGCTGTGAGGCAGAGTGCAGACCTGGGCACCCCAGACACGACCCCCACGGCTGCACGTCCAGCAGCACGGCCTCTGGAAGCCCGCGGACCCTCACCGGGACGAGGGAACACCGATCGGAAATGCAGGGAACTTTACTGAAGCCACACTTCATCCTAACACACGTGTAAACTTAGGCCCGTTTCTTCCTTCTGCTTTTCAATTTTTGGAAAGGGATTTATCTCCAGGCCAGCCCATCTTGATGGGCCGTTTTTTTTTAAATTGTGATGTACTTTTTCGTACATGGTTTTGTCCAAAGTGCTCGTTAAAATGTCTTGGGATCTCATGCAGGTGAAGCCTCCTTCCTGTTAGGTTTATACTCTCACTTTAAAAAATTCCATTTGTGGGATTTTGAGACATTTTTGGACGTCAGGGTGTCTGTTCCACTCTGGCCGGGCCTCCCTGGAGACTCCTGTCCCCTGTGTGGGGAGGGGCCGGGCCGGGCTGGACGGGTCCCTCCCACCTGGTGCCGGTGTTGCCGTGACCGAGTGTGGGTCTCACATTGTTTGCTTAAATGGAGACTTTGGGTCTCTGTCTCGGGGGGCCTTCTAGAAACGACTGGAGGGGCGGTGGGTGCTGGCTGGGCCCGGACGGGCCCGGGCAGCACCCCTTCCCCACCAAGCTGGGCTCCCCGGTGCTCTGACTCCCAGGGTAGCCTGAGGCCTGCCCCAGGCAGAACCAGAACCCTCCATTTCCAGGCTGGGAAACGGCCGAGGGTGCTTGAGCCGAACCACGTGCAGGCCGTTCTTCAGCCATTTCTACCATGATAGCGGAATTGAACACATTGGCCAAATAAAGTTGAAATTTTACTACTTCTTGTCTCTATCTTAGGAACTCTCCAGGCCACAGGGCATGGGCTTGGGTTGGGCCTCTCCTGGTCGCATCATGCTTATGGGAGCCACATGAGTGTCACGGGTAGTTTGCTGTGTCGTCACCAACTGGAAGGCATTGCCTGCCCTGGGGGCTGCGCGTCAGGTGGGGTGGGTGTCCTGGCACTGTCCTTGGGCCCCCGGCTGCCACGTGTGTCCTGCTCCGTGCTGCTCCAGGACCCAAGGTGGCCCCAGTCTGTTGCACAAGAGCAGTCTCCCTGCCATTGCGGGGTCCAACAAGAAACGGGGCACACACTCCAGGGTGGGTGAGTCGAGGGCATTGCCGTGCTTCACCAAGAAGCCTTCACAAGCAGGATTGTGCGTTGAAATAGCAAGTTACCCAGTTTTGTTTTGTTTTGTTTTGTTTTAAGATTTTATTTATTCAAAAAAAAAAAGATTTTATTTATTCATGAGACAGAGAGGCAGAGACACAGGCAGAGGGAGAAGCAGGCTCCCTGCAGGGAGCCCGACATGGGACTCTATGCCAGGTCTCCAGGATCAGGCCCTAGGCCAAAGTCGGCGCTAAACCGCTGAGCCACCTGGGCTGCCCCACAAGTTAACCAGTTTTTTAAATGCAATTTGACTTTGAAAACCTCAGCTTCGGGCAGCCCCAGATTTTACCTATTTATTCAGAGAGAGAGAGGCAGGGACACAGGCAGAGGAAGAAGCAAGCATCATACAGAGAGCCTGACGTAGGACTCGATCCAGGGTCTCCAGGATCACGCCCCGGGCTGCAGGTGGCGCTAAACCTCAGCACCACGGGGGCTACCCTAAATAAAATCTTTAATTGAAAAAACGTTAGGATGCTAATGTTAAAACTGAAACGGAGGGCAGCCCCGGTGGCACAGCGGTTTAGTGCCGCCTGCAGCCCGGGGTGTGATCCTGGAGACCCGGGATTGAGTCCCACATCGGGCTTCCTGTGTGGAGCCTGCTTCTCTCTCTGCCTGTGTCTCTGCCTCTCTCTGTGTGTGTCTCTACGAATAAATAAACAAAATCTTAAAAAAAAAAAACTGAAAAGGAAAAATTTCTAAAAAAAAAAGAAAACCTCAGCGTCCTTGGTTCACACAGGGACCGTCGGAATTGGTTTTCCTGCAGACGAAGCCACCGGCCTAGCTGCAGTCCTGGGCACATGCGCCTTGTGAGCCCGACTGACTCCTCGGGCCCTGCTGCCCAGCTGCACCTGTGGGTCCCCCTCGAGAGCAGGAGAGGAGCCCCACACGGGGCTGGCGGGCCTCGGGTAGCCGTCTGTCCCTGACGGCAGTACCCCCCAGGGCTTGGCATCTGCGCTCTCAGCTTGTCTACAGGGGCGGGAGGGCCACCCGGTGACCTCCTGGGAGGGGGACGGATGTGGACATACCGTCCACCTTGGGTCAAGGACAGCGCACATAGCTAGGTCTCTACAGAGCCCTGCCTGTCACTGCACGAGTCCCCCAACCTCTCCAGCCCTGCCCGCCCGGGGCGCTGATGCCCATGTGCCCCGGGGGGCTTCGAGGTGCCGGTGCCTGGCTGGAGACGCCACCGTAGGACGTGCCATGGACATGGCTCTCCAGCGTTCTCTGTTCACTGTCGCAGCCTGTGTCCTGCCCCAGCCCTCCCTGCTGCGTCAGCCTGCCCCAGGCCTCCGCAGACCCCAGCCCAGGTGAGCGGGACCCTGCGCAGCAGCCCGGGCCTCGGGTGGCCCGTCCTGGGGCTGCTCTCCAGCTCGTGCGCTCCGGGGCCTAGGCGCGCCGGGCCTCTGTCCTGCTGATGGAAGGCGACACGCAGGCAGAGAAAGGTGAGCTGGGCCACTTCTGGGGGAGAGGATGGTAGCCCTGCCCTCCAGACTGTGAGTCGTTCCCCCAGGGGTCACGGGGGGAGAAGAACCTCGGGGGAGGAAGCCCGCCCCGAGCAAGGCCGTCAGGATCCTGCGCTCCCGCCCCAGCGACGGGCGTGGGTGACCCTGAGCACCCAGCGGTGCCGGCCAGGCCCTGTGCACAGAGCTGGGACCAGGCGCGGCTGCCCGGAGCTGCTGTCATGTGCTCCCGGGAGAGGGACTGAGTCACCCATACCTTTCCTCTTTTGCAGAGGCAGCTGATTAGCACATTCCAGGGCCTGGATTGGCTGGGAGGCTGTGGGGTGGAGTCCAAAACCTGGCGGGGCTGGTGGATTAGCAGGCAACTTTGCAGCTCAGGGTGGTCAGTCAAGGCTTAGCAGCCCGGGACATCCCAAATCTCCCTCTTCCTCTCCTCCCTCCTCTTCTGCTCTCTGCAGGTGGTTGGAGGCTGCTGCCTCCGAAGTGCACCAGACCCTCGAGGTCCTCGGCCGCCAAGCCTGCTGGCAGGGGACGGGCGGCAGTGGGCCAGGCACCCGTTCTCCTAACAGGCTCTCCAGCTCTGTTTTCTGCGGGACGCAAAGCAGGACTGGTTGTGTTTCTCGGCCTTTTCCAAAGTAAGCTTTTTGGGTTAGATATTTCGGCCTGCTCCAGTTCCCTAGAAGGCAGAGCCTAACGTCGCACAAACCACGTCACTTCACAGGTTTACTTGGGCGTCAGGGACAAGGCTGGATAAACACTAGGTTTGGTCCTGCCTGTGGCTGCGTGAAAGATCCACTTTGCCAGATGGTCGGTCTCAGGTTGGATGCTCGCAGCCCGCTTCTGACGCCCCAGGCCGCACCCTGGTTCAGAGGACGTCCTGTGTCCTCAGCAGAACAAAAAGCACAGCAAAGTACTTTCCAGGGGGTCTGTGGTGACTGCGGGGCTTTGGGCACCGGTCCCTTCTCAGATCCACATGGAAACCCCAAAGCCACCGACGCCCAAGCTCTCCCTCAAGCTCACCTCAGTCTGATGGGCCAGGGGCTTCGTCACTGGGGTTGCCTACAGGTTTGCGCTGGCCTGAGTCAAGCCCAAAGCTGGTCGCTCTCGGGAAACGCTGTACCCGTGGCGGCCTCACTCAGGGTTCTTGGAGGCCAGACAGAACTTTCCACAGCACCAGACTAGGCAATCTTCACATCAAAGGAAAGTTCAGCCTCCTGTAAACAAGCCAGCAGCAGCTACACCGACTCCTCCCAAGTGACCAGGAGTTAAGATCACCTGGCACCACACTCACACTCGGAGCCCCGAAGTGCAGGAACACTGGGTACCAGGGGTATCAGGGCCCCCGCAGGGCCTGGGCTGGGAGGGGGGTCCCGCGGGGCTGGGCCCGCCAGCAGGTGGAGGCTCTGAGACCAGCTGGGAACCCCTTGTCAGGGCAGGGAGTCAGTCCTAGGCGGTGCCCCATTGCTGCACAGCATTCGGCCCAAGGCTTTGCACCTAGAGGGTGTTAAATACATTTGATTTGGTTTTGTTGGATCAAAACCAGCCTGGTGATGCAAGGCTTGCTGGTCACCAGGCTGCCTGCCCCACCCCCGTGCAGAGTACCCGTCAAGTGCTGGTCAATCTTGGTTCTGTCCTCCTTCAGGACTTCGGTGAGACCACCCACGGGGATCTCACCAATGTTATGGGGGAAGCTCCTCCAACATTCCTGTGTTGACCCCAGCTCCTCAGTACATGATCTTATTTGGAAATACAGTTGTCACAGATGTGACCAGTCAAGATGAGCTCTTCCTGCACCAGGAGGGAGCCTAATCCCATGACTAGTGTCCTTATAAAAAGTGAAAATTTGGGGACACCTGGGTGGCTCAGTGGTTGAGCATCTGCCTTCAACTCAGGGTGTGATCCTGGGGTCCTGGGATCGAGTTCCCCACGGGGAGCCTGCTTCTCCCTCTTTCATGAATAAATAAATAAAACCTTGAAAAAAAATGGAAATTTGGACACAGACACGCACACAGGGAGAAGACCACATGGACGTGAGGGCAGAGATGGGTGGATATGTCTGTGAATGAGAGAACGCCAAGGAGCGCCTCCAGACCCCAGGACATGGGCCCAGAACAGATTCTCCTTGGAAGGAACCCAGGATGCTGACACCTTGATCTTGGACTTCTGGTCTCTAGAATCATGAGAAAATAAAAGTTTTAAGCCCCCAGTCTGGTCCTTTGCAACAGCAGCCCTACCAAACGCAGCCAGCCAACCTCATGGGCTGCAGGGGCTGCCCCCGACCCGACAGGTATGCTCCCACTCCTGCACGCTCACGTCCACCGGCTCCTCTCCCCACGGAAGCGGAAGCCACCTCCAGACGTGGTTGCTGCGGTGAAGACAGTGAGTGACGGCTCAGGCCTCCGCCGCTTAGCCCCTCCCAGGGGTCTGGGCCGGCCAGAGTGTGCACCCCCCTAGGGATGCGATGGTCCATCCTGCAGGGCAGACCGCCCTTCCCTTCAGTGGGAGCACGCGTAGCCTCGGCAGTAAGTGGCAGGAGCCTGGACCCAGGGGAGAGGCGGGGGTCGAGGGAAACAAGTGTGGGATGGGCTGCGGGGAGCTGAGGCCTTTCTTCAGATTCCAACCTGGGACGTTTGTGAGGCGGAGGGCGGAGTGGTGTAGGCCCTGGTGAAGGTGACAAGTGACAGGGAGATACGGATGGCACTGGGCCTTCTCTGGCATGCTCAGGGCCCTGTGCCTCAGCCGTGGGCAGCCCCTGGCTTTCCCGGAGGTCGAAGCAGCCACCTTCACCAGACATCAAGGCCTTTCTCTGGAGTTACCAGGTCTCCAGGAGATGCCTGGGCCCTCTCCGTGACCTTGGTACCCACTTGTCTTCCTTATGGGTCCTGTCCTTCTAGTGCCTTCTCCTGCCCTCTGTAAGCACCTTCTAGGCCCAGCTGTGGGGCAGACGACAGTGGCCAGGAAGGACCTGACCCCTTTGGCCGGGGCACAGCAACAGGTGGGTTGAAAGATGAGCCATTAAACATGATCCTGAGCGCAGGGCCGGAGCTGCTCTGTTTCAGCCCCTCCCGGCGTGAGCATGACTGCGCAGCTTTATATAGCGCTGCGAGTCCTATATAAGAGGGACGTGCCCTGGTCACAGGGGAGCACGGGAGCGGGGTGGCGCTGGAAGAGACTGCATGCGTTGTGTGACCCGGGCCGGACACGTCCCTTCCCCGAGAAGCAGGGTCCCCACAAGGTGGGCCCGCCACGGCACCCAGGATGCCCAGCAGGACCAGCCGCTATGCCCGCTACAGCCCCCGGCAGCGGCGCAGGCGGCTGCTGGCGGATCGCAGCGTGCGCTTCCCGAATGACGTCCTGTTCCTAGACCACATCCGCCAGGGTGACTTGGAGCAGGTCGGGCGCTTCATCCGGGCTCGGAAAGTCGCCCTGGACACCATCCACCCGTCAGGTGAGTGCCTGCCGGACCAGCGGAGGGTCTGCGGGGTGTCAGGGCAAGGTCTCGGCCCTGACCCCTCGCGCCCTGTCCTGCGCAGGCCTGGCCGCCCTGCACGAAGCCGTGCTCTCTGGAAACCTGGAGTGCGTGAAGCTGCTGGTCAAATACGGCGCGGACATCCACCAGCGGGACGAGACCGGGTGGACGCCCCTGCACATCGCCTGCAGCGACGGCTACCCCGACATAGCCAGGTGAGAGGGTCAGGCCAGGGGCTCCGGCCTCCAGGGGCTCCAGGACGTGGTCTCCCCGAAGGGGGCCCTGGTCGTACGGCTAGGAACCCTCGGAGCTTCTCGGGTCTCCTTCCTGGCCTCCTGCCTTCCCCAGAGCAAACTAGCAAAATCAGCCTTTGTTTCTGGAGGATCAGGTTTCCTCCTCTTCACCCCTCCTGGAAAAATTAAAACAAAACAAAAACAAAATCAAGATGCCCCTCAGGACTCAGCCTGCGCTCCTCCTGACTGCATCGTCACGGCCACTTTGCACCCCAGGTACCTCATCTCCCTGGGGGCAGACAGAGACGCCACCAACGATGACGGGGACCTGCCCTCTGACCTCATCGACCCGGACTTCAAGGACCTGGTGGAGCTCTTCCAAGGGACCAAGATGGACTGAGCCCCACCTGCCCTTCCGGGGCTCCTGCCCCCCGGGTGCCAGGGCCTGTCCCACCAGTGGGGCCGGCAGGCGCCCAGGACCCTGCACCTGGGCACAACCCACCCCTCACACTTCTGGCCTGGCTTTTTCTCCAGGTGAATTTTTTATTGTGACACTTTTTACTTTTTCAATAAATGTCATTCCCTAGCTGCGGTGGTAGCCTCTTTACTGGGGATGGGACCATCTGCTCCCCCGCCTGGCTCATCCGACCCAGGCTGAGGGCCCAGGGGACAGCGCCGGTGCAGTTCCCCCACCCCCCACCTGCCCCCGACCTCGACCCCGACCCGCGGGCTGTGAGGTCTCCGGCGCGCCAGCCCCGGACCCCCGGGACCCCGCCGCACCCAGCCCTCAGCGGCGCTCCCCGAGGGCGTGCGAACCCCGCCCCGCGCCCCGCGCCCCGCGCCCCACTCCCCGCCCGGCCGTGCAGCGCACCCCGCCGAGGCCCCGCCCCCCGCCGAGGCCCCGCCCCCGCCGCGCGCGCGCCGGCCGTCACGTGCCCTCGCGCTGCCCGCACCTGCGCCTGCGCGCGCCGCGGTGACGTCACTTCCGGCCGGGCCCCAGCTGGCGGCGGCGGCGGCGGCGGCCGAGCGGGCGAGGTGAGGCGGGAGCGGGGGCGGGGGCGGAGGCGGGGGCGGGGCGGGCGCGGCCGGGACCCGCCCCGGCGCGGCGGCGGGCGCGGGGAGGGCGCGGGGAGGGCGCGGGCGGGCACCGGCTGGGCTGCGCCGCGCCCGAGTTGCTGGGCCTGCCGGGGGCGCGGGGCGCGCGGCGGGCGGGGCGGCGAGGAGCGGGGCGTGGGGACGTGGCGGGCCCCGCTTCCCGGGGGACACGGGCTCCACGGGGCCGCCGGGGGCCCGCCCTTCTCGCCTGTGAAGGGGCGGCCGCCGGGGTGGACAAGTGTCCTGCCCTCCGTTTTCCAAAGGGGCCGTTCCTGAGGATGCTTCGTGGCTCTCGGAGTGCAGCCGCCGCCCCCCGCCCCCGCCCCCCGCCGGGACTTTCCTTCCTTCCGTTTTCCAGCCTTCCCCGCGGTGCCGGCCTCCGCCCGCAGGTGGTGCGCGGCTAGGTGCGGGGTGGCCCGGGTGCGCTGTCTGCAGGGCCCGCCCGCCCCGGGGCTGCGGGGGTGCTGCACGGGCGGGGTGGACGCCCCGTGTGGGTCCGAGTCGTGACACCGAGGGTGTGGAGGTGCAGACGCCAGGCCCCCGGCCAGCCCCGGGAGGCTTCCAAGGAAAGGCGGTCTTTTAGCAGAATCCCAAGGATGAGCGAGATCCTGTGGGGCGGCGGGGACACCTTGAGCAAAGGCCCCGAGACGTCAGCGGGGAGCAGCGAGTGAGTGCTGGGGTCGAGAGAGAGAGAGAGAGAGAGAGAGAGAGAGAGAGAGAGCACAGTGGGAGTGAGGAGGAGCCGGGCAGGAGCCTCCTCCAGGGCCCAGGGCGGAGGCTGACGGGGGTGAGCTGAAGGGATGCTGAGGTTTCTGGGTCAGGGGGTAAGGGTGCCCAGGCTCAGGCTACTGCTTGGGATGCAAGCTGCTGCCATCAGCCAGGAAGGGGGGCGAGGGCGTGCTTCGGGGTTTGGCCCCGGGGTCTTCAGGGGAATGCCCCTTGGGGCATCTGGCACAGCGCTACTCTGGCACCCCTGTGGGTAGCAGTTTTTTGTTTTCTTTTTAAGTTTTCATTTATTCATGAGAGACAGAGAGAGAGGCAGACAGAGGCAGAGGGAGAAGCAGGCTCCACGCAGGAAGCCCGATGCGGGACTCCATCCCTGGTCTCCAGGATCACGCCCCGGGCTGAAGGTGGTGCTAAACGGTTGAGCCCCCCGGGCTGCCCTGCAGATCTTTTTCTAGAAGGCTTAATGGCTGAAAGTGTCGAGTACCGCAGAGACAAGGAATGTCATGGGAAAGTGGAATCCAAGAAAATTCAAGTATCAGAAATTCCAAAGGAAGACAGAACAACCACCGTTTGCATCACTGATTCTAGCTCTAGAATACTCATTGTCACTTTCCTGAACAACAGCGTGTCATCTCCTCTCCTGTCTTTAGGCATATGGCTGTGTGCGAGGAAAGAGTTTGAGACTGCGGGGCTGGAGGCTGGGCATCGGGTTCCCCACGCCCTGTCTCCCGCCCAAGGACCAGGGAGTCCTTGGTTCCCCTGCAAGAGCAAGGTACAAAACTTATCCATTGGGGGAGACTCCCTCCTCGTCTCTGAGCAGGGCCACGTGGATGCCAAGGGGGCCTGCCAGCGGGTGTGGGAGAGGCCATTGGCAGGCTCTTGGGTGCTCAGGTTGGCTGAGGTGTCTGAGCCTGGCCCTGACTGCCATGGCCCTGGAGGCTCAGAGGCTGGCAGCCACTTGGGGCTCAGACCCTGCTTTGCTGGGTGGCAGCTGGTGGCACTGCAGCCTTTTCACATGTCCTGGGCTTCCGTGGGCCTCCAGGTCCTTGTGCAGGGGCTGGCGCCACGTCTGGTGCACCCAGCACTGTCCTGGCCTGTGCGTCATAGTCAGCAATGGCCGTGCCACTCCCAGAATCGCCCAGTTAGACGTTGTGCTGTTTCTGTGATCGTCCTGTCTGTTGTCAAGCAGGAGAGCCTAGCGCACATCCTTGGGGACTGCTTTGGCTTAGTTGAGTACTGTGAGGCCCAGAGGGGGAAGGGGCTTCCCTGGAGGCAGCAGAGCAAGGGACGGATGATCTCCAGCCACAGAATCGTTTTGGACCTTCCCGTGTGCCCAGCACGTAGCCACTGGCTGCCGTGAGCCCTGCAGAGTGCGCAGTGGGGGGCAGCGTGTGGCTCCCTGTGGTGATGGCAGCGGGCAGAGGGGGCTGTGTGTCGGAGACTGTGCTTGGGGGTGGGCTGGAGCCCAGCAGAGACACCTGAAGAAATAGACTGGGCCACGCTGGGGGCTCTATGGCAGCACAGGGCCCAGGGCGTGCAGGCGGGGGATTCTTTGGGGAGGGGTGTCAGGGCCGGAGTCGGGGAGAGAGGTGCAGGAGACCGTGCTGCCGTACGGGGTGGTAGCTGGGCGAGGGGAGGCTGCGAATGGGAAGAGGTAGCCCGAGAGCACATTGGCGGCTCTGGGAAGGATGGCCTTGGGCTTGCCAAGGGTGGGATCGTGGGCCAGGGGAGACCATCGTTGTGTCATTAGATCTGAGACACCAGGAACTGAGCTGCTCCTCACATCACTGTCACCCGAATCCGTAGGACACTGGCAAACGTCAACACACTGGCAATTGCCAGGTGTGGTGATACTTCAAAACCGTTAAAGTGAAAGAAGTATCTTGGAGGTGATGGGACTGAGTGTGTACAGTAAGATTTTAAGGTCCAGAGCTGAAAAAATAACTTTTTGAAAAGATTTTATTTATCTGTGGGAGAGAGAGGGCGCGCCCAGGAGCATGAGCAGAGGGGAGGGGCAGAGGGAGAGGGAGAAGCAGAGTCCCCCCCCCTCCAAGCAGGGAGCTCCACCCACGATCATGGCCTGAGCTGAAGGCAGACGGAGCCACGCGGGCGCCCCCAGAGCTGGGAAGTAGTTGCCCCCAGAGCTGGGAAGTAGTTGCGCTTCGTAGTCCTTGTGAGCAGAAGAGGGAAGACAGATGAGAGGGACGGAGGGTCTCTGGCCTGGGCATCCGGCCCGCAGCCCCTGCCCCCTGCACACCAGGCCTTCGTCCTCCTAGACTTGAGGCTCCGTGGTCCTCGTGGCATGGCCTGTCTTGCTAGGGGTCCTTGGCCACTGGTCCCAGTCTCTGTCACCTGGCCCCTCTACACCTGCCTCTTCCATGGCCGTGGTCAGCCTGGCCTCCGGCCTCCCTTCAGAGCTGCTCCTCCCCACGGCAGCCTCGCTGACCACCCACTTTCTCCCCGTGTTCCACGGAGACCGTTCCTGCTGAGCGGGTTTGTCACGCTGGTCCAGTGGTCGCTTAGGTCCAGGTTGTGCTTGACTCCAGCTGTTCCCTTAGATGGGTCCCTGCCGACCTGAGCCTCTGTGGCTCGGCTTCTGCTGGGGCTGCTCCCAGCCTGCTCCTGGCCCCAGGCTTCCATCCTCTGTCCTTTTGGGTCACTTCCTTTTGCTCAGCCTCAGTGCCAGGATTTGCCTGCTCTTGTGTGGTTCATGTTCCCAGCGGTGTCAACTTCAGTGGCCAGAGTGGGGCCAACATAGGCTACCTTCTCTGGTGGCTCTTCCTTTAGGTGCTCATGAGGGACGCCTCTCTGGCCGCTCTTGTGTGCCTCCCAGTGGCCTCATGGCCCTTGTGTCAGACACGTACCCGGGACTAGAATGGTTTGTCAGGGTGTGCGTGATTATTCATGTGTTTTTTTTTAAGATTTTAGGGGCTCCCTGGGTGGCTCAGCAGTTTAGTGCCTGCCTTTGGGCATGATCCTGGGGTCCCTGGGTCAGGTCCCGTGTCGGGCTCCCTGCATGGAGCCTACTTCTGACTCTGCCTTTGTTTTTGTCTCTCTCTGTGTCTTTCATGAATAAATAAAATCTTTTATTTTTTATTTTTATTTTATTTTTTAAAATTTTTATTTATTTATGATAGTCACACACACACACAGAGAGAGGGGGGTGGGCAGAGACGCAGGCAGAGGGAGAAGCAGGCTCCATGCACCGGGAGCCCGATGTGGGATTCGATCCCGGGTCTCCAGGATCGCGCCCTGGGCCAAAGGCAGGCGCCAAACCGCTGTGCCACCCAGGGATCCCAAATCTTTTTTTTTTTTTTTTTTTTAATATTTTACTTATTTACTGATGAGAGACACAGAGAGCGAGGCACAGACACAGGCAGAGGGAGAAGCAGGCTCCATGCAGGGAGCCCGACGTGGGACTCCATCCCAGGTCTCCAGGATGACGCCCTGGGCTGAAGGCGGCGCTAAGCTGCTGAGCCACCTGGGCTGCCCCTAAAATGTCATTTTATTTGTTCTTCTGGCCCCCAGGCTCTGAGAACCCACTGAATGTACGACCCTGGGCAAAGATGCTTCTTAGTTCAGTTTATCCAGGGTACCAGAAATCTCCCTAACTGAAGTACGACGTCCGTACAGGCGGGCCTTTGGTGACAGAGGCCCAGGCCTGGGACAGGGAGCACATGTCATGCTGCTGCTTTAGTCAGGAACTGGGGGCAGTCGGGCTGGGTCCTCCAGGTGGGGCCCGAGTGCTCCGGTCACAGATACACCTGCGCAGGCCCGCTGCCCTGGGGCCAGCCCAGATGAGGCCTTCGGTCTGCAGAGACAGAGGAGCAGGTGAGGTGTCCAGAGACCCCCTGCAGGGAGGGTGGCGGGAGCTGAGAGGGTGAGCACCTGCGTTAGCCTGAGAGGGTGAGTAGGGGACCCTGAGATGAGGGCCCCGGGCCCATGAAGGCCGGTGGTCCCCAGGGGCTGTGACGGGGCGGGGTGGGGGGCAGGCTGCCCTGCAGGGAGAGGCCTGAAGCGAGGCGGGGGAGGCACGAAGGGCAGGTGTTCTGCGGCCGGGGCCTCCCAGGTTGAGGGGGACAAGCTGGGAGAGGGGCAGGAGATGACGAGGGCCCGGCTGAGGGCAGGCAGGGCCTGGCCCGTTCTCCTGGAACTTCCCGCCTTGTGCCGCTGAGGACAGCCCGAGTATCTCAGGGTGTCCTCGGCCAGAGCAGGCCTTTCCTCTGCTCTGGTGTTCAGGGGGCTGGTGCCTGGGAAAGAGGACCATGGGCAGCGAGACCCCGGAGTCCGGGAAAGAAGTCACTTTGCGAGGGGCAGGGTGGGGCTCGGCATCCCCTGTGCCCTCCTGGAAGTTGGCTGTATGCTCGGTCGCCCTTGTTTGGAATTTGGCTTGTTTTTACCTGTGCAGGTGTTCAAATGCTGGATCATTTATGAGACAACCGAGCAAAGCAGGGAGCACGTGCCCCCAGCGCCCCATCTTTTCGGGCCTCTGGGAAGGTCTGCAGCTACATGCTGTGGGCTGTGTGGGGCCCCAGGGCCCCCAAGTACCTAGGGGCACCCTGTCCTGTCCTGGGGCCGGCCCGGGACAGGCTGCTCCCTGGCCGTGTGCTGTTCTCAGCCAGAGGGGGCACGTCCAGCTGGCTAGGGTGACACTGAGCCTGAAGATACCCCCCCACCCCGGGGCTAAAACCTGAGCTGAGGGAGGCTGTGAACGGGCAGCAACCCCGGGCTCTCTGTCCCTGGGTCAGGCCTTCCCCCAGCCCCCCGTCTGTGCTGGGGCCCCGAGCCCCGGAGGCTGCGGGTGCCCTGCATCCCCTGGGCCCCGGCCTCTGCCGGGCTCCTCACCCAGACGCCCGTCCCTGTTTTGCGGGTGGGAACCAGCCTCAGCGGAAACAGGGCACCGGCCCTGCGGCAGGAAGGCAGAGTTAGGGTCCTGGGGTCGCCGAGCCCTTCCTGACAGGTGTTCTGTCTCCTGGAAAGGGGGCCCCACGGCACTGCTGCTGGCGCCACCAGGCTGCCTACCGCGGGGAAGGGCTCCCCAGCGGCAGGGGTCCCGGCCCAGGGGTGCTGGGGACTCGGCTGCTCCGAGTGGACGGCAGGTTGCTGGCCCCTGGCCTCATGGGGTTGTGTCTGCCCGGCTTGTGGCCTTCTCCGGAGGGGTCCCTGGTAGGCCACGAGCCCGGAGCAGTTTGTTGGGAGTTTGAGGGAGGAAGTAGACGGCCCGGGGAGGGCCAGCGCCTCCCCGCCCCGCAGCCCCCGTGGAGACGGTGACTGTCCTGCTCCCGGCCCGCCTTCCCTTTCAGAGGCCGAGGGGACCCGGCAGTGCAGCGCAAGGACCAGACGCCCCCGCGATGACCAGGTGGGTCTCGGGCAGTGGCGTGGCCTCCCCCGGGGGAGGGGAGGGGCGGGGGTGGGCCCCGCTGCTCCCAGCCCGCCCTAATGTGCCGGGTGCCCCCAGTTCCCCTGTCTCCAGAGTCGTCTACAACGGCAAGAGGAACAGTAGCCCCCGGTCTCCCCCCAGCAGCACCGAGATCTTCACCCCGGCCCATGAGGAGAATGTGCGCTTCATTTACGAAGGTACGTGGGGAGCTCCCCAGAGCCCTCCTCCTCTGCACCCTGCCTTCAGGGCCGGGGTGCCAGGCCCACGGGGGACTTGCCTGGTGAGAGACTGGTGCTGCCAGTGGGGGCAGGCAGCCCCTCGGGGGAGGAGCATGGGAGCCAGGCAGGTCTGCAGGGGCGGGAGCCGCGTGCAGGACAGGCAGGTAGGGGCAGCCGTGTGTCGTGACCCTGTGCCAGGAGGCAGGGGCTGGAGGAGGGGGAAAGGTACGGAGACTGAGTGGAGGATCGAGAGCCCATGGGCCCCGGTCACGGTACAGATGCACGCGGGCCCCCTAGGAGCCGGGATGGGCATAGGGAGGGGAGAGGGGTGCTTTGAAGACAGCCCCAGGTCGGGAGCAGACTGGCGGGGGGCTGCGGGCTGCGAGGTGGGGGGCGGGAGGAGGGCCGGGGAGGGGTGCAGGGCTGACCACTTGGACCTGGCCTGCTACGCAGCCATTTGGGGGCTCTGACGCCACCTCGTTGCTTCTGGCAGCCTGGCAGGGTGTGGAGCGAGATCTGCGGAGCCAGATGTCAGGCAGCGAGCGGGGCCTGGTGGAGGAGTACGTGGAGAAGGTCCCTAACCCCAGTCTGAAGAGTGAGTGGAGGAGCGGACCTAGCAGGGAGCGGCCTGGCCAGGGGCAGTGCTGGGGGGCGGGCAGGAAGGCCCCTCTACTTGGAAGGCGGTCTGGGGCGCAGGCCCCGCCTCCCGTCTGTGCCCCCACTGACCACTCTGTCCCCCCACAGCCTTCAAGCCCATCGACCTGAGTGACCTGAAGCGCCGGAACACGCCGGACGCCAAGAAGTCCTGAAGGGCACTGGGGTCCCTCCCCTGGCCTCTGGGAGACCGGGTACCGCCTCATGGTGGTCTCCTGTGGGCCCAGCTCCTGGGAAGGGGGGGGGGCGTGCGCCTGCGGGGCTGTCAACCCCAGGACCAGGAGGGGCATGGTCGGTGGCCAGGGCTTGCCCTTCCTCCCCAAGCCCCCTCCTTTCTTCTCAGGGGCCATCAGGCTGCCCCTGTCCCTGGGGGGGGTCTGGGCCCTGCCAGCCCCGGCTCTCCCCCTGGTTGTGTCTAGAGCTACGTGCTCTGCCCCCACCCCAGGGCCTTGACCCTGACTCCCCTCTGCTTCCCATCACCTTCCACTGCCCCTCACCCCCAACTATTCCAAGGTCAGGAGGGCAATGAGGGCCCTCTGCTGTCCCCCAGGCTGGTGGGCCTAGGCTCGTCCATAAGGTGGCCCTTCTCACACCCCCTGTCCCCCCCCCCACTGCTTTTCCATCCTGGACACATTGGGGAGCGTCTAGTTCTTCACCCTGCTGTCCAGCCTGGCCCGTCCTCCCCTGCATCAGCTTCAGGATGGCAGCAGCTCTCCGGGCCTGCGATGCCACCGAGCACCCCCCTCCACGAGGGTCCTGGGTAGCCACGGGTAGCCCCGTGCTGTGTGCGGCCCCGTGGCCCTGGCAGTCCCTTTGGACAGGAGCATAGGGCTGATCCTGGCCCCAAACTATGTGCCAGGGTGGTCACCAGGGTCCCCTGTTGTTCCTGTGCCCTCCAAAAGCCAAGTGTCTGTGACTGGAGCCCAAGGGCCAGTGAATAAAGGCGGGTGGCACTGGATTGGCCCCTTGGTCTGTCAGGTCCCCGTCCCAGCAGCCCACTCAGGGCTGGACGTCCAGGGTCGTGCTCCAGGCCGCCGAACCCAGAAATTCCATCTGGTCCCTGGGTTCCTCTAGGGGGTGCTCAAGCCTCCTGGGGGGGGCACTGGGAGGCAGAGGGTGGGGGGTTTCTGGAGGGAGGCTGAGGCAGCTTTCCTGTGTTCTTCAAGGGACCAGCCCCCTCCGGGTGGGGGCCCTGGACCTACACACTGGCCCCGGGGGAAGGATGGCCACTGGGCCCCGAGAGAGACCCAGGCGCACTTGACCTTCAGACCTGGAAAGCCCCGCTAGGCCAGGCCCGGATAGCCAAACTGGAATTTATTTTGGGAACACCCTTTCCTGGAAGAGTATTCTGAGGCCCTACAGGTGACTCCAGGAGGTGTCTTCTTCGGCGTGGGGGGGTGCTCCCGAGGGACAGGGCGCAGGAAGGACAGGTCATGTAATAAACAGCTGCCTGGGCTCGCTGCCAGTGGGCGCTGGCTGGTGCCGGGCCCTGAGCCAAGTCTCTAACCACGTGGCCTTGTTTGCTCCCCGGGGACCTGTGGGGTGTTTTGCTGAGGGGTTGGGATGCCCACAGCTCCCCTCCTTGGCCTCTTGTGCGACGTGATAGCTGTGGGCCTGTACCCCCTGCGGACCACAGGGGACCCCGCAAAGGCTTGTCACTCAGCGTCCCTGCCAACCTAGCTGCTTTGGGAGGCGGAGGCCCTCGGGCTGTGGTCTTTCTGCCAAGAACACCTTGGAGGTGGGAATGTGCTTAGGAGTCCACGCGCTAGGAGGGCGCAGCCCCGCTGGGGCAGGGGCAGGGAGGCACGCTGCTGCGTGTGCAGCCGTCCCTGACGGGGAGGGGGTCACTCCATGTGGCCCTAAAGGGGGTCGTGGGGACCAGGGGCCGGCGTGGGTGGAGGGGGGGGTGGGGCACAGGTGGTGGGAGGGCGGGGGGCCCGCCTCTCGAGGGGCACAAGCTGTCTGGGCTGAGGGCAGCCCCAGCTGCTCCCTGTCCAGGGTCCGGGGGGGGGGGGGGCTCCCCAGGCCCGGGGCTGCGTGGCGCCGCCGCAGACTCCGCCTCGGGTGCAGGGAGGGTGGGAGCATCCGTTTGGCCCTCGGTTTACTCTGCACATGCGCACATCACTTCCGATCACTGTTGACAACTCCGTGGGGCAAGTTCTAACCACCCTACGTCTGCAAGTGAAATGGTGACCTCCTTTCAGAGACGGGTCCTACTCAAATTTTTAGGCTTTGAATTTTGTTTTGTAGACACAGCGAGGCAGAGACACAGCAGAGGGAGAAGCAGGCTCCCTGCGGGGAGCCCAGTGCGGGGCTCGATCCCAGGACCCTGGGGTCATGGCCGAGCTGAAGGCAGGTGCTCAGCCGCTGAGCCAGCCGGGCGTCCCTGGGCTTTTAATTTTATCAGCTTTAATTCGGTAAATACTGAACACGTGCTCTGAGCATGTCTCTGTGTATTGAGCGTGAACAGCAATCCCCAAATACCTGCCCCCGTCGTGTTCCCTGACACCTTAACCTGTGGGTTATGGCCCGGGGCGGGGAGGCCGGGCATAGCCGTGTCCACTGCCCACCTGCCCCGCCGTGTCCCCTGCCCTGTCTATGCATTGAAGGGCCCTTGGCTGCTTCAAGATGGAGTTTCCTGAATTCCAGGTTTGACTGGTCACGTCCTGGCAACTGGCTTTTCTGTCCCCTGTGTTTCATATTTATTTATTTACTTATTTATTTAATTCATGAGAGACACAGAGAGGCAGAGACACAGGCGAGAAGTAGGCTCCACGCAGGGAGCCCGACTGGGACTCCAGGATCAGGCCCTGGGCTGAAGGCGGCACTAAGCCGCTGAGCCACCCGGGGTGTCCTGTCCCCTGCATTTCTATAAATAAGAGGTCTGGAGGCTCCATGGGATTCCTGGGGTGACACCTTGGATGTGAAACGACTGCTCTGGCTGTCATGTGGGGAACAGACTGGGGGGGGGCGGGCAGAGACCTCCCCGAGCTACCTCGGGATCGTGGGAAGAGGAAGCTGAGTGGGGGGCTTGGGGAACTCTAGGAGGTGCAGATTTGGGGGGCCCAGGGGCTGGAGAGGGGGAATCGTCTAGACAGTGGTAGTTTTCACCTAGGGTGAGGGAAGAAGGTGGACTGTTCTGGGCGCTGCGGGCGAGGAGGGGAGGGGGTAGTGGGGGGGGGAAGGGGACTGAGCAGTGCAAAGAGCTCAGGGAAGGCAAGCAGGGGCAGGGCCCGAGGCTGAGGCTGTCGGAGCGTCCAGGAAGAGGAGAGGCCGTGCGGGGAGTGCACCAGCCTCCTCCAACCCCCCTGCCACAACCATTTCCAAGTCTTCAGCTGATTGATTGTATTTCTATTTCTAGATGGCAAGCACACAGTGCGCTCAGTTTTCCTACTTCATTCTTGTCCCTGCTGCCACTATACACACGCGTCCTTCCCCCCCACCATCCTCCCTAGATGGCTCTTTTCTCCTCTTGTAACGTTGGTTACATCATCGTGCAGTATTTACATTATGATGTCTATGTTTGTAATTCAGAGCTAAACCATGTGGTGAATTATGACTTTTTGCCCAACTTTTTGTTTTCCTTGAAGTTATTAATGGCCTTCTTTTTTCATTTACTTAGTTTCCTATGTACTAACACTAATTACGTCTTGAACTCTCCACCAGGTCATTTAAATTTCTCATCAGTGTACTTAGTTACTTTGGTCCCCTTTAGGGTGTCTGGGGGAGCTTTCCGCCTGCTTGATGTCCCCTTGCCCAGTGATGCACTCAGCTGCCCTCCTGGGGGTGACCTCTCCACTCTCCCAGGTCTGATCCCTGTTTATTGTTTTGTTTTGTTTTGTTTTGTTTTGATCCCTGTTTATTGTGGTCCAGGTTTTCCCCTTTGCTGTTTCTCACACTCTTTAGTAGCACGTGTGTATACGTGTGCACACCTGCGTGGCAGGATCCGTATAGTCCTTTGGGGGCCTGGGGTGAAGGACTGCAGAGGCAACGGAAGAGCCCCAGGGCCTGGGGTGCCCGTTTTCCTGGACAGGGGCTGTCATGTGGGTGCTGGGCTCCGCGGCCCGCGCCCCTGCCTTCCCACCTGCCCCCCCCTGGTCGGAGCCGATGCTTATTGGCCAATAGGCCGGGCAGGTCCAGCCCCCGCCAGGCCTCTGCCTCCACCCTCCCCTCTCCCGGTTGGCTCTGGTTCCCTTGGGGACAGGGCCAAGGGTGAAGGAGGGTAAGGGCGCAGGGAGTCAGGGTAGGGAGGGCTGTCAGGAGGCCACTGGGTGGGTGACGCCCCCCCGGCAGTCACCAACCTCGGGCTCAGCTGGCGTGAAGGAGAACTGCCACTGTCCCGTACTAACTTGTGCCCTCGTGGGCTTCCAGGCATCAAGGGCCGGCGGGGCCCTGGGGCCGGGGCTCGTGTGGGCTGGGGGAAGCCGTGGCCTGCGGCCTCCGGTCGGGCCCTCCCTCTTCCCGGGGTCTGCAGCCCCCGTGTGTCACAGGAGTCCCGGGGCCACAATAGATCTCCGTTTCCGCCGACGAGCCTCAGCCCCTCCGTGCCCCCCCTCGGCCCCTGGCTGCCGTCCGGCCTGCAGTGGCGTGGGCGGCGCGGGGTGAAGGTCCCTCAGGAGGGCCGGGGTGACTAATTTTATTTACCTTTCCTGAGAGGCCTTCTGTCCTCTCATTTTCTCCAATTAGCCTGGCTCCGCGGAGCAGCTCCAGCCGGCGGCGCAGCGCCCGCACCCCCCGGGGCTCGGTGGTCCCTCCCCCCGGCCCCTGGGAGGGGACACCTGGCGGGCGGGCGGCCTGCCCTCCGCGCTGGCTCCTTCCTCCTGCCGCCCTGTCCCAGCACCGGCTCCGGCACCCCGGCGGGTGACCACGGCCCACACCTGCTCCTGTGTCAGCCGCGCTGTCCCCCGGACAGCAGGGACGCTCCGCTCAGTGCTGAGCCGAGCCAGGGGGGCCCCCCGGGAGCTGCTGTCCCTGCCCTGGGCCCGGGGCCTCCTCCTCCGCCGTCTGAGCGCGGCCCCCTCGCTGCCAGCCTCCCCGCTCGTCCCCGTGCTGGCAGGTGCTGGCTCTCGGGGGGTCGGGGGCTCTGGCCCAGAGGGTGTTGGGGCCCATTCTGGGGTTCCAGCTCCCCTTCGCCCAAAGGGGGACTCCGGAGGGAGCAGGCCCCTTCCCGGGCCCTGCCCGGCCCGCCGCCCCTCCGGCGCCTCAGCTCCCCACGGTGTGCCAGGTGTGCCAGGCAGCCGCTCCGCAGACTCTTTATTGTCGGAGGAGACCGCGTCCTGGGCCTCCCGAGCCGCCGCCTCCGCCCCGCCAGCCCCCCAGAGGGGGCAGAAGGGAGGCCCGCGTCGGGCCGGCACCGAGTTCGGGCTTGTCCCGCGGGGCCCACTCTCAGCACCTGAGTCCGGCCCCGACCGGGGCCCCGGGGGGCTCCTGGGGGCTCTCGAAGGGGCTGGCAGCCACCCCAGGGGGGCTGCCCACCAGGCCGGTGTCTGCAGAGGGGTCCTGGGCCGCCCCGTCGCGGCTCCCAGAAAGCAGCAGCTTCTCGCTGGGGGCGCCGCCTGCGGGCCGGCCCGGGTCGGGGTGCCTGCTGGGGGGGCGCTCCTCCCGCAGCCACTTGCCCACGCGCCAGCGCTGCCAGCGCCGCAGCAGCTCTGACTGCACCTGGGCGGAGGGGGGCAGAGGATGGGCTGGGCCAGTCCCGGGGTCCGCCAGGGCCCGCCCCCCCCGAGGACTACGGGCGCCCTGGGTGCCGAGTGAGGCCGGCCCCGCCGTGGAGTACGGGGGTCCCCCAATGCCTGGGCACCCCTGTCGAGTGCTCTCCTTGAGGAGCGGCTGAGGCTGCCCATGTCGGGGTCCAGCGCCCAGTAAACGCAGGTGGACGTGGAGGGCTCCCCCCCTGCCCCGCGCGCCTGTGCTCCCCCTGCCACCTACCTCCTTATTGAGGAAGCAGTATAGCACGGCCACCAGCAGGCCCTGGGGGGGAGGCGACAGTCAGGGTGGCCGGGGTGGGGGGGTGGGGGGGCGCAGGTGCTTATAGGGGCGGGGCAGGCACCTGGAAGGAGCTGAGAAAGAGGTCGAAGAAGAGCTTGGCAGAGCGCAGCGTCCCCTGGGCATGCTCATCCGTCACGAAGGCGAACACCACCTCGTGGACCCCCAGCAGGGGGATGAGGGTCAGCGTGGACTTGGCCAGCCTGCGGGTGGGAGCCTGAGCCGCCACGCCCCCCGGCGGCCCCCTCCCGCCCCGCCCAGCCCGCGCCACCCGCACCCACCGCACCCACCGGAACTTGTAGTCGCTGTAGCGCATCTGGCGGGCCCGAAGCTTGGCCATGAGGATGAGGAGGACGCGGATGAAGATGAAGAAGTTGATCTGCGTGTGGAGGGCACGGCTCAGGGCGGCGCCCGGGCCCCCTGGACCCTCCCGTAGCTAGACCTGGCAGCCGCACGGGCTGCGCTCGCAGGGCTCCGGGGCCGCTGGGCACCCAGCCAGGGACTGGCCTGTGTCCCGGCTCGGTGCCAGGGCCCCCTCCCTGTCC
The DNA here is from genome assembly GCF_048418805.1 of Vulpes vulpes. NCBI lineage: Eukaryota > Metazoa > Chordata > Mammalia > Carnivora > Canidae > Vulpes > Vulpes vulpes. The sequence goes on from NC_132781.1 coordinate 1,073,836, forward strand.
CAGGCAGGATGTCATCCGTCTCCGCAGGCCCCACAGGCCGACAAGGAAGGCGGGGTGGAGTCAGCCCCTCCCGGGGCCAGCAGGTGCCCCATCGCCTCACCAGGATCGCCAGGAAGACCGGCAGGCGCAGGATCCACCAGAACCCCATGTTGTCGTTGCTGGTCCAGCACCTGCAGGGCGGGCCCGCTCACAGCCTGCCGGCCCCCCCACCCCCCGACGCTGAGGGGGTCCAATCAGGACCTTGGGAACGGAGGGGAGGCGCTCAGAAACCACCCCTGTCCTGGGGCAGCGTCGCTTCCCCACCCAGCGCGTCCTCTGGCTGGAGGACCCCCGTCCCCCGGTGCCCGGCTCCTCCCCGAGCCCCAGGCCAGCACCCGCCGGAGCCGGCGGCCAGGAGGGGTGAGCCCCTGGGCGCCCCGGGCCCTCCCCCGCTCAGCTCGTACTCACTGGATGTTCTCAAACAGACACTTGACCACGGCCCAGGGGACGACGAAGAGCACGGGGGCGCCTGCGGGGAGGGGGCAGCTGTGGTCCCCGCCCCCCCTGCCCGCCCGCCCCCCCGCCCGCCCGCAGCCCACTCACCCCAGCCGACGGCCAGGTACAGGGGGAAGAAGCTCCGCTCGGGGAAGGTGGCGCGGCCCAGCAGGCTGTGCAGGTACACGCCCTCCACCAGCAGCCAGCAGGAGTTGGCCACCACGCCGTACTGCATGAACACCGCGGCCACCCGGCAGCCGGCCACCGCCTGGCCGCAGGGGCAGCATGAGCTCGGGCCGCGCGGCCCCCGCCGCCCTGGGGCCCGGAGGCCGGGGAAGGGGGTGCTCACCCCGTCGCTGAGCCAGACGCTCACGCTGAGGTCGTCGCCGATCTTCTGGCTGTAGCGGGTCTTGAGCAGCGCGTCGATGACCAGCACGGAGCCCGCCTTGAGCACGAACGAGGCGAACAGGTTGGCGTGGATGTAGTTCCGGGTGCAGCGCAGCTTGCTGCGGGGACCGGGGGTCAGTGGCTGCCTGCCGCCCTGCCCGCCGCGGGGGGCCGTGCCCAGGCCGGGCCGCCTACCTGAGGCCCAGCAGGACCACCAGGGCCAGGAGCAGGGCGCCCAGCGAGAGGGAGTACCCCACCGTGTACATCACCTGGAAGCTGCTGAACATCTTGGCCACTTCCTTCTACAAAGTAGGGTGGCAGGTCAGGGCTGGGGGGCCAGGCACCCGCCCCCCGGGCCCCCCGGCCCCCCAGCCCCGGCGCCCCTGCGGACCTGGACTTCAATCTCCTGATCGTCCAGCTGGCACTGGGAGGCGTTTCTCCACGACTGCCCCCGGGGCCCGCGTACCCACTGCCCATCGGGCCCGCACTTCTTGAAGACGAGGCGGTGCTGCACTGGAGGGGCGGCCCGGTCAGCTCCGACCCCCAGCCGGGCCCTCGGCCTCCCCCACCTCCCCGGAGTTACCTTTGTGGTGCCAGGGCAGGTACCAGGGGCAGGACATGTTGGCCGTGGTGTTGGGAGGGGTGTCGGGCCAACAGGAGTACTTGTCGAAGGTTCTGTTGCAGACCAGCTCTGTAAGGCAGGGCCGGGGTGGGGCCCCTCAGCAGGGCTGGGCCCCCGTCGTCCCCCCTGAGGTGCCCTGCGCATCACCCCCTGCGCCCCACCACGCAGGCTTCGCCACATCTCCCGGGGCCCCAGCAGCCTCCTCCCCGCACACCTCCCGTCTCCAATGTGCCCCAAGCCCACCCGAGCTCGGCCTTCTCCCCAGTGGCCCCCTTGCAGTGCTCCCCACTCTGGGGGCTGCACCCCGATCTGTGGCTTCCTTCCAGGCTCCAGCGTGACCTCTGTGGCTCAAACCCCCTCCTTCCTCTGCCCAGCGCAAGCCCCTGCCCCCATCTGACGATGGCTCTCGCCCCCTGGCAACTACCCCTGTCCAGACCTCTTGCCGTACCCTAAGGGACCCTCAGAACTGGTATAGAAGGGGGTGTCCTGTCCCTGCCGGAGCCCCCCCCCACCCGGGCCTTGGGTGGGCTTCGTGGGCTGCCTCCCCTACCACACTGCCCACCGGGCCTGGAGCTCCCAGGGCGTGAGCTCAGTAGGTGCTGGCCAGCCGAGCCCTGGACGTGGGGGGGAGGCGGGGGGCTCACCGGTGGGCGGGGGCAGCAGGCTCAGGTTGTAGAGACATTGGTCACCATAGAGCTTCCACTTCTCAAACAGGAAGTCCATCACCTGGGCAGAAGAGGCCTGTGGCTGGGGGGACAGATGAAGGGACAGGTGGGGCCGAGCCACGTCAGCCGGAGGGGCAGGCAGCAGGTGGGGCCCGGGGGGCTGGCGGGGGAGCAGGCAGTGGGGCTCACCTGGCAGGCCAGCAGCAGGAGGAGGAGGTGGGGGCAGTGCGGCCGGGCGGGGGGCATGCCTCTGAGCAGCCTCCCCCCACATCTGGCTGGGGCCACACAGCTGGGGCAAAGGGTCCTCGTGGGCACACGCGCTCCTCTGCGGACTTTGGTCAGAGCAGCAGGGCCTGTGGGGGGACCCCCATCAGCGAGGAGACCCGGCTGGGCTCTGCTGTGACGAGCGGGCTGCCCTGCTTCCCTCAAACCGCCCCCCGAGCCTCCTGGCCTATTGGTGAAGTGGGAGCCGGAGGGAGAAGATGCCAGAAGTAGCCCCTCGCTGCCAGTCACCGGGCTGGGGTCCCGCCGCCCGCGGGCTGGGTTTCCCACGGCTGGTGGCGTCTCCCTGCAGCTCTGACAGCCCGGAGCCCGCCCCTCGGTGCTGGCTGGCGGAGCCACCACGCTGCCTGGTGGCAGAACCGCGGCCGCCGGAAGGAGGAGCAGCCTCCCGGGATCCACCTCCTCCCTCGGCCTTTGCCGTCCTCCCCACCTATTCTTAGCCCCTGGGAAAGGCAGCTGGGCTGGGGCGGTGCCAGGGCCATCCATCACAGAGCCAGCCCCGGCCTTGCCCAGGGCACCTGCTCCGGATGGCCCCTGTCCCTCCCGTGCCCCTTCCCCGGGCGGGGGATCTAGGTGCATCCCCGGCCCCTCCTGGGGCTCAGGCCCGGCCTCCGGGGTCCCCTGGGGCGCATCGTGCAGGTGGCTGGCGGCATATTCCTTTGAGATCATTAGTGCTGGCGCCAGGCCCCCGGCGCGGGCCCCCAGCCCTGGTGGTGCCAGCAGGAGGGCTGCCCTGGGCCCGGCCCAAGTCTGGGTGGAGATCTGGGGCGCCAGGCCCTATTAATTTTCCTTTCCTTGCTTGCTTTTGCTCTGACTGAATTCCACAAGGGTGCGGGGGGGCCCTTTGAGCCTGGGTGTGGCCCTGCGGGAAGGACTCCAGGGCTGTGGAGGGGCCCTTCTCTGGCACCCTGGCAAGGAGGGAGCAAGTGACGGATGGATGGACGGGTGCGCACACGGACGGATGGACGGACGGACGACCAGCAGGCCGGAAGACAGCAGCCAGGGGTCAGGCTGCAGCAGGTGGAGGGGCTCAGCCTCGCCCATCAGGGTCCAGTGGGTGGAGCTGGGGCGAGCTGGCCGAGGAGGCCCCTGGGCGTGCGCCACACCCCTGCCCCTGGCTGGGCCCCTGGGTGCCCACCTCATTCATTCGGCACAGGGTCGTCCCGGGGCTCACCGGGCTTCAGTGGCCCCCACAGGAGGGAGGGTCCTGGAAACGACAGTCCACCTTGCTCTTCAGGTGGCAAAGCTCGTTGACGCCTCATGACGGGGCAGCAGGGACCCCCACCAGACACGCAAGGGAACGAGGCCCTGAGAAGTCAAATTATGGGCCCTGGTCCCGGGGCCGGAAAGGGGCCGGCAGGCGACGCGCCCTGTCCTGCGGGGCCAGACTCACTTCAGGGTGCCCCGGGCAGGGGCCTGAGGCCCGAGGCCTGGCACAGCCGAGGGTCGGCACACGCTGGGCTCCTGCTTCTCCAGCGGGTGAGCAGGGGTGCGGCCCCCGCAGGCGCCCCCACGCTGTGGTCTGGGGGCTGTCAGTTGGCCCTGAGCTCCTGGGGGCCACAGCTTTGCTGTCCCACCCCCGCCCCAGCTGCAGGGCGTCTGGGTAGGGAGCATCCTGTTGGGCAGTGTCCTTGCTCCCCCATCCCCTCCTCCCCCCAGAGCCTCTAGCCTCTCGGCCCCTGCGCCCACCTCTCCTCCCCCCTCTGCCCTGCAGGCCAGCCCAGCGCCCCCCCCACCAAGGGGAAGGGCAGCAGACAGGGTGGTCTGAACCGAAGCAGGAGATAAAGCCCCTTGGGTGCCGCCCACCACTTCTCCACCTGCCTGTCACCTCTGCCTCGAGGCCTTCACACTGTGGCTCCTGAGCCCTCAGCCTGGGTCTGGGACAAGTGGCTGTGGGGTGAGGAGGCCTCCACCGGGCCTGGCCTGCACCCGTGACCGAGGGCCGGGCTAGGACGCCCACAACAGGCCGTGACCTGGGCGCCCGGCCTTCGTGCCAGTGTCTCAGGGTCCCCTCAGGGCTAAGGGGTGAATCGCCAGGGGGTCCTGGGTCGAGCCTGCCGAGCACTGGGTGCGGTGCGCTCCCAGGGCCTCCTCACCCGCCAGCTTGGCGGGTTTTCCACTTTATTACCCTCACTGGAGCCAGTGGGGGGAGGGGTCGGCTCTCCTCCGGGAACACGCCCTCCCCCCTTCCTGGGCCTGGGGGTCCCACTCCCCGGGGGTCTCGAACCCTCCCATCCCAAGCAGCTCAGTGTTGAAGATGCGGGCAGGGGGTCGAGGGGAGAGTCAGGGGTCCATGGGCGGCCTCTGGGCCCGGCCCCAGCCCTCCCCCGCCTGCTGGGCTGCTTGCAGGCAGGTGCCCTGCCCCGGGCTGCCCAGAACACGCCACCTCTAGGTGCCAGGGCCCCGCCAGGGTCCCACCGATTTCCCTGGGGACGGCTGGGGGGCCCCCAGGCCTGGAGCGGGAGGTGGGGCCCCAGATGGGCGGATGGCCCACCCCACAGGCAAGGCCGTGGGGTCAGCCCTGCTGCCCTGCGCTCCGAATGGGGGGGGAGACTCCCAGGCTCAGAAGGGTCCGAGCTGGTGTGTGTGTGGGTGTTTGTGAAACCGGAGCAAGTAGCAGGAAGGTCATGGCCCCAGGGCAGGATCAGGGGCCAAAGGCTGTTGACAGAGCCCGGTTCCTGCTTCCTCCCCTGGGCACCCAGGCGGCGGGTGACCTGGAGGCCGGCCAGAGAGCAGCTCCCCACCAGCCCTCATCCCCCAGCACGGAAGGGCCCGGAGGCAGCCAGCGCCAGCCCGGAAGATGCGGGCAGCCAGGCGGCGGGGACCCGTAGGTCCAGGTGGGGACAGACACCCTGCCGCCCAGAAGTGGCAGTGGGGGCCGCTGGAGAGGTGAGAGCAGGGCAGTGACCCAGCCTCTCCGCAGGTCAAAGTGACAAGTGTGGGCTCTGCCAAGGAGCTGGCCGGGTGGGGAGCCGGGGACACCGGTGGAAGGGATGTCGCTAGGGGGGTCCCGGGGGGGGGGGGGCTGGGGCCCTCCGCAGGGGACAGCAGCTGCCCAGCCCCCTCCTCCGGGATGGCTCTGCGGGGCCCCATGTGGGCCCCTGGGGAGGGCCTTGGGGTGGGTGCCACACAGGGAGTGCAGGGCTCCCCGCAGCCGCAGGACCGCCTGCCTGGTGCCCCCGAAGCGCCCCCGAAGCGCCCCCCGAAGCGCCCTGGCGACCTCCCCCAGGGAAGGGAGGGCAGCGAAGCCCTGAGACCCCAGCCTGCCCCACGGGGAGCGGGTTGGGGGGACGGGACACACTGGTTGCCTGGCTGAGCTGGAAGGGCGCAGCCGGGGACTGGGATCAGAGGCGCCCAGAGGGTGCGGCAGCGACGCCCCAGGCCCTGAGACCTCCCGCCCACGGCAGGGGTCCCCGCTGGCCATCTCCGGCTGCCCATTCCGAGCGCCCCGGCCGCACCCGCCCAGGTGGGGGCTCTGGGGACCTGCCCTCGGGGACGGGACTCACCGCGCCGCCCGCTCCTGCTCCGGCCCGACCCTCCTGCCCTCCGCCTCCTCCTCCGGCAGCTCTGGTCGGCGCCGGCTCCGCGGCCAGCGGTGCGCAAACTTTCCAGCGGGGACGCTGGGTGGCGGTGGCGGTGGCGGTGGCGGCGGCGGAGGCGGAGGCGGAGGCGGAGGGGTGGGGGCGGCCCCGGGAGGGGTGGAGGGAGGGGGAGCGGTAGCTGAGGGTCCCCGCCCGCCCCTCCGCCCGGCTCCTGCCTGCGCCTCCGGCCCGACGCGCCCCAGCACCTGCCCCCCCACTCCTCCCCTCAGAACCCCCCTGGACTCGTTCTGCAGCACCCCCGCCAGGTCCGGGTCGCCCCCTCCCCTCGGAACAGGCCTGCGGATAGGGTCACGGTGGGTCCGCAGCTCCCCGCGGGGACAAGGGAGGAGGGTGGACGGGAGGGGACTGCGCCTGGACGCCCCCTCCTCTCCTGCCACCCACCCCTCCTGGGATCCAGGCTGCTGATTTGCCGAGAGGCCTGCCCCCCAATACCCCCCATTACCCCACCTGGGCTCCCAGGTGACATTCTTTCCCGGCAGGCAGTGTAGAGCACATGGACTGGGCGGGGGAGGGCAAGGCTGGGGGCGCTCAGGGCCCCCAGCACCACTCAGCAGTCCCACTGGCCAGTGGCCGGTCCCCGCTGGCCGCTGCTCCTGTTGCCGTGGGGTCGCCGGCCAGCTCGTGTCCCGCACCCCCCCACTTCTGCCCCCAGCCGCCCTCCTGTGCCCTCGCCTCCCCCAGGTCTGAGGCCTGAGTCCCAGCCCTTGCTCAGCGCCTGCTGACTTCAGGGGCCTCATCTTTAGGCCCGGGACATCCTGGACCCTGCAGGTCACGGCCTCCCAGGAAGTCACCCTGCTTCTGTGGCCCCAGGCGCACCCCCCTCCTCCCCTCCTTTCCCCTCCCTTCCTCCCCCCTCTGTCCTCCGTCCCTCCCTGCCCGCATCTGCCTGTCACCAGAGCCTGGGGCCTCACCTGGAGCCCTCTCCCTGACCTGCTCCCCGCGCCGGGGCACTTCACCCACTGGCCTCTGACACCTGGCAGTGTCCCGAGGGCTCCCGCGTCCACCAGCAAACCGTGTTGGTGTGGGGCTGCGGCCTCCTGTCAGCCCCTGTCCGTCACCCGCTGTCACCCAGGACACCCCCCAGCCCCCTTGTTAGGTGCTGTCCTTTGTCTTTGGGGATCTTCACCCAACTCTTCTGCTTTAGGGGGTGTCAGCGCCCAAGGCCCCTCTTCCTGCAGACCAACCCGCTGCCGGCCCACTGTGGGCGGTCTTCAGTGCTCTCTGCGCCCTCTGGGGACTCAGGAGGGGGGCTCCCGGGGGGGTCGGCACCACCCTCCAGACCCCAATTCTTACCGGCCCACCCCAGACCCTACCCCCAGGGCGAGCCTTTGTGTTTCAGTTCTGGGAATGGGCAGAAGGCAAAGGTCAGAGATTGTGGCCCTGCCTGGGGGAGGGGGCTGGGGGTGCTGCGGGGAGCGGGTGCTGGGGGTAGGCTGCCTCCCTCAGGGAAGATGCCCCCTCCCCCAGCCCTCCCTCTAGCGCCTCCCCCTCGTCTGGGGGTGGGGTGCCCGTGTGGGCCGGCACAGGGCCCTGGAGGTGTGTCCTGTCCCCCCTCCAGCCCCTGGGGGGACCCTGCCCTGCAGCCTCGGTTGGGTCGGTTGGGTCACAGCCCAAAGAGGTGACTTGGAATAAATGTAGGTGAGGAGCAGGGTGGGGGGAGTAGGGAGCAGACGGGGTGGGGGCCTGGGGGGGGCTGGGCCACCTCTGTTTACATAACCGACTCCTGGCTGTAAACAGCGGGAGCTGGGAGCCAGGGGCCGGGCCTTCCCACGTGGAGTCCCGGGGCCGGGCCCAGGATGAGGGCCCAGGAAGGTGCCCGCTGCCCTCCGTGGAGCCACCCCGCCTCCCCCATGAGTCCCCACGGCGTGTCCCTGGGGGCTGGGCGGCTCCTGCTCTGGGAGGCCTGGGCTGGGGACTGTCGCCCCCCCCCCCCCGCCCCTCCCCTGCCCCTGGAATGCTGCGGACCATCAGCAGTGCGGGTTCTGCCCGAGGGGGCGAGGGGGCAGCACCTGCTGGCCTGGGGGGACCCCAGACACCCACCCTCAGGGCCCAGGGTGGTGACAGGAAGCAGCAAGCAAAGGGGTGTTCAGCCCAGATAGCAGTGGACAGAAACCCAGGCAGAGGGACCGCGGGTGGGGAGGGGACATGGGGGCTGAGGGTGGAGGGAAGGGGTGGTGGGCGACCCGTTTCTCCTGGGTTTGGGGAGTCCACTGGCCCCTCCCCTGACAATGGCTGGAGTTCCACACCCGGCCTAGTACTCGGTACCGCGGCCTGTCACACGGGGGTCCCCGTGTCAGCCGGGGTCCCTCCAGCACTGCCTCCTGGGCGCCCTGGCGGCACTCCTCGGGTTTCACGCTGCCACCTGCCCTGCCCCGTGGGTGTGGGCAGGGTGTGGTCCCGTGTCCTGGCGCCCGGTCCTGGGCTCGCAGGCGGGGCGGGACCCCAGGGGACCCCAGGGGCCGGGTGGGCAGGCCGGGACCCAGGGCAGCGCTGCAGGAAACGGGGAGGCCCGCGCCCCTGCAGCCGTCGAACAGAGGACGAGACGAGCCGTGACGAGAACCCTAACATCTGCAGTTTTCCAAGTGGAAGCGAGACGCTGCAAGGCCAGGGGCCCCACCAGCCTCGGGGAAGTCGCGGGCCCACTTCCCGTGTCTGCTTTAAAATATGTGAGACAGGGATCCCCGGGTGGCGCAGCGGTTTGGCGCCTGCCTTTGGCCCAGGGCGCGATCCTGGAGACCCGGGATCCAATTCCACGTCGGGCTCCCTGCGTGGAGCCTGCTTCTCCCTCTGCCTGTCTCTGCCTCTCTCTCTCTCTCTCTGTGACTATCATAAATAAATTTAAAAAAATTATTAAAATATGTGAGACATTTCAGGCAAAAAAGGTATAGAAGGTGTCAGTTGCCTGAAGAACCAAGCTGTTAGGGGCGCCCGGCCGCCCTGTCCCTGGGCCAGCGGCTCTGGGTCTCCGGGTGCCGAGCGCGAGCCCTGTGCGGCGTGCAGGTGACTCCGGGGACCAAGGAAAAAAGGAAAGAAATTGTGCTGCCGCCGCCACCGAAGCCCCCTCCTGCGGAGACCCCCCCCCCCCCCCCGCCCTGGCCCCTTGCCACACGCGTGTGCGCGTCCAGATGGCGCGTGAGCTTGGGGAGCGAGCTGTGCCGGGCACGGCGGGGGCCGCGCGGTCCTGGCTGCTGCCGCCAGTTGAGCATCGGACACTCGGTCTCAGCTCAGGTCCTGATGGTGGAGGGGGGGTGGGAGGGGGTGTCGTGGGATCCAGGTCGCCGAGGCTCCACGCTGCTTGGAGTCGGCTCCGCTTCCTCGCTTTGCGCACCAGCCCCCACCCTGCCTCTTGCGCGTGCGCGCTCTCTCTCAAATAAATAAATACATCTTTTTTTAAAAAAAGATTTTGTTTATTTATTCATGAGAGACACACACACACAGAGGCAGAGACCCAGGCAGAGGGAGAAGCAGGCTCCATGCAGGGATCGGATGCAGGACTCGATCCCGGGACCCCGGGGTCACGCCCTGAGCTGAAGGTGACACTAAACCACTGAGCCATCTAGGCTGTCCCTTAAATAAATACATCTTTAAAAATCAATAAACAAAAAGAAACAGCCAGGCGCTTCTCGGGGCAGCGGCGGCCCGGTGAGCTCCCAGCGGCCGAGCTGAGGGTGCGGGGCCCACCCGGGCGCCCGGGGTTGGCAGGCCTTCTCGTTGAAAAAATTGGTTTTTGAAAAACTTAAGTGATAAGAGTTCCTTCTACCTTCTGGACAGGAGTTGCCTTTAACAGATACTTAGTTTGTAAGTATTTGCTTCCATGTGGTGGCTTGTCTGCTGCTTCCTTTTTAAAAAAAAAATTTTTTTATTCTTTTATTTTATTTATTTTTTTTATTTATTTATGATAGTCACAGAGAGAGAGAGGCAGAGACACAGGCAGAGGGAGAAGCAGGCTCCATGCCGGGAGCCCGACGTGGGACTCGATCCTGGGTCTCCAGGATCGTGCCCTGGGCCAAAGGCAGGCGCCAAACCGCTGCACCACCCAGGGATCCCAAATTTTATTCTTTTAAAGATTTTATTTATTTATTTGAGAAAAAGAGAACCCACAAGCGGGGGAGAGGCAGAGGGAGAAGCGGGCTCCCTGCGGGCACTCCATCCCAGGACCCGGGGTCACACCCTGAGCCCAAGGCAGACGTTCACGCGCTGAGACCCCCCACCCCACCCCGCACCCCCGGAGCCAGAGATCGAGAGCGCCTTCTGGGGACCTCCCTCCCGCGGAGTCTTCAGTTGTGCCAACGCTCCAGGAACCCGAGCCTGCGGAGTGGGGCGCGGGGAGCCCATTGCTCCTTCTCTCCCGCTTCTGGTCCTGCCCCAGATCGGAGTGGCCTGGCCTCTCTGGGCGGAGACTGTGTCTGTCCACGCGGGGTGCGCACGCACGTCCTCGGCCCCGGGGGTACTCGCCGCCCTCTGAGTCTCCAAGGAGACCGTCGGGGAGCAGTGAGGTTGCCGAGGAGCCACCGTGCACCCCGGAAGGCCCTGGCTGACCTTTGGCCCCGGGTCAGGCGTCGGGGGCGCTTATGGGCTGCTGTGCGTCCGCACGGGTCCAGCCCGGGGGGAGGAGGGGCACGAGCCTCAGGTCCATCAGCAAACAAAAGCTGGTGTCACGGGAGAGGTGCTGCCCGGGCAGAGGGGACGGGGGTCCTGGGCACTGGAGGACGGGCCCGGGGTTCGCAGAGCCCTGGTGCCGCCCGCCTGCCCGCAGCTGGGCACGGGAGGGGGCCGCCCGGCCTGTCTTCATCCTCCTGGGCCGCCTTCTCCGCACCTCCCCTGATCTTGTTGTTTGGTTGTAAAAGAAGCACCTGCAGGTGGCCCGTCCCCCCAGGCCGGGTGCTGGCCCAGGACCCCCAGGAGGTCAAGAGGTGGGTGCAGTGGGAGCCCCGAGCCCACGTGCCTGACCTGCAGGGGGTTCTGGGCCCCGAGACCAGCCTCCGTGGTCGCCGCCCCCGTCTCCCAGGTGGGAGGTGAAGTGGCAGGTGCAGGGGAAGGGCCCGGCCGGCTTGAGCGGAGGGAGGCGAGACCAAGGACACTGGCACCCTCCCTCCCTGGCCATCATTCTCTCCCCGAGTGACCCCCATCCTCTGGGAGGACACCTGGGTCCTGGCCTCTGTCTCGCCAGCTGCCTCTCGCCCCGAGCCACCATCCAGGTCATTATAGGCTCTGCACAGCCACATGAGGTGTCATCCAGTGCGGCTGGATCAAATCAGGCCACTTAGAGGGATGGCGGCGGCGGGAAGGGGCCCTGGGGCCACCAGCTCTGAATGGGGCCAGGTTCAGGTCAGTGACAAAGCGGGGGGGAGGGCGGGGGGCCGGTGCCACTGGCAGAGGAGGCGGGAGACAGGTGGTGGTGCAAGGGCTCCGAGGAGCCGTCGGGCAGGTGGCCCCCAACCCGGGAGCTCAGGCTGCGGCGGGGCAGACAAGCCACGGGCCCCCATCGGGGTCCTTAGAGCCCAGGCGACTGGGACGGAGGAGGCCTTGTCCCCGGGCTCCTGCAGGGTGCTCCAGGCCAAGTGGCGAGGGGGGACGAGGGGCAGGGAAGCCGGCAGAGGGACTCAGGCTGGCAGTGCCCAGTGGGCTCGCCCGCAGCCGGAGCCGCGGCGCTTGGGGGCCGCCCCACGGCCTTCTGATGCCCCGTGGGCTTATGACCCAGCAAGGCTCCTTGTGCCCCCACCCACTGGTCCCCGACCCCCGATGGACACTGGGGCCACCTCTCAGGGGCACACGGGGCCCGCAGCCTGGCCCCTGCCTAACGTCTCTCGTCTCAGAAGGGTGAACTGGGTGGAGCTTGGGGCCAGGAAGCTGGGGGTTCCCTGGAGGGTGGCGGCAATGGGGTGGGGACAGCTGCTCACCTGGGGTGGATGGGCCTGCGCGTCGGGTGGGCACGAACCCACTGGCCGCAGGTCTCCAGTGTTCCACAGGCACGGGGGTGACAGCAGCAGGGATCGGGCTCTGGCCGGCGGGACGCCCTGAAGCAGCAGCAGGAACTCGGGGTCCCCCCACCGAGCAAGACCCGGAAGCGCCCTTTAGGGGCCACACTCAGCACCCCACACATGTGCGTGGAAGTCTCAACGCCAGTACCTGTGTGACTAGAAATGAGATCATGGGGCGGGCACCGGCCCAGCGTGACCGGGTCCTTCCCAAGAGGTGAGAACAGACTCACGCAGACAGATGACCAGGCGAGGCCCAGGGGATCCCCGTGAGCCGAGGGGAGAGGCCTCGGGAGGGGCCGGCCCGGATCCCGGAGCCTGGCTCTGGACCCCGAAAATCCAGGGGTGCTGTGGAGCCCCGGCGGCCCCAGCGGTGCTCAGGGTCCCGTCCTAAAGCCAGGGGGACTCAGGTCCAAGATTTGATTCAAGGGTGCTGGACCCCCACGCACCTGGCAGCCTCCCCATGACGTGGGGCCACGGGGACCAAGAGCAGAGGAGACCCCACCAGCCAGTGGGACACCTGCCGGGAGCACCCGAGAGCCCGGAATCCGCTGGCCCGAAGCCCGCAGGCCCACACAGGGGTCCAGTCTCCCGCGTCCCTGGCCAGGACCTCTGCCTGCCCTCTGTGCTGCCCACCAGAAAAGAGGGCCAGTTTTTGTTTTTTTTTTTTAAGATTTTATTTATTTATTCATGAGAGAGAGAGAGAGAGAGGCAGAGACCCAGGCAGAGGGAGAAGCAGGCTCCATGCAGGGAGCCGGACACAGGACTCGATCCCGGGACCCCGGGGTCACGCCCTGGGCCGAGGGCAGGGGCTCCACCCCGGAGGCCCCAGGAGCCCCAAGAGCGTCAGTTCTTGCGAGGCCTGAGCGCGGAGCTCTGTGGCCTGTGGTGCGAGCAGCCGCCAGCCGGGCAGCCAGGACCCGCAGGCCCCAGGACAAGGCGGGGAGGAACGTCGGGGCTGCTGGAAAGTGGGAGGAATTAGGCCGGGGCTGGGGGAGGGGAGGCTGTCGGTACAGGTCCTGACCAGGAGCGGCGCTGGCGTGACAAGGGCCTGCGGAAGCGCGGGAGCTGCCCTGGGCGGTGGGGGGGGGCAGGACGAGGAAGCGGGAGGCGGGGGCTCACTTCGCACGGTCAGAGCACCCGCACCTGCGAGGTCCTGGGAGGGCGCCCGGACGGCAAGAGCCAAGGGGGGGGGGGGGGCCTGGGTGTCGGGAGGCCCTGGATCCTCCCCAGACCAGGCCGGGTGGTGGGTCCCGCCAGAGCCGGGGGTTGCGCGCGTCCCCATGGGATGCCAGAGCCCCGGGTGGCCCGCAGGCAGCCAGGCGGGCATGGCCCCCCGGGAGCCGTGACCCACGGCGGGGTAGGCCCCGGGGTGCTAGCAGAGAGCATCAGCTGCCTACTGCTGCGCGACAAAGGATCCCAAATTCAGCAGCTTGTGCGGGAAATGTCCACCGTCTGACGCTTTCCGTGGGTCAGGAATCCGAGTCGCGGTGTCGGCCGGGGCTGTGGGGCTCCCCCACGCAGCTGTCACAGGCCTCGGGTCCTTGGCGGCTGCCGGCCAGGCAGGGACAACGGTTCTTTCCTCGGTGGCCTTCCCGCAGGCAGCAGGCCAGACCCGGGCGGCTCCCCGAGGGGTGTGTGGGGACAGCGGGGTGGGACCGAAGCCCGTCTGCTTGTCACTAATCCAGGACGGGACGCCCTGTGTCATGTCAGAGGCCGGTCAGGATGCCCAGTCCTCGCTCCAGGGGAGGGGCCACCGCAGGACACGGGTGCCAGGTCCTGGGGCAGCTCGGAGCCGCCACTCCGGGAGGCGTGGGTGTCGCTGGACCCGACACCCCAACAACAGACCGAGAGCGGGGGACCCCCTGCCAATACGTCAGCCCTGAGTCCAGCCTCGGTAGCGGCCGCCGGGCAGCGCAGGCCTCAGGCCTCCCCAGGACGCCGACGCCCCATCCACGGGCTGCCCAGCCGGCGGGGGTGCGGGCGCCCAGGCTGGGGGCCCCTCAAGCACAGAAGACGTGAGGCAGGCTCCGCAGAAGGGCCCCCCTGGGACGGCTCGGGTGTCACCGAAGCCGGGAGAGGGGACTCAAACACTCAGAGCGGGGGGCGCCCGGGGGCTCCGCAGTGGAGCGTCTGCCTCTGGCTCAGGGTGTGACCTCGGGGTCCCGGGATCGAGTCCCGCGTCCGGGTCCCCGTGGGGAGCCTGCTCCTCCCTCTGCCTGCGTCTCTGCCTCGCTCCGGGCGTCATGGATAAATAAATAACATCTGAAAAAAAATAAAAAGGGAGCGGCAGTGAGTCGGCTCCCCAGGGTGAGGAAGGGCCTGGCCGCCGGGGGCAGGACGGGGTGGTGCCCCCCAGGTGCCCAGGCTGGAAACAGCTGGGTCCCTCCCTGCACCTGCGCAGGTGCCCCCCCACGCCGGGCCTGGAGATTATGGGGTCTCCCCACCCGGTCCCTCAGGGCCCGCGTCCCCCGGGAAGCCATGGCCACTGTCCCCAAACCTTCACCCCAGGCAGCCTGGGCCTTCCTCCCACGCTGTGCCCCAGACACGCGCGGGCTCCCCACGGTGCTGGCTGGGGTCGGGCTGGACGGACTGGCCGCGTGGCCCGGCCTCTCCCTTCCTCCTTCCCGGGGGTGGGGAGCTCGGGTCACCGTCTGCTCCAGAGGCCCTCAGGGTCCGGCGCTTCCGCCCGTGGGAAGCACAGAGCCGCCTGCCCAGGAAGCGCATCCCCGGGCGCCCCCAGCCCCGGAGGGCGGCCACCGGCCGGTCCTCCGTCGTCAGCTCCCCATTCCCCTGGGACGCCGCGTGGTCGGCCTGCACCCCGCCGCCCCCTGCGGGGCACCCCAGGCCTGGCCCGCTCTGCTCTGGGCCTTCCCGGCCTGACGCCACAGGGCTGCCCCCCAGCGGCCACTCGGGGGGCAACACGCTCGGGCGCACCTGCAGCTCCAGGGCCACAGCTGGCACAGGCCACCCCTGATGCCCCTGGGGCACTGACGGGCCACCGAGGAAGGAGCCTGGGACCCCCGTTAGGGCTCCGATGGGGCCACGGGCCTCATAGCTCCGGGACAGACCTGCGCGAGCGGAGCTGCGGGTCCGGGGAAGCCGCTTGTCCCCCACGCCGCCGGAGTCGCCTCCCGCCCAGACCCTGCAGGTGTGCGTCCGCCCCCCCAGACAGCAGCATCCCTCCCACGCCGTTCGTGAATCACTTAGTGTCCAGTCTGGAGGCGCCAGGAGGGTGACAGCACTGCCTTCCTTATTTTATTTTATTTTATTTTATTTTTTATTTTATTTATTTATTTATTTATTTTCTTATTTTATTTTTTTTAAGATTTTATTTATTTATTCGTGAGAGACATAGAGAGAGACAGAGACAGAGACAGAGGGAGAAGCAGGCTCCATGCAGGGAGCCCGACGCGGGACTTGATCCTGGGACCCTGGAGTCACACCCTGGGCCGAACGCAGGCGCCCAACCTCTTAGCCACCTGGGTGTCCCCTGTGTTTTTATTTTTATTTTGATTTATTTACTTGGGGGCAGAGGGACAGGGAGACGCAGGCTCCAGCGAGTGCAGAGCCCACAGCCCGAGCAGAAGTCAGGCCTCGGAAGCTCTATGGGCCGTGCTCCCCCCCCACCCCACTGACCGCCCCCCCGTCCTGCGTAGTGGCCTTTCCAAGGACTTGGGGACAGAATAGATTCCACCAGGACAGGATCCAGGGCTGTTTCCATTTCTTTTTCTATCTTTTTTTTTTTTTTCTCCTGTAGTTTCAAGTTTTTATTTAAATTCCAATTAGTTACCGCACAGGGTAGGACCAGCCTCAGGTGTGGGACACAGGGACCATCTTCCGGACGTCACCTGGTGCCGCCTCGACAGGCGCCCTCCTGCATCCCCGGCACCTGCCCCCGCGGCTCCGTCACCCTCACTCTGTTCTCCGTGGCAAAGAGTCCTTTTCTTTTTTTTCTTTTTTCTTTTATTTATTCATAAGAGACACAGAGAGAGGCAGAGACATAGGCAGAGGGAGAAGCAGGCTCCCTGCAGGGAGCCCGACGTGGGACTCGGTCCCAGATCCCGGGATCAGGACCTGAGCCAAAGGCAGACGCTCAACTGCTGAGCCACCAGGTGTCCCAAGTCTGTTTCTTGGTTTGTCTCTTTTTTCCCCCTTTGCTCACTTGTTTTGCTTCTTAAATTCCACACACGCGTGAAATCACATGATGTTCGTCTTTCCCTGACTTTTGCTGGGCGTCATACCCTCTAGCTCAGACGTGTCACCGAACATGGCAGGATTTCATTCCATGTCGGGGCGGAATCGTCTTCTGTCGCTGTTTTGATTTCTACGTACGGTTGCGGTGGGCGCAGCTGCTGTCCGCAAGACATTGTCTCGGGCGGCCCGGGGGGCTCAGCGGTTTAGCGCCGCCTTTGGCCCAGGCCCTGATCCTGGGGTCCCCGGATCGAGTCCCACGTTGGGCCCCCTGCATGGAGCCTGCTTCTCCCCCATCCTGTCTCTCTCTCTCTCTCTCTCTCTCTCTCTCTCTGTGTCTCTCATGAATAAATAAATAAATAAATAAAATCTTAAAAAAAAGAAAGAAAGAAAGAAAGAAAGAAAGAAAGAAAGAAAGAAAGAATTTTGTTTTTAATGGCAAATGAGCATCCAATTGAATCAAGTAGCTTTGTGCAGCCATGGAGATGACGGCACGTCTCTTTTCTTCTCTGATGTGTAATGAGGAATGTGCTCATCGGCTTCCTGACACCGAAATCCTGCTGTAAGCCCCATGTGGCCATGAGGGCTCACATTTTTCTTTTTCTTTTTAAGATTTTATTTCTTTATTCATGAGAGACCCAGAGAGAGAGGCAGAGACCCAGGCAGAGGGAGAAGCAGGCTCCCTGCAGGGGGCCTGATGTGGGACTCGATCCCAGGACCCCGGGATGAGGCCCTGGGCCGAAGGCAGATGGTCAACGGCTGAGCCCCCCGGCCATCCCTTACATTTTTCATATCTAACTGACTTCACCTTATTACCAGTGTGCTGAGGCCCTGGGCACTCGGTGGTGAATCAGGTTGGTCTACTAATTTGCATTTTGGGGTTGAGCTCACAGGAGCCTTCTGTGAAAGTTTTAAGACCTAGATGTTCCTGTTCTGTAAACATTCCGTCAACATTTTTTTTTAAAGATTGTGTTTATTTAATCATGAGAGACAGAGAGAGAGAGAGCGAGAGAGGCAGAGACACAGGCAGAGGGAGAAGCAGGCCCCATACAGGGAGCCTGATGGGGACTCGGTCTGGGTCTCCAGGATCACACCCTGGGCCAGAGGCGGCGCTAACCCACTGAGCACCGCCCCCCCTGCCCCCGCTGCCCACATTCCAGGAACATTTAATCAGAATTTGCCTGTAGGGACACCTACAGGCACCTGCCTTTGGCCCAGGGCGTGACCCCAGAGTCCTGGGATTGAGTCCCCCATCGGGCTCCCTGCAGGGAGCCTGCTTCTCCCTCTACCTGGGTCTCTACCTCTCTCTGTGTCTCATGAATAAATAAATAAAATCTTAAACAAACAACAGAAAAGTTCGCCTGTGCAAGCAGCTGGAGGGGTGTGCAGCCTGCGGGCGGGACCGCGGGGACTGGCATTTTGGCAGCGGCTCCAGGGCAGGCGAGGAGCGGGACAGGGACCAGGGACCAGGGACCAGGGCGCTGCAGGCGGGTGAGGCCCAGTGGGGGGGCTCAGCGGGTTAGTGCCGCCTTTAGGGCCCCCGCCTGGGGTGGGGGGGCCTGGCCGCGTGGGCTGAGCTCGTGGGCCCAGCTCGCCGGGCCTGGCCGCTCGTTCGCTCCGCCTGCCTCGTTCTTAGGAGCGAATCTGCTCCATCCTCCGCACGAACCAGCGGTTCCTAGTGTCTGCTCAGGACTCCGTCTCCGGGATTCCCGGCTCGTGGCCACCGGGTCCCTCCAGTCCCACGCGGTCCCGCCACAGCTTTGGCCTTTCGCGTCTCCTTGAAGTGTGAGCCTTGAGTTTCTGTCCATCAATTTATTTCTTCCATCCTCATCTTTAGTCGCTCCTTCCTCCTGTTCTCTCTGGGTTTCTGTTACAACTGCCCCACCTGACCGCGTAGACGCCGTTTCAGTTTTGCAAGAAGCGCGTTTCAGGCTGCGCACCTCCCCCGCGCTCCTGCGGCCGCTGCACGGTTGGCCGGGTTGCACACTCATCGTTGGCCGTTGAGAATTTTCCACGCTTTCCCCTGTGCTCGTCCCCTCGGCAGCCAAGCCACCTCGGAGCGGGTATTTTAGTTCTTGAGCGTATGCTTCTCTTTTGGGGAACCTCTCTTTTGATACTTAAAAGAAAAATATAGTTTTGGGAGGATTTTTTCCCCTTTTGTAGATTCCTTGGGGTTTTCTAGAAGATACCATGACACGTGCAGATGGAGGTAGTTTTATTTCTTACTTTCTATCTGCGTCTTTTGTTTTGTTTTTCTGCCGCTGGTTCTGGAGCCGGAGCCTGCTCTGGCCTCAGGGAAGCCCTTTGTCCCCCAGTGTCCAGGGCAACGCTAGCCCCGGCTCTTGGACGCTTTCCCAGTCCTGCTGCGATAGTTCCTTCTAGTTTCCTGAGAGGTCTTTAAAATCATGAATAGGTGTTGAATTTTGTCAGGTTTCATCAATTCTTCTTCAGTCAATGAATGGCAGTGACTTTCCTTTTTTATTTTTTTTTAATTTTATTTATTTATTCATGAGAGACACAGAGAGAGGGAGAAGCAGGCTCCCTGCGGGACCCGATGTGGGACTCGAATCCTGGAATGCGGGATCATGGCCTGAGCCAAAGGCAGATGCTCAACCACTGAGCCACTCAGGTGTCCCTCTTTGGAGTTTTAAAATTATGAATTTGGGATCCCTGGGTGGCGCAGCGGTTTGGCGCCTGCCTTTGGCCCAGGGCGCGATCCTGGAGACCCGGGATCGAATCCCACATTGGGCTCCCGGTGCGTGGAGTCTGCTTCTCCCTCTGCCTGTGTCTCTGCCTCTCTCTCTCTCTCTCTCTGTGACTATCATAAATAAATAGAAATTTAAAAAAATTATGAATTCAATGTCCTTCATATTCATAAGGCTGTTCGAATGATCTACTTCACGTTGGATCCCTTGCGGTCATCTCTGCTCCCCCGGGGATAGTCCCCTCCCATCTAAGTTGTCAAATGTCCTGGAGTAGGGTTGTTTATTATGTTCCCTCAATATCCTTCTGGTGTCTGGGGATCCCGGGTGGCTCAGCGGTTGGGCGTTTGCCCTTGGCTCAGGGCGTGACCCCGGGGTTCCAGGATCGAGTCCCGCGTTGGGCTCCCTGTGTGGACCCTGCTTCTCCCTCTGCCTGCGTCTCTGCCTCTCTCTCTCTCTCTCTCTCTCTCTCTCTGTGTCTCTCATGAATAAGTAAGATCTTAAAATTTTTTTTAAATTTAAAAGAAAAAATCCTTCTGGCGTCTGTAGGATCTGCAGTGATGGTCCCTCCTGTCAGTCTTGCTAGAAGTCTATCAATTTTATTGACCTTTTCAAAGAAACATTTTTTGGTTCTTTGATTTAAAAAAGTATATTTTGAAAAAAATAAAAAATAAAAATAAAAATAAAAAATAAAAAAGTATATTTTGGGCAGCCTGGGTGGCACAGCGGTTTAGTGCCTGCCTTCGGCCCAGGGTGTGATCCTGTAGTCCCAGGATCGAGTCCCGTGTTGGGTTCCCTGCGTGGAGCCTGCTTCTCCCTCTGCCTGTGTCTCTGCCTCTCTCTCTGGGTCTCTCATGAATAAATAAATAAAATCTTAAAAAAAATAAAATAAAAATTAAAAAGTATATTTTATTTACTTATTTGAAAGAGCGAGAGAGATCACATGCCGCGGGGGAGGCAGAGGGAGAAGCAGACTCCCCGCCCAGCGGGATCACGCCTGGGCCCAAGGCAGACACTTCACCCACTGAGTCACTCAGGAGCTCCTACTTGCTTAAAATTTCACTGATGGCCCATATCGGTATTATTTCCTTTCCTTCTCCTTGCTTAGTGTTTGTTTTGCTCTTTTCCCCTCTAGACCTTAGAGTGGAATCTCACTTTTTCTGTTTGAAAACTTTCTTTTTAGTCTGTTTATTGCTACAAGGTTCCCTCAAAGCTCTGTTTGTTGCAGTCACAAAGTTTTTACATGTTGTACTTTCGTTTTTATTCACTTCAACTTTTTTTTTTTTTTTTTTTTTTTTTTTAGTTTTCCTTGAGCTGTCTTGTTGACGCATGGATCATTTCTTTTCTTTTTAATTTTATTTGTTTATTCATGTGAGACACAGAGGGAGGCAGAGACACAGGCAGAGGGAGGAGCAGGCTCCCTGCGGGGAGCTGATGCAAGACTCAATCCGGGGACCCCGGGGTCATGGCCTGAGCCGGAGGTAGATGCCCAACCACTGAGCCACCTGGGCGCCCCGCATGGCTTGTTTTGTCCCCGGTGTGTAGTGTAGTCTCCAAGCGCTCGGGGATTTCTTATCTTTCTGTTACTGATTTCATTGTGGCGAGAGATGCAATTTGATGATTTCAAGTCTTTTAAGTTTGTTGTGGTTAGTTTTCTGGCTCAGGGTATGGTCCCCCATGGTCTCCCTGGGCTCTTCCGTTGTGGGTGGAACATTCTGCAGGTGCCCACTAGATCCTATTGCTCAGTGTGAGGAGACCTTCCACATTCCTGGGGATTTTCTATCCAATTCTTCTATTAGCTGAGCTAATAGCTTCTATTAGCTTCTATCCAATTCTTCTATTCTTCTATTATAATCATAGATTTGTCTATTCTTTGAAATAACTCTTGAGTAAAAAGAAAATCAAATGATCAAAGCATCTGGCTGACTCAGTCTGCAGAGCATGTGACTCTTGATCTCAAGGTCTTGAGTTTGAGCCCCAAGTTGGGCCTAGAGATTAGCTCCAAAATTTTTTTAAAAGATTTTTTTAAAAATTTTTATTTATTTATGATAGTCACACAGAGAGAGAGAGAGGCAGAGACACAGGCAGAGGGAGAAGCAGGCTCCATGCACCGGGAGCCCGACGTGGGATTCGATCCCGGGTCTCCAAGATCGCGCCCCGGGCCAAAGGCAGGCGCCAAACCTCTGCGCCACCCAGGGATCCCTTTTTAAAAGATTTTTATCTTTTTTTCAATGATCCATAACGAGGAAACACTATCGATCAGCAACCTGTGGAATAGAGCAAGTCAGTGTCAGAGGAAACGCGTTATAACCATTAAGGCATGACTTAGAAAATGTGGTTGGTAATCAGTGGAGTGATGAAAAAGATAATGAGCGAACATTAGGAACAGCTCCAGGCCAACACATTCAACACGTTTCTTGAAAAACACAAAGCACCAAAGCTCAGTGAAGAAGTTATGTGCCCTGAATAGGCCTCTATTTCCTAAAGAAATCCATCTTTTGGGCAGCCCCAGTGGTGCAGCGGTTTAGCGCCGCCTGCAGCCCGGGGCATGATCTGGAGACCCTGGATCGAGTCCCACGTCGGGCTCCCTGCATGGAGCCTGCTTCTCCCTCTGCCTGTCTCTCTCTCTCTCTCTCTCTCTCTCTGTGTCTCTCATGAATACATAAATAAAATATTTTAAGAAAATAAATAAAAATAAAAATAAAACCACAATGGAGGGACGCCTGGGTGGCTCAGTGGTTGAGAATCTGCCGTTGGCCCAGGGCGAAACCGGAGTCCCGGGATTGAGTCCTCCATCGGGCTCCCCACAGGGGTTGTGCTTCTCCCTCTGCCTGTGTCTCTCTGTGTCTCTTATTTATAAATAAATAAAATCCTAAAAAAATAAAATAAATAAAACCACGATGGATACCACCGCACACCCATTAAAATGGCTGAGAGTAGGAAGACCCACCGCAGCCTCAGTGAGCCGATGGCCACGGCCCCGGGAGGGCGTGTCCAGGTAGGCCACGATCCGCGGGGCATTGACCGAGACAAAGGAAAGCACGTGTCCTTGCAGAGACTCGAATACAGACGGTTGTAGCAGCTGTCCCTGTGACAGCCCCAAGCTGGACCCCCACCCCCGTGTCCTTCAATAGGTAGGTGGCTAAGCCAGCTGGGGTTACCTGTCCCCACCGCCGTCAGGTGCCATGAGCCCCGTGGATGGGTCGGGGCTGGGCGGGAAGGGGGGCAGGAGCGGACAGGCCGCGGGCCGGGCTGGTTGGCGGAGCCGCCACCTGATCTCAGTCCTGAGTTCAAGCCCCGTGTTGGGCAGAGCGCTTACTTTAAAAAAAAAAAAAAAAGACTACATATTCTATGACTTTATGTATCTGAACTTATGGAAATCTATAGTGGTGGAGGGAGATGGGCTGCTGGCCGCGCCGGGGGTGGGGACGGGCAGGAGGTCGGCGCTGCGGGGCTTCACCGCTGGGCTGCGGCGATGGTTTCACGGGCGTCGGTGCACGTGCAGACGTGTGAAATCGTGCCCTGCAGAAGCGTGTAGTTTGTCGCGTGTCCACGTGGATCAGATTGTTTAAAACTTCAAGAGGTGGCTGCGGGCGGGCGCGGAGGGCCCTGGCCGCCGTGGTCAGAAAGGCGGGCGACTCTGGGTCTCGGGGTCACGAGTTGGAGCCCCGGGAGGTGGAGCGCTTACTGAATAAATAAATAAGCTAAAAACAAAACAACTTCACCTGGTTTTCTGGAACATCCGCTTTGGGGAAGGTCTCTCTGGGAACCCAGTGGCGGCGCTGTGATGAACACAGGTCACAGGAGGCCACTTGTGGGCACATCGGGTCAGCAGCCCGGGGCCTCCCAGCCCGCAGCAGCCACGGCGTGAGGTGACCTAGGGCCCAGGTCTGGCGGGGCACGTGGGGCCCGGACGTGTGTGCGTGTGTCCCGGGCGCGGAGGCCTCTGCTCCTGGGCAGTTGATGTCTGGAGAACACACGGAAGGTGGGTGCTACAGGATGGGCAGGGTCCTGGGTCGCCTGGGAGCGAGGAGGCCCCGAGGGGCCCTGCGGGCGAGAGTGGGCTGAGACCAGGGCCAGCCGCAGGCTTGTAGAGCCAGGCTGCGGGGGTGGGGGGGGGAGGGGGGGGAAGCTGTCCACTGCACTTTGCGGTTTTCCGTCCCCTTTCAGGAGCCAGCCTCTCCTGTGGAAGCACTTCCCTGACGTGGAGCCCGCAGTGCACTTGCCCACCTGGTGGCTGGGGCCGTTTCTGGGGGGTCTGCTGGGGGGCGGGAGCTGCACTGTTCCAAGAAAAGCCTTCCCCACCCGGGAAGGTGTCTTGTGGTCTGCAGGTTACTTAAAAACAGCCACTATTATAAATAGACGTGGGAGCTAACCCCAGGCGGGGAGCACAGGGAGGAGGCGGGTGAGCCAGGGTCCTGGGGCCGCTGGCCTGGCTGCTCCCTTCACAGGCTGCCCTCCGCCCTCTGCGCTCCTTCGGGCTGATTTCAGGGTTCGACCCCGTCCCCAACTGCCCCAAAGGACACCAGCCCCGTTCAATGATCTGAAGCTACATGAAGCTCCATCAGGGTGGGTTTCTTTCTTTCTTTCTTTCTTTCTTTCTTTCTTTCTTTCTTTCTTTCTTTCTTTCTTTTCTTTCTTTCTTTCTTTCTTTCTTTCTTCTTTCTTTCTTTCTTTCCTTTCTTCTTTCTCTTTCTTCTTTCTTTTTCTTTCTTCTTTCTCTTTCTTTCTTCTTTTCTTATTTTTTTATGTTTTATTTATTTATTTGATAGCAAGAGCAGGGGAGAGGCAGAGGGAGAAGCAGGGAGCCCCACGAGGACTCGATCCCAGGACCCTGACATCAGGGCCTGAGCTGCAGGCAGGCAGATGCTTCACTGCTGAGCCCCCTGGGCACCCCAGGGTGGGCACTTGTGCAGAGTGTGGACACACTGGGCTGTCCTGCCCATGTCCCCTGGTGTCCCCAGCATCCACACCCGTGTGGCCGGCGGGCGTCCCACCCGTGCTGCCTCCGTCCATCACTTACTACCGTCCTGTAATCACCGAGGTTTTCAGGCACAGAGCACGTGGTCGTGGTCCCAAGCCCCATGTTGAGTGTAGACATGACTTAAAATCTTCATTTTTTTTTTTTTAAGATTTTTTATTTTATTTATTTTTTTTAGTCACAGAGAGAGAGAGAGAGAGAGAGAGAGAGGCAGAGACACAGGCAGAGGGAGAAGCAGGCTCCATGCACCGGGAGCCCGACGTGGGACTCGATCCCGGATCTCCAGGATCGCGCCCTGGGCCAAAGGCAGGCGCCAAACCGCTGCGCCACCCAGGGATCCCAAAATCTTCATTTTTTTAAAAAAAATTATTATTTATCTTATTTTTTTAAAGGTTTTCATTTATTTATTCATGAGACACAAGAGAGGCAGAGGCAGAGACGCAGGCAGAGGGAGAAGCAGGCTCCACCGGGAGCCCCATGTGGGACTGGATCCCGGGTCTCCAGGATCACGCCCCGGGCCACAGGCAGGCGCCAAACCGCTGTGCCCCCCAAGGACCTCTATCTTATTTTTTTAATTGAAGTTCAACTTGACTTAAAATCTTTTAAAGAAAATTCTCTTTTCAAAATTAAATATAATTACCTCCCTTCTAAGCAAAAAGGGAAACTTTAACGTTTCTCTATAAGGTTACGTGGCCAGCATGTCATGTCCCATTTTCACAGGGGTTCAGTTTGGGGGGGGGAAGCGGCTCTGCTGGAGAGGCGGGGGCGCAGGGACCCTTCCCTGCGGGGGCGGAGGCCTTGGGGGGAGGCCGTGGGGGCGGGGCTGCGGGGTGAGGTCCTGGGGGCGGGGCCCTGGGGCGGGCCGTGTGGGAGGCCGTGGGGGCGGGGCCATGGGCTGAGGTCGTTGGGGAGGCCGTGGGGGCGGGGCGATAGGGGGAGGCCGTAGGGGGCGGGGCCGTGTGGGAGGCCGTGGGGGCGGGGCCGTGGGGGAGGCCGTGGGGGCGGGGCCATGGGCTGAGGTCGTTGGGGAGGCCGTGGGGAGGGAGGCCGTGGGGGCGGGGCTGCGTGGTGAGGTCCTGGGGGCGGGGTCGTAGGGGGCGGGGCCGTAGGGCCGGGGCCGTGGGGCGGGGCCGTGGGGGCGGGGCCGTGGGGAGGCGGTCGTGGGAGGCCGTGGGGGGCAGACCCCGGGCCCTCCCAGTGTCCGCAGGGAGCCTCCCCCGCCCCCGCCGCCCGGTTCGGCTTCAGCCCAGACGTCGGGCAGCGGGATCGGGGCGCCCCGGGGAGTCTGGGCCCGAGTGAGCCGAGGCTGCAGCCCCGCCAGCGCGTCAGGGCCCGGCACCAGCGCCCCAGTCCTTGGAGCGGCCTTGCCCCGTTGCACGGTCTTGGCCCCTTGTTGCGATTTCTCCGCCTCAAGTACTTTCCCTGAACTTCTAAACCGTGAAGTGTCTAAGAAAGAGGCCGCGGCCCCCTCTCCGGGGCTCAGCGGGCGGGCGTGGGCCTCGCCCAGGGCGGGATCCCGGGGTCCTGGGCTCCCCACAGGGAGCCTGCTTCTCCCTCTGCCTGGGTCTCCGCCTCTCTCTGTGTCTCATGAATAAATAAAAAAAATTAAAAAAAAAAAAAAGGAGGCCGAGGTGGACGCCGTGGTGCGTCACCTGCCGGGCTGTGTCTGCAATAATCGGCTCGGGGCGCGGCGGGGCCTGGCGGGCGCGAGGGTGGAGGGTGCAGGTGCAGGGTGGAGGGTGCAGGGTGGAGGGTGCAGGTGCAGGGTGGAGGGTGCAGGGTGGCCTGCCAGCCGCTGCCCAGACCAGGCGCCGGAAGCCAGCGTCCTGCCCACGACCCAGCCCCGCCTGCCAGACCATCGCCAAACCTGTCGGGCCCGTCCTGTCTGCGGGGCACTGGGAGGCCCGGAGGCTGGTAAGCTGCCAGCTTCCCGGATCCCGGATCCCCGGGCGCTGAGCACAGGGGAAGACGAATCCTCGCTCCAAACCAAAGCAGCTTCGAGGAGAAAGCACAAGGCCCGGGCGCCCAAACCTGCCGTTGTCCTAAGGAGCCTGGGGCCTGGGAGGAGCAGGGAGCCAGCCCTTCATTACTGGGCTCTGGGTTCGTGGCCTCAGTGGGGGTTCCGACCTGGGCGGGGAGTCGTGTGCAAGTCAGCTGGGCAGGAGGTTCTTTGGACAGGCGGGCGTGCCTGCTCCCCAGCAGAGCCCCCCAGGCGCCCCAAGATCCTGGAGGCCTCGCTTCACCTGCTGTGGGTTTCCAGGTGCTTGGCTGCTTTGTGAGGACCTCCAAACCTGGTTGGGCCCTGAGGATCCCCCCAAACCAGGATGCAGGACCCCCACCCCACACCAGGTACTGATGCTCAGATGCGTCCACATCTATCGCCAGTTTAGAAAATTCAGGCGTGGGGATCCCTGGGTGGCGCAGCGGTTTGGCACCGGCCTTTGGCCCAGGGCGCGATCCTGGAGACCCCGGATCGAATCCCACATCAGGCTCCCGGTGCATGGAGCCTGCCTTCTCCCTCTGCCTGTGTCTCTGCCCCTCTCTCTCTCTCTCTGTGACTATCATAAATAAATGAAAATAAAAAAAAAAAAAAAAAGGAAATTCAGGCGTGAGGGTGCAGCCCGGGCTAGGATGGGGCGGGGAGGGAAGAGCCGCCTGCAGGGCGTCTCTGGCACTCGGAGACCGGACACGGGGAGACCGGCTCTGCCCAAGTGCTGCTGGGGAGGCGCGGGACAGTAGAGGGCCCATTACACTGTTTACGTAGAACAAGTGACTACTGGAGTTGCGTTCGTGGTTGTTAAGACCTTTTAAAAAATATTTGAGAGACAGCGAGAGCACAGAGAGGCAGAGGGAGAAGCAGGGTCCCCGCCCATGTGGGACAGGAGCCCGGGACCCCAGGATCACGCCCTGGGCCCGAGGCAGACTCAACCCACTGAGCCACCTGGGCGCCCCGAGGATTACCTCTAAAGATTTATTTATTTGGAGTAGAACAACGTTTATTTACTGGAGATAGAATCTCAAGTCGACTCTGTGCCGAGTGCAGAGCCCAACGCAGGGCTCGATCCCGCGACCCTGAGATCACCTGAGCCGAAACCAGGAGCCGGGCAGTCGGCCCACTGAGCCAGTCAGGTGCCCCCGAGAGACTATTTTTAGACACACGAGCTGATTTATGTATAAATGACTCAAAGTCTGGAATTTGCTTCCAAGTAGCCCCGCGGCTGGACACACGGATGCGGGACTGTCGTGACGGCAGCTCCGAGCGGATGCGGCAGGCTCCGCTCCCCCAGGGCTGGGCCGCCCTCACCGCCTCTGCTGGGCGCTCGGGATGCTCCGGAACCAGTGGGAGGTCCTGCTGGAGGCAGCTGCCCGCGGGCTGCCGGAGGCGGGGATCGCCCACCCGCCTGGGACGTTGGGAGGCTTCAGGGGTGGCACCCGTGCCACCTGCTGCCCTGGCCTGTCTGTCCAAGGGTCTGTGGTCTGCAGAACTGGGGTCTCCCCCGCCCCTCTCTGGGCCGGACCCCAGAGCCCAGGACTCTGACCCGAGGGGCTCCTCCCAGAGCCCAGAGGGGGCTCCCAGGGCAGCTGGAGACCCTCAAAGCTGGTGGGGGGGCAGCTTGCAGCACCCAGGTGCCAGCTGAGAAGGGGAAGCCCTGGGGGTCCATGGGCTTGGATCCAGAAACTGAACACTGACCAGACCCCCTGGGCACACCCACCCCCTCCCTCTGGTTTTGAGCTGCTGCAGCCCCAGCACCCGCAGTTCCTCTGCCCATAAGCCACCCCCCCCAATGTGTCCAGTCAGGGCTGGGGCTTCCTTCTCCCCTGGCGCCTCAGCCTTGTCCCCCAGAGACCGGACAGCCCTCCTTGGGGGTGCAGAGTGGGTCCCGTGCCCCGGACAGCGGAGCAGCCTGCAGACCGCACCACCAGCCTACACACAGACACCAGGCACGGAGCACTCCACCGTCCTTTATTAGCGCCCCGCCGAGCACCCTGCTGGCTGGGGGTGCAGGACTCAGGGGACCCGGGGAGGCAGGAGGTCGCAGCCCCCAGACCACTGCGGTGGCAGCGGGACTCAGGCGCTGGTGTTTTGGGTCTCAGCTGTGGGGGGGCCTGTGGACAGCCACGTCCACACTGGGGCCCCCGGGACACCCTGCAGCCGGCCTCTGCCTGGGGCCGGGGAGCGAGGGGAGCGAGGACAGCGAAGACAGCAAGGACAGCGTGGACGCTGCTCTCCCCGGCGCAGCAGGCTCCCAGCTGAGAGGTTTTGGCGAAACTACTTGTTAAAGCAACAGGGGGCGGCGGGACCTGGTGCCCGAGGCCACGTGCTGCCCCTCTGCCCGGAGCTTGGGGCGCAGCTACCCCGGAGAATGTCAGAGAAGCTCTGGTCCCGCTCAGGCAAGAAAAGTGCGTGTGCACGCCCCGAATCCGGTGTCAAGGCCAAGGGCCGGCCCCCCCACTCTGCCACCTAGCTCCTTGCTGGAAGCTGCTGGAAGACGGCGCCGAGGGCCGCAGAAGGGGCAGGGGACTCCGACCCTACAGAGCCTGGGCGCCCACCTTTCCCACCTCCCGGGTTAGGCGGCTGCTCAGGGAGGAGGAGACCGCCCGGGGCCCGGGAGGGCAGGAAGGAGGTGGGGGGACGAAGGTCCCTGGAAATGGCTCGGGCCCAGGCAGGCTGGGAGGGGTGGGAGCAGGAGCCTGCAGCCAAGCCAGGGAGGGGGGGCGGGGGCGGAGGCCCGGCCTGGGGCAGCGCTCAGCACCCCGGGATCAGCGCCCAGGCCTCCTGGGCTCGGGAAGGACCAGGCTCGGCCGCGCCCCCGCCCCTCAGGAAAGCACTTTGATGCCGAAGTGTTTGCGAAGCTGCTCCAGAAACACAAACGTGAGCACGGTGTGCGGCATGAGGCGGATGCCGGCAGGCAGGAGGCCCTGGGGAGCACAGGGGGCAGGACGTGGAGCGGCCCCAGGGACCCCCGCCCGCAGCCCCGCCCCCTCGGCCCCTGCCCCGCCCCTGCCCCCGCAGCCCCGCCCCCTCGGCCCCTGCCCCGCCCCTGACCCCGCAGCCCCCACACCCCTGATGCCCCTTTGCCCTGCCCCTGACCCCGCAGCCCCGACCCCCCTGATGCCCCTTTGCCCTGCCCCTGACCCCGCAGCCCCGACCCCCGATGCCCCCCTGCCCCGCCCCTGACCCCGCAGCCCCCACCCCCGATGCCCCCGACCCCCTGATGCCGCCTGCAGCCCTGCCCCCACCTTGTAAAAGGCCAGCGGCCCCAGCTTGGCCGTCTCCACAGCGCAGTGGAGGACACCCTGCAGAAACAAAGCCGTGAGACGCGGCTCCTGCCGTGGACGATTCGCGGAGCCCACCCACAGCCGCGGGCAGAGGGCGGCCTGGACCCAAGGTCCTGCCAGCAGGAGGGGCCTGCGGGCAACGAGGTCCCCGGCAGCAGAAGCCACGCCCGGGCCAGGTGACCGCCGGGCACCCCAGGCGTGGGGGGCTGGCGGGGAGAGCGGGCGCTGTAGGGACAGGGCGCCACGCACGCCCGTGGGCTCCGGGCCCGGCACCTCACCGAACTTCACTGACTACAGTGAACCGGCGGCCTCTGTTAACACGTCAAGGACTCGGATTTAAAAACACACGGGGGACACCCGGTGTTGTAGGGCACGTGACTCTCGATCTCAGGGTCCTGAGTGCAATCCCCACGCTGGGCGTGGAGCCTACTTGAAAGAATAAAATAAAACCTTTAAAGACACACACACGGGCCCCGGGCTGCTCCAAGGCTGCGCAGGCAGGAAACGAGCCTCAGCCAGGACCCGGACGCGGCCCCCCAGCCGCAGAGCCTCACCTGGTCCCCCTGGCCCGGCACCCCCACCTGTACTCTGGGGAAATGGTGCCTGCAGCCCCCACTAGACCGTGGCAGCGTGGGGACCCCTTCCCTAGTTCCCTGCCCCCATACTCGGGGCGGGGGGAGGGAGAACGCTGCCCGCAGCCCCCGCTCACCTGATACTCGCCCTTGGAGTTCATCAGACGAGTCTTGAGTACGTCCAGGGGCTGGCACAGGATCGTGGCACATCCACCCTGGGGGGGGGGGAGGGGGGGCTTATCACCACTGGCAGGGCACGCGGGCGCCCCTCACAGACCCACCCCTACAAACAAAAGCCCCTGGCCTGGATGCCTGCAGGACCCCGAGGGCTGCTCCCGAGCCCTCCTGAGCCCTGCATGGGCCCTCAGCTCCCACCCGCACCCGGCCCAGCACTCACTGCGATGAAGCTGGCGACAAAGTGAGTGAAGACTCCGTCAGTCAGGTACCCGGTGCTGAGGACCAGCTGCTTGGCCTGGTCGTAGCAGGACAGCTGTGGGGGTGGAGGGGGCAGGCAGGCCTGTGAGATGGCCCCCAGCTCCAGGGAAAGTACACAGGGGCCCCCAGGGACCCCACCCGGGCTGACCACGCGCCTGCTCTGAGGTCACCTACACGGGGACGGTGACCAGGCAGACGGGCGAGGCCCACATGGGGACGGGCCTACCCACCTCCCAGCCCCCACCGTGGTCCGTGCCCAGTGTCTTCCTCCACCACCTCTCCAAGGGCCCAGGGCGGGTCCCCCAGATGCCGTCCTGACACCCCCCGCCAGCAGAAGCCCCACCTGGCCCACGGTGACAAGCATCCCTCGACTGGATGCCATGCTTGCGCCCGAGAACAGCTTCTTCA
The DNA here is from genome assembly GCF_048418805.1 of Vulpes vulpes. Taxonomy (NCBI): domain Eukaryota; kingdom Metazoa; phylum Chordata; class Mammalia; order Carnivora; family Canidae; genus Vulpes; species Vulpes vulpes. The sequence goes on from NC_132781.1 coordinate 1,104,418, forward strand.
GACCCTCTGCCGGAGAATGGAGGTCAGGCGCCCAGCCAGATCCCTCAGGGCTCCCCCCGGACGCCCCAGGCCCCTCTGCCTCCTTGGGCCCCACCAAGGGCCCCGCTCCCCTTACCTTCGCGGGCCACGCGGTACAAGCCGTCCAAGGCATGGGCATAGCTGCCGGGGACAGAGAATGGGTCCCCGTGAGGCCCTCCCGGATCGCCGGCCCCTGGGCCCCACGGGCGTCTTCCCTGGGAAGCGCCATGCGGCTCGCACGGGCGTCAGGGGCCCCTCAGGTTCTACAAGAAAACACCTGGGCGCCAGCCCTCGAGGCTGGTCCAGAGGTGAGCGGGTGCAGCCCTTTCACTTGGTCCCCCTTCCCGGCGGCTCACACCGGCCAGAGTGGACACAGGGCCTGCCTGGAGCCCATTTACCCTGGACTGTGGCCAACACCTGCTCTCTCGCTAGGGCGTCAGGCCACAAGCACCTTGGAACCAACAGGACCTCAGACTTCATGAAAAACAGTATTTTCACCATAAAAAAAATAAAAAAATATATATATATATATATATCCCAACTCCCAAACCTGTTTAAAGGCCCAAACTCACTCAAATTTTTAATCTATCCTTCCTGTGAACCAGCACAAGATACAAGAAAGGTGGCGGGGGGGGGGGGGGGGGGGTGGGCGGCAGCCTCCCGGGCCCTCCTAGCCCAGCCGCCCGCCCAGATCCACCCCAAAGAACCCAGAGGCCCTCCTGACTCAGGGCAGCCGTGCTGCAGGTTTTCAAAAGCCGTCAGCCGGCCCTGTTTGCTCCAGGTGACGCCACAGGGACGCGGCCTGTTGGGGCTCCCAGCTGGGGCCCGCAGAGCCGCTCAGGGCTTCCTGCTTGGCACCCCGCACCCCAAGAGCAGAACCCCGTCCCGCTACTCACTTGCGGCGCTGATTCGGGGGCAGCTTCATGTCATTCTGCATCCTGAAACAACCACACTGGCTCAGGAGGGTGGCAGGGGCCCGGACACAGAAGCCGGCGGGCATCGGGGCTCAGCCTGGCCCGCCCCCCAGGGGCCAGGACCCCAAGGCCTGAGCCACCGTCCCAGGCTGAATACGGGGCACGGCCTGCCCGGGCAGGGGGCGCACACTGACCTGACGTTCACCATATCTGCGGGCGTCCCCACGAAGCCTCCAATGCAACCTGGGCGGACAGACCCGAGCCCACATGTGACGACTGGTGATGCCCACCTGCCCCCCCGCCCCCACCCGCCCCGCAGGCAGCTCACCGCTGATGGAGCCCAGCAACACCTTCTTGTAGAAAGGCAGGGGCCCCTGGCTGTCCTTGGCCACGTGGTCCCGCACCGTCTCATAGATGGCAAAGCGAGTCAGGGAGTAGGTCATCTGGGGAAGGGGGCCCGGCTCAGAGGGTGCAGGTGGAGGGACCCTCCCGGTGCACAGTCTTCACCTAAGGGGCCACGGGGCGACCCTCCCAAGGCCATACTAACCCGGGGCCAGGGGAGTCCAGAGCCGCTCGCTTGTCCCCCCCCCCATTTGCCCACCCTCCCGTGGGTCTCTAAGCAGAGGTCTGAGGGCGCTGGAGAGCAGGGCCTGACCCTGACCCTGCGGGAGGCAGAAGCTCCCCCTGCCCCCACACCCCGCCCCCTCCCTGGGCCCGGGGTTCTTGCCTCCACCATGAAAAAGAGGAGACAGGGACGTCCCCGCCCACGGGGCAGCCAGAGGGAGGAGGCAAGGCCGCCTCCCAGGCCGGGCCTGGGCCGCGCCAGCCTCTCCCCCACCTGCATGGACTCTGGACCCGGGACTTTAGGACGCCCTCACCCGGAGGCCGGGGGCCTGGGAGGCAGAAGGCCCTGGAGAGAGTCCTGCCCGCCCACCGTCCTGGGCGGCGGGGCCCCCAGAGGCACCTGTCGGCACAGGGAGGCACTGAGGCCGTTGTAGAGCGCCAGGATGCCATCGGAGCGCACCACCTGCAGCGCCATGCCCGTCATGCGCAGCTTCACCTCCTGCTGCGTCTGCAGATGCACCTGTCGGGGTCACACCTGCTCAGAACAGGGCCCGCCCCCCACCCAGGGCCCACCCAGCTCAGCCCTGAGCCCTCTCCCACCACCTACCACTTCTACACCCACACGAAGACCCCATGGGCTGAGTGCTGTCAGCACCCCAGTTTAGAGATGGGAAACTGAGGCACGGGGAGGCCCAGCTGGGGTGCAGAAGGGACTCCACGCCCACACCTGGCACCAACCTCTAGCCTACACTATTGCTCTACGCGTGGCAATACCAGCTGACACATGGGCCCGCCAGGCCCGTGACAATACTCCACACGCGTGCCTGCGGCCTCACAGCACGGGCTGCAGGGGTGGGGTCAGCAGTGTCATTTTACAGATGAGGACACTGAGGCAGGGTGTGACCCCCAGCAAGGGGACTGCAGAGCCCCATTTCTTAGCCAGACCACGTCTCAAAAGAGCGATCAAAGTTACGGGGACTCCAGAGGCAGCCTGCCAGCCTGCCGGCGGGCTTGGAAGAGACGCGGGAGTCCGGCGGGGGAGGAGGGGGAGGACGCGCCTGCTGTTCACCCCAGCCTGGGCGGCCCCAGTCACGTTCTGGGGGGGCCTGCTTGGGCAGGTTACGGGCCCTCCTGCCTCGGTTTCCCTCAGTGGGGGAACCCCTCCCTTCCTTCTCTGTCGCTGCCCAGGGGACTGGGTGGCGGGGCAGCGGAGGTGGGAGGGGCGCTCGGCTCAGCCACAGCCGCCAGCTGGACGGGACAGAGGGCACTGGGCCTGGGGGCAAGGGGGCCACGCAGGAAGTGGCCCTTGTCCAGGTGGGGAGCAGCCGTGAGGCCTGAGCCGGGGCAGGAGGCAAAGCGAGACCAAAGAGCTGTAATCACTCCGGTGGCCTCGCCGCGGAGAGGCGACAAGCTGGCCTCCCCGCCGACCTCCCGCCTGCTGCACCCCGCAGAGGACTGAGGGCTCCCGGGCCAGACAGCAGAGTCCTGTGGCCGCGGCCTCCCATGACCCCCTCCTGGCAGCATCGGCTGCAAACCAGCACCCGGGGGGCAGGGCGTGGGGCGGTGATGCCCAACGGAGCCCTGGACTCTGGGCCGCCCGAGGGCCCCGGGAAGCTGTGTCCACCCACAGCCAGGCGCACAGCTAACCCCCAGGGCCCCACCGCGGGGGTGGGGGGCAGGGCCGGGCACACGGACCTGCGGGGGCGGGGAGAGCCAGACAACACAGACACGGGGGAGGTTCCTCCTTCCCCAAACCAAAGAGCACCTTTCTCCTCACCGACACCGCCCCTTCCCCTTCCCGGGCCCTTCCAGGAGCCCCGCACCCTGCAGGCCTGGCCCCGCTCCCCGGGCCGCCCCTCAGGCCCCACGCAGGCCTCTCCAGGACGGGACGGGCCAGGGCCGAGCTGTGCCGCCCCATCTGCTGATCCTGCCTTGACCGGCGGGGACCGTTTCTACTAGAAAAGTCAATCCCCTTCATTTAGGACAAAAGCTGCTCAAAGAAACATCCTCAGGTGGAGGAGGGGCTGAGACTTGGGTCCAGGGGGCCAGGGCGCCAGTGCCCCCCTGGGGCTGCCGGGGGTGGGCAGGAGGTGGCCGGGCCGGGACAGGGCCTCGGGGGCAGACCGAGCTGTGCTTTGCATCATCGGCCCTTTGTTCTCTGGGGAGAACCGGGCAGAAACGCCCCCGCCGGCTGCCCCGGGAGACAAGAGCAGCTCTGTCGCGGCCGGCCGCCCCGTAAGCACTTTCCTAGGAAAGTAGAGCCGCGTGTGAACGCTGCGGCCGCCCCCGGGCCGCGCTCAGGTGCGCCCCAGGTGCCCCGCCCAGGGGAGGCAGCCCCCGCGCCGCTGGGCCCACGGAGCCGCCCCCACTCGGAGCCCGCACAGTCGGTCCCCAGAGGCCCGGCGCGGGGCCCAAGGTCACACAGGTAGCGGGGCACGGCCGGGGGGGGGCGGCGGGCGCACGGCGGCAGGTCCACGCCCGCGGCAGGTGTCCGCGCAGGGAGCTCGGCCCCCGGCCCCCGGCCCCCCGGCTCCCCCCGGCCCCCCCGGCCCCCCCGGCCCCCGCGCCCCGCCCTCACCTTGAGCAGGTCCAGCGGGTGCGTGCAGCAGGCGGCCCCGCAGGAGGCCAGGCCCCCGAAGTACCAGCGCGACACGCGCGCCTCCGCCGCCATGGCCCCGCCGCGGACGCCCCGAGCGCCCCCGCCGCCCGCCGCCGCCCGCCGCCGCCCGCAGCGCCCCGGCCCCGCCGCCGCACGCGCGAGGTTCAAAGCGCCACCCGCCACCCGCGCCCCGCGCAGCCAATGCGCCCGCGCGGGCCTGGGGGCGGGGCCAGCGGGGGCGGGGCCGGCGGGACCACGCCCCCCGGCGGGGCGGAGCGCGCGTCTTAAAGCGGCCGCGGCCCGTCAGCGGAGCCGAGCGAGCATCGCCGAGCCGCCCGCAGCTGCGCCCGGGGCTGGGGTGCGGCGGGGCTGGGGCGCACCGACCCAGGGAGCCTGCTGGGCGGGCCTGCTCCCCTCCGCCCGGGAATCTGGCGTCCCCCGGCCCCCAGGCTCCGGCCGCCCCAGGGTCACCCCCACGCCTAGGGCTGGTCCCCGAAGGTCACCGCGAAGGAGCAGCCTCGGCTCTGGGCCAGGCGCCGCCACTCCTCCTGCAAACAACCCGCCCCAGCCGCGGCCCTGACCTTGCACCCAGTGTCCCAGCCCAGCCACGCCGGCCCTGGGATCAGCCCTGGGACTCGTGCATCTGCAGGAGGTGGCAGAGATTCTTTTTTGGAGCCAGTGTGCGGATTACACAGAAAACTAGAGGCGAACGACAATTCGGGGAGACCAGCAGCCCTCTCCGGGGCTCCCAGCCAAGTCCAGCCTCAGGTCTGCTCTGACCAGACAGCACTAGGCAGACGTCCTGGAAGAGGACAGTGGGCAGGCTGCCTGCCCTGGAGATACCCCCGTGTGCAGATTCCCACTCTCACCCCACATCCAAACAGGTGGTACAAGTGTGCTCCTAGGTGAAAGATGCACCTGCTGGCCAAAGGGGAAATCTGCATCTCCAGGGCTACCTTACAACAGGGACACATGGACCCGGGAGTTCTCTGCAGCTTCCAATCTCAGAGAAGGCAGAGCCAGAGCCACTGCAGCACCCCCACCCCAAGGGAGAAGTGTGAGGGGCATTGCAGAAACAACTCTGGATCCCCTGAACCTGCCAAGCACCGTGACCAAGTCCAGGCAGGCCTCTGAGCATCCTGTGACTATGCCAGCAGCATGGTACAGGCCAGCAAACCTTTGCTTAAAACTGCCACTTGGAGACTGCCTTCTAGAACCCTAGGAGGCCTCTCACCCTGAGGTCTTCAGCTCGGGAAGTGAACAGCTGCAGAGATAGTGTCCAGCCCAGGAATGCTGAGGACCCTGGGAGGTGGGGGGGGGGGGTAGTCAGCCATAGAGGCATCCCGCTTTATCTCAAGTGGATGGGTGGGACTGAGGAAGATGCAAGCTGCAGACTAGATGGAAACACAGCCGGGAGGAGGCATGAGGGGGCAGGGTCACAGCAATTCACCGGAGGAAACCAGAGAGGCACCTGGCTGGCTCAGTTCTAAGAGCATGGGGTTCTTGATCTTGGGGTTCTGTGCTCAAGCTCCACATTGGACATAGAGCTTACTTAAAAAGATTGTACTTCTACACATCTGTAATAAACAAATTAGGAAAAACAATTCCTTTAAAAACCCAGAGAAGATGCGAGACACACACCAGAGCTCTGCAAAGAAGTGAAATGTGTCATCAAACAAAAGAGATGGTTTTCACACCTAAGCCCTTTATTTAGAAGCAGAGCTAACAGGGACACCCAGGTGGCTCAGCAGTTGAGCATCTACCTTCGGCTCAGGGTGTGACCCAAGGTCCTGGGATCGAGTTTCGAATGGGGCTCCTGCAGGGAGCCTGCTTCTCCCTCTGCCTGTGTCTCTGCCTCTCATGAATAAATAAATAAAATCTTTAAAAGAAAAAAAAAAAAAGCAGCAGCTGCAGAGCTAACAGACTGAGCTGATTGGCCTCCTTGCCATTGTCCCACCAGAAGTCAGTAGCCCATTCTGAGACCCAAGCCAGCACAAAACCTGCCCTTGTCATTCGGGATAAATCACGATGTCCAAATCTCCGATCAGCCCCATCCACACATGACTGCAAAGCAGCAAACAAGTGGGTGACATGGTGTGTGCTGGTCCCCTCACTGTGGTCACATCAGCAAGAGTCCTGAACCTGCAGTGGGCTGGGACACCCTGGTGCACAGGCCCAGGACTGCCCCCAGATGAGAACGGCAGATCCCTGAGGCTTAGGAGCAGAAGCTGAAGATACCAAACAACTAAAAACATAAAGAGCAGCAGCATGGCAAGCCCTTGAGAAGTGGAAACAGGCGAGAAGTCCTGGAAAACGGGAAGTGCAAGTATGGAGAACCTTCTTAAGGAAAAGTGGGACTTTGGGAGGTATAGGTCAGGGAACTCAAAAAGATCCCCAGCTGACCTCTCAAGTGGATCACAAAGACTTGTGCACAAACCCAAGGTCTTAGATGGGGAGGTCAGGTGAGGTCCTAAAACAGGCTGCCTGGCCAGACCTCTTGCCGGGGCACTCCCACTTCCCCATGCTGCTGGGGGAGGACCGATGGGGCCACGGGAGGGCCAGGAAGCCGCCTGGAGGGTTCTGGACCCGGCTGGAGGCAGGGGTTGGCTCCAGGTCTCTTCTGCAGTTCATCAGCATGGACACAGACCCAGTATGCTAACTCCCACTAGGATCTGACAGGACCTTGGAAGGTCTCATGTGGGTGCCATCAGGCCAATTCAGGACGTACAGCAGACCCACCTCCCCGTGCTGTGTCCTGTGGGCCAGGCCAAGTGGCCTCCGGGGACACAGGCACACCCCATCTATCGCCAGGTCGGAGACACAACTTTATTGGCCAACTGCAGACCAGAGTAGATCAAGCCCAGAGGTTGGGGGTGGGGGGATGGAGGAAGGCACTATCAGGGATGGCGAGGCCAGGCAGGCAGGATGAGGGCCTGAAGGCCGTGGGGTGTGGCACCAGTTGCACTTCTGAGCAGCCACCCCTACGATGTCCAACACGGAACAGGGGGTCCCTAAACATCACCTCAACTCCCCTAGAACATGCAGACTCTGTAGGTCACCTGCAGAAGGCCTAGGCTGAGAGCTGTCCCTGAGTTCAGACCACATTCTTCCCCCAGAAGAGGCAGCTGGGTCAGCAGGATACCCGCCCCAGGAGGCCCAGCAGTCACCTTCCTTGGGGGGAGGCACGCCCAGAGATCGGCTGATGGTAAATCATTAATCCTTAGGGACTGCCCAGGGCCACAGACTTGGCCAGTGGGGCTCTCTGGGTCAGGGAGCAGCCTTCCGACAAGGAGGCTCGGCAGGAAGCACATCCCATCCTCCGGGGGCCCGGGTCCTGGGCTGGGCCTGTCCTGAGGGCCCAGGCTGGGCGCTCCCAGATGCAATGTCCCTTTCTGGTCCCGCAGCCCTGTTCCTGCAGGTTATTCTTCCAACAGGACCAGGGCGGGGGCGGGGGGATACATGGGGGCCTGCAAATGCCTCACCTCCTGCTTCAGTCTGCTAAAGACCCTCACAGGTGCCCCAAACCCACCTCCTAGGTGACATCTGGCATCAGTCACGTGCCAGCTGTTGCCGCCCAGGCAGGACGGGTGCTGCTGCCAGCCCTGGGAGGTCAGGCCCCTGCACAGAGGACCCGGAGGTGGCTGGCCGCCCCTCACACATCCCGCTGGGGGTTGAGGGGGCCAGGAAGGAGCCCTGCCCCCCAGATGGCCATCCTAGCCAGCTACACACCGCCCGCCTGGCAGCCCGCCTAGACACACCACTCTGCACACACCGCACCCGAACAATGTATTTTTCTCAGTGGCCACCAGGGGGTGCATGTTGACCGTGGTATGTTCTAGAGTCCACCTCCCTGGTGCTCACACAGGAGCCACGGCCCCCATCCCAGCAGGTCCATCCAGAGTCGGCCAAGGTGTGCCAGTGCCGCAGTTCTGAGCAGATCCCGGATGTTGGGGTGCGGCGGGTGGGGCCTCACCCAGGTCCCAGGGACCCGTGTCCACCAGTCCTCAGAGCGGCCTACTCCAGAACCACGGTGCCGCCCACTGCCTCCAGGGCTGCCTTGATCTTCTCTGCCTCTGCCTTGGCGACGTTGGCTTTAATTTCCTGGGGCAGGGACTCCACCAGCTTCTTTGCCTGCCATAGAGCAAAGTCAGATCGGGCCTGGGTTCTGTGCCCACCTGCCCCAGAAGGGGCCAGTCCCGGTGCTGCTGCCACGTTAGGGACAGCAGGAGGACCGCGCCGCACACGGAGCTCACCTGGACGAGGTTTATGCCCGGGATGTAGTTCTTGATCTCCTTGATCAGCTTCACCTTATCCACGGGCTTTGCCTCCGTTAGGCGGACAGTGAAATGTGTCTGTTCTTTCTGTTTGGGGATCTCTTCTTCTACTGCCTGGGGGGGAGCGGAGGCACCAGGTAAAGCAGGCATATTCACTCCCGGGCCACCCCGTCCTGTAACCCCTAGGCCAGCCCAGCAAGGCCTGCAGTTCTAGCAGGAGGCCGCTCGGAGCCTTCCCTCCGACACACTCCCCAGTGAGACGCGGTTCCCTGGCCGAAAACCCTACCTCTCTCCGGAGGCTGCTCTCAAACAGCCGCTCAAGTTCCCGCACCCCGTAAACGCTGTAACTGGGGCACAGACAGGGTGACATCAACAGGTCTCATCCAACAATGTCTCAGGAAAGCAGTGTTCCCATCCTCAGCTCAACCCCAAATCACAGGTGGGTGACAACCTGACAGGCAGCCCCAGCCCCACCGTCACCTGGCGACCCACATCAGGACTGTGCTGAGTGCGCCCTGTGGCCACATGTGAGACTCAGCAGCACCGCTGGGGAGCAGGGGGCCACCTGGCATGGCGGCCTGAGGCAGTCCTGGTTTGGATTTGCCCCCCGGTTACCACCAGCATCCCTTCATTCTCAGAAGAGTTCCAGCTCAAACGAATTTCATACTAATTCTCTCTCCTTGCCCCAAATATTCAGCCTGAATCTCATCTACCTGTAAAGGTACCAGTTCACGCAGACAGGAGGAGTGGAGCTGACGGCCGTGGAACCATCAGACATGTCTGGGACGTGGGACACTCCCCAGGACCCCTGACCTGGCTTCCTCAGCATTGGATGGCTGGGGAAAGGGGACTGAGGCCAGGATCCAGACTTCAGAGACCCAGAGGCCAGATGCAGCACACAGACCTTGTTCAGACGAGAGCAAACCCACTGCTATAAAGTCCGGGACTATCAGCTAAAATCTGAGCAGATGAGCTAGAGGATGACCGTTAACTATGTTTGTTGCGCAAATGGCTCGCAGCTATGTTAAGAAAATAGCTGCCCGGGATGCCCGGGTGGCTCAGCGGTTGAGCATCTGCCTGTGGCTCAGGGTCTGATCCCGGAATCCTGGGATCGAGTCCCACATCTGGCTTCCTGCGTGGAGCCTGCTTCTCCCTCTGCCTGTGTCTCTGCTTCTCTCTCTGTGTCTATCATGAATAAATAAAATCTTAAAAAAAAGAAAACAGCTGCTCGTTGAGAGATGTGCTGGAACACAGAAGGAGAGACCAGGAATGTGCTTTAAGCTTCAAGGAACAAGGAAGAGTAAATGGGGCAAAACCTTGATCGTTGCTGAGGCTGGGGGATACACACATGGGTCACTATTTGTACTCACAGATAACCCGAGCTATTGCTAACAGAAATTGCAATACCTGCCCCAAAACCAAAGAACCAAACACAAAACACAATAAGTTAGTGTGTGGGTTCAGGTCTGTTGGATTCCTCGTGGAGATCCACCCCCGCCCACCGCCTCCGCGACGTCTGCTCCAGCCCTGGACGTGCCCCATGGCTCTCGTGCCTGCTGGCCTTCTGCTGGGAGTGCCCTGCTCTCTTCCCGTACTCCTCACATATCCCCAACGACGTCATCTCCTTTTTGGGGCCTTCCTTGAAATTGTAACCATCCCCTCCCTTAAGCCTTCTTCCCTACATTTCCCCACAACACTTATTATGCTCTGCTACTCAGTAAAATTTTTCTTGTTCCTCTCATTCAGATCATTGCCAATTTCTCTCCATGAGAAACAACCTCCATGCAGGCAGAGACCTGTACATCTCGGCGAGGAGGAGGCCCCGACGAGGCTGCAGGGGAGCCCACCGCCAGCACACACGGGTTTGCAGGATGTGTCGGCTGATGCAGGACCAAGATGAGGGACAATGAGAGAAATCTGGCCGGCTGGCCACGTGACATGGGAAGAACAGGTACCAGAGAAAAACCGTTCTGCACGGGGCCCTGGCCTGGGCTCACCTCGGGGGCTGCTGCGGCAGGGGCAGCACTGGGCATCACGCCACCCATCGGCATGAGTCCAACATCCTGGATCTTCAGTGTTTTCTGCAGGGAGAGGGGAGAGAGTAGTCTCAGCAGTTGCCCATCACATCCAAAGATACACAACAAGCCTGGCACGGGGCGCGTGTACTTTGTACCCAGGGAGCACGCTTCTGATGTTTACTACGCTCCGCAGACAGACCAGGGACAAGACACGGGCTGTGGTACCTTCAGGAGCTCGTTGAGATCTGAGATCTCCAGGAGTGTGAGGCTGGCGATGTCCTGGACCAGCTGCTGGATCTTGGGGGGATACTCTTTGGGGGCGTTATCCAGGGGTGCACCGGCGAGGGCCTCCCCCATCCGACGGCTGCTGCATCTCATCAGCCGCACGGCGCAGACGCGGGGCACCTGTTGCCTAGCCCCCCATTCAAACAGAGCTGTCAGCCCGGCTGGGGCGGCTCGGGCGCAGGCGCTGTGAGCTCAGGTCTAGCTCCCGCGTCCCAAGGCCGGCTTCTCGGACTCCAGGGTCCACGTGGACAAGGGGATGGCCCCGCTACCTTAAATCCTCCAATGACTTTTAGAAATGCACGTAGGCATTTGCAGACGTGAGACCCACGTTAGTTTCCGGGTCGAAAGACTGTGGGGCCACGGGAGCAGGACAGTAACTTGAATGCGTTCATTCCGCTGCACTAAGCGAGTCCGAGCCGGGCCTCGGGCGGCACAAGGCCAGACCCGCCGACGGAAGCCCTAGCACGTCCCTGGGGCTGCGGCGGACACTGCGGCTGGGGAGGGTCGGCGACCTGTGTGAGGCCACCCGGGGCCACCCCTGCAGTCAGCAGCCCGCGAGGTTAGGGAGCCGGCGCCGGGGCCCTCGCGACGCCCACCTCCGCCAGGACCGCCGCCCCGGGGGCACCCGCCCGCCGCGCGCGGAGCCGCCGCCGCCCCGCGCCCCGTGTTGCCCGGGGAGGGCCCCAACCCGGCCACCCGCCAGGCCTCGGCGGGCCGCGTACCTGGCGAGACGGAGCGCAGCGCCCTGAAGCCTGAGACACGACCCCCAAAGGGGGCGAGCGGCCGGCGGCAGCATCGGTCCGCGGGCGGGAAGGTCACACGCGGCTCCCCGGGAGGAGGACGCTCTAGCCGCCGGGGCCGCCGAGCATACGAGCCGGAGACGACGCTCTAGCCGCCGGGGCCGCCGAGCATACGAGCCGGAGACGACGCTCTAGCCCACGAGGCCGCCGAGCATACGAGCTGGAGACGACGCTCTAGCCGCGGCTGCGCTTCCTTCCTCTCGCTCCCCAAGGTTACCCACAAGGCGGCGAGCCGCGCAGGCGCAGTGGCTCGTTGTGGGCCGCCCGGCGTCGGGGTCGGCCCGGGGCACGACGGTGGCCTGCGAGGCCCTTCTCCCGAGAAGGCCGACGCTCGGGCAGGCCTGGGCCCGTGGCGGGCACGAGGGTCCCGAGCGCCCACTCGGCAGGTGCTGCCGCCGCCCGAGGTCACCTGCGGGCAGCCTCGTCCGTGCCCGCCCGGCACTCCCGGTGACGGGGGCGGAGGACGTGCGAGCCCCGGCCCTGCGCCAGCCGCCCGCCCCGCCCGCGCCCCCTCCCCCGCCCGCGCCCCGCCCACACCCGGCGTGTGCGCCCCGGGGCCCGCTCGGCCGATTCCTAGGAGCCCGGCCCGGAGCAGCGCCCCCTGGGCCGGCCGGAGCTCACGCGGCCCGAGCCTGGAGGAGCTAATGCTGGGGTCGCCCAGGGGTCGGGCCCTCGGGCGTGAGTCGACCGACTGGGGAGGAGTCCAGCAGGTCCTGGGGGGGGCGCAGCCTGGCGGGGGCTGCGGCTGCTGCAGTGGGGCCGGCCTGGCTCTGGGCACAGGTGCCGCCGGCCGAGCCTACCCGCGCCTGCAAAGCAGGACCAGCCACCCACCACCTTCCTTCTCCACAGACTCCGAGACGCTTGTTGAAAGACATTTTATTATCAGTGTTCCATTCCGTCTACTCAGGGCACTGGATGAGATGGCGGCTCAAGCAGAGAAGCTGGAGACAAACCCCCACCCTCCTGGGAGGGCCAGGAGCGCCTGCTGACCTCGGGGCCACGCCGGAGGGCTCTGGGGAGCAGATGGGGGGGCGCTCCAGCCAGCCTTCGCGGGCCCTGGCTCACTGGGAGAAGGTCCTTCCCTCCCACCCTCAGAGGCCCAGCCCTGGGGAAAGGAGTCAGAGACCAACGCAGGGAGACGGGGATGAGGACGGGGGCAGGGGGCACGGGCAGTCAGCAGGAGGGCAGGGGCGGGCAGGGTGAAGGGCCACCCCCAGCCCGTGGCAGGGGCACTACATGGCAGTAGGAGAGCGAGGCAGGACGACGCTAGTTAGAGACGGAGGCGGTGGTTTCGGAGAACCGTAGTGTTCTGCATGGCGGGCTCCCGGCCGGGGATCAGTCAAACGAGATGAGCTGGGCCTCGCTGCCCTGTGCGGGAGGGCCCTGCGCAGGCGGCGGCTGGGCCACGGGGGGCGGCTGTTGGGGGGGTCCCCCGGAGGGTGCCATCTGGGGGGCCCGCACAGGAGCCGTTGTCTTCCTGCCACAGGCCCCAGCCTTCCCACCTCCAGGAGGCTCCGCCCTGCTCTCAGCCCCAGGGCTCAGTTCCCCCCAGGCCTCCCTCCTCCCAACCTGTCGTGGGCTCCCTGTTCCTGTCCTGCCCCAGCAGAGACCCTAGGGCTCCCGACCAGTGTGTGGGGTTGAGATGGGCACACGCGTGGTCTGGGTATCTGTGCCTGTTGCTGCGTGCGTGCGTGCGGGGTGTGTTCCGTCCTCGCTGTCTGCTGGGAAGCCATCCTGGCCTACGCTGTCTGTTCTTCCCAGGACGGCCACCATGCTCAGCATCCTGAGCCTTGACACACTCACCTGCTGGTACATGGGCTGCTGCCCTGCGATGTAGGGCTGCTGTGGGGGCGGCAGAGGGGCGTCCTGGCTGGGAAGGGTGGTCATGAGACTCTGAAAGTGAAGTGAAGCCTGCGTTAAGGAGTCCTGCATGCCAAGAAAGGGGGCATTTCTGACTTGGAAAAATCAAATGACCACCAGCGAGGAGAGCCTAACAATGGGGAAGGGGCGGTGAGCAGGAGGGCAGGGGGCGGGGCGGGGTGGGGCGGGGCGGGGCCCGCCCAGTGCTCCCCCAGCCTCTTCTCCATCTGGACGCCAGGGTCTCACCTGCATGCTGTAAGGCTGGTAGCCCATGGACACCGACTGGCTCCCCATGTAACCCATGGCGCCGGACTGCGGGGGCTGGGAGATGGCCGGAAGGCTCTGCGGGGCCTGGGAGGCCACGTTCTGTGGAGGGAAGGGTGTGATGGGAGAAGGTCCAGGGCCCTGGCTGGGGAGGGGAGCTGCCCCGCCCGCCTACCTGATAGCCCTGCGTGGGAGTGGGCTGGTAGGACGAGTAGGCGGGGCTGGCGGTGGGCCCGCTGGGGCCCTGGGGGGCTGCCTGGGCGCCAGCCGCCCCTGCCGGGTACATGTAGGCGCTCACCATGGCAGGATCTGCGGAAGGAGAGGAGCCAGCTCACCACCCTGCGGGGGCAGTTTTCCTCTGTTGTGACTTCGGGAACCAAGTTCACTTTTCACATTCTCACAAAAGTAAAAGAAGGAAAATCCAGGATGGGCGAGGAGCTCTAATGCCGAATGGAACTGGAAATGAACCAAACCCTACTGACGGGGAGTGACAGGACGACGCGGGAGGGCCGGGGAAACGGGCCCCTGCACCTCCTGAAACTCTCGGCCTGAAGACAGGACCACACACCCCGCGCCGGGTCACAGGCACCCCTTCCCCGGGGCTCGGCCTGCCACTCCCGAGCCACGTTCTGTGTGTTCCAGGAGCAAACAAAACAAACGGGACATGAGAACGGGACTTGCTGGCGCAGAAAGGGGAGGAGCCCCGTGCTGTGTCAGCGAGCCTGTCTGCCACACAGGTGCCGCCAGCCAAGCCAGGTGTGTGCACACGTGTGTCCTCACAGTCGCCACGGAGCACACCAGGCCACGGGGGCTACCTCCGGGGCTGAGAGCAACAACGTGAACACAGAGCAGCCCGCACCTGGGACAGTCTGAGCACCAAAACCAATTGTGAAATTTGAATAAAATGGGTCCATGCTGCTGTAGATGACAAAAAAAGCAAACGGGAGGAGGAAGACTGCCTCCTTAGCAACAGGAGAGGGCCAAGGTGCCAGAGTCACTAGCTGACAAACGCAAAGACGGCCTCAGACGCAGCGGAGGAGATGCTAGAGCTAGCAGGTAAAAATTCAGGAAGAACAAGCACAGGTACAGGTCTCATCTCCCCACTGGACTGGGGCTGTCACAGGAGAGCCAGTCCCTTCTGGGGAGGAACCTGGACAGGCTGCCACACGCCTCGCAGCCAGCAGCTGGGTGTGCCCTCCCACTGAACACTCCAGCGCCCAGACGCCTGGCCGAAATACAGCCACGGACGGTCACACCAACGAAGACAAAACTCACTGTGGGGGGAGGGGGTCTGCAAGACAGCAGGCCAGCACCTTGGAAAAGTGAGTGCGTGAACGCCAAGGCAGTGTGGGAACATTCTAGATCAAAGATGACAAGCAGTCGAGTAGCTAAAGACCATAACCATGGGGTTCCCTGTGGGCACAAGGGGTGTGACACGGACGCTGTGGGAGAGCTGAGCCCCACGGTGGAGGTCACACCGCAGACTCGGGCTCCCGACCTAGAATCCATGCCCAGGTCACAGGGGAGGGTCTCACATTTGCCGGGAGCAAAGGGCATCGCGCCTGCCACTTGCTCTAAAAAGATTTAGGAGAGAAAGCCTGTGGGTGCACACGTGCGCATGTGCAGAGAGCGAGCAGATTTGTGACGTGATGTTAATGTTTGGGAAAATATGGAAAACTGTACTGTCCTTTCAACTTTTCTGTAAATCTGAAATTAATAGCAAAGCAAAACCAAAAAAGAAGTAGCGGTCTGGGCTCATCTTGGCTGGCGGCACCTCTGCCCGGCCCATTACCTGCTCCGGTCCCAGGCATGCTGGGGTAGGGGCTGCTGGCGGCGGCGGCCGGCTGGCTCAGGTACACCGTGTGCATGGGGGAGCCCTCCACTGAGCCTGCGGGGCTGAAGGTGCCCGGGAAGCTTGTTGGGCCGGAGGGCTGGTACAGCACGCCCCCCGCCGGAGGCATGGCCTGGAGCTGGGGACAAAGAGGGACAGTGGTCAGCGGCTTCCTCCATCGCTGGAGTCGGGGGCAGGGGTAGGACGGGGCTGGGTGCGTGCCTGGGCATAGGGCAGGGAGAAGGCGGGCATCTGGGCCCGCATCTGGATGGTCTGCTTCTGCTGTTCCAGGCGCAGCTGCCGCTCCTTCTCCTGCTCCTGCAGACGCTGGATGGCCAGCTGCCGCTGCACCTCCAGGTACTCCTGTGGGCCACAACGCGGCAATCAGGGCTGTCCACAACCTTGGCTCCCCCGAAGTGGGGCCGAGCACCACACCTGCTTCTTCTGCCGCATGATCTCCAGCTTCTGGGCCAGCTGGATCTGGCGCTGGCGCTCAGCTTCCTCGGCAGCCCGGCGAAGCTTCTCTCGATGCTCCTCCCGCAGGGCACTGAGTGCTCCCCGGGCATCGCGGATCTGCGCCAGCTTGTCCTGCAGCCCCTCGTAGTACACTGTGGGGACAGGGCACAGCCAGGAGTGCTTGGCATGGGAGGGAAGCCTGGCTGCCCCACGCTGGGCTTTGGCTCTGGGCCGTGGCCACTGGGCCCGCCCTTGCCCAGCCGAGTGCTTGTCATCAGGGCACGGCTGGCCGTTGGGCTCCCAGTGTCAGGGCTGGGGGTGGGAGTCCTTAGGCTGTCTTGTGCTTAGGGGGACACCTCCCATCGCTGGGACGACCTCCTGAGTGGCCTGCAGCCCAGAGACGGGCTCTTGAGAAGCTGCTGCCCCTTGGGGTAGCCCCACCCTTGAGAACCTTGCCGATGCCCAGAGCGACTGAGACGGCGTGGAAGGTGCTCACACAACACTGCACCCAGGGGGCACAGTGAGGCCTCAACACGAGGACCCCGTGCACCGCAGCACCTACGCCTGCGCTCGTCCAGCTGGTTGAGCAGCTCCAGCAGCTGGGGGTGCATGCTGTTGATGGACTGGAAGAGGGACAGCACGGCCGAGTCGTTGGTGATGCTGCGGCCCCGCACGTGGTTGCTCTTCATGCGGTTGACAAAGGTGGTGACGGCGTTCTGTAGGGCCTTCAGAAACTGCGCATGGCTCTCCTCCGACTCCCCGTTCTGGTACTGCTGTGGGGACACACGGTGGGGTCTTGTGGAGCTGGCCCCTGTGCCCTCCAGGCCTCCTGGGCGGAGGTAGCACCCACCACTCCAGGCGCTGAGCTCTGAGCCTGCTGTGCATGCCCCCCTCCCTCCCAGTGGTGCTGTGAGGGGCGCCCTCGGCACCCCCTTTTACAGATGCAAACACTGAGGCCCAAGAAGCCTTAACTCTTGCACATGGGCATGGCGCTGGCCAGGACAGAGCTGGCTGGAGTTCGGGCAGCCTGGTTCATGGCCCCTCTGTCCCTCCCCTATACGGGGCCTACCTCCCTCGAAGAGGTCCTGGTCTCTGACTCCAATGACCAACAGAGCCCAGCAGCCCCAGGACGGGACAAGGACTCATCTAGGTGGTGCTGGGCCGCCCTACAATACCCCGATCCGTTCTAGGCAGCATGTGGTCAAGTTCTGGACCACAGCCACCAGCCCGGCGAGGTTCCACGCAGAGTTCTGGGCTGGAATGACTTGCCTCTAGGTCAGTGTAGGCAGGGCTCACCCTATCAGGACAGGTGCCTGGGCGGGCCCGTCAGGGAGCCACAGCTTACCTCGCCAAAGGGGCCGCCGGAGGGAGCTATGGGCTGAGGGTCTGTCTCCGGGAGGGGAGTCTGGAAGAGGCCAGAGGATGAGGGGGGGCATCCGGTGTGGCCCACCCCCCACCACCTGGGAGCTGAGAGCAGCCCACCTCCAGCGCATTGGCCGGGACTGCGTGTCCCTCCACGGGCGGGGCGGCGGGCTCCGTCAGGGGTGCAGGGGCAGACGGTGTGGGGCTCTTCCGGGCCTCCTCCTGCTTCTTCTCCCAGTAGTTCCGGTTGAGGTAGCGGGCGAGCTGCACACACAACAAGGGTCACTCCCAAGGGCCAAGGAGTGGCAGGGGGAAAGCCTGGCATGTGGGGGCACCCTCACCTCTGGGTCGATGTCCTCAGCCAGAGGCGCCGACGATGTCTGGGGAGACAGGCCAGAGCAGCGGTGACCCACAGGCTCAGACGCTGCCCAGTCCCTCCCGGGCCGTCCCTCAGGAGGCTGGGCACCATGACGGTGACGGTGGGCACCGGGCACTCGCCAGTCTGGCTGAGGGGCCCTAGGAGCTCTGTGACCGTGAGCAAGGTGCTGGCAGTATCCCGCCCGCTTCCTTGCAGCCACACGGCCGGTCCCAGCGCGGGCTGGCAGGGCTGTTCTTAGGCCCTCGAGCGCCTGGCCCTGCCCCCGCCCAGAGCCCACGGAGCTCACGACTTCCAAAACCTCTGTCCCACCGACACCCCACTTACACGGTGCAGGGGGGCCGAGGCTGGAGAGAGCCAGGCCACCCTGACCCCAGGGCTCGCCCGCCCCCTCTCACTGTGTGGAGGTCTCCAGCCTTCCCAGCGTCCTCCTGCCCTACAGGGAACCCTGACCAGGAGCAGAGGGCTGGGGACGGCCAGGCCGGACCTTGACCTGCACCTGCTGGATCAGGCATCTTCACCCATCTTCTGGGACGGCCCTCCC
Organism: Vulpes vulpes; assembly: GCF_048418805.1. Lineage (NCBI taxonomy): Eukaryota > Metazoa > Chordata > Mammalia > Carnivora > Canidae > Vulpes > Vulpes vulpes. The sequence goes on from NC_132781.1 coordinate 1,122,583, forward strand.
TGCCCCCACAGACCCGTTGCCCAGCCTGGGAGCGGGCTCACCACCGGCGAGGAGTACAGGCTGCTGGCAGGGGGCGCCGACGACGCCACGGGCGCGGGCTCCGCCTTGGGGTATGTGGCTGTGGCCGCCGCGTAGGCGGACTTCTGTCTCTGTGGAGAGGTAGGAAGTGTCCTGGCCTGGGTGGGCCGAGGCTCCACACTCCGGTCCCCCCCAGACATCCAGGGGCCCGGCGCCCCCACACCAGGGGAGCCCGCCCCACTCACCATCCTCTCCTTCTCCTCGGCTTCAGACTGGGACAGAGCCAGGGCCAGCTGCAGCTCCTCCTCCTCCTGCAGGGCCGTCTCATCTCGCTTGGGGGGCAGCTGGGGACAGAGAGGCTGTGAGCAGGGCCCGGGGCAAGGCACCCCTGGGAACCCAGGGACCCGGGGCCAGTACCTGGGATTGCTGGGACAGGGGGCTGGTCAGGTACTCTGGTGGCAGCTCTGTCGTGGATGACGCCTTTCCTTCTGCTTTCCTGGGGGCGAGAGGACGCTGGGTGGCTAAGCGCCACCCCTTGGCCCCCAGCATCCCCACAGAACGACACTAGGGCCACAGGTCACACTCTGGACAAAAACTGGTCCCTCACACCAGCTCTGCTGTCCCTGGGATGCAGGACCCCGGGCACGTCACCTGGTCTAAACCCCAGCCCCTCTCCTGGAAACGAGGTACAAACGTGGGAAAAAAACTTTCCAGGAGAGCAGCCTGCAGTCACCACGTAACCAAGGGATGAGCTCCCATCGCTGACGCTGGGAGACGAACAGCAGGGACCTCAGTGCGGCTGCACCGAGGGAGACAGCCGCATCCTGGGGTTGCACCCGGAGCAGAAGCACACCTCAGGACAAAGGCTGCACACAGGTCACAGGAGCTCAGGAGGCGTGACGGCCACCTGCGTGTGCTGTGGACATGGGCGAGCCTGCCAGGGGCATAACTGCCACACGACACGGCTGGGACTCAGTGGAACCAGAACAGGAATACAAACCAGGGGCCGGCGCCAGGCTACTATCATGTGTCCCGGCCTGCCAGCAGCACTCTGGTCCCACGAGCACACTCCTCCCGGGAGTCTCGGGTACAGGGACTGGGTCCCCGCACAGGTTCACAACGAACACAGCACGTGGGAGCGCCCGTACAGAGGGGGACGCAAGTGAGCCCCACAGCCACGGCCACGCCGAGGGACCTGGGGGGAGGCCGCACCGTGTGGGGTCCGCTTCCCACTCCTGCAATTCTTCTCTAAGTTTCACTTCAAACTAAAAAGTTAAAAACCGGGATCCCTGGGTGGCGCAGCGGTTTGGCGCTTGCCTTTGGCCCAGGGCGCGATCCTGGAGACCCGGGATCGAATCCCACGTCGGGCTCCGGGTGCATGGAGCCTGCTTCTCCCTCTGCCTGTGTCTCTGCCTCTCTCTCTCTCTCTCTGTATGACTATCATAAATAAATAATAATAAAAAAAATATTTAAAAAAAAAAAAATAAAAAAAAATAAAAAGTTAAAAACCTGACAGACCGGGCAGCCCTGGTGGCGCAGCAGTTTAGCGCCACCTGCAGCCTGGGGTGTGATCCTGGAGACCCGGGATCGAGTCCCACATCAGGCTCCCTGCATGGAGCCTGCTTCTCCCTCTGCCTGTGTCTCCTCTGCCTCTGTCTCTCTCTCTGAATAAATAAATAAATAAATAAATAAAATAATCTTATAAAAAAAATTTAAAAAGCTGACAAACCAAAAAACAAGCTGAAGCAACTGGCTGGCAGGTGTCAGACCCTGGGCGCGTCCCGGCCCTGCTGCTGGACGGCCGGGATAGAAGCCCAGTGTCCCTGAGCACGCCAGGCCCCCCTGCACCCAGCAGGGAACTCACTTGTTCAGCTGCTCGTAGCAGGGCTCACACACGCGCACCTCCTTCTCGATGCCAAACTTGGGGATGGTGGAGTACTTGGAGGAGCACTTGCCGCAGAAGATCTGGCCACACGCCCGGCAGTGGTGCTGTGACATGGAGCGCATCAGCGTGCGGCCTTGTGCTGGGCCGGTGGCCCCTCGCACCAACCCTACCCACTACTGCCCGCCGCAGGGCGCACCAGCCTGGGCCTCCCCAGGTGGGCGCCACAAACGCCCTAGGGAAACAGCACGCTTCCAGGCTCTTAACAGCAGTCGTTTGGGATAAAAATGTCAAAATAAAAAGAAAGACTCGTGAACGTCATGTGTGAGCTGTGTGGAGGTAAGAGACGTTGCTGATGGTGGCTCCGGTGAGGCTGCTCACACGCCCTGGGCCCGGGCCTCACCATCGGGGTCTGTGCCGCGGTAGGAAGACGGGCGCCGCCAGAAGGCTGTGGGCCCAGGCCACGCACGCCGCCACGCACGCTGGAGCCTCTCGAGGCCTCTCCCTGCCCCCTGGGGAGTGCAGCCTCACCCAAGCTTCATCCCACAGCACAGACCATGGACACAGGACCCCCTGGGGACCACGCTCACACGCTCACCGCCTAGCTAGGAGCTGCATTTGCTCCTTGCATCACGAGGTCACAGCCAAGAGAAAACGGACCTGGAGTGGCCCCAGTGGCCTCGTGGGGACAGCGGGGACCTGGGGTCGGCCCCGGGGCGGGCACACTCACCTTGCGGGTCACCACCCCGAACTGCACCCTGCATCGGTGGCACTCCTCAGCATCCACCCAGTCGGGGGCCTGGGGGCAGACAAAATCAGGATCACACAGCGCCCACCCTCCCGGCGAGATCCCAACTTCCCACAGACGGGAGAAGACCCAGCGTGGGCTCGGGGGTCAGGGGCCAAGGGCCGAGTCTGCAGCGAGGCATGAGCCACTGCAAATGGACGCTGCTTCCTAAAGATGTGACAGCGAGACTTCTCGCCGCAGCTCAGGGTCCGTGTTTGTCTCAAGGACGTGACCCGTCGGCCGTGGCATGAAGACACCTTGAGCCCTGTTCCAAACTCAGCCTGCAAAGCACGGCTGCACGTTCCACAACGGCAGCTCACCCACGACGGACCCCACGGCTTCCCTTCCGCTTCCTCAAAGCAGCCTAGCTCCCGGGGTACCCAGCTGGCTGTTGGAAGAGCATGTGGCTCTTGATCTCGGAGTCATGAGTTCGAGCCCCATGCTGGGTGTACAGGTTACTTAAATAAACTTAAAAAAAAAAAAAAAAACAGCCTAACTGCTAGATACCCAGCACCTCGTGAACTCACTCTTTCTGCAGCAAACATGGCATCACTCTCCTTGAACTCTGGGAAGACGTGTCCTGGAGAGAGGAGATCACGGTCACCGCTGTGACAACCTTGGCTGGTCTGCCCCAAGACCTTCGGGAACCACATCCTAGCTCTGGGCATCCATCTCCCTAAGCAGACCTACAAAAGGAGGCCCAGAGCCCCTGGGCAGCAAGCACAGTGACCCGGCACCAGGCGAGGGCGCCCGGGGGCATAAGTGGGCCAGCTGTCCCCAGGGTGGTTCCCCGTGGGCTGCCCCGTCCTAGGGCAGGGAGCTTGGCCTCGCTCCCACCATGTCCAGGCCCCACAGGTCTGGCCTGGACCTCCTGTCTGGCGCTTGGCCCCATGCTCTGGCCAACTGTACCTCTCACAACTCTTCAAATGCATTCCCAAGCTTATTTTGAGGCACATACCTTTGGGGACTCCATAAAGCTTTGGATACCCTTCCAGGAAAGTGAACGTGGGTGTACACCCACCATCCCACGTCCAACGTCCAGGGTTGAGGGCCTGAGGCCAGCTCAGCGGCATGGACGGGACCCTCATATAGTATCCAGATGCTGCCCCTGCTCCACGCCTCAGGACAGGGCCTCTGCACAGGTGGGGGCACCCCAGCCCTCTCTCTCTTGCTGCCCAGCGTGGGCACTATGGCCTGAGTCCACTGCCCTGCTCACCAAGCCCCAGCAGATCTGGGTGGCCACCACAACGGCTGGGAGGAGCCCAGAAGAGGCCTTGAAAAGGTCCCTCACCTGTCACAGCCCCACTAAATGCCTCCCAGGCCTTCCCACCACTCTCAGGGCACCTCAGCTCCCACCCCAGCCGCTCTTGCAGGCTGCCACCCCCTGTGCCTTGTCACCGGTCCACCATGGCCCCGGGGCCCGGAAGCGAGTCCCACCCAGGATGCTGGCAGCAGCCCTCCTCACTGGCTTGTTCATGTTCAGGCCCGGCACAGGAGCTGCCTGCTGTCCAGCCTTCTCCCACCCCTGGTGCTCAACCAGCCGCCTGGAGGCCAGGGCCCCCAGCTTTCCCTCCCCCGCGAGGACCCAACACTCGGGAATTAGCTCCTCTGCTAACTCTCCCCACGTGTGTGTTGTCTGCCGCACGCCCTGTCCTGCCCTGACTGGGTGTGAGGTCGGGAAAGGCAGGGGGTCCACGGGGACCCCCACTCCACTCTCCTACCGCCGCCCGTCACGCAGTGGGGTGCCGACACGGGGTGCACACAGCCTTCCTTAGCTCCCCAGCACCTCGTGAACTCACTGGCGCAGAGCCGCCCCTCGGCTCCTGGAGGCTGTGTCCCGGGCCTGGGACGGACCCCGCCCAGCTCACCTTCCACCTTCATGATCTGGTACGTGTCCTGGACCACCTTGTACTTGGGCTCGTTCCGGAAGGCATGCGCCCAAGCCTGGATCAGATACAGAATCTTGTTTCGGACGTTTACTTCCACCTGCCTCTGCACGGAAAGGAGGAGGAAGAGTGTGACGAAGGCTGTGGGAGACACCGACACCAGGGACGTCTCCCCGTGAGGGAGTGGCGCACGGCTGGCAGAGCAGGGAGGGCCCCGGGTGGGACACCGGGCCGAGCACGGACCCACTCCCCAGGCCCAACCCTCCTCCTTGAAGCCCCGTCCTTCAAACGAACCCGTCGTGGCTACCTGCCCACTCAGGGCTCGACCCTTCCTTACCGCCCTGGGAGAAGCTAGGGCACCCCGGGAGCCCAGCTCCCCGTAACCACGTGAATCTTCCTCCTGCCCCAGGAGCTTGACCAACCGTAGGGAGGCTCCGGCAAATGCCAGGCTCTAACAGGGGGAGACCACGAGACCCGCACTGAGGGGGCAGCCGTGCAGCCAGCCCGGGGGGTGGGCAGCAGGCATGCAGAGCCGCCACGTCCACCGGGTTAGAGCAACACGAGCCAGGTTCCTTGAGCTCTGAGGGACGCTCAGGAAGACGGCAGGATGAGAAAGCTGCTGCGCAGAAATACCGACCAGCTCACGCACTAGCCCTCCGGTTCCTGCCCGTGATGTGTCCAGTCCTGAACTCCTCCTCCCCGTCGTAACCCTTCCTCTCCAGGGGGCACTAGCCGACTCAGACCACACGCGGCACAAACAGGACACAATTGCGTGACACGGGAAGTACTAACCCTCCTGCTCCTTCAGCCGGGCCACAGTAAGGACTGGCCGGGTCACCAGTCAGGGCCCAGCTCAGGTCCCGGCAGGGCCACGCGAGCCCATACAGGCCAGAGAGCAGCAGCCCCCCCCACCAGGGGCAGCAGACACGGCATCCGGGGCTCCGCTACTAGCCTCACCCTGTGGGCCACCCTTTCACCTCAGGAAACAGGTGCAGCCCTGTACCGCCTGCTCTGCATCACACAACCTGCTGGTGTCACCACCCACGTCACAATCCCTGCAGGTGGGCAGCACCAGCCTATGGGGCCGGGGGGCAGTGGCCCGTGCAGCACACTCTCTCGGGGCTCTACAAACCGAGGGTGTGGAGCCCACTTCCCAAGGCATCCCTGCTGCGCCATGTGCCCCAGCTCTCCTTCCATAAACAAGTAGGGCTCACGCGCCCCCCTGCTCAGAACCCTGGCTCTGCACATGGGACCCACCCAGCTGCCCCTGGCGCTCCCCCCAGGCCTCTGCCCACACACCCCGCTCACACTCATGCCCACACCGCTCCTTCCCTTCCTCCTCCGCCACCCAGTGAGGCTCTGAACCCTGCCCTGGGAAGCCTTTCCTGACCCCGTACAGCAGAGACTCCTCCATGTCCCCAGACACAGCACCCCCTGACATCACCAGACTGGGATGCTCGAGGCGCAGGAACCACCAACACCCGTCTTCCTGTCCCCTGTCTGCCTAGCACTGCTCCTGCCTCAGGTGCCGGCAAACACCCAGAATAGCACAGGCCCAGCCTCAGGGTGACTGTGTCCTCTCCCTGCTCTGGACCCCGCTGCCTCCTACCAAGCGCCCACCTTCAGCAGCTCCTTCAGCTCCTCCATGGTCTGCTTGTTGGCCACCTCGTCGTGCACCGTCTGGCCGCAGTTCTTCACTACAGACTCCATGACCTGCAGGACCCGAGAAAGGGAAGGGGGGGCCACTGGTTGGGCAGGGACTGCCCCTGGGACAGGCCCACCTCAGGCCACCTGGCCCCACAAGAGTCCATGTGGCAGCTCTGTGTGCTCATGTGTGCTCCTTTGACCGTCCTCTCTTCCCATGAGGCTCAGGAACCAGAGTCACCCTCTGGGCCCTAAGCCTGTCAGCTTCAGGCAGGGCAGCTGAGGCACTGCCTTCCATCATAGCTGCTTCTACCTACCCTCACTCCCCAGGCAGGTGGGCAAGGCCCCGGGGTCAGCCTGTCTCTGCCCTCCAGACACTGGGGTGGGGGTGGGGGTGACCCTTGAGGTGGCCGGAATGCAGGGGTCTAGTTACCTCCAGAGCGTACAAGGCCACATGGGGATTCTTGTCGTTGACTTTTTTTTTAATGGAACTCACGGCATATTTAGCTCTGAAAAAAAAGAAAAAAAAGGGTATTAGTTAAAAAAAAAAGGTGAAAAAAAACCACATATCTTAGAAGTTAAATTGAGAAAAAAAACCCCACCCCCACCCCTGATCTTCAAAATCCCCAAGCAAATGTTAAGGACCTCCAGGCTGTACCGAGAAAACCCTTTCCTTGTCCCCAGATCCCAGAGACCCCAGTGCGGAGACTGCTTGATTCTCCGCTTAAGGCCTAAGGTGGTCGACTCCCGTCAGGGCAGGACGCTGTGGGATCCTGGGGCACCAGCGTGCAGCAGGCAAGCCCGGAGCGCCGTGCTGCCAGCCCCCGCTTCTGAGCAGACAGAGCCCCCTCGCTTACTGCGTGTCCCCCTGGCGGATGAGGTCACAGATCTGGAGGATGGACTCCCAGTCGGTCTCCAGCAGAAGCTGGCTGGTCGCTTTGTCTAAGGCAAAAGCACACTGTTACCAGGGCTTGTCCTCTGCGGTTCCCTGGGTGGTCCCCCAGCTCCGCAACGGGGAGAAGAGACCGTCTCGTTCCCACTGAGAACACTCAGACTGAACGGGACACCGATGAAAATCCTCTCGGCGCCCGATAACCACAAGGGTGCTGTGTTCCCCGAAAAAAGGCAGACAACGTAAAAACTAACGCCGAGCACCTGCCGTGCACTCGCGTGCCAAGTGCCCTTCCAGACACCCAGCGGGATCTGAGGTCTTACACGAGCTCCTGAGCAGCGTCCTGTGTCTGTTGTCTTTACGGACAAAGATGACCAGGCCGAGAAGCGAGGTCGCTGCCCAGAGTGGCACAGCTTGGCGCAGAGCCAGGCGGGGTTTCACCCCTCGCTGGGCCACCTCCTGCCTCGGGGTCCCTGGCTTTCCGGGGCTCTAGCCTGTCCGCTGGGATGTCAGCCGGGGCAAGGCTGGACAGGACGCGGCGCCCACTCGGGTCCCTGCTTCAAGCGTTGGGGGCCGGGCCGGGCTGACCTCCGGCAGGTGCCCAGGTGCGCCCCGGCCTGCCGGCCCTCGTCCCGGCGCCGCGGGGCCTAGCCAGCCGCGGGGGCACTGGCCTGCTGGTAAGCCCCGGGATCTCGGGCCCGAACCGGCCTCGGCCCGCAGGAGCACGCTCCTCGGGGTCTCCTCCAAAGCCACACCCGAGGAAAGCGCAGGCGGGCTCCGGGCCGCCGCTGGGGCGCCCCCGACACCGAGCCCGCCGTTGCCCTGGGGACGCCGCGAGGCTGCGGAGGGCGCGGCGCGGACGGGGTCCCGGGGGGCGGCGCGGGAGCGCGGAGCCGCTGCGCCGGGCCCCGTCGGGCCCCGCAGTCCGCGCGGTCGGGGGCAGGTGCCCGCCTCCGTGACTCAGGGCCCGCGGCCGCTCGCTCGCAGGCCGCGCCGCGGGGCTCCAGGCCGCCGCCCGCCCGGCCTCGCGCGCCCTCGCCCACTCGGGTCGCAGCCCGCGCCCGCGCCCGCGCCCGCCGGGTCCCCGCACCGCCGCGCCCACCCACTCCCCGGGGCCGGCATCGCGCCGCGGCCGCCCCCCGCCGCTCCCGGGACGCGGGCCAGCGCGAGGGGCGGGGGCTGCGTTACCTAGGAGACGCTCGAAGGTGCCGCTGCCGCGCCCCATGGCGACCCCGGACCCCGACCCGACGCCGCGGCGCTCTCCGCCGCGAACCGGCGCGCCCCCGACTTCCGCTTCCGCCTTCCCTCGGGCGCGCGCACAGGCGCGGCTCCGGCCGGGCGGCCCTGCGGAGGGCGAGCGCCCAGAGCCAATGAGCAGCTCGGACGTCGGGCCTGTCCAATGAGGGCGCGGGGGGGGCGGGACTTGCGCCGCGGGCCCGAGGCGGGGGCGGGGGCCGGGGCGGGGGCCGGGGCCGGGGCCGGGGCCGCGATGTGTCTGCTGCTGGGGGCCCCGGGCGTCGGGAAGACGCTGTTGGTGAAGAGGCTGCAGACTATCCTTCCGCGCGGGGCGGGGCCGGGAGTGGCGGTGGGGGGGCTGGGACCCCGGGGCGCGGGGCGCCGGGAGGAGCGGGGCTGGGGCGCCCGGGGGCGCGGGGGGGGCGGGGCTGGGGCACCTGGGGAGCGGGGCGCCCGGGGGGGCGGGGCTGGGGCGCCCGGGGGCGCGGGGGGGGCGGGGCTGGGGCACCTGGGGGAGCGGGGCGCCCGGGGGCGCGGGGGGGGCGGGGCTGGGGCACCTGGGGAGCGGGGCGCCCGGGGGGGCGGGGCTGGGGCGCCCGGGGTGGCCCAGGGCGGGCTCCGGCCGCCGCCGCCTTCCCTGCCTGGCTCCACATCCTTGACGGCCCGCACAGCTGAGCTCCGCGGATGGGAAGGGCGACCTGGGCGACGCCCCCCCGACGCGGCCCACGGTAGGCTTCCGCTGTCCCGCGGGTTGGCACAGACGGGTACCCTCTGGGGCCTGGAGTCCGGCCGGTCGGTGTGTTAGGGCAGCCCGCGGGAGGTGAGCCGGTGTCACGGGGAGGAGCCTGCCCCCTGGGACGGAGCTGGCCCCCCAGAGGCCGACCTGACCCGCTGGTGGGTGTTGGAGCCGCGGCCACTGAACTCTGGGGTTAGGGCATTGGCCGCTGGAAGCCAGTTTCACCTCCTTTCCTTGGGGTTGTGCTTGACCGTCTAAGCCCCTGAGAGCCGGTGTGTTGGGCCTTAGGCCAGTGCACGTTCCCAGTGGAGAAGCGCCTGTGTCCTTAATGCTTCCTGGTTTTTTCCCACAGGTGGGCACCGACCTGACGGACATCGTGGTCCCGAGGAAGATCACCATCCGGGAGCTGGGGGGCTGCATGGGCCCCATCTGGCCCAGCTACTATGGAGATTGCCATTGTCTCCTGGTAGGTCAGCAGCCCCTGAGCTGCTTTAGGCATTGCTGGGCAGGAGTTTGGGTTCCTGGGCAGTGATGCTAGTCAAGGGAACAGGACTCACCTTCCAGTGGCTTCCTTTTGGGACCCCAGTTTGATCCCTAGTGCTCCTGCCCCAGAGCTGATGCGCAGCCCGTGTGGGGCTTGCTGGCGGAAGTGTTTATTCTCCACTTGTAAGGTGCTTGCTGTCTGCGGTGTTCCCACGGGTGTGTTTTAATGTTTACTATTGAATTGTACCCATTGTGAGTTTGTTCCATCCTAGCAAGGCCTGGCCCCAAATCCCAGGACCCTTCCTGGGAGAAGTGACGGCCACACGAGTAGAGAGGCTTCCACATGGGTGGAAACAAGTGACACCAGGTCACTCTCGTGCAATTCAATTTTCTCTATTTCCCCTGACCCCAAAGTCGTTTGTTTAAAAGTCATTTTGCTTTTCTGAGCAAGGCCTCAATGCCCAAAGGAGGGCATTTGGCAATGTCTCCCTCATGGGGTAGTCCCGGTCTGCATTTTCTTCCCCAGTTCATGATGGATGCCGCCAACCCCACTCAGCTGTCCGCGTCCTGTGTGCAACTCCTGGGTCTTCTTTCTGCAGAAGGACTCGCAGAAGCATCAGTCCTGATACTCTTCAATAAAATGTACGGGTCTGTCCTCCTGGAGGAGTGTGGGGTGCCCCCGGAGAGGAGCTCCCTTGGACCATAGCCAGGAGGGTGGCTCATGGGGTGGCGAGGGCTGGGATGGGCTTGTGGCAGCACACCGTGACTGCGCGCTGCTTCTGCTCTAGTGATCTGCCCTGTTACATGACCATCGAGGAGATGAAGTCCTTGATCAGACTCCCAGACATCATTGCCTGTGCCAAGCAGAACATCACCACGGCAGAAATCAGTGCCCACAAGGGCACTGGCTTATCTGAGGTCATGCACTGGCTCCAGGACACCCACAGGCCTGACCGCTGACCACCTGGAGCATAAGCGTGACAGGCTGGCTCCGGGGAGGAGGCAGAGAATAGCACCGTTCGGCCTCCAGCGATCTCTACTCGTCAGGGACAGGATGACCCAACACAAGCCGCGGGTCTCCTGGCCTGAGTTGCAGTGATGGGCAAACTGAGGCACCCTAGTTACAGAGACTCCTGATAGCTGGCCTCTGAATGAAAAAATTGTCCCCACGGCAGGGAGAGGAAGCTGGGCTTGCAGGGTGGCTGGGTGTCCTGTTGCCATCCTGGAATCTACTCCTTTCCCATCAGGACTGCTCTGCTTTCCCAGAGGTGTTTGCGCTGCACAGCCCCACAGACTTGGTCTCTTGACTGTGGTACAGATTGTACCCACGAGTTTCTGACATGCCAACAACATGACCTCCACTGTGTGAGGCCGCTGTCATAGAAAGAACCGAGCCTGGAGTCAAAACAAGAACAGTGTTTTCATTAGTTCATGTGCCGAATGCACGTGTGTGCCCAGGAGGGCATCGGGGTCCCACGGGTAGGCGAGCGTGGGGGCAGCCCTGATAGAGCACAGGAGGTCCTGGCAAGCTCATCCTGATCTCAGCTGAGGGGTTTGCAGAACACCTGTCGGGTGTATTAATGTCTTAGGGCCTCCGTAACAAATTGTCACCAACTTGATGGCTCACAGCCACCTAAATTTATGCTCATGGTCCTGGAGGTCAAAAAACTAACAGCAAGGTGTCCGCAGCGCTGGTTCCTTCTAGAGGCTGTGAGGGAGAATGCATTCCTTGCTGCTTTTCTGGCTTCGAGTGGCTGCTGGCAGTTCTCCATAGAACTTGGCTTGTGACTTGTGGAACTAGAATCCTTGCCTCTGCGTGTGGCCTTCTCTCCTTATAGGGACCCGTTACTGGATCTAGGGCCCACCCTAAATCTAGGATGATCTCGAGATCTCTAGTTGCATCTGCAAAGATCCTTTGTCAAAATAAGGTCACGCTTGCATGTCCCCAGGGTTACAGTGAGACATGTTCTCAGGGCTGCTGTACAGCCCACTGTGGTTGGGGTTAAGCCCTCCGCTCCTGGGTGTGGTGGGGTTTCCTACAGATGGATTTTTTCAGCTCAGCTGGTGGGTGAGGCTAGTAGGCCTCCGGGGCGTGCAGAGCAGAGCAGGGCCCAGGCTTCAGCCGCAGTTTCCACTTGGCTACTTCGTTGCCAGGGTCTGTGTGCCTGTGTGCGGGAGTTGGATGCCTCCGAGAAGCTCTTGCGGGGCCCCTGGGGCTGAGTCTCTGCCCCCCACCCACCCCGTGGACGTGCTCCTCTCTGGAAAGCCTGGGATCACTGTGTGCTGCGTCACTGCGTGAATTGCCCCGTGAATCACCCCATGCAGCCCTGGGTGTGAATGGCCTCCACCCCAGGATGAAGTCCTTGTGGCTTTCAGACAACTTGGCACCCAGAGTCCCCAGCCTTCACCCACCACCCCCACCCGGCCCCGCTTCAGTTACACACCGTGCACGCTCAGGAGACAAGCACCTGGCTCTGTCTTCGGGGTGACCCCAGTCTGGGCACCATCTCTCAGGGGCCGGCCCCCCCGGCACAGGCTTCACTTCAAACTTTACACCTGGTGACATCGCATGATAAAGCCACCCCGGGCCAAGTTGTTGAGTTTTGGGGACACTCTGACAGGCCTGACAGGATTCCATATGCCATGTGACTGGTGAACCTGGTTGTGAAAGGCAGACCTCCTCCAGCCACAACCTGTTTTCATCTTCCTGCTTTAGTACCACGCTTGGCAACACGTCCAGGAGCATGGGCGTTTCTCAGGGACTCGTTCGGTCCTGGTCTTGCCACTGTGCCACGTTCTGGAATCACTGCAGAAAGGGTGCCAGCCACTGAAGGAGCAGGCGTGCTGCCCACCCCACTGCCACTGGAGACCTGGCGTGAGTCCTGGCTGCTGCAGGGCACCCAGCACTCCTGGTCACCCGATGTAGGACAGGGCCCCCACCACACAGAAAGACACCCCCGAGCACAAATACAACTTCAACTCGTTTGTTTTTTTTTTAACTCAAGTTTTTAATTAAAAAAAAAAAAAAAAAAAAAAAAGGATGCAAACAAGGGCAAAAGAAGGATCCCACAGAGCACACTACCTGTGTAGGGCCATACTGTAGGGCCACCTGGCCGAGGCTGAGATAGAGCATTTCCTGGACTGTCCAGGCCCACGTCTGCCAGCTACAGAGCCAGAGCTGGCGAGCCCAAGCAGAGCCAGGTGCTGTCCTCACCAGGGTAGGAGCAGCAGGACTCTCCCCTTGAGGTCTTAAGCACATTGCTATCTGGGCATGGATGCCCGCCCGCCCTCCCGCCCTCGGCTCTGGTGGAAGGGTCAAACCTCACCAGGCCCTGTGGTTGGCAGGAATTCCCACATCGCCTTTTTTTAACCACAGGCAGGACCTGGGCCAGGGTTCTGTCCTTGCCATCACACGGCTTTATACCTCTTCTTTCCCCAACCAACCTCCTCCAAACCCACTAGGTGTGGGTGGTGCCATCAGTCTCTGTACCCCAGTGAGAGCCTGGGTGGGCTCCACCTGCCTCTGTAGGGATGCGGACCCCGACCCGCTGCCTGGCCTGTGCTTCCCGCCATGCTGTGCTGTTCAGCCCCACAGAGCTTCAGTTAGATTCGGCCGAGCGAGCACGGTCTCTCCAGTGGACTGGCGTTTAAGGACTGTCCTCCCTAAAGTGGCCCTGAGTTATCTTAGCCTGGACCTGAGTATTCAGAACAAAGCTGTGAGTGATGCCAGCTTCAGAGGAATGAGGCTAGGTGTGCCCGACTGTGTCCCAAACAGCTGCTGACCACTCCATGGGGACTTCGGACACACAAGCAGACGGTCACTCACAGGAGAGCCATCCTAAGGAGAAAAAACGAGAGCAAAGGCCTGGAGCCTTCTGCACCAGAGAGCGAGCCCACGGGGGCCCTGAGAGTCCCAGTGTGTGTTCCAGGCCGTCTACTCGTCCTCCCCCACACAGGCGTGGAGGCCCTGGTCCTGCCGTCACAGACACGTCTCTGCCTTCTTCCTGGAAGCGAGGTGGGGTGGCTGTGGTGACTGAGTCCCCTGCTGCTGCCGCTTCTTCAGTGCCCTATAGGCCTGCACGGCCCGCTCTCTCTCCTCCCCAATAATCCGCTGTCGGGCCAGTGACGTGGTCAGAGGCTGGGACACGCCACCAGAGCTCAAAAGCTTCCTCAGCATCAGCGATTTCTTCCCAGGCTAAAGAACAGAGATGGAAGACTGAGGCCAGGTTCAGGAAGGAGGGGAGATAATGAAGAACCCGTGTTGGTCCAACAGCTGTACGCCTGGTGAGAACGTGGCATTCCACGTAGGCTCCCGACCAGGCCTACTTACCTGGCCCCTGCTCGCGCTCGACCTGGGCTGGGCAGTCAGCTCTGGGGGCTGCAGGGCCACCTCGCCGAACTTCACTGGGTCTGGGGGGACAGAGGAGCACACTGATGCCTCTGCGCACACAACCTCCACCCCCGGGCCCCAGGACCCGGCCACCCATCGGCCGCCTGCCACCCCCCCAACCCTGCCGACACATAGGTGCCCAGGAAGAGCTACCTCGGAGCAGCTCCTGCTCCAGCCTTTCTGCTGCCTTCTCCTCCCTCCTCTGCCGGATTTTATCCAGTCGCCGTTGCTGGAACCTGAGGAAGAAAGCACAATGCTGCTCAGACTCCGAAAGTCTTACCTCATTGGACTCAAGGCAGAGATCACCCCTGTCCAGGAGGATGCCCCACAGCAGAGCCCAGCGAGCTGCTGCCAAGTCCCCACTCTGGCAACCACCTGCCCCCACAGCCATGTGCCCGAGAGGGCTCTGAACAGCAGGCCCCAGAGTTCCAAGTCCACATTCTCAGTGGGGGACACTGTGCTCCCTAGGGCACACCTGACCACGCCTGGAGACATTCTGGGTGGTCACAATGGGTGGGGTGCTCCTGGCACCTCAGGGGTAGAGGCCAGGCTGTTGCTGGCCGTGCTGTATACAACGCCCCCCATCCCCACCCCAAGACTCACTGGTCCCACATGTGGATTGTGCTGCTGCACCTAAACGGTCTCACAGAGCAGCGCTGTGTTCGGGAGATCGCTGCCGCTCTAGGTGGCATGTGGGAGTTTTCTGTGACGTACTTTTTGTCACTTGAGCTGACTACCAGTACGGAGAGAGCTCGGGTGCGGGCAGCCCCAGGAGGCTGCAGACCATCTCCAACCCTCACAGCTGTTAAACGAAGCTTGGAGCAGCTCATCTCAAAAACACAGTTATGGCAGAAACATCTCAAAAAGCTCTTTTCTTATTGAAACAACCTCCCATGGAGTGCCTGAGTGGCTCAGTGGTTGAGCATCTGCCTTTGGCCTGGGGTGTGACCCCGGGGTCCTGGGCTTGAGTCCCACATCGAGCTCCCCACAGGGAGCCTGTTCTCCCTCTGCCTGTGTCTCAGCCTCTCTCTGTGTCTCTCAGGAACAAATAAAATGTATAAAAGAAAAAAGAAACCACCTCTCAGCCCCTGCCCACAGGCTCAGGGAGGCGGCCCATGGCTTCCTTCCCAGGCTTCTACAGGGCTGGGGGGCAGAGGAGCTACAGCTGGTGGTAGGCTCCCTCTTGGTGCCAGATGCCACCCTCAGGAACCCTGCAAGGATCTCACCCGAGCCCCCACTGGACATGCCAGTATCCCCGCTTTACAGATGAGGCTCTGGAACCGAAAGAGGTCACAGATGAAGGCCCCCCAACTTCAGGGAAACGACCCCAGATCAGGTTCTCGGAGAGGAGGTGGCATCAGCCAGGCAGAAGCAGGGGAGCCCCAGAGCCGCGTGGGATCCCCCACCTGCAGTACCCATCTCCAGCGGGCAGCCACGGTCTCCCAGGAGCCAGCAAGCCTTCCTGAGGGAGCATCAGCCTTATCTCCCCCCTCTCCCCCATTGCAACTGGCCCTTGACCTCATCTGGCTCTTGGGCCCCCTTGATGAGAAAGGGAAAGACAAAGCTAGGCCACGAGTTCTATGGATTCAGAGGCTCCCTGAACCCCCTGAACCCCCAGGGTTAAGAAGCTCTGACAGAGAGAAAAACGCTCAGCAACCAACCAGGTTTTCACTTCCTTCTGTGCTCCCTCTGAGTCGTGGGGTGGGGTGCTGGTCCCCCAGCAAGAAAACACTGTCACCACAGAGAACAGTCACAGGATCCCTACCTCACCCCTACTCACGCTTTCTTCCGCTCTGACTTCTCCTTTTTGGGAGCCGCCTGCACCTCAGGCTGCCGGACCACCTGGTTCTTGCTGAGGAAGAGCACGTGCTGGGCCTCCTGCTCCATTCGCTGGACGTAGGCCTTGTCAGACTCCCACTTCCTCTGCTTGAATTTGGGGACCGCGATGTCTGGCTCCACTCCCTTGGCTTCCTTCTCCAGTGTCTTTCTGAAGGCCACCTGGGCTGAGGACAAAGGGAGATGTCGGGGCTGTGGTGCTGGCGGCTCCATGCTCCTGTCCCTGCGCGGAGCCACAGGGAAGACCAGACTCCAGTGAGTGGGGGCAGCCCAACCACGGGAGCTAGAGAGGATTTGCGATGCCCAGCTCAGGCAGCCACGCGGAGGGATCCGCACGCCCACTGCTGGGCATCAAAGACGTCCACCACAGCTCCGTTCAAAAGGAAAACAGCAGATAACCTAAGCATTAGTCAACAGGGGACTCGGTGAATCACTACCCCGTTTATGTAACGATCCACCACACAAACCCAGAACGTTAACCAATGCACAGAAGGAACATGTAGCTTTTCCATCATGGATACATGAGATCTTGTGTGGTATTTCTCTGCGGCAGGTATACGGGAGGATGCACAGGGCTTTGTTTTAGGCGGAAGAGCAGGATTCAGAGACAGGGAGGGGCGCTATGCCGTACCTCATACCTTTCACCGCTGTGTGTGACTGTAGGTCTTAAGTAACCCAAACCAGGAGGCAGTTCAGTAAAGCACAGTTCAAAACGTGCCACCTTCCGCTGGTGCCAGTACGCCGACTGTACTTCCCACCTTCCCTGCCTCTGTCACTATCTCTTTATACCCGTATACCTCCCAATGAAAAACCAGAAGGTTACAAAAAAATCGATGTAAAAACCATCTTATATTTGAGAAGACAAACGTATATGAGCAAAACACCAACAAGCCGGACTCCTTTCTCCAAGTGTCCTCTCTGGCAGAGGGTGACAGGTGGGCACCCAACCCGGCCTTGAGTGAGGGGTTGGAAAGGTAAGTTTTTCCGGGGAGGGCGGGGTTTCATCAATTCCCTCCTTCACCTCCGGAAAACAGCTACTTCTCTCCACCATCACTTTGCAACAGCTTCACTGGCCTGCCCTGCCCAAGCCCTCAATTGTTTCAGAGATCGTTTTTCAAAGTACATCTGAACCCATCATCCCTTCGGATGGATCTCTGCTAGTTTGGGGGGCGGGAATCAACAATCCTTACAGGAGGGCTCTGTCGAAACCTCATCTGAGGGCAGCCCGGGTGGCTCAGCGGTTTAGCGGCTTCAGCCCAGGGCGTGATCCTGGGGTCCTGGGATCAAGTCCCACGTTGGGCTCCCTGCATGGAGCCTGCTTCTCCCTCTGCCTGTGCCTCTGCCTCTCTCTCTCTCATGAATAAATAAATAAAAATCTTAAAAAAAAAAAAAAAAAGCCTCATCTGAAACCTCGCTGCCACCTGCTGCCAGCCACCTCCTTGGCCCTGGGGACACCAGCCTTTGGTCAGAGCCCCACGTGCTCCTGCACCTTCGGACCACCGCGTGCTGGCGGGTTTCTTCTGCTGAAGCCCGGGTGCACTGGGACACACACAGCTGCACCGCCGCCCAGCCCGGGCCTGCACGTTACCTTCTCTCTTCCTCTTCCTGTTACTGGTGGCATTTTTCATCTCCTGGCGGCTCCTCATAATCTCTCGGAGGCGGAAGGGGATTTCCTGTTCATCCTGGTTCTTGGGCTTGCAATTCACTTTCTTCTTTTCTTTTCTGGAGCGAGAATAGGAGAGTGGGACGCGAACTAGGTTCGGCATAGGCGGAGTCAGCGGCGCCGAAGCTGGGCTGGCAAGGGCACCGGCAGGCCGCCTGGCCGCTGGGGTGCGGGCGCGGCGAGGGCGCATCCTGCCCGGGGGCCGCCCCTGCGCTGGGTTCTCGCAGGCGCTGGCCCAGGAGGGCGGGAGGGCAGCTGCCTAGTGCCCGGCCGGAGACCCTGGAGCCTCCGCCCCCCTCCCCGCCGATCCTCCGGCGCGCCCGCCCCCCGGGCAGAGCGGGGCGGGCAGGGAGCGCGGGCGCTGAGACCCACCTGCGCGGCCCGGGCCACGGCGCTGAGCGCTGCTTCCCCGGCGGCTGCCGCCCCTGCGGCCGCCCCGGACCCCCCGGGCCCACCGGCGCAGCCCCTCCGCGGCGGGCCGCCGCCATCCCCACGCCGGACGCTCCCGGGCCAAGGCACTTCCGCCCTTCCGCGGGTCCCGCCCCACGCCGCCACTTCCGCTTCCTGCGCTCAGCCCGCCGCCCATTGGCCAGGGCGGCCGCCCGTCACGCCGCCGGCGGGGCCGCCGCGCGTGCGCAGAGGATGCTGCTGCGGAGCCTGGCCGGGGGAGGCCGGTCGGCGGCCGCTGCTGCGCGCGCTGCGGCAAGTACCGGCGGGCGTGTGCGGGAGGCCGGGGACCCGCGCTCCTGCTCCTCGCGCCAGTGAGGCCGGGGCGGTGCGCCGGGGTCGAGGGCCCGGAGACGGCAGAGCAGGGACAGGACCGTGCGGCCCGGGCCGGAGGAGGCACAGAAGGGCGCAGCCGTGCCTCTGCGGGGAGGGGGCTGCCCTCGGGGCCTTGGGCGGTGACCTGGGGGGGGGGGGCCAGGGCCGCGGGGGCGCCGCCGGTCAGGATGGCCCAGCCTGGTAGCGGGAGGGAGGAGCCACTTCCACCCTGCCCCCATTTCTGCCCACGGTGGGGTGCCACCTACCCGCCCCCCGCACCTGCTGGAGTGTGCACAGGCTGCCTGTCCCTGACCCAGCATCTGCCCGGCCCTTACATCCATGTCACGGAGGGGAAACCGAGTCTGCAGGCCAAGTTACCTGTCTCAGGTCTCCTGGGAAATGAGGAAGCAGAGACGCACCACCTGGAGCCCCCTGCCAGTTCCCCCAGAGCTGGGGGCAGGCGAGGCCTCACGAGCATCTGTCCTCTTAGGGGCCGCGGCCACTCTGCAGCTGGGACCCGCGCCCAAGGCTTCCCGGAGGCAGCAGCATTCTCTACAGGCCTCAGGCCCGGATCCAGGTCCGTGACAGCCACGGAGAGTCTGGGAAGGACCACGCAGAGGTGGGCTGTCCGTCAGGTGCAGATGGCACCAGGCAGCCCAAGTCCTCCCTGCCCAGCGGGGGCCCCGCAGAAGCCCCGTATCCCCCTCCCCCTGAGCTCCAGCCCCCCACAAACTGCTGCATGAGTGGCTGCCCCAACTGCGTGTGGGTGGAGTATGCAGATGCGCTGCTGCAGCACTACCAGGATGGTGGGGAGCGCGCCCTGGCTGCCCTGGAGGAACACGTGGCTGACCAGAACCTCAAGGCCTTCCTCAGGTTGGAGATCCAGCTCCGAGTGAGGAGTGGAGGCTGAGCCGACTCGCCTGAACACCCACACAGGCTCCAGCCAGACGGCTCCTCCGCAGGGAGCAACACGGAGCTTTATTCTCAGCCCTTCACGTGGCAGGTGTCAGACGGCAGTAGGAAGCATCATTTACTGACTTTATCTGAGAATAAATAAATTCTTGTGGTGGTTGGACAGGAGGTTTCTGTGCTGTCCCCTTAGGGCTTAAGTTACGTTGTCAAAGAAAGCAGGTTCGGGTTGCCATCCAAGTTTTATCGTCAGCCTATAGCTTTCACCAATCTATACGAGTGAAGTAAGATCCATTGCTTTGAATATCTGCATGACGACAACCCCAGGAGCCCCCTTCCATGCCCCTGCACCCCAGGAGTCCTGCCCCGAGGTCAGCTCTGGTTATTCTCAGTGGCAGAGGGAGGATCACCCAGTCCCATGAAGTTGCCATTGGCAAAGCCCTTGGCAGGCAGGAACCCCGGTCGGCAGCCTGGGAAGGGTCCGTTCTTCCAGCTGCAGGGCTCCTGGGGAGACACCCCATTCAGCAGCCAGGTAGAAAGCTGTGCATCAGCCCGCAGGGGCCTGACCCTCCAGCCCTCTCAACCCACTTAGCCACGACCATCGAGGCAACTGGCCAGGTGTAAGGACCCGGAGGCCTCCGACATCAGCCCTAGAATCAGCCTCCTGGCACTAGCCTGGTCCTCAGCTGCAGACCTGGCCACAGGACCGTTGAGCCCAGGAAGAACGTTATCTTTGGGCCCCCACTGTCCATCTCCACCTCCTGCTCACCCCCATCATGGAACTAACCCCACCAATCTCCCTCCCCCAGCAAGCCCAGGCGCTCATACCAGCAGCCTAGATGGAGCAGAGGCCAAGGACCTTGTGTGTGTTTTCTCTCATTTAAAGGAAAAGCTAAGGTTGTAGCATAAATCCATGACGGGTTTGAGCTGGTAAACAGGCCTTCCCAGGGAGGAGCTTTAACATAAAGCTAGCGTGTTCCATAGAGATGTGTGGGCGAGAGAATGGAAGCAAAACGCGGTGCCCCGTCAGATGCCTGTGGTTCAGGCTGTCTTTCTGGACAGCTATGTGCCCTCCGGAAAGGGGGCTTTGGATGGTTCAGAGAAATCTGGCTTATTTATTTTTAAAAGATTCCATTTTTATCTATTCACGAGAGACACACAGAGAGGGGCACAGACACAGGCAGAGGGAGAAGCAGGCTCCCTGCAGGGAGCCCGACCTGGGACTCGATCCCAGGTCTCCAGGACCACGCCCTGGGCTGAAGGTGGTGCTAAACCGCTGAGCCACGCGGGCTGCCCGAGAAATCTGGCTTATGGTGACACAGCTCTATTAGGCTGTATCTCAGAGAGCTGCTCGTTTAACCCATTCTCCTACAAGTTCGAAAATGTCCCAGAAAGGGAAAGACTTTCCCCAGAGACAGCAGCACAGCAATGCGTGGTGGGCTCCGAGGCTCCGTGAGGCCGTGGCTTACCTCCGAGACGCAGAGGTTTTCTGTACGCACCTGTGTGTGTGTGCAGGTGCACATCTGGAGGATCCCACTAAATTAGCCCCACTGCGGAAAGCAAGCGTCACAGCAGAGTGCTGTGCAGTGTGAGATGTCCCCAGAGGGCAGCCGCCTTGTCCTTGCAGCCAGGCGAGCTCGTCCGACACGTAGCACACCGGAGTCGGGGATGCCCGAGGTGCCAGCTCCAGGCTCGCCCAGAATCACCCAGGTGTGGGTCTTGTCTGTTCATTCATTTGTGTCACGGGCCTGGTTGACCACCTGTGTCGTGTCTGGCGCTGGGCTAGAAGCTGGGGTCTACTGGAAACGGCTGCTGCGTGCTGCTCTGACGTGGAAGACAGGTCAACACGAGCGTCATCCAGGTGTACAACTCTGTAAACGTGAAGGACTTCTAGCCTCCATGAGTCCCTATGAAATAGGCATCCTGGTCTAGCCTGAGGGGTCGCCCTGAGGAAGTGACCCCAGGGCAGCGCTCTGAGACCCCAGGAAGAGGCAATGAGACGGGTACACGGTGCAGCAGATGCAAAGATCCTGCGGTGGAAAAGGGGCCGGGAGTGTAGAGAGCGAGAGGAGGGAGAGAAGGTGAGGCCAAAGGAGTAGATAGTGGCCTGACTACACAGGACGCTGGGGGCTGTGAAGACAGGTTTTTTGAAGGTCAGAGGGCAAAGTGGGGGGGTCCCAAGACAACAGCCAGTGCAGTTTGTTCTTCGCTTCGAAGACAGCAGCTTTAGCAGAGTCTTGCCCTTCTCCAGTGGTTATGATGGCACAGCCCATCCCTGTCCTGACCCCATCTCGCCTCATCGTTCCTTTGAGCCCTTGACTGCACCCGGGCCCCTTCCCTGGTCTCCTAAATCCTCCGTGGTGATGCCCTCACCCTCCTGAGTGGCCCTGGACAATCTTATTAGTGTAGGGTCAGGGGACAATCCTAATCAGCTTACCCAGAAGGTGGATAAATGGCCAGCCGGCGCCCTGCTGGGGGATACCTGGCCACTCACACCCGTGGCCCTGAGACCTGCCCAGGGCTTGGTGAGTAGTGACCTTCCCTAGTGGCTTGTCTTGGCTGCCACTTACCCGAGGACCAGAGGGCGGGGAGTTGGCGGGCGTTTCGCCGCCACACTGAGGTCTGTCCTATCCAGAGAGGCTCCCAGCCAGTCACCTTCGGCTCCCCTGTATCAGGTGATGGTTGCAGGTAGTCCCCAGGGCCACCCTCTCAGCTAACCCAAGTGGGCATCGGCCGCAGACTGGACTGGGGCTGGGGCAGCTGGGAGAGCTTGGATGGTGGTTTGCACGAGGCCAGCATCTGAGAGTGGCCGTCCTGCCCGGGTTGGGGTGTGCACACCGGGTCCGCCGCCTGGGGCAGGTGGAGGGGTCCGGCTGGGCCTACACCACCTGGGCTGGGGGTGCGGGCATCAGGGGCCAGAGCAGCCAGGACCACCAGGCCTGATGCTGGCCGCCGTGGACCCCGTGCACCTCCCGGGCTGGTGCAGGTTCTGGCACGGAGGACACATCCCAGGGAGGAAGGGTCATGTGGGGTGCAGCCTTCCCCCGGTGGGACCGCCTGTCCTCGCCCGCCCGTTGGTCTCAGCCCTGATGCTGTAGCCAGCAGCTGGTGGTGGCCCGAGGCTGCGCTCAGGCACTGCAGAGGGGGCCCAAGGGGTGGTGCCTGGGTATCTGGCGCGAGGGGCTCCTGTCTGTGTCATGAGCTACCCCCGGAACCTTCTAGGCTCACAGCGCCCCTGAGAGATTAGAGTCACCCTCTGGTGCTAATAGGCTTAGGAGAAGCCGAGTTGCCCTTGAGCAGGGTCAGTGGGGCTTAGAGTGTCCAGGGAGAGGCAGAGGGGAGGTCACCCTGTGCAGCGGGTTCAGGGACACCCGCGGCTGACACACTGCTGCCCAAGGCGGTGTCTGAGCCAGTGAGTGGCCAGCGGATTTGCCAGGAGAGGGAAGAGACTGCGGGGTGGGGGTGGGGAGACGGTTGTGCAGCTCAGCTTGGGACTGGTTCCCAGACAGGCCCCTCCCTGCCCGCCACCCTGCCCTCCAATTCTCCCTTGACTGTTACTGGCACTGCTAGGTGCCCGGCCACAAGGAATGACACTGGGTGTCCCCGCCCCCAGGGATTGCGGTGGGTGGGGAACGCAGAAGGGGAGACTCCCGAGGGGGTGCAGCTGGGGGCCTCATTCCCCCTGCCTGACCCCAGGCGGAGCCCCACGTGGAGTTGGCCGGCGGCTCCTGCTGGGGTCATGCTCAGGGTCCCCTGGGTCTCCTGTTCCAGGACTTCCTCTGTTCAGCTGGTTGAGACCTGCAAGGGGGGCAGCCGCAGGGGAGCTGACTGGTGTGCCCCCAGCCCACAGCGTGAGGGAGTCTAGAAGCCAGACGTCGCCGTGGGTTCTCTGCCAAACTGGCCATGAACCTGGAGCCACCGAAGGCCGAGATCCGGTCGGCCACCAGGGTGATTGGGGGGCCCGTCACTCCCAGAAAAGGGCCCCCCAAATTTAAGCAGCGGCAAACCAGGCAGTTCAAGAGCAAGCCCCCCAAGAAAGGCGTCCAAGGGTAAGCAGAGCTGGCGGAGGGGCCCAGCCGCAGGCTACACAGGAACTGGGGGGCGGGTGGCCCCTCAGAGCAGGGGGCCCGGCCACCCTTTCCTGGCTGAGGTCGGTCCCACCATCCTACTAGGCTGGGGTGGTGCCCCTCATTCCTCAGCATGGAGGTGGGAGGGCTTGGGGCCCCCTGGCACCGTCCCCCTGAGGACCACACTCACTGCCCCTTAATGACTGGGCCACAGCCCCCGCACCAGCCTGTGTCCCTGCATGCACCCCCACTCCCCTCCTCCTGGCCACTGGCCCTGACCACTCTGTCCTGCAGGTTTGGGGACGACATCCCTGGAATGGAAGGCCTGGGGACAGGTATGACGGCTTCTAGGGTCTTCCCAGATCCCCCAACTCTCCCGCGGGCTATGGGCCTGGGGGCCCCGTCCCCCCTGTGTTGTCTCCAGCCGGAGCTTACCTAGGACACCGCCCCAAGCCTGTCCGTCCTCTGCCCCAACCCTGAGCTTTAGCCTCACCGAGGGGCCGCTCCTTTCAGTGGGTTCGCCGGCCACTCAGAGGTGCCGGAGAGCACCAAGGGGCCTTCGCTGTCCTCTTACCTCCCTGGTGTGCTGCACCCGTACGCTTCCCTCAACACCCTGGGAGGAGGATCTCTGGGCGTGGACAACAGGGCCACGACCCCCCTGATGCCCCGTCCCTTCTCCTGCAGACATCACGGTCATCTGCCCTTGGGAGGCCTTCAACCACCTGGAGCTGCACGAGCTGGCCCAGTACGGCATCATCTAGCGCCAGAGCCTGACCCAGAGGCTCGGGGCCGGGGCCCCTGCCACCCACTCCGCCCCCTGCTCCGGGTGCCTGCGAGGAGGCCGGCCCCCCCACGGTGTCCAGATTGCCCGGTGTGTGTTTGCAGACCCTCGCAGGGTGGCAGCCTCAGCCCCCAGATGCCCATTACCAGAAGCCCACCAGCTCCCTGCAGGACCCCTCGGGCCCTGCTTCACTTCCACAAACACCGGCCCACAGACCTTCTCTTAGGGCAGGAAGGCCAGGCAGGTGTCCCAGGAATGTCCCTCACACCCCACTCCCCTCCTGTGGTCTAGTGACAAGGATGAGCCCCCCTCACTAGTCTTCCCAGCTGAGTGGGCAGGGTGGGGGTCCCGGCAGCCTCAGAGCAGCAGCCCTCCGAAGCCAACACAGTGGCAGGAAGCATCCTGTCCAGCATGGCCCATGCTTGCTGTCCCCGTTTCAGAGTAAAGTTAGTGTGGCCCCCGCTCGCTTGTCTGGAGTGTGTTGGGGGGCAGGGCTGGAGGGTGTGGGTCTGTATGGATGAAGGTGCTGGGGGCAGCAGGGCCCTGGCCAGGCCATGAAGGAGGGAGACCCGTTAGATGCAGAGCCTGGCCGGTGGGGGTTGGGGGGTGGGGGGGGCCAGGGGCCGGGGGTCGGGGGCTGGGCAGCACTGGTGAGGCTGGGAGGGGGAGAGTGCAGCCGTGCCGCCCAGGTGAGGGGACAGGTGCAAGGAGAGTGGGCAGTCAGCCAAGTGGCCCAGCCAGCCCGTCCTTGGATGTCCACTGCGGCTGGACAGGTGCCCACCAGTGACCCCGCAGTCTCCCCCCACCTGGACGCCACACCCTGGGGAATCGGGCGCACCTGCACGCACAGGCCTGGTGAAACTGTCCCCAGCAGCAGTTGCCACCTGGAAGCCACCCAAGTGTGTGTCCACATAGACCAGGGGCATTTGTGGGGTGTCTTCATCCCGCAGGGACCAGACGGTGATTCTTGGCAAGGGCTCTCTGTGATCCCATTTATGTGAAAGCCAGAAAAACTCACAGTAACCAAAGGTGCTGAAGGCCAGCCGGGGTGGCCACGGGGAGGAGGGAGAGCAGCCTGCTGCCGTGGGCCCCTGACCCTGCCTCGGGTCCCCATGTTCACGTCGGGAAGAGTCCCCACGCTGCCCGCTTGAGACTGGTGCCATTAACCGTATGAGCCATGCATCTCACGAAAGTTTATTCCCGCCTGGGTCTTGCTTCCGGCCACCACAGTGGACGGGAAAGGGCCGGCCGGTGGTAGGGGAGCGGGGCCACAGGGCTGGGCCTCAGCGGCAGGCATCTGGGGGGCTTAGAGCCTCGGGCGGGGGTCGGAGGTGACGGTCAGGGCAGAGAGGTGGAGGCCTGACGGCCTGACGGCGTGTCATCCAGTCTCGGCAGCCGCGTGCCCTCCCCACTGGCCAGGCCCCGCATCCCCGCAGCCCTCATGGGGGGGGCGGGGGGGGCGCAGGCTCGGCTTACCAGGCCTCGGGGGTGTGGGCGGGGCAGGGCAGGGGCCGTGCCTGGCTCAGGGGCTGAGGACAAAAGTCTCCAAAAGAGTGTGACATCAGGTGGTGGCAGGGGGCTCACCCTAGCAGGGTTGAGGGAACCAGGAAGGAGGTGGACATGCCCTGTCCTCAGAGAAAGAGGCCCTGGGGGGGGCGGGAGGCACAGCAGGTGGAGGAGACCAGGGGTCTCGGCTGCACATGGTGACTCGACGCCTTCCCTGGGTGTCCTGCTGGGCTGTGAGCCCTGGGCCAGCCGGGCCACTTAGGCAGGGGGCCTCTCCCTGGGCGCCCCCGTCCCCGCGGTTCTGGGGCTCTGCAGCCCCCCCTTGCGGACCGCCAGGGCCCTCAGCAGCTGGGCGGCCAACAGGAGCTCGGCCCCCTGGACTGCGACGACTGCGACCACATAGACACCGGCGGCCCGGACGCTCCTGCGGAGCCACCCTCGCAACGGGGGGCCACAGCCCTGCAGATGCACCACCCTCTGAGCGGCCTCCTGGTCCAGGCCCAGAGCTCCGAGGCCACACGGGTCGCTGACGGCCGCCCCGTCTTCCCTGGGGCCGATGCAGCAGGAGGCGGGAAGGCTGCAGGCCTGGGCTCCCGGGGAGCTGCAGTTAAAGTGCCTGTGAGGGCACAGGGGCCTCAGTCTGCGGGCGGGGCCCAGTGCCCAGGCGGGTGCCCCTTACCTGCCCTTCAAACCGCCGCAGCCACACAGACACTCGCATGCGCACACGCGGGCTTGTGCACTCGATGCCCCGCTTCCTACGGTTTGTCCTGCACACGGCGGCCTCTGCACACGCAGGCTCGCCCCCGCCCAACCTCACACACAAGCTCTCGTCTCCCGGAAGAGTGGGCCCCGCCAAGCAAGGACCCTTCCTGACACCACAGGGGCTGCCACGGTCCAGTCACACACGGCCCACCAACGAGAAGGCCACATGGATGCTTCTAGAATGCCTGGCACTTTTTAGTGACTGTTGGGTACTGGTGGCTGGTTCTCAGGTGTCTATATGACTCCACTACTCGTGTCAGTTGTCCTCAAGCAGAATGTAAAAACATACCGTGCCGTGTTCCTAAATAGACAATGCTTACAGACACACAGACAGAGACACGACACAGACACGTGTACAGACACACGGACACACAGACACGCATGCAGACACAGACCTAGACACACACACATGCACAGACATGCATGGACACACAGACACGTGCACAAGAGACACACATGCACACGCAAGATGCACACACATGCACAGATACACGCATGCACACAACAGACACACACCCACATGCACAGACACACACCGTGGAGGGAGACCTGTGGAGTCCACAGTGATGTCCCCAAGAGCCTAAGTTCACTTGACATTCAGACGTTTTGCATGACGACCTCACCGAAAGCACTCCCCACTTCCTAGTCTGCGGGCTCAGCCTCCCACTAAGATCCCTGTCCACCTGGTCCTGGTTGGAGGGGGCAAAAACCCGAGGGGGGGCTTGGCCTGGGCCTGAGTGTGTGTATGTGCGTGTGTGTGCACACTCGTGTGCCAGCGGCTGTATCCATGTGGGTGTACGCGGGTGTGGCCTGCTGACCGCCAGGGACTGCCCCCCGCACCTGCCGCGCCTGCCCCATGGCCTCTGGGACTCACATGTTCCTCGTCCAGTCCTGGTAGGAAGACGCCCCACAGCACTGCAGCCCACGCTGTACCTGGTCGATGAGGAAGTGCAGGTCGGGGTCATCCTGATAGTGGGCGACGGCCGCACGCAGGGTGTACTCCAGGCCGTCCTGCAGTGGGCCCCACAGGGCCACCAGCAGGGCACCCAGCACAGCTTCCAGCAGCAGGAAGGCGAGGAGACCCCCAGAGAAGCAGTGCAGCAGGCAGGCGTTCTCACAGAGGGCACCCAGGCAGCCTGCCAGGCTCACTGCGCCGACCGCCAGCCCCCCCAGCGCCAGCCCCAGCATGGGGTCTCTGGGCAGGGCTGCCCCACCACTCCCCAGGGGCCCCTTGACTGCCAAGCCCCAGAGCCCGACGGCCAGGGCCAGCAGACCAAGCAGAGAGAAGACGAAGTTGAACAGGAAGGTCAGGTACTTCAGGCAGCTGCTTCCCAAGGGGAGAGGGGAGGCCGGCTCGCCCCCAGCGCCTGCCCGCCAGACCTGGTCCTCTCGGGGTGCCGGCCCCGGGCGGCGTGAGGTGAGTGGGCTGCTCCCGGGGAGGGCCCGGCACCCAGCGCCCTGTGGAGGAACGAGGAACAGACAGGGAGACCTCAGGCGCGACGTGATACTTCACAGGCAGGTGACCTGCTGGTGGCCAGGTGTCGGGGCCTGGCAGCGGGGAAGAGGCTCAGAGGCCTGGGGCGGCCTGGGGCGGCCGGGGGGTGTCCCGCCCCGCCAGGCGCCAGAGGGCCCGTTCACAGTGGACGCCAAGCAAGGCGATCCTGGGCCGCAGGTGTCCGCGAGCACACGCCCGGCCCTTCTGCCCTCTGAGCGTGGAGGCCGTGGGCCCCAGGCAGGTGGCAGCCAAAGCATCATTCCAGGGGGGCTCCCCCACCCCGCCAGTCCAGGGGGGGCTCCCCCACCCCGCCACGAGGCCGAGGCCCGCCAGGAAGGGCTGGCCCCGGTGACAGCGCCGTGTGCGTCCCCCGTCAGGCCAGCCAGCGGCCAGGACCCCTCCGTCGGCGCCACGCTCTGAGCGCCGAGCTGCACGTACGGCTGCGCCCGCTGGGCTCGCGGGGCCGCCGGAAGGGGCCCGGGCTGGCCCTGAGCAGGACCCCCGGCCGCGCCCGGCCGCGCTGGTTGTACCAAGTGTGGGGAGTAGAGGACGGCCGCCCGCGGAGGAGCGGCCCACGGCTGGGGTCTGCGGAAGCCGCGAGAAGGTCTGCCAGCTTGGGCCCTACGTGGTCAATCTCAATTTCAAATCCCCCCCACCCCCTCCCAGCCCTCAGAGACTTCAGTCGTCCCCCTGCAGGGAGGAGAGGCACGGCTGCCCCCGAAATCTGGGAGATCTAGGCCGCTGTGGCCCCACCTCGGGCAGGGCTTCCACGCCAAGCCAGCTGACCAGCAGCGAGCCGCCTGCACCCCCGGCCCCCTCTGCCTGGAATCCTCTTCACTGGGCACCTGGAGCACAGGAGGATTCCCCCCCGCCCAGACCCCAAAGGGCAGGAGGAGCACAAGGCCAGGCCGCTGGTGCCAGCCCAGCCTGGGGGGGGCAGGGGGGCCTTCAGCACCGAGCAGAGCCCTCCAGTCCACAGGCAGCAGCGGGGGCTGGGCAGGACAGGTGGAGGCCCCGAAGGCCCCAACGGGCACCGCCCGCTGGCCATGTGCCGCCCTCAGCACGCCCCCCCCTCCCCCAGCGAGCTCAGGGGCCAGGGTAGGAAACGGTTCAGAGCTGCAGCAAGGTGCTGGGTGAGGATAAGGCACCTGGCCAGTAAAACCCCCATCCTGATGTCAGCTCCTCTGGGTGTCCACCTACCGGCTAGCCCCAGCCCTCGGCCAGGCTCAGGGTGGGACCTGGGGCCAGGGTCCTCCGAGGTGGAGACATTCCCAATGGGGGGCAGAGGCCCCCAGGGCACTGGCTTACCTGGGACAGCAAGGGGCTCCTTTCCCCGCCCTCCATCCTCCACCAGGACAGGTGTGCTGTCCCCCCCCTGGTGTCTCCAGCTGCACGCTGCCCGTTCCCCAGCCGCCCTGCGAGCTGTGCGGCCCAGGGCCACTGGGCTGTGAGCTGAAGCGGGGCACCACAGTCACGACCCGATCATGTGAGGCATCACGTTTTAGGGCTTAGGACAGCTTCTGCTTGTTGAGACACAGCCCGTCCTTCTTCTTGAGCGCAGATTGCAGCCTTGCTGTGGATTCCCTGAAGCCCTGTGCAGGCATGACGGGGGTGGGCTCCCCTGTCACCTGGTGGCCGCCACTGCAGGGCCCCAGTGTGGGCCTCGGCCTGGCAGGTCCAGCGTCTGCTCCATCAGCTCATCCCTGAGAGCCGGATCACAGAAATAATCCTGGGACACCCGCCAGCAGTTAAACGCGTTACCCCCAGCTTATTCCCTGTAAGAATGAGACAGGGTCCACTGGCCAGATCACATCCTTCCTGGTTTTGAGGTACGCGGGCTCCTCCCTCCTTCCAAGTTTCTCTTCTCACGGGCAGGACTTGGTCACAACCATCGTCACGTGTCCTAGCGCTTGAAGGCTCCGGGCCACGCAGGTGCCCCGCACACAGGGCTGCTCAAGGCTCTGTGACCCTGTCCTGTCCTCTCTCCTTGGCTTGGACGGCGGTGGGAGGGAAGGCTCCGAGCAGATCCCCACCCACGCCAGGGCTCGAACACAGGGGCACACACCTCTCCATGCCTCCCTCGTTGCTTTGGGAGGTGGGAGGTTGTGACACGAATGGCAGTCATTGGCTTGTGGGGCTCTTTGGAGGTCGCAGAGGGACCCTCTGCATGTTTTCATGGCAGGAGAAAGGGGGAACCTCCCGCGCGATGCCATGTGCCGAGTCTGCCTTCGCCATCCTCTCCCCCTGGTGCTTCTTCTGTTTGACATTCGAGCCCCAGGCACTTCCTCACTTGACCCTCCACCTTATAATCCAGCCTCACGGGCTGCTTGTTGGCTCTCGCGCCCTCGACCTTGTTCGTCCCCCGAAATCTCCCTGCGTCCAGTTCCAGATCACATCCTGCCCAGCAAGCAGGGGCCTCCCCTCTTCCCCGGGGCTTTTGGGACATGACTTACCATATTTTGTGATGATTTGTGATTTGCGTTCTTGCTTCATGCCCCTGCCCCCGCCCCAGCTTCCCACATGACAACCACCCAACCGGGCCCAGCCTCAATTCCTGATCCGCAGGACCAGGGTGGGTGGGTACTAACTGGCCATTGTGTTAAGTCACTAAGTTTTGGAGGAGCTCACTTCACAGACTTATGGTGACAACGGATTTACAATAGACGTACGGTTATACGATAGATGACGGACAGTGGATCAGTGATCTGTGTCAGGGAGTGTGCTGAGCCGCGGCCGAAGACCCTAGTCAGCAGGAGCTCACCTCGGGTGAAGAGGAAGTCATCGAGGGAGCCAACAGAGACGTGAATATATGTGATTTTTTACGGTGGTCAGAGCTGGGGAGCCAGCAAAGGAGGGTGAAGAGTTGGCTGCGCCCCAAAGACATGAAAACGGGGACTCAAGTACATAGACGCACATGTTCACGGCAGCGTTATCCACAATTGCCAAAAGGTGGCAAGCACCTGACGTCAATCCACAAAGGATGGAAAGTCAAAATGTGCTCTGTCCACCCAGTGGAATGATTCCAGCCATCGAAAGGCGCTCTGACAGCTGCCACGCCGCTGTGGATGGGAAACCGTCAGCAGTGAAAGAAGCCAGCCGCCACGTCCACGTCCCTGTCATTCCGCTGACGTGAGATGCTCAGAGTCGGTAAATCTGTAGAGACGGACGGACGAGGATGGGTGGGTGCCGGGCCCTGGGGGCGGTGCTGAATGGGGGTGGGGTGTCCCTCGGGGGGGGGGGGGTGGTGAGGGGAACGTTTGGGAAGTAGATACAGGAGGTGCTTGCACGACACCGATCGTGACAGCACCAAATGCCACTGAATTGTTCAAAGATGGTTGGCCGCATGCTGCGTGGGGTTCATGTTAATTAAATAAAAGAGGAAGGGGAGAGATGGGAAAGGTCTCTGGCAGCCTCCGCTCGCCTGTCCACGGAAGCAGCCCACCCGGACCCCTGGGTGCCTGCCCCCAGCTCCACCGCCAGGGTCTCTGGCGACGCCAGTCACCTCTCCAGCTCCGCTCGCTCTGTCCTGACACTGGGCGACAACGAATCAAACTACAGCCCCCACCCCGCCGAGGGGCTGGACTGATTCCCTCGCACCCACATGTTGAGGCCCCAAACCCCAGAACCTCAGGAGGTGACTTGGAGAGCGGCCCTTCAAGAGGTCGCCAACTTCAAACGAGGCCAGAGGAAACTGGGCCGCACTGGCAGATGCCAGGGACACTTGAGATGCTCGGGCGCAGCGGCCTGTGGCCCAGGGGAGCGCCCCCCGAGAGTCCCGGCTGCCTGTCAACGTGCTCGCAACTTCCAGTCTCCAGAACCCTGAGAAGAGAAATAAATCTCCACTCTGGAGCCGGGGGATTGTGCGGTGGCCGTCCTCGCAGCGCGGCCGCTGATGCGACGTCAGCAGAGTCAGCGGCAGAGCCTCCCGGTACCACGAAGGGCTGAAGAGGTGGGGGGGGGGGGACCTGTCACCCGGCAGGCTCACTCCTGGGGGCGCCAGGAGACCTCACGTAGAAGAGGGCGACTTGCCCTCTGCAGGATGGACATGTTTGGGTAGAAGAG
Organism: Vulpes vulpes; assembly: GCF_048418805.1. NCBI lineage: Eukaryota > Metazoa > Chordata > Mammalia > Carnivora > Canidae > Vulpes > Vulpes vulpes. Next base: position 1,154,380 of record NC_132781.1, read on the forward strand.
AAGCAGCGAGACCAGAGGCCGCTCTGTAAAGGAAGAGGGGGAAAGCGACAGTGGAAGGACGCGTGTCGGCCAGTCGGAGGCCGGTGTCCCGGTCTTGCAGGGAACCCTACGTGCGGCTGGGTCTCGCTGCCTCCTCAGCACCCACCCCGGCCTCTCTTCCTGCCTCTCCCTGGTCTCCTGTCCCTCCAGCCTCCAGAGAATCCGTCTGAAACACAACGGAGAGCCTCCTTTGCTGTCACCCCTCCAAAGGCCTTCAAATATGACACACTGAGACTAGCGCCCAGAGGCCTTTCGGCGTCCCACCCGGTTCTTGGGCCCAGTCCCCCCCTGCCCTCTGCACGCCTTGCTGTTCCTGGAGAACCCGGTGCTTCCCGGGCCCCAGGGCCTTTGCAGATGCTTCCCTCTTGTCCTGTGTCACTCTTCTGGGACTTGCTCACACCTCACGCCCTCAGAGAGATCTTTCTTGACCGTCTTATTTAAAATTAAAATAGCCTCTGTCACCCTCTGTCCCCTCCGCTGCAGCGGTTGCCGGCGACCAGACGTTGCACACTTACCCATTTCATGTGTTTACACATAGATTCCACTGGGGCAGGGGCTCCCCCGTTCCTGCTCCATCCCCAGCATTCGCCCCCACACCCAAATAGACGAGCAAATATTGGAGGATGGGCTGAGGAGGCACGTGACCTCTTCCCTAAAACTGAGGTCACAGAACATGTCGTGTTGTGAACACTGATATTGTCAAACGGTAGGAGGATGGGGAGGAAATGAGGGTGATAATGTCCTAACTTTTGCGGCACACGAGATACACAAAGGCGAGCTGGAGGGGAGCCCTGGGGTTAAAACACATAGACTGGGCAGCCGGCGGGGGGGGGGGGGGGGGGGGGGGGTTCGGCGGGCTCCCTGCATGGAGCCTGCTTCTCCCTCTGCCTGTGTCTCTGCCTCTGTCTCTCATGAATAAATAAATAAAATCTAAAAAAGAAAACAAAACACATAGGCTTTGGCCCCATGGACATTTTGGTGGCTTTCCCCCCACAGTCATGGGCAAGGTCACAGAACCTCACAGGGCCTGGAGGAGGAACAGGGATGACAACTAGCCGGACCCAAGCATGAGGCCTGTGGGTAGGTTGGTGGCTCGTGAGCCACAACAGTGTTTTGTAGGACACTACCTCTCTGTGGCCAGGGAACATTGCCCTGAAATGCAGTATGTATGTATGTATGTATTTAAAGACTTTGTCCATTTATGAGAGACAGAGAGAGAGGCAGAGACCCAGACAGAGGGAGAAGCAGGCTCCCTGTGGGGAGCCCGATGTGGGACTCGATACCGAGACCAGGATCACACCCTTAGCCAAAGGCAGCCGCTCAACCACTGAGCCTCCCAGGCGTCCCTCTTTACTTATTTTAAAAGATTTTATTTTTATTTGAGATAGAGAGGGGAGCTTGAGAGAGCACAGGGGCAAGGGAGAGGGAGAAGCAGACTCCCTGCTGGGGAGGGAGCCCCAGGACCCGGAGATCATGACCTGAGCTGAAGGCCGACACACAACTCCTAAAATGCAGTTAAATTCAGGTTTCCTGCCTTGCCTGGATTTTCATAAACAATGTCATATTCCCTGGCGTACTCCCTCCTCTCTCCATCTGCCCCCCAACCCACTGGTCTCCTACTCAATCTGCACCCCCCAACCCCGACTGTCTCCTCCATCCCCCCACACCTCCCCATCTGCTCCCCATCCCTCTGCTGGCCTCTCCAGTCTGGTCCCCACCCCGCCCCCTCCCCTCAGCCATCTGCCTCCCACCCCTCTCTATCTGCTCCTCCCTCCTTCCTCCCATCCCCACCCACCAGTCTGGTCTCCCAGCCCCCTGTGCCCCCACCCCTCCCTAGCTGTACCTCCCTCCCTCTACTCCCCTCCTCCACCTGCCCACCCCTGTCTTCCCCCCTTCTCCGCCTCCTCTTCCCCCATCTGCTCCTCTGCTGCCCTCCCTCTCGCTGATCCTCCCCGGTCTGGTGTCCCGGCCCCCTCCAGTCTGTTCCCCCCATCTGCCCCCCCAACTCTGTCTCTACTCTCCTTACCACCCCCTCGTCTGTCCCCCCCACTCCCCCACTCTGTCTGCTCCCCGCCCCCTGTCTGTCCCCCCCATTCCATCTACTCTCTCCTCTCCCCCCTCCGTTGTCTGCCCCTCCCTATCTGCCCCCCACTCAGCTCATCACCCCCCATCTCCCGCCCCCTCCATCAGTTCCCCTGTCTTTTCCCCCTCACTCTGTCTACTCTCCCTTCCCCATCTGCCCCTCCCCCATCCGCCCATCCCCCTCTGTTCTCCCCTTGCCCCCCCCCCCGCTGTCGGTCCCCCTCCACCCCTGCCTGGTCTCCCGCCCCCTCCCGACTGTCCCTCCCCCGTCTGTCCCCCCCCCCCCGTCTCCCGCCCTCCCCCGTCTGCCCCCCCTTGTTCCCCCCCTCTGTGGTCTCCCGCCCCGCCCCCCGCGTCTGTCCCCCCCACTCCGTCTACTCTCTCCTTCCCCCTCCCGCCCGGTCTCCCCCCCCCCACCATCTGCCCCTCCCTGTCTGCCCCCCCTTGTTCCCCCGTGGTCTCCCGCCCCCCCCCCCGCGTCTGTCCCCCCCACTCCGTCTTCTCTCTCCTCCCCCTCCCCCTCCTGCCCCTCCCCCGCCTGCTCCCCGCCCCCCCCCGCGGGCTCGCGGCCGCCGGGTGTGCGCATGCGCGGGCCGTTGGAGCGCCGGAACTCGGGTTCGGGGCCGCGCAGCCGGCGGAGCGCGTTGGACGAGGCGCCGGACGTCGCGCGGCGGCGGCGGCGGCGGCGGCGAAGCTGGAGCGGCGGTGGCGGCGGCGGCGGGAGGCCGGGGCTGAGGCCGGGGCCGGGGCTGCGAGGCCCGCGGGGCGGCAGGCGGCGGCGGCGGCGGCCCGGGGCCCGAGCCCGGAGACGGGAGCGGCCGCCATGGCCGAGAGCATCGTGAGTGGGGCGGGAGCGGGGCGCCGGGATGAGGCAGCAGATTTACCGGCGCGGCCTGTGGGGCGGCGGCCCGCTCCCGCCCCCGGCCCCGGCCCCGGCCCCCGCCCCGGCCCCGCTCCCGGCCCGGCCGCGGCCCCTCCCGCCGCCCGGGCTCCTGCGGGCTCCTGCGGGCTCCTGCGGGCCGGGTCGGGGCCGGGGTCGGGCCGGGGTCGGGCCGGGGTCGGGCCGGGGCTCGAGTCCCCGCGGGCAGCGCTGTGTCCACGGCCGTGCGGGCGCGGGCTGGGCACCGGGGCTGGGGACCGGCCGCGACCCCTGTGCCGCTCGGACAGTGACAGCTCCGTGTGCGCAGGGGGCGCGTTCCGAGGGTTGACCTCGCTCCTCTCCCGGAGTTAGGGAGCGCCCTGCCCCCCCCCCCCCCCCCCCCAGTGAAGTGAAGGAACTCAGCGAAAATGAGAAAACAAAACCCCGGACCCGCACAGTCCCGCGTTTACTTGTGCCAGGTTCCCTTTCACAAGGAAATGTGGCTGGGAAAGCCTCCGCTCGGCCGTCGGACGGAATCTGGGCTGACGTCGAGGAGCTCCTGGATCTGGGGGGGAGCCCGGCAGGTGGCAAGTCCCTCCCGCTCCCGGCCGGCGGCCCGCGGGGCTCCCTCCTGGGGTCTCGGAATTTAAGGCCTTCCCGCTCCCCTCCCCCCTCCCCCAGCCCCCAGGGGCCCCGGAGTCTCCTCCGCGTTCCCCAGCCTGGACAGGACTGGAGGGAACAAATGGCCCAAGACAAACTTCAGAGAAAGGAACTCCTTTTAGAATAAGATTTCCTTTTTTCTTTCTTTTTAACATTTTATTTATCTATTCATGAAAGGCAGAGAGAGAGAGAGGCAGAGACCCAGGCAGAGGGAGAAGCAGGCTCCACGCAGGGAGCCCGATGTGGGACTCGATCCAGGGCCCCGGGGGTCACGCCCTGGGCTGAAGGCAGATGCTCAACCGCTGAGCCCCCCACCCCCCGTCCCTGGGCGGGGGGGCTTTGCTGTAATACTTTTTTTCTTTTTTAAATACTTTATTTATTTATTCATGAAAGACACACACAGAGAGAGGCAGACACAGGCAGAGGGAGAAGCAGGCTCCGTGCAGGGAGCCCGACGTGGGACTCGATCCCTGGTCTCCAGGATCACGCCCTGGGCCACAGGCAGGCCCTAAGCCGCTGAGCCACCCAGGGGTTCCCCGCTGTAATACTTTTGATTCAAGTAGCCACAGACCAATGAGTTGTTTTAGAAAAGGCTGTTTTTCTGCTCGTAAGTATACAAGGCGAGGTGCTTACTGACAGCATTGGCTGTCCTCAAATTCTTCTGTAGGAGAAATTGTCTGCTGGTAACTGATTTTTATGATACCAAGAAGTATTCTGGGCTCATTTTCTTATAAGTAGCGAAACCCAAGTCACCAGGAGCCTACGTGTCCGTGTTGCCAGGTCTTGGAGTGTTTTTTATGCTGTAGCCCGTGTCAGACACCGGGCGAGAACTCACCTCAGTACAAACTATGTTTGGTAGGTAGGTAAATCCTGGATTCAGTCGACAAACCAGGGCTGCTATGCCCTGTTGTACATCCTCAAACAGGATGATTTCTTAAGCTTTAGAACCCTCTGGAAACCTGGGAAACCTGGACCTTTAACTCCTCAAGGAGTGGAGTGTCAGGCTCTTGGTCCCGAGTGAACAAGGGAACGGTCACAAAATCTCCCACAGAGAAGCCGAGCTCTCGTTAAACGTGTCGTAGTGTGGGACACAGATTTCAGAAATGGATTACTTGGCGAGTGCCCATGCTGTGTGCGATGAAGACGTTTTTCTAGGTGTCGAATCCAGAGAGAAGGGTAAAAGAAGAATTTGTATTTGTATTCCTCACTGATGAGTGAGAAAGTTAAGCAGATGTAGTTAAGAAGCAAAAAGAAGGGCAGCCCGGGTGGCTCAGCGGTTTAGCGCCTGCCTTCGGCCCAGGGCGTGATCCTGGAGTCCTGGGCTCGAGTCCCATGTCGGGCTCCCTGCATGGAGCCTGCTTCTCCCTCTACCTGTGTCTGTGCCTCTCTCTGTGCGTCTCTCATGATTAAATAAGTAAAATATTTTTTTTTTAAATTTTTTAAATTTACTTATGATAGTCACACACAGAGAGAGAGAGAGGCAGAGAGAGAAGCAGGCTCCATGCACCGGAAGCCTGATGTGGGATTCGATCCAGGGTCTCCAGGATCACGCCCTGGGCCAAAGGCAGGCGCCAAACCGCTGCGCCACCCATGGATCCCTAAATAAGTAAAATCTTAAAAAAAAAAAAAAAAAAGCAGAAAAGATATTTTATGCCTTAATAATTGGGATTTCTAAGGATTATTCAAAATAGAATCTTGAGAACACTATCAGAGCAAAGCCTTTTCAGTTCAATGAAAGTTAGTAGAAAATGAGAAATTCAAACTAATTTAGGAAAATCTAGATTAATCTTGTTTGATAAAAGCAGACAGTGGATCAAGAGCTATTGTGTGTCAGTGAAATTTTTTTTTTTAGATTCTGTTCTTTTAAGGTTTTATTTTTACGTAATCTCTACATTCAACGTGGGGCTTGAACCCACAATTCTAAGACCAGGAGTTTCAGGTTCCACTGACTGAGCAAGCCAGGTGCCCCACTGAAAATCTTTTTTTAAAAACAATAGCTTGTGACATTTTTCATGCATAGAGGTTTTTTTTTTTTTTTTAAGTGTTGTTTTTGGTATAGTGTACAGTGTAGTAATTGCTGAGAAGCCACCACAAGTACTTAGTGGTGTGTTGCTGCCTTTCTTTTCTCCCACCCCTCAGGTTTTGGAGCCTAGTCCATCTGTTTGCAGGGCGTTGCTGGGCAATCCTTTTCTTGCTCCCTGACAGTAGGAACTTGCCTAGTGGGCCAGGCATAGGAACTCACCTTCCCAAGGACTTTGACCTGCATGAAAATCCAGTTGGAATGGGAGGCTCTCTTCATGCAGTGTTCCAGGCCTGCCGATTGCTACAGGCTTGCCATAAAAATATGTAGGGACACCTGGGTGACTCAGTGGTTGAGTGTCTGCCTTCGGCTTAGGTCGTGATCCTGGGGTTCTGGGATCGAGTGCCCGCATTGGGCTCCCTGCATGGAGCCTGCTTCTCCCTCTGTGTCTCTGCCTCTCTCTGTGTCTCAGGAATAAATAAATAAAATCTTAAAAAAAAAAGTTTATAAAACCCTGCTACATTTATCACAATGTTATACACCTTTATCTCTTTTCTTTTAGTTTTTCTATTAAAAATAACAAATGAGAAGCTATCCTATGATTCTTTTAGATCATTCTAATTTTTGCATGTAGATTCTAGAACAAAGTGAGATCTTTTTTATTTTTAATTGTTGTGTTTAAAATTTTTATTTATTTATCTTTAAAGTAATCTTTATACCCAGTATGGAACTTGAACTCACAGCCCTGAGATCCAGAGTTGGATGGTTCACTGACTGAGCCAGGCGCCCCCAAAGTGAGATCTTTTTTTGTAAAGAGCCCAGTCGTTCATGATTCATGAATAGTTTTTTTTTTTTAATTTTTTGCTGTTGTTTTTGTAAATCTGAAGAGAAAGTTTAAGTGTTTCACATATATTTCTTGTAGATATGGTTAAAAGTTTTTCTGAGTGAAATGACCTGGAGTTGAGAGGCCAGGTGGTAGTCTCTTCACATATGTTGATGAATCTCATACCTCTGCTGCTGCTTGGGTGTTCCATGGGAAAGGGCGAGGCTTGGCTCTAAGTTTCCGTGACCCAGCTGCTGAAAGACCTCAGATGTTAGTCTTAGTAATAGGTCAGGAACTTACTAGTCTGTGCAGTAACCACCTTGTTTCATTTGTGACAGATAATTCGTGTCCAGTCCCCAGATGGGGTGAAGCGGATCACAGCCACAAAGAGAGAAACAGCTGCAGCATTTTTGAAAAAGGTAGCTGTGGCTTGGGTGTTTGCACTGTTACCCTCCGCTGTTACTCCCTTCCATCTCTACCTTTCCTCTTCTCCTCAGTCTCTGTTCCTGCCCACTCTCTACTTCAGTCTCTTGCATTGTTCTCGTCTGTCATGACTGGATTGATCCAGGGTCGGATTGCGTCACAATTGACCCTGGCTGTGGGACCAAGGGTCTGAAGGCATGTGTTGAAGTAGTTCAGGAGGGTGAGAAATCGGAAAAAATTAGAGTCAAAGACTTGAGTTGTCCATCAAAGGAGAATTGTTAAAAACAAACATAGAATAATCCCATTTTATTCTTTTTTTTTTTTTTAAGTTTTTATTTATTTATTAGAGATAGCGAGGCGGGGTTGGGGGGGCAGCGCGAGAGAGCACAAGCATGGAGGAGAGGCCGAAGCAGCCTTCCCACTGAGTAGGGAGCCCAATGCAGGGTTTTATCCCAGGACCCCAGGATCACAATCTGAGCCAAAGGCAGATGCTTAACTGACTGAGTCACCCAGGTGTCCCAATCCCACTTTACTTTTAGAAAACTAGAGCCACAGGGTGCACCTTAAGTGGCCTATTCTTGGTCAGCTCAGGTCATGATCTTAGGATCCTGAGATTGAACCCTGAGTCGGGCTCCCTGCTTAGCAGGGAGTCTGCTTCTCTCCTTTTCCCTCTTCTTATGTGTGTCCATTTCTCTCTCTCTAATAAATAAATCTTAAAGAAAGAGAACGAGAGCCACATATACAGATCTGGGGTGTGAGCACAGAATATAATATAAAAGAGCACAGCCAGACTTAAAAAGGGTAGTTTTTTAAGAGAGGAGAAGGAGGAGAGCCTCACTAAGGAGAGCGGCTTTTGCTTTATACTTCATATAAGAGATCAGCAAATTATGGCTCATGGGATGACCTCCTATTCTTTTTTCCCTTGACATACAGATTGCATTTCCCTGACCGCCTTTTCTTTTCTTTCTTTTGAAGATTTTGTTTCCTTAGCCACACATGCAGGGCAGGCGAGGGGCAGAGGGAGAGGGAGTGAGAGTCTTCTTGAGATGAGTGCAGAGCCAATGCTGGGGCTCAGTCTCATGACTCTGAGATCATGACTTGAGCTGAAACCAAGAGTTGGTTGCTTAACTGACTCAGTCACCCAGGTGCCCCTATTTTTGTAAATAAAGTTTTATTGGAACACACTCACTGGTTTCTTTGTTGTCTGGCTGTTTTTGAGCTTCTACAACAGAGTTGGGTAGTTGTGACAGAGACTGTATGGCTTGAAAAATTTTGTCAACTTTTACTTTTTACTTTTTTTTTAAATGTAAAAAGTAAATGTACTTTTTACATTTACTTTTTACATTTTTTACATTTTACATTTTTTATGTTGACTGTTGCAAACGGGTGTTACGTTTGTAATAAGTGTTGTTTCTCATTTTCGTAAGGATGTAAGGATATAAAAGCTGTGGGGTTATAGATTGTTGGAGCCAGAGGGAATCCTAGGTGTTGTGGAGTCTAATCTTTTTATTTTCACAATGGTGGAAACTGATGGCCTAGTGAGTGAAGAGATTTGCTGAGGATCACTAGGTTGTGATCTGTTAGTGAAGCCATAATACTCATTTGGGAAATTTGGTTCCTAAATGATAATTGCTGTCATAATTGCCATAGCACTACTTGTGGGGCCATATTTATAAGAATAAAAGAAAAAAGAATTAGGTGCAATAGACACCAGAGAGGAGGGTCTCTGAATCTAAGAAATTTGTTATTTTCGGGATGCCTGTGTGGCTCAGTGGTTGAGCATCTGCCTTCGGCTCAGGGCATGATCCCAGAGTTCCGGGGTGGAGTCCTACATCAGGGAGCCTGCTTCTCCCTCTGCCTGTGTCACTGCCTCTCTCTCTCTCTGTGTCTCTCCTGAGTAAATAAATAAAATCTTAAATTTTTTTTTTTTTTTTTTTGTAATTTTCTATTCTTTGCCCTTTGAGTAGCAACTGACACCAGCTTGCTCCTAGAGATGGTGCTAGGTATGTTGCATGTTGGAATTCACCAGAGATCATCCGAGGCAGAAATTAAGCATTAAGTGGCTATTGCCTAGACAATTGTGTGGATAAACACCAGGCCTAAGAGGTGCACGCAGTTCTTTTGTTTTCTCTGAGCCTTTGTGGAAATTTCTTTTCTCTGGTAGGAAGATTTCTTAAATTTGTAGTAACCATGTAGGAATATGATTTTTTTTATTTTTTATTTTTTTATTTATGATAGTCACACAGAGAGAGAGAGAGGTAGAGACACAGGCAGAAGGAGAAGCAGGCTCCACGCACCGGGAGCCCGACGTGGGACTCGATCCCGGGTCCCCAGGATCGCACCCTGGGCCAAAGGCAGGCGCCAAACAGCTGCGCCACCCAGGGATCCCTATGATTTTTATTTATTTATTTATTTATTTATTTGTTTGTTTATTTATTTATTTATCTATCTATTTATCTATCTATCTATTTATTTATTTATTATTTTTTTAAATTTTATTTTATTTTAATTTTTTTTTTATTATTTTGTTTTTAACTTAAGGCTTTTGTGCTTGATACCAAATGTAGAGTAGTCAAGCAGGTTAAATTCAGAAGGTTTCAGAGAAACCTAAGAACATAACATTATAATTCTCACTTTTATATGCTTCAGTAGTATTCCTGAAATGCTTGGATTTCCCACTGAATGGGTCCTGGTTGCCTTGTACAGGGAGACATGGAATGAGAGCCAGTCACTGGGATGGTTGGGGTTGGGGGGTGTAGTTTAGTTTTGACTTCTTGGTCCCTACAGCCATCACCAGCACAGTAATTACTGCTTAGGAGAGATTTTCTTTGGAATACTCAAAAACAAACATGGTTTACTACTCTGAAATGTTTCCCCTCAAATGAAAATTCTTCTGATTATAAGGATAATATGCCTTAGTTATAAAAAGCTTAAACAATTCAGAAAAGTGTAAAGAAGCAAGTAAGAATCACTTGAAATTTTACTACTCCAGAGCAACTGTTAACATGGCATGTCTTTAGCACACGCACACTTACACACATGGACTTTTACCAGAATGGGATTGTGCTGTACTATTTATCGGTGTATTTCATCGAATCTATGACATTTTTGAGTTTAAGAAGAAACATTTACGTATCAAGAAAGAAAAAAATGCTTTCACATTTGCTCTCCTTTGTCATTTAGATTTTACACTTACATAAAGTGCTTTTTCTTATTTTTTAAATTTTTTTTTAAAAATTTATTTATGGTAGTCACACACACACACACAGAGAGAGAGAGAGAGAGAGAGAGGCAGAGACATAGGCAGAGGGAGAAGCAAGCTCCATGCACCGGGAGCCCGATCTCCAGGATCGCGCCCCGGGCCAAAGGCAGGCGCCAAACCGCTGCACCACCCAGGGATCCCTTTTTCTTATTTTTTTAAAGAATTTATTTATTTATTCATGAGAGACACAGAGGGAGAAGCAGGCTCCCCATAGGGACCTGATGCAGGACTCAATCCCAGGACCCCAGAATCATGCATAAAGTGTTTTTTAAAAAATAATGTATTTATTTGAGAGAGAGAGAGAGAGAGAGAGAGCGCAAGCATGAGCATGAGCAGGGGGAGGTGCAGAGGTAGAAGCAGACTCCCCAAAAAAAAAAAAAAAAAAAAGAAGCAGACTCCCCTTGAGCAGGGAGCCTTACACAGGGCTCTATCCCAGGACCCTGAGATCATGACCTGAGCCAAAGGCAGATGCTTAACCCACTGAGGCACCTAGGTGCCCCACATAAAGTGTTTTTTCAGACTTACTTGGAAATATTTTAATCACGTGTTATGCATCCATAAGAAGGAAAACTTGAGTGAAATTAATTAGGTACATCTTACTACAGTGTCACATTAGAGTCTGGCCCTTTTGAACATTTTTTGATTCAGTTGTCGATGTCCACGTCTCCCTGTAAAGGGTCATCATTTGCACTGTCAGGAGATCAGGGCCAGCTGTCAGCACCTGTTCTGTAGGTGCTTTGGGCTAGATTTCTCTCTTGTCTTATTAGGACTTGACAATCAAAAGTCCTGTCTTTTCCTTGATTGATCATTAAATGGCTTGTTTGACAGAAATGTTGAGGGATAACAGCTGTTCAACCATGCTACGTGGATGACGTGGATGACGACAGGTTTACATGAGTCCAGGCAGTCACCTGTATGCCCTGCTGCCCCACAGGCAAGAATTATAACACATTGTTCCTAAGATGCATCCATTCCAAGGATGTTAAAAATTACATTTTAGGATAATTTGTTACCTTTTTTTTTTCACTTGACAATAGGTTAAGTAATGGTTTTATGTCAATAAATATATTTATATCTTCTTAAAATTTGTGTTTAAAAATAACACTTAACAGGGGCACCTGGGTGGCTCAGTCAGTTTAGTCTCTGCCTTCAGCTCAGGCTGTGATCTCTAGTTCCTGGGATTGAGCCTCCCATAGGGCTTCCTGCTCAGCAGGGAGTCTGGTTCTCCCTTTTCTCTCCCTTTTCCCCTCCCCACTGCTTGTTTTGTCTCTCTCTTTCTCTCAAAAAAAAGAAAATCTTTTTTTTTTAAATTTAAAAAAATAGAAAATCTTAAAAAAAATAGCACATAACAGTGGGGCTTGAGTCTCATTAGGTTAAGCATCTGATTCTTGATTTTGGCTCAGGTCATGAGTCAGGCTCTGTGCTGGGTCTGGAGTCAGCTTTAGATTCTCTCCCTTTCCCTCAGCCGCCTTGCCCCACTGGATCACTTGCACTTTCCATGCTCTCTCTTTTTCAAAAAAATAAATAACACATAAGAGGGGTGCCAGGCTCGGTGTCAGTAGTGTTTCTGACTCTTTTTTTTTTTTTTTTTTTTAAGATTTTATTTATTTATTGAGACACACACAGAGAGAGAGAAGCAGGCTCCATGCAGAGAGCCTGATGTGGGACTCGATCCCAGGTCTCCAGGATCACGCCGCGGGGTGCAGGCGGCGCTAAACCACTGCGCCACTGGGGCTGCCCCGTGTTTGTGACTCTTAATCTCAGGGTTGTGGGTTCGAGCCCCATGTTAGGTATAGAAATTACTTAAAAATCTTTAAGAAAAATGTGTAACATAAAATTTGTCATCTAACCCAATTTTTTTTTTTTTTAATTTTTATTTATTATAGTCACACAGAGAGAGAGAGAGGGAGAGAGAGGCAGAGACATAGGCAGAGGGAGAAGCAGGCTCCATGCACCGGGAGCCCGACTTGGGATTCGATCCCAGGTCTCCAGGATCGCGCCCTGGGCCAAAGGCAGGCGCTAAACCGCTGCGCCACCCAGGGATCCCCCAATTTTTTTTTTAAGATTTATTTATTTATTCATGAAAGACACAGACTGAGAGAGAGAGAGAGGCAGAGACACAGGCAGAGGGAGAACCAGGCTCCATGCAGGGAGCCTGATGTGGGACTTGATGCCAGATCCCGGGATCACAACGTGAGCCAAAGGCAGGCATCCAACTGCTGAGCCACCCAGGCATCCCATCTAACCCAATTTTTAAAGTAATCTCTATTTCCACTGTGGGGCTTGAACTCACAACCCTGAGATCGAGAGTTGCATGTTCCTCCAACTGAGCTAGCCAGGTGCCCCCCGTCTAAATCATTTTTAAGTATACAATTCAGTCGTGTTAAGTACGTTCATATTATGCAGTCATAACTACCATCTATTTCCAGAACTTTTTCGTCTTGCAGATCTGAAACTGTATGCATTAAACAACAGCTGCCCTTTTTTCCTGGGCCCCATTCCTTGGTAACTACCATCCTAATTTGTTTTTGTGAATGACCACTTCAGTATCTTATAAAGTGGATCCTACTCATCTTCAATAATGAGTAATTTGGCTGTGCATACGTGCATAAGTGGGTTTCCTGTTCCTCACAGACTTGTGTGCTGACCACTGTGAACATTGCTGGCTCCAGCTTGCTGTCCCTACATTTGATAGCCTTGACCCTGCTTTAACATGTGGCATTATGCCCTCTAAGGAATTCCTATTTGCAAGTATGAAGAGGTGGGTGACATGGAGGATATCTCATAGAAATTTAGAGTTGTGGTTCTTGGGAGACCATCTGATGCTGCTCATTCTGTGGCTTATCAGACCATAAGCCCTTCTCGGGCAGGTTCTTCGGCTGTCTTGCTCAGCAGTGCTCCTTCCTCAGCTCACTCTGTTGGGTTGCTGCTGTTGCTCCCCTGCTCAGGCTACTGAATGGCTCTGTCCTGTCCCAGTTGACCTCAGCAGTCTGTGACCTTGTCTTTTTTCCTTATATGTGTGTATATATATGTACACACATATATATATATATATATATATATATTTTAAAGATTTTATGTATTCATTAGAGACACAGAGAGAGAGGCAGGCTCCATGCAGGGAGCCCGACGCAGACTCTACCCCGGGTCTCCAGGATCATGCCCTGGGCTGAAGGCGGCGCTAAACCACTAAGCCACTGGGGCTGCCCCTTTTTCCTTATATTTAATTTATATTTTGTTTGTTTTACCACCAAGTGAAGTACATACTAAGAAATGCCTGAAAAATGCCAAATGACTGATGGTGAAGCAAACACTTAGGGAGGGCACTGCCCGTGCTCCAGAGTATGTTAGCTTCCCCACTGTCTTACCCCCTCCTAATGTGATGAGGATGGCTCCCCCCTTTATCTGTGTTGTGCCTCCTCAGTGTGCATTCCTAAACCCTAAATTGTAGTTTTGCCTGTTTTGAAAATGAATTGGAATAATGCTGTGTATTCTTTTTTGTTACCATTAATTATAAGTATTAATTTCACTCCAGACTCTTGTTTCTGGTCTTTTTTTTTTTTTTTTTTTTTTATTCCTTAAGACTTTGTTTATTCATGAGAGACACAGGCAGAGGGAGAAGCAGGCTCCATGCAGGGAGCCCAACATGGGACTCGATCCCAGGTCTCTAGGATCATGCCCTGGGCTGAAGGCAGTGCTAAGCCCTGAGCCACCCGGGCTGCCCATGTTTCTGATCTTATTACAACAGTTATGCATAAAGTTTACCTCAGGTATGAGTATAACATTTTTAAGATTTTAAAGATCTATTTAATTATTTGAGAGGGAGCGTGTGAGCATGGGGCTGGGGGAGGCAGAAGGAGATGGCGAGAATCTTAAATAGACTCTGGTAAGCATGAAGCTCGACTCAGGGCTCCATCTTCCAACCCTCAGGTCATGACCTGAGCTGAAATGAAGAATTGGATGCTTAAGCAACTGTGCCACCTAGGTGCCCCCATTTTTAAGATTTTAATGACCTCATGAGACTGCTAATATTTTTTTTTGAATGGTCAGTGTCCTTTAGATTTATGTTCTTTAAAGAACTCAGAAGTTCATAGAAGCAGTTATGTTCACAGGAGGAGCATAAAAAAGTAATACATGTATTTCTGTATCTCAAAAGTGGGATTCGACTGGAAGTACTCGTGCTTGCTATCATTTGAAAATGCATCTGGGGGCGCCTGGATGGCTCTTGGTTTTGGCTCAGGTTATGATCTCAGGGTCGTGAGATGGAGCCCTGTGTTGGGCTCTGTGCTCAGCTTGGAGTCTGCTTGAGATTCTCTCTCTCCCTCTACCCCACCCCTCGTGTGCATACATGTGCATGTGCTCTCTTGGATAAATTTTTTTTTTAAAGGTTTTATTCATTTATTTGAGAAAGAGTAAGCAAGAAAGAGAGCACAAGCAGAGGGAGTGGCAGAGGCAGAAACAAAGCTCCCCATTGAGCAAGGAGCCTGATATGAGATTCAATCCCAGGACCCTGAGATTATGACCTGAGCTAAAGGCAGACACCCAACTGACTGAGCCGCCCAGGTGCCCCAATAAACAAATCTTAAACAAACAAACAAACAAACAGCTGTATCAGTCCTCATGGGAAGCATAAAACTCTGGTCATGTTGTCCCAGGAGACTTATACAAAGGGCTGGCCTGACGAGAACTCCTGCCCCATTTTGGAAACTCCTTTTCATCCTGGGAATGTTGTGGTAGCTTTCATGAAGCTCACACTTGTGGTGATAGCTTTCTCATTTTTGGATATAGCTTGCAGGGCTTGGGGTACAGGAAAACACGATGTGTTTGCAGAATAGCTGAAATGCCACAATTGGTTGGTTTCAGCTTCTATCTGAGCTATTTCAGAGAAGACATTATTTTTAGTCTTTAACCTTAATTTTTTTTTGCAGTTGGGAATACAGATTTTGTGGTCTTAATTTGCTGATGCTTTATTAATGCCTATTTTAGTTTGGGGGAAAAAAAACTATCAAATACTGTAAGTTCATCTGCTATAAAGTCTTACTTATTTTTATTAAAATTTTTTTAAACATATTTTAAAAAAATTTTAAGAAATCTCTACACTCATTGTGGGGCCCGGACCCATGACCCCAAGATCAGGAGTTACAAACACATTCCACCAACTGAGCCAGCCAAGTGCCTCAAATGTGTGTTTTAAGGACCTTTTTTTTTTAAAATTTTTATTTATTTATGATAGTCACACACAGAGAGAGAGAGAGAGAGGCAGAGACACAGGCAGAGGGAGAAGCAGGCTCCATGCACCGGGAGCCCGACGTGGGATTCGATCCCGGATCGCCAGGTTCGCGCCCTGGGCCAAAGGCAGGCGCTAACCTGCTGCGCCACCCAAGGATCCCTAAGGACCATTTTTTATTGTCTCTTTGAGAATTTCAGAATGAGAAGGTGGAGTTACTTGTAAACCGTTCATTTAAAATCAGTAGGAGGGACCCCTGGGTGGCTCAGTGGTTGTGTGTCTGCCTTTGGCTCAGGGCATGATCCCAGAATGCTGGGATTGGTCATACTTTGGGCTCCCTGCATGGAGCCTGCTTCTCCTCCCTCTGCCTGTGTCTCTGCTTCTCTCTGTGTGTCTCTTGTGCATGGATACATAAAATCCTTTTTTATTTAAGACTGTATTTATTCACGAGAGACACAGCTTTTTTTTTTTAAAAGCAACTCTTTTTTTTCTCATAGTGAATAAATTATGGGTTTTATCAATAATTCCATATTATTATTATTATTTTTAATAATTCCGTATTAAAGGAGAAATCAACCATAGCTGAAAAGCAACAGGTAGTAGTAGGCGTAAATTGTATTTGGTTGACTTGGGGAAACATGCATTGCCTCTTTCCAGTCTCATCCCTGACCTGTGTTGTCTCTCAGGATTTTCATGGCAGTTCCCCTTGCCCCGCCCTTCATTTAATTTTTCTATTTATTAATTACTTATTCAAGTATAGTTGACTGCAGGTTTTTTTTTTTTTTAAGATTTTATTTATTTATTCATGAGAGACACACAGAGAGAGGCAGAGACACAGGCTGAGGGAGAAGCAAGCTCCATACAGGGAGCCCGACGTGGTTCTCTCTCCCCCCCCCCCCCCACGTGGTTCTCGATCCTGTGTCTCCAATCACGCCCTGGGTGGAAGGCCGCCCCTGAACCACCTGGGCTGCCCCAATGCAGTTCTCATTTAAAAACCAATCACAGGACCTTTAATGTGATAGTTTCAGGTTGTGTAGTTCAGAGCTCTTGCTGTCCTGCTCTCTGCCTTATGTGTCCTTCCCGTGTTGTCTTTGGGTCTGATGTGATCTGGTGTCGCCTTCCTCGGCCTGCAGATTGAGCATCTCCTGGCATTTACTGAAGTGGAGGTTTGCTGGCGACACAGGCCTGGAAATGTTTTCAGTTTTGCTTTTGTATCCAAAGGGTATTTTTGCCCAATACAGAATTCTGAGTTGCCAGATTTTTATTCCCTCTCAGCACTTTGAAGGTGTCATTCCACTGTATTCTGGTCCCCATCAGTCTCTGGCTGTCAGCGCTTTGACCGTGAAGCATGCCCTGAGGGATTGGGTTTTTTATGTATCCTGCTGGGGGCTGCTGAACTTCCTGATTTGTTAGTCTGTGTTTGTCATCGCACTGGAGGTTTTCCACATTCGTTCTTCAAATACTTTTCAGTCCTAGCCTTATTTTTTTTCTTTAGGATCATTACATATTGTCCTAGGAGTTCTTAAGGTTCTCTTCATTTTTCTTTCAAATCTCTGTCTTCAGATTGCAGGTTCGCGTCCTTTATCTTTTTCTGGTCGATGACTTTGCATCTCCTCTCTGCTGATAAGCCTGTCTGGTGTTCTCTATTTCAGTTCTTGTTTTCTTTCTTCTTTTTTTTTTAAATTTTATTTATTTATTCTTGAGAGACAGAGAGAGGGGCAGAGATACAGGCATGGGGAGAAGCAGGCTCCATGCAGGGAGCCCGATGTGGGCTCCAGATTCCGGGGTCACGCCCTGAGCCAAAGGCAGACGCTCCACTGCTGAGCCACCCAGGTGTCCCTCAGTTATTGTTTTCTGTTGTAGAATTTCCCTTTGATTCTATTTTATTGTTTGTTTCTCTGCCGAGACTCCCTGTCTCTTCATGTGTTTGCCTCTGACCCCTGAATGTTGAGCAACCACTTGGACTCCTCTCCTGGCCCCAGGCTCACGTGCTAATAACTGCCTGCTGGTGCCTTCCCCAGGGTGCGAGGCACCACCACCTACCCTCTTCTGTGCTTCCTTACAGCTGTGGCCTTCCCCTTGCTTCTCAAGCCAGAAGTCTGAATACCACACTGATGTCCCTCTTTGCCCTGCTCTACTCTGCCCCTCATCCCAGCCATTAGCAAGGGCTGTTGATAATAGCCAGGTGTGCTCCTCCTTCCACCTCTGCTGTCCTGGTTGGCTGAGACCGTCTCCTCTAGGCTGGACAGCTGACTCCTGTCTCATCTTCCCACCTTCAGCTGAGCATGTGGATGAGAAGGAAGCCTCGTGGTTTGGCCACTCTCTGCCGTCAGCTCCTGTGGCTTCCAGGGCTCCTGGGCTGGAATGCAGACTCCGCAATCTGCGTGGTCCTGCATGCCGGCCCCGTCTAGCTCGTCGTTCTCCTCTCTTATAGTTTCCTGCCTGCCTGCTGGGCTCTGGCCTTATTGGCCTCTCTCTTCCCAACTCCTTCTTGCCCCTTGGCCTTTGTGCTTGCTCTCTTGACTGCACTATTCTTTCTCAGCTGGATGAGTAGCAGCCTTAGTCTCCTCCTCAGAAGCTTTCTCTGTCCTGTCCAGAGTGGCCTCTCCCATGCTTCTCTCTTTCTCTCTTGCTTACAGCTGACTTTTGCCTGTGGTTCTCATCTGGTAGCTTTCTCTCCCCTACCTGATGCTGAGGTCCTGGGTGGAGGAATCTTGACTGTTTTTATTGACTGTTGTGTTCTGAGCACCAGAGTGGAGGTGGCACAGGGGACTGCTTACTGTTTGTGGAGTGAGCAAGTGAGTGTTCTGAGCACCTGGTATAGTACCTGGCGCTGGTACTCGTTGGGACTGACTTGGTGGCACCATTCTTCACTTCTGTTTTTCTTTTCTTAGGTTTCGAAGTTGGAATTGGGTTTTCACGGGACACCTGGGTGGCTCAGCAGTTGAGCGCCTGCCTTCAGCTCAGAGTGTAATCCTGGAGCTCCGGGATTGCGTCCTGCATTGGGTTCCCTGCATGGATCCTGCTTCTCCCTCTGCCTGTGTCTCTGCCTCTGTCTTTCTGTGTCTCGTGAATAAATAAATAAAATCTTTTTTATTATTTTATTTTATTTTATTTTATTTTATTTTATTTTTTAAGATTTATTTATTGATTTATGATAGACATAGAGAGAGACAGAGAGGTGCAGAGACACAGGAGGAGGGAGAAGCAGGCTCCATGCCGGGAGCCCGACATGGGACTCGATCCTGGGACTCCAGGATCACGCCCTGGGCCAAAGGCAGGTGCCAAACAGCTGAGCCACCCAGGGATCCCAATAAAATATTTTTTAAAAAAGGAATTAGGTTTTTACAATTGATTTCAAAAGTAGAAATTAAACTTTCCAGATATAGCTATAGCCGTGTCTTTTGCTTGCCTCAAATTCTTAAATGTGTCCTTTAGTCTTACCATTATTTTTTTATTTTTTATTTTTTTTAATTTTTTAAAAATTTATTTATGATAGTCACAGAGAGAGAGAGAGAGAGAGAGAGAGAGAGAGAGGCAGAGACACAGGCAGAGGGAGAAGCAGGCCCCATGTACCAGGAACCCGATGTGGGATTTGATCCCGGGTCTCCAGGATCGCACCCTGGGCCAAAGACAGGCGCCAAACCGCTGCGCCACCCAGGGATCCCCATTATTTTTTTAAAGATTTTATTTATTTGTTCATGAGAGACACACAGAGAGGCAGAGACACAGGTGGAGGGAGAAGCAGGCTCCGTGCAGGGAGCCTGATGAGAGACTCGATCCCGGGTCTCCAGGATCCTGAGCCAAAGGCCGGTGCCAAACCACTGAGCCACCCAGGGATCCCTTAGTCTTACCATTTACACAGAGCTTTGCTCCTCTTTGGACACTTTGCTCATTTTACTTGACATCTATGTGGACAGTACACATTTTCTCACAGGAGAGCAAAATCACGAGAGAAATTTGGTTTCTGAGTAGTTGCTAAATTTAGTGAGTATTGTTCTAATATGTGGCCAGAGTAGTGATACTCAAATATTTTTTTAAATCTCTGTTGTTTGGGTCTTGTCTTAGGTCGCAAAGGAGTTTGGCTTCCAAAATAATGGCTTCTCAGTTTACATCAATAGAAACAAGACTGGAGAGATAACAGCATCGTCCACCAAATCCCTCAGTCTGCTCAAAATCCAGTAAGTACTATGGAGGGACAAGGGGAGGGGGAATGACCGTGGGGGTCTGCTGACTTCCTCCCCCCACCCGCCCGCTGATGCCACCGTGTTTCTTAAGAGGTAGTCAGCAATCCAGCAATCATAGTGTGCTGCTCCTCTTGTCTGAGCTGACTGACTCGCAGACTGTGACGTGTGTCACCGAGGAGAGAGTTATGGGTTCAGGGGGTGTGTGTAGCTGCACACTCAGCTCCCTCTGCATGGAGGGACCTTGAACGGGGCTCTGTGCCGTTCTGCCTTGGGACGGCTTGCTGGGTAGGAACGGCCATCTCCCACACTGTATTTCTTGGTGGTGTGACCCCCTTGAGCTCCTCTGAGGTGGTCAGTCATGTCAGTGGCATTTCTAAGACTTAAAGACCTTTTCCTGCGGCCGCTGCCTGGTTCTTGTAGCTTAGCTGGAGCCCGACCACATTGTTTGTTTGTGTGTGCTCGTGCCGCAAGGGTAGACCTGAGCGATTGTGACATAGACAGTATTGCCTGCAAAGCCGAGAGTATTTGCCATTTGGCTCTTTACAGAAGTTTGCGGTCTCTTGTCCAACCTGTCTGGACACACCTGCTCTCGTGTCAGTGATTTTAGCCCTTAGTAGCAAGCTCGGAGCACTCCTGTCTGGACTGCAGAGCGTGGGGCTGCTGTGGCCACTGCTGGGTGATTGGGTGGGGCTTTGCTGGCAGTTGGCCATATGTCTGTTTACCTGTCAGAATATTAAGATATTTTGACAATTTGTATGATCATTTTTAGTTTCACAGGTAAGTACATCGAGGAAAAAAAATGCAATTATATAGCATTCATCCATTTGTTCCTCAGCGAGTATTCGTTGGGCACCTGTCACTCGCCTGTCCCTGTAATTACCTAAAACTTTTCATTGTCATTGATGTCGTTTACACCCCACATAGTGAGGTAGCTTGTAAAGATTTTTGGCATCTTGAGAATCATTTCTCGTGAACGTTACGTGGTTTGTGTCCCTGCTCCACCAGTCAGTGGTGCTGAGCCTGGGGCAGTCGCTTCACCTTAGGGGGCCCCACCACCCTTGTCTGCAAGCAGGTAGCAGTGCCGCTTTCACAAGGTTGCAGGGCGCCTGCACATGGCAAGCATGCGGAAGATGATAGCTCTGTGCTTTGGAACTGTTTTGATAGCAGATATAAGCAGAGGAGGCTGTAGACACCTTTGAGAGAAAGCCATGAGGCTGTAGTGTGGCCATACTAGTGCTGTCCCAGCGGGGTGGGACCCCAGAGGGGTGAGACAGATCAGCCATCCCATGGAAGGGGGGCACTTAGAGGGGATGTCTTTCTGAGTTACCCTTGAGAGTATCTTTCCAGTGAGAGTCATAATACCTACTGACCAGCTTTAGACCAGGGTCTAAACCTGAGGGCGATGGCTGTCTTCCCTGAAGCCTGTCTGTGGGAGGGAGTGATTTCTCGTCCTTGAGCTTGATGTCGGTTTCTCTCCACTGCTTCTGGCTTCTGTGATTGCAGTTCAGTCTGCTGTATTCTGTTTGCATGCAGGTGATGTTTTTCCCCCTCTGGCTGCTTTTAGGTTCTTCTGTTTCTGTTGGGATCCTACAGATTGTGTCTGGTGCATCCAGGTGTAGATTCCTGGTTTGTTTGTTTAATCCTACCTGATGGATGTTGTGTTTCCTGTACCTGGAGATCAGGTCTGGAAAATTTGTGGCCATTATCTCTTTAAATATCACTTCTCTCTGGATGCCCAGGTGGCTCAGCGGTGGAGCGTCTGCCTTTGGCTCAGGGTGTGATCCCAGGATCCTACACCAAGTCCCCCATGGGGCTCCCGCAAGGAGCCTGCTTCTCCCTCTGCCTGTGTCTCTGCCTCTCTCATGAATAAGTAAATAAATAAATCTTTAAAAAAAAATAAATCACTTCTCTCCAATTGGCTTTATTTTTTAAGTGATTGTATTTTTTGCTTTTAAAATACATGATTTGATTTCAAACCTAGCTATTCGCTCCAGGTGCTCATGGGGGCTGCGATGCTCTCACACTGCCCCCTGGCTTTCGCTGAGGACCACTGGGCTCCTCGGGGGCTCTGCCTCGGCCTGTCACAAGCATAATGCTTCCCTCTTGGGTCTCAGGGTATCCGTGGTCTGTCTCCCCCAGGTGGAATCAGGGCGGCACTGTTGTCAGAGCTGTCTCTCGGTTGTTTGGCTTGGCTATACGAAGAGTATTTGGGAAGATTTACCCAATCTGTGACCACTGCCACTCGCTTCCCAGAAGCCCCTGTTGCTTTCGGCAGCCTCTCGTTGCTTGTGCTCTTTCTGTTGAACATTCTGGAGACTTTTTTTTTTTTTTTTTTTATGATAGTCACAGAGAGAGAGAGAGAGAGAGGCAGAGACACAGGTGGAGGGAGAAGCAGGCTCCATGCACCGGGAGCCCGATGTGGGATTCGATCCCGGGTCTCCAGGATCGCGCCCTGGGCCAAAGGCAGGCGCCAAACCGCTGCGCCACCCAGGGATCCCATTCTGGAGACTTTTATGTTCCATGTCTTGCAGTTCCAAATCTGAAGTCCTTGGCTGTTTAATTCTGTTATTGTTGTGTCTGCTCACTCTTGTGCGTGGTGGCTTGGTTCTCTTATACATCCCGTGACCCCTTTTTGAGAGCTCATAATTGATGAGACTTGGTCATGGGGAGTCTCTGAGGGCTGTAGGCCAGTGACTTTTCTGCGAGGACACTTGCACTTGCTTCTGTTGGCACAAGGGGGCACTGTGGCCCTGGCACTCCCTCTAGTCAATTTCTGTCTTTGGGCTTCCTGAGCCAAGCAGCATCCCTAAGTCCACCCCGAATGCATGGCAGAGCAGGCCTGTGGTTACAGACTTTCAGAGGGGACTGGTTTCCCTTCTGCGTAGTGGGTGCAGGAAGACAAGATTCCTCCTTGGTTCCTATTTTCAGCTGTTGATTCTTCCCAGCTGTTGAGACATCGGGCTTTATGTGGTGTTTGAGGCTCAGCATCCTGCTTTGGGATGGCAGCCTCATGAACTTGCATCCTATTGCCCGGAGAACGAGTGTGTATGCTAAGCTCAGGGGTCCTTTAGGATAATGTCGTATTGCCATGCCTGTTGGGGTACTGTGGGCTGTTTGGGGCCACGAGGAGTTCCTTACTTAGGTTAGAGCTCCGTGGTACATTTTAGAGCAAATCTGTTAGAACTGATGGAGGAGCT
This sequence comes from Vulpes vulpes, assembly GCF_048418805.1. Classification (NCBI taxonomy): domain Eukaryota; kingdom Metazoa; phylum Chordata; class Mammalia; order Carnivora; family Canidae; genus Vulpes; species Vulpes vulpes. The sequence continues at coordinate 1,177,159 of NC_132781.1, forward strand.
GAGCCAAGGGTTCTATAGCTCGAGGGTGTTTAGGAATATCTGGTCTGTTGCTAGAAACAAGTCTCTAGTTACAGTTAGGCAATTTTATCACCCCTTAATTATGGAGGGGGGAAGAGAGAACAGACCTATGGAAGAGCAGCAGCCATGCTTCTTAGTGTCCTGTGTCTTTGGTGTTTGCTCTCAAGGCCTGCTGCCTGTCCTCTTTCAGTTTGTTAGGTTAGGGCTGCGGTAGGCTACTTCTTCACACTTCCATTTGCATATTGTTGGTGGCAGCTAAGTATTTACCAAATGATAGTGCTGCAGCTTTTCCTTGAAGACTGGGGTTGATTTTAGTGTTGCAGACCCTGTGTGTGCAGCCCACGCTGCTTCTGTCCAGCGCTTGTAAGTGGGAGCGTCTCACACCTCGGGTCTCGTTGGTCTGGCTGTGCTAACCAGGTCCTTCAGTGAGTCAGCAGTGTGAGTGAGAAAAGAGAGAGCACGACTCACGTGGAAATGGTAGAAAATCAGACACTGCTGCTTGAACTGTGAATTGTGTGGCCTGTTTGGATAGCAGCGCATCGGTGACTTCACAAATAAAACCCTCTGTCTATAGTAGGGTCACTCCTGTAGAAGTAAAACCACACAGTTGCCCGTCTTTGGGCCTTTCCTCAGGTGCAGTTCTTGGTGGTAGGAACGTGATGGTCGAGCACGTGCCTGTCAGTGTGGGGGTGCCGGCAACTGTGATGAGTCGGGCTGGCTGCAGAGCACTATGCTGCCATTAGAAGCAGTGATTAGACACAGACCCCGTGTTTGGAGGGATCTGGGGTGAGGTATGATTGAATGAGAAAAGCAAATGCAAAACATATGTCTTTGGTAATTTCATTTTTGTCAGGCAGCGTCATACATGTCTGCGTGCACGTGTGTGGGGGTGGGAGTGCAGAGAAAGAAGCGGAAGGCTGTGTAGTAGGTAGATGAAGTGTCGGGGTGCTAAATAGTAGACGGTAGGGAATGAACAAGGAAAAGTGGGAGCTAAGCCCAGAATGAGAAGCAGGGAGAACCCTGCTTCAGGCCAAGTGTGTATGTTGTGGCCGTATCTCATCTGTGTGGAATCCAACGGGCATATGGAAGTCTTACAATTGTAAAAGAAAGTGAGTCGCGGTTACAGAGAACCCACTGAGACCTTTCGAATGCTGGGGAGCGTAGGAGACATGCAGAGGGAGAATTCTGGTCTCTTAAAATTAGAAGCCTCGTTATTCAGCTTTTAGGGAAGTTGGTGTTTGCTTCTTGGATGTCAGAGACTCTCACATGTGAGCAGCTCTTCTGTGCAGCCAAGGTTGTGGGAGGAAGGAAGGCAGGCCCTGCCCTGTGTTTGTTGTCTGACAGGCACGGAGATCTGCTGTTCCTGTTTCCCTCGAGCCTTGCTGGACCCTCCTCAGAAATGGAGACGTCGGCCCCGCCGGGGCTGAAGGCCTGCGGCGCTCCCAACGTGGTGGAGGATGAGATCGACCAGTACCTCAGCAAGCAGGACGGGAAGATTTATAGAAGCCGCGATCCACAGCTGTGAGTGTGTGGGGTTCCGGTCCCACTTGTGCTGACTTGAGTGGGCAGGAAGCGAGATGATTGTAACGTGCCCTGTTTGAGTATCTACTGAAGAAACACAAGTTTTGAGTTTGACCATCTATTTTCAGATAAAATTTCACTTCAGGTTATTTTGTAGGCTTTTTCTTGTGTGAATCTCAGAGTATATTCCACATGTACTTGAAAAGTTTCCAAGTGTTTGGAGCTAAGAGATTTGAGAGGAGGGATGGAACTGAAACCAAGTGTTGAGTGCAGTGCGCTCCTGAGGTGCTCCTGCCGTGTAGCACGTCAGGCCTGTGCGGCCGTGTCAGGGCGAGAGCAGGGAAGTGGGGAAGGGGTGGTCTTGGCCACAAACCGGTGCAGGTGCTCGTTCAGGTCATCTTGCTGGGTTCAGTCGAGAAATGTCAGCGCCATATACATGTTCTTCCCATTCTTTTCACTGGTGCTTCATGCACTGAGCACACTGCTCCCTTGAATAGTTACTGTTCATCTAGGGTTAATGAAACAATTACACTGGGTATGTTTCTGTATTTCTGATTTTTTTGCAGTTCTTTTTACTTTAAAAATTTTTTTAAATTTTTTAAAGACTTATTTATTGATCTTAGAACATGTGGAGGGAGGAGGAGCAGAGGGAGAGAGAATCTCAAGCAGAGGGCAGCCCTGGTGGCTCAGCAGTTCAGCGCCGCCTTCAGTCCAGGGCGTGATCCTGGAGACTCGGGATCGAGTCCTGTGTCGGGCTCCCTGCCTGGAGCCTGCTTCTCCCTCTGCCTGTGTCTCTGCCTCTCTCTCTCTCTCTCTCTCTCTCTCTCTGTCTCTCATGAATAAATAAATAAAATCTTAAAAACAAAAAAGAATCTCAAGCAGATTCCTCACTGAGTGCAGAGCCGGATGCAGGCCTTGATCCCACGACCCTGAGATCATGACCTGAGCCAAAATCAAGAGTTGGATGCTTAACTGACTGAGCCACCCAGGCGCACCGGCAGTTCTTTTTAAAGAAACCGGTTAGAGGGATCCCTGGGTGGCGCAGCGGTTTAGCGCCTGCCTTTGGCCCAGGGCGCGATCCTGGAGATCCGGGATCGAATCCCACGTCGGGCTCCCGGTGCATGGAGCCTGCTTCTCCCTCTGCCTGTGTCTCTGCCCCTCTCTCTCTCTCTCTCTCTCTCTCTGTGTGTGTGTGTGTGTGTATGACTATCATAAATAAATAAAAAAATTTTTAAAAAAATTAAAAAAAAAAAAGAAACCGGTTAGATACACTTGAGTTTACATCAGTGATGTGAAATTATCTGACTGAAGGTTTTTTGTCTCTGCACTAGAGCCTTCTATAACTGCCTCACTCCATAAACATGATGGGGTGCTGACATTGAGATATTGGGACTCTAAGTGCCGCATTAGCAACTTGTATGTCTTAGATTGAAGAGCCCCAAATGGTGCTCTGCTGCAGTTGGCGTGGAGCCACTTCACAGCCATCGCCATCAGCCCGTATGCCCCTTTCATTTGCATTTCCTCCCAGGGAACCCATGTTAGCTCCCCCCACGATCTGTGTCTTCGAGGGTTCATTAGGAATCTTTTAGAGGGTGCTTGTGCATGTGTGCGTGTGTTCTGGCCTGCCAGCTGTAAGAGCCTCCCTGTTAGGAGACACAGACTATCTCTCCTCTGAAGTGTGGAATGCACATGCGTCCAGGAGTTGTGACCCCACTTAGCAAAGGATGCAGTTGAGCCCAGAGGGACCACCACTTGGGTTTCCTACCAGCCATCACCGCCCTCCTTACCTGAGCACATTATGCTGTCATGTATGTGTGGAGCTTTTAGGGCTTTAGTCTTTCTTAGTGACAGAAATCACTAAAACCCATAGAGCCAGGCATCTTCGTGCTTTTCCTAAATGTGCACAAAATGAGTATTTCCCAAACTGGACTTCTGTCCCACTGGGAAGTTTTTTTTGCCATATCCCATCCCAACATTCTTAGTGTTTACTTAACATCTATTAAAATCAATTTTAAGTCCATTCACTTTATTTAGTGTCATTTTCAGCAGTTAATATCTACACAGTCACAAGTGAGATGTGCTGGGCAGTTTTTTTCTAACACAAATGAAAATAAATACTAAGTTATTAAAATAAAAAATGCTTGGGCAGCCCGGCAGCTCAGTGGTTCAGCCCAGGGCCTTATCCTGGAGTTCTGGGATCAAGTCCCATGTCAGGCTCCCTGCATGGAGCCTGCCTCTCCCTCTGTCTCTGCCTCTGCCTCTCTCTCTCTCTCTCTCTCTCTCATGAATAAATAAATAAAATCTTAAAAAGAAAAAAACTCACGTACCATGTTATGTGAAAATAATTCCCACAGGGGATGCCTGACTGGCTCAGTCAGTAGAGCGCACGACTCTTTATTTAGGCTCGTGAGATTAAGCCCCACATTGGGTGTAGAGTTTACTAAAAAATAAATAAAAATAAAGCAATGGACACAGGTAGGGAAATACTCTATTTAAATGTCAAAAATGTGAGGTGACAGTCACAGGAAAGCAGGCATACTAATTACTGTGTTTCTCTTGCCCTGTGCTCTTAGGTGCCGACATGGGCCTCTGGGGAAATGTGTCCACTGTGTCCCACTAGAGGTGAGAGTCTGTGCAAGCATAAGGCCTGGGCTGGTGGGAGGGGCCGCTTCCCAGAGCCTGTCAGTACTTTCCTTGCATCCCGGCGCTAGGTCGGAGTGGGGAAAAGACCTTAGCTGTTTGTTGCCCTGGCCTCATGGTCCCACTAACGCGAGCGGCTTGAAGAGCACGAGCCTTTATTTATGGGAGTGACCTTCTGGGTGGATGATGAATGGCTGAAGCGTTTGTATTGCTGTGATGGAGGGGCAGCACTTACCGTGGGCTCCCTGGACAATCCTTTTGAAACCTGACACGAAGCTGGGGCTGGCGGTTTCCTTGCTCGTCATTGTTTTGATTTACTTTTCCCTGAGTCTCACATCCTCCTGCTGATGCGTCCTGGTGAGATTGAGAGTTACCATAATAATGCTGACTGGTAACTGGTTAATGCTGAATTTACAGCAGCAAGGCCAACCTGATTTTCTTCATGAGCCTCTTCTTCATCTCGTGGGCTTTTTTTTTTTAAATTTTCCTAATATTTACTTGACCTAGAGCATTTTGTATTTAATAGAGATTCATTTTAATCTTGGAACGATAACTGGTACACAAAGAAACCTTTGGTTCTGACCTAGAATGATGAGTGAGAACCAGGTGCCCGACCTCTCTCATTGCCCTCCCTGGGTCCTGGCTTGGTCTCTCCCCGCGTGCAGCGGAAGCTCGGCTGCCCGCCCTCCGTGCCTCGAGACGCCAGCAGGTGCGTGAGCGTACTGACTGTGTGTGTTTTGGCAGCCGTTTGACGAGGACTACCTGAACCATCTCGAACCTCCTGTGAAGCACATGTCCTTCCACGCCTACATCCGAAAGCTGACCGGGGGGGCCGACAAGTAAGCAACCTGAGCGCAGTTAGGCTGTACCAATGTGGCTTGGGCGTGCACAAGTTCTTTTTGTCTATCTGGCAGGTGTGCTTAAAGCCTGTGAGCACAGGAATGAGAACAGCAAAGATCGGGGTCTGGGCACAGAGCGTTTGAGTTCGTGACTTTTTCCCTGATTCTAGAAAAGAAACAGACGAGTGGAGCCTCTGACGCCCTGTCATAGTCCACATGCTCAGAGTGTGGGGCAGATGCCATGTTGGCAGCAGCCGCCGTGGAGGCCCCTGGGGAACATCCCCAGACTTCCTGCAGGTGTGCAGTGCTCTGGCAACTTAGTTGTATGTGAAGGTGGATGAGATGTGGTGTGATGGTGGCCAGAACTCATCCTCTGCTTTTTTGGAAAGACCACACCACTCCATGGTTCTCTCGGCTCAGTTATTCCACGGCCCCCATCAGCCTTTTGCCCTGGAGCCTGCCTCTTTATCAGCTTGACTTCATGGCCGTCACAGGAGCTGAAGCAATGGTGCCGTCCATGGGTGGGCCTCATGGTGCCTCAACAGGTACTGTTTGCAGGCTTGGCCACGTGCGCAGTGGGGCGACCATCTCGCACCTCCCTGGGTGCAGGCTGTGACAATGGCTGGAGAGGGGCTAAGAACATTTTTTTTATAAACCATGTCAAGTACTTCCCTGTGTGATCCCTTTCTGTTGACTCTATGACTATATGTGCACCTTTCCAGAAAGTAACGGACTTGATACCATGATTTTATAATTCCCATCAATGCAGCAGGAGGAGCTGGTGGCTGAACCCAAGTCAGCAACATTTTGTGAAGAATGTCATGTTGGCCTGATTATAGTTTTTCTCTGACAACCTGCTGACACCCTAAAATGGCTTTTTTAAAAAGTTAGATCACGGGAAACAAATCTTACCAGAAACCCATCCTTGCCTGTCAGTGGGGTAAGCCGTGGGACTTTCTGGATGAGGGAATGAGTAGCGATTCATTGTGCTGAAATCCGTCAGCCTTTCACCAGTCTGGGTCCAGGCCATGGTACCCCATGGGGCACATTGGCAGTTCTCGCTAACATGCAGACTGGTAGCAGTCACTGCTTCTCAGGGGCCCGTGGGCCAGCGTCCTATCAGCCTGTGAAGACAAGATTGAGTTACTGGACCATTGAGTGAATGCGGAAGTGGCAGAGGGTGAGGGCATGTATACACCCTCACCCTATGTCAGGGTGGGGCCCTGGGTGCCTCACTGAGCGGTTGTATTTCAGCTATAAGCTGGGGTACCCACATGAGGTGATTCAGAGTTTTTTTTTTTTTTTTTTACAAATATGTCAGTGCTGGACTCATGATGTAGAGGTTGCTAATGAGTTAATGAAACTTAAAAACAAGCTTGGTTTCCTCTCAGTGGCACAGGGCAGTCACTAGGTATTTAATAGTGTTCTTGAAAATTTTCATGGGTGTTAGTGACAGACATTGAAAACAGAGATTTTTTATAGGGAAATAAATAGTCCTGCATTTCTGCATAGCCTCCATGTGCAGGGCCAAAGCCGGAAGTCCATGATGGCAATTTTTAGCACATTTTCCCAGCTGCTGCTTGCCATGTGCTTAGCTTCTTAGAACTCTGTTCTGGAGGTGTAAGATGTTTGACATGTGATTTCCAGTCTCCTGCTAAACTTTTCACTGTTGGAATGTTTAATTAATTAACTTCCTCTTCTTATTCAGGGGGAAATTTGTTGCCCTGGAGAACATCAGTTGCAAGATTAAATCAGGGTGTGAGGGACACCTTCCGTGGCCTAACGGCATCTGTACTAAGTGCCAGCCAAGTGCCATCACTCTGAACAGACAGGTGAGATGCTCACTGTGTCCATCTAGGCAGTGGAAAGCAGTAGATCTGTATTCATGGCTCAGAAATAAAAATTTCCAGAAAAGGTCTTCCTTGGAGGGAGGATTGCACTACATGTGGCTAGTCTAAGTGCACTTCTGAGTTATATGCTGGACACGTTATTGCTGAGACCTCTAGCTGTTGTAGGCATGGAGGAGAGGGAGTCTTATTTTTTCTTCTGTTGGCTTGCATGGAGGAAGAACTTTCTTGGTGACTGTTTAAGTGCTTCATGGTTGCGACTTTGCTTTCTAAGAAACCATGGCAGGACGCCTGGGTGGCTCGGTGGTTAAGCATCTGCCTTCAGCTCAGGGCATGATCCTGGAGTCCCAGGATCGAGTGCCACATTGGGCTCCCTGCATGGAGCCTGCTTCTCCCTCTGCCTGTGTCTCTGCCCCTGTCCCTCTCTTTGTCTCTCTATCTCTCTTTCTCTCTCTGTCTCTCATGAATAAATAAAGTCTTAAAAAACAAAACAAAACATGGCTCTGGAAGCTGGTAACTGAACTGTCCTGTAGCCCCCTCAGAGCAGCTGTCTGGGTCAGGTAAAGAAGAAAGCTGGGCTCTGAAATGAGGAAGAGACCAGTATTCTGGCCTCTTCCCTTCTGGTTCCCGTGTCCTTGAGGATCGCTCACCTCGCCTTCTCTGCATTGCTGGCCAATGTTTTACTCCATAGAGAGCTCTCCAGAACCTTTGTGACTGTTCGGAAACTGCTTCCTTTCTCTTCTTCCTGGCGCGTGCTCTCTTTCTCTTTTTGAAAACTAATTTTAGTACTAGAGATAGTGAAAACCTGAATTTGTGGTGAAATCCCAGTAAGCTTAATTTGAATTAATTTATTGAGGAATCCCACCCCTACCCTACCCTCCCTCTAGAATCTGAAATGGTCTTAAGGGCAGAGCACATTCTTAAAACGTGCGTATGTGTGCATGTGCATGTGTAAAGAGGTAAATAGAGATTTATAAGTGGCTTTTTTTTTTTTTTAGATTTTATTTATTTATTCATGAGAGGCAGAGACACAGGCAGAGAGAGGAGGCTCCCTGCAGGGCATGAGGTCCCCACTCCCATGTGGAACTCAGTTCTGGGTTCCCAGGATCATGCCCTGAGGGCAAGGCAGATGCTCAACCACTGAACCTCCCAGGTGTCCCTTAAACTGGAAAAATTATTTATTTATTTATTTATTCATTCGTTCATTCATTCATTCATTCATTCATTTCTGACAGAGTATATTCATTAGCCCGTTGTTTGCTCTACAGAAATACAGACATGTGGACAATATCATGTTCGAGAATCACACGGTTGCCGATCGATTCCTTGACTTCTGGAGGAAGACAGGGAACCAGCATTTTGGGTATTTATATGGACGGTATACAGAGCACAAAGACATTCCTCTTGGCATCAGGGCCGAAGTAGCTGCCATTTATGAGCCGCCTCAGGTAGGTGAGCATAGGCTTCACAGTTCATGGGCCTTCATGTTGCCCGGCTCTGAAGGCTGTGCAGGCTCTTATTAAAGACTTCATTTCACTTCTCTGCCCTGTCACTGTCAACACACACACAAACAGTGTTTATTTTCTGAATTCTGGGAGGGTAAACTTATGGCCCCTAAATATTTCAGTGTGCATTTCCAGAGTATAAGGTCATTGACTTACAGGGTAATAAGGACCCTTTTTAATGTCAGTAAGTTGAACATCGTTGGAATTTTTTTTTTTTTAAAGATTTTATTTTTTTTATTCATGAGAGACACAGGCAGAGATGCAGAGGGAGAAAGCAGGCTTGTTGGAATATTTTAATCTATTGCCTGTGTTCTACTTTTGTTGATTGCCCCAAAGTGCCACAATGCCTGCTCCCTCCTTCGTGACTGTATCTCCTTTGCCTGTGCCTGTGGTCAGCTGGCCTAGAAATGGTGGCATGGGAGGATCGCGGGATGACTCGTGTCCTTTTTCTTTTTCTTTTTTTTTTTTTTTAAGATTTTTATTTATTTATGAAAGAGAGAGAGAGGCAGAGACACAGGCAGAGGGAGAAAGAAGCAGGTTCCATGCAGGGAGCCTGATGTGGGACTTGATCCTGGGACTCTAAGATCACGCCCTGGGTCGAAGGCAGACGCTAAACCGCTGAGCCACCCAGGGATCCCCTTGTGTCCTTTATCCCATGCCACACACACAAGTGTCTTAGAACAATAGTCTCAAAATTACCACCAGTATAAGACTGAAAACCATTTAAGGGTTTTTTTTGGCGGAAGGAGGAGGATCCTTAGAGTGTGTCTCATGAGGGACAAGCAATCAATTACTGTGTTTTATTTTAATTTTCATTATTTTTTTTGAAGATTTTATTTATTTATTCATGAGAGATACAGAGTGGCAGAGGGAGAAGCAAGCTGCCTGTGGGGAGCCCAGTGTAGGACTCGATCCAGGACTGTGGGATCTCGCCCTGAGCCAAAGCAGACGCTCAACCACTGAGCCACCGGGCATCCCTAGTTACTGTGTTTTATTTATTTTTTTTTTTTTATTTTTATTTTTTTAAATTTTTTATTTATTTATGATAGTCACAGAGAGAGAGAGAGAGAGGCAGAGACACAGGCGGAGGGAGAAGCAGGCTCCATGCACCGGGAGCCCGACGTGGGATTCGATCCCGGGTCTCCAGGATCGCGCCCTGGGCCAAAGGCAGGCGCCAAATCGCTGCGCCACCCAGGGATCCCAGTTACTGTGTTTTAAAGTCATTTGGAAGGTCCTCTCTGTAAGACTATGCCACCAACTAGTTAACACATTTATGTTCATTTTATTTTCAGTATTTAGGGATTAGTGTTTCATATACACATTTGTTGTATAGGTATATGGAGTATTTATATAGTACGTTTCATTACATATATATTTATTACAAACATGGAAACATTGAAATTTCGTCAGTGATATATGTGGTGAAGTGCTCGGGAGGGGTGCTTGTGTGTGCAGTTTACTGTGATGTACAGCAGAGTCCTACAACAAAGATGGCTTGGGGGTGATTAGAGGGATGGGTGCAGTAGAGTAAGCGTTAGTGGCCCAATCTAGATAGCTGATGACGTGAGTCCTCACTGCAAAATTCTTTAAACTTTGCTGTATGTTTGAAATTTGTAGTTAAAATGTTGGAAAAGAAAAAATTTTACTCATTTCCAAGGTCGGATCTACAAAGTATCCCCTTCATCCTATCCCTTTCTTTCCAGAATGTTTGGTTTAGACTTCTAAATTTTAAGTTTAAAAATATAAGCAAATATACAGAATATTTATACCACTGTTCTCTCTTTACATGTATGTCATACCAGACTCACCTTTGTCACCTTGCTCTGTGTTCGGTAAATCAGTCCATGATCAGCTGACTTCTTAAATAAGCCAAGGTCTGAAACTGCACGCCCTGTGGCTACTACTAGCTGGTGTGCGGGCCAGGCCCATGGCTCTTGCACAAATGCCATTGTCTCCCTGGCTGGATTTATGCAGAGTTTGAGTGTAGTCTCCACCTTTTTGCCAGTTTCCATGTTTACTGAGAGCTACAGGGAAGTATTTGTGGGGGCCTCCTGTGGTGTTTCATTCAAAAGGGGTTGCTAAGTGGTGATGGAGACCCTGCCAGAAGGTCGGGGTTACCTAACCACCAGGATAGTAAGTGTGCTCTGCAATCAGGGAGCTGCTTTCGGACGCACTTTATCTTCAAACTCAGTTTTGTAGAGGTCTCTTTCGTGAGCAGCTTCAGCAGTCGTGTTAGGAGTGTGATGGAGTAAAACACGGAAACAGAAACCTCTAGTGTCCAGACTGCTAATAGCATCTCCAGAGCTCCCAGCTTCAGGATCCTGAAGGTTGAAACCATTAACTATAATAACCTTTAACTCATTAGAAGTTGAAGCTCAAGCTCATGCTGCCACAGGTCAGGAAATCAGATCTTTAGATTTGTTCTGAATTTCTGATATGACCTGTGCTCTGGAGGCATTTAAAGATTTGCATATTGTTAATAGCCGGCAACAGAAAGTTATTTTTTGTTGTTTTGCCATAATTTGACTCATTTGCAAGGATGTACCCATCCTTGGTTTGGGATTACCTTCACTTTTTTGCTGTGGCCAGAGTTTCTGCTAGGTACGGGACTTACTATTCATGACCTCGAGCTACATTCAGTGCAGATGAAGGATTTCGGCAAGCTTTGTCCACTGCAGGAAGTTGGGGTCCTATGGCTGGTTTAGGTTGCATATGAGCCAGAGTCCAAGCCCACCTATTACCCCAAGCCCTGTGCTCTGCCCAGCAAGTTGCCGCTTTAGGTTCCTTTTTTATTCCTCTGATTCTCTCATTCAGTACCTAGCCTTTGAAGCTCAGCACTACCCTGCGGGAGCTGCACAGAAATTTTCCTAGCCTGTTTACTGGGCATAAATGTTATACCTTGCACCTGGAAGCTTGCCCAATGTACCCAAAGCTATTTGGAAGGAAACTGTTTCTCCAGGGGAGTTTTGAAACTGACTTTCCGCAGTGAAGGAACCCATTTAAAAATTCTGGAAACAGCCTTCCTCAGTCCTAAGAGCAACCACACACTTGACAAGAGACTGTGTGATGTGAACCAGCCTGAATGTCCCCATCTTGTCTCAGAGGCTTGACTGGAAAGCATGATAAAATGTGAGAAGGGGCAGAGCCTGGAGGGTGTGGGCTGTGTTTTATCTGGATGTCAACCTTTTTTTGCTGCCATAACTCTCCTTTTTTGGCAAGGGGTAGAGCAATAGAGCAGTGTGCCCTTGGGACTCCTGAGACAGAATTAGAGTGGGATGGCTGTGGGTTCCTCTGAGTTTGTCTTCTCCTTTTACTGCCTCAACAGATCGGCACACAGAACAGCCTGGAGCTTCTGGAAGACCCAAAAGCTGAGGTGGTGGATGAAATTGCTGCCAAACTTGGCCTGAGGAAGGTACTGAGGCATTCTGCTGGCCTTCTAATGGGGTACCAGGGCTCTCTGTTGGGATCATTGGGGTGGGTGGCATGGCCAGGCCTTGTCTAGGACTGAACTCCCAGCTGCCCGAGGTCAGGTGCAGGCCCAGCATGTTGTAAAGCCTGCTTGAATCTTGTGTTCCTCAGATTTGAAATAGAATATTTCTCTGAATTAAAGTAAAATGAAAACAAACGATCCCTATACTGGGGCTGTTATGTTGAAATCTGCAGGCCTCACTCCCTGAGGACAGCTTCAAAGGGTGTAAGAAAGAGGCAGCTAGATGCACATCCCTTCTTCCTGCCCAGGAAGAAGTCTCAATGCTGAGCTGTATGTCCTGCCCACACACCGCGGCCTCACCTCTTAGTAGGAGCCCTTCCTTCGTGTGTCCTTGCAGCTTTGCAGCCTGTGACAAAGGCCTGTGCACAGGGTTCATTTCCTGCTCTGGGCGCTTGGAGCCTCTGGCCATCTTCTGTCATCAGTGGATTTCCTGTTTCTAATTTAGATGTCTGAACATGTGAGCTTTCCTAGTTTTACTGGGCAGTAAGACAATAGGGAAGAAGTTTTGAGTTTGTTGATCTGGTTTGTGTCACATCCTTGGTGGAGCTCCCAGGAACTTACAGTAGGGTTTCTACACGTGTATATGGAACGTGAAATTGAATACCTCTTAGAATTTCACAGTTAATAGCTATGTAAGTTTTATCCTTTGTTTGTTAATCAACTTAGTGGAAAACAAACTCCCAGATAAACAGGAATAGTAGAGAATGTGCTTATTATAAGCCTTGGGAGGTTATAGAACAAAGTCATTTTTTTTTTTTTTTAATTTTTTATTTATTTATGATAGTCACAGAGAGAGAGAGAGAGAGAGGCAGAGACACAGGCGGAGGGAGAAGCAGGCTCCATGCACCGGGAGCCTGATGTGGGATTCGATCCCGGGTCTCCAGGATCGCGCCCTGGGCCAAAGGCAGGCGCCAAACCGCTGCGCCACCCAGGGATCCCATTAACAAAAGCTTCAAGAAAACAGTTCCTATTGTTTCTACTAAGGAATCACCATCTCTTTTTTTTTTTTTTTTTTTTTAAAGTAGGTTCCACACCCAGCAGGGAGCCCAGCATAGGGCTTGAACTCACAACCCCGAGATCAAGACCTGAGTTGAGATCAAAGATCTTAACCAATTTACCCGACTGAGCCACCCAGGCACCCCAGGAATCAGTGTCTTGATTTAGAGTCCTATTTGGTTTAAATTTTTGAAGTTTCTTGTGTTCAAAAGAGAAACTAGTGTAATTTTTTGACCTTTTTTGTTTTAAACATACAGTTCAGTATCACTGTAGTTCTAATAGATCTTGAAGTGACTTCAGTGTCTGAAACCCTGGCTCTGTTGCTTTAGCTGACATCAGCCTGGCTTTGGCTCTGCTTTACTCATTGCTTTGGCTCATTTACACTGCAAGTCTCCTTTTCTTTGCTGTGTCCTCTACGGGATTTTTTTGTGTGTGTGTGTGTGCACTGGGGTATTTTTAAAGAAAATAAAGTTCTGGGCATCTCGGGTGGCTCAGCGGTTTAGCACCGCCTTCAGCCCAGGGCCTGATCCTGGAGACCTGGGGTCAAGTCCCACATCAGGCTTCCTGCATGGAGCCTGCTTCTCCCTCTGCCTGTGTCTCTGCCTCTCCCTCTCTCTGTGTGTCTCTCACGAATAAATAAAATCTTAAAAAAAAAAAGAAAAAAGAAAATGAAGTTCTCCACATTTGCCTGTTCTTGTGTGCAGGAGATGGGTTTGAAGAGTTCTGTACCAGGGTTCTGCTGGACAGAGTCATGGGCACCACTTCTCCAAAGGATGTGGACTTGGGGTCCAGCCCTGCTTGTAAACCTCCCAGCCCAGTTACAGTTCAGGAGGGGCAACCAGCTGTGAGGTTCTTGGGCATCGGAGGCCTAGGAACCCAATAGGCAGCTGTCTAAGACTGTGGCTTGCCCTAGGGATGAGGGTTTCAGCTTCTTGGGCCCTCACATGCTGTCTCCAGTTCTGTAGCAAGGAGTGTAAAGGAGCCTCTGGGCAAGGACTTTGTGGTGGTGGTCCTTATTTTAAGTACCTTTTCTAGGGAGTCTGTTTTCTTATGGAGAAAGCCCTAGCATCTCAAATAGCATTGTCTGTCTTTGCAGTGTCAGCATTCTATTAATCTTGTTCACCCCTGGGGTTTCCCCCGAGCCCAGCACAGTGCTGGGTATAGAGTTGGTGCCATGGAGTTTCTAACAGATGAGCTCTGCTCATGCAACATCCCCTCCAGTCCAGCAGCACCAGAGGAGAATGGCTGTTTTCAACTGAATGGAGTTTGAAAGTCCTGGTAGTATACTTGAGGATCTGACTCCCCTAGAAGGAAGTGTCTCACAACAGTCTCTTACTGAAACATTATTCTGAAGGTCTTTGGACAGATGCCAGAAAGCATTCATTCCCTGTTTCAGGGAGAGGTGGCTCAAAGGATACTTTCCTTTTCGTTCAGGTTGGCTGGATATTTACAGACCTCGTCTCTGAAGACACCCGGAAGGGTACCGTCCGATACAGCCGGAATAAGGTGAGCGGTAACGGGAGTGCCCAGTGCCCTCCTAGCTTAGCCTGCAGCTCAGTTACAAGCCGGCTCTGGCTCATGCCTGCAGGGTGGCTGTGCACAGCTCCTCCTGGCTTTTAGACCAAATTGTTCTCAACACCAGTGCTCTTGATAAATTAAGGGTGGGTCTCTTGATGGTGTCTTGTAGAGCAAACCCCCTGGGCCTGCACCAGTGTTTTTTGGAGGTCAGCCCGTAGGGTTGGATGCCTGATGCTTCTGGCCTTTCTAGTTACTCGTGGTGGGAGAGGAGGGGCCCGTAACAGCTAGGAGCTGTAGGTGTTTGTTTCTTGCAGTGTTTGACAGGCGACTGTTTAGTTCTTAATGTTATCTAAAGAAGAAATAGCATGTTTCCACATGATGTTGTAAAATGTGATACGCCGACTCTTTTCTTTTAGGACACCTATTTTCTGAGTTCGGAAGAATGTATCACTGCAGGAGACTTCCAGAATAAGCATCCCAACATATGTCGACTCTCTCCAGACGGACATTTTGGATCTAAGTTTGTCACTGCGGTGGCAACAGGTGTGTGTTCTGTTCCTCTTTTGGCACATTTTCATTCTTAGCTACAGTAGATTTTCTTAATGTTCTTGTGGGGCACAAATTCCACTTTTTGTTTTGTGTTAAAAATCCTAAAGTTACCCACATCACCTACAAAACTACTAGAATTGGGGGCTCAGTGTAGCTCTTCTCTCATCTGCTCACGTTCCAAGTCGAGGCCAGTTTGAGTCTGGATCTCAGCTCAGGGCTGCCTTTGCCACTTCAAGTAGCCAAAGAGGACTCTGGCTATGCAAGAGAAAGGGATTTACTATTGGTTACTTGTTTTTGACATTAAGAGCAAGAGTCTTTTTTTTTTTTTAAGATTTATTTATTTATGATAGACATACAGAGAGAAAGAGAGGCAGAGACACAGGAGGAGGGAGAAAGGGAGAAGCAGCCTCCATGCTGGGAGCCCGACGTGAGACTCGATCCCGGGACTCCAGGATCGCGCCCTGGGCCAACGGCAGGCGCTAAACCGCTGAGCCGCCCAGGGATCCCCAGCAAGAGTCATTTTAAGACACCATGTCCGTGTGTGTGTGTGTGTGTGTGTGTGTGTGTGTGTGTGTGTGTGTGTTGATACGTATATTCTGTGCTATATATATCATAAATATATAATAAAAAAATTGTGGCCCATATAAAGGTACTATCACAATCTTTAACAAGCTTTACATATGTTGGCTTAGGAAAAAACTGGCCATAGGACTATACAATTTAAAAAGAATAGGAGGGATCCCTGGGTGGCGCAGCGGTTTGGCGCCTGCCTTTGGCTCAGGGCGCGATCTTGGAGACCCGAGATCGAATCCCACGTCAGGCTCCTGGTGCATGGAGCCTGCTTCTCCCTCTGCCTGTGTCTCTGCCTCTCTCTCTCTCTCTGTGTGTGTGACTATCATAAAAAAAAAAAAAAAAAAAAAAAAAATTAAAAAAAAAAAATAAATAAATAAAAAGAATAGGAATTTTAAGGGTGCCTGTGTGGCTCAGTCAGTGAAGCATGTACCTTTGACTCAGGTCATGATTAGGGTTCTGGGATTGAGTCCCACTTCGGGCTCCCTCCTCAGCAAAGCGTCTGCTTCTCCCTCTCCCTCTCCTCTTAGCGTGCTCACTTGTGCTCTCTCTCTCAAATAAATAAGTATAAATAAATTAAAAAATAAAAAACAAATAGGAGTTTTAAACTTGGAGAACCAACTCATGAAAGCATAGTCTATTTGGCCAATTTTTTAAAGTAAACACTAACCTGGAACCTATGAAGACCTGGTTTCTACTCTCACAGAATTGATAACTCAGTTTGTTCATGGTAGTCAACCTTCCCCTAGTTCTGTAGAAAGAAGCACTCCCAGTTGAACAAAACCAGTTTACAAGTAGCCCAAACAGGTAAGTTACTGGATCCCCTGTTAATCCCAGTTGAGGCTGTCACACTGAGAATCATGAAGAGAAACACTGCCTGATTTTTAAAGATCCGTGGATTTAAGATGCAAGTGGATTAGTCACTTTCTTTTTGAAAGGAATGTACTTTTGAGGCATGAGAGGCAGTGGCAGCATCTTTCACACGCTAGTGCGAATTAGGTGAAGTCTTACCTGAACATGTGAACATGTCCCCTTCCTTCTGCTAACTTGTTCTCACACTCCTAAAGAATTCACCATGGATTAAAACTCCATGTTTGTTTGTTTGTTTTTAATTTTTATTTATTTTATGATATTTACACACACACACACACAGAGAGAGAGAGAGAGAGAGAGAGGGGGGCAGAGACGCAGGCAGAGGGAGAAGCAGGCTCCATGCACCGGGAGCCCGACGTGGGATTCGATCCCGGGTCTCCAGGATCGTGCCCTGGGCCAAAGGCAGGCCCTAAACCGCTGCGCCACCCAGGGATCCCTCCATGTTTGTTTTTATGCATATGTATAAAATATGGTTGAATCTTCTTCTTCCTTTTTTTTTTTTTTTTTTTTTTTAAGATTTTATTACTTGAGAGAGAACATAAGCAGGGGAGGTGCAGAGGGAGAAGCAGTTTCCCTGCTGAGCAAGGAGGGCTCGATCCCAGGACCTGAGGTCATGACTTGAGCCAAAGGCAGATGTTTAGCTGACTGAGCCCCCCAGGTACCCCAACAGCATCGTACATCTTGTACCTCCAAACAGTTTGCTGTTCCCCTTTGTCAGTGGTTTTTGACCACAAGCACACACGGGGCAGCCCCACTTTGCTCCTTCCCTAACTTCCCTGCTGCCCTGTGGAGCTGTTTGAGCTGTGCTTGCTGTACCCCATCCCTGAGTT
The DNA here is from genome assembly GCF_048418805.1 of Vulpes vulpes. Classification (NCBI taxonomy): domain Eukaryota; kingdom Metazoa; phylum Chordata; class Mammalia; order Carnivora; family Canidae; genus Vulpes; species Vulpes vulpes. Next base: position 1,194,355 of record NC_132781.1, read on the forward strand.
CCTGATGGGCTGGGAAGGAGCTGGCCTGTGTGTTTGTAACCATTGCCCAGGAGACTGTTGCATCTGGGCTTTATGGTGCTTCTGCAGGCACTGTGCTCGCAGCTCCCCTAGAGCTGCTGCTGAAGCTGCAGGCTCCCCCTTGCCTTTCCCTGCCAAGAAAACTCTAGCTTAAGACCTGTGGAGGAAGAGAGAAGTGAGTATGTGTGGGTTTGCTCTTTGGAAATGGATCTAGTGACGGATCTAGTGGAAGGAGGATGCATCATTTAGCCCAAGTTTAAACTCCCTGCCCCGATGCTGGCATCTCTGTGCCTTGGTAGGCTGGCCACCCTGGCCACCCACCCATGTCTCTGGGCCGTGAGATTCCCTTCTTGAGGCTGCCTCCCAGGCACAGAGTTCTTCTGCAACAGGCCCTTTCCTCCCACATGCAGGTTTCCTTTGCAGATTGACTTGAGAAGGAAACAATCATATTGTTAGCTTGTCCCACTGCCTCTACAGCCCAACCAATATTGGGTTTCCGGAAAGGGTAAAGAAACCCATTAGAGCTTGGTGTCTTGTTCCTCCACATGGAGAAGGAGAGCTTGCAATTCCTCTCTTTGAATCTGCCTTTGGAGACTATCCAGTTTATCCAGTTTATCCATAGTCAGCATATGGACTAATGTTGCCCTTTTTTTTTTAAAGATTTATTTTAGAGAGTTTGTGCATGGGGAGGGGCAGAGGGAGAGAGAGAAACTCCAAGCAGACTCCCTGCTGAACTCGGAGCTGGACTTGGGGCACCTGAGCCAAAACCAAGAGTCAGTTGCTTAACTGTGCCACCCAGGGACCCCCTAATGTTGCTTTTTATTTTTTTTAACAGCCTTCAATTTCATAAATACTGCTTTCTATTTTTCTGTTTCTCAAAGAGAAATCTCAAAGAGATTTTTTTTTTCTCTAATGACCCATCACACTTTAATGATCAGTCTAAGAGCCAGTGTAGGTTTACAACGCCCAAGGTTAAACAAGAGCCAGATGCACACACAGGGGTCGGTGTCACTGTGCTCCTTCACTGCCTTCCCTGCTGCCCCTTCTAAACCATTGCACTTATCTTTGGTGCAGGGATGGTGTTCCTAACCCTGAGCACACCAGGGGGTGAAGCGACCTGTATCTGCTGCCTCGACGCTAGTGAGTGGTCATAGCCAGCTCTCCTGAGTGTGTGAGGGAGGGACAGAGAGAGATGCTAGGCTTGCTTGTCGAGTGGGCCTCTGGAGCCCATTTGCGTTTCTGGAAGCCAGCTACTGTCGACCTCTGGTGTGCAAATTCGAGCAGATGGCAGGCCCCTGGCTTGTGCCCTGTTAGCTGGTTCTGCCCAAATCCTTCACAGTTCTCTGTTTTGCCACCAGATCTGGTAAATGTTTGAAAGCCAGATGGAGAAATTTTCTTTTTTAATTTTTTTGAAAATTTTTTTATTTTTTGGGAAAATTTTCTATTCCCTGATCAGTAACTAACTTTGTTTTTGTGAAAGAAACTAAAATGGAGATGTTGAGGGTGGTTTGTTTGTTTGTTTGACGGTGGTTTTAATTCTCCCAAACTAAATAATTCCAGACAATAGAGTTGTCAGAGCATATAACCTGATGGCAGAAGCGCACGTGTGTGTGTGGTGGTAGGAGTCCACCATGTGCACTGTTGCTCTTACCTCTTCTAGAGGCTCAGGGTCCACCTTTGACAGGGTGCCCATCCATCTCTTTAGGATCTCATCTCAGCTAGGTTCCTGCTCAGCTTAACTTCACTGAATATTTCACTCTCAGCAGCTTTTGCGCTATCCGCGTCCCTAATTTTAAGTCACATTGCAGGTTTTATGGCATGACGATTGAAGGGAGAGGTAAGGGTGAAAGGCACAGTGAAGGCAGCAGCACAGCCTAGGCCCCTTGCGTGCTGGCCCTGGCTCTGTGCCGTGTCCACACCTCCTGAGTGGGATGCTGGATGATGGTGTGGTGGCCCTGCAGGCATCTGGGGGGTAGAGCTGATGGTACAGACACTGGCATTGTTTTCACCATTTGTCCTGTCCGTCTCCATCCCCCCATTCCATTCACTCAGGTTCAGAAGTTTGCTGGGATGAGGGCTCTGCTCTGTCTGCCATTCTTGCCTCTGGTGTTTGTAAATCAGAGCCGCCGTACGTGGTGACACCACGCATAGTTTTGGAACAGGTATTAGAGAGCTGTTGGGGGAGCTGCGGTGGCGTCTCCCAGCTCTGCATCTGAGGCTGTGTGCTCAAGCTACTCAACAGGTTACTGTCAGGCGTTTTTGAATTCTTAGCCCAAGACAGACTCTGGAGGGTCTTTTCGTTGTGTTGGTCCAGAGTGATGAGTAACAGATACAGACTTGGTTTGAGTCTTCTCTGGTGGATTTTCCATGAAGGTCTCTCTCTCGCAGGTGGTCCCGACAACCAGGTCCACTTTGAAGGGTACCAGGTCTCCAATCAGTGCATGGCATTGGTCCGTGACGAGTGCCTGCTGCCCTGCAAGGATGCCCCTGAGCTCGGCTATGCCAAGGAGTCCAGCAGCGAGCAGTATGTGCCCGATGTGTTCTATAAGGTAAAAACACCATGGTGCAGAGAGAATTGTGGGTGGGGAATAGCTGAATGCTGACTTGTGTCAGACTCCACTGTCCTGTCAGCCACTTGTCCTCTGGTGGTTCAGAACCCACTTTGTGGGTGAAGGCATTGCCAGAGCATGTTTGGGGCTTCTGATGGAAAGTAGAAATAACATGCGCTGGGCTGGGGATATGTGATCAGATCAAACCATTGCCACACAGACACAATTTCCATTTCTGAACATGAGAAAAGTGGATACATCAGCCTCAGCAGGAGTAGAGAATGGAGCCATGTGGTTCATCCACGCACTCTCCTCAGGACACCAACGTGTGAGCTAACAATTTAGACGCATCATCGTCCATTACTAAATCTTTGTTTCTTGTGAGAGCTATTAAAGCTATTTTCGTTGAAGAATGTCCTGCTTGAACAGGTAGGAGTTAGGTGCTCTCCTCTGCGACTGGAGAGTCCATTGTTCCTGCTTCGAGGCCAGGCCCCTTCTTGGTTCCCGAGTGGGCAGCCTTGGGTTTCTCCCCAGTACCGTCCTGCTGCCTGGAGGGTTCCTTCAGTTCTCTCTCCTGCAAGGCAGCTTTTGTCTGTCTGGAGGCTATCTTGTCTTCGTTTTGCAGGCTGTTTTCACTGTATAAAGAATACTAGGGGGCAGCCCAGGTGGCTCAGCAGTTTAGTTGCCACCTTTGGCCCAGGGTGTGATCCTGGAGACCCAGGATTGATTCCCACATCGGGCTCCTCGCAGGGAGCCTGCTTCTCCCTCTGCCTGTGTCTCTGCCTCTTTCTCTGTGTCTCTTATGAATAAAGAAAATCTTTAAGAAAAAAAAAATGCTAGGTTGACAGGTTGGTGTCACTGTGACTCTGGACGTTTCCAGCGGGAATCCAGCTGTCACCCTCATGGGTTCCTTCATCCATAATAAGACTTCTTGCTGCTCCTTCTTACGTTCTCCTCTTCTTACTGCTTTCAAGCAACTTGGTCCTGATGTGCTTGGGTAGTTTTCCTCATTTGTCCTGAATTTGGGGTTTCTTGAGCTTCTTGGGTCTGTGTGTTGTGTCATTTTTGGCCATTGTATTCATCTCGTGTGGCAGCCGTAACAAGTCGCTACAAACAGGGTTGCCGTAACCATACTGCTGTGTTCACTCACAGCACCGAGGTTGGGCTCTGGGCAGTGCTCAGCCATCGCGGTGTCAGTTGGGCTCTGATATTATTATCTGCAGGGAGATGTTGGCAGCACCAGGTACCCGGGCACCTCGCCCCACGCACTTCACAGAGAGGCAGTCTGCTGCTTCTCCCTGCAGGCCTGCCAGGAGTGTGTTCCTCTGACTGCTGCTTCCCTTGCACTACTTGACAGGCTCATGTCTTTCGATCTGGCCTGTCTAGCTGCTCCAAGGTCGTCTTCGGACTTGAAAGTCAGTGGATTAGTCATCTTTTTTTTTTTTTAAGGCATTATTTTTTTATTCCTGAGAGACACACAGAGAGAGGTGGAGACACAGGCAGAGGGAGAAGCGGGCTTCCCTGCAGGGAGCTCGATGCGAGACTCAATCCCAGGACCCCGGGATCACACCCTGACCCGAAGGCAGAAACTCAACCGCTGAGCCACCCAGGTGTCCCTGGATTAGTGACCTTAATGCTATCTGCAACATTCCACCCTGTACACTCCTGAAATTTGTATCATCTTGCCAGGGAGAATGGCTGTGTGTTTGAACTCCCTGTGTCTAAGATGTGGTCATCCCAGCCCCGTGCAGAACTGGCTTCTATCTGCAGCAGTGGCCTTCCACCAGGGACAGAACCAGAACTCCTAACCCCTCGTGCTCTCAGGAGTGGGGAGAGCCTCAGCGTCACTCCATACTTCACTCAGTACTCTGTCTGGGTTTTCCCTGTTCAGCTGTGTTGTTTCTCGGTCCCTCCTACTGGCAGTACTTTTGCCTTGAGCAGAGGCGCGCTTTGGAGATATTGCGGGTTCAGTTCCAGACCACCACAATAAAGCAGATAGGACAATAAAACCAGCCAGATGGCATTTTTTTGGTTTCCCAGTGCACGCAAAAGTGAGATGTGTAGTAGGATGTCTAGAAAACAATGTACATACCTTAAATTAAAGATATTTTATTCCTGAGAAGTGCTAAGCATCATTGGAGCTTTTTCAGCAGGTCATGATCTTTTTGCCTCAGTGTGGTTGGCTGCTGAAGGCTGGGCTTGCTGTGGCAAGTTCTTACACTAGGGTTGCAGTGAAGCTTGCTCCGTCACTTGTTCCTTTCATGAACGAGTTTCCTGTAGCAGACGATGCTGTGTGATAGCAGGTTACCCACAGGAGAGCTGCTTTCAAAATCGGAGTCAGTTCTCTCACATGCTGCTGCTGCCTCATCAAGTTTATGTAATATCAGAGATCCCTGATCACAGGCTGTCCTAACACATAATAACAAAGAAGTTTGAGGGGTGCCTGGGTGGCTCGGTTGGTTGCGCTCAGGTCATGATCGAGCTCTGTGCTTGGGGGCAGTCTGCTGTTCTCTCTCCTTCTGCCTCCACCCTGCTTGTGTGCAAGTGTGCTCTCTCCCTCCCTCTCCCTTGCTGTCAAAGAAATAAAATATTAAGAAAAAAACACAGAATACAAAGATGTTTGAAATAATGCAGGAGTCACCAAAATGTGGCACAAAGACACGAAGTGAGCAAATGTTATTGGAAAAATGGTGCCTGTAGACCTACTTAGTATGGGGCGGCCACAAACCTTCAACCTGTAAAACCTCACAGTGCTTGTGAACCACGGGACACCAAAGTGCAGTGAGACAAGGCGTGCCTGCTCCGTGGGATTGCAGAGGCTGTTCTCTGCCCTCTGGGTGCTTGGCCTCCTGTGTGCCTCAGCATCGGACAGCATGTCCCCGTAGCCGGGTGGACCCTCCAGCCCCTTTTGGTGTCCAGTTTGTAGCTGCAGCCCAGCTCACACCCACGAGAAAGGCCTGGCTGCGCGCACTCTCCTCCTCCAGTAGACATCTGCGGGGGGCCGTATCCTCACCCCTGGGTGGCATCCCCTCTCCCCCCCCTGCCCTGGAGGTAAGTCCTTGGCACCCTTGCCACCCTTATGCCCACAGCGTTCTGACAGCTTTTTTTTTTTTTTTTTTAAATAAATTTTTATTTATTTATGATAGTCACAGAGAGAGAGAGAGAGGCAGAGACACAGGCAGAGGGAGAAGCAGGCTCCATGCACCCGACATGGGATTTGATCCCGGGTCTTCAGGATCGCGTCCTGGGCCAAAGGCAGGCGCCAAACCGCTGCGCCACCCAGGGATCCCTCTGACAGCTTTTAAAACGCAGCTTGGAAGGCCCGTGTTTCTGTGGTGTTTGTGGGAGCTCTTGTGCATGTTGTGTGTGTGTCTCCAGGCCCTGGAGGCTGGATGGACACCATGGTGTGGGGCTGGAGGGGGTGGATTTCAGGTGTTCCTTCCTTCCTGAGAAGGGCCTCGCTCTCATTCAGTAATGTGGCCCTGAGTGGCCAGTAGAGACACAGGGAGCCAACGGAAACTGTAATTCCAGCGGGCTGCAGGCTTTCTGAGAGCTATCGGCATCTCCCCTCGTCCTCATGGCACCCTACAGGGTTAGGTGGTGTTAGGGGTACTGTTGTCCCCTCCCCTTTTCCAGGTGGGGAAGTGGAGGCACAAAGATGCTTACGCAGCCAGTAGATGGCAGAGGTGTGGGCATGGCCCATCTGAGGGCAGAGTCCTAGCAGCAGGACACCTCTGGGAGGAGCTTGTCATCCCTGCAAACACTCAAGAGATGCAGCGCTCCTAGCACACGGGGAAAGTATCCTGTCTGGTGAGCCAGATGCCCTGCGTGAAACCTGGCCTGATGGCTTCCCTCTTATGCTGTCTCTCCTGAGCCCTTCATTGTACAGAGAACTTTGGAGGTGATGCCCCTTCCAGAGTTGTTAACTGTAGGGAACGCGTGTTGGGAATTGATCTGCCAGGAGGGCCTTGGGGGTGGCATTTGGAAAGTTGGAACATGTTCCAGCCCATTGGGTTCTCATGCTGTGGGCCTGGGACACCTTTGAGATCCATTTCTTAAGTAAGCAAGTGTCTACACCAAGTGAGATTTTTTTTTTTTTTTAAGATATTATTTATTTATTCATGAGAGACAGAGAGAGGCAGAGAAGCAGGCTCTATGCCGGGAGCCTGACATGGGACTTGATCCCGGATCTCCAGGATCAGGCCCTGGGCTCAAGGCGGTGCTAAACGGCTGAGCCATCCGGGCTGCGCCCCAAGTGAGATTTTACTCCGGTGTATTTACTTATTTATTATTTATTTATTTATTCATGAGAATGACAGGCAGAGACATAGGCAGAGGGAGAAGCAGGGTCCCTGCGGGGAGCCCCTTGGGAGACTCGATCCCAGGACCCCAGGATCACACCCTGAACTGAAGGCCAATGCTCAACCCCTGAGCCTTCCAGGTGCCCCACTCCAAGAGTATTTAGACACTGTGTTTATGAAGGAAATAATCTTAAACAATTGATACTAATATTGATGACTTTTGTCAAGAAAATGAATTCTAGAGTATATACCATTTAAATCGTTTTGGTATCTTGATGACTTTCAGTGAGGTGTGATTTTTTTCTTACTCCTTTTTGTTTTATTGAAGTTTACTTGCATCAGAATGAGTTCTTTTCCAGGCATATTTGATAAAGATTTAATTCGTTGTAATCCATTTCGTAATTATTTCTGTTGTGAAATAAGCTGCATACAAAAGAGTCAGTAAAATGTGTAAATAAGAATAATCAAACAGGATCCCTGGGTGGCTCAGCGGTTTAGCATCTGCCTTCGACCCAGGGCATGATCCTGGAGTCCCGGGATCAAGTCCCACATCGGGCTCCCTGTGTGGAGTCTGCCTCTCCCTCTGTCTGTGTCTCTGCCCCTGTCTCTCTCTCTCTCTGCCTCTAATGAATAAGTAAATAGAATCCTTTAAAAAAAAAAAAAAAGAGTAAAAAAAACAGCGTGTCTTCACCTTTAAGAAACAGGAAGGTAGGGGCACCTGGGTGGCTCAGTCAGTGAAGCATCTGCCTTTGGCTCAGGTCATGATCTCAGGGTCCTGGGATCGAGTTCTGTGTCAGGCTCTCTCCTCTGCGGGGAGTCTGCTGCTCTCTCTCCCTCTGCCTCTCCCTCGACTTGTGCTTGCTTTCTGTTAAATAAATAAAATTAAAAAAAATATATAATGAGGCTAAATATTTTTTAAAGTTTATTTATTTAAGAGAGGGGGAGGGAGGAAGAAAGCTTGGGGTGGAGGTGGAGGGAGAGGAAGAGAGAGAATCCCAAGCAGACTCTGTGCACAGTGCAGATAAGGGCCTTTGATCCTGTGACCCCGAGACTATAACCTGAGTTGAAACCAAGAGTCAGAAGCTCAGCTGACTAAGCCACTAAGGCACCATTCCTCCAGCAATTTTTAAAGTTGATGTGTGTACTTCTAGTCATTGTTTTGGTACTTATTATTTCTATCAAGTTAATTTTTTTAACAATTTATTTATTTGAGAGAGTGTGCATGAGCGGGGAGCCCGATGCAGGGCTGGATCCCAGGACCTTGAGGTCATGACCTTAACCAAAGTCCGATGCCAACTCACTGAGCCACCCAGGCACCCCTCAAGTTAAATGTTAAAATGGCTTTTTTGAGATATAACTCACATACAGTATAATTCACCTATCAAAAGTGCACAGTTCACTGGGTTTTAGCATATTCACACATATTCGTGCACCATCTGATTTTAGAATACTTTTATCCCCCAAACAGAAACCCTGCATGACTTGACTGCCCCTCCCCAAGCCTCTCGTTCCGGAACTACTCCTGGCAGTCGGAACTCCTGGCAGTCGTTTGTCCCTTGTGTGTGTGTGTGTGTGTGTGTGTGTGTGTGTGTGTGTGTTGTCCTGACAGAGTCGCCCCATGCACCGTCTGTTGTGACGGGCTTTCTTCACCACTTTCTGTAATGTCTTCAGGTCCAGCCATGTAGTGCTCATTCTTTGTCTTTGCTGAAAATCATTCAGTGCTTGATTGTACCAGAGTGCTGGGGTGGGGGGTGGCGGGAATGCCCAGACACTCAGTCCCTGTGTGGAATGACATCGTCTGTGTTGGTGGGTCCGTGTTCACGGGCACGGGAAGGGACAGGGCAGTGAGCGCTGGCCCACTCAGCAGCACCCTCCTCGGCTGTCTTCTGCCTGAGTTAGCACAGTTGCCGCAGCTCAAGGGTCTGCGGGGTCTGCAGGAGCACTGGGGTGGTGCCCTGAATGCTGGGCCAGCAAGCAGAGGCAAGTGTCCCAAGGCACAGGCCCACTCTTGTCAGCCACTATCTGGAAATGCCTGTGGAGCCAAGGACGATGGCACTGCTGCACCTGCTCTTTCCAGACTGGTGCAGGTGAAGGACAGAGTAGGGCTCTCCTGTGACAGCTCACTTGGATGCCTCTCCGGTTTGGGGGAGCAGTGGAGCTGGTGGGGAGGGGCACTCCTATCACTCTTCCAAGGAAGTGATACCTAGCCCCTTGTGTAGTGGTTCCTCTTCTCCTCTCCCTGCATCCTCCATGGTGTTTAATAAAAACGATTGGCCTCGAGAGTACACACCTTGCCCTTAGATCCTGTTTGTGGAGCAGGTACTTCAGTTTTAAACTATTATTAAATGCTCACACCTCAAATCACATCACACTGGGAACCATACGAGAAATAGAGTTAGTTCCTCCCCCTCCAAAGTTCCTACCTTACAAAGATGCATTTGTGATACGATGTTTTGTAATGTAGAATCAGTGTTTTGACTTGTTTTTAGGACCTGAGGTCAAGGGTTCTGCTGGCTGCCATTCTGAGCATTTGGACAATAATTTCATTTAATCCTTTTTAGGAAAGCGTGCGAGCCTGTGGGTGATGGCAGGACCTGGTGCCCTCACGTTGAGGAGCTCGGCGTGTCTTACATCCTAGATTCCTCACCCAGGCTCTCTGGCTCCACCCCGGCACCTGCTTAGGAAGCCCTCTGTGCGTACTATCAATGAATACATCACTTTAGATTAATTATGCTCCCATCCGATTCTTTTCGAAGTTTTTAAAATTAAATACCAAATAGATATGAAAGATTACCTATAAAATATGTTTAAGAAATAAAACATCACATAATACCAAGTCTGACCTGGCATTTAAGGACTACAATATTCCTGTGGCCTCTGAAGCTCCTGGGACCCTCCTGTGCTTCCCCTCCTTTTCTCTCCCAGGTGACCTCAGTCTACAGCGCTGAGCTACCACCCCCAGCTTCTCTTCCTAGATCTGCATGTTGTTGTAGTCGACAGATCTGAGACTGTGCTTCCCCCCAAGCTTGCTGAGCCCATTCCCTAGAGTGTTCCCTGGCTGCGCACAGGTGCCAACCACTGCTGACTTCCACACACTCTTTGTTGTGTTATGACTTTTACTCACCTGATTGTAAGTGAGATCAGTCTTTGTGTGTTGGCTCGTCCTATGTCCCGTGTCCTGTGTCCTGTGATGTGCATTTCAAGTCGGCTTCCTGTTTTGTTTTGTTTTTTCCTGGGCGGTTGGTTGTGTCTCTTTCATGTTGATTTGTAAGTGTCCCCGGTATTCCATTTCTTCCCTTTGTCAATGACACATGTGACAGCTCTTCACGTGGCTCATGTTTCCTCTCTGTGGTGTCTTGATGCCAGAGGTTGTTTCATCATGGTCAGCTTTGTGGCTCTTGTCGTTTGGGTTTAGCATGTTGAGTCATGAGATAGTCTATCGTCTTATACGAGGTTTATGATTTTGTCTTACACATTTGAGCTCTTAGCCCACCTGGAATTTTTTTCACTGGATGGTGTGAGGCAGAGGCCCAACTTCTTTCTTAATTTTAAAAAAAATCTTCTGGATAATCAACTGGAAACACCATTTATTGAAAACCCTCTACTTCAACCCCTGTTGATCTGTGGCACTTTGTCATCTGTGTCCCCTCGCCCAGGATGTGTTTCTGCTCTGCTCTGCTCCATTGGCCAGTTTTCTCCGCTGGCACCAATATTATGTGTTCACCATCACTCTGACTACGGTTACGCTCTGTGCCTGATTGCTTACATCCCCACCTTACTTTTCTTCAGGAGCCTTGACTGCTCCTGACCCTTTTCTCTTCCATAGAAGATAGACAGCTGGCTCGCAAGTTGCACCAGAACAAACAAGTCTTACTAGGACTTCATGGCCCCCTTTTCTGTGCTGAGTTCCCCTGCGAATGTTGGGGTGCTGCGCCTGCTCCATGTCCCCAGTGTCTCAGGGACTTAGGGTCATCGGCATGGAGGTCCTGCCTGTAGATTGCTCCTTGATACTTACGGTTTCTACATGTTATAAATAGCGTCTTTTTAAAATTATGTTTTAGCTATTTGAAACTGATAAATGTTTGGCAACTTTGATATCTATTATTGCTTCCTCTGAATTCACATGTATATTCCTCTGGGTTTTCTGCACATATGAGTGTATTATCCAGGAATGGCGATGGTCTCTCCCTACCCATTCATTTCGGCTCCTCCTGTTGGTAGGGCTTCCAGAACAACGTCCAGTGACCAGCACTATTGTCTTATTTTTAACCGTAAAGGAAGTGCTTTTTTTTTTCTTTTAATGTTCTATTTATTTATTCATGAGAGACACACACACAGAGAGGCAGAGACACAGGCAGAGGGAGAAGTTGGCTCCATGCGGGGAGCCCGATGCGGGACTTGATCCCGGGACCCCAGGATCACGACCTGAGCTGAAAGCAGGCGCTCAACCACTGAGCCACCCAGGCTTCCATAAAGGAAGTGCTTTTAAGATTTCATCATTATCTATGAGTTTGCTTGTGGGTTTTTTATTTGTTTGGTAATATCCTTTATCGGGTTGGAAATGTGCTTTTTACTTCCATTCTTGTAAATTTCTTGCACTTAAGAAGTGCACACCCCCCTCCCCTTAAGATTTTGTTTATTTGAGAGAAAGCACGAGTGGGGGGCGGGGCAGAGGGAATCTCCAGTAGACTCCCCACTGAGCAGGGAGCCCGTTGCAGGGCTCCATCCCAGCACCCTGAGATCGTGACCTGAGCCAAAGTCCGATGCTTCACTGACTGAGCCCCCCGGGCACCCTGGGAAGTGAGCTCCCTGTGATCACGGAGCCTGTGTTATTTCTTTAAGTCATGCTGTGTTTTTTTTCCGGATTGCTCATTTGGCTGTTAGTGAGAGCAGGTTTGCCGTGCTTCCCACAATTGTTTATAGCCTTGTAGGATTTGAGATACTCATTTCTCATATGTTTTAGGAAAATCAGTTTGAGCAAAGAGACCTCTGAAGGCAAACATGGAAATAATCCTCTTGGTCCTCCCGTGGGCTGTGGCTGGGTTAAGTCAGCCTTGCAAATGGGCCGTGCACCAAGGTTCACCTGAGGCTACTCGTCATGGTGTCATCTGTGATAACAAATATGGGAGGCCATCTAAAAGTCCAATAATGGGGCATTAAATTAGAATATGTCTCCGGGTAGAATATATTGTGACCACTTAAGGCATGTGCTTGAAAATTATTTAAGGACCTAGGATAAAACTCAAAACGTAAAATTCAGTACATAGCTGTATATGCAGCGTGAGCATACGTGGGTGGTGATGCTCATGTTCCTGTGGGTGTGTGTACAGTGTACAGAGGACACGCCCGGGGAGCTTGGGGGGCTTTTGTGAGGGTGGTGAGTGGCCACGCTCTGGTCTGCATGACCTGGCGGGTGCTGTGCAACCCATGAAAAGGGGCTGGGTGGGGGATGTGATTGAGAGGCCGTGAGTCTGTAGAAGTAAGGATTGGGAAGACGTGCAGTGACATCCAAGGCATGTTGTTTGTAAAAGCAGGTGCTTTCCTGAGGGAGCTACTGCTTGATGTGGGTTATCTTGGGGCTGTTCAGGGCAGAAGAGAGTATGGTATTTTCCTTTCTCCTTTTCTGTGCCATTTTACACTCCATTTGGGTTCCTTCTGTAGTTTAAAGCAAGAGTTTTGGGCTCATGGTCGCACACTTGATCTCTATAGAAAGACCTGAGGGGGGCCTGGTGAGCAGTAACCACTGTCTGCATCTGGCCTACTTCTCATTTTTTTACTGTTGCTTTAGGTCAATCATTTATTTTTTTAAGATTTTATTTATTCATGAGAGACACAGAGAGAGGCAGAGACAAAGGCAGAGGGAGAAACAGGCTCCCTGTGGGGTGGTCGCTGTGGGACTTGATCGTAGGACCCCGGCGTCACGCCTTGAGCCAAAGGCAGACGCTCCACCGCTGAGCCACCCAGGGGCCCCTAGGTCAATCATTTAAATGTGATTATAAAGAAGAAGGAGCACATGACTGAAGATGTGGCTAAATCATAGCGTCTGTAACAACTGAAAGCTATTCCGGTTGTTCTGGGTGCTGTGAGGGCTCCTGCATGTGCCAGTGCAGCTCTGGACCTAGGCCCATGCCTCTATACCACCCTGGCCGGGGGCAGGTGAGTATGGAGCCTGGGACAGTGAGTTGTACCTGGAGGTGGGTCTGCAGATGTGCTGCGTGGATGGTGTGAGGGGCTGTTGCCTGGATGCCATCGTTGGGGAGGAGAGGTGGAGACGAGCATTCAGGGGCAGGCGAGGGCCGCAGCAGAGACAGAGTGTGCACTCCTGGGATGCTAGGGGGCACCAGGAAGCCAAGCCGAGAAACAGCTACCTTGTCATGTGGTGCTGACAGTCCCAGAATGGGAGTGTTGTGGGCACCATGTGGCCATCGGGGCCCGAGCAGCTGGTGTAGAGAACGCAGGGCTGGCTAGTGTGGATTTAAAGGAGAGGCCGGCCAAAAACCGAGTCTGCTGGAAAGGTGGGAGGTGATGGACAGTGTTCGTGTGGGAAGTGGGAACAAGATGTTTTCTCATTTGGGGTTTTTGTAACATGAGAAAAATGATCCACGTGAGTGCTCCTGGTGTTGGTCCTGTGGCAAGGGGTGACTGGTGTGGAGCAGAGGGTCTGGGGAATTCGGAGATGGCCACAGGAGGGAGATGTGAGGTGGGCCTGAAAGCAGTGTGATGTGTGGTAGGAGGTGCTTGGATACCAGGTTGTGGGTGGGAGGTCAGTGTTGTAGATCATTCTGGGCACAGAGTTGGGGAACCCAGTGAGAAGACTTGTGCTGTAATGTAGGGAACACATGTCCACTCCCTGTGGCCGTTGGGCAGAGCGCCCCGGAGGCCTCCGGGGTGGCAGGGAGGAACCCAGGCTGGAGCCAGGTCTCTGGCCAGGGTGAGCAGGTGGGCACTGGAGTCAGAGACTGCGGTGAGTAGCACCCTGAGACCCAGGGGCCAGTGTTTGGTGTTTGACGTCTGGCATGGTGGGACAGGAACGAAGCCAAGCAAGCCCTTTTTGGTGTCAGTTGCACTGGAAGCCTTGCAAGGAAGTGAGAGGACGGGGTCGGCCGGGCCGGGCAGCCCCACCGTCCCACGGAACTCAGCTCTTCGTGGGCTGGTTCAGGCGGTGGGGCAGGAGGGTGGGATCCAAGGTGTAGGGGCGAGGAGGGCACGGAGGCAGAGGGGGTCGTCCCTCCTTCAAGGAGCTGGCTGTTGAGGGACCCAGGTTTGTGCCCAGCACCTGGCACTTCTCAGCAGTGATCCTCGGCCCTTCCCTTACCTTGCTCTTGGTGTGTGCTCTACATTACTCAGGACAAATCCCCAGAGCTGTCATTATTTGTTGAAGGACAGTTGTATTTCAAGGGTGTTAGGCATCCTCCCAAATCTCCAAAAAGGTGGCACAGCTCCCTCATGCAGACTGGGCTGCAGACCACACTGCCCTTGCTGGCGCGTGGGCACAGTGGCTCTGTCAGGACCCTGCTCCGCACCCGCTTCATCCCAGGGTCTCCTGTGTCCTTTGTGGATTGCCTTGGCGTGTGCAGCACTGGGTATTTGTGAGGTGATTCATTGTTTCTGCATTGTTTGTCGGGTTTTGTATGTTAACCCTTTGTCGTATGTTAGAGACACATGCCAGGCTGTCATTTTCTTTATGTTTTTCCTGTAAAGAAGCTGAAATAGTTTCTGATTTCAAAGATCCTTTTTCATGATAGTTTCTGCCTTTGTTATTGTATTTAGGAAGTAATTCTTTACCCCATAACTGTATATTTACCTACATTTTCTCCTTGTGGATTTTTTTTTTTCCTTTTGAAGATTTTATTTATTTGAGAGAGAGAGCGAGCACCAGCTAAGGGAGGGGCAGAGGGAGAAGCAGACTCTCCGCTGAGCAGGGAGCCCAACTCGGGGCTCGATCCCAGGTCCCCGAGATCAAGACCTGAGCTGAAGGCAGATGGACACTTAACTGAGCCCCCCCAGGTGCCCCATTATAGTTCCATAATATGTTTCTGTATTTCTCAAGGTAAAGACCGCTGCACTTGTTAATATTTTTTAAACAAATATTTTAGGGATCCCTGGGTGGCGCAGCGGTTTGGCGCCTGCCTTTGGCCCAGGGCGTGATCCTGGAGACCCAGGATTGAATCCCACATCCGGCTCCCGGTGCATGGAGCCTGCTTCTCCCTCTGCCTGTGTCTCTGCCTCTCTCTCTCTCTCTCTGTGACTATCATAAATAAATAAAAATTAAAAAAAAAACAAAAACAAAAACAAATATTTTAATTACAAGAGATTGTGTTTGCTACATAATGGGCATTATTCAGGAAAATTTATCAATCAAGAAATTGCCAATAAGAGAAGAGACTCTGAACCACATATTGCCATGATGTCCCAGTCTAGGAACAAGGATTCTGTGGTACCTGCGGTACCCATTCTTTCCCTGGAGTCGGAGGTAGCAAGTTTTGCTCAGCAGGATACTTTGCAGGACTGGAGCCTGTGGCCACAGGGTCCCCACAAGTGGGAGTGGGGTTGGAATGTTTGACCTCGGTGCCAGCGCAGGGTGGAAGAGCATAGTGTGCCAGGTTCCAGTGCTGAGCTCTGGGGTTCTGATATGGGTAGACTGGGTCTCTAACCCCCTCCACTCACCTCTACCAGGCACTCCACGTCAGGCACGTGAACTCACTTTCGTAGCCCCTGATGTCCTCATGCACTGGGGGCCTGCTGGTTGTATACATGTGGTGTCTAGCCTGGACCGTGTACCCCAGCACCTAATATATGTCAGCTGCTGATTCTGTTTGCCTCTGACAGACACTCTGTAGGTGCTTATTGACAGGATTGTTTCCTAGACAGTGATTCTTTTGAGAAACATTGTTCTGAGAACTTTGATTTTTTTCTTTATCCTGTGAAGTCTCAGGTCAAGCTGCTGGTGTTACTTGTTATCCTTCTTACCAATTCTTTAAAGAGAAAAGCAATACAATAGGGATTTCGTTCACCTTTCTAAGGAAGATGACACCACCAGGTCAGTGGAGCTTGTCCTTGTCCTGCCACAAACACAGACAGAGATCCCTGGACTTCTCTATGCTATCCCGACGGTGGTACAGCTGTCTGCAGACATGGCCATTGCAGGTGGCCTGGCACCGGGGACCTCAGCCCCTGCCTATCCCAAAGACTACCTCCCTGTGGAGATGAAACCGCTGACACTTTGTCGGCTGCCGACCTGGGAATTCAGAGGCCCTCCTCCCCCAGCCCGACATCTGCTGACGCCCATAAAAAGTAATTGCTTTTGAGATGCTGTGTAGGGCTGGGGACTGGCTGGCAGAAACATAGACGTGGAGGCACGGGGGAGAGATAGAAGTTACCTGTTCTCCCCCGGGGAGCAGAGAGGGATGCAGCACCTTTATTTTCTTGGGGAGCAGAAAGGTACAGTTGGGTAGTTAAATTTGAAAGAGAATAGCACGACGCAGAAAAAAAAGAGAGAGGGGCATTTAACAAGAAAAATCCCTAGAGGGGAAGATGAAAGCGAACAGGTGCTGGAAGAATGTTTCTGCATATTAGAGCTTAATTAGATTGGAAGATGAATTCCAGATGGGCTAATTATATATGAGTTGTTGCAGGTTATTTCTTGTAGGGGCAAGCGTGTATTTTTGGAAGTGGTGATTTAGTGTGATTGGATTTGATTCCCGCCTCCTACCATATCTCCTCTATCGAGAAACTGCCACTTCTGGGGCCCCAGGACCCACTCCACCGGCCCATGTCTCAGGCTGCCCCCATCCAAGCCGGGAGAGCCACAGAAAGCTGGGCCCGGCCTGACTGTTGTGGAAACCAGCGCAGGGCAGCCACCTGTCACGTGTAAGGACAAGTGACTCTTACCCAGATGGAGTGGAAAGTAATTCCAACTTCAAAAGAAGCCAGACAGACAAAGCATGGTGTGTTGTTTCCAGGAATGTGTCCTTTGATGGGGTGCTAATGCTTCCTGTGTAGTTAGATTTGGACTGTGTCCTGGGAGAGCAGAGGGGCGGGCTCTGGTTGGCAGCTCTCTTTAGTTGTGAATCGAAGAAAGGTTAGGAAGGCATGGATAAACAGCTTTATTGCAGACCAGAAATTTTAATTTCTAAACAAAAGGATCTGGGCCAAATAGGACCTCCAGACTTGCCGTTAGGATGATAGACCTGGTTCAACTTAGGAACAGCCTGGGAAGGTTGTCTTGAACGACGGTGCGTGCCTCTGACGTCCCTGGAAAGGTGGGATATGCTGGGGTGGCCTTGCGTCATCCTACAGGCCTCAGGGGGACCTGCCTGGCATCCATTTGGTGGGTCTGAGAGCTTTAATAAATGTAAACTTTTATGGAAGGCCCCATAATTGGAAGTTATGGATGTATAATTTATATATGACTCAGTGAATGATTTATATGATGTTAAATGATGATTTAGATAGAAAATATGACCCCCTCTCACAGAATCTTTAATGAAAAGTGTTGGTTCTTATGAATTTATTTTAGAGCTCTGTTTGAACTCAGCATGTTTGACATAAATCAGATATAATTGTCATTTTATGATTAATGAACATATGCTGGCCGTTTTTCCCCATAATTAAACTTTATGTTCTGTGCATCTGACAAAGCAAAACAAGTTTAGACTTTGACAGATTGGTGGTGGGGGTTTTCCATGTCTGCGTATTTGTGTGTGTGTGTACTCGTTTGCGTATGTATTTATTTTATTAACGTATGTGTATTAAGTTGGGTTTTCAGAGGTGTAAGTAGATCATTAGGAGCTAGCATTTAGGCTCAAGATTGTGGGGAGCTTGTCCAGGATGGAAGGGGACAGGTGTAGCCTGGGAGGCAGGTGGGAGGGAGCCCTGGACCCGTGTGTTGCACAGGGCAACGTTAGTGTGAGGCCTGATGTGTATGCTGGGTAGGGGGCTGTAACATAGGCTCCCAGCAGAGACTACCCATTAGCTAAAAGCATGGCTGGTTTTCATGTTATGGCCATCATACAGAGCTCCAGGAAATGACAGAAGGTGGATGTGTAGCAAAAACACGCACAGTATCCTGTCTGCTTTTCATACACATAGGCAAGAATTGTAGTCATTGGGGGTGCCTGGGTGGCTCAGTTGGTTGAGCGTCTGCCTTCAGCTCGGGTCATGATTTCAGGGTCCTGGGATCGAGTCCTGCACAGCGGAGGGGGGGCAGTTCTGCTCCCTCTCCTCCCCCCTCCTCTTGTGTCCTCTCTCTCTCTCTTACTCTTTCTCTCAAATAAATAAATCTTTAAAAATAAATTGTAGTCATTCAAAAGCTAAGACGAGCATGTAAAAGATAAACCATGTCACTGGTCACATCTTTGCTCATGCAGCTCACTTTTATTTCCTGTTTCAGGACATAGACAAGTTTGGCAATGAGATCACCCAGCTTGCCCGGCCCCTGCCCGTGGAGTATCTGATCATAGATGTAAGTGTACAGCGCCCCGCCACCCCCCTGGGCTGCCGGGTGGGGGCCCTGTGAGGGTAGCAGCAGTAGCTTGGACAGTTGCCCCTATGCCTGGCCCAGGATGGACACCCGGGAAATATATGAATCATTGAGATCCTGTCATCATGAAAAGCTGGTGACTTCAAGGTCTTTTTCTTCTAGTTTCAATGTTTTTATTTCCTTAAAAACAACTTAGGATTTACCTTCTCCCAAACCTAAAGTATAACAAAGGACCACTGACCTGGCCAGGCAGCCTGTGGAGGTCAGCGAGCCCAGTGTGGCACTGTGCATGGTGCGGTGTGTGCGGGTGCTGCCCTGGCCAGACCTCAGCTGCCAGAGCCGGGCTCATGGTGGTGGGTCACTCTCCTCCTGAGTCAGTCCCCCGCGGCAGGTAGCCATGATTGTCCTTGAGTGAGATGGTAGTGTGCTTTCCTGGGTGGAACTCCAGAATGCCTGGTCCCAGTCTCAGCTCCTTTCTGGAGGCATGCTCTAGTCCTGGAGCTGTGGTCCCAGGCCAAAGGGCAGTCGAGGACGCCGGCATGAATGCCCAACACATTTGCAGCAATCAGCTCTGTTCCAAGGGGACGGGCGGCTGCTCATTTCCTAACCGCTGCCTGCCAGGATCTCTTTGGGCTACATTTGGACTCAGGAAGGGCATGTGATTCAGGTTGTAAAATATCATTGCATTTGGAGCAGCAGGTCCCCATGAGCCAAGCCCATCGGTGCTCCATTCCAATTGACAGTTCCTGAGAACGTATTTATTACCTAGGCCGTAAAGGCATCTGTTTTTTAGACTACCTAGGGTGTAATTAAGATGAAAACAGATTGATGGAACATACACTTAGGAGGAGTCGGCGTGATTTAAAGCCAGCTTTCTGAGGTCTTCTCTCCCTGTGGCCTCCCCACCTCTTTCCTTTTAGAAATGGGCCGAGTTCTTGCTTAGTGTGTTGAGTCAGTAAAGTTTGGTTGTGAGGGAACATTCCGCCCTATGATACCCAGGCTCTCTGTTCTTATGGAACGAGGTTGGGGCAGCCCGCCATGAGCAGGCTGCTGTTTCAGGCAAGAGAAGGGATGAATGAGCCCCCTTCCCTGGGCTGCTGTGGATGTGCTGTGGATGTGTCGGGGCATTGGCTAGATGACCTGAGGCAGGCTGGGTTGGGGCTGTTGGAATACAGGTCGAGGTGGGCATCCGGGATATTCGCAGACTGCCTAGTGAACTTTGGTTCTGTCATGCTCTAAGGGGAGTTTCAGGTCTAACACAGATGTCTCAATTCCACATCTGCTGCCTGGTAGGTGCTCTGTTGTTGCTGGCCCACCATCGTCTCTGCCCTCCCAAAGCAAAAGTGCTGTGCCATCCACAGACCTTTGTCTCTACAGCCTGGAAGGCTCTTCCGGCGTCTTTAGAACTATGACAGCAGCTAAGACTAATAAGGCCTGTGTGTCTGAGCCTTAGTGGATGTAGGCACTCGGAGTCATCTGTGTCTCACAGAGGAACAGACTGAGGCTTAGGATCCGTAGCTGACAGAGGCCATGCAGGTACGCGGCGCTGTGGCCAGAGTCCCCCAGCTGCATGGTCTGGTCGATAAAAGACCAGGGGAAGAGACGGTGGGAGAGACGCCTGGCTACTAGCTCCATTGATGGAGTGTGACTTGCTCTTGGGGTTGTGAGTTCAAGCCCCACGTTGGGTGTAGAGATGACTTAAAAATAAAATCTTTAAAAGAGCAGTGGGGCTCAGGTCTCAGATGCTGCGGATGGCTCAGCTTGTCCTTCAGAGTGCTGGCACAGTCACAGCAAATCCTGGGCCAGCCAGCTTGAAACGGCCCGCTGCCTTCACTGATGCAGAAAACAGACCAGAACAACATTTTCATTCTTTAGAAATAGTCCCGAAGGAACCAGAATAGCTACCCTAAATCTGGATGAGGTGTAATCTGCTGCCGCTAGTGTCATATTGTAGAGGAAAAGCTGTGTCAACCAAAAGGTGGTTGATAGCTCACACTTGGGTGCTTTCGTGGGGAGAGGCGTCTGCCAGGAGGAATGAAAAACTGTATTTGTATTGATTCTTGCACATTTACCACTGTCCCTGTAGTTTCTATTGATTATATGTTAGATTTAAAATGCCCTCTGCTGTTACTAAAGCATGTCTGAGCCAGATGAAGGGCTCAGGTTCCCCTTCAGACACAAGCTCTTGACTCCAGCCTGTCTGATGGGAAGAGCAGGAGGGCTGTGTGCTGCATCTCAGAAGCGTGGGTTCTCCTGCTGCCTCGACATGCCCTGGCTCCGTGCAGTGGTGCCGTATGTCCAGAGGAGCCTCTGCAAGCTCTGGAGGTCACTGTGTCTCTCACAGCATCAAGGCTGACCCTGAGAGTTCTTCTGTCCCCGTCCACTGCGTTCCCAGAGCTCACTCTCTGGCTCCTCCACGGGGAGGGCCTCTGTGTGAGCGGCTGGGCAGATGGAAGCCTGGCCAGCACACACAAACTGCCCACAACTGGCATGATCCTAAAACTTGTGACCAGTGATCCTTCAGTTTGCTTCCCAGAGTCAGAGTGTCAGGGCTTTCATTTAGGGTGTCATTAATGGGTGACCCTTGTGTCCAGTGGGGAACAGTTAGGACTCTGGCCGGAGCTCAGGGGAGGGTGCTGTGCTCAGGGCTATTTGGGGCACCTGGGGCCGCCCTCACCGCTGTTGGCATCACAATTTATCAAGGATTTGTGTTTTTGTTCATTAGATCACAACAACTTTCCCCAAGGATCCAGTTTATACTTTTTCTATTTCGCAAAATCCATTTCCTATTGAAAACCGGGATGTATTGGGTGAGACACAGGTAAGCTCTTTGTCTTTAGAAACATAATTTAAAGTAACTACTGCTTGTTCATCTAGTGTCAGTGTTGTTTTTCCAGAAAGTACCAAGCTTTCAAACTCTCCTGATTCATTCTTGTGACGAAGCCCAGCTAGGACTGTCTCTGAGACACTGTTGATCACCCTGACATTCACTCCAGGCCGGGCTGACAGATAACCACAGAGCAGAGCCCCGTGAGGCCCCAGGCCTGTGGATCTGCCAGAAGGGCCGTTCTCACTTGACTTCTTTTTTCCCCCAAATTTATTTGTCACTCGTGTCCTCTCCTAACGACTTTTTTATTTGTTAACAAGCGTCATTTCTTGTGGAGATGTGTCGCTTCGCTGCTTGCTCTGGCTTCCTGTCCTGTCACCCTGCTTCATCTCTCATGCACCATCCAGGACGTGTGTGGCCTTGTGTGGCCCGGCCACCCAGGCTTTCTAGCACTTGGTGCTGGTCTCAACGCAGCACGTCCTGTGCCGTGACCCCTGCTCTCTGCTGCAGGTGCCTCTTGCTGCCACATGGATGGTCTGGGACATGTTTGTTTGAATTGTTAACAGGCATCACAGAAAAGAATATAAGGATATTTTCTTGAGAAGCGTGGTGCTTCATTTACAAAACCTCTCTGATGCTTTGCTCTCCTCATGGCCCATCTGTGCGGGGACTCAGGGTGCTTATAAAGGTGCAGAGCCACTTTCTGGGTGGCATTCTTGAACCTCCTGCGTTTAGTTTTGCTGAAGGTGGTCATGTTGCATAATCCCCCCCAACATACTCTCTCTCTCTCTCTCAATCCTCGCGGTCCAACTACCCAAGGTCAGCAGTACAGCTGAGCCGCGAGCACCAGGCAGGTCTTCTAGCCCCAAAGTCAGCCCTTCCCACAGCCCACTCTCCCCCTGGAGGTGGGGGGTGGGGAGCGATCTGTCCTTGTGAATGCATTTGCCAGCTCGGTCAGCTTTATAACTGTGTTCTCTTACACCTGTCCATAAGTCACATGTGTACTGAGAGCATCCTCCTAGGAGGATAGAGCCACAGCTCATGTTGCAGCCATGTGTCCCTCTGGCCTGGGTCCCCATCAGTGGTTATCAAACAGGATGGGGAGTGGTGTGTGTCTGAGCTCTGAACTTAGCCGTGTCTCAGGAGGGGACAGATGGCTCTCTGGGCTGGGTCCCAGGGCTGTCCGGGGATGCTCGTGCTCACTTGCTTCCTCCCTCACCACTGTAGGACTTCCACAGTTTGGCCACCTATCTGTCCCAGAATACCTCATCCGTGTTCCTGGATACCATCTCGGATTTCCACCTCCTACTGTTTCTGGTCACCAATGAGGTCATGCCTCTGCAGGTACAGGCCTGAGTGTGCGTGCCCACTGAATATCTGGCTTTGGTGGTCCCCAGGTGGGGTTTGGCTATAAAAAAGATGCTTCCTTTTCTCACAAGCCAGAGCATGGCTGGGAAGCTGGGTCAGAGTCCCTCTTAGGTCCTGTGGGCAGTGGCTTTTCACAAGGGGCTTCTTGGTACAGAGATGGAGCTTCCACATTTAGCAATTACACTGAAACAGCTTCTCTAAGCCTCGGTGTCATGTGTGTCCCCCCCCCCCCATGGAGGACAGTTCCATTCGTCATAACTGCATGGGAAGCAGAGGACATTGAGCTCTGTCCTCTAGCATGGAGCATTAGAGATGCTGCACTCTATAACGGTTTCAGAGTCACAGCCCCTCCTTCTTACTGATATCTCCTCTCCTCCTGAATCAACTGTGGTTTTATTGCCTTGGCCCAGAAGGTTGGCTGGCATCCAGGCCCTGAGTGCACAGCTGCATAGTTGGCGTTTTGAAGACGTGCTGTCGGGGAGCCGAGAGCAAGTGTCACCAACAGTGGCTGCTGTCTGAGCAGCGTAGGGGCAGTGGGTCCACCCAGGAGGCCCTTACTTAGTTTGTGCCTTTCTCGTGCCTGAGACCCTTGGGAACAGCGGAGTGAGGGGAATGAATTTCTTCTGAGCCCCTGACTCGACACATTCCCTGAAGGTGACAGAGGGCAGAAGCGCCTCAGTCCCCACTTGTATCCTGTTCGGTCTATCTTGTGTCTGTATCTTGGCCCCAAACTACCTGCTTCATATATACCAGGCCCGTTTGTCAGTAGACATGTACTGTTTGGCAGTCACCTGTTGGAAAACATTTTCTGGGGAGCCCCTGAGATCCCCTGAAGCTTTAGTAGTTTTTCATTGTATAGACTATTTTAATTTTCTGTACTTGGACTCTGGAGGTGTAGGATCTAGAGACGGTTGAGAAGACAGAAAGCCTCCAGGAAAAGCATGAGGGTGGAGGGTGGGCCCCATGGCCGTGAGCTCCTGTCTGTGCATCCAGGTTCTCAGGATAAGGGATGTGAGCTCAGTATCTCGGTGGTTGAGCATAGTGGTCTGCTCGTGGCAGAGGGCAGCTCTTCAGGATGAACTTAAGTTTAGCTCTGAATTTAGCACTTGATTTTATAGATCTAAGTGTGTGGCATTTTGTGTTTCATAGTGACAGCCTGTGAGATTTTTTTAATTCCCTCTGGAGTATGTCTTGACATTGGGGAAGAAGAGTCTTATTAACAAGAGTGTGTCCACCATCGCACAACAAGTTGGAGTCTTCATTTTTGGGTTCTTGCAGGACAGCATCAGCTTGTTGCTGGAGGCAGTGAGGACCAGAAATGAGGAGCTCGCCCAGACGTGGAAGAAGTCTGAGCAGTGGGCCACCATCGAGCAGCTGTGCAGTAAGTGTCCCTGCCCTCCCATCACCAGAGCCCAGGGAACCGGGCACTACTCTGTAAGCTTCTGAGGTCCAGCACAAGCTGGGTGTCGAGGGCAGTCCAACAAGCGCACAGACTTTTTCATTGCTGCTCATGCACACTGTCAAAGCCACACAGATCTTGGGTGTTCAGCTCTGTGCTCGTACCTATATGTGTAGACGATTTGCTAATCATCCAGCATCTGAGGAGCAATTGGAAAGTCATTGCATTGTTTTTTGTTTTCTAATTTTTTAAAAAGATTTTATTTGAGATAGAGCATGAGCAGGAGGGGCAGAGGCAGGAGGAGAGGGAAATTCCCTGCTGAGCAGGGAGCCCGACGCAAGACTTGATCCCAGGACCCTGAGATCACAACCTGAGCTGAAGGCAGGTGCTACACCCACTGAGCAACCCAGGTTGCTGGGAATATCACTGTTTTAGATAAACAGAAACCTGGCGTTTCGCCACAGTGCTGAAAGGCCAGCACTCCTCAGGCTTTTCTTTTTCCCTTCTTACTCCTGGTCCTCAGACCTTTCTTGATGGACGAAGCGGAAAAGCCTTACAGAATAGAATGTAGGGATCTGTGTCCGCAGGGGCCCGCATCACCTCGCAGCCCCAGGCAGAGCCTCCCGGACTGCAGTCCCGGGCAGCTGCTCCCGATGTCCCTGCCCTGCCAGCGGAGGGCTCAGAGTGGCGGGCTGCTGGTGGGGTCCCTTCCTTTGTGGCTCTGAGAAATCCTGGAATGCCCTCTTCAGACAACTTTGAAAATACATGGAAATGTTTATACCGTTTCCTCAGTGTAGTGGGTTAGGTACTAGAACCAAAATTAGCCAAGAAAGACCCCAGTGGAACCTACGCCGTGAGGGAGCCTAGCGGACACCTCTTGTTCTCTCGATACCGATACCTGGGGCATCGGTGGTCTGGAGCGCCTCAGTAGTGGTTGTGCTACACTGTTTGTCAGGTTTTCTTTTCTTTCTTTTTTTTTTTTTTTAAGATTTATTTATTTATGATAGAGAGAGAGAGGCAGACACACAGGCAGAGGGAGAAGCAGGCTCCATGCTGGGAGCCCGACGTGGGACTTGATCCCGGGACTCCAGGATCGTGCCCTGGGCCAAAGGCAGGCACCAAACCGCTGAGCCACCCAGGGATCCCCAGGTTTTCTTTTCATACAAATCTGACAGAGCAGTACTGTAGCTGGCCAGCTGGGCCACGAGCGCTTGCTCTCCTGAAGTTCTGCTCACCACTCCAAGGCAGGAGCCCGCTTGTTCCCACCAAATTCCCTACAGTGAAGCCCCACAGCCTCGGGTGGCCAGTGGTGTGGTGCTGGCCACCCCTCTGCAAGTCTGTCTGCTTGCTGACCCCACCCCCGCCCAGGCCAGCAGTGTGGTTTTCAGATCCTTCACGGAGAAACACTACTCAGCAGCTTTAATGTTGTGGCACCATCTGTGTCAGTCCGGGGTGCCTGGAGAGGCTGCAGGCTGAGCCCAGCTTGGGGAACAGTCCATAAGCCTGTAAGATGGTGGTGGGGTGAGCCCACCTGCCTGGGGGTACCGCGCACTGTACAGGACTGTCAAGTCACTATGCCATATGCCCGAGACTGATAGAACCTCCTGTGTCAACTACACTAGGATGTAAAAACAACCTGGGTGACTTAGACTTTTCCCCACAAGAGAACAGCAACACTGAGCAGCCTCAGTCGGCCGGGAAATGGAGTTTACTCTAAGCAAGAGCCCATCACCCCCGTCAAAGCAGCCGTCAAAGCAGCCACAGCGCCAAGTGCTGGCGAGCTTACAGGGCAGCTGGAAGCCGCACGCATGCCAGTGACAATGTGAAAGCCGCCGCGGCGTGTTTTAGACACCTTGACTTCCTCTGTGATCCAACAAGCCTGCTCCTAGGTTTTCCCCCCAAGACGTGAAAACACAGGTCCACCCAGAGCTGAGAGAGGTGTGCCCGCGCATTGACGGCAGCTTTGTTGGTTGTAGCTCAAAAGTGTCAGTGGCCCAAATGTCCATAAGGAGGGGCACGGGTGGCCAGAGGCCGTGCTTTCACCGGGAACCCGCCCTTAGTAGTAGGAGGGGGCGCCCCTGACCCGCAAGCAAGGAGGGCAGCAGTGGGATGGAGCCGGTCGCGGTTGACAGCTTTGAGTTCTGCGGGCGGCCGCCCTGTGCGGCAGGGCTCTGTGTGCGAGCGGGGCCCCTCGGAGGCCCTGCAGCCCCGTCTGTCCGTGCCTCTGGCTGTGGTGGAGGCCAGAGTCGCCTTTTACTCTGCCGAGGAGCACGATAGAGGGCTCCCGGGGTGGAATGTCTTCCCCATGTGGAAACACCGAACAGCAACGAATGGCCACTTCTTTTCCACCCACAGGCACAGTCGGAGTACAGCTTCCGGGTCTCCACGAGTACGGTGCCGTCGGGGGCTCCACGCACGCCGCCACGGCTGCCATGTGGGCCTGTCAGCACTGCACCTTCATGAACCAGCCGGGCACCGGCCACTGCGAGATGTGCAGCCTCCCGAGGACCTAGGGCTCCCGGCCCCTGCTGGCAGGACTGGGCCCAGCCCAGCCCTCTCTGAAGCCGGGATCATCGTAACCATTGCCCGATGGCGGGCAGCCCTGACGGGCAGGGCAGGGTGGCTGCCCTCGGGTCTCTGACCCACAAAGCTTCTCAGCAGCAGGCTTCCCTGGAGGGAGAGCCAGGCTGGTGCTCTGCGGGCTGACGCCCCGTACCAGCCTCCCAGGTGGCGGAAGGACTCGGGCACCTCAGAACCGTCCCCTGGGGTTGGGAGGGGTGGGGAGGGCTTACTGTCACTATCCACCTTTCTCTTCCCTTCCTCTGGATGCTTTTTGTTCTCACCCCTCCCACGGTTTCAGTTGGGAGTTCCTGGTGGCTGCTGTACCCAGTTGCTCTGGGCAGACCCTGGCTGGGAGACCGCCTCTTCCCCTGCCAGGGGCCATTGCCATGGAAACCTGAGTGGGCCCAGGGTTCCTGGCCTCTCCCTTGTGCTTGATCTGCAGGTTAATTTGCTGCCCGCCCTCCTCCTTGCTCTCACCTGACCTCCAGGTGCGATTTTTAAAGTCTGCGTTGGTTGTAATAACAGTTATCAGTAATTTCTGCCCAGAAGACTTTTATTTATTTCTTTTTAAGATAAAAACTACATAAAAGGGGAGTGAGAGAGACTAGTTCCCACTTCCTTTCCTCTAGTAGTGAGTTCCCAGGAGCGGGTGCATGGAGGACACAGGGTGGGCGAGGGTGGACAGAGACCCACGGTCATTTCTTGGAAGTAAACCTCAGTGCCTGAGACTTTCTTGCCAAGCCACACAGCTGCAGATGTGGTCCAGCAGGAGGGCAGCGGCCCCTCCAGGAGGCTGATGCCTCTGGCCAGGCCTCCCCGGGGTGCACTGGGCTGCCCAGGACCCAGAGCTCTGGCCCCTTCTTCCCATTGCCCTGCCCATCCCCTGGGCTCCTGCACGGTGACAGAGCCGTTGCATCAGGCCCCCGTGAGAGTATGGGCTTGGCCTGTTATGAGGCCCATGGGGACTGTTGTGGGGTCCCAGGACAGAGGTCATGGTCAGGCCTTGCACCTGTGCATTAGGGTCCCCAGGCAGGTGTGTGCGGCACCCTGATGCCTCTTTGCCTTAATGAGGGCTGGGTCTCGGAGCTGCATGGCACCCACAGGAGAGGCTGGCCCAGACATTGACTGCCCTGGGGTCGGGGGAGGCCTGTGGGACCCTCCCTTAGCCACGGCACTATGGACAGAGAACTCTGGTCTCTGCGTGTTGGCTTTTCTGGTGGTAAGGGCTGTGCCTGGCACCTTCCAGTGCACCTGGTGTGGGTCACTCAAGACTGGTCTCTCGGGGCCAGGGCCCCATCTGTTGGGTCTGCCTTCAGCAGAGCCATTGGTGTTGGCGAGGGGGTGGGGTGGGCCAGAGACGTGCAGAGAAGCCGGCCTGAAGCACCGACCCCCGCCGGTGTGTGGTGTGTGGTGACTGTCCCGGAGCTCGGCTCCCAGCCACTCTCTGAGGGGCCGCCCACGGTCTTGCGGATGTGATTTTTGCGGCTGCGCTGGCTGGAGCTCTGGCCCCTGGGATCCGATGTGAGGCTGCAGGAGCCTGGTGGCCCGGGCCCCGAGCGCAGCCCCCCGTCTCCCAGGGCCCCTCCCCCCCGTTTACCCCAAGCTGGTTCCCATCTCTCTTCAGCCAACATTCTCCTCACTCTGAAGTCGTGGCAGATGCATAATTCGTTTTGTCTTTTAGCTGAAAGAAAAGCGTGATTTCTCTGCTTCTGGTTTTGAGTCACTTTGTTCAGTAACGCACTTTATTGTCCAAATAAATAGACTCCAAGCTCAGCGTAAGGGTGTGGGGGGTACCCCGCCGGAGGCTTTGCCCCAGCAGCTCAGCCACCTCCTCCCGCACAGAGGGGTCCCCCGCGCCACCTGCATCCTGCTGGCCCTCGCGTGGACCCAGCCTCTCCCCAGGGGACGCAGCTGGCTGCCTCGGCCTCTGACCAGCCTGCCCCGGGTGCTGCCGCTCCAGCTCGGCGGGGCTGCGGGGCCGTGGCCACTGGGCCTGCCATAGCGTTACTTGGACGCCGGCCCCGCCGTGAAGCCAATAAAACTCCTGAAGTGACTGCTGTGCTCCAGATTGTCATTCCTGGGCCCTGGGGCCTTCTGTGCCCCAAGCGTGCCTGCCTGCTGCTCCCAGGTCGGCCTCCTCAGGCCGCTGAAGGGGAGACCCCAGCGTGTTATGGGGCCGGAAGAGGAGAGCCGCCTCCCTCGGGTGCTTCCCTGCCCGTCGGCGATGTGGCTGCTCCTGGAGGGGGGAGGGCAGATGCTTGCAGCAGGTGAGGGACGCAGTCTGGAAGCCCCCAGACAGTGCGGTTATCGGGTGTGTGGGCTGCAGCTGACGTGCTGCTCGTCCTGAATCCCCTTGCCGATGGCAGCCAGAGGCACCCCCTTTTGCTGTTTGGATACCAGCCTCCAAACAACCGTCTCTACCACCCTGTCCTGTGGCCTTGAGACTCAGCGGCCACCGTCAGGGCCCCGGGGGCTCTCAGGGCTGGCTGCTCCCAGCAGCAGTGCAGTTGACATGACCAACCATAGTCCCCAAGTTGGTCACTGCCCCCCCCCACCCCTGGTGCACCTCAGGGAACAGCAGAGACCCTGTGCTGGCTGCAAGGGGTGCCCTGCACTCACTGGCTCCTCCCTGCATTTGGCATCAAGGGCAGTAACAGCAGTGCGCAGCTTGCACGCCCGCACGAGGCCCTGCGACTCCGCACCAGCCCTCAATTCCCTTTGTCTGTAAATCCCCTGGGACTGGCACTGGGGGAGGGGGGGTGGGGCTGTCCCTGGAGGTAGGCTGTTGACCATAAAGCCAGGGCGTGGGGCGGCGAGTGGTGACCCAGGCCGACACTGCCTGCAGGGGCATCCTGGCCAGCCCTGCCTCCCTCCTTCCCTGGTGCCTGGGAGGGCTGGGATGGGAGTGAGCTCGCCAGGCACGGTGGTCGCCCAGCGGGGGGAGGCAGAGTGCCCTCTCCTAGGGAAGGAGCCCGCCCTGCTCCCCGGTTGTGAGGGCTGTGAGGGCCTCCCGGGGTGCTCTTCCCCCAGCCCCGACTTCACCGTGGACGGCGGTGTGCGGGTTCACCTAGAGTTCAGCCCAGAACCCCCGCAGCAGTGGCTGCCACGGCCGGCGCGGGGTGCCCCCCTCACCCTGCGCTCCCGGGTCAGCGCTGGGGCTGGGGCTGGGGCTGGGGCCGCCCGGCAGGGGCAGGGGCCCCTCGCACGTGCCGGGCCTGGTCACACCGCAGGTGCCCGGGGGCGTGCGCGCTTGCACGCTCGCCGTTGCCTTGAGGGAGGGGCCCACGTGGCCGCTGCAGCCCTGGCCCCTGGGGTCGGCGCCTCCCGAGCAGGGAGCAGGCAGGGGCGCGGCGCGGGGAGGTGACCCGGGGAGGTGACCCGTCCCCACACGGCGCAGCGGGCAAACCCCCGACTCCAGGAGCGGCCCGCGGGGACCCCCGATCTCCGGGCCCGGCCTGCAGGGTCTCGGGGTCGGCCCGGTCCCAGGGCGCACGGGGGGACACGCGACGCGACCTCGCGCTCAACGGGGGCTCGGGGGCCCCGCACGGCCGTGGAGCGTGGGGGGCTGCCGGCCGCGGGGCCCCACCGGGAGGCCGCCGGGGGCGCGAGCGCAGGCCCTGGGAGTCCCGCGTGTCCACCGCGCAGCTCGCCGGGCGCAGCTGGGCCGGGGGCTCCCGCCGTCACCCCAGCAACCCGCGCCGCGGAGCCCGGGCCACGCCCCCGCCACGCCCCCGCCGGGCCGCTTTACGGCGGAGGGCGCGCCGCGACGTGGGCGGCCGTAAAGCGCCCCCGCCCGCGCCCGCCGCCCCACGCCCCCGCGCGGAGCCGCCTGCCCGCCTGCCCGCCCCCGCCCCCGCCCCCGCCCGCAGCATGGCCAGCCTGGCGCCGCGGGTGGACTACCTGGCGGCCTTCCGCTGCCCGCTCGGGGGCCCGGCGGCGGGGAAGCCGCACGTGCTGTGCCGCGGGGCCGAGCTCTTCGTGTCCACCGGGCGCGAGCTGGTCTACGTGTACGACCAGGAGGGGCGGCTGCTGACCGTGAGCGCCGGGAGGGCGGGGGGCGGGGGAGGGGCGGGGGGGCGGGGGCCGGCCCGGGGGGCGGGGGAGGGGCGGGGGGGGCGGGGGCCGGCCCGGGGGGCGGGGGGGGGCGGGGGGGCGGGGGGGGTGCTGGGGGCGCGGGGGCCGGCCCGGGGGGCGGGGGGGGGGCGGGGGGGCGGGGGCCGGGGAGGGCGGGGGCCGGCCCGGGGGCGCTGGCCTGACGCCGCCTTCCCTTCCCCGCGTCCAGGCCGCCTACCGGCTCCCCGGGCAGGTGTGGCACCTGGAGCTGTCGCGCCCCCGCGGGACGCTCTACGTGCTGTGCGCCCGGAAGGGCATCTACGGCTTGGCCCTGGCGCCGGGCCGGGCCAGCAGGTGACCCGGGGCGGGGCGGGGCGCGCGTGCTGGGGCCTGGGGCACGGGCCGGGGTGCGCCTCCAGCAGCCGCCCCCTCCTGCAGAATCCGCAGGAAACGAGCATCTGGCTGGTGTGCACCCGGGGCAGGGGCGTGACCCCCTTTTGCACGGGGCTGTGTGGTTAGCGTCAGCCAAAGCACCCTGAGCCCCGGCCAGTGGTTAGAGGGGCCGCCCCCGTGCACCAGTGCAGAGCCCAGTCGCAGGCTCGTGCCTGTTGCTGGGTCAGGACTGGAAAAGGGAGAGGGTGCGGTTCACAGACTAGGCCTTGGGGGTCTTACAGGTCTGCACCCATGAGAATTTGCTTCTGAGCCCCGTTTCTCAAAGCCCGGACACATCCCATTGCATGCGTGTCCTGGGGTGACTGGTGCCAATGACCGTGGTCCGTGGCCAGCTGCGCCTGGGTGGGCCTTCCCCACACTGCCAAGGGGCTGTCCTGGTCACTGAGGTCACTCCCTGGGAGACTCCAGGCCCAGTGTGCTCAGTGACACTGCGGGGACAAGAGCTTGCGAGCCTTCTGACCAGCGGTTCCCTGGTTTTTGAAGGTCCGTGAGCCAAGGTGACGGGGAGGACAGGGACAGCGAGGACAGTGCGGACGGTGAGCCCCCTTGCACCGTGATCCCCGTGGACCCGGAGGCCTGCGTCCTCCCCGACGCCACTCTGTGTGCTTTCACCGTGGTCGACAACATGCTTGTCACCCTGGCACAAGGCCCTGCCCGGTGGAAGGTACAGCTGTTTGAGTGTCCCTGTCCAGGGGACGACGCCAGACCTGGAGGCCAAGTCGGCGAGGTGGAGTTGTCCACCTCCAGCCCCCTGGCTGGGACCCTTGGGGAGCCCGCAGCCCCTCGCTCCCTGCCAGTGCTGTGCTGCGTGTCACCACCGGGTAGCAGCGCGCTGCACGGCCACGTGCGGGGCTCCGGGGGCTTCGCAGGCTTCACGCTGGAACAGGCTCTCTTTGGGCTACTCTTTGGAGTTGATGCCTCCCTCCTGGAATCACCTGTGATCGTCTGTGGCCTCCCTGATGGCCAGCTCTGCTGTGTGGTCTTGAAGAATCTGGTCACCTCACGGTTGTCCCCCGGTGACCCAAAGGCCCTCGTCAAGATCCTCCATCACCTAGAGGAACCCGTTGTTTTCATTGGGGCCTTGAAGACCGAGTCATCAGCTGAGGACACACACCCTGACTGCCTCGTGGCACTTGGTCACCACGGCCGGATCCTGGCCATCAGGGCCAGCTGGGACGAGGCAGGGAATCTGGTGCCAGACCTGCGGGAGTGCAGGCTCCCGGGGCCCGTGCTCTGTGCGGCCTGTGGCGCAGGTGGCCGAGTGTACTATAGCACCCCCTCGGAGCTCTGTGTCGTGGACCTGGCTGCCGGAGGCGCCCCCTGGAAGCCCGAGCAGCCTGACGGGGGCCCGGGAGACCTGCCATCTCCGCTGTGTCCCATAAGCTTAGGCATCTGCAGTGTCGTCACCCTGTCTGTGTTGTCCGAGATGCCTGAAGGTACGAGCTGCTGTTAGAACCTGAGACTCCGCAGCCTGTCACGGTGGGGGTGGGATGTAACGGGTGGCTGTCTCCTGCCCCGTGAACTGGCCTGCCTCCCTCGCCCTGCTTTGTTCCCGCGTCTCGCACACCTGATGGGGGGGCTTCCCAGCTGCCATAGCTCGGCGCCTGGCGCGCCTTGTTTCAGAGCCAGGGTGTGCCTGGTCCGGTGTCTTGTGTGGCTGGGGGTGGGGCTGCACCTGGCGGCCCAGGCAAGGGCATCTGTCCGTGACGGGGCTATGACGGGCAGTCCAGGGAGGTCCACATCGCTTCCGGTTAAGCCCTGGCGTTTCTGAAGGTTAGCAAACACCTGCCCCGCTTCCCGTGGGGCCCGCTCCCGGCCCGCTCTGTACCGGGCTCTGCTTGCCTGCGTCTGCCCCAGACAGAGCCCAGAGAGGGCTGGAGCCGTGTTTGCCCGGCGCTGTGGGGCGAGGACAGAGCCAC
Source organism: Vulpes vulpes (assembly GCF_048418805.1). NCBI lineage: Eukaryota > Metazoa > Chordata > Mammalia > Carnivora > Canidae > Vulpes > Vulpes vulpes. The sequence goes on from NC_132781.1 coordinate 1,227,286, forward strand.
CCTCCTCCAGTGCATGCGGTTGTCCAGATGGCCCACAAGGCCTGCAAAGCCACGGGGGTTGGTGCTCGATGTGGGGGGAGAGGCCGAGTACATGGCAGCACCACGTGCGGGCTCCGTACCCACCGTTCTGGCTGCCACGCCTTGGCCTGTGGGAGATGCCAGAGGGCTGCGGGAGGCGGGGCCCAGGGATGGGGACGGGGACGGGAGGATGCTAGGGACAGCAGGCTTCCAGAAAGGCCCCAGTGAGTGCGGCGCCCTTCCCATGCAGCCCTGGGGGCAGCCCCACCACGGCGGGGCCCCTTCGATAGTTCTCCGCGGCCCACGCGCGCCTGCGGGGCTCCTCAGGGCCGTGTCCGGGGCCTCCCTTTCTCCCTGGGGCGCTGGCCCCTGAGGACGGGCCCCTCCCCGCCCGCTGACCGGCCCGTGGCCGTGCCTCTCCAGGGGGCGCCAGGCTCCTGGCCCTGTCCACTGGGGGCCGCCTCATGATCTGCAGCCTGGCCCTGAGCTCCGACGCGCCGTGTCCCGGCAGAGCCACCGTGGCCGACAGCGGCCAGAAGATTAAGGAGCTGCTGTGTGACATCGGCACCGTGTCTGAGAGGTGAGCAGCCGCGCGGCCTGCGGCTCGGACAGAGGCCAGGGCTGCGCCCGTGGGAAGGTGAAGGGACGCCGCCGCGCCCTAGAGCCTGCCTGCTGGCCTCTTCTCGCCCCCTCCTGGTCCCAGCGGAGGCCCCAGCGGAGGTCCCAGCGGCTCTTTGCTCTGACCCGGCAGGGAAGCGGGCTCCCGCCGCCCTCAGCGGCCCTTCTGCTTGGCCTGAGTGCGTGGGTGGGCTCTGGTGCCCTGTGGCTGGGGCCTTGGTGCCTGCCGCCCTCTGGGCCGTCACGGAGGAGCACCAGGGCCAGCTCAGTGCGGTGGGATGCGGCGAGGAGGCCAGCCCCCCCGCGGACACCACTGGCCCACGCAGCCCTGACCCGTTGGCGCCGGGAGTGTGCGCCAGGTCAGCTCCGTCCTCTGGCCGCTGTGGTCCCACCGCCCGAGAGGAGGCGTCGGGCCAGGTGGCCAGGCGGGACCGGAGCGCTGCCCCCAGGTGGTGATGGCTCCTTACGGGTGTGTGTCCGGGAATGAGGCTCTGGTGCCTTCCACTCCCGGGAGCAGGGACCAGGCCCCCGCCGCCTTCCCCGCCCTCGGCGCACGCGTGTTCTTTCCAGGGTATCTTCCCTGAAGAAGGCAGTCGACCAGCGGAACAAGGCCCTGACGTGCCTCAACGAAGCCATGAACGTGAGCTGCATCCTACTGGCCAGCCGGGAGGGCCCCAGGCCCATCTCCTGCACCACCAGCACGGCCTGGAGCCGCCTGCAGCTGCGGGACGTGCTGACGGCCACCCTCCGGCTGCAGAATGACAGTGGCTTCCGTCTGGACCGGGGCTGGGCCTTGTGTGTGCAGGTGCTGACCAGCTCGCAAGCCCCAGACCCAGACGTGGCTGACTCGGCCACCACCTACACCATCCCCGTGGACCAGCTGGGCCCTGGCGATCGGCGGGAAGTGACGCTGCCGCTGGGCCCTGGTGAGGATGGCGCCCTGGACCTGCCCGTGACGGTGTCCTGCGCGCTGCACTACAGCCTCAGGGAGGTTGTGGGCGAGGCCCTGGCCCCCTCAGAGTCTTTCAAGGATTCCTGTTTGGATGAGGGCCCCCCCGCCGTGCTGCCCGAGCAGGACGGCATCTGCCTGCCCCTGAGTGAGCACACCGTGGACTTGCTGCAGTGCCTGCGCTTCCCTGCCCTAGCCGCACCCCACACGCAGGCTGCCAGCCTGCTGGGCCCCGCTTGCGACCCTGTGGACACCTTCTTGGGAACTCTCCTTGGGCCGCGCGGCGAGCCAGCGGGACCTGCTTCCCTGCGGGCCAAGTTCCTGCCCCCGTCGGTGGCCACGATCAAGGTGTCAGCAGAGCTGCTGAGGGCCGCCGTGGGGCCCAGTCATTCAGGTTGGTGTTGCTGAGTGGCCTCACTTGGCCCCAGGGCCTGTGGACACGGGGCCCCGCCCTCTTCTAGGACCCACCGGAGCTCACTGCGGCGCCCCTGTCCACCAGGCACGTCCCTGTGCTGTGCCACCCTGCAGTGGCTCCTCGCCGAGAACACCGCGCTGGAGGCCATGAGGACCCAACCGCTGTCCTCCGTCCAGGGAGTGGCCCCAGATGGCACCGAGGTCCACCTCACCATCCAAGAGGCAAGCAGGGGTCAGCACCCAGGGGAATGGGCCTGTATGGTAGCGGTTCTCCGCGTGGCATCTCGGGGCTGCTTGAAGGCGTCAAGGCACGGGTCGTCCACCTGGCCCGGGTTTCTGACACGCGCCTGGGGCACGGCTGTGCTGGAGTGGCCTCTGTGGGGCTGGGGTGTCCCTATGGGGACCGGCCTGTCCTTCACACGTGGGCCCCCACCCCACGCACTGGAGGTGTTCGTGGCCAGGTGCCCCGGCACTGCTTAGCGGTGGTCTGTACCCCAGGGCATCACCCACTGACTCCAGTCCCTGAGTGGGGACTGCCGGTGCTCTGGCCTCTCGCTCTCCACACTCGTTCCTCCCTGAGGTGCTCCTGCTGGCAGGCCCGGGCCACGTCCAGCAGACTCTTATGACCGAGCACTGGGGGTTTGCAGATCCGCCCAGGCTGCCAGGATGCGTGTCCCTGAGGTGGTGGGCCGGCCCCTGCACAGCCTTTCAGGCCAGGCCAGCATGTCTAGGTTGGGGCGTCCCTGGGCCCTGGTTCTGGGCCCTGCACCACAGGTGCTGGAAAGGGCCAGGTGCTCTTGGTCTTCCTAAAATGCCCAGGCCCCTGGGGCCTTGCACATCCTGGCCCACGGCCCATCCCTGTTGGGGTTTTAGCTTTGGCTTTGTGGGGTTGGGATGTTCTGGGGAGCAAGTGGCTGACTGATCACCCAGCCCGCTCCCTGTTTCACATCTGAAACCCTGGCCCTGTTGTTGGGGGACCTGGGATGCCCAGTGTGGGCCGCAGGGTGGTCCAGGCAGAGACTGTCCATGGTGAAGCAGGCACAGTCACTTCCCTGTCCAGTGAGGGTCATGAGTCTAGATTCCGAGGGAACAGGACTGGGGTCCCCAGGGCCTCTTGGGGACAGGTTGAGCTGCCCTCAGGGTGGGACGGGGCTGGGTGTGGGTGGTGAGGCTCCTCCCGTGTTGTAGGTGACCGTGACCCAGGTGTGTGCAGCAGGGCCCTTGCAGGCCATAGAGATCCAAGTGGAGAGCTCCTCTCTGGCCACCCTGTGCGGGGCTCACCATGCTGTCATTGGGCGTCTGCAGGTAGGTGGGCCTGCTTGGGAAGTCGGGGGAGGCGGTGGGGGCGGACTCGGGGCCCCAGGGGCGTGGCTGCCTGCGTGGGGGTCGCGGGACCAACCCTCCTCCTCTCTGCTCCTGCGTGTCTGTGTCGTGCAGGAGAGCTGTAGGCAGCGGGGTGGCCGTGGGGGAGCTCTACGGGTTGCCCTTCAGTAACAGGAGCTGCCCCTGCTGTGCTGGCAGCCCTCGCGCTCCTGTGGCAGAGGACGGTGCGTGTTCTCCGTCACGGTCAGCCGTGGGTCCCTGACCTTGCCTGGCCAAGCAGAGGTTGTGCGGAGAGGCCATGCGCCGGGGCTGGGTGCCCAGCGTGGCCAGGACGAGGCATCTGCACCCTGAGCCTCCGCATCTCTGTTGGGAAAGCGAGAGTGGGGCCACTGTCTCGGATCCTGCCGGGCGCCCCACCTGGCATAGCAGCCAGTAGCCACGTGGCGAGCCAGTCCGTTCCCTGCCCTCCCTGCCCCCCCCCCCGCCCCCCGCTGCTGGTTCTGCCTGTGGCCTTGGCCCCAGAGGACTCTGCGGGGACGGCCATCAGCCTCCCCTGGGAACTGGCCGTGCACACTCCCAGGCCCGCCCCAGACCCTGAGAATCGGAGGACCCGCAATCTAGGCTTTTAGGCTTTGACGAGGCCCTGAATGCTGCCGGTATCGACCCCCCTGTGCGCCCAGGGCGTGGGTGCCACTCAGGAGCCCATGTCCCCTGCGGTCACCCCGTGCAGCTCCACGATGAGCCCAGTGTGGTGCGTGCCGCTTGGGACTGTAGTTGCAACGCTGCGGGCTGTCAGCGGGGCTCTCCCAGCAGGGACACCCGGTCCCCAGACTGGTTCCCGTTCCTTCTGCCCAGAGAGGCCGGCGCCTCAGATGACGTGTCCCCATCCCAGATCCTGCCGGGCACGGCGGCCAGAGCGTGTGCTGGGGGGAGGTGTGACCACCTCGGGCGACAGGAGTTCAGTGCTGGGGGCCGAGGCCTCGCCCCACGGCCACGTGCAGACAGAGCTGTTCTTCATCTGTCCTGACTGCTTGTCCTCATTGCTCCCCCTCAGACTTGGGGCGCACCGCGTGTGCTCCTCCTACCTCGTTGGCAAGTGCGGTGCAGTCCCAGTGCAGTCACGTGCCGAGCTGCTGGGGCAGCACTTGCGCATGTGGATTTGGGGGCCACGGTTTGGCGGCTAACGGGGAGGCTGGGTGCCCCCGCAGGAATCTGTGAGGGGGCCGCAGGCCATGGGCCCTCCTCTGCCAGCGGACACTGTGCTCCCCGGAACAGGAGCGCCCGTGAGAACCAGCACGTGTTCTCTTGGCTCCTCAGTTTCGGGGACCTGCCAGGTGGGTGGCAGCCACAGAGGCTGGCGGGGCCCTCATCGCCTGAGCCTGTCTGGGCGCTCAGATCTGAGCCCCCAGGAGCCGCCTGGGCTTCCCCCAGAACGTGGGACAAGCAGCAGCCCCAAGGGGGGCCATGCCGAGTGCATGTGCCACTGGGGCAGTTTGGGTGGCCCCCGCGGGGAGCAGCAGCCAGGACTGAGGAGCAGGTGACTGCCAGGTACCTCTCTGTCAGGCGAGGGCTGGAGCGGAAGAGGCACAGGGGCCTCGGAGGTGGCGGAGCAGGGCTGAGGTCAGAGGGGTGGGAGGCGTCCTCTGCAGCCCCTGCCCCTGTCCCCCCAGAGGATGGTGGTGCAGCAGGCTGCCCAGAGCTGCAGCCCGCCTGACGTCCGTGTGCAGTATCTCCGCCAGATCCACGCCAACCACGAGGTGAGGCCCCTCCGGCTCCTGTCCCCGGGGCCTCCCAGCGGCCTGGCCAGCAGGGACCGGCCCCAGCCGGGCTTCTCTGGGCTCACACAGTGGCGTCATGGGTCACCCAGCACTTGCGGGCTGCCCAGTGCTCAGCCAGGGGACTTCGCTCCTCGCTCCTCATGGCTGTCCGCCTCCACTAGGACCCTTCTGTCCCCTGGGGAGGGGGTCCCCCTCAACCCAGCTGTTCGCTTCTGTCCTGAGGGGACTTGGCCTGGCTGCACGTCCCATGCAGTCCTGGGTCACCTGCCACAGCCCATAGGGTTTGTGCATGATGGGAGTCCCCAGAGGGGTGCCCGGCAGGAAGGTGGGGTCCGAGCCCTTGCTGCCCGCCCCCCCCAGGCGCTGCTGCAGGAGGTGCAGACCCTTCGGGACCGGCTGTGCACGGAGGACGAAGCCAGCTCCTGCACCACTGCCGAGAGGCTCCTGCAAGTGTACAGGCAGCTGCGGAGTCCCAGCCTCCTTCTGGTGTGACGCCCGCGGGGCCCATCCGTCCCACCACAGTGCCCACGTGGTCTTGGGGAGGAAAGCCCAGGACGCGAGCTGCTGCTGCCCGGCTCCTGACCCTGGTGTCGCTGTGAGGAGTGGGGGAGGCAGCTGAGCTTGGCTGCCGCACAGGACAAGGGCACCGGCCGCACGTGGGTTACAGGCGCTCAGGGAGGTGTCCACGCGGGCACGGGGCCCTGCCCTCACTCCCCGCCCAGTCCGCCCGCATCAATCCTCTTCCTTCAGCAGCTGCCCACGGCTCCCCACTGAACCTGGTCATGGCACAGGAGCCCTGGGGTGGCTCAGCGACACCCTCCACCCAGACGTCAGGCCCTGGACACGGGGCTGGGGCCACAGAACGTGTCGGGGTAGGACTTGGGGTGGGTTCATTTCTGAGGCCGGGGCCGTTCCTACCACTCCGGCCCCCACTCACCATGCACACACCGTCTTGCCCCCACCCCTCCGGGACCTCAGCCCTGCCCCTGTGCAGCTGCTGAGGTTGCCAGCTGGGACCACGTTCCCCGTGGCTTGAGCACATCACGCAGGTGCTTCCGGCCGGGCTGCACCCGCGCCTCGCACTGTGCGCGGTGTCCAGGGCCCCTTGGCCTGGGCTGCGGCTCCGCTCTGGTGCTGGTGCTTTTAGCATCTGGGGGGGTGACCCTCCTTTTGGACTCAGACATGGACACGGTGCTCTCCTGTGCGTGCGGGAGCCGCGAGGCACCCCCTGCCCCAGGACAAGTCTGTTCTTCGTGTTGAACTGTCTCAGCTTCCGCTGTGTGTTTTATTGGGGGGGGGGGGGCAGTTTCAGCTGCATTTCTGGGCCCCCCAGGTACACTTGGGTGAACCTTGTGTTGGCCTTTCCATGGTTGTAGGAGCCAGTAGGGAGTCCCCCAGCGCTGGGCCGAAGTGCCCACCCGGCCTTGAGGGTGTGGGAGGACTGAGCCATCTCCCAGTGGGTGCTCCTCGTCAGAGCCAGGAGAGTGGGGGTGGCTACACGGAGTCCACGCTGGGGGGCGGGGGGCGGCAGTACCTCCTCCCTGGGCCCCGGGGGCCCGCTGGGCTGCCTCTGATTCCCACCGCGCAGCTGTGGCCCCCGGGGACGCCTGGGCACTGGTCCTCCCAGGGCTGGAGCAGCAGTGGGAAGGGGCGCTTCTGCTGCTGGCGGGAGGCCTCTCGGGGGCGGGGCAGGTGTGGGGCCGTCATTCAGGGCCTGCCACCTAGTCTCCAGAAAAGGAGAACCCCAGGGACGCCTGACAGGTGACAGGAAGTGCAGTGGAGTCACACGGAACCTTCACAACCGAGGGGGGACCGTGGTGGGGCGAGGACCAGTGGGACACAGGACATAGGACGGGCCTCGGCCCAGCCGGATGCTCAGGGCAGCGGCAGATCCGCGGGGAGCCTCTGCTGGGTGCCCTGCCAGCGCCCCATCAGGGACGGGATGTCCCACGGCTCCAGGTGTCTCTCGCCAGCCTCTGCTGCATGGGGCTCCTCACCCCCGGCGTGGCCCCCTCCCCCGGTAACCAGTCTGCCATGAACCCCCGGCTGGGCCCTCCTGCAGCCCCCCAGGTCCTCTTCCTGCCTCGCCTCCCCGGCCACGCGTGCTCTCCTCAGCAAGTGTCTGTGGGCAGGTGCGCCATGACGTCAGCAGGGGGTTCGGGGACCCCAGCGGGATCCTCACACTGTGGTCAGCGGGGGGCGTTGGGGATGCCAGCAGGATCCTCACACTGGTCAACGGGGCGGGTTGGGGCTCCCAATGGGACCCTCACGCTGTGGTCACTGGCTGTCACCCTGGGGCGGCCGGACCTGAGCAGGTGACCCCAAGCCCCACCCCGGGTGCCAGCAGGGGGCAGCACAGGCTGTGGCTGTGGCTGTGGCTGTGGCTGCGGCTGCGGCCACCGCCTCGGGGCTCTGGGTGGGTCCTCCCAGGGGGGCACACTGGGGACTCGCAGGAGGAGGACAGTGAGGTGAGGAGCAGGCCAGGGTGGGGGGTGGGGGGTCGGGGGGCTTCCCGCTGTGGTCTGCACATCCGCCTGGACCCCCGCCCCGCGAGCACGCCCCGGTCCTCACTGACCCACCGTGACCCCTGCTGGGGGGTTTCGGGACCCAGGCCGGGGGAGCAGCTTGGATGGGCGCCTCCCTTCAGGCTCTAGGGCACGTGACCCCCGGGGTCCACGTCTCCCCCTGGGCTCTCCCCTCTGATGCCCTGGGTCACCCAGCTCACCCAGGAGGCACCGGCCGGGGTGGGGGTCCTCGGGGGCTGGGGAGCCGCAGACCTTGCCCTGGCATCCGACCTGCGTGGGGCAACGAGGGAGGGTAGCGGGAGGCCTGGAACCCCCTTGCTGGGCCGGAGGGCTGGGGGGCCTGCCCCCGGTGCTTGGGGCATTGCCTAGGACACCGCCCCGGGAAGCCCCCCAGACCCCAGCGGCCGCCACCCCGCCCGCGGCCCCGGAGCCGCCAGGCCCGACGCAGGCTCAGTACTCCCAGAGGGCGAGCCCCGCGGGCGCGTCGGCGTCGGCCCGCAGCAGCCCCGAGGCGCCGCCGCGCAGGTACTTGCCGCCCCGGGCGCGGATGGCCAGGCGGCCCCGGCCGCGGAACTCGAACAGGAAGTCCTCGGGGCGCTCGCCGTCGCTGCGCACGCTGCCGTGGCTGCCCGTGTTCCAGAACCCGCCGCCGCGGCCTGGGGGCGAGGGCGGGTCGGCGGGGGCACCGGGCGGCCCCCCACCCCGCGCTCCCCCGCCGCCCCGGGGCCCACCTCGGATCTGGTAGGCGCCGTCGCTGAAGCTCAGGTGGAAGACGTCGTAGACCGAGCGGTTGGTGTCCAGCTGGTTGGAGCCGCGGCGGTGGCAGACGAAGCCATCGAGGCCCCGGAGCACGAGGATGGGCCGGTTGATGAGCTTGAGGATGAACTCCTCGTCCTCACCTGGGGGGTCGGGGTCGGGCCGCCGGCGGGGTTAGGGTGGGCGGTGGGGCCCGGGGCACAAAGGGCCGCGGCCGCCGGTGACCCAAGTCCCCGGTGCCCCTTCGCGGCGGTCGGTGCCCAGGGCTCCGGCTCCTCGCCGTCGGGAGCGGTTGCCCGGCGGAGGGGCCAGCTCTTAGAGGCGGGGTGTGGGCAGGCGCCGTCCCCCGGGAGAGGCCCGGCCCCGGGTCCCCAGGACACGTGGCGACTGCTCACCCACAAAATCGCTGACGGCCGCCAGCTGTCCGTTCTTCTTCATGCACACGTAGCGCCCGTTACTGGCCTTGAGGGCCACCCGCCGGCCGCGCCACTCCACCTCAAACATGGTGTTGGCAGAGCTGGGAAGGTCAGGGTGAGGTCCCCTCAGGGCAGCAGGGGGTCGGGAGCCGAGGGCCAAGCTCCCCTCTCCCCCTCGGGTCCGGCACCGAGCCCAGCCTCCTGCTGGCCCGCACCCCGCACCCCGCACCACCATCAGAGCCCCCCTCGCCCCAGTGGGGGCTCTTTCCTGGCTGGACTGCTGCTGCGGTCCTCGGGGGAGGGGGAGACACTCACACCTGCGTGGCCGTGGCCTGGATGCCCCCGTGGGCGACGAGGGTCCAGTAGCCTCCGGTGCTGGAATAGAAGGTGCACTTCCCCGTGTCGCCGTCAATCTGCATCAGGAAGGTCTCATGGTGCAGCTCTTCGTCCTGGTTGGCTGACACGTTGACCCCTGCGGGAGGAGACGCAGCCCCTCACGCCTCTCCCTGGGCGGGGGCGGGGGCCAGGAAGATGGGGAGAGCAGGCTCTTGGGGCACCTGCCGGCAGAGGGGTCTCCTCCAGAGCCCTTTGGAGTTAAGGGGCGCCCGGGGGGGCTCAGCCGTTGAGCATGTGCCTTTGGCCCAGGACATGACCCCGGGGTCCCGGGATCAAGTCCCGCATCAGGCTCCCTGCACGGACCTGCCTCTCCCTCTGCCTGGGTCTCTACCTCTCTCCATGTCTCTCATGAATAAATACATAAAATACTTAAAAAAAAAAAAAAAACAAAAAAAACCCTTTGGAGTTAAGATCTAGAAGGCGCTCCTCGGAGGCAGGAGCCGCGGGCGGGCGGCCACACTGCAGCCCCGACACTGCGTTCCCTGCGGGCCTCGGCCTGACCCCCCGCAGCCCAGGAGCCAGGCCCCGCGGTGCCAGCAAATCCCCCGCTGTGCTAATCATCGGGTAATCTGCCTGCTGCTGCCCTGGCGCCCCAGGACCCACACCAGCGTCTATTTATAACCCCCTCCGAAGCCGCTGGGTGGGCACAGCCGGCTCCCTCATCTTCCCCCATCCACGGCCCAGGGCACAGGTCACCTCTGAGGCCTCCTCCTGTGTGCAGATGGCAGAGTGGGAGGAAAGGGAGCCCGAGGGTCCCCAGGAGGGCAGGGCGGCCTGCGCCGGAGGGGTGAGCCCTGCTGTCCTCCACCAGCGCCCGAGGCTGCTCCTCCCGGCCCGGGGCAGCGCCATCCCCGCCGTCCCATCAGCAGCCGGGATGCTTCGGTCACGTGATCGGCCCTGAGCTGGCGACCGTGTCCACCTGGGGCCCCACCACCCCCAGACTTCCACTTCTACGAAGCCCGGCAGTGGTTGTGGCAGGAAGAAGCCGACTGGTTCACGGGGGCAGCAAGAAAAGGTGGTGGGTGGAGAGAACGGAGAACCGGGGTGCTCCCAGACACCCGGTGGGGAGCAAGACGGCTTGGGGGCGGCCTGGCCAGCAAAATTGCTGATATCCGCAGAGCCCGCAGCTCCGCCTGCCTCCTCCCCCAAGACCCAGCCCAAGTCCTGCAGCTGTCGTCGCCAAGGCAACATCTGAACATGGGGGGGGCAGGTCACAGGCCCCGGGGTCATTGCACAGGGCCGAGCAGGCCAACGTGGGTGCCCCCGCCTCTACGGCAGAAGGCACTTCCTTAGCAGGGAAATGGCCCGTGGCAGAGACAGTCCGAGCAGGGCGGCACCCACCACCACCGTCCCCAGCAGCGCCACCGCGTCGCGCGCCACCTGAACCCGTACAAGTGCTTGCGTGCCCAGTGCCTCCCCCGAATCGCACGGTCGCCCGCGCTGTCCCGGCGAGCCAAGCCCGGGGCCTCCCGCAGGCCGGAGCGCGGAGTGGCTGGACCAGGAAGGACAAGGACTGATGGTCTCCGTCGGGGCCCAGGACCGGGCCGGGATCCACTCGGGCACTCGGGAGGTGTTTGCTGAACGCCTGTCGCTGCAGGACTGGCCTTGGGGGCCCCGGAGCCGCAGCGGGGCTGCCCCTCCCGCATGCTCCTGGCTGGGCCCCTGCCAGCTGGACTCGCGGTGGCCGTGGGCCAGGTCAGGGCGTGCCGGGCCACTCCCGGGTCTGTGCGCCCAGGTGGGGGCAGCTAGGGGCCACCCCGGGACCTCAGGTTCACCTCGGGGCCGTGTGGTCACGTATGGGGGCTCCTGGTCACATGAGGCGGGGCTGACGCGGAGCTGCACCCGCCAGGCAGCGACAGCGCCTTCCACCAGGAAGCCAGGCCCTGGGCGAGGCCACCAGCCTGGAGGGACCTCCAGGTCCCTCCTGGTTGGACGAGGATCCCCACCGGTCAGGCACGGAGGGCTCTGAGTCAGGGCCGCAGCCCAGGGCCAGTGTGCTCGGGCCCCCCCTTCCTGTAAAGTTCAGAAGACGGAGCAGACGAGAAGGGGAGCAGGGGGCAGCGCAGCGGGGGCACAGCCCCCCCACCCCCCGCAGCCCCGGCCTCGCCCGCCTCCCGCGGGGCGCCCCCGCCCCCAGGGCCCGGTACCTTGCCGCACCGACACGTAGCGGCGGTTGGCGGCCAGCAGCACCACCTGCGGGTGACTCTCCTCCAGGTCGAAGAGCTCGTCCTTGCCCGGCCGCGTGTTGCGCCCCGCCCTGAGCGAGCCGGCGGGCCCCGCGGGCGCCAGGTAGCGGCCGTCGCAGTCCTTGAAGGCCAGTTTGCCCGCCTTGAACTCGAGCGTGTAGCGCGCACTGGCCTCGGGCTCCCACACCAGGCGGCCGTCGCTGCGCAGGTAGCGGCTGTCACAGGACTTGAGGCAGTACTGGCGGTTCTGGAAGATGAGGGTGATGAGCGCGTCCACGCCCCACGGGGTGTTGCTGTCGGCCGCCATCTCGTCCTCCCGCGGGCACAGGTGCACGTAGCGCCGGCGGCTCACGCTCAGCAGGTGCGCCTGCGGGTGGATGGCCAGGTGCACGGTCCACAGCTCGGCCGCGGAGATGGCCGTGGCGAAGCAGGACAGCCGGTCCTCGGTGCCGCCGAAGAAGCGGCCGTGCGGCTCGGACCGCAGCACCCAGCGCCCGTCGGGCTGCGGCAGGACCAGGAAGCGGCAGTCGCGGCCCGGCCGCTCGGCCTCGCAGGCCACGCGCCCGTCCTCCTCGGCGGACAGGTAGCGGCCCAGGTGGCTGCTGCGGAGCAGCACGGCGCTGCCGTGGCCCGGGTCCGGCTCCAGCACCCACATCTGCTTCCTCTTGAGGCTGGGCGCCGAGGCGTTGACCTTGAAGCCGAAGCTCTCGGCGGTCAGGTAGCGGTCGGCGTCGTTGACGAGGCCGAACTGGATCTTCAGCACCTGGTGCAGCCCGTTGGTGGGCATCTTCGGGCCCGGCCCCGCGCCCCCCGAGCGGCCCGGGAGGCTCTCCGCGCGTCCCCCGGACGCCCCGCCGGCCTCATGGACCTGCCGCCCTCTGGCCGCGGCGGTGAGGGCGAGTGGGAGGTGGATCCGCTGCGCCGGCTTTGGGACGCGGCTGCCTTTTGTTGCCTCAGCTTGGATCTCAGCCACCCGTGGACTGCGGGCCTGGCCGGGCCCGGGGGTGGGAGCTCCGCCCGCGGCCTGACCGCCTCCCCGCTGTGCGCCGGCGGCCCCCAGGCCCTCCCGCCCCGGCCGCGGGCTCGCCCCTCCTCGCCGTCCAGGGGCCGACGCGGCTCCCGCTCCCCAGCCCAGCTCCTTCTGGTGGAAAACTCGCGGTGAGGCCGCAACCCGATCGCAGCCCTCCACCCTCGGCGGCCGCCAGATCCTCGGCCAGATCCAGTTACCGCTTCTCTGATTCCTGGTGCCAGGAGCCCGGCAAGGCCCCCGAACCCAGGCAGCCCCGAGCTCGCGTCACCGACGTCCCCCCGGGCCGCTCCGGGGCCGCAGCCCGCCACCCGGCCCGACACCCCTCCCCGGGCGGCCTGGGCGGAGCGATGGCAGGTGGGGGTCGGTGCCAGAGACAGCAGGCGCGCCCAGGCGTCCCCATCCCGCACTCGTGGCGCCCAGACCCCAGCCAGGGTGCAGGCGGCGTGGGGAGGCCGTCGGTCGGCCCAGGAGGGGGCCCGGTTGGCCCAACACGGAGCCGGTGACGTCCGCCTCGGGGACCACGCGGAGGGGAGGCGGCGCGGGCGCAGAGCAGGGGCGTCCTGCAGGCAGCAGGACCCCGGGGCAGAGGACCCGGGCGTGAGCACCTCGAGGCCCACGCGCTGCTCCCTGCGCCGTGGCTGAGCTGCGGTGGGGCCAGCCTTGCTGCGTGACCCGGGGACCCCTGACTGAGTTGGCGTTGCTGGGCAACTGGTCTGATGTGCAGGGTCTCTATGGGGTCTGGCCCCCGGGGGTGTGGGGGCAAAGGCCTGTCAGCGGGCAGGTGGGCCCCAGCCTTGGAGAGGCGGGAAGCTGGCCACCCCCAACCCCAGCCCCCGGGACCCCCAGGTGACACCCCTGCCCTGAGCCCGAGGAGGCCATCTTCGGGGACCTGCAGGGGGCCTGCTGGGCCGCACCCGGCCTGTCTGTCTCCTGCACCTGCCTCAGGGGCTGGGAGCCAACTCGTGCAACCAGAGCCGCCCGGCCTGGGCCCGGGCCAGCCTCGGTGTCCTCTTCCTTATCCAAGTGTGTGACCCTCAGGCCTCCCTGGGGAATGGGCCCGGGGCCACGGGCACTTCCAGCCTCATGGCCCCTTGATGCGGCAGGCAGCAGCACGCCAGCCCTCCCGGGGCCGTGGGGGTCCAGCCGCCTGCAAGGGCCGGGCCCAGGGGGCGGGCAGGGCAGACACTGGAGACCAAGGGACCTGTCCCCTCCCTGGGGCCCAAGCGGGATCCAGGAGACAGACCCGGCACCAGTCCCCACAACAGCCTGGTGCCCGCTGCGGGTTGGTCCGGCGGGGCCGGTCTTGGCGCCCCCTGACAGCATCGTCCATCTCTGCGACCCACACAGGTCGGTGGGGCGCCCACGGTGTGCCTGGCTGGGCTGTGTGCGGGAGATGCGTGTGGGGTAGCACCCCCTCCCCAGAGCGAGCGCCCGTGCTGAGTCCTCCACGTCTCGGCCCCGATGCCAGGGAAGAGTCCCTGGTTGGGGAGTAGGAACCATGATGCTGTCCACACCTGTTTCTCGCTGGGTCTCACTTCCTGCCACCCCGCAGGGTTGCAGGAACACGCGTGGAGCAGGTGCCCAATGGCAATGCTCAGTTGGCCCATGCATGGGCCCTTGGGCCTGCGGGGCAGCTGTGCCCACGGTCACCCCAACTCCCAGCCAGGCTCTGAGGGAGCCCGGGATGCCCGATCAGCGTGAAGGCCTCATTAGCGCCTGACTGGTGCTGGCAGGGTGCTCGCGGGCATCACGTGCCCAGTGGGAGGAAGCCCAGCTGCCAGGCGCTAAGTGGGCCTGGCTCCAGGCAGCGTCTTGGTGGCCGAGCCAGAAGAGGCCGTGGTCTCTCGGCTCTGGGGCCCCAGAGCCCCAGGTGGGCACAGGGTAGGGCTGTGAGCCAAGGGGTGACCTCGCAGGCCCCAAGGGGGACTCTGAGGGGTGGGCCGCCCAGCCCAGGCTTCCTTGGAGGGAGGAGTTTGCACGGATTGCCCCCCACTCCCTCTCAGGAGCCAAGCCCCGAGCCCAGATGCCTGCCAGGGGGCGTGGCTCCTTCCCGGATCCCCCGCATGGCCCTGGCGCACAGTAGGCACCGCGAATGTTTGGGAGGGAGGCTCTGGTTCCCGTGTGACGCACTGAGCCTCTGCAGGGGGGAAGGCGGGGTGCCCGGCAGCGCGGGGCGTGTGCAGGGGTGCACACGGACGCGGCGGGACACACTGCGCCGTGGTCCGGGCTGGGCCGGCGCTGGCCCTGCAGATGCTTCCCTGGATCCCAGCCTCACAGCCCACGCACGGCTGCCCAGCAGGGTGGTCAGGGCAGGGCCCGGCACAGCGCAAGGGAATCCGATTCAGGGCTGTGTCTTCAGGCAGCAGGGAGCCCTCCTCTCGCGGGCACACGTGCCCCTGCCATGGGGGGTCCACACAGCCACCCACGGTGGGCACCGAGGCCTGCGGCCTGCCCAGGAAGCCCTCGGGGGCACCCAAAGGTGCCCACTTACCTCTGAGCCTGGCCTCCTGGGGGATGGGGGTGTACCCCGGGTGTGTCCAGAGCCCTGGGCTGTCATCTGCCACCACGGGACAAGGCCTGAGCACGGGGGTCGGGCTGCCTGATGCACCAACTTAAATATGTGACATGAGGAGAGATGCCTTTCCTTCTCAGGCACTGAGATGTCATCGGGCGAGTGGCACCCCCGGACCCCCAGGTCAGGGAGCGGCCGGCTGCAGATGCCGGCAGGAGCTGGGCCTCGGAGGCGGAGGTGGCTTCAGCTCCCCGCAGCTCCAGCAGACAAGGTGGGGCAGACACGTGGCCTCCTGGGCCTCCGAGTGAGGTCAGCCGCCGCCAGGAAGCCCCCAGCCCCCTGGCACCCACCCTGGAGCTCTCGGGAGACTGTCCCCTCCCTGGGATGGGGGGGAATGGGCAGGCCTGGCCACCCACAGGGCTCCCCCCTCCCGTCAGGCCCCTGGTGGGGGTGGCTACGGGCACCGGACTCCCGGTCCCACATATCTAGACCACTGGCCTTGGCCGCTGCAGCCCAGCCTGGGCTCCTGCCAGCGCACGGCGTGCTGCCATGGTGACTGGCGCGTGTACCAGGCTGGGTGCCCGGGCAACGCTGCCGCTGGTGGCGTGAGCTGGCACTGGCCCCACATGTGTACAGGCTGGGGGAGGGGGTGGCTCCCCACTTCGGTTGGCCTGGAGCCCTGGAAACTGGGACGCGGCCCAGGACGGAGGGGCCTCCCCAGGCCACACCTGTCCCAGACCCACGTCCTGGCTCCGGCTCGAGCAGTGCCAGCTGGGCCCTTGCCTGCAGGCCGGCGGGTCTCTGGGAATCACTTCACACGAGGAAATCCCAAGGCCCAGCCCGCTTCCTGGGCCCCGCTCCCCGCACCTCTGTCCCACTCTGCCCAGGCACTGTGTGCCCCACACCCCCGGGGCCCGGCCGCTCTGGCCAGCCCCCATGGGGGTCTCTGCTGTCCCCGTGGGCCCGTCCCCGGGGCGAGGCAAGGCTCTCCTGCTGGCCGGGACCTGCGGGGCCCAAGGCCCTGGTTTCCAAGCTCCCAGGCCCAGCATCTGTCCCCGGGGTCCAGCCGGGCCGGCGCCCAGGGCCCAGGCCCCTGCGCTGCTTCTGCAAACAGGCCCGGGGCTTGGCTGCCTCATGATTTTTTCATGGCCGAGCTCCTAGGCCACTCTGAAGTTCCGTTTACACGGGCAGGCGGGGCCTGGGTTGGTTTACGGGAGTCTCCAGGCGGTTTAGGGTGACAGGAGCCCTTCTGCAGGGCCGCAGGGAGAGGGCAGTGTTGGAATGAAGAGTGTGGGGAGGGGGGTCCGGCGGCCTGGCTCTGCCGCCTGCTGCACTGCTGCACGGAAATCCAGCCCCTGCCTCTCCCCTTCCCCCCACCGCCCCTACCCCCCAGGACCCCTCTCTTCCTTCACCGACCCTGCCCCACTCCATCCGCCACCCCCCAAGGCAGGGCGGCTCACTGAAGTGCTCTCCTGCAGGGCGCTCCCTTCCCCTCCCCCTGGGGTGCAGAGCTGCTGGCTGGGGAGGCCCCCTGGGTGCTGTGGCGGGGGCGGGGGGGGGGGTGAAGCTGGTGCAGTCTCCTGGCTCCTGGCTCTCCTAAAATCAGGAAGTCCTGGGGGGGGGGGGGTTGGGGGCCAGGGAAGAGACAGAGGGACCAAGGCCTTTCGGGGCCACGGCAGGGCTGAAAGTCCCTGAAGAGGCCACATGGGCAGGACTGGGCATCCCGGCCGCCCAGTGCCCTGCGACCACTGCGGTCTTCGGCACCCAGGCCCCAGGGCCTTTGCATATCTCTGGAACAAGAGGGGAGCATTCACAGGAGTATCTGAGAGCAAGTCCCTGGCTGCATGGGGCTCAGATTCAGGACCCAGTCGACTCCGAGACACTAGACGGCTCTTTACTGTCCACCTGGGCTTCCAGACACACCTGGCACGGACAGTCGGGGGCCCAGGGCTCTGTGGGTGCCCAGGGCAGCCTCTGCGCCCCCCAGCACTTTCACGTGCAACCGTGCACACACACGCACACATGCATCGTGCTGCACCCACGCACAGAGCCCCAGCCTGCCACGAGGGGACCAGGCCCGCACGCCAGCCGTCACGGGCGCACGTTAAGTATCCACGGCGTGCCCGGGACCTTGCCTGACATCCCCAAAGGACTTCTGGGACAAAACGGGAATGGGCATTTCCTGTCCCACAACGGGAAAGGCGGCTCCCTTTGTCGGGCAGCGCCCCGGGCACAGCACCAGGCCTGGTCTGCTTCCCGGGAAATCCGTGCACCCCTGGGTGCTGCCCCGCGTGGCGGGCGATGGAGAGAGGAGCCCGGGAGTGTAGCCTGTGATGTGCCTGACGCCCGAATGACAGAGGTGGCCCTGCATGGGGACAGCCGCGGTCATCGACATGCAGACCGTCCTGAGGTGAGCCGCGTCCTGCTCACGTTAAATCAGACGACGGGGGCCGTAGTTACCACGTAGGTCGGTGCCCCTGTTCTCACGCCGAGCTCCGAAGGGGTGAAGGGCGGAACGTCTGGAACCAACTCCCAAGCGGTTCACGAGTGAACAGACAGATAAAAAGAACAATAAGACAAGTGTGGTAAACGTTAGAAAGTAAGTTTGAAATTATCCCAAAACAAAAAAGGCTACAAGCTATAATAACTAGGATAAGAAATTCCGCTGCAGGGTCAGAAGTCGTCAAGGATCTCAGGAAGCTGGGGGAAAACGGGTCACAGAAACAGCGATATTAAAGGTCTTGCGCAGGAGAGAGGACACCCCGTTATCAGAAATCCCAAACCACAAAACTGAAAAAAAAAAAAACAGAAAAGAAATTGTGAAAGAAAGAATGCAAGAAATTTCCCAAGAGCTGGAGGATACTGTGTGCCCAGGCCTGGAAGCGGTGGGGCCAAGCCGGGACCTCAGCCACAGCGCAGCCAGAAACGGAGAGAAAAGCCTAAAACCTCAGAGAAGCACGAAACAATCCTGGCCGATAGATCGGGACTCAGATGACACCCATTTCCCCAAAACAACAGTCTAAGCAAGAGACAGAGTCAAACCTTCAAAATCCAGGGCACATTCTCCACACGGAATTCCCCCCCAGCCCCCCCCCCCCAGGTAGGGTCAACCTCAGGCAGGTGCAGATACCAGAACTCAAGACCCTGCAGACCCCTGCCAGCCCCTCCCCAGCTGGGTGCCCACCAAGGGTCAAGTGTCAAGTGGGGCCTGGCGAGGGGGTCCGGGAAGGCACTCAGCACAGCTACCCCGAAGGTCGCTCTGGGTGCCAAGGGGTAGGGCCGCTCCCACAGTCCCCAGGGGGCACACGTGTGGGGCCAGCCCACCTGTCACCCAGGGAGGTGGACGGAGAGCATCACCTGTCCTTCCCCAGAATGACCTGACCCCTCCACTCCACCTTCAGGGCCACCTCTGCTCCCCCACCCCACCCCAGGCCACTCTGGGGCTCCTCCTGCCCCGGGGTGGCACTCCAGCTCCCCCTGCCGCCCTCCTGGGGCTAGCCCTGCTGCTCACCCCCCGGGGGCTGCCCCTGGGAGAGTGGAATAAAGCCACCCCCTCTGCCCCCGCCATGGCCTCCCATAGCTAGTGGGGTACCCAGCCAGCCCACCGCCCCAGTCCGAGCCCCGCCTCTCCTGCTGTGGGACCTGGAACCTGCCTCAGCCCCGGAGCCCCCTCCCGTCTCTGCATTGGTTGTCAAGGGCATCTGCCGGGGGCCCCAAGTGTGCAAATAACCCAGCGTGCCCAGGGCAGAGGAGCAGCTGGGAGGCCGCACCCCCGGCCCCTGGGCACAGGGGCCAGGTGTGCGCGGGCTTTTGGGCCCCTCTGGGGGTGCTGTCTGCCCTGGGCGGGGGGAGCCTGGCCATCGGCGTGGGCTGGCCCCGCCCGGCTGAGTCAGGGCCCTGGCGCGCCCCTTCCGCTGCCGGGTGCTGGCTGACCCCAATGCCACCTCTCCCTGCGTCAGCCCGGCTGAGGTCACCAGCCACTCCCGGTACTCTCTGGCCAGAGAGTGCGGAGCCTCCCCGACCGGGGCAGTGGCTGTGACCCCCACCCCCGCGCTGGGGCCGGGAGGGCGGCGCAGACAGGTGCGGGCCGGGCTCCTCGCCCAGCGCCGCTGGCGGGGCCCACCTGGCGGCCCACCTGGGCATAGCACCGGCCGCCGGGAGCGGGACGCCCCCTCCTGGCCCGGGCCTTGAAGCTCGCTGCCCCCGGGGACCGGGGACCCAGAGGTGCGTCCCCGGGCCCGGGGTCCGAGGATGCAGGTGGAGGGTGCGGTGGGCGGGGGGGCCCTGCGCTAACTGCTCGCCTCCCGCAGACCCGGCCGACCGGCAGGTGAGGGCGCCCCGGGCCCGGGCTCAGCGTGCGCTGCCGCTGCCGGTCCGGGGTCACTAACGCGGACCTCCCGGGGGCGGGGGCGGGGGCGAGGACGTGCGGCCTGGGCGCCCCCCCCACCACATAGGGACACGTGGCCCCGGGAGCGCCCCGCGCCCCGCACCTGCGGCGGGTGGGCGGGGCCTCGCGTAGCCACGCCCACCCACACCCGGCCCCGCCCCTTTCCCGGGAAGCCCGGGCCCTTGACCCGCCTGGAGCCCCGGCTGACCCCGGCCCGGCCCGGCTCCCTCCGCTCCGCCCACCCGAGCTGCAGCTCTCGGGGCCGGGGCCGGGGCGGAGGACGGGGCGCCCGGAGCTGTGGCCTCCTGCCCACGACCCGCCCTGATGCTAGTCCTGGGGGTGGGGACACCTGCTGCGCGGGGCCCTGACCTCGTGGAGGTCAGGGGAGAGGGACTAGCCCCCCACCCCCGCCGCAGCACCGGCCCCTGCACCCTATGAGCCTCGGGGGCAGCACGTTCTAGGGGCAGTCAGACCTCGGGGCTCCCTGCCTTCTCAGTCCAAGGACATATCCCCCCTTTTGCACACTGGAGCCAGGGTAGGGGGACAGCGCCACCCGTCCCTCCCAGAATCCCAGAAATTCCTCCAGAGCTGGGAGCCCCTCCCTCTTCATGCCTCCTGCGCCCTGCGGGTACCTGGCCCTGTTCCAGTCACGGGGGCACCAGCTTCAGCACCGTGCCCTGGGGACCTAGGCTCTGCGGCAGAGGGTGGGGACAGGGAGAATCACCAGTACTCAGGTAGGCGGTGGGGGGACTGGGCCTGAGGCCCGCGCACAGCCTGGAGGTGGGCAGCGAAGAGGATTAGCCTGGAAGAGGAAGAGCCAGGCACTGGCTTGGGTCACAGGGCAAGAGATGCAGCAGGTGACAGGTGGGGTCGGGCAGTGCCCCCTGCAACCACCTCCGGCAGCAGGGCGGGGGCTCCGTTTCTGCGTCCAGGCAGTGGCTGGCACAGGGAGCAGGGGCCAGACTTGCAGCATCATTGTGGGGAAGCAGGAGGCTGGACGGACATCACGGCAGGTCGGGGATGCACCCAGAGTGCTGCTGCCAGCCTGGCACCCCAGTTTCTGGCTTTAGCCACGTGCAGAGGTGGGGCCCTGTTGTGAAGCCACGGGAGGCCTGGACGCCTGGGTCTCATCCTTGGTTTCCTGTCGCAGTCTCGGGGTAAAGATCGCGAGAGTAGGAACTACGTGCGGGTGAGAAAGTGGTGACCCCTGGGGAGGTGGCTGTTGGGGGGCCCAGCCGCATCCCCAACATAATCATCCTTGGCAGCGTGCACAGCAAAGGTGTGAGCAGACAGCCTGACTGCTACGGGGCCACCGTCTGGGGTCCCACACCCCCGCCCTGTGGCGCAGGGAGCGCCCCCACCCACTCTGTCTACTGAGTTCACGGGGAAGCGAGGCCTGGAAACGTGCCCTGGAAGCAAAGCGAGGAGCCAGCTGCTCCATCACAGGCCACTGCTCCCAGGAATCCTGGGTCTGACACACAGAAGCGCTCGGTGAGTTCTTGACCGAGAACTGAACATGTAGGGGTGTGGAAGCCAGAGGCAGGGAAGACAGCCATGAGGGCCTGGGGGGCGAGGGTGGCGGGGGGTTCACGAGGCCACCCAATGGCCTCCTGTCCCTAGACCTGTCGTCCAGCCGCAGAGCCTCTGCTGGGCCTCCTAACCTTCCCGTCACTGGCCCACTTCTTTATGGAAACTGACGCACGGGAAGGCCACAGGGGCACACGGCTGAGCCTGGCCCAGAACCCAGGTCCTGACTCAGCTCACTGCTCTTCCAGGGGCCTCCTTGGTTCCTGCTCCACCAGGATGAAACTACGCGATAAACTCCAGCCTGGAACCCTGCTCTGCTGGAACAGCAGGACGCAGGGGAGGGGCCAGGGACTCCTGGCCTGGGTGTCTGTGCTCCTGATCCCCACACTGGGAGCCTGTTTCTCCACCTGTGAAACGGCATAGTTCTGTGGCACGTTCTGGGCAGCCAGAGCGGGGCAGCACACGCAGAGGCCTGGCCCAGTGCTTCCTGGCGTGGGACAAGGTGGCAGTGATGAGCCTGCACAGCCCGCTCCACTCCCACGGGCGCACCTGACCAAATGACCAGCCGGCCACTGTGAGGCCTCACAGAGGGGCTGGAGCCCCAACTTCCAGGCATGCCTCGGTGTGCACAGCGCTGGCGGGCGAACGAGCCCCCCTGGGCACCAGTCCAGACGAAGTATGTGGCTCTGACTTCCCCTCTGACTTGAATCTGGCGGCCAGCAGGCCAAGCCAGCAGGAACCTGGCCTCGCCCAGGGCAGCCCTTGGGACCTCGTTCCAGACAGACAGCACCGCTCAAGCCCACCCGCCCACCTCCGCTCCCCCGGGAGCCTGCCCAGCGCCTGCCCAGCGCCTGCCCAGCGCCCGCAGATGGCTTTACACGGCAGAAGCACCATCTTCTACTTGGTCTGTGCACAGGCCTGGGAGGATGAGACAGTGACCTAAAGATAGAGAAACTGGTTTTCCTTGCATTTTCTAAAACCAAGTTTTTATTATGAGTCAATTTTAGATTTACAGAAAAGTGGCAAAGACTGAGCTTTGCTGTAGGCTCCCCACTCTGTTTCCCCTAACGTGACAACTTACACAGGCGTGGTGCAGCTGTCACCGAGATGAACTCTGGCACCTGGCATTAAACTCCAGACTTGTCCTCGGACTTCACCGCTTCTTCTGCTGCCGTCCCCGTTCTCTGCTCCAGGATCCAAGCCCGGATCCCACGTTGCAGTTGCACGGAGCAGGAAAGGCATTCCTGGCAGGTGGAATGGCAGGGCAAAGACTAGGAGCAGTGGCCCATTAGAAGGTTGCCCACCCTGTGTGCTGGGGGTGGGAGCCAAGCAGGGGTGAAGGAGTGTGAGTGTGTGCGCGCCTGCGTGGGGCGGGGGGGGGGGGTGCTGCAGGCCAGGCTCCCAGGCACAGAAGTCCTGGGGAGCATCCCTGGAGCGGAAGCAGGGATGTCGCCGGCTGGTGCAGGGTTGCCAGGCAGCGCCCAGGGCCAGGAGCGCTAAGTCTCAGCCCCATTACTTGCCAGGTGGCGCCAGCTCCTGCCCCTATTTTCTCAGCCATCGCGGGCACCGGAGATACAACGAGATGCAGCACAGTCACAGTAAATCCCCCAAAGCCTGCAACGGGGCAGAAAAAAGCCACATTTCTCTGAGGCCCGGGTTTCCGTCCTCCCGGTGGGAAGACGCGGGGCTTCTGGGCAGGGGCGCGGCCCGCAGCCTCCCCGCTCCCGCAGCCTCCCGCGTCCTCGCGGCCCCTCCCCAGGGGCGCCGGGCGGGGTGGGGCGGCCCCGAGGTGACCTTGGGAGGCCTCCCGCTGCCCACGTGCCCACTTGCCGAACCGAAAGCTCCCCCCGGCCCCCCGCCCCGCCCCGCCCCCGCCGGGCCTGCGGGCCCGGTTCTACCTGGAGCCGGGCGCCCCCGCGTCCTCCGGGTGCTCCGGGTCCTCCCAGGGGCGCGGGCCCGCCCCACCCCGCCGCGGCCGGGCCTGCGGGGTCGCGGGGAGCCGGGGGCGGGGGCGCCGCCCGCCGCCGCGCCCCTTTGTTCCGCCGCCCAATCGGCGGCCTCCTTGACTAAATAAGGCGAGGAGCGCGCCCGGGCCCCCCGTCCGTTACTTCCACCCCCGCGGCCGGTGACTCAGGGCCGGCGGCGGGCGGGGACGGGGCTGCCGGGCCGCGGCTTCCCGGGGCGGGCGGGCGGGCGGGGCTCCGCGGGGCCGAGATCGCCTAATATGGCCGCGCGGCGCCGCGGTCCCCCCCCCCCCCCCGCACACCTGCGGCCGCACCTGGCGCCCCCCGCCGGCGACACCCCGCGGAAGGGGAAGGAGCGCGGCGCCGCGGGGGGCGGGCTGCGAGCCGCCCCGTGACCTCCGCGACCCTGCGGCCGGGCGCGGGCGGCTGCAAGGTGCGGGGGGCGGGGACCGCGGCGTTCCCAGAAGCGGCCTCCCCGGCAAGCCCCAGACAAAGGAGGGCGCGGGGCGGCCGGGGCTGCAGGGGCAGGTGCCCGCAGCCTGCGCGGGCCGGGGTGGGCGGACACCTCGGGGCCCCCAGGTGGAAGCCACCCTCGTGTGACCAACATCCCCACCTGGGGCCGGGCTGAGGGCGGGAGCGGGCGCCGGCGCCCACGGGTCTCACGGAGCCAGACCGGCCCCCACCCCCCACCCCCACCCGCGGCCGAGCCCTCGGCTGGTGCCCTGCGCCCCTGCGGAGCTCGGGGAGTCGGCGCCCAGCTGGGCCTAGGGGCGCGCGTGGCCACAGACAAGGCCTTGGCGACTGGGGGGCTGCCCAGGTGCGCGGGCAGCTGCTTGGCCTCTGGGCCCGCAGCTCACCTTGCGGGGCTCCCGGGGAGCCTGCCCCGCCCCGCGCATCAGACACCCCCTGGGTCCAGCCGAGCGCCCCCAGGCCCTGCCTCACTCTGCCCGCCCGCGACCCCCACCCCACGCCGCCTCTGAACGTTTAATTCCATGTTGAGCACTTCCAAAAGCCTAGAAATCAGCCCAAAGAAATCCTAGGCTTTGGTTCCCCTCCGGGCATAAGGAAAACACTGGCGCCAGCAGGTGAGGACAGGACCCTGCTGGCAGTGACCGGTCTCCGAGCTCGGGGTCCTGGGGGAAGGGGCAGCCGGGGCTTGGCGGCCTGTGGCGACCGGGGAGCAGGGGGCGGCCCGCTCCAGGGCTCAGCGAACCCCTCCCACCCTGGGGGCTCTCCGTGGCACCGCGAGCGCAGCAGAGGCTGCCCCCCAGCTCCCGCCCGCACTGCACCGGCCGGGCAGTCGCAACCCCCCTGCCTGCCTCAGTTTCCTGGTACTGCTCACAGTGGGTGGGGGTGGCCCTAAAGCCCGAGGGCGCCCCGCTGCAGGGACAATCGGGCCCGAGGTTTGAGAGGCGGGAGCCTCCGTCCGTCCCCGCGCCAACGGGGACCCCAGGCAGGGCGCCCCCTCCTCCGGGAGGACGCCGGGGGACAGGTGGCTCAGCCCTCGCCACGGAGACGGGGACACGGGGTCACGGGACCCCCGCCCCTCCCCCAGCCCGGCGCCGGCCTCGGCAGCGCACGCCCCTTGCGGAGCCTCAGGGTGCAGCGCGCAGGGGGCGCGCGGGGGCAAAGCGCCCCCCCCCGCACGGGGCCAGGCGGCGGGGACACACCCCGGCTCGGGGCGCGGCCGAGCCCTGGGCCAGGCAGTTTCGGGGCGCAGCCCGGCCCTCCCCCACGGCGCAGCAGTCCTGGGGCGGGGCCGCCGCTCGGCCCCGCAGCGCAGCCCGCGACCCCCGGGGGGCGCCCCCGGCCCTGCCCGCGCGCGGGTCCGTGCGGGGTCTCGCGCGCGGGGTCCGGAGCGCGCGGGGGCGGCGCGGGCGGGGCCGTTGGGGGCGGCGCGGGCGGGGGGCGGGGCCGGGCGCGGGGCCCCACGTGTCCCGGCCGGGCCAGCCAATGGGCGCCCGGCGTTCGGCAAGATCGCCATATATGGGCATGTTCTGGGGCCGCGCGCGCCGCCGGCCCGCGCGCGCGTCCCGCTCCGCTTAAATAGCGGCGGGGGAGGCCGCGCTCGGTCTCACTCGCCGCAGCCGGCCCGCGTTCCGCGTCCTCCCGCCGCTCGACCTCCGCGTCCGCGACCACCGCCTCCGCCGGTAAGAGGCCGGCTGCGCGCCCCGGGGCCTGCCGCCTGCCCCCCGCCCCGGCCCCGGCCCCGGCCCGCACACGCCTCCCGCCCGCGGCTCCCGGGCCGGCGGCCTGGGCCTGAGTCCGGGCCTGGGCCTGGGCCGGGGCGCGGCGGGGAGCTGGGGGGGGCCGGGGCGGGGCCGGCCGCAGTGCGGAGAGCTCGGCCGCGCCGCCGCCCGCGAGTGGGGGGCGCCCCGGAGACGCCGGGCCGGGTTCCGGGCGGTGCGCGCCCTGCGGGGTCGGGGGCGGCGGGGGCAGGCGGGGGCAGGCGGCCCGGGCCCGGCGTGACTCGCTCGCGTCCCCGCGCAGATCGCCATGGAAGAGGAGATCGCCGCGCTCGTCATCGACAATGGCTCCGGCATGTGCAAGGCGGGCTTCGCCGGGGATGACGCCCCCCGAGCCGTGTTCCCGTCCATCGTCGGGCGACCCCGGCACCAGGGCGTGATGGTGGGCATGGGCCAGAAGGACTCCTACGTGGGCGACGAGGCCCAGAGCAAGCGGGGCATCCTGACCCTCAAGTACCCCATCGAGCACGGCATCGTCACCAACTGGGACGACATGGAGAAGATCTGGCACCACACCTTCTACAACGAGCTGCGCGTGGCCCCCGAGGAGCACCCCGTGCTGCTGACCGAGGCCCCCCTGAACCCCAAGGCCAACCGTGAGAAGATGACTCAGGTAGGCCCTGCCCCATGCGACCGACTCCCCATCTGTTTTCGTTAAGCCATGTTGTGCTCAGCTTTATTTTCTGAAATTCAAGTATTTCTTTCGATATTTCCAGGGTTCTGTTGTTCCTCTCCTGGCATTTCCTTCCTGAAGTCTCAAGGTTTCTTATTTGTGTTTCTGCCTGCAACCTTTTCTTTTTCTCTACACATCACATTTGTGGCATGCCAGCATGCAGTGTGTGAGCATGGGGTGGCTCCGCGTCTCTGCCTCTGACTCAGGAGCCTGTTGCCTTTTCTCCAGATCATGTTCGAGACGTTCAACACCCCAGCCATGTACGTGGCCATCCAGGCCGTGCTGTCCCTGTACGCCTCTGGCCGCACCACTGGTATTGTCATGGACTCTGGGGATGGCGTCACCCACACTGTGCCCATCTACGAGGGGTACGCCCTGCCCCATGCCATCCTGCGTCTGGACCTGGCTGGCCGGGACCTGACCGACTACCTCATGAAGATCCTCACGGAGCGTGGCTACAGCTTCACCACCACTGCCGAGCGGGAGATCGTGCGTGACATCAAGGAGAAGCTCTGCTACGTCGCCCTGGACTTCGAGCAGGAGATGGCCACGGCCGCGTCCTCGTCCTCCCTGGAGAAGAGCTACGAGCTGCCTGACGGGCAGGTGATCACCATCGGCAACGAGCGGTTCCGCTGCCCAGAGGCGCTCTTCCAGCCTTCCTTCCTGGGTAGGTGTGGGGCGGCTTGAGTCTCGCCGAGGCCGTGAGGGCTGCGCCTGCGCCGTCTGGGGCCCCCGAAGGGGCGTGTACCCTCTAAGGGAGAGCTTTGTCTCCTAGGTATGGAGTCCTGCGGCATCCACGAGACCACCTTCAACTCCATCATGAAGTGTGACGTGGACATCCGGAAGGACCTTTACGCCAACACGGTGCTGTCTGGCGGGACCACCATGTACCCCGGCATCGCCGACAGGATGCAGAAGGAGATCACAGCCCTGGCCCCCAGCACGATGAAGATCAAGGTGAGTCCAGCGGGGCGGCGGCGGGCTGGGGCTCCGAGGCCTTGCCGTGAGGGCGGTGCCGTGAGCTAAAAGCCGCGTTCTTGTTTTTCCAGATCATTGCTCCTCCCGAACGCAAGTACTCTGTGTGGATCGGAGGCTCCATCCTGGCCTCGCTGTCCACCTTCCAGCAGATGTGGATCAGCAAGCAGGAGTACGACGAGTCGGGCCCCTCCATCGTCCACCGCAAATGCTTCTAAATGGACTGCGAGCAGATGCGTAGCATTTGCTGCATGAGTGAATTCCGAAGTATAAATTTGCCCTGGCAAATGTATACACCTCATGCTAGCCTCATGAAACTGGAATAAGCCTTTGAAAAGAAATTTGTCCTTGAAGCTTGTATCTGATATCAGCACTGGATTGTAGAACTTGTTGCTGATCTTGACCTTGTATCCAAGTTAACTGTTCCCTTGGTATATGTTTAATACCCTGTACATATCTTTGATTTAAACCCTTAGCACATGCGGCTCGGTCACTTCACGGCTGAGGTTGAGAACATGTTTATGGGAGAGAAATCCACTGATTTGGAGAATCCACAAGACCATCGGGTTCTTGATCTGTGCAGGGTATTCACGCGTAAGAGCCGCCTATTCCAGGATTTCTCTAGAGGCTGGCAAGAGTCTGAACCAGTTGTCATTTCTGTCTTGCCGGTCTAACAGGGTTGGGAAGGTCCGAGCCTTAGGACCCACTTTCCTGTCTTACCCGATGTTTTCCTGCCAGAACACCGTGGGTGGTTAATTGCCTTGAGTTGGAAAACGGTTTGCATTTACAACTGTAAATTTATTCATCCTTTTAATTTATGTAAGGTTTTTTGTACACAATTCTCAATTCTTTAAGAGATGACAACAAATTTTGGTTTTCTACTGTCATGTGAGAACATTAGGCCCCAGCAACGCGTCATTGTGTGAGGAAAATAAAGTGCTGCAGTAATGTGCGGTGGCTTCTGTCTGGGGGGAGTGGAGGGTGGGGTCTGGGGACAGTCTAGAGGACGGGGGAGCCCCTCA